>NC_068327.1:9490000-10740000 GCF_000147395.1 Oryza glaberrima
ACGACGGAGGACGTGGCGCAGACGGCGAGCACGGTCATGGCGAGGAAGACCAAGAACAGCGTCAATCAAGGAATCGAAGGTAGGCATCTTGTACCTTTGCTATTGATTCCCTTCTTCTCTTTCACCTTCGCAATCTCCTTCGCGAGAGCGAAAGTGTTGACAACGTGTTGAGAGTGAATAGAATCGGAAGTGCGAGAGAGATTGATTGAGAGAAAAAGAATGATTTAATTGATCACTGTGGTTACAATATATACGGGGGAGAGATGCTGCAACTCTGGATGCGATGGTTTGGGAACCATTGCGCCCATTGCCAGGAGCGCCGCAAGGGCAAGAAGACGTGGGGCACGACGCAACCATTGCGTCCCTCAGTTGGTTGCCGATCCATCCATATATATGGATGAGATCATATATCCTGTTTCACAACAGAACATATGGATTTAAAGTTGGCCCACACCTTTTAATAGAAAGTATTTTACGATCTACAGTCATGATAGATCATCTATTTGGAAGTGTCATTTCTAAAAGGAAAAAGTACGAATTACCCCACCGAATTATCACGGTCGGCCGAATTCTCCTCCTGAACCCGAAAAGCATACATCACTCACCCTGAACATTCAATACTAGATGAATTACCCCCCTCGACCTAATCCAGAGCAGTTTTGTCCTACGTGGCGAATACGTGGCAACCTAGCTAGCATTTTCTTTTTTTAAACATGGTGGAGCCCACCTATCATTCTCTCCCATCTCCTCATTTTCCTCTTTCCTTCTTCCCCTCTCTCTCTCTCTCGACGTCAGGCGCGGCAGCGCGGGCGGTCGGCGCGCACTGCGGCACGCGAGGGCGGGCGGTGGGCGGTGGCGTGGGACATTGGCGGAGAAGCGAGGCGGAGGTGGAAGCAGAGAGGAGGCGGTGGCCAGAGCTTGTTAGCGAGTGGTGGTAGGCGCGACGAAGAGGGGGAACCGGTCTGTGGGCTCCAAACAGCGGCGGGCGGCGAGGAGGGGGCGTGGCTGGGAGGGTGAGGTAAGCACGGCGGCAGGCGCGGCTGGGTGCACGAGGCGAGCAGGGCGGTCGGTCGAGAGGGTGTTGCGGCAAGCGTGGCGGCAGGCGCGACTGGGTGCATGAGGCGAGCGCGGCGGTGATTCCGGCGAGCCACGGGGAACGTCACGAGCTCCCGCCGTGGCGGCGGCAGCCTCCGTGCAAGAAATGGCATCCTCCTGCTTCACCGGTATCCCTCGGTGCCCCGGGACGAGCAGGTCGGTCTTTGTAGGAAGGCGGTTGAGTACTTCGAGGGGATGTGCGGCCGGCCGGATGCCATGTTTGACGAGTTCAGGAGACTCCAGGTATATATGTATGGTGTTCTTCCGATTTCCTCGTCGTCGTGATGCCGTAAGGTTCGTCCATGGAGGGTGAGTCAGGGCCTAAGATCAGGCTGAAAGGCGTAGTCGATGGACATCATGTCAATATTCCTGTACTACCCCTGAATGTTTTCTTGATAATGTGTTGCTGTTTCCTCCCAAGTTTGGCTAACTACTAGATTGCTCATACTGATTCCGTAATTGAATATGTGTTTTAGCGATCCTCCATTTCTTTTTGGAGAAAATCCCTTGTAAATGGTATACCTCTGAAATTTTACCTAATCCCTTCTATGCCCCTAAATTTTACTTACTTCCTTGTATACCCCTAAAATTTGATTTTGATCCCTTGCATACCCCTCCCATCAGTTGACCGTTAGTTGACCGTTTATTTTCTATAAAAATGACCATTTTACCATTAGCTGAACAAAGAAATTTATGAACTACATTATTAAAAATATAAAAGCTTCTCGCATGAGACTATTATAGTTATGAGTTCGTCGTGCGATGCATTATTTATCCCAAAAAATATTTTTAGATAATAAAATAAAAAATACATATTTATTTTTTAAAAAGAGTCATAAAAACGAGTAGCACTCATATAAATATAGGACTACCAATGTTTACAATATTTTTTTTACGAGTGCTCTCGATAAAAAAAATCAATTGCCCTATTAAAATTTCAAATAAAAATTTTGATTTATTACATTTATTTTATTTCCAAAATTTATGTCAATCTTTTTCACTAATTATTTAGTCTCATTAGTTTTATAAAATGCACATATTGTGCACTCAAACAAAATTTTCAATTGTTTTTGAAGCTTATATTTAAACCTAAAGCATCAAGGGCAAAAAAAAGACATTTGCAACCAAACGTAACAGTGAAATGATAGAAAATATAACGGTAGGGGCATGGAAGGGATAAGTTAAAATTTTAGGGGTATAGAAGGGATCAGGTAAATTTTAGGTGTACAAAAGGGATGAAGTGAGTTTTCAGGGGTACACAAGGAATTTACTCTTCTTTTTGCATCTTACAATTAGGTCTGCTTGTTCATAATTTCTGCATCTTACAAGCTCCGGCCACCGCTCCTCTCCGCCTTGCTTCTCCGCCGACGTCCCACGCTGCCGCCCACCGCCCGCCCTCGCGCGCAACCGTGCGCACTGACCGCCCGCGTGGCCGCGCCTGACGACGCGTTGCCGCCCACCGCCGCCCTCGCGTGCCGACCGCCCACATGGCCGCGCCAGACGTCGCGAGAGAAAGAGGAAGAGGGGAAGAGGAAAAAGGAGGAGATGGGAGAGAATGACAGGTGGGCCCCACCATATTTAAAAAAAGAAAATGTTGACTGGGTTGCCACGCGTATGCCACATAGGACAAAACTGCTTTGGATTTGGTCGAGGGGGTAATTCATCCGGTATTGAAAGTTCAAGGTAAAAAATGTCTGATTTTCGGGTTCAGGAGGAAATTTGGCCGGCCGTGATAGTTCGGGGGGTAATTCGTACTTTTTCTTTTCTAAAATTATCACGATCGAATAGATTAGATGTATGTACTCGGAAAGATAAGATTGGTAGCCCGTGCTATGATGTGTAGAACATACTCCCTCCATAAAAAAAAACTCAACTTCTAGAGTTTGAATTTTGTCAAAAAAACCAGCTTCTGTCATCCTATCTACTCTCAACACGTACGTAAAACAACAAGTTTTATCCCTTCAATACCCTTTACCTACCTATCACTCTTTCAACTTTTTTCAATAATTAAGGGTATTTTAGTCATTCTCCATCTCCACTACTTCTATCTTGGAATGCTAAGAATGGTTTTTTTTTGACTGAGGGGGTATGGATTATCGTTTAATGCAAAAGATTTTACGATGTATAGTAATGATAAATCATCCATTTGATTTGAAAAATCTGTCTTATTAACAGAAGAGCTACTTAAAAATACCTAACTAGTATAGTACAGGTATAACTTGTAGGATCGTAAAGAACCTTGTCCACCCCAAAAGCTAGCTAATGAGATGAGAGTCTCCCCCACTTATATATTAGGTCCCTTGCACACACGGTCAATCAGATCTTTCATACACTTTGTCCCTTAGGCCAGAGATGTTAAAATAACTAGGCTTTGATACCAATTATAGAATCATAAATGGCCTTTCTCACCTCCAAAAGCTAGCCAGTGAGGTGGGAGACTCCCTCACTTATATATTAGCCCTCTTGCCTTTCTATAACCAATGTCAGCCTATTCAACATTAATATATAATTTGATAGATATATGTAATGATATTTATAAACCACTACGTCAAATATATGATTGATGTTTTTGATAAATATATCGTTTTGATAAACGACTACTCCCTCCGTCCTAAAAAAAGGCAAACCCTGGGTTTTCGTGCCAACGTTTAACTGTCCGTCTTATATGAAATTTTTTTATAATTAGTATTTTCATTGTTATTAGATGATAAAACATGATTACTACTTTATGCATGACTTATCTTTTTAATCTTTTTCATAATATTTTTAAATAAGACGGACGGTCAAACGTTGGTCACGGAAATCAGGGTTTGTCTTTTTTTGGGACGGAGGGAGGGAGTACATCGATATGCATTGATGTATGATTGTCGATGTGATAGTAAAGTTATGGGTACATAACTCTACCTAATAGAGTTTAAATTCTTGATCGACATGCACGGAAAGCACCGCGTGATTTGATTTGTTCCAATCTTGTTTAGACAACTATGAGATAGACACTATAGCATGGACTAGTTACCAGGACTAAACTCGCTGGAAAGTAGATAAGATCCGCGTCATTTGTAAAACGATCAATAAAGTGTCATCGGCAAGCCGGAAAGGTCATTGCCTGTGTTCTTTTTCTCCCAAATGCCGCTAATCATTCAGCGTGATGACGAAGGGGATGAACAAGCGATACACACTACTCTCTTCACACAGGAAGCTTCTCCATGCACCACATCGATGTGAAAATGAGGCTGACTTTAAAGCCTACTCTCTCTCACTCTCCCAAAATAAATATATTTCTCCAAGAAAACGAGAAAACTTTAGTATAATTAAAAAAAATAAAAATACCTCTTATCTATCTATCTATCTATTATATACTAAAAGTCCATTAAGTCCATTAAACTTCCTAGAAACGCTCTCAAGCCGCCACATAGCACCCCTACAAACGCTCTCAGGTCACCACATGGCGCTATAGAAAATCAAAACATCTATTTTCATTAAATTTGGTGGGCCCATTGTTTTCCACCATTAGATCCATATTGAAAATTTACCATTTATTTTTTCCACGATATAGAATGTACATTGCTGCACGTATATACGTCCGTACATAGCAGCCCCTCCCAAAAATAGGTACGTATTTTTTTTCTTTTTTTCTTTCCCAAACTAATAATCCAATTCCACATTGTCTATGCTTTTATGCTTTGAGCTATAAAAATACATCACTCGCTCTGTACGGTAGAAAAAAGCATGTGAAATTACTAAATTATGGTTTTACGTTCTTTTTTTTCTTTTTTTCTTTCCCAAACTAATAATCCAATTCCATATTATCTATGCTTTTATGCTTTGAGCTATAAAATATATCTGATTAGTATTATTAAAAGTTACTCGCTCCGTACGGTAGAAAAAAGCATGTGACATTACTAAATTATGGTTTTATTTATTTATATATTATTTGAAAATTAACGATCAAATATATTATTTTGACACCAATGTTCTATATCTCCTACTTCGACTACATTTGATCTAGCTCATTGGCTAAGCTAAAAGTCTATTAAACTTTCTACAAACACTCTCAAACCGCCATGTGGTACTCCTACGAACGCTCCTAAGCTGCCGCGTGGCGCTTTAATAAATAAGAGAAAATCTTACAAATTATGAGAAAAAAGAAAAACATCCAACCTTCGATTTTCATTTAATTCAGTGGACCCACTATTTTTGAACCATTAGATTAGATTTATTTAAAATACATCCCACGTATATATATATAGGACACTCATATATATATATATATATATATATATATATATATATATATATATATATATATATATATATATACACACACGTACGTATACGTACTTCCATATAATGCTACTCGCGAAAAAAAGGAACAAAATACGTAATTATGATTGAAAAAAAGAAGAAGGATTAGCCATGCCACGGTCCCACCTAATTGCTATGAGAGAAACGTACATACGTGCTGCTCAACAAAAAAAACTGAAAAAATTCTCATATGTATAAACGTGCTACTATCCATAATCGAGAAAAAATAAAATCTCCCGGGTATGTACATACTACACACAGTTCTTCCCTACTCGAATCTTTATACATACGAGAAACATCCACCCATCCATAATAACTTATCTAAATTAGATGTATACAGGGAAAATACTACGACTACGAAGCATTTTTAGCTCTTTGCCCGTTAAACATTCTGTAAACCCGCCATGTAGTACTTCTACACACACTTCTACGCCGCCACGTGACATTTCAATAAATTAGAAAAATCATAAAAATTATGAGAATAAACAAAATATCTGGTTGTCGATTTTCACTGATATATGGTGGACCCATTGTGCGTATGTACCTCCTCACCTATATCTTCTCTCCTATTTTCCTCATTTAGTTAGATGAAAAAAAATTTTATGTTAACAAATTTTAAACAAGTATACTATCTAAATCATATAGCTAACTTTTTATTGGTGTACACCATTAGATTATTTAGTATAAAACTTAAAATTAAAATTAAAGAACCAAGTTAACTATATTTTTTTCAAAAAAAATCATTACTTTGGTCATACATATTCTATGCACTAGCTATTGTTCACTAATCCATACATTTTTAAGAAAAACATCAAATAGATTTTAAAACCTTTTGATTAATAATACACACTTAAATTAGAACAATTTAAGTAGTTTAATTAAAAATACAATACCTAAAGTATTTTCTAATAATCAACTCAAAACTAGGACCCATTCTATTTATCTTGAGAACAATAATCTCCTCCCATCCTGCTTTACGTGCACCTTTACCCTCCCCTATAACTCTCCCATCCTCTCTTCTCCAATTCAATTATCTCCTCTTCTATTTTTTTAACTAACATAAAATAAAAATAATCATAGCTATTGTTTTATTTATAATAAAATAAATAAATAAAAATCACATTAGCTATATTTACTATATAAAATTTAAAATACATCATTTAAAGGTTGACCCTATCGTGGCCTGACAACTAAACAACAACGAAAAATTAATTGAACATATGTATTATATTATACTAAATCACTGTACGTAACAAAAATCAATTAAACGACCTCCAAAACACTCGTAAATGACTATATATAATCTCCTAAAATTCTAAGAAAAAACAATTAAATTGATGCATCCATTATATTTGACTATTAGATCTATTTTATTAAAATAAAATCTTAAGTTGCCATGTGTCACGTCCTATAACAGAAAGAACCTTAGAAATTCTTAAAAAATGAAATACCCCATCATCGACTTTCACTTAATTCATATAGAAAAATTAGAAAAAAAATCTCCTCCACCTCCTCCTTGCCATCACATGCACACAACACTGTTCGTCACCTCCCTATTTTTTATCTATTAAACTAAAAAAGAAACAACAAATACTGTTGGATATTTTTTTTAGAAACAAAGACCTCTTTTTTATCTATTAAACTTATTAAACTAAAAGAGAAACAACAAATAATGTTGGATATTTTTTTCGAGAAACAAAGTACATATGCCCCTATGAACGCATACAACAAATACCTCTTTTTTATCTATTAAACTTATTAAAGTAAAAGAGAAACAACAAATAATGTTGGATATTTTTTTCGAGAAACAAAGTACATATGCCCCTATGAACGCATACCCTACTCCTATCAGGACCACTGAGAGATTAGGCTCCTATCAGGACCTCTGAGAGATTAGACCGACATATTTTGAGATTGACGAAGTCACCACGAGTGCCTCACTGTTGATGGATACGTCGTCTACCACTAAAAAAAAATTCAAGTTTGGGACTTGAACCCGAGTGGGAAAGTTCCACCAGAAGGAAACTAACCAGTTGAGCTACGTTTACTTCGCAATAATGTTGGATATTAAAACAATCATAATTTTTAAGCTACATCTCTGGAATATTCCTATGCCTTTTAAACCGGTGGAACCATTATTTCTAATCGTTAGATATATATATATCGTTATATGTATTCATGGTACATCACATTTCAAAAATATTATTGTGCAATTATATTTCATCGTTATCGTATTCATGTTAGGTTGTGTAGTACCTCTTACCCACTCTACATAATATGTTCATAGATAGACTGCCTCTCAAATTATGTCAATCATACTAGGCTATATACAATTTAGTGGAGCTTCATGTCCCACCCAAATCATCCTCTAATAAACCATGATAATAGGTACGCAATTAAAAAGAAAAACATCTTACTTTTATTTTACACTTACTTTTACTTTCGTTGACATGTTTTCTAAAGAAAATAAGTTTACCTTCTTTTCAAAAGATGAAGAAGATTATAAATAATTATTTATAGATATTATTTAAATATGATATAATAGAAAGCTAATAGGTTAGAAAATTGTAAAAGCAATTAATGCCGATGAAAACAATTTGGGAGAAATCATGGCAGATGTTCTCCGGTTAATATTTCGCTCTTATATGTATCTCAAACCTATTATCATACGACACATGCCCGCGCGGGCTACCTTCCTAGTTAATTGAAAAGTATTATTAGTGGATGGATAGTTAAGTATAAAGCAAAAAAAACTTATCGATTTATGAATCAAATTAGGCAAAATGGTATGAACCTAATTTATTTTGAAATAAATTTTAAACTCTAGAAATCAACTTTTTTTTAATGGAGGGAGTGAACGGATTTGGTCATTGACAATTGGGAAGAAAATTCTGGTCGACATGACAACTGGATTTATGGTGTAGGGATAGATTGTTTACCACCCAATTTGTTTAAATCCACAAATGAGAACTGGTATGTGGCCTTATCGCTTTTTATTTTATTTTTATGCTGACAGTACTGTCATGTCATGTGTACATGTGCGTCACTTCACTTCGGGTTAAAACCTCTCCGGAGCGAGTCTTGGTGAGGCCAGGTGAAGGATACCTGGTTTTGTGATTTGGGAGATAATTCATACCGTCACTAAAAGGGGATAATAGGTATGCAATTAAAAAGAAAAACATCTTACTTTTATTTTACACTTACTTTTACTTTCGTTGACATGTTTTCTAAAGAAAATAAGTTTACCTTCTTTTCAAAAGATGAAGAAAATTATAAATAATTGTTTATAGATATTATTTAAATATAATATAATAGAAAGCTAATAGGTTAGAAAATTGTAAAAGCAATTAATGCCGACGAAAACAATTTAGGAGAAATCATGGCAGATGTTCTCCGGTTAATATTTCGCTATTATATGTATCTCAAACCTATTATCATACGATACATGCCCGCGCATTCGCGCGGGCTACCTTCCTAGTTATTATATACTAAAAGTCTATTAAACTTCCTACAAATGCTCTCAAACCGCCACGTGGCATTCTACAAACGCTCCTAAGCCGCCACATGGCATTCTAATAAATAATAGAAATTCCTAGAAACTCTAAGAAAAAAAGCAAAACATCTGACCATCTGTTTTCATTTTAATCGGTGGACCCATTGTTTCAAACCGTCGGATTTATCTAAAATATCTTTCCACATCCACCTCCCCCTCCTCCCACACGTAACTCTTTCCCTTTGTACGTAGTCACGTACCGTGCAAAAAAAGGTTATATATGTACGTGCAGCCCACATATATATATCTCCTCCTTTTCTCTCTACACCCTATTTTATAGCTAGAAATTTAACATAAATATGGTAAGTTAAATGGTCATAATTTAATTTAGAATTAAAATTATAACTTAAGATCAATAAAATCCAAAATATTCTGAAAAAAATAAAAGCTAAACAACGAACCATTGATTTACGCATGTACGGGTGAATTATTATTTTCAACCATTAGATTAGATTATATCATATCAGATTAAAGTAATTAATCCCTCTCCTAATCTCATCCTTATTTGCAAGAGGGAAAAAATAAATATATAACAATTGATTTTCGCATGTACAGGTGAATTATTATTTTGAACCATTAGATTAGATCAAATCATATTAAAATAATTAATCCCTCTCTCCTAATCTAATGTGTATTTGTAAGAGAGAAAAATAAATATATGCTATTCATCTGGAGAAAATATATGTATGTATATATGCATGTACAGGAGAGGAAAAAAAAAGAAAATATGCATATGTACGTACATAAGAAAATCTATTAACCATGTTTTCCTAATCCTTAAATTAGAAATTTTGTACATGGTCAGTCTATCCCTCTGCTGTGGCTCCTTTCTCTCCAGTTTATTTGCTAGGGTATTCTATGTTAACTATATTTTAATAAAAAAGAGACCGTATATTTCTTCTGACATAAAACTAACACTAAAACAGTCAGATTTCATAGTACAATTAAAAGGAGATCACTATGGTTACGACCAAACAAAATGCAACATAATTTATTAATATGATGATGTAAACTTAAACAAAATTAACTTGGTTAAAAATACAAAACAATATTTAAATTTTGAAAAAAAACGAATGATTAAAAATTACACTCCAGTATAATATAAAATACACCCTAATTACAGTGTAGTACTCTATAATTATAAATTATAAATGTAAATGCACATTGAGATTCTGCTAATTATTACCTCTCTCTCTTTCTGCACTTTGACAGTCGCGTGGATGCCTAGCATCTAACGTTTCTACTGTTCGTGTACTGGTAGTAGTAGAGGTTGGACTGGTAGTAATAGCTCAGTTAAGAAGGCAGTTAGTGTCAGTTTTTACATCTCTCCACATTCTACCACATCGCTAAATGCTATAGCTCCAATCTCAACAATAAAAGTAAATTTCACTTTAACGCACCTTTTTATTACTGATATTTCGCTTTGTACCACCCTTTAACCAATATTTTTACTTTGCATAACGTATTTTTACCTCTGTGATACTTTGGACCAACCTCAACGCTTCTATCCATCTACATCATACATAAAAAATATGGTATTACATATAACTGTGACAGTTAATTGATTATTAGGAGCCGACATACCTGAGATCATTAATATGTACCCTGTCCAAAATGAAAATATTGGTTAAAGGGTAGTCTAAAATAAGACATTCGTAATAAAATATGGCCCAAAGTGAAATTCATGACATATATATAGCAATTCTGATTAAAAAGTTATCACATGGAACAATATTCTAACCCTTTTTATGTCTTTCTTATCTAAATAATCTTAACAATTACTCCATGCTTTTTAAGAACTGATAGTGGATATTATATTCATTTACAACCCACTTTTTTCTGTAGAAAATTGATAAATATGTTAACTATCTTTTGAATAAAAAAATATTAAATGGAACCACATTCTATCAATCTTCATGTTATTATAAATAGTCTTAACAATCAGCACAAATAAACATGATAACATATATTCCATTATATATTACCCCACGAACATGCATAGATGAATTAGATCAATAATTAAAAAAAATATCATAACTCATATTCATATGTTCATGAACAATTACTTCTCAAGATCAACTCTACACATTTTCAGAAGAGATAATTATATCTGCTAAAATTTAGTGGACCAATTAACGCCATAAACAAGTGTCACTCTATTTCATAAATGGACTCAAAACTAAAAAAAATTTCACTTCCATCTTATCTATGTGTCATTCCCTGAAGGGCGCTAAGCATGGATAACATAGTATACTCTGCTACTGTAGAAATGGTGGGTGGGGGGGCATGCATATGACTGAGTAAAGGTGACCTTGGTAAGAGGCTACTATTCATAATAAAGTTCAACTAGCCTACTTATCGATGCAATTCTTTAGCTGATAATGAATTAAGTGTTAAAATTATGCTCCACACTGATTTTGAGGAGCACGGCTATGTTGATAAAGGACACATGTTTCAAGGCATAAGAGAAGAAAGCCTTGGTGCCTACGGTCGGCTTCACCCATTAGAGGGGCATTTATATATAATTTTAATGGTTTTATCCCATGAATTGGTAGGAGCAATACTTCAAAATATTTATACATATATTTAAACACAAGTGAGGCATGAACAATCAGGTATGAAGTAGAGATGATCTTTTTGTTGTATTAATGACATATTAAGTTTGTTTTCTTGATGGATGTAATCCCATCTATTAAAAAGGCACACAACTTATAGTACACCGATAATAAATAGTGGTGAGGCGAGCATACATATATCCGGGACATAGTTATTTCTGTTTGAATATGAAAGATACTATTGTCATTTGGTATATCAAAATTTGTGGTCTAGATATTTATTTTCATATAATTATAAGGTGATCTACGGTCCTTATAATTAATTAATATGGCGAAATGGGATTTCTTTAGCATTATTTTTATAAATAATAAATAAGCGATTCTTATAATTAATACAGTGAAATACACCTTTTTTTTAACAATCTTTTATAAATAAGTTGCCCGCGCATATGCGCGGGCTTCCTTCCTAGTTATATACTAAAAGTCCATTAAATATCCTATAAACGCTTATAAACGCTCTCAAGCCACCACGTAGCACTCTGTAAACGCTTCTAAGCCGCCATGTCACGAATATATGGTGGACCCATGGTTTACTACCATTAGATTTACTTATCAAATAGAAAAGATAGAAAAAGGTCCGCATCCCACCCGCCCGTCCAGAACGTACATGCGTACGTATACCTCCTCGCATATTTCCGTTCTTTCCTATTTTCCTCTTTTAGTTAGTTTGATGGGAAAAATATTTTATGATTTATCCAAATGAAAAGGATAAAAAAAACCCATATATCTCACCCCCTACTCTCCAGTACGCACAGTACCTCCCCGCACATTTCCTTTCTCTCATATTTTCTTTAGATGAAAAAAATAGTTTATGATAATATATTTTAAACAACTATATTATCTAAATCATATAGATAGTTTTTTATTGGTGCACACCATTAGATTATTTACTATAAAATTTAAAATTGAAGATCCAAGTTAACAATATTATTAAAAAAAACATTTCTTTGAGTCATATATATTCTAAAATTGTGGTGACTTCATCAATCTCAAGATATACCGGCCTAGTCTTCCGGAGGTGCTCATAGGGGTAGGGTGTGCGTGTGTGCGTTCATAGGGGTGAGTGTGCGCACGTTGTGAGCGCCAACGTTTGTACTGTGTTTCTCAATATATATATATATATATATATTCTAAAATTGAATATTCAAATTAACTATATTATTAAAAAAATTCATTACTTTGAGTCATATATATTCTACAGACTAGCTATTATTCACGGTTCTATACATTTTTAAGAAAAATAAAATAGACTTTTAAACATTCTGATTAATAACATGCACTTAAATTAGAAAAATTCAAAACAATTTAAGTAGTTTAATTAGGAAATACAATACCCAAATTATTTTCTATTAGATCTAAGATTAAACGTATTTATAAAAATAGATGACTCAAAACTGTAGGACCCATTCGGTCTATCTTAAAAACAATAACCTCATCCCGCCTTACGTATGCCTCTAGCCCTCTTACTCTCACATCCTCTCCTCTCCAATTCAATTATCTCCTCTTCTATTTTTTTTAACTAACATAATATAAAAATAGTCATAGCTATTATAAATAAATAAATAATGATAACATTAGCTATATTTTGCTATATAAAAGTTAAAATATATCATTTGAAGGTCTATCGTTTGCATGGCAACTAAATAACAATGAAAAATTAGCTGAAAATATGTATTAAGGTATACTAAATCATTTTACATATTAAAAATCAATTAAACACCCTCCAGAGCGCTCATAAGTCACTGTGTATCATGCCCAAAAATTCTAAAAAAATCCAATTAATTTGTCTTATCCATTATTTTTAACCATTATATCTTTTTTTATTTTTTTAAAAAATCTTTAGTGGCCATGTGTCACGTCCTATAAAAACAGAAATAATCTTGGAAATTCTTGGAAAAAAAAGAATCAACTCATCATCGGCTTTCACTTAAATCATACACACGCACACTACCCCTATGAGTACCTCAGAAGGACTGGGCCAACATATTTTGAGATTGATAATTAGCCGTAAACACGAGCACCCGAGTCAAAGTCTAGAACTTGAACCTGGGTGCGCAAGTTCCACCACAAGGAACGTAACAAATGGAGTTACACTCACTTTGCTGATATTAAAACAACCATAATTTTTAAGCGACATTTCTTCAATATTCCCATGCCTTTCAAACTGGTGGAACCATTATTTTTAACAGTTAGATCTATCTTATATAAATAAGACAAGCATGTATTCATGGTTCACCATATTTCAAAATATTACCATGCGATTATATTTCATTTTATCGTATTTATGTTTGGCTACGTGGAGCCTCTCACCCACTCTACATAAAATGTTTATACATAGATCGTCTCTCAAACAACATCAATCATATTATTAGACTATATAAACCCATGCATTTAGTAAAACTTCATGTCCCACCCAATTCATCCTTTAATAAGTCTACCTTCTTTTCAAATGATGAAGAAGATTATAAATAATTGTTTATAGATATAGTATTACTTAAATATGAAATAATAAAATTCTAATAGGTTAAATTATTATAAAAGCAATTAATGCCGATAAAACTAATTTATGGAGAAATCATGACCGATATTCTTCAGTAATATTTCACTTTTATAAATATCTCAACCTTAGAATACAATGCATGCCCACGCGAATACGCGGGCTACCTTCCTAGTATACAGTAAAAGTCTATTTAACTTCCTAACAACGCTCTCAAAAAGCCATGTGGCTTTTACAAACACTCAGAAGCTGTCGAGTAGCGCTCTAATAAATTAGAAAAATCAAAGAAATTCTGAGAAAAAAAAAGCATCCTACCATTGATTTTCACTTAATACAGTGGACCCATCATTTTACACCACTATATCTATGTAAAAAAAGAAATCTAGACACCCATCCGTATATCCCCTGTCACGTACGTGGACACCTCTCCCTGCTCTCCTCACACGTACGTCCCCTCTGTTCTTCCTTCTATTTGTAGTAGTAAAATTTTATATATAAAAAAAGGTAACTTAATCAGAATATCTTGTAATATATTCGGTTTTAATTTAACTATATTTACAATATTTTAGCGTGTATATATAAAAGAAATATATCACTTGACATAAACTCCTTTTATATCGTAAATGATCTCCTGTTATCTCTCCTGCTCACTTTGTTATCCTTATTTTCTAGCCAGGAGCTCGCTACATAAACATTAAAAAAATGCTATATTACATATCAATTATATACTCCCTCCGTTTCAAAATGTTTGACACTGTTGACTTTTTAGCACATGTTGGACCGTTCGTCTTATTAAAAAATTTTGTGAAATATGTAAAACTATATGTCTACATGAAAGTATATTTAACAATTAATCAAATGATATGAAAAGAATAAATAATTACTAAAATTTTTTGAATAAGACGAATGGTCAAACACGTACTAAAAAGTCAACGGTGTCAAATATTTTAAAATGGAGGGAGTATTATAATACTAAAAGTCCATTAAACTCTCTACAAATATTCTCAAGCTGCGACATGGTGTTCTACAAACACTTCTAAGACGCTATGCGGCGCACTAATAAATTAAAAAAATCCTAAAAATTAAGATAAAAAAGAAAAAAATGGAACCATTGATTTTCCTTTAAAATGGACCCAATAACTGTAACTACTACATCTCACAAAAATAAATTCGGTACCCCACCTCCACCCTACTGTACGTGAGCACGCACATACGTACGTACTCCCTCCACCCTCCTCCTCACCTCTGGGATCCAACTCTGCTCTCCTATTTTCTAGCTAATGTTTCCTATTTTCTAGCTAACACATAATATATTAAAAATAATAATAGCTAAACAATCATGACTCTCAAGTTACATGTTCTCAGTTTATTTTATTTGTTGTGTTATTTATAATTAAATGCATAATCCAAGATCCATATTGCCCATATTTACTACATAGAAATTAGATAATGCGACCGTTCTGACTACAAATATTTGAGCAAAATAGCACTTCGAAAACAATGAGTAAATTCAAATATGTGAGTCTAAAGTCCATGTTCAATCACCGCCAAGGAGCTTGAAACCATGATGTATACTTTGGGCCGGAACCCGACGGAGGCGGAGCTACAAGACATTATTAGCGAGGTGGACACCGACGCAGCGGTAGCAGCATCAACTTCCACGAGCTCCTAGGCCTAATAGCGTGTCAGATGATTAGGTGCAGGCCAAGGACTGAGAGGAGGGGAAGAGGGAGACGTTCCACGTCGTCGACAAGGACTAGAAAACATCTTCATCTCTGCCGCCGAGCCCCACCACGTCATGTCCAATGCATCAGGAGAGGCTCATGGATGAGGAGGTCGACGAGATGATCTGTGAGGCTGATGGTGACAGGCGGATCACTACAAGGTGTTCGTAATTAAATTCAAAAGAAAAAATTTAAAACAAGCAATTTGTTAAAACACACATTCAAAAATAATCAAAATTAAAACTATCAAAAAACATAACAAGATTCCATGTAGAATATAAAATATCAAGAGTCCATATAAAATTATAAGTTATAAATATCTGAAATTTGTAATAATAAATAAACATTAAAAGAAGGGTCCAAATACAACACGATACGAGATTAAGTACAATTTAAAAACCCTAAAAAGTCAATTTAGAAAAAAACAATAATTTGATTTTAATACAAATTCAAAATTAGAATCACTCAATCACTAAATTCAAAATAAAAAAAATATTTTTAAAGAACTTTTCTATCTTTATTGCTTCACATGTATAACGAATTGCATAAGCAATTAAAGAGAGAGCTAGCAGGGTGGTAAAAAATACATTTATTACCAATAAAAGTTTGTTAAGATTTCTTTAGGAAAAAGAGACATAATGAACACTCAATTAAAAACAGAAAATAACTTACTTTAATTTCAATTTGTTCTGTTAGAACTATTTTCGAAACAAACTAATACGCATGCCGCGCGAATGCGCGAGCTATCTACCTAGTTTTTTTTTAATTTGTCAAAGTTGCAATGGCATAGATCCAATTAACCCTATATGATATGTCACTTCACAAATATACATGTGTAAATTTAATATGTGCAAGTAAAAACAAAATTTACAAATACGACAGTCAACTTGATGATCTAACACTTCGATGCTTGCAATACACCTTGATTTAGTGGGTAAAGGTGCTTCATCGGGTTATGAATAGATATAAAAAGGTAAAAACAACGTACGAAAATGCATCACTCGATGAACTAAATACTCTATATATTTGGCTTTGGCGTGTAACTTGGACTACTATTTTTCTATAGGAATATAGCGCGTGGTAATATCTAAGAAAATTGTAATATTGTAAAAGTAATTATAAAGAAAAATCTATCCGCATTATTTTATGTTTTCAAATTAAATATTTTGATAGCTGTTCAACGTCAAATTCTCAAAAGTTTGACCAAACAAATTCAACACTACCTATCTATACCTAATAAAAAAAATACATGAGGCATCTGGTTTTTTTTTCGTCCGTTTTCTATTTTTCGCTGTTGTTTTTGGTTATTTTTTCATTTGTGTTTTCCTCCTATTGGTCATCGTTTTTCCCGTTTTATTTTTTCGCCATTTTTCCGGTTATTTTTTCATCCTCGACTTTTTTACGTCCGTTTTTCTCTGTTTTTTCAAGTTATTTTTTCATGCGTGTTATCTTTTTTTTCGTCGTTTTCCCCCCTTTTTTTTTTCCTTTTTTCGTGTTATTTTTTCATCAGCTATTCTTTTATCGCTATTTTTTTCTATGTCATGGTGTTTTTGGCACGCGGAAAGGTGTGCGTATGCGGTATGCGGTAGATTAATGCGCTCGGTTTTTTCTATGGTCGGGCCAAACGCTAGCGCTGCCGCGTTGATCTGCCTCTCCATACGTTTCCACCTTTAGTCTTTTATAAAAATCAATTCCCTACTACTCTCTCGTCATTTTTCACATGATTTCCTCTTTCAATTAGACTTTAATTCATCAGATTTATCTGCATTTAACAGACGTCTTTTTTATCTCTAGTTTTGCGCTGATTTTGATAAAAGAGAAGATTGAGTGCATCAAAAGCACTCAACCAATTTTGAAAAATTAAGAAAGATTCATCTGGATTTGACGGGGAGAATCGACTTCGGCATTATATAGGCATGGGATGGATGTTGAAGATGACAGTTAGTTGTGCGAACTAGGTCTACAGTTTCACTTGTAGGCTGGGCCGAACATTACAGCAGGAAGGGGCTTTGGCAACACGTCTATGTGTTACTACATATCAATATAGGTGTTACAAGCGTTCCCAGTAACACAATCTATAAGTGTTCTTGTAGGCCATGTCACTGGTGCAATACGTTGCAACATATAACATGTATTACTATATAACTAAGAATGTGTTGCTACCTTGTAACACACAAATATCACCTATAAGAACACATATTATGTGATACTGCATAGTACCCCAGGAACACATAATTTGAGTTGTAGTAACACAAATGTAATATGATTAGCAACATGTTTCCTTATTCCAATACATTTTGTGGGCACAAACTTTAGTATATACATATTCACACACACACGGTCAGGTTAAAGGAACAAAATTTAATTGACATTATTATTTTCTTTCAAAAGCACCACATATCTCACAAAATACTCACATCACATTTAGTGAAAATAAAGATTGCATTGCATAACAAAATAGTTAAGACATCCTTCCCATCATTACAAAACATAAATGATAATCCATTTGAGAAAAGCAAGTCTTTAGAATAACAGTCTTTCATACTAAAATATGACCAAATGATAATCTATTCGTCTTCTTCTTCTTCTTGAAAGTCTTTGCCGGTTTATCAATCCATGGGGTGAGATGAAAGCGAAATCAACCATTAATCTTCCGAACCTACACGTAGCAAACATTACTTTGGTTGTTAACCTAGAATGTACAGCAAAACATTAAGTTACATGAACCAAGGTAGAAACAACTAACATACAAATATTGAAGGCCACGCAATCACCACTCCTTTGGCATGGGCATCATTAATTGTCTTGCAATGATCCAATGGTCTTACAAGCTCCTCATTTTTACGAATAGGATGGTTGATTCATACTTTCCAAAATTGGTTGCCTAGCTCAACACCACCTACTTGTGCATATGGGTTGCAGCTCAACAAATTAGCATATGCCACACCTTCTTTATTTGGATATTTTGCAGTCATGAGTAATACTGTGGAACCAACCTATATTTAACATTTAGTCAACAACAGACACACACACAGTAATGCAAAAGGAACACAGTGTTATTACCTCCATTGGTGAAGGGCGCGTCTTCTTTGAACGTACACGGCTTTGAATCACTTGATCATGTGCATTGTCCGTGCTCTTTACGAACATTTTCTGCCCTTCTTTAGCCATCTACAGTGAAATAAATAGTATTTGTCACATGGTATCAGTATGGATACTCAAAAAAGTCACAGTATGGTTTTTTTTTTATATCTACAAAAATATGTACCTGTGATGCCATCATTTGGCTATCTTCAAGATAGTTTATTTTGTTCATATCAAACTGGAAATTGGGGAGTTTATATACATAGAGATTAGTTCATAAATAGGAACAGATTTTGTGTACATTATGATGTAGCTAAACGCGTAATGGTAGACAAATATAGAAAAGTAAGCTTGTATTCAAAATAGATAAAATACTATAAACTAACCATTATATAATTTATTGAAGTGATACAATAGAAAATTATTGAACAAATAGATCTATTAAATTGCAATGCCTGCATCTTTGTTATATTTTTTTTCAGGTATTTAAATGCTTAATCTGAAACACCCTAGACAAAATAAGGCAATTAACTAGTTCCAAGACAATTGCTAGGGTTTCATCATGTCGTATCCTTACTTCTAGAGAGTGACAACAAAATATTTTATTTGACGCATATATATCACACTATATCTGAAAACATTTACCTCTTCTTGTCGAAAGGAATGAGCGGACCATGGTGATGGTGGTGCTTCTTGATAATGGGGTTCTTCCTGGTTTGCATCATTATGATACTAGAATTGTCATAAAGATCATTTATCAGATTGTTATAGTCTTTTTGTTGCTATAAAATAATTGTAGTGCCCTTTGCTAACCTTTTCAGTAGAGAATGACAAGTCATCGTCCTCATATATGTCCGGTTAGTCAATCAGAATTTGATGATTCTTTAGTTAAATGTAGACACAATATTTTTTAATTAGAGTTAATGGTTGTGTTTCCGCACGTGCGTACATATGAGTACTATGAATTATGGGGCAAGAATCGATTTAGTAACAAATATTACCTTGAATGGATATCTTTGCTGACTCAGGAAGTCTTCTCGATCAGCTGCGTCGCATTGGACTCTCTGAATTTAAACAAAGGTAAGAATAATACAACTAAAATAACATTATTGGTTGGAAGCTATAACAATTACCTTTCTTTTAGAATGTACTGCTTATAGCTGAGAGTTGCTATGATATCCTTTTAGTCAATTGACCTGAAAAAGATATCAATTTAGAACTAATTTTTGTATGAAGGTTCAGATAAAAATTGTACCTTTCTTAGCTTGTTTTTTTTCAAGGACACCTTTTCCTGTTTGTTTTTCCTGTCAGTCTTTTCTTTAAGCAGTTGTTGAATAAGCTGATCTTGCTTCTGTGCATGCTCCTTTAACTTCTCCATATCATCAATAATATGTATCGCTACTTCATATGGTGTACCCTCTACGGTTGTGATATTAATGTTCCTAAGACGGTGTGATGTTTGGCCATAAACATGGTTGGGAACTGGAAGTAGTCCCATACCATGCACTTGTCCAGGTTTCTCTTCACCTAAAACTTGATGTAAGGCATCACCTTTCCATGCAACTCTTCCTTGATCATCTTGAGCCAGCTCAAGTTGTTCATCCATGAGGCTTTCCAACTCAGCCTAAAAGTTTAGAAAAATTGGATCAGATCAAATAATAATTTGTTTTTAATTGTAGTAGCATATTATGTGTATAGCATACCAGGTGTTCATTTCTATCTTCGGCCCTTTTCCAGATTTTGAAAAGTCAAAAACATGAAAGGGTATTAGTGGTCTATTTTCTTTGCCTTACTGGGACATTAATTTGCTCCGTCACAACCTTGAAATCATACATATTGAAAAGAATGTATGTGATAATATATGTGGGACACTTTTAGGATTGGAGGGCAAATCAAAGGACAATTTACAAGCTAGACTAGATCTGCAAGATATGAACATTAGATCGGAGTTGCATCCACAAAGACGTGCTAATGACAAGTATTACTTGCCTCCTGCTTCTTACACCAAGTCCAAAAAAGAGAAACAACAATTTTGTAAAGTACTTCATGACATAAAGGTTCCAGATGGCTATGCAGGAAACATCTCAAGATGTGTAAATGTTGAGCAAAGAAAAATTTCTGGCCTTAAAAGTCATGATTGCCATATTCTTATGCAAGAACTTCTTCCTCTTGCTTTGCGAGGTGTACTTCCTGATAATGTTACAGCTGTCTTATTTGATCTATGTGGGTATTTCAGAGAACTAAATGCAAAAGTACTTTATATAGATGAGCTAAAGAAGTTAGATGAGAGAATTAAATTGACATTGTGCTGTATGGAGATGATATTTCCACCTGGGTTTTTCACTATTATGGTGCATTTGGTTAGTCATTTAGCAACTGAGGCATTATTAGGTGGTCTTGCATGTTTTCGTACTATGTTGAAAGGTATTTCTGTCTTTCAAATATTAGGATGTATTCTTTATTTTACACCAACATATTTAACACAATTTTTTCTTTGTGTTGTCCTGATTTCCTGTAGGTACCTTGGTGTGCTGAAGTCATATGTGCGTAATAGAGTTCATCCGGAGGGATCAATGGCTGAAGCATATTTGGCAGATGAGTGCATGGTTTTTTGTTCACGATATCTTGATGGTTTTGAGACTAAGCATAACCGTCCTTCGAGGAATGATGATACACATGAGCTAGATAGTTATCCTATTGTGAAACAAGGATCATCAATATTTTCTCATGTTGGAAAACCACTTGGAAAGCCTAGCAACTATGTTATAAGGGGTATGGCTAAAGTACAAGCACATCGATATGTGTTGTTCAATTGTTCAGATGTTAATAAGTACTTGCGGTATGACCTGCACCTTAAAGCATGTTTAGTTATCCTTTTTATGATAGGAAGGCTGATTATAAATATTTTGCAGAGCTCATGCTGATCAGATTGCAAGTACATATCCTCGACGTGGTGTCAATCCAGAAACTATTGAGCGTGTACAAAATGAGAAATTCCATGAATGGTTTAGAGCACATGTAAGTACAGAATTTCAGATTATTTATATATAATACTCAAGTCATCACCTAAATGAGTTCTCACTGTATAGATAATGGATCTGGAGCAGAAGAATGGCTTGCACATTGTCAACGAAGATGTTAGATGGCTAGCCCGTGGTCCACTTGATGCAGCCAAACGATATCGTGCTTTTAACACTCGTGGTTTCAGAGTTAGGCCTAAACGCTTGGATGGAGTGACACAAAATAGTGGGGTTGTGCTAACTGCAAAAAAATCTAGCTACACTAAAGCAAGTGATGCTAATCCAATTTTAGGTGATGTTACATATTATGGGAGGATAATAGATATTATTGAGCTGAACTACTCTGGAAAATTTTCAGTGGTCTTATTTAAATGTGAATGGGTGGATGTTATTTCTGGAAAAGGAATTAAAAAGGACAAATATGATTATACACTTGTCAACTTCTCACATCTTATACATACAGGTGAAAAAATTGAGCACGAGCCTTTTATTCTTCCTAACCAAGCTGATCAAGTGTTTTATGTGGATGACCCAATGAACCCAGGGTGGTCTGTAGTAAGGAAAATGAAACCCAGGGACATATATGATACTGGCAAAGAGGAATGGATAGATGAGATGGAAGCTGAGCCTTTTCATGTTTCACACCTCAGGGAGTTATTCGATAAATCAAACAATCAACACTGGGTTAGACCAGATGTTGAAGGAACAATGGTTGATGCTAATAATGGACTTGGCACTGAGGCCTAGTGGGCAGCTTTTACTTTGGTACTTTGTTTGCTCCATTCAAGGTACATATATGTTTTCAATGTAGTAGTTCAAGATAATTTTGTAGTGTCTGCTCAAGATAATCTTTTGGTTCTAAATTCAAATTTATATATAGAAGATGTTCTAAAAAAAATCTATCAGTTACTCCTTTTCTTTTGTTTTCCTGTTGTGGTCTGAAATTTTTATATTATAGTACTTATGCTCATTGGTACCTTCTCTCTGCAGTGCCATGCTTCTTGTTTCATATGGAGGCACAAATATAAGCAACCAATCCTGGATGATCAGAATCATTAATTTCAATGTACCATAGCCTTTTTCATTTGATTAAGATTTTGAATGACACAGTATACATGCAGTGAGAACTCCAAGTATTAGATTTCGTATAGGCCGTGTTTGGTTTTAATAAATATCTTATATATTTATGCATCACCAAATGTCATAAAGCCAATCTATCTTTTTTACATACACCAAAACCCAACTAGAATGCATTGAGTTGTATGTGTGGAAAGTAAAGACTGTTTTTTAATCTAATTTTAGCTGACACTAAAATTGAACTCTATAGCTTTGTTATCCTTTTTAAATGCAACTGAATTGACCATAATGTTTTTCTCTAGGAAATTAAAACCGCGTTGTCATGCACATGCTTCTACAGGTATGGAAAGGAATAAACAATACAAGATGCTGGAAGAGAATGGTAAAAACTTAAAAGTTATCCAAGTCAGCAGAGAACAAATGAAGGTTTCACATGTGGCAAGGCCTACGTCAAGCAGTCTATTGGTTACCTAGTTGTAGCTGTGATTTTGCAAGGCTTGTACTGTTGCAATGCCTCATGTTATTCCCCCTTTACCTGTAGGCTGTAGCTTTGTTCTAGTTCTATTTAAGTCTTTTGGACTGTGCATTCCTAAACTGTGAACATGGACTTTGAGAAATGAGCAATTATATTGTCTGATGGTAAATTTATTTTCTTGTTGCAAAATGTGAGTGGTTATAGGAGATTTCTAACTTGTATGATGCATATTTATATAATGACTAAATAAGTTGGATGATTTGAACTCATAGAAAGGAACTAACCTGAATATTGTCTGTATAAAGAATATATTCTAGAACTCTACGTCAACTTGTAATTTTTGCGACTTTTCCTATGATCTGAAATAAATTATCTGACATAAAAATAGAAAAGGTGCTCCACATTTTTTTTCTACTCTTATAATTTTTCAAATCTTTTTGTTTTTTTCCACAAATAGTACCAATTTTTTGTTTCAATATCTAGGACAAAATTAGTGAAATTTCAAGGATATATATTTCGATAATTTTGCTTTATCCCCATGCTTTACTCTTTACCAACACGATCAAATTATTAATCTATCAATATTGAACAAGAATCACAGCCAACACTATTTTTGATAATCATATAGTGTGTTATTGTAAGATTGATAAACCATCTAGATGTAACATATTTGTGCAACTTATATATTATGTGTTACGAGGTGCTTTGTAGCACATGTTTGTGTTATTGTCTGTATCCTTGTAGCACATTATTCACCCTACTAAAAATGTGTTACGGGATCTGCTAAGAACACAAAGCATGTGTTACTGGTTTATTTCCCTGTAACACAGTTTAGAATGTGCTACTGTCATGTGTTGCCATAGCTATGTTCTGTACTAGTGGAAGAGAGGCAAGGCGAGCGGAGGAATGTAGCGGATTGGACTGGAGTTGAAAAATAAGGTAGGAATGGGCTTTCCGCCCAAAAGCAAGGAAGAAGTATGCATTGAAGAAGTATAATGCATAGTGATCCAAAATTGTTTTTACTGTTGCAACACATGGGCTATTTTCTAGTCAAATATTAAAAATACTTAAGTAGTTCTTTTTATGGGTCTGTTTTTTGGGCCAGCTCGGTCCCAAGTCTTATAAAAAGAAGGAACTAGCTAGTAATCTGTCAACAGTTTTTGAGGCTCAAAACTTTCAAATTTTTTAACCATAGGATCTGTCATCAACAGTTGAAACGGGTCTATACATAAGTACAAACCACTAATCTTAGCATCCAAGTTGAATGAACAGTAAGAAATTGGTCAACATGTATAAGGGAAAAATAATTAAAAACTAAAACACATGCTCTTGAAAAAATTTACAAATCCTAATTTTATACAAATGTAACTACCCTGTAACTATCATGTAACTACTATATAACTAGGGTATAAGTACTATATAACTACTGTATAATTACGGTGTAAGTGCTATGTAACTACTATGTAACTAGAGTGTAAATGCTATGTAAGTAGATTAGGTTAGTGGTTGGAATGCTGCCCTATGTAAGAGCAGGCCCGGATCGATTCCCGTCCACGACACTATATTATGCTGTTTACTTCTTTGTTGCACGCACGAATTTGGAGCGGATCTAAGGCTGAAAATTTGACAGTCGCAAGTTCTCTAGCAATTCTGTAAAAAGAATTAAATGCGTAAAATAACAACAATTAATTGAAGAAAAAAGTTCATTTAACCCCGAAGTATATATTAAGGTTGATCTGCTTCAACACCCTAAAGTATGAAACTAGCATCCTAACCCTTGAAGTATGCAAACCGTTTCAATTAGCACACCATAGTAATTTTGTTGGTGGTTTTGCTATGTCCAGTCAGCATTCTATTTTAAAAAAATATGGGACCCACATGTCATACTCTCTGTCTCTTCTATCTCTCATACACACACTCTCTCTCTTCTCCCGGCGACGGCGGAGGAGGCAGCGGCGAGGCGAGGCGAGGCGGCGGCGAGGCGAGCGGCAGGGTTCTCTCTCTTCTCGCGGCAATTAATGGCACCGGAGACAGCGAGTGGGCGGAGGAGGCAGCGGTGAGGTGGCGACGGTGAGGCGGCAGAGGAGGAGGCGGGGCGGCGGAGAGGCGAGCGGCGGGGCTCTCTCTCTTCTCCCGGCGACGGCGGAGGTAGCGAGCGTGGCGGAGGAGGCAGCAGCGAGGCAAGGCGAGGCGGCGGCGGCGGGTGTGGCTGGGTGGCAACTGGCGGTGCGAGGCGAGGCGGTGGCGCGCGACGAGAAGGTGGCAACGTCGTCCCCCCGCCAACCGCCTCACCGCCGCCCCCGCCTCACATCCTCCGTCGCCGCACTCGCCTCCTCCGCCACACCCTGCCGCCGCCTCGCCTCGCCTCCAGCAGCGCGAGCTCCCGCCGCCGCCTTGCCTCGCCTCCTCCATCGCACCCCGCTGCCGCTCGCTACCTTATCCCCCCCCCCCCCCCCCCCCCCGCCGCCGCCGCTCCCTGTCTCCCGCCTGCCGCCATGCGCCTGAGTGAGACAGAGAGTGAGAGAAGAGAGAGAGGAAGAGTGAGAGAGAGAAGAGAGAGGAATAGTAGAATTGGAGTATGATAGGTGGGTCCTACATTTTTTTAATAAATAAAATGCTGACTAGACTGCCACGCGTACACCACGTAGACCAAAACCACCGCGGATTGGGTCGAGTGGGGTTATTCATCCGGTTTGCATAGTTGGGGTGAAGAATGTCCGGTTTTATGGTTCAGGGGGGTAATTCGGACGACCGTGATATTCAAGGGGGGGTAATTCGTACTTTTTCCTATTTAAAATGACATTTGAAGCGAGGGGGGAGAGTATGAAGGCAGCTATACGTTTGGGAGCTTGACATATGGTCAGATGGTACCACACATTCAGTTAGGATTTCAATTGCAGTTCGCACCCTAATCCTAAAGCTTGTTTCGATATTTTGCCATCATTACTTCTTTCTTAGCCTCTAGCTCTTCGTGGCCTGTTGTGTCTGCCAACAACTTATAGCCGTCTTAGAAAAGAAAGGTTTCACAGATGACGATTAGGATGCACTGAACATTTTCCAAATCTAGTTTTTACGGGACAAGTGCATTGAAAATATGTTTTCTTTTTTTTATTTCTGATTATAAGGTAATCTATGATACCTTATACTACCTTCGTTTCAAATTATAAGATTTTATAGCATTGTCCATATTCATATAGATGTTAATGAATCTACGCACATATATATATATGACTAGATTCATTAACATATATATATATATATATATATATATATATATATATATATATATATATATATATATATATGAATATTGGCAATGTTAAAAAGTCTTATAATCTGAAACGGAGGAAGTAGTAAATATGGGAAGGTAGGATATCTTTAGCATTCTTTTTATTATAAGATGCGCGTGCTTTCTCCGTAGTCTTTATTATAAAATAAGTTTAGAAAAAGAGAAACCAGCTTGGCTGACCATGTCAACTCCAAATTATAATTTTTTTTTTGTAGAAGATCACGGCATTCTTGTTGGGGTATTGAAGAAGACGCAGATTCATCATTTTAGGCGGAAACGAGGATAAAACTAAGAGTGATCGGTTAATTAGAGAAAAGGGAAACCAAGCTATGACCATAAATATACAACGGACTCCTTTTCCCGCAAAATAAAATGAAAGGCACATTGTATGCAAATTGGATTTACCGATCGACCAATTACAGCATGTAAATTAATTTCAAATTTGATGGCATATTGCATGAAAGGATTTTGTGATGATGCTAATTGAGCCAGAGATAATAATTCTAGGTTTGGTGGGGTTGTGGGTTCTGGAAGTTTAATTTGACTATGGGATTATGGAGCAGAAACAATTTCCCTCGGGCTGACTTCTTTTCTTCTCTGCTCATACAGCAGCTCACAGTTTTGGAAAGGTTTACCAAGAGTAGGTAAATTCCCCGTGCTTAAAAATTTTAGCTCGTCCAAAAGAATAAGTCATAATACTTAAATAATACTTAAGGTATCAGCCTCGCTTTTTTCGCAGCCATGCTGCAGCAGAAGCTTCATCGGAGCCATGGATGACGTTAATTAATATAATTCATTTCATCACCACACAAAGTTGATCTGGTCATTGCATGTGAAACAGTATTATTATATCACTCTTCTGTATGTACATCATCGTTGTTAATTTGAGCTGATGAAAAAATCAAACGACAATACTCACCAGACAAGTGTTACCTGATTTATCAATTAGTCTCTTTCTGTCGTGACTTGTGACCTGAAAGAACAAATCAACACGCACACACGATTTCTTAACACAGTTCTTGAACCCCCCCCCCCCCCCCCCCCCCGCGTCAATCTTGATTAATGTTGGACGATATCTGCTATATATACCTGCATGCCAGAGCATAAGATCACAACACCAACCACAAGAACATATATACTCGAAATCAAACATGGACTCGAGATCATCTTTTCCTCCTACTCTGCTCTTGGTTCTTGTTCTGATACTCCCAATTTTCGCCGATGCGTCCAGCAGAGTAAGCCGGCCGGTTTCCTCTTTCATGAAACATGATTTCCTATTTCGTTTCACGAAAGTTACTGATATTATCCAATTGGGAACATTTTTCATCGATTTTTCAGCTCTACATCGTTTACATGGGGGAGAAGAAGCATGATGATCCATCTGTGGTCACCGCATCGCACCATGATGCTCTTACTTCGGTTTTTGAGAGGTATTAGTAGTTCAAGTTGTAAATTCTGCATCTTGACGTGAAAAAGAACTTGGGTTAATTTTGTCAGTTGTTTTCGATGGAACAGTAAGGATGAAGCCATGAAATCTATAGTGTACAGTTACAAGCACGGATTCTCTGGATTCGCTGCAATGCTCACCGAATCCCAAGCTGACGAAGTTGAAAGTAATCACCGACCCCGTACAATGGCATGAGCATATATATCGTATTACCTCTTGCATGATCGTTATTAAGGAACTAATGAGTTTCCTATACAGAATTACCTGGAGTTGTAAGTGTGAAGCCTAACACTTACCATAAAGCGCACACGACCCGGAGCTGGGATTTTCTCGGACTTAACTACTATGAACAATCAAGTCTCCTGAAGAAGGCAAAGTATGGTGAAGATGTCATTGTTGGTGTTGTTGATACAGGTTGAAAAGTGCATCACATTCTAGCTACTACTATCGCGCTGAATTTGCATTCTATATAAAATTGGAGTAATTTATCTGGAAGGAACCGTGTTACAGGGATATGGCCGACATCACGAAGCTTTGATGATAACGGCTATGGCCCTGTGCCAGCACGATGGAAGGGGAAGTGCCAGACCGGCGCGGACTTCAACGCCACGAGCTGCAACCGGAAGATCATCGGTGCGCGCTGGTACTCCGGCGACATTCCCGACGAGCTGCTCAAAGGCGAGTACATGTCGCCGAGGGATCTTAGCGGACACGGCACGCACGCCGCCTCGACGATCGTCGGCGGGCAGGTGTGGAACGCGAGCCACCGGCAGAGCGGCCTGGCCGCGGGCGTGGCCCGCGGAGGTGCGCCGCGGGCGAGGCTGGCGGTGTACAAGGCTTGCTGGGGCGACACCGACCGCAACGCCACGTGTGGCGACGCGTCTGTCCTCGCGGCCATCGACGACGCCATCAACGACGGCGTGGACGTGCTGTCGCTGTCGCTGGGAGGGTACGGCGAGGTCGCCGGGACGCTGCACGCCGTGGCGAGGGGGATCACCGTGGTGTTCGCCGGCGGGAACGAAGGCCCCGTGCCACAGTCCGTGTCGAACGCCGTGCCGTGGGTCATCACGGTGGCCGCGAGCACCATCGATCGCTCGTTTCCAACCGTGATATCGCTCGGCAACAAAGAGAAGCTTGTGGTACGCGTCACCGTCCTTTTTCTTTTTTCTGTTTGTTTCTATTTCTTTCAAAAGACACACCTGCACTATGTGAAAGGTTAATAGTGATTATTTCTTTTTTCATGTCGATTTTAAATCCAGGGACAATCTCTTAACTACAATGCAACAATGAACAGCAGCAACTTTCATATGCTCGTCGATGGGCAAAGGTAACGGAACGAAATGATCATCGCCAGACGCCAGAACAACGCAGCTAGCAGTCAACACATTATATATACGAATATTTCTGCACCTGCAAAATTTAACGAGTGACGCTGACCAATGCCAATATATGCCATTGACGCAGATGCGACGAGGACTCTCTGGCGTCAGTCAACATCACCGGCAAGATCGTCCTGTGCTCGGCGCCGTTGGAGGCGGCCAACTCGTCACCAAACAGCGCGTTCGCCGCCACATTCGTCGCCGTCGTGAAGAGACGCGCGAGGGGTCTCATCTATGCGCAGTACAGCGCCAACGTCTTGGTTGGCTTCGAAGACTACTGCCACCTGTATCTGCCGGCCAGCTGCGTGCTGGTCGACTACGAAATCGCAAGCAGGATCGCCTCCTACGCCAAAAGCACAAGGTGAGAGTTCGAGCTCTTTGGTGACCAACTACATTGGGACAAAGTAATCAGAACCTGGTTGTGCTCCCCTGAAAACTCTGAAATGTTCTTCATATATTATTTGTTTCAGGAAATCTGTGGTGAAGATATCTCGAGTGGTGAGCATGGTTGGGAATGGGGTGCTCGCACCTAGGATCGCAATGTTCTCATCGAGAGGCCCGAGCAACGAGTTTCCTGCTATACTCAAGGTGACAACAATGACCTGATCTTGGACATGAATATCCAACAATAAGATGATAATTCACGGCTTTACTTTTGATTTCTACGTTTGAAATTACCTTCTGATATCTGATTCTGTGTTCAACAGCCTGACATATCTGCACCTGGAGTCAGCATCCTGGCAGCTGTGGGCGACTCGTACAAATTCATGTCTGGGACGTCCATGGCGTGCCCACACGTCTCGGCGGTGGCGGCACTGCTCAAGTCGGTTCACCCGTACTGGTCGCCGGCCATGATCAAGTCCGCCATTGTCACCACAGGCATGTACTCATGCCACACTACAAGTTCAGTGTGTATACCTTATATGGATAACTTAGGGCTAACAAACTGTTAATATATATCTCTCTACTATTGCAGCATCGGTGACAGATCGTTTTGGCATGCCAATCCAAGCTGAGGGAGCACCTAGGAAGATCGCCGACCCCTTCGACTTTGGTGGGGGCCAGATCGACCCAGACAAGTCCATTGACCCTGGGCTTGTCTATGACATTGACCCGAAAGAATACACTAAGTTTTTCAACTGCACCCTTGGCCCTAAGGATGATTGTGAGTCCTATGTGGGTCAGCTCTATCAGCTCAATCTTCCATCCATCGCTGTGCCAAACCTTAACGACTCTGTCACGGTTTGGCGCACTGTAACCAACGTCGGAGGGGAAGAAGGAACTTACAAGGCATCGATTGAGGCACCAGCCGGTGTGAGGATGTCTGTTGAACCTTCAATTATCACATTCACCAAAGGTGGTAGTAGAAGTGCAACATTCAAGGTGACATTCACAGCAAGGCAGAGAGTACAGGCAGGCTACACGTTTGGAAGCTTAACATGGCTAGATGGTGTCACACATTCAGTGAGGATTCCAGTAGTGGTTCGCACCATAATCCAAGACTTTGTTTCAGATACTTCGTAAATTGTTCTGGAAAAAGTAAATACGACTATGTAATATTACTTTATACTATTATTTTCATTCAAATGTAATGGGACCAACTTGAGCCAATACTATTTATACAAAATGTTTTATTGGACTCTTGTAAGAACAATAAGTTCAAGGGTTGTTGCATTTCTTTGTTTGACCCTTTTTAGAAAGATAATCTAGAGAACATATAAATTTGTTTTCTGAGAGTGACAACTGATAATGTGGTAATGGGTCTGCTGATAACTGTAGCTGATTGGCAACGCATTCTAAGGGTGGCATGGCTAAGATGGATGGTGCACAACATGAATGGCGATCAGAGCGGAATACTAGGTCTTTTTTCTCTTAAGATGCCTCCTCGCTTTTACATATCACCTAGAAGTCACTAAAATATTTCCAAAAATTTAGTAAGATAGATTGATTTGATATATTGTTAGTATTTCTTATGTTGACAGATAAAATCCGCAAGCGCATAGATATACCGCTATAGCACTTCATCTAGGAGTATTCTAAGGTATCGAATTTCCATAGGGAATAGGTTCATCGAAGAACACAAGACAAAAAATAGGCAAAGGCTAGAGAGGATTTTCTGGTGAGAAACAAGGTCTTTAGAAAGCTTAATTTTAATCCTATCGTAATACTTTAGGCACTGGCTTACTCGCTGCTACCAGAACACGCTCTACTCCGTATCTAGACAGGGAGGACTACAGTGATCTCGATGGTTGTCACGACCTCTACACCAACCTCTAACGAACTGTGGATACGCGGCAAATACATGCAATATAGACATCACGTCTACACTATTAAATACTACTATAGTGCCGATCAAACATTAAAGTAAACACTATTTCTAGTGAACAATATTCTAGTGCGCTAATAGGAACTAACTAAGAAATATACCTCACAAAGTAAAACTCAATTACTCGATAAGATATTATCAATTAAAGCAAAGTAATTGACAAGGTATAAAAAGTAAAGAGGAAAGTACCGACAACTCCGGAATTCCTTCGACTCTTTCTCCTTTACTCTCTCCCTATTCTAAGTATACATAAATTTTAAAAAAGCATCTTGTAATTTAGCTCAATTTGGTGTGTGTTGAAGTGAAGGAGGATATGTCCTTTTATAGCCTGAGTATGACGGTTGGGGTGCCAATACCGGTAGTAACCGTCATTGGAAGGCGGTTACTACCGACCTTGGCCGACCCCTGGCTAGCTTCCCTGGCCCATTTCTTCCTCTTGGGCTCTGACAAGTGGGTCCCTAGTCCAGTGGTGTGTTGATTGGGCCCAATTGTATGTGTTTCGATGAGGTTGTGGGCCTAAGACTCTATGGATGTAATTCTCCTCCTCTTTTATGTATATTTTGTCTCAACTTTGGTAGTTTGTCACTTGCATCCAAATATACACCAACACTAGTGGAAATTCTTAGAATTACACCCTACCACTATATTGGATGTTTTATATTTTTCATATTTATGTAGGTATTGGCGGCGTAAAACTGGTATTTAACAACCGCCAACATATGTCATTCCACAAACATCTATGTGCAAATTTAACCTATAGAAGTAAGGAAAACAACATATATGATTGCAATGGTTCACGTTCTATTCATAGTCAACTTGTATAGGTCGAATTTGATGATGAGATACACTTGATGCTTGCAATGCACCTTGAATTAGTGGAAAAGGAACTCCAAATATAAATTCAATTTGTCATGGGATTATAAATAGAGGTAAAAAAAGTGAAACAACATACAAACATGTATCACTTGATGAGCTAAACACTTTATATGCTATTAATTACCACTGTACTTAAATATATGATCTATTGATTTTATTTGGTTTTGGTATGTAACTTGGAACACTATTTTCCCATTAGAATATAATGATAATATCTTAAAAAAGTTGTAATATTGTAAAAGTACTTATCAAAGAAAATTATCTATATGACTTATGTTTTCCACCTAAGGACTTTTTCACTTTATTTCCAAAATCAACCTTACCAATATTTGTCACTATCAAAATTTGGCATATTTTGGTGTTACCAACTTTTTGTAGCGTTGGATATATTTAGTTTGGAACATTTTTAAAATAAGTTTCATAGCTTTTTTATCTGGAACTTCTAAATTTAAGTAAGAATGAGAGGCACTGCTCTCTTCTTTGCTTGATCAACTCGAGGGATGGGGAAATGCTATATACTAAGATAACAGGTGTCGGTTCTTAACAAGAACCGGCACCTATCTCTGACAAAATTTTGGGTGCCGATTTTTAAGTGTGGGCCCTCCAACAACTACTAGCTAGGTGGAAGACTCAAAGGTGTCGGTTCTAGTTAAGAACCAGTACCTTTCTCTGGTAACCTCAAATGTGTCGATTCTATTGTGCACTCCGCAACGAATAACTCCGATGGGATGTACGTGAAAGGTGTCACATTTTATATGGAACTGACATCTTTCTCGACAGGGAAAATAGGTATCGGTTCTATTTAAAAACCGACACCTATTTGAAGAGAATGGTGGCGGTTTTTGGCGCTTGCTCCTCCGCGAGCGTGGGTGCGTGGGCGGAAAAAGTAAAAGTACTATAGGTGCCGATAGTGCCAACCTCTTTTTGGTATTCTGTAAAAGTGTTATATAGCTGCAATACGATTTTTACGATGACTATTAGTAAATTACACGCATTTTAAATATCCTATAGCAAATTTTACCAATCTTAACTCTTGAAAAGACAATCCCAAAAGAGAACAAGAATGTGCCACATCATCATCCAATAAATAATAGCCATTAGATCAATAAGAAAACAAAATAGGTAAAATAAATCTTAGCCATTGAATAAAAGAGGGTGTTCGAGAGCTTTCCGGTGTTTCCTTCATACGTGGGAGAGATAGATATACAGAGCAAAGAAGACACCGATCAGAAATAAAGAAAAAAATAAATGTTTGCGTGGTTGAGAGAAATGATAAAAACATTTCTTTCTTAAAAAAACATAAATTTTATATATTTTTCACAATAAATTCTCTAGTGATATAATATCAGTAATAGATTATTCTTAAACATCAATAGAAAAGGATAATGATAGTCACGCGAATGCGTGACTTCTTGCACTAGTCTCTATAAGTGAAAAGTAATCCCTAAAACTTCACCAGATTGATCCACGTAAGTAAAATCATCTGAACCATCAGATGGAGAAAAAAAAAGAAGGGATATTGCCATTGGATCAGATCAGCGGAAAAACGATAAAATCAGGAGCAGAGCTAAATTATTGAGTGCGATTGCTTAGGAACCCGGTTAAGAAAAAATTTATAGCTATAGGACTTGTTTAGATCCATTTGAAATTATAAATGGCAAGTGGCAATAGTTTTGGTGGTAAAAAATTTGGCATGGAGTTGGTGTTTAGATGCATTCTAAAGTTTTGCCATTTTAGCACTAGAGAGAGAGAAAGAGAGAGCGTGTAGTCCCGAGCACTTTTTAGCAAAATTTGCTACCCTAGACTAGCAAATGACAAATGCCAAATTACTAACTTTTGTTACTAGTGTTTAGATCCGAGAATTTAAACAGACCCATACTTGATCTATTTTTACCGAGTATGCACAACCCTTAAAACAAATTTAGACACCCATGTTAGCTTAAATTTAATATAAAGTGGAGTAAATTAAACAAGTAGCACCCTTCTCCATGTCATTCTAGCTCTGGCCCAAAATATGGTGTTCTGCATCTTTCCAGCTCCCATACGTGGGGGAGAGAGATACAGAGTGAAGACTTTGGAGCCGCTCCCATACGTGGGGGAGAGAGATACAGAGTGAAGACTTTGGAAGAGGCTCCTGGAAGAAGAGAGAAAGAAAAAGCAAAAATAAAAACCACTCAATTTACACACGACGCGTTGCAGCCAAGCCACCATCCAGTCCAATCCGAGGATCGGAGGCGATACCACTTGTGAGTACGCAGCCCAGCCCACCCAACCGTGGGCCACCCAGGTCACATTAGGCCTGCTCCACCACAGGTCTAACCGGAGCCACAACTTTTGGTCCTGGGTCTACATAACCCAAAAGACTAGTATGATGGGTGATGACCGCCCCCATCTTTTAAGTCGTGCTCCTCCATCATCAATTACTGATGTGGGACTAAACCCAACAACCTTTCCCCTCATAAGCAACGTGGCTGTCTGGCTGAGCCCGTTATCGAGAGGTAGAGCCCGCCGCCTGGATACATACAATCCCATCTCCTAGGATTTTGAGAACAACAATGGAGGAAAGAGTTATTAGCGAGGCGAGATCTCCCTCTCCGATGGAGCAGCGCGTATTAGCAAGCGGAACTCGGTCAGTGACTTTTCCCTGCTTAAGCCATCAAATAGGCGTAATGGGCCGGGGAGGTCCTAATGACTGGCCTAAATGGGCTGGAGGTAGAATGTGTCATTTACAGAAAAACTTAGGCTGTGTTTTGGGAGGTGAGGCTGGGAACTCACCTCCTACGCAAAATAAAGAGACGTATTTTCTTATGATTAATTAAGTATTTACTAATTTTTTAAGAAAATAGATTGATATAATTTTTAAAGCAACTTTCGTTTAGAAAATTTTTAAAAAACACACCATTTAACAGTTTGAAAAGCATGCGCGTGGAAAACGGACGGGGGAGGGGCTGGAGTTAGGAGCTCACTAGAAAGACCGTAGTACAAAATTAACATCCCATGAGTGGTCTAATATTTCAAACGTACGGTAGCTGAGTACTTTGAAGTTTTGGGAGCCCCATTTGTTCTACTGTCCTATTAGTCACTAGGTACTTATTTCTTACTACAGGATATGTCCTTTTTCAAACAAAATGAACCAAAAAGATGTAATGCTACCGCCAAACCAACTTTAAAAAGTAAATCTTAATCCAAATTCAGCGTAAAAATAAGAAAGTGTAATTTATGACAAAGAATAAAGAATGATCAGGTGTACCAAGTCGTGTCAACATATATATGATAAATTATTAGATAACATGGTAATATTGTTAATTACAAAACAAAAAGTAAATCTGATGACGTTATAGCTACAGTGGAAATATATTCAACAAACATATCCGAATACACATGTATATTGCTAATTATTATTATAAATTTAATAGAGAGGGAGGTTATCAAAGTCACGCAAACGCGTGACTTTTTATGCTAGTAAGACTAGAAAAAATACCCGTGCGTTGTAACGGATGAAGACTATTTTAATCTTATTTCTATTATATTCTTTAGTTAAGGTGAAATTCATTATGGCAATTCTCTTGGATATATTTTCTTTTTGAAAATCCTGAGCTGCGGTTAGGAGTCTGATCATCTCAGGTTAGCATGTGAGTTCTTTTAAAGAGATTTCTCATATGACTCCTTCTGTATTTCCAAAAGCGAACAAACTTAAAAGTCGACTCAAATACGGACATATATTTACAAAAGCGAACAAACTTAAAAACTGACTCATACACGGATGACGTACCAAAGTACCGATAGAAACATCTTCAATCTATTAACTTATTAAAGTAACAGAAAAAGAAGCCTCCACGTTTGTTCTCACGGCCTAGAAAATCTCATATTAATCCAAAAAAATAAGAAAAAAGAAAAAGGAAAAAAACCGAAGCATAATAGTACACTGGAAGCGGACAATACCTTGGAACGAGATTAGGATTAGTTAAAAACGAAAAGAAGGAAAAAAAAACACTGCACCGTTTTGTATACTATTCAGCGAAGTATACTAGGACATTGCAAACAGACATTGCTTTAGGAATTTGTGTGTTCACACCACTGCTAGAAACTCTGCACCGTTTCCAAATTTATAATTAACCAAAGCAAGCCAAAAATCTTCAACAAGCCAAAATACTTCTAGCCGTTCAAACTTCTCGCCGTGATCGTCAACATTGATTAAAAATAGAGAATATTGGAAAAGGGGATTAGAGTCCATGCCGGTATATAATTTAGAATTAATGGAAATTCGAAATTAAAAAAAGGAAAATTAAAATCAGGTTAGAGTCTATATAGAAATACAATTTAGAAATAACTAAAATTCGAAATTTTAAAAAAAGAATATTGAAATAATAGTATAGAGTCCATATAGAAATACAATTTAGACATAATTAAAATTAGGGAGCAAAAATAAAGAATATTAGAAGAATAGTATAAAGTCCATGTAGAAATACAATTAAGAAATAATAAAAATTCGAAAATGACAAAAAAGAGCATTAGAAAAAGAGTATGGAGTCCATATAGGAATTTAGAATTAACTAGAATTTAGAATAAAAATAATAAAATTAAAAATAAGAGTTTAGAGCTCATATAGAAATACAATTTACAAATAACTAAAATTCGAAATTGAAAGATGAGTTTAGAGTTCACATATGTAGGACTGAAACACAAGAACTAAGCCAACCAGAGGGGGGTGAATGGTTGGTATACCCAAAAACCGAAAACTTTTAGCGGAAATAAAAGTTACCCTCGAATTAGAAGGAGATCGGTCTGACCGAAGTTGATTAACCAGTCTGACCGGAGCGTAGCTGCCGGCCTGACCAGTGTAGGTCTACCGGTCTAACCGCCAAAACTCGTCGCCGCCTTCTGTCGCCGAAGCCGGTCTGACCGCCGTGTGCCTGTCGGTCTGACCGCTGCGATGCCGCCGATCTGACCGCCGGTGCGCCGCCGGTTAGACCGTCGAAACCCGATGAAACACAAATCGAAGAATTCTCAAAGTAGATAACAACTTTATTGCTTCTCTCTGTGTTTACAAAGTGCAGCAACAATAGTCCTTACAAAAATCTCGACTAAACTCGAAACGCTAACTAAACTAGCAACTCTATTACTCTCAAAAGCGATACAAAAGCGATCTCAGGAAGCCTCACGCTCCCCCTCTATTTATACATGAGGTAGGCAGCCTAAAGCCACGAACCAAACTCATACTAAGAGTACTAAACACCTTAGAAAACCCTCTAGTACAAGAAATAAACTTTACATAACCAACCGTACCAAATTTGGACTCCTTTCAAATTCGACTCCGCATCCCATACGCACACAATACCTCCATCGTATGCCATATGGAATCTTTACCAACCACGTGCATCAACTCTAGCCTTAGTATCCCGCATGATATCTGACCACCACGGACATCGTCTTACCATCAAGCCGACTCCCGATCCATCACCGTAAATACTCTCCCGAGGCATCGAGTCACCTACACATGAAATAAACAAAGAAACCATATTCCGAGACCAAACTATCCCCAACTTGACTCATTGTTAGCAAACAACACTATTACATACATATAGAATCCATCTAGAAGCCATAACCATGAAACAATCACGGATATCCAAAGAAAAAACCCGAAACCGAAACCGACACAGCGTCGGCCGATCAAACCGCGGGCCTGGCCGGTCTGACCGCACACATAGCACCGGTCTGACCGGCAACCTCCGCCCGGTCGCACCGGACACATAAAATAACAACAGTGAATCCAATCATCACCTAAAAATTGATTATCTCCAAAACCACTTCGATGATATTCTCTAAATATCTAATCCAATAATCACAAATGCCAATTGTTCATCACAGAATAAGAATCAAAACACACATTGATCTTACAACATATAATTACAATTAGAAATAATAAATTTCAGAATTAAAAATAAATAATATTTATATAAATACAATTTACAAATACAAAAATTCAAAATTAAAAAATAAGGAATATTGGAAGATGAGTGCAGAGTCTATATAGGAAAACAATTTAGAAATAACTAAAATTTGATATTAAAAATAATTAATAATTATCACGTATATACAATACAATATGAATATTATAAATTTGTAGTTTGGTAAAGTTAGTATAAAATTTAAAATTATGTTTTCATTTTACTCCCTCCGTTTCTAAATATTTGACGTCGTTGATTTTTTAAAATATGTTTGACCGTTCGCCTTATTTTAAAAAATTAAGTAATTATTAATTCTTTTTCTATAATTTGACTCATTGTTAAATATACTTTTTCTAAATATTATAGTTTTACATATTTTATATTTTTTTTAATAAGACGAATGGTCAAACATGTGCTAAAAAGTCAACGGTGTCAAATATTTAGAAACGGAGTTAGGAATATATTTTAATAATAAATTAAGAAAATATATTTACTATTATATGAGAAAAAATATAATGATGCTAGCCGCGCAATCTGCACGGGCCACCATGCTAGTTTTTATAATAGTAGAGATATGGGTGTCAATCATTAGAATTTGTTCGCACGCATGCAAAAAGGTTGGACGAAATTCGGACACCAAACTGGAAAGCCAGCAACGCTACTGTAGTCTATACATGGCTTCAAACGGTATGCTTGAATGTGGCATCTGCAAATTTGTCACGCTATTGTTGGACTGTAGATTCTGTAAGGGTAAAATATTCGTGCTCGTTATAAAAAAATAAAAATATTAATAATTATTCAATCATGTAAAATGTGTATAGAACGGTTCAATTCAATAATCTAAATTTTAGAATTCCGGTATATACTCCCTTTGACCTAAAATATAATATCTGAAAAAAAATCATAAATGTTAGTATATACTCTCTTGGACTTGAAATATAACAATTTTTAACCTCTAGCACATGTATGAAGAAGATGCGTAAAAATACTCTGTCGTCTTGTTGGGGTGGATGAAATATATGTCCAGACTAGTTTAGGCTATCGTGAAGCTAATTGGGTGCTAAGAGTAGGGGTAGAGGTTGTATGGATAGTTCAACGGTAAATTTTTTTTTTTCATAAATATTGGATTATTGTTATATTTGGAATAAAATTTGAACTCCTAGTTACGTATTATAGTTAGAACAGAGGGAGTAATTGAAGTGTGCAATACACGGATTGATGACTACTCCTGTTATTATAAGCACAATTTAGAAAGTTTCAGCCTTTGCAACGTGTTCAGAGATGACGTGAGAAAATTTTAGTAGAGCGAAATGCTTCGAAACCACCGTTGCTAAGCTACTGCTCTTTCATTACAGCTGCCAAACATGAAGATCAGCTCCTTACAACTGCCAAAACGTTGCTGTTTGCAAAATATCAACAAGATGCTACAGTGGTTCAGTTCTGACATAGTAGGCTCATAGAATTGACCATTAATCATAGTTAGTTTATTTTATCAGTCAAGTCATCAACTATTATCTGACGAGGTGTAAAAAAAGATGAATGTTTATCAACTATATTATTTATGAACAATCATTTTTTTTCATATACCCTGGTAATTGTTTTCTTTTGAAAAATAGTATGTATATAGTATTAGTTTAGTATTACTAAACAATTTCATATGATTCAATTATGTCCAATTCTTTCTTCAAAACGAATGGGCACTTACGAAATTTTCTTATATATATAGATTTCAAATCCTAAAACATCCTTCATTTATGGACGTGACTACACAGCTAGCGGTAGCTAGTTTTCCATCTATGCGAGACATTATCCACCTATATTTCAAATACAATTTTCTCTTAAACTACTCATCCGATCTACAATCCGATTGCACCGTTGTGTTTGTAACAATTAAATCTTTATAACAAGATCTCACATGATTATATTCTGATGAAAAATAATAAATTACTTTTATAATATATCTAAATTACTTTTAGATTTCACTAAATTACTTCTTAGACATGAAAAAGTAAATTCAATAAAGTCTAAAAGTAATTTACATATATTATAGAAGTAACTTATAACAAAAAGAAAGTAACTTTAATGAATGTCTTTTTTTAATTAGATGTGACTACACAGCTAGTGGTAGCTAGTTTGTACTCCATCTAGTATCTCCTTTCAACTTGAAAAATACAATAGTATCTTCTTTTCCCATTTTATATAAAAAATAAAAATGAAAAGAAAAAAACAATCGATGATTAAACAGATTTATAGGGATTTACTTTTGAACCATGCAAAAGTTACTTCCAATTATTAACATTGAAGTTACTTTTAAAAATTGTTAAATTATGTGTGTTTATCTGTGCTGATTAAATTTAATTTTTAGATAAAGTCATATTTTTATCCCTACAATGAATTTATTTCTAATGTCGTGACAAAATTACTTCCATTTTGTTTTAATTTACTTTTATAATATATGTAAATTACTTTTAGACTCTATTTTTACTTTTATATGTCTAAGAAGTAATTTAGTCAACTCTAAAAGTAACTTATATATATATATATATATGATAAAAGTAACTTACATATATAATAAAAGTAATTTACAAATATAAATATTTTTTCATCGTACTATAATCATGTAAGATCTTATTGTAAAGATATAATTGTAACGAACACAATGGTGTAATTGGATTGTAGATCGGATAAGTAATTTGAGAGAAAACTTTGTTTGAAGTGGAAAAAGACGTACATGTATATTAAAAAAAAGCATGCATGTAGTACCATGTAGTAGCTGGACTTCTCTATGTTTCTCTGTGTTTCAGCGTCGCTAGTTAAGGCAAGATCGAGAAGCCTCTCCAAATAGATTTTACCTTCATTTATCCTTGCTTCAAAGGAGACATTAATTATCTGTGTAACCTGCACATGCATGTCTTACAACGGTGGAAAGTGGAAACACGGAGGTTTACAGCTGGTAGATAAAATAAATAAAAAATCTGAATTATCCCCTTTTAGTGACGGTATGAATTATCTCCCAAACCAAATATCCTTCACCCGGCCTCACCAAGACTCGCTCCGGAGAGGTTTTAACCCGAAGTGAAGTGAAGGGACGCACATGTACACATGACATGACAGTACTGTCAGCATAAAAATAAAATAAAAAGCGATAAGGCAACATACCAGTTCTCATTTGTGGATTTAAATAAATTGGGTGGTAAACAATCTATCCCTACACCATAAATCCAGTTGTCATGTCGACCAGAATTTTCTTCCCAATTGTCAATGACCAAATCCGTTCACTCCCTCCATTAAAAAAAAGTTGATTTCTAGAGTTTAAAATTTATTTCAAAATAAATTAGGTTCATACCATTTTGCCTAATTTGATTCATAAATCGATAAGTTTTTTTTGCTTTATACTTAACTATCCATCCACTAATAATACTTTTCAATTAACTAGGAAGGTAGCCCGCGCGGGCATGTGTCGTATGATAATAGGTTTGAGATACATATAAGAGCGAAATATTAACCGGAGAACATCTGCCATGATTTCTCCCAAATTGTTTTCATCGGCATTAATTGCTTTTACAATTTTCTAACCTATTAGCTTTCTATTATAACATATTTAAATAATATCTATAAACAATTATTTATAATCTTCTTCATCTTTTGAAAAGAAGGTAAACTTATTTTCTTTAGAAAACATGTCAACGAAAGTAAAAGTAAGTGTAAAATAAAAGTAAGATGTTTTTCTTTTTAATTGCGTACCTATTATCATGGTTTATTAGAGGATGATTTGGGTGGGACATGAAGCTCCACTAAATTGTATATAGCCTAGTATGATTGACATAATTTGAGAGGCAGTCTATCTATAAACATATTATGTAGAGTGGGTAAGAGGTACTACACAACCTAACATGAATATGATAACGACGAAATATAATTGCACAATAATATTTTTGAAATGTGATGTACCATGAATACATATAACGATATATATATATCTAACGATTAGAAATAATGGTTCCACCAGTTTAAAAGGCATAGAAATATTCCAGAGATGTAGCTTAAAAATTATGGTTATTTTAATATCCAACATTATTGCGAAGTGAACGTAGCTCAACTGGTTAGTTTCCTTCTGGTGGAACTTTCCCACTCGAGTTCAAGTCCCAAACTTGAATTTTTTTTCAGTGGTAGACGACATATCCATCAACAGTGACGCTCGTGGTGACTTCGTCAATCTCAAAATATGTCGGTCTTATCTCTCAGAGGTCCTGATAGGAGTAGGGTATGCGTTCATAGGGGCATATGTACTTTGTTTCTCAAAAAAAATATCCAACATTATTTGTTGTTTCTCTTTTAGTTTAATAAGTTTAATAGATGAAAAGGAGGTCTTTGTTGTATGCGTTCATAGGGGCATATGTACTTTGTTTCTCGAAAAAAATATCCAACATTATTTGTTGTTTCTCTTTTAGTTTAATAAGTTTAATAGATAAAAAAAGAGGTCTTTGTTTCTAAAAAAAATATCCAACAGTATTTGTTGTTTCTTTTTTAGTTTAATAGTTAAAAAATAGGGAGGTGACGAACAGTGTTGTGTGCATGTGATGGCAAGGAGGAGGTGGAGGAGATTTTTTTTCTAATTTTTCTATATGAATTAAGTGAAAGCCGATGATGGGGTATTTCATTTTTTAAGAATTTCTAAGGTTCTTTCTGTTATAGGACGTGACACATGGCAACTTAAGATTTTATTTTAATAAAATAGATCTAATAGTCAAATATAATGGATGCATCAATTTAATTGGTTTTTCTTAGAATTTTAGGAGATGATATATTGTCATTTACGAGTGTTTTGGAGGGCATTTAATTGATTTTTGTTACGTACAGTGATTTAGTATAATATAATACATATGTTCAATTAATTTTTCGTTGTTGTTTAGTTGTCAGGCCACGATAGGGTCAACCTTTAAATGATGTATTTTAAATTTTCTATAGTAAAATATAGCTAATGTGATTTTTATTTATTTATTTTATTATAAATAAAACAATAGCTATGATTATTTTTATTTTATGTTAGTTAAAAAAATAGAAGAGGAGATAATTGAATTGGAGAAGAGAGGATGGGAGAGTTATAGGGGATGGTAAAGGTGTACGTAAAGCATGATGGGAGGAGATTATTGTTCTCAAGATAAATAGAATGGGTCCTAGTTTTGAGTTGATTATTAGAAAATACTTTAGGTATTGTATTTTTAATTAAACTACTTAAATTGTTCTAATTTAAGTGTGTATTATTAATCAAAAGGTTTTAAAATCTATTTGATGTTTTTCTTAAAAAATGTATGGATTAGTGAACAATAGCTAGTGCATAGAATATGTATGACCAAAGTAATGATTTTTTTTGAAAAAAATATAGTTAACTTGGTTCTTTAATTTTAAGTTTTATACTAAATAATCTAATGGTGTACACCAATAAAAAGTTAGCTATATGATTTAGATAGTATAGTTGTTTAAAATTTGTTAACATAAAATTTTTTTTCATCTAACTAAATGAGGAAAATAGGAGAGAAAAGATATAGGTGAGGAGGTACATACGCACAATGGGTCCACCATATATCAGTGAAAATCGACAACCAGATATTTTGTTTATTCTCATAATTTTTATGATTTTTCTAATTTATTGAAATGTCACGTGGCGGCGTAGAAGTGTGTGTAGAAGTACTACATGGCGGGTTTACAGAATGTTTAACGGGCAAAGAGCTAAAAATGCTTCCATGTGATAATTTTTAAATGAAAATATAGTTAATATCAAATGTAGTCGTAGTATTTTCCCTGTATACATCTAATTTAGATAAGTTTATTATGGATGGGTGGATGTTTCTCGTATGTATATAGATTCGAGTAGGGAAGAACTGTGTGTAGTATGTACATACCCGGGAGATTTTATTTTTTCTCGATCATGGATAGTAGCACGTTTATACATATGAGAATTTTTTCAGTTTTTTTTTTGAGCAGCACATATGTACGTTTCTCTCATAGCAATTAGGTGGGTCCCTGGCATGGCTAATCCTTCTTTTTTTCAATCATAATTACGTATTTTGTTCCTTTTTTTCGCGAGTAGCAATATATGGAAGTACGTATATGTACGTGTGTGTATATAATATATATACACATACACGTGGGATGTATTTTAAATAAATCTAATCTAATGGTTCAAAAATAGTGGGTCCACTGAATTAAAAGAAAATCGATGGTTGGATGTTTTTCTTTTTCTCATAATTTGTAATTTTTTCTGTTATTTATTAGAGCGCCACGTGACAGCTTAGGAGCGTTTGTAGGAGTACCACATGGCAGTTTGAGAGTGTTTGTAGAAAGTTTAATAGACTTTTAGCTTAGCCAATGAGCTAGATCAAATGTAATCGAAGTAGGAGATATAGGACATTGGTGTCAAAATAATATATTTGATCGTTAATTTTCAAATAATATATAAATAAATAAAACCATAATTTAGTAATGTCACATGCTTTTTTCTACCGTACGGAGTGAGTAACTTTTAATAATACTAATCAGATATATTTTTATAGCTCAAAGCATAAAAGCATAGATAATATGGATTTGGATTATTAGTTTGGGAAAGAAAAAAAGAAAAAAGAACGTAAAACCATAATTTAGTAATTTCACATGCTTTTTTCTACCGTACGGAGCGAGTGGTGTATTTTTATAACTCAAAGCATAAAAGCATAGATAATATGGAATTGGATTATTAGTTTGGGAAAGAAAAAAAGAAAAAGTACGTACCTTTTTGGGAGGGGCTGCTATGTACGGACGTACATACGTGCAGCGATGTACATTCTATATTGTGGAAAAAATAGATGGTAAATTTTCAATATGGATCTAATGGTGGAAAACAATGGACCCACCAGATTTAATGAAAACCGATGGCTAGATGTTTTGATTTTCTATAGCGCCATGTGGCGACCTGAGAGCGTTTGTAGGGGTGTTATGTGGCGGCTTGAGAGCGTTTCTAGGAAGTTAAATGGACTTTTAGTATATAATAGATAGAAGATAGATTACACTAGGTACTATTCGTCATGTCGGCTAGATACCACTGGAAATTTTTAAAATTGGACCTATGCCACTCCCGTCACTTTTTCTTGTCCTCCTTTCTCACACCATTTATGTTCCCATCCTCATCCCCCTCCCTCCGATCATCTCCGTTCCCATCCTCATCCCCATCTCTGGCGATTAAGCCCACTTCATCTTCCCAAGACGACCCGCATGAGAGGCCCGAGCTGGGTGGCCCTCGCGGCATGGACAAGATGATCTCCTTCGGCAGCGACCAGACACCGCGCGAGGCCGTCATCATCCTCTCCAGCATGCCCCTCCTCCAGCCTGCCGCTCGCATGCTCGCCGTTCTCTCCCGCTCCCAAGACCCCGCTGCCGGTGGCGGCACCACCAGCATTGTTGTCCTCACTGGATCCCTGCTCTAAGTGTCCAGTCCCTTCTCTCTGCTGGCACCCACCTTACCGCGGTAGCCAACGCCCTCCACCTGCTCGCTGCACGCGCCGTTGGGATCCTCCACACCATGGCCATCCCCATCGAGCTCTCCGAGCACGATTCCCTCGTCAAGTCCGCATCCACGGTGCTCAACTCCAAGGTTGTCTGCCAGTACTCCAGCCTCCTTTCCCAGCTCGCGATTGACGCCACCCTCGCCTTAGTCGATCCGGCTCACCCAGACCTCCTCGATCTCCGCAGCAGAGGCGGACCCGGACTGGCGTCGTCTGATCCGTCGGGGTTATTGTTGGCGCCCGCATTGGCAGAAACCTGGAAGTTCGCCGCTGCGGCGAGTGCGACTACGGCCTAGACGTCTTTGGGCGCCGCGTGGCCGGGCGAGGCAGCTCATGGGCGAGGTCCGGGAAGTTGAGGTGCGCCTCACGGCCCTTGATGTCGAGCGCGGCGACGTTGTGCGCACGCGTGGCCATCTCGGCGGTGGCGAAGGTGCCTAGCTAGATGCACGACTTCTTCCGCGGAGGAAGGGTGATGAGGACGGGAACGGAGACAGCATGAGAGAGGAGAACGTAAAAGGTGACTGGAGTGGCATGGTTCCAATTTTAGAAATTTTCAGTGGCATCTAGCTGATATGATAAATAGTAGTGGTATTTTTTAAATTTGGCAAAGTTACATTGGCATGGATCCAATTAACCCTATCACTCACTCACATATCAATCTATCGTACAATTTTCAAAAAAGTTTGATGACTTTCAAGTGATAAGAGAAAACAAGAGGCATTCATGAAAGTAAAAAGACTTTCCCATGTATCGGATCCGAGGTTGTTTTTTCCCTGGAGTGAATGTTTAGTGATTGTACTCTCATCACCATATATAGTGTGTTTGTACATCAGCTTGTGTCAGCAGAACCCATTCCCACATTATCAATTGTCATTCTCAGAAAACAAATTTATATATTCTCAAGATTATCTTTCATTATCTTTCTAAACAAGGGTCAAGCATACTCAACCATGGACAGAGAAATATGCGACAACCTTGAATTTATTATTCTTACAAGAGTCTAGTAAAACATTTTATATAAATAGTATTAAATAAACATTGACCCACGACAATGAACTAAAAGAATAGTACAAAGTAATATTGCATGAACGTATTTACTTTTACCAGAACAATTTTTACGAAGTATCTGAAATAAAGTCTTGGATTATGATGCAAACCACAACCGGAATCCTCACCGAGTGTGTGACACCATCTACCCATGTCAAGCTTCCAAATGTGTAGACACCTTGTACTCTTTGCTTCGCTGTGAATGTCACCTTAAATTTTGCACTTCTACTACCACCTTTGGTGAATGTGATCACTGAAGGTTCAACGGACATGATCACACCAGCCGGTGCCTCAATTGACGCCTTGTAAGTTGCTTCTGACCCTCCAACATTGGTTACAGTGCGCCAAACCGTGATAGAGTCCTTGAGGTCCGGCACAGCGATGGAGGGGAGATTGAGCTGATAGAGCTGCCCCACATAGGACTCACAGTCCTCCTTAGGGCCAAGGGTGCAGTTGAATAACTTAGTGTACTCTTTCGGGTCGATGTCATATACTAGCCCAGGGTCAACAGATTTGTCTGGATCAATGTGGCCACCGCCAAAGTCGAAGGGGTCGGCCACCTTCCTAGGCACTCCCTCGGCTTGGATTGGCATGCCAAAACGATCGGTCACAGACGCTGCACTAATAGAGAAATAGTCTTGGTTAGTTATACCATAGTGCTTTTCCTATTAAAACCAACACCTATATATAAACGCATAGGAGTCGGTTCATAAAAATGGCCACCCGCTTTCTCGCGTTGGGCATCTAAGAGGAACTTGCAATGTGCCTTGAATACGTGCCTGTGGTGATAATGGCAGACTTGATCATGGCAGGTGACCAGTCAGGGTGAACCGACTTGAGCAGCGCTGCCACAGCTGATACATGTGGGCATGCCATAGACGTCCCGGACATGAACTTGTACGAGTCGCCCACAGCTGCCAGGATGCTGACTCCAGGTGCAGCTACATCAGGCTGTTGAACACGGACAGAATCAGGTTTTGACAACACCCAGAAAGTAGTGTCACATACTCACATTCACATATATATGGAGTGTAGAAAGTAGTACATTCATCCATGTCAAGGTCATGGTCTTTGTTACCTTGAGTATGCCAGGAAAATCGATGCTTGGGCCTCTCGACGAGAACGCGGCGACCCTTGGTGCGAGCACTCCATTCCCGACAACAGTCACCGCCCGAGATATCTTTGCCACCGTTTTCCTGGAAGAGATTATATGTGAAAACATTTGAGTGATTTCAGATCACAGCCAGTTTTTGAGTTTTTACTCCGTTTCGATGTAACTTGTCTTCAAGAGCTCGAACTCACCTTGTGCTGTTCAAATAGGAGGCTATTCTGGCTGCGATTTCGAAGTCGACCATCATGCAGCCGGCGGGGAGAATCTTGTTGCAGTTTTCTAGATCATCGAAGATGTTGGTTCTCTGGTGCGCAAAGATGAGGCCTTTTGCGCCGCCCTTGGCGATGCCGATTGCTGCAGTGCCGAACGCTGGGTTCGGCGACGAGGTGGCTGCAGCCTCCAAAGGCGCGTAGCACAGGACGATTTTGCCAGTGACGTTGACCGTCGCTAGTGACTCCTCATCGCAGCTACGTGTCAATGGCAATGGTCTGATCAGCATCACTAGCTCAAGATTTTTATTTATTTTAGTAAGTGCAGAGAAATATTCGTATCACTGGCTCTTGACCATTTCGTTCGATTACCTGGACCCAAAGACAAGCATATGATAGTTGCTGTTGTTCTTTGTTGCGTTGTAGTTGAGAGATTGTCCCTGGATTTAAGACGATGGTTGTCAAAAAATTATCACTTTTATAATGTATACCAGTGCAGGTGTCTTTTGCAAACAGAAAAAAAAAAGTGATTTACTCCGGTCCAATAAAAAGTATCTCGAGGTACCGATACCTCACGGCATCAAATTGTTTCCGATCATTGGATCTAACAATATCTATCCTATCCAACTAGATCTAACAATCAGAAACGATTTAGTATCGTGAGGTAACGATACCTCAAGTTACTTTTTTGTCAGACCGGAACAAATCTTAAGAAAAAAAATTGTCGGTCATCAAACGATGCATACCACCAGCTTCTGTTTGTTGCCGAGCGAGACCACGGTGGGGAATGAGCGATCTATGGTGCTGGCAGCCACCGTGATGACCCACGGCACGACGTTCTCCACCGTCTGCGGCGCAGGGCCGGCGTTCCCGCCGGCAAACACCACCGTTATCCCGCTCGCCACGGCGTGCAGCGTCCCGGGGATGTCGCTACCAATCCCCAACGACAGGGACAGCACGTCCACGCCATCGTTGATGGCGTCGTCGACGGCGGCCAGGACCGCGGCGGTGCTGCACGTACCGGTGGTGCCCCAGCACGCCTTGTAGACCGCCAGGCGCGCGCGCGGCGCCCCGCCACGGGCCACGCCGGCGGCCAGGCCGCTCCGGTGGTGGCTCGCGTTCCGCACCTGCTTGCCGGCGATCGTCGAGGCGGTGTGCGTGCCGTGTCCATTTAGGTCCCTCGGTGACATGTAGTCGCCCTTAAGAGACTCGTCCGGGATGCCGCTGGAGTACCAGCGCGCACCGATGATCTTCCGGTTGCAATTCGTGGTGTTGAACGCCACGCCGGTCTGGCACTTGCCTTTCCACCGTGCTGGCACAGGGCCGTAGCTATTGTCATCGAAGCTTTGTGATTCAGGCCATATCCCTATGTAACACGTTTCATTAAAGTTATTTTTGTTTCAAATTTTATATGACAGGGTGATTTGAGTGAGGATAGTAGAATGTAAGTCATTTTCTACCTGTATCGACAACACCAACGATGACATCTTCACCATAGCCTGCCTTCTTCAAAAGACTTGATTGTTCGTAGTAGTTAAGGCCAAGAAAATCCCAGCTCCGTGTAGTGTGTGTTTCATGGTAAGTGTTAGGCTTCACAGTGATAACTCCGGGTAATTCTGCAGCAGAAACTCATTAGTTCATTAATATCATGCAAGAAGCAAGACAACAAGCTCATGTAATAGGTTTTTTCTTTTCTTTTTTTTTTTTTGAGAACGTTATAGGGGTTGATGATTACTTGCAAGTTCATCAGCTTGGGACTCGGTGAGCATTGCGGCGAATCCAGAGAATCCGTGCTTGTAACTGTAGACTATGGATTTCATGGCTTCATCTTTACTGTTCCATTGAAAACAAGTCCCAAAATTAACCCGAGTTTCCGTAAAAAAAAAAAGAATTAACCCGAGTTCCTTTTCATGTCAAAGATGCAGAATTCACTACTTGAACCACTAATACCTCCCAAAAACTGAAGTAAGAGCATCATGGTGCGATGCAGTCACCACAGATGGATCATCGTGCTTCTTCTCCCCCATGTAGACGATGTAGAGCTGAAAATTAAATCAATGAAAAACTAAGTTTCCAAGAATCAATATCAGTAATTTCCGTGCAACAAAGATCGAAATCGTGTTTCCCTGAAAAATGAAGCGGCTTACTCTGCTAGACGCATTGGCGAAAACAGGGAGCACCAGTAGTAGAACAAAGAGCAGAGTAGAAGGGAAAGGCGATCTCGAATCCATGTTTGATTTCGAGGAGTGTATTCTTGTGGTTTGGTGTTGATCTTCTGCTGAGCCGTTCAGGTATAAATAGCAGCTAGCATCCAACATTAACCATGGGTGTGCAAGAACAGTTTTTTCAAACAGAGCATCACCATGTTGACGCGTTGATTGTTTTGTCAAGTCACACGTAACAAAAGGGACTAGAGTACTAGTTAATAAACCAGGTTCACGCTGTACGGTGAGCACTGTGATTTGATTTGTTCATCATGTTCAAATTAATAGCGACATACCTAAGAGGATATATATAATGATGTTTTTTTTTTCACATGTAATGACCGGATCAACTTTGTGTGACGACGAAAGCAGATAACGTCATAGTGGCTCCGATGAAGCTTCTGCTGCACCTGGCTGTAAAAAAGCGAAGCTGATGGCTTAAAAATTATGGCTTATTCTTGCCGCGGAGGTTAATTAAGCACGGGGATTTTACTTGTTCTTGGTAAACCTTTCCAAAACTGTGAGCCGTTCCTTCGAGTAGTGATAAAACAAGTCAACCCCAGGGAAATGCTTGTGTTTAACAAATCCCAGAGTCAAACTTGCTGAACTCCCACACCCACCGAAACCAGTTTTTCCTCTGCTTAATTAGTATCATCACAACTGCCATAGCCATCTCTTTTCCTTCATATGAATATTGGCTTGGAAATATGCAGTCCATTGTGAAATTTACATGGAACTGCTTGGTAAATTCATTTTGGGCTATCTATAAACCCTTCAAATTTCCTATGTAATTATTTATTCAATTTATGTAACATGTATGTAGTTAATAGAAAAAAAAAGTTTGGCGTGTTGGCTACATGCACGGGAGCGTATCCTATGCACACAGGCCCTCGCGTGTACACACCGTGTACACCAACTAAAAATTATCACAAAAAATTCTAGGAAAATTCATACATGTACTTTCAATAGTATTACATCTACGTGCAAAGTCGCAATTTCAAATTCATTCTACATAGAGAATAACAAAAAAGATAAAATTCTGACAAAATTGCAACCTTAAAACTGTCAGATTTTTTGTTTTTTTGTTACGGCTAAAATATAATGAATTTGACGTTAAGATTTTAACCCTAGGTGTAGTACAATTGAAAGTATGTATATGATTTTTTCTAGATTTTTTGGTGACATTTTTTAGTTGGTGTGCACGTGTGTACACGTGAGGGCCTGTGTGCATAGGATATGTTGCCTACATGCACAAGCCATTGTTGCTGAGGTAACGATATATATATATATATATATATATATATATATATATATATATATATATATATATATATATATATATCTGCGTCATGCACTAGTTTTTTTTTTCGGAACCACTAACCTTCTCTCTCTCCGTCATGCACTAGTATTTTTCTGTTTGATAGAAAATCCATTCCTAAATCTTGCACATTTTGGCCCACTACATGTGCTCCGCGATTCGTACTCGAGGTGCTTCTTCTCTAACTCAGGCAACCTCCTCTTCTTTTCCTGCGCCAGCAACAACCCAAACTCTAACGGAGGTCCGATGTATTAGGGTCTTAGGGTGTGGTTGGGGTGGGAGGGGAAGAGGAGAAAGGAGAGGTCGCCGGGCTTAGAGATGGTGGCCTAGCGGTGGAAGGTGGAATGGGCGGACTGGTGGCGGCACCAGAGCCATGGGGATGGAGGAGGGAGATGGACGGTGTTCGTGATGAGGGCATAGCGAGTTTGTGATTACGAGGTGGTGGCGTGTAACACCTTAAAAATTCGACCGACAAAAACAAAACTATAAAAATGCGGATTTTCAAAAACTTTTTAAATAAATTGCGTCATGCCGATTTTGTTCGACTATTTTGTTGGATTCGGATTTCGGAGTTCATAAATTGCAAATAAAAAAAACAATTGATTAGGAATAAAACCCAAAATTAAATAAGTAAAATAAATGACTAGAATATAATTTAAAATAAGGTTGAGGTGAGATTGGAAATAAATAAAATATTGTCGCGACCATATTAGCAATAATTAAATTTTGGTACGATGAAATAAGAATTAACCCTAATTAAAAATTCAAATAAATTATATAAATAAAATATGAGTGATATTAAATTAGGGTAAATTTTTAATTAGGATAACACAAATATGGAGTAAACTTCAATTATGCAAAAATTGGAATTTATAGGGCTATATTTAAATAGAAAATGGGCTAAAATCGGGATAAAATAGAAAAGTCACTATTTATTGCACTCTAGTTGCTCGACACGGTCCCCCTAGCCCCGCCCCCTCCCCTGCCGCATGCACCGCTCGCCGCGCGCCGCTCGCCCGTCGCGCCGCAGTCGCCATCGTCGCCGTCGCGTCGCCGTCGGCCTCGCGCCCCGTGCCACCGCCTCGAGCCCCGTGCCGCCACCTCGCGCCCCGCGCCGCGCGCCCGCCTACCGCCGCGCGACCGTCCCGTCGCCGCGCCATCGTCCTTTCGCCGTCGCTGTCCCGCGCCGCGCCGCTCGCCCATCGCCATCGCCGCCTCGCGTCCCGCGCCCACGCGTCGCTCGGCCGTCGCGTCGTCGCCTCGCGCCCCGCGCCCTGCCGCGCCGCTCGCCCGTCGCATCGCCGCCTCGCGTCCCGTGCCACGCCGCCCGCCTGTCGCCATCGCCGCCTGCCGCGCCGCACGCCGCCCGTCGCGTCGCCATAAGCCGCCGCCCTCCCCCTCTCCTCCCCCCCTCTCTACAAATACCCCCCCTCTCCATTCTCCTCCACTCCATTCCATCCTCCTCTACCTCTTCCCCTCCTCCACGCGCCGCCGCCGTCGTGCCGCCGCGCCGCCACCTTCGAAGCCGCCGCGCCGTCGCCCCGGAGCCGCCGTGCCGTGCGTCGCCGCCGTCGCCGTCGTCGCCGCCGACCGTCGCTGTCGGTAAGCCGCTGCCTTTTCCCCCTTGCGTCCACCGCCGTCGCCGCCAGGAGGAAGGAAGAAGTCGAGAGAGAGAGAAAGAGAAAAGAAGAGAGGAAGAGAGAAAGAAGCCGGGAGGGAGGAGAGGAAAAGAAAAGGAGAGAAAGAGAGAAAAGAAAGAAAAAAGAGAAAGAGAGAAAAGAAAGAAAAAGAAAAGAAAAGAAAAGAGAAAAGGGAGAAAAAGGGAAAGGAAGAAAAAAAAATAAAATAAATAAATGAATAGGAAAATTTGGAAGAAATTAGGGAGGTTAAAAGTTTAGAAAATTTAAAATAATTGGAATTTAATTATAGATTAATTATAGTCGTAGAATTGCAAAATTTAATATAACTTATGGATTATTCTTGGCAATTTCTATAAGAAATCAATTCGGGGTAATAATTTAGATGTAGTTAATAACTAAACAAATAGATGAATTCTTATAGATTATTATAGAATATTTTTGGGTAATCCCTATAAGTAATTGATTCACGGTAGAAATTCGGATTTAACTACTAGGGATTTTACCCGTGTATTATATTTAATCATTTAGTCATAGGCTAAATTAAATCGTATAATATTTCTAGGATTCCGTCCGATATTTAGCTCGCGATAGAAATTTCTAACCTATTATATGGATATAATGCTCGGTTAGATTAAATTAAAAACTTATGACAACAAAATATTTATACCCGCAAAATAGTTTGAATCGAAATTGGGTTTGCCTTAGTTCGCGAATAATAAAGTTAATATAAAGAAATTGACTTTCGCATTCGACTTTCATTTGGATTTATTTGGATTTTAATTTGAATTCTAACCGAATTCAAATCAATTTTCGCACGTAACTATAGAGCCCGAGGGAGTTGCGGATCCAAGCGAAGGTCAAGACCCGCAAGACATTGAGCAAGGCAAGTCATTACTATTCTTTGAACATGTTGATCCCAATTGCGAAATTGTTTTGTTTACAAATAAAATTGCATGCAATAATGAACATCCTACCTGTGATTATGCCATGCCTTGATTATTGTTTGCACTTATTCCTTCGTAACCATGTTTACGTATGAGTCCCTAGTCAATTATGACAATTGTTTAGAAATGCTATTCTAGAAGTATGCATACTCATATTTATCAAATGCCATATGCTTGGGCAATTACCTTTGGGAAGGTAATTGAGATGCGGCATGTGGAGACATGAGCGCCACATTGCCATGATGTTGATGACATGATTTGTGAAAGGAGAAATAAAAGCTAAACAATTGTTTTCAACTGGGGCGGACGGAGGATTTGGGTGGTATCTGGGAAAGGCTAGTACCGTCCCCGGTCAATTAAGGACCGAGCCATGAAGTTAAGCATGAAACGACCCCCGTACAACCGTACTTCTCGAATGGGTATAGACCTAGCGGATTAGATAGCCGAGCGAAGGCAGTATCCCTGCATAGATGGTTCACCCCTGAGTGAGGCAGGTGCGCTACGATGGGACAGCCGTTGAGGTAGGGCCGAGAGGCGTGCCCTACATCGGTGTCGCCATTGGTAGGACTGCCATGAGTGTGTGTGAGAGAGAACTTAACTTGAACCATAATTTAATATGTGTGTGAGACTTCTCTTTCCCGGGAGCGCCAGAACTCCTCTCACTGCTAGAAACATGGACGCCTAGAGTGCATGAGGATTTAAGTTCATGGAGCGGGTACTGCCAATGCGAGGTTATCGAAAAGCTTTGCCGTGACGCGTCTCATGTGTTGGGACAAGGCTCATGTGTTGGGCAGTCGCGGAGTGCGGGTAAAGTGTACATCCACTGCAGTGTGAGTAAACCAAATCTATTCGAATAGTCGTGCTCGCGGTTATTGAGCACCGGGACATGTATTACACTTGGCTAGACTCTAAATTCTTTAACTTGTGTGGGATGGGATATTGCATGATGATTTTTATGCTGATGGAGCCACTTCCTGAGAGGCGGGAATGTGGACATCCTCAGAAAATCATGACGACTCAATGGCGGGAAGCTATCCTTGGAATCACAATGGATGGTGGACAGAACCGTCATGTTTAATATGAACACTGGTACTAAAATTTGATCAGTCTGTGCTAGGTCTTAGGCTTGTGAAAAGAATTACAAAACTAGCTTTGCGCAAAGGAACCATAGCCATCCTTTGAATACCCCTATCATGTGCATTCTTGCTGTGATGGCTTACTGAGTACGGTTGGTACTCACCCTTGCAAATATAAAATTAATCAGAAGCGGGAGATGAAGCTTCGGAGGATCCCTATGCCTACTACCAGGAAGGAGATGAAGACGATGGTGCTCAGTAGGTTTTAGTTACGGTCGTTGCCTGTGGCAATGGCGTGCCGCTGCCTTAACTCCGCTGCCTTACCTACTTCTGTTTTTGGAATGTATTCCGGACCGCTTGGTCCGATGATTTAAGACTGTGCCTGCGGGCTTATGATGTAATAATTCATACTAGACTCTCGTGTATGTGCACTTGATATTTCAGCCATGAGTTCATGTGTACCAAGACTACTTGATCCAGGGAAATGGTACTGTTTAAACGATTGGTTCCTGTTATAAAAACGGGGGTCCACATGGCGTGTGGTGGTGGATCCAGCCACAAGGACCCGCCGGTGACGAGGAAGATGGCTAGGCGGAGCATCTTGCCGCCGATGGCTTGAGAAGGGAGGAGACGGGGAAGGGGAGGGGAGGATAGCCGGCCGCTGAGGGGGAGGGGAGGGAATCTCGCCGGCGCCGTTCACCCATTTCGCCCAGCTAGTGAGGCCGGGCAGTGCCACATGGGGCAGAGGAGGTGACGGAAGTGGCCTCGTCGGCATGGATCAAGTGCTCGTGACGGGGCAACGGTGTGAGGGGATGTCGGGAGGAGGAGGAGGAGGAGAAAGGAAGGGGATTTTAGGGTTAGTTTGCCTAGCACGAATCTTAATGCAATCGGATAGTCCAAAATTCGCACAATTTTAAGAGATGTTTTCTATCAAATGACATATGGACACTCCCTATTTTTTTCCCTCACCCCACACGGCACAAATCTCCATGCAAACTAACCGTGCACAAGTTAGAAGTTTTTGGGAAAAAAAACATGCAGAAGAAATTTTAAAAATCCATTCATTTTCGATACAAGCTCATTATAATTTGGACTCGACAATGTGGTTTTCTTTTTTGCGGGGGAAGGAGTTTGTTGCATTTGTGGTTTCTTTTATGAAAAACAATACAAATCCAATTGATCACAATATGCGCACACTCACCCTTATGAACACATACACCACACCCGATCCCTATGAGCATATCCGGAAGACTGGATCGGTATATCTTGAAATTAGCGAAGTCACCATGGGTATCTCGTTGTTGACGGGTACACCCCTATGAGCACCTCGGAAGATTGGGACAGCATATCTTGATATTAACAAAGTCACTATGGGTGCCTCGTTGTCAATAGGTACATCGCCTATCACTGAAATAATAATTTGCCGTAAATACGAGCACCCATCTCTAGGCTAAAACTTGAATCTAGTTGGACTGGTTCCACCACAAGATCAGATCAACAGATCAACACACCAGGTAGGTACAATCGACCAAAAAATGTAGAGTATTATCTCTCATCGAGAGGGTCTGAACATGTCTAAACATTTGTCGCCATGCATCCTTTGCTTTTAGATCTCGTACGTAGTCCCCATTTATTATTGCCGATACATACACCGACAGTCTATAAAAGGTTTAGAAAATTTCATCCATGATTCATGACTATCTGTTCAAGAGCAATTTTACGGTCCTTGAGGAGGTACCATGAGGTACCAAAATTTTATTGTAAAATTTGGTACCTCCTAGTACTTAGGTACCAAGAGATACCAAATTTACAATAGATTAAGAACTATAAACTTGCTCATCTGTTCAAAAAGGACAACCACAGCTAGATTATTTTTTAGATAGTGGATTTTTCATTAATCCGGCCTTTATATCTACAAAGGATATACACAGCCAAAATATTACATGAGTTCTTACTCTGAATCTCACACAGAAAAACACACACAAACACAAAAAATAAAAGCTAGAAGACTTAGCTTCAACCTTCTTCAAGGACTTAATCTATCCAACCTTCTTCAAGGACTTAATCTATCCAACCAAGCGCGAGTGGGGGGAAGAGGAGAAACGGAACTAGTCCATGCTACCCGTCGCCGCACCATCTCTGTCTCTACATAACTCAACCACCATATGCTGCCAACTGCTATACCTGCTCTCCTCTGTTGCCGTCCAAAACCCCTTACGTCGATGCCACATTTCGAACGCCCATATTGCACCATGAAACCGCCTTGCCGCGCTACCACCGTCTTCCGCACACCATTGAACTCACGCAGCTCCTAGAGTACCATTGAGCCATCTAGCATGACATGCACCTTGCCTTTACTGCCATCAGCTTGCCGGAGATGCTCCATTACTATTCACACATATCCGCAAGCAGACCTTGACACTGACGCCACGTGGCAGTTGCTGTCTCTAGGACGCTGCCGCTAAGAGCCTCCGTTGCCATCATCCTTATCTGCATCAAGCAAGTCGACGACCATCGCACCATTAGCTCAAGCGAGCACAGAACGGGGCGTCGGAGCTCGCCAAATCGCCGCTGTCCCTTGGACGCCGCCATCGAAAACCTTCGTTGCCGTCGTCACAAACAGTCGTGGCCAAACCACAACCATCGACCACCAACGCCATGCTGGCCGCCAGTGGCAGAGTAAGGGGTGGAGGACTAGCCTCTGTCACCTTCCAACGCCACCACCGCCCACCAAGCATGACCGACGCCTCCTGTACGTTCTAGCCACCTCAGCAACCACGACCGCACATCACCGGAGTGCCACCTCCACTATCAGCTCCCTCAGCACCACCAGCGCCCTCACCACCATCGCGCTGGCAGACCACCAACGGGCACTTGCCGCAACCACCATTGGCGCTTCTACCACCGCGCTATTCGCCAAAGCTTCATCGCCACCGCCTAGCCGGCCACCAGGGCGTCCCCGCCACCGGGCACCGCCGCCACCGCCCGGCGCCAACAGGCCCCGCCGCCACCACCATCAGCGCCGCCACCATAGCGTCGTTCGCCAGATCGAAAATAGACCCATAGCGCCACCCCAACCCGTTCGCCAGATCGAAAATAGACCCATAGCGCCACCCCAACCCTAGGAAGAATAGAGGAGGAAGCCTCACCGCCGCCATCCCAGCTGGCCCGCACACCGGCGACCCGCTCCGGCGGTGGCGAGGTTGAAAAGCACGGCGGTAGTTAGGGTTTACTAGGGGAGAGGAAAAGTCGGGTTTATATAACCATGGACAAAGAAATGCAATACCAATTTGAACTTCAGTCTTACAATTCTAGTATTGCACCAGATTGACATGGATCACATTGACTTCTGTAAAAAAATGTACAACCCAACTTTGCATGAAGATATTTACTATCTCTAGCTAAAAGTTTATGAAGTATCAGCAACAAAGTCCTGGATTATGGTGCGAACTGCAATCGGAATTCTCACGGAGTGTGTGTTACCATCTAGCCATGTCAAACTCCCAAACGTATAGCCACCTTGTACTCTCTGTGTTGTTGTGAATGTCACCTTAAATGTTAAACTTCTACTACCACCCCTAGTGAATGTGATCACCGAAGGTTCCACTGACATAGTCATACCAACCGGTGCCTCAAGCACTGCGTGGTAAGTTGCTTCTGCTTCTCCAACATTGGTGACAGTCCGCCAAACCGTGACAGAGTCCTTTAGTTTTGGCACTGCAATTGACGGGAGGTTGAGCTGATAGATCTGCTCCATGTAGGACTCACAGTCATCCTCAGCTTCAAGAAAGGTGCAGTTGAAGAACTTAGTGTAGTGGCTTGGATCAATATCATATACCAGGCCAGGGTCAATGGCTTTATCCGGTTCGATGTGGCCACCACCGAAGTCGAAGGGGTCAGCCACTTTCCTTGGCACTGCCTCAGCTTGGATTGGCATGCCAAAACGATCTGTCACCGAAGCTGCAATCAAGAGAGATGTATACTGGTTAGTCCTAACTAAGCTAAAAGCAACGAATTATTGGAAACAGATTAATCTAAGTACCAGTAGTGACGATGGCGGACTTGATCATGGCAGGCGACCAGTCCGGGTGAACCATCTTGAGCAACGCCACCACTGCTGATACATGCGGGCACGCCATGGACGTCCCAGACTTGAGCTCGTACGAATCACCCACAGCTGCGAGGATACTGACTCCCGGCGCAGCAATATCAGGCTGTTGAACCGACAAACAGGTTAGTTTTGACACGTTCAAAACCTGACGCCATCGTCACAACTACACAGTAACACAGTAATATAAGATCATATTCTCATTGTTTGCAGATGTGTATGACTTGTTTTGATGCACATCAAAGATCAACATGTCACCTTCAGTATTCCGGGAAACAAGGAGCTCGGTCCTCTTGACGAGAATGCAGCGATCCTTGGTGAGAGCACCCCACTTCCGACCACCGTCATGGCCGGCGACACCTTCACCATGGGCGTGCTGAAAAATGAGAGAAGAAACATCAAAAGATCATTCATGTACAGTACTCAAGGCAGTACTCAAGCTGGTTTTGCGTATTGGAGAGTAGTAGATGTTAATGGGATGGTATCACGTCGATCGAAGAGTTCGAGCTCACCTTGTGCTGGTCATGTATGACTCGATCCTGCGTGTGATCTCGTAGTCCACCAGTACACATGGCACGCTGGCGCGGCTGCAGGCATTCAGAAAATCAAGGGCGTTGCTGACGGAGTACTGCACGAAGATGAGGCCATTGGCGCCTGCCTTGATGACACGGCCGATGACGTCGCCCAACAACAGCCGAGGTGGCGTCATCGACGGCGGCGAGCACAGCACGACCTTTCTGGTGATGTTGATCGACGCCAACGTCTCCGCGTCGCAGCTGCACACGCAATCCATTCATAATCAGGATCTAAAGAAAGCAGAGTGATCGATCTATCAAATGTGATGACTAATGGCACTAGCTAGCATGATCAAGGTTGTTAAATTAAATCTCGATTCTGCCATACCATTTTACGCACTTTACCATCCTAATTAAGTGGTCTGATTCTATGATTTTATACAGGTAGAATTTACGATGTTTATGTAAATGATTCCGATTCAGGATCATGCATGATTTTAACAAACTTGAACATGATCACTATTGGTTTTGTTACCTTGATCCATCAACAAGCATTTGAAATTTGTTGCTGCTTGCTGTTGCGTTGTAGTAAAGAGATTGCCCCTGCAAGCAAATATATATACGAAGGTTAAAGAACCCACATAAAGCTATAGGAGTACATCAGTGTAGCTGTGCAGTAAAACATTCACAAGTTGCTGACGAAATAGCAAGCGCGGTTGCTTAATTACCACAAATTTCTCGTTGTTCCCGAGCGATATCACCGTGGGGAAGGCCCTGTCGATCGTGGAGGCGGCCACCGTGATGACCCACGGCACGGTGTTCCTCACGATCTGCGGCGTGGGGCCGTCGTTCCCGCCACCGAACACGACGGGGATCCCTCTCGCCACGGCGTGGAGCGTCTCGTAATGCTCGCCCGCGCCTCCTATCGACAGGGACAGCACATCCACGCCGTCGTTCATGGCGTCGTCGATGGCCGCGAGGATCGCGGCTCCGCCACACTGGGCGGGTACGCCCCAGCACACCTTGTAGACCGCGACCCGCGCGCGCGGCGCCCCACCGCGCGCCGTGCCGGCAGCCAGCTTGCCGCCCTGTCTGTGGCTCACGTTCCGTACCTGCCCGCCGACGATCGTCGAGGCGACGTGCGTGCCGTGGCCACCGAGGTCCCTCGCCGACATGTACTCGCCCTTCAGGTTCTCGTCGGGAATGTCGCCCGAGTACCACCGTACGCCGATGATCTTCCTGTTGCAACCCGTGGTGGCGTTGAACGCCGCGCCGGTCTGGCACTTGCCCTTCCATCGTGCAGGCACGGGACTGTAGCCATTGTCATCGAAGCTTCGTGATTCGGGCCATATACCTGTTACGTTTCGTCAAAGCTTTAACTACTGGAATTCTACTTATATTAATGCAAGTGATTTTTGTTGGAATTAATGAATGGGCCTTAGCCCACTCGAAGATTAATTCTTTGGAAAATCACAAAAGCCCACCCCATGGGATGGTATGCATGTGGAGTTTAGTACCACCTTGCTTATTCTAGGAGAGGGGGACCTCCTTAAAAGGGAGGATGCCCTCCTAGCTACTTGAAGCATGTGTGGTGGAGAGAAGAGGGGAAACACACGCGCGCGCTGGCCTGGCCGGGCCTGCGGTGCGCGTGCACTACGTACGCGTCGAATGGTCCGAAAAATTGGCTCCTCACCCTTGCGCAGATGCAGCCTTCTTTTGCAGTTTTGTTTTGCTGCAAATTCGGATTCGTTTTTGTTTTGGAAACGTTCCGGAGTGGAGTCCGGATAAGTTACACGCGACTTATCCGGTTCGGTTACACGCAGTAGAGATCGTGCGGGCGCCCTGATCAAGCGACCCTTCTCTATATAAACCGACCTGCCGTCTTCACGCAACACACGCGAAATCAATCTAGGGTTTGCCTCCTACTCTGTACTGCGCCGTCGCTCGTAGACTACTCCATCTCGCTCGCCGGCGTGCACCGGCGATCGGGAGAGTAGGTCTCCGGAACCTCTGCCTTCGACGTCCTGCACCGGGAGAAGACGGCAATAAGGTTTTTGGGAAGCGCTTCACGCGACTGCTCCCTGTTCGTTCGCGACGGCTCGCCTTCCTCTTCGCTCGCGTGTTTCGTGCCTTCTTAGACGCCTGCGAAAAGTTTCGACCAAGCAGCCGGTCTTTCCGTCACCTCGGTACGTGTTCAATATGTTGCGCATATTTGATCTGTTCATGTTATACTGTGTAGTTTACATGTGTAGATCTAATGATGCGTTCATGCTAGTTTTCATCTGTAATGTCATGATTTATTTATGGAATAGATTAAATCATTATATGCCTATAATCTCAACAATCCAAAAACCTTATTATAGGCACTGTGATTTTACTATGGCTGGTTTTGCCGATGCACTGAGGCCGGATAAATTCACCGGTGTGCATTTTAAGAGATGGCAGATCAGGGTTACTCTGTGGCTGACAGCTATGAAATGCTTCTGGGTGAGTACTGGCAAACCTGAAGGAGTTCTTACTGCTGAACAGCAGAAGCAATTCGAGGAAGCCACTACTCTCTTTGTGGGATGCATTCTTAGCGTTCTTGGCGATCGTCTGGTCGAGGTGTATATGCATATGACCGACGCTAAGGAGTTGTGGGATGCACTGAATACTAAATTCGGTGCTACTGATGCTAGCAATGATCTGTATATCATGGAGCAGTTTTATGACTACAAGATGGCTGACAACCGTTTTGTAGTCGAACAGGCTCATGAGATACAAACCATGGCTAAGGAACTCGAACTCCTTAAGTGTGTCTTACCCGACAAATTTGTGGCCGGGTGCATTATTGAGAAATTACCTCCATCTTGGAGAAGTTTCAGTACTGCACTCAAACACAAGAGACAGGAATATTCCGTTGAGGGGTTGATAGCGTCTCTTGATGTTGAGGAGAAAGCTCGGGAAAAGGATGCCGCGTCTAAGGGCGATGGTGGGCAGTCCAGTGCCAATGTTGTGCACAAGGCCCAGAACAAGAGCAAGGGGAAATACAAAGCTCAGCAGACCACCAACTTCAAGAAGCAGAAGAAGAACAACAACAATCCTAATCAGGATGAGAGGACTTGCTTTGTGTGTGGCCAAGTTGGTCATCTGGCTAGGAAGTGTCCACAGCGCAAGGGGATGAAGGCACCTGCAGGGCAGACTTCTATGTCTGCTAATGTGACTATTGGCAACACTGGAGATGGAAGCGGGTATGGTAATTTACCTACTGTTTTTTCAGTTAATCAGTCTACTAATTGGTGGGTTGACACTGGGGCCAATGTACATGTTTGTGCTGACATCTCATTGTTTTCTTCTTATCAGGTCGCACGGGGTTCCACCGTCCTAATGGGGAATGGGTCACATGCTTCTGTTCATGGTGTTGGCACGGTAGATCTGAAGTTTACTTGGGGAAAGATCGTGCAGCTGAAGAACGTGCAGCATGTCCCTTCTATCGACAGGAATCTTGTTAGTGGCTCTCGTCTGACTAGAGACGGATTTAAGTTCGTTTTTTAGTCTAATAAAGTAGTTGTGTCTAAACATGGATATTTTATTGGTAAAGGTTATGAGTGCGGAGGCCTGTTCCGCTTTTCCCTTTCTGATTTCTGCAATAAGTCTGTGAACCATATTTGTGGCAGTGTGGATGATGAGGCTAATGTTTGGCACTCACGTTTATGTCATATTAATTTTGGCTTGATGTCTCGGCTTTCCAGCATGTGTTTAATTCCTAAGTTTTCCATTGTCAAAGGTTCTAAGTGCCATAGTTGTGTGCAATCGAAGCAACCTCGCAAGCCTCACAAGGCTGCCGAGGAGAGAAACTTGGCACCACTAGAACTCCTACATTCAGATCTTTGTGAAATGAATGGAGTGTTGACGAAGGGTGGAAAACGATATTTCATGACGTTGATTGATGATGCTACTAGATTTTGCTATGTGTACTTGTTGAAAACGAAAGACGAGGCTCTAGACTATTTTAAAATTTATAAGGCAGAAGTTGAAAATCAACTTGACAGAAAGATAAAAAGGCTTAGGTCTGATCGTGGTGGAGAGTTTTTCTCGAACGAGTTTGACTTATTTTGTGAGGAACATGGCATCATACATGAGAGGACGCCTCCCTATTCTCCTGAGTCTAATGGGATTGCTGAAAGGAAGAACCGCACACTGACGGACTTGGTGAATGCCATGTTGGACACCGCGGGACTGCCTAAGGCATGGTGGGGGAGGCATTGTTGACCTCAAATCGTGTGTTAAACAGAGTTCCTAACAGAAATAAGGACAAAACACCATATGAGATATGGATTAGGAGAAAACCATCACTTTCTTATTTGCGCACATGGGGGTGCTTGGCGAAAGTCAATGTACCAATAACGAAGAAGCGTAAACTTGGACCTAAGACTGTGGACTGTGTCTTTCTGGGATATGCTCATCATAGCATTGCCTATAGATTTTTAATAGTTAAATTTGAGGTACCGGACATGCATGTTGGTACAATTATGGAGTCTCGTGATGCTACCTTCTTTAAGAGCTTTTTCCCAAGGAAGGATACACATAGTGGTTCGAACCAACCCTCTGAAATAATTCTCAGTTCAATCACACCACCAGAACAAACTGAACATACACATGAACATGTCTCTGAGGAGGATGTCAGTGAAGCTCCTCGAAGGAGTAAGAGACAAAGGACGGCTAAGTCTTTTGGTGATGATTTCATTGTGTACCTCGTGGATGACACTCCTAAGTCAATTTCAGAAGCATATGCATCTCCTGATGCAGACTACTGGAAGGAGGCTGTCCGTAGTGAAATGGATTCCATTATCGCTAACGGGACTTGGGAGGTGACAGAGCGACCCTATGGGTGTAAACCTGTGGGGTGCAAGTGGATGTTCAAGAAGAAGCTTAGGCCTGATGGTACTATTGAAAAGTACAAGGCTCGGCTTGTTGCTAAGGGCTATACTCAGAAAGAAGGCGAAGATTTCTTTGACACTTACTCACCTGTTGCTAGATTGACCACAATTCGTGTGCTACTTTCCCTAGCAGCCTCACATGGTCTTCTCGTTCATCAAATGGACGTTAAGACAGCTTTTCTTAATGGAGAGCTGGATGAGGAGATCTATATGGATCAACCTGATGGGTTTGTAGTTGAAGGTCAAGAAGGCAAAGTGTGCAAATTGTTGAAGTCTTTGTATGGTCTGAAACAAGCTCCTAAGCAATAGCACGAGAAATTTGACAAAACATTGACATCTGCAGGCTTTGCAGTCAATGAGGCAGATAAATATGTGTACTATCGCCATGGTGGGGGTGAGGGAGTTATTTTGTGCTTGTATGTTGACGACATACTGATATTTGGGACAAACCTTGAGGTGATAAATGAGGTTAAATTATTCTTGTCTCAAAATTTTGATATGAAGGATTTGGGAGTAGCTGATGTTATCTTAAACATTAAGCTAATTAGAGGTGAGAATGGGATTACACTCTTGCAGTCCCATTATGTGGAGAAGATTTTGAATCGCTTTGGCTACATTGATAGTAAGCCTTCTCCAACACCTTATGATCCTAGCTTGTTGCTTCGCAAGAACAAGAGAATTGCTAGGAATCAACTGGAATACTCCCAAATCATTGGCTCATTGATGTACCTGGCTAGTGCAACTAGGCCTGATATCTCCTTTGCTGTGAGCAAGTTGAGCCGATTTACCTCTAATCCAGGAGATGATCACTGGCGTGCGCTTGAGCGAGTAATGCGCTATCTGAAAGGTACTGTGGAATTGGGGCTTCACTATACTGGGTATCCTGCAGTACTGGAGGGTTATAGTGATTCTAACTGGATCTCTGATGTGGATGAGATCAAAGCCACTAGTGGATATATCTTCATACTGGGTGGTGGTGCTGTTTCATGGAGGTCTTGCAAACAGACCATTTTGACGAGGTCAACCATGGAAGCAGAGCTGACGGCACTGGATACTGCTACTGTTGAGGCAGAATGGCTGCGTGATCTATTAATGGATCTGCCTATTGTTGAAAAACCAGTGCCGGCTATCCTTATGAACTGTGATAATCAAACGGTAATTGTCAAAGTGAATAGTTCTAAGGATAATATGAAATTGTCTAGACATGTGAAAAGACGATTGAAGTCTGTCAGGAAATTAAGAAACTCCGGAGTTATAACGTTGGATTACATCCAAACAGCGAGAAACCTGGCAGATCCCTTCACGAAGGGACTATCACGAAATGTGATAGACAATGCATCGAAGGAGATGGGTTTGAGACCTATGTGAGTTATACTATGGTGGTAACCCAGTCTATGTGATCGGAGATCCCGTGAATTAGATCCTGGGAAGAACAAATCATTAGTAAACTAGAGGAGAGTACCAATATATACCCTCTCCAAGTGAAGATGCATGTACTCCCGTGAGCTGCAAGGCAGGTTGGCTATGCCTTAATGAGTTCTGTTGGCTTTAATTAGCGAAGATGTTGTCCTGCAGAGCATTCTTGAAAGAATTCACCTTTGTGAGCTTGACTGTTGGTCGCAGTCTATGAAGATTTTGGGTGAATCTTCTAGAAAGCTTACTAAAGACCTAGGAGTATGACTTATACGCTCCACCTGAGGGGTAGTCTACAGACGGTCTAATACCAGATAAGATTTTGAGTGAAACTTGCTTGCACAAGACTTGCAATTCAAGGCGTAGTCCATTGTTCAAGTTGTGAGTAAGTGTAGCTTGGAGTTCTAGGTGGATGTTCAACCTTAATCGGTCTCCATCGAACCGCTGGTATATAAACAGTACATTGGAAAAGGCAAATCTCAGTGGGATTTTGAGATTTGGTGAGGGATTGTTGGAATTAATGAATGGGCCTTAGCCCACTCGAAGATTAATTCTTTGGAAAATCACAAAAACCCATCTCATGGGATGGCATGCATGTGGAGTTTAGTACCACCTTGCTTATTCTAGGAGAGGGGGACCTCCTTAAAAGGGAGGATGCCCTCCTAGCCACTTGAAGCATGTGTGGTGGAGAGAAGAGGGGAAACACACGCGCGCGCTCGCTCGCCTCGCCTGGCCTGGCCTGGCCTGGCAGGCGGCGCACGTGCACGACGTACGTGTCGAATGGTCCGAAAAATTGGCTCCTCACCCTTGCGCAGATGCAGCCTCCTTTTGCAATTTTGTTTGCGCCGTCGCTCGTAGACTACTCCATCTCGCTCGCCAGCGTGCACCGGCGATCGGGAGAGCAGGTCTTCGGAACCTCTGCCTTTGACGTCCTAGACCGGGAGAAGGCGGCAATAAGGTTTTTGGGAAGCGCTTCGCGCGACTGCTCCCTGTTCGTTCGCGACGGCTCGCGTTCCTCTTCGCTCGCGTGTTTCGTGCCTTCGTAGACGCCTGCGAAAAGTTTCGACCAAGTAGCCGATCTTTCCGTCACCTCGGTACGTGTTCAATATGTTGCGCATATTTGATCTGTTCATGTTATACTGTGTCGTTTACATGTGTAGATCTAATGATGCGTTCATGCTAATTTTTATCTGTAATGTCATGATTTATTTATGGAATAGATTAAATCATTATATGCCTATAATCTCAACAATTTTGGTTTAGAATATATATATATATATATATATATATATATATATATAGCGTATTGTACTGTAGTTTTATATACCTGAATCGATGACACCGACAATGACATCTTCACCGTTCTTTGCTTTCTTTAGAAGACCTGATTGTTCGTTGTAGTTAAGGCCGAGAAAATCCCAGCTTCGAGTCGTTTGTGCTTGATGGTAAGTGTTAGGCTTCACGCTGATGACTTCAGGTAATCCTGCACCAGGAATTCATAATTAAGTTCGTTAATTAATAATCATGCAAGCAAATAGTAGCACTGACACAACATGCTAGTGCCAATATTATAATTTGTAGCTTTGATGATTACTGACTTGCAAGTTCCTCAGCTTGGGATTCGGTGAGCATCGCTGCAAATCCAGAGAACCCATGTTTGTAACTGTACACTATAGACTTCATGGCGCCATCCTTACTGTTATGTTGCATATATTGACAAAAAAACCACAAAATTAAACATGAGCAACCAGTTCTATCGCTTGCCGTGCTCGGTAAAATTTATAAGAAGTCAGGACTTGAACTCCTTGTACCTCCCAAGAACAGAAGTAAGCGTGTCATGATGCGATGCCGTGACAACAGACGGATCATCATGCTTCTTCTCCCCCATGTACACGATGTAGAGCTGAAATTTCGATGTAAAAGGTTTCATGAATCAGTATCAGTAACTTTCCTGAGGAAAAATCTAGGCAAATTAAATTACATTTTTCCTGAAAGAAGGAAGCATCTTACTCTGCTCGATGCATTGGTGAAAAAGGGGGAAACTAGCAGAACAAGTAGTAGCAAAGCTGATCTCGAATCCATGTTGAATTTCAAGAAGTTTGTTCTTGTGGTTTTGTGTTCGGTGATCTAGCTAGTATGCATGTATAAATAGCAGCCCGGCCGCCAACAACCATTCGGGTGCAAGAATAGTTTTAAAGAAACATCCTTCTGATGTTTGCAAAAAGACTAAATCCAGTCCACATTGTATGACAGTACGCGTTTAAGTACCAAAAAGACTAAATCCAGCATACATTAATTGTATGAGAGTACGCGTTTAAGTAACAAATTAAAAGACTAAATCAAGTCGACATCTGATTTGTTCACATGCTTAAACATACTTACGGAAAATGATGTAATGACCCAGTCAACGTTGTGCGGAAATGAAGATAGAGTAAATGTCCATCACCGGTCCCTAAACTTATGGCGTTGTGTTATCCCGGTCTCTAAACTCGCAAATCGATCGTTCAGGTCTTCAAACTTGTTTGACTGTGTCATCCCGATCCCTAAACTTACATATCACTCGTTTAGGTCCTCCAACTTGTTTAGTTATGTCACCCCGGTTTTTAAACTTGGATTTGAATATCATCTGGGTCAAATAGGATGGTCTAAAAACTTTATATTTAAAAATAATTCATAACATTTTCATGTGAACTTTAATGAAGACTAACTTTATATCAAACTTGTAGCCCTCGACGCGATCTATAACTTTCTAGTTGAATTTTTTTTATTTTAAATCATTTTTTCCCAAAATGTAATTTTAAAATTAAAATTTCAAAATCTATAAACATGCAACAATATTTTGGGACCCTAAACAGTTTTAATTCAAAAACTTTTCAACTACAAAGTTGTAGGTCGCGTCGAGGGCTAAAATTTTGATATAAAGTTTGTGTTCATTAGAGTTCACATGAAAAAGTTATGAATTATTTTTTGATATAAAGTTTTTAGATCGTCCTGTTTAGGGACCGGGTGACACAACTGAACAAGTTGGATGATCTAAACGAGTGATATCCAAGTTTAGAAACCGGGATGACATAGTCAAACAAGTTTGAGAACCTGAACGGTCGATTTGCAAGTTTAGGGACCGGTGATGAACTTTACTCATGAAGATATTTTAAATCCTTTGCTCAAACATATATAATAAGGTTAATTGGATCATACCATTTCAAATTTGCGTATACAGACAAATATCATTACAATTCGTCTATTTATAGCCGTGTCATTAAAATTTTACAAAATTAAAACCGTGCCATTATCGTCACATTTACCATCCATTTAGTTTATTTTCCGTCTTCTTCATTCTTTCTCCCATCTCGGCTTCTTCCACAACCACAGTGTGAACTTCTCATTTATCTCCACCATGGATCACCCTGACCGTATCCCCACGACCGCGCGCTTCTCACTGTGGTTCGACGGGGACGGCGACTTCCGGTGCAGGATATTCGCCTATCGTGACGGCCGGCCTCATCCGAGTCCTCGACTTCCGGTGGCATTGCGTGTTCTAGGATGGCATCGCCGTAACGAGCACCAGTCACCGGTGGATGGCAGGGCGGCCCAGCAGCACCCGTCGGGGTTGCCGAGGCCGCCGGGGGTGGCGGGCAGGCAGGTTCGCGCGGGGGCTGATGAAGCTAGCGTCAGGGGTGAGGCAATCCATGTCGAGGGTGTCGATGACGGTGCCGGAGGGGTGGCCGGCCGGCGTGGGCATCCGTCTAAATCTTTGTTGATCTCCCAAAATTAGTTAATCCATTCGATTTGCTATTTCCAAAATTGAAAGGCAGCACTACGGTTTGTCTTGACGGTGGCAGTCATGTGACCATATGCCCGAGCCAATCCTCCGCTCAAATCCACTCGATCTCCTCTTTCTATTTTTTTTTCCAAAATCGAATCCCTCAAATCCACTCGACCTCCTCTTTCCGTTTTTTCCAAAAATCAAATCCCTCGAATCCACTCGATCTCCTCTTTTCGATTTTTCCAAAAATCGAGTCTCAAATCCACTCGATAGCCAGCGCTAGCTAGGGTATGTCTCGGCGGTGGCGGGGTGTACGTGAGATGGATCGGACGAGATAAAAAAAAAAGGCGAAATACGAGAAAAACAGAAGAAAAAAAAACCGATAGCGTTTGATAAGAAAACAGCGAAAAAAGGATAAAAAAAAATACCGGAAGCAATATGGGCTCTAGTTTACTCGCCGCCGATGCGGACCCAACGCTGATGTTGAAAAAAAGGAATGATCAATAGGAACTCAATCGGATAGAACCAGCGTGACCAGGACAGGTAAAAATTGTAGATAAAACCAATTTAAATACGAATAGACCTGGTAGTTGCTAGTTGCTATAAATTGAACACGAAAGTGTCGCCGATAAAGATAACTAGCATGGTGGCCCGCGCAGATTACGCGGCTAGCATCATTATATTTTCTCTCATATAATAGCATATATGTTTTCTCATTATATTATTCAAATATATTAAAATGACAACATAATTTTAAATTTTGCAATAACTTTACAAAACTACTAATGTGTAATATTCATATTGTATTTTATGTACCTGTTAGTTATTAATTATTTTTAATATCAAATTTTAGTTATTTGTAAATTATATTTATTCTTATATGGACTCTAGACTCGTCTTTTAATATTTCTTTTTTTTAATTCCGAATTTTCTGTAAATTGTATTTCTATATAGACTTTATGTTCTTCTTCCAATATTATTTATTTTTATTTCTGATTTTTTATTATTTCTAATTGTATTTCTATGTGGCCTCTAAACTCATCTTTCAATATTCTTTAATTTTTAATTTCGAAATTCAGTTATTTGTAAATTGTATTCCTATATTGACTTTAAACTCTTCTTCCCATGTTTTTCTTAATTTCGAATTTTATTTATTTGTAAATTGTATTTTATACGGACTCTAACCTCTACTTTTAATTTTATTATGTTTATTCCAAATTTTAGTTAGTTTTAAATTCCTATATGGACTCTATACTCTACTTCTAATATTCCTTTTTTTTAATTCCGAAATTTCAGTTATTTCCTAATTGTATTTCTATATGGACTCTATACTCTACTTCTAATATTCCTTATTTTTAATTCCGAATTTTAGTTATTTCCTAATTATATTTCTATATGGACTCTAGTCTCCTCTTCTAATATTCCTTATTTTTTAATTCCGAAATTCAACTATTTCTAAATTGTATTTCTATATGGACTCTAGTCTCCTCTTCTAATATTCCTAATTTTTTAATTCCGAATTTCAGCTATTTCTAAATTGTATTTCTATATGGACTCTGTCTTTTCTTTTTCTCCGATTAATGTGAGAATTTTTAGGCCATGAGAGCGAACGTGGAGGCTCTTTTTTTTTCCTTTAATAATATAATAGATAGATTCCCGGTGTTTTTATTTCCCAAATTCCGTGATAGCTCAATACCCTCTAATCTAGGTCATGTTTTTCTTTTAAAAAAACACAGCAAAGACGTAGAATACGTGCACAATCATCCCTATAAATACACATGCTATTGCAAATATTTCTGAAAGACTAGAGCGACATATCAAAGTCATGTCTATATATACACACCCTATCTCTATAAGCATCTCTGGAAGACTGGGTTTGCATATCTTAAAATTAACGAAGTCACCATGACTGCCTCGCTATTGATCGATAGATACGTCACCCATCATTAAAAGAATAATTAGCTATTAATACAAAGCACCCGTATCATCAAGTCTAGAATTTAAACCCAAATAAACTAGTTTACCGCGACAAACCTAACCACTTGATCGAGTTACGTCCACTTTACCTAATCTAGGTCATGCAATGCTTGTAGCGGGAGACGCGTAATAAGGGCATGTACAATGGTGTCTAATAACGGGCTCTCTTCGTTGTCATGCAAGTAAATTTAGTGGCGTGGAAGAATGAGAGGAAATGAATGAGAAACATCGTTGCTACGCATGATAACGGCTCAGAGTCTAATAACGTGCTCTCTTCGTTGTCATGCAAGTAAATTTAGTGGCGTGGAAAAATGAGAGGAAATGAATGAGAAACATCGTCGCTACGCATGATAACGGCTCAGAGTCGACTCTTAGCATTTATTCACGGAAAGTTTGTTGTATGAGGGTGTAAAAAAGGAAATAAGTATAATAAAAAATATTTAGTGCATTAATTATTTAGAAATCTTATTGTCTCTACTATTGTAGGAGGATAGTCTCTAGTAATATTTATTAATATAGAGAGCTTATATTAGACTCTGTCTACATGCCCTAATACAGTTCAGATCTAATGATCGAATCAACTTCAATGTGATGGGGAAGGGGATGATCAGCTAGCGATATGTCTATACAGGAAACTTCTCAGCATGGATGTAAATTAAAGACGAGGATGACTGGTAGTTGGCAATTAGGAAGAAATTTCTGGGGGACAAGATAACAGGATTGATGGTGTAGGCATAGACAGTGGCGTAGCCAGAATTTTCTCAAGTCTAGAGTTAACCTATTACTCCTCCCTCTATCACAGTTTAATTAATCATCACATAACATTTTTAAGGTCTTCCCAAAATAATTAATCATCCTCTAACAATTGCATCTTTGTTTATTTGTGCCAAGTATATCCTCTAACAATTGCATCTTTGTTTATTTGTGCCAAGAATAAGTGAGCATGATTGAATGCACTGCATGCAACTAACCAAGATTAATTTCTATTGGTCTAACTACATGTAATATTTAAAACTTGATGTAATCTATGGAACACAAAGCAATGTAGCACCTTAACCGATGATAATTAATTACAGAATGATGAATGTTTTATTGTCCTTGGTCTCCGCGCTCTTTGCTTAGAGCAAGTTTAATAGTATAGCCAACTACTAACTCCATATCATTTATAGCCAATGTAATAGCCAATTCATACAATAGTTGCTTACTATACTATTAATATCTGGTCCCACCTGTTATACTCACATTATATCTTGGAGTCCGTTCTGCAGCTGGCTACAGATCTATAGCCCGCTGCTCTTCTCTCTCTTCATTTATCTCTTTAAAATATGTTTATAGCTGGCTTATAGCCTGCCGCCATTGTACATGCTCTTAGGTGATGATCAAAATGAAATGGAGGGAGTATAATTTACATAATTTACCTTTATTTGAGGTTTTAAAATGTAAATTTTAATGGATATTTAGGTTCAGGAGTAGGGCAGCAGCCCTGGATGTCCTATCCCTGTTTCCGCTACTGGGCATAGATTCTTTAGCGGCAAAATTTGCTATGGAACACTAAAAATAGCAAATTTCAGTGTCAAAAAATCATTTGTTGCTAGAAAAAAATATGGCATCAATACTAAAATTGTGGCAATAGATACATGTTGCCACAGTTTTAAAATCGTTGCTAGCCGTGGTAATAAATAGCGTAGTAATAGGTTATTGTAACGATTTTTATTTAGTGGTAATAAATTTAGATATTGCCACGGAATGGATGTGGCAAAAAAATCATATTGCAACACTTCACATCGTTGTAATAAAAATTATTGCCACCACTCCATATGTGGCATTAGTTCTACGTACCAAATTAAAAATTCAAATATTAATCTGTCATCCTATCTATTTATATTTATTTCTTTATACCGTGTCTTGGCTAGGATTCGAACCCAAGACCTATCATTCACGCGTACTCTCCTTTACCAACTCACCTACACATCAATTCTATTGGAATATGCATTTCGTTCCATTTGAGCCTAACTAACTGAGATTTGAATCGCAGATTTGAATATCTAAAAGATTTCAAATGAAAAAGTTATCAACTATAAAATTCGTCGAGAGCTATAATTTCCATATAAAATTTGTCTCAATCCGTGTCCATATGAACAAAATTAAGTTAAATTATGAGACAATAATTTTTTTATTGCAACGAATTTGTTTACCGTGGCAACAAAAAATAGTGAAAAGTACCATGTATTATGTATATTGCCAAAAAAAGTTAAAATTGTGGCGATAGAACATGTTTTTTGCAATAGTAAGATTTTTTGTGGCAATATCTTATTTTATATTGCAACAAAAGTACTAAATAAAACAACGATTATAGATCGCTGCAATAAAATACAATTATTTGCCACAGAAAAATTATCATTGCAATAGTACAATATATTGCTATGAATTATTTTTTGTTGTAATAATTTGGTGGCAATAGCTCAATTATCTTGTAGTGGCACTTAAAGAACGTGTATTTGTTACAGGACACCACGGAAACATGGTAATTAGCTACTAGACACTGAACACATTATTTTATTATATCTTATCCAAATGGAGAGAGAAACTTTCAAAAAAGACAAGTTTGCCCATAGGGCATGTCTCTTTATAACCCAATCAGTTCTAGTTCAAATCAGATCTACACTAGGAGAGTGAGAATGGACTATATCGAGAGAGTGAGAATGGACTGGGTCTGGTTTGAACCAGGCTGAGTCATCATACAAGTCGATGGACACAAGGGCAAATTTGTACTTTTCGCTCTATTTCTCTCTCCATTGCACCGGATATAATAAAATAATACGTTTAGTGTCTAGTAACTAAATACCATGTTTTCATGGTGTCCTGCAGCAAATACACGTTTTTTTTGGGGTGTCATGTAGCAAAGAGCGTAAACTTTAAGTGTCCTGTAGTAAATTTTGCCCCCTTTAGCACCCACTTTGTTTTATTCCATGGATTGGATAAGTAAGTTTCGTGTAAAACCTCAGTTTTCCAAGGACTCCGGGACATGTGGATTAAACATATTAAGGTCTCCTTTGGAACAAATGATATATGTACGAATTTTTAATATTTATATTCTATCTTTTTTCTCATAAATGGCCAATTCAGACAAAGAATCACATGAAATTCCTTTGGAATAGATCTATACATGGAAATTTTGTAGCTTGAGGCTTAGCCCATTGGAATTTTTTTTCATTGGAATAATGTTTCAGATAAATTGGCCCATTTAATGTTTGATATTAAAGCAAATGGATATAATAGAATTGGGCTGAAAATATGCTACATCATAGATGGGCTAGGCTAAAATCTAGTCGGGCTTGCCATTGGGCTAAGCCCATAAATAGGGTGCTCAATACATGTTTTTAATGGGCCATCAAATATTTTATGATGTTTTTTAGGCTAGATAATGACAAATATGAGCGTCACAAAGTTATGACGACGGAAGGATCGCCACTAGATTAATGACGAAAAAAATAAGGTTTCATCATAGAGCGCCATTAGGTGACGAATGAATTTTCGTCACGCGAGCGTCACAGATTACGGAACATGATGAAAAATTCAATGTCTGTAACATAAATGAAGCGTCATCTATCATTCTATCATAAGATCTCTTGTAGTGATTTTTCATTAGTCAAAATCTATTTCGTGCGCATATGGACCAAGGAACCACTGCTCTACTACACAACACTGAACCTGGTGTAGCTGATTTTAGTGGAGCCTTTACTTTCATGCCCGAGAGTTGAATTTGATACTGAAATATGTCTTGTGTTCCTCCTCCTTTCTTATATTGATGCTTATTTATATGAAAATCACCCTAAACAAAACATGGTTGTGGTATGTAACACATCAATTATGTTGTGTTTTTTTTTCAAGAATACACAAAAGAAAGGTGCATCTATATTAAGGTTTTATAATAAATAAAATTTACATGACTATAGCCGTAAAAGGCTGTACTCAGGATAAAAGGAAACATCATGCCACGTGCCAACACTACCACCATGCAACCTGAGGAAGGCAGCCACGACGAAAAGAACCTCCAAACCGAAGCATCCAAGGAGGTTACGAGGCTGAAAATACCATCATCGTCCATTCAAGGAGACCAGAATATGGTTTTCACCAAGAAAATCTCACTAAAAAAAGAAGGGAGACACCTTGACAAATGCCCTCAAGAGGGTTACGGTGCTCAAAGGCGTCATCATTACTGGCCTAGGAATACCATGTTGGCTTTCTCCCAGAACCTGCATGCCCCCCCTATTGCTATGACCTCATCGACAACCAACCTTGACAACACGCGACCGCTATCATCCCGGCGTCCCTCTGCCATCTATAGACTTCACTCAACTTTAGTCCTACTGCTGGCACGGCCATGACCATCCATTGTTGCATGCTTGCATGACCACAACTATGACCATGACTATGACCCACTGCTGCACAACGGCGACTAAAATGGCCTTCCTCCCATACCATCACCTCACCAAGGAGTGATGTAACCACCACCACCCACCGCTACTTTTTTATTTGCAATCTAGACCACCCTCCCATACCGCCGCCTCCATCATCTCACCATGGAGCTTCCTACAATCGGATCTGAACCAGCTCTAGAAGAAGAGGAGATCCAAGGAGATAAGAACGTGTCGACGGTGGATACCCATAGACCGGATGAATAGGGTATAGGGGTACGTTGGTACGAGGATCTACATAATACGACATCAAGCAAATAAGAAGACAAGGATTATACTGGTTCAGGCCACTCTTAAGGTAATAACCCTAATCCAGTTTATATGAGATTGATATAGAAACACCACAGATTACAATAGAGAATCGGCGATCCCGAGATTACCGGCGAGATCCCTTGTCAAGATGGTTTCGACGAGATCTCCCGGCGGGTAGGCTTCACGTCCTCCGGATTGTAGGCTATGGTGGTGGTGTTGGCGCTATGATTCGATCATCTGGACCCCTCAGGGGGTGTGTCTTTTATATCGTGAATCACTTTAGTCTCCAAGTAGAACTCGGAAACTATGGATCCCCCACAATATAGTAAAAACCCAATCCTCTCCGAGTAGGACTCTGCTGTTCACCCGCTCGTGATGATAATTTCCATAATCTCTTGTTAATTCCCTTAATGTATACGGAAATATATCATACACACGAAGGTATTGTTAATGTGAAAAACACACACTAGCCTAGGAAATCTGCTTAGCTCCAGCGCAAGTCCAAATCTTAGTGAGGTGCGAGCGTGCCAGTCAGTTTGATCCTGCAACTGACAAGATATGTAAACAGTAGATCAATGAGCCGATCGGCTGATAAGCCGATGGAGTAGTTCCAGCCGATAGCCGATAATAGCCGATGCCGATTCCAGCCGATGTCGATAGGGTTTTGAGCAATCGGCTATATGTCCAATGTAGATAATGATATAAAGACAATCGGCTGATGATAATAAAATATAACAATAATATAATCCAATAGAAACCAATCGGCTAATAATGATATGATAGATAAGCATTGATCCGAAGGTTAAAGCATACATTGGCTGGAGGTCCAATGTCATAAAATCCACAAGATTAGATCAAACAGTGAAACCTTTGTTGTGATCGGCTAAACCCAACTTGTATGTAATCCTCATAAGCCGATACAACGTCCAGATAACTTATCAGCTAGCACCGCGATAAAACACTAGCATGAACCTATCGGCTTAACAAGATTTATATTATCAACAACAATCTAGTAGGTCGAACCTAACCGATGCAGCACGAGATTGTATATGATAATCTAATACTCGATGAGCCGATAGATCCGTCTAATGTGATGAATATAACAGATCTATTTACAACTGCATTGTGATTGTAGAGATATATCGGCTAAGACAGAAGATCAGACCTAACCGAGACAGTCCCAACTAAACCGATGCGTCTCTAAACAGAATGCAATTAAAGATAGAATTGAGATATCAGGTAGGAAAATATATCAACCAAACCAGAGCGATCCAAGAGATCGAAGCGATGCAGCCTTGAACAACACCAATGTAGCCAATAGATTCACCAGGGCCGGCGGAATGTAGGACTTACCCCTTCGCCGGAGATCGAACTGAACCGATGCTGCCCCGCGTTAGGTGCCAAATTCTACCGGATGATAAGTAAAAACCTCGGGAAAGAGGGTGGCGATGCGCCGAGAGTAGTTGTATTGATCGAGAGATTGATTACAATGACCCCAGGTGTACATATTTATACCCATGGGGAGATACTAGTCCTTGTAGGACAAGAAAGAAACTTTCCTAAAGATAAAAGAAAAACATAAAGTCCTTATAGGACAGTAAACACACATTCCTAAAGATAAAAGGAAACTAACAAACTATTTCTAATTAATAGATAACTCGTCACGCCGTATCCTCCTTGAACTCAGTCACTTCTGGATAAGCTTCCTTTAGTAGATTAATTTCCTTAACCGAATATAGTAAGAATCCGACAACTGGCGACTTGATAACTCTCATCAGCTGATCCCGGGACTCTAAAGCCGACACTGACTCTAGGCCGATGGTGACTTCGGGCTTACCAAATTTTGGTGTTAACAGGTATGCTGTATCCATATATTCCTTAAGTCGTAGGATAAGAGATATGCCTTATTCGTAACCATGACAGAACGTAACGACAACAGGGGACAACTCTCCACCACTACTCGCGATGGTGATACTGTGCGGCCGGATCTAAGCTTAGGGTCCTAGATCCAGCGGCTACTCACCAGAGAGCACCTGCTTCACTGCCTATTGTGACTAGCCTCTTGGGCAACCCCCACTCCATCAACCGGCCAGCCCACTGCGGCCATTTGTGACACGTTGCCCACCAGCCTCTGCATCGTCTTCGGTGCCAATGCTCTAGTCAGTCTATCCTCAATGTGTGCTAGCCTTCATCTCGGCAACCCCCACATACCTAGCTAACTGAAGACTCTCGCCGCCTTCCCATACCACTGCAACCCTGCCATCGACTGGTAACAGGAAGCACTATTGACTATGCCTATCGTGCCCACACCACTGGCCAGATCTAGTGTTCACCACCAAGGGAGGCAACTTGTGGGTTCCAAGGGCATGCCATGCGACTAGAGGGAAGGCACCGCCACTGCCCATGGTGGCGCTGGCGATGAGAGGCTAGGGTTTGGGAGGGTTAGGGAAGGGCAATGCGGTTCGCATCCTGAGTCGCACACTACAAGAATCTATTTAATCTGTGACGAAATTTGACGAAATTTTCGTGATGTTTTCAGAGATCGTCACGGATATGCAACTATGGATACAAGGCCCATAATACTATGATAGTTTATCGATTTCGTCATAAACCGGCCGAAAACCTGTGACGTTATAGCAATTTCGTCGCGATTTAAATACTTCAAAACAATATAAGAGATGTAAATTTTGTGAATAATGTTACTATCACTTTATCGGATGAAGAAATGGCCAAAATAAAAGTTATAGATATTGATGAGTTGTACAACTTTGATGTTGATGACTTCTTCAGTTAAAATCATTTAGTATTTGAAAATGTTGTTTGCACTTGTCATAATTTGAAATTCAAATTCAAACTATTGAAACAGAGTCATATACCAAAAAGACCAAAACAAAAGTTGTAGATATTGATGATTTATACAACTTTGTTGTTGATGACTTTTTCAGTTGAAATCATTTAGTATTTGAAAATGTTGTTTGAAGTTCTTATAATTTGAAATTCAAATTCAAATTATTGAAACAGAGTCTACAGCGAAATGACAAAAACAAAAGTTGTATATATTGATGATTTATACAACTTTGTTGTTGATGACTTTTTCAGTTGAAATCTTTTAATATTTGAAAATGCTGTTTGAAGTTGTTATAATTTGAAATTCAAATTCGAATTATTGAAACCAAGTCATATAGCAAAATGACCAAAACAAAAGTTGTAGATACTGATGATTTATATAACTTTGTTGTTGATGACTTTTTCAGTTGAAGTCATTTAGTATTTGGAAATGTTGTTTGAACTTGTCATAATTTGAAATTCAAATTCAAATTATTAAAACAGTGTCATATATCAAAATGATCAAAACAAAAGTTGTAGATATTGATGATTTATACACTTTTCTTGTTCATGACTTTTTCAGTTGAAATCATTTAGTATTTGAAAATGTTGTTTGCATTTGTCATAATTTGAAAATCAAATTTTGTATAGGTCAATTAAACTCATATGGAGAAAGAACCAAAATAAAATTGGTAGATCTCAATAAGTTATACAACATTGTTTTTAACAACTTTTTCACGTAAGTTCATTTAGTAAGATAAAATTCGATTCGAAGGTTTAATATTTTTGAAATTAATTGAAAGGAGGGAGGCAGAATGGACTTCTCGGCGAGGGATGAGCAAAAGGGCTGGCCCGTAACAGGCCTTTTGCTCCTCCCTCACCGAGAAGTCCATTTTACCTCCCTCCTTTCAATTAATTTCAAAATATTAAACCTTCAAATCAAATTTTATTATACTAAATGAACTTATGTGAAAAATTTGCCTAAAACAAAGTTGTACAACTTATTGAGATCTACCTATTTTATTTTGGTTATTTCACCATCTAAGTTTGATTGACCTATATAAAATTTGAATTTCAAATTATGACAAATTCAAATAACATTTTTAAATACTAAATGATTTCAACTGAAAAAGTCATCAACAATAAAGTTGTATAACTCATCAATATCTACATCTTTTGTTTTAATCATTTTTCAAAATGACTTTGTTTCAATAATTTGAATTTGAATTTCAAATTATGACAACTTCAAACAACATTTTCAAACACTAAATGATTTCAACTGAAGAAGTCATCAATATCAAAGTTGTATAACTCATCAAGGTCTATAACTTTTATTTGGGTCATTTCTTCATCCGACAAAGTGATTTGTAACATTTTTCACAAAATGTACATATCTCTTATATTGTTTATAAACTATTTTTTTAGATAATGGAATATAATATCCCGGCCTTTGGTCAAAAAGAGCTACAGCCAATTATTACAAAGTTTCACTCCAAAAAAGAGTGTAGTTCAGAACAAGTAGAATACACCAAGCAGGAAAAGAAAGGACCTAAACTAAGATAAGGAGAACACATTTATTCTAGCCTATTTGTGAATCTCCAACTATAATTGACAAAAAGTTGCATAACTGTGGTCTCCAACTTGCAACATGCAACTTTGAGAAACTCTCCATCTTCATCACACCTTTGTAGTTATGCCCAAAACCGGAGCCAATGGGTTGCCCTGAAAGTTACCTGCATATAGGATATTGAAGGTGATTTATCAAAAAGCATATTGTTTCTACTCAACCATAGAGCCCAACAAATGGCTGAAGCTCCAACAAGTATCAGTTTACTCTTTTTCTTATCAACCCCCAAAAGCCACCCATCAAAAATATGAGATATACTAGTAGGAAGGTTAAAGCCAAAAAAGAACTGAACTGCTCTCCATATGAACTTCTCATAATGACAATCCATAAAGAGATGTTGAATTGATTCATTGTTCATACAAAAACTACACCTCAAACTACCATTCCAATTTTGCCTTGCCAAGTTATCCTTGGTTAACACAACCCCTTTAAGCAAGTACCACATAAAGATCTTAATCTTAAGTGGCATCTTAAGCTTGCAAATACACTTATTCCTCTCAATATAACCATTATTAATTAAAGCTAGGTACATTGACCTTACCGAGAACCCACCATTCTGATGATAATTACACCTAAAGCTATCTGAAGAATCATTCAACTGGATATGTACAATAGAAGCACACAACTCATGCCAATGAACAAGATTCTGACCAACTAAAGCTCTTCTGAAAGAAACATTAAGCGGTACAGATCTCATAACAGTTGCAATTGAAGATGATTTCCTTCGGACAATAGCATATAAAGACGGATATTTATCCTTAAAGGCCATGTTGCCTAGCCATTTATCTTCCCAAAATCTTATTTGTTTCCCATCGTTCACTATCCAAGAACCCATATTAAGGAAAGTATTCTTGACTTTCATAAGTCCAGACCAAAAATTGGATTCCCCTTGTTTCTTGTCAACTTAGGTTATAGACTTATTATAAAGATACTTTCTCTTCAATAAGTCTTGCCAAACCCCTTCCTCATTAATAAACTTAAACAACCATTTACTTAAAAGATATTTATTCTGTATCTCCAAATTATGTATCCCAAGGCTTCCCTGATCTTTTGGTTGGCAAATAATATCTCACTTAGTGAGCCTATACTTTTTCTTATGGTCATCCCCTTGCCAAAAGAAACGTGATCTATGATAATCAATTTTTTGAAGAACCCCTTTCGGTATCTCAAAAAAAGAAATCATAAACATAGCTAAACTCGAAAGTACCGAATTAATCAAAACTAATCTACCTCCAATAGACACATGCTTGCCTTTCCAACTACTAAGCTTTTTCTCAATTCTTTCTTCAATAACTTTCCAGTCTTTATTAGAAAGCTTTGTAAAGTGCATTGGAATACCTAGATATTTAACAGGAAAAGAACCTAATTTACAACCCAAGATATTAGAATATTGATCATAACACTCCTTTGCCTAACCAAAACAAAATAATTCACTCTTGTGAAAATTTATTTTTAAGACAGATAATTTTTCAAATACAGATAAGATCAATTTCAGATTATTTGCCTGTTGCAAGTCATGCTCCAAAAAAATGATGGTATCATCAGCATATTGTAAAATAGACAAACCATCATTAACAAGGTGAGGAACTACCCCATTCAAGAGTCCCACCTCTTTAGCCCTCTTAATTAATAAATCCCCTTGCCTAAGGCCTTTGAAAGTTTGAAAATTGTTTCCAATTTGATCATTTACTTTTATACCAACACGACCACCTTGAATAAAAGAAGCTATCCACTCACACCATTTAGGAGAGAAGCCCTTCATTCTCAACGTTTGTTGTACAAAAGACCATTTAATTTTGTCATAAGCTTTTTCAAAATCAATCTTAAAGATTACACCGCTTTTATCTTTACGATGTAATTCATGCAACGTCGCATGTAAAATAACCACTCCTTCCATGATGTACCTCCCAGGAATGAAAGCTATTTGAGTGGGACTAATTACCTTTTGAGCAACATTCATGAACAATGTTACATGTCGCTTTGCCGGATGAAGAAAAGACCCAAATAAAAGTTATAGACCTTGATGAGTTATACAACTTTGAAATTGATGACTTTTTTCAGTTGAAATCATTTAATATTTGAAAATGCTGTTTGAAGTTGTTATAATTTGAAATTCGAATTCAAATTATTGAAACCGAGTCATATAGCAAAATGACCAAAACAAAAGTTGTAGATATTGATGATTTATATAACTTTGTTGTTGATGACTTTTTCAGTTGAAGTCATTTAGTATTTGGAAATGTTGTTTAAACTTGTCATAATTTGAAATTCAAATTCAAATTATTGAAACAGAGTCATATAGCAAAATGATCAAAACAAAAGTTGTAGATATTGATGTTTTATACACTTTTGTTGTTGATGACTTTTTCAGTTGAAATCGTTTAGTATTTGAAAATATTGTTTGCAGTTGTCATAATTTGAAAATCAAATTTTACATAGGTCAATTAAACTCATATGGAGAAATAACCAAAATAAAATTGGTAGATCTCAATAAGTTATACAACTTTGTTTTTGACAACTATTTCACATAAGTTCATTTAGTAAGATAAAATTCGATTCGAAGGTTTAATATTTTGAAATTAATTGAAAGGAGGGAAGCAGAATGGACTTCTCGGCGAGGGATGAGCAAAAGGGCTGGCCCGTAACAGGCCTTTAGCTCCTCTCACACTGAGAAGTCCATTTTACCTCCCTTCTTTCAATTAATTTCAAAATATTAAACCTTTGAATCAAATTTTATCATACTAAATGAACTTATGTGAAAAAGTTGTCTAAAACAAAGTTGTACAACTTATTGAGATCTACCTATTTTATTTTGGTTATTTCACCATCTAAGTTTGATTGACCTATATAAAATTTGAATTTCAAATTATGACAAATTCAAATAACATTTTTAAATACTAAATAATTTCAACTGAAAAAGTCATCAACAACAAAGTTGTATAACTTATCAATATCTACAACTTTTGTTTTAGTCATTTTTCTATATGACTTTATTTCAATAATTAGAATTTGAATTTCAAATTATGACAACTTCAAGTAACATTTTCAAAGAATAAATGATTTCAACTGAAAAAGTCATCAACATCAAAGTTGTTTAACTCATCAAGATCTATAACTTTTATTTGGGTCATTTCTTCATCCGACAAAGCGACTTGTAACATTGTTCACAAAATGTAGATATATAGTTCGTAGATTATTAGAGAGATATGTATATTTTGTGAACAATGTTACAAGTCGCTTTCTTCATCCGACAAAGTGATATGTAACATTGTTCACAAAATATACATATCTCTCTAATAATCTACGAACTATATATGTACATTTTGTGAACAATGTTACAAGTCGCTTTACCGGATGAAAAAATGACCCAAATAAAAGTTATAGACCTTGATGAGTTGTACAACTTTAAAATTGATGAATTTTTCAGTTGAAATCATTTAGTATTTGAAAATGTTATTTGAAGTTGTCATAATTTGAAATTCAAATTCGAACTGTTCAAACAAAGTCATATAGAAAAAATGACCAATACTAAAGTTGTAGATCTTGATGAATTATACCTTTTTGTTGATGACTTTTCCATTGGAAATCATTTATTGCTTCAAAATATTATTTGAATTTTTTACATTTTAAGATTCAAATTTTATATAGTTCAATCAAACTCGGATGGAGAAATGACCAAAAGAAAAATGGTAGATCTCAACAAGTTCTACAACTTTGTTTTTTACAACTTTTTCGTACGAGTTCATTTAATACCATAAATTTTGATTCGAAGTTTTAATATTTTAAAATTAATTTTTTTTCCCTCCTCCTCCCTTCAAATTTTTTCATCTCCTCTTCTCACTCCCCTATCCAGATATTTTTACCTCCATTCACTCTCTCTCTCTCTCTCTTTCTATCCTCTCTCCTCACTCTCTCTTTCTTTCCTTAACTCTCTTTCTCTCCTCTTCACTCCTCCTCGGGCGGCGGTGGCACGGCTCCGGCCTGGAGCTGGCGGTGGCGGGGGCGGCTCGGCCTAGAGCTAGCGGCGGCGGGGGCGGCGACCTCGGGCGAGGAGTGGGCGGCGACCTCGTGCGGCGACGCCACCGCCATCTCCTCCTCACCGCCGCCGCCGCCGCCGACGATGACGAGAAGGGGACAGGCCCGATCCGGCGGCGGCGGGCTTCGTCTCGCCCGGATCCAGAGGTGACGGGCCTCATCTCGCTCGGATCCGGCGGCGGCGGGCCTCGTCCCGCCCGGATCCGGCGGCGTCCTCGGGGAAGAGTGGGCGGCGACCTCGGCGACCTTGGGCGGTGGCGCCACCGCCATCTCCTCCTCACCACCACCGCCGACGACGACGAGGAGGCGACGGGCCAGTTCCGGTCCCTTCGTCGCCGCCTCGCCGCCCTATCCTCGCGGCCCTTGTCCTCGCGGCCTCCTCGCCGCCCTCGACCACCGATGCGTCGCCTACACCTTCGTCCGTTCCTCGTGCTTGAGGCTAGGTCGGTGCGGCGCGTCCTCGTGGCGGCCGGCACTACTACAGAATGCGTTTTTGCATACGGGCGGAATCGATCTTCACATGTGGTTGGCCGGCCTGCATGCGCAAAACGGTCTGCAAAGATCACCATTTGCGCATGCGGCAGTCAGCCGCATGCGAAGATCGATCTTCGCATGCGGTCACTTAAGACGGCCGCATGCGAAAATAGATCTTCGCATGCGGTCCATCTATGAAGCCGCATGCGAAGATATATTTTCCCATGCGGTCGACCTAACAAAGCCACATGCGAAGATCTATTTTCGCATGCGGGCGTCTTAAGTAGACCGCATGCGAAATTCAGTTTCCGAATAGCTCAAATAATATTTATTCTAGCCTTTTGGTGAGATGTGTCTCGTAATTAATATTAAATTATTGAGGGATTTATTATCGTATTTCAGAATAGTAAGCATATGAGATAAGACAAGTGCCACAGTAACAAACATGTAATACATAACCATTAATTCAATCGTAATTTACATACGAAATATATAATACAAGTGCCACAGTTTTTTTATCATATGTATAAGTAGTGTACATGTCATTGCATATGTTCTTTCTCCCACTCTCTGAGAGGTTTAAATTTGTCGTCCATTGCGAGTTCACTCTGGTTGTCGTAGAAGAGACCTCTTGCGTTGCAGACATCGCGACGGATGAATCGGCAGAGGTCAGTGGCCACGTTCAAGATAGTAGTGTCGTTGAATTGTTGTGCAATATATGGGATTTCGGGGATCTGCGCACAGAAAGGAAAATAAAATGGTACTCAGTGAGAAGTGTGTGCGAGATGGGTTTCTTTGTAGAGAAGAGTTCGATGACTTACTCGGTAACTGGTTGTTTTGTACCTCCCATTTACTCTGAGCATCTCGCACACGTAATAACCACACAAGTTGGTTCCTGGTGGTTGTTTGTAGCACTGCGATATAATTATGGGGACCGATCCCCGTAGATATATTTAGTATATATGTACTGTTCGATAATTAGTTGTATTGGTATAGATTTGATAGTACCGGCCAACCAGTCCTGACGGATAACTGCTTCTGGGATGGAATATGTACTGGTCCACCTCTTTTGCGGTAGTACTTGTGTGCTCTGTTTGAAGGAAACAATTATTTTATTAGTAGTTAGAAGACTGGTGATCGACCTAAACAATTTATAGTAATGAAATGTTTATCACTTACAAATTCAAAATAGTGAGGAATTCCATAAATGTCTCCTTGTAATAGTGTGCGGGGTCCAATGATATGATCAATTGGTCTTTCGGATCTACAAGGAATAATATGTAGTGGTCTCTGCATATAAGATAGGCTTATTGGAGACAGAAAATTCCGAAGAAGATAAATTAATTAAACAAAAAGAAGAGAAAGCTTACATGAACTGGTAGGGGACCATTAAGACATCTTTGTCGGCGTGCGCCAACATTGCTATTGCCAAGTATGTTGCTACTTCTAGCTTCTTCCTCTTGTGCAATGTCTTCACATATTCTTCCTCTTCTTCAGGGGTCTTGCCAACCAATTGCTCACAGTCCTCTCTTAGCTCTACGGTGTGTTGTGTTTTGCATATTCTTGTTGCATCGACATATCCAACCTTTGCTCCAGTTCTATCAGCTTCGTGGAATTGCATACTGTACAATGAATAAAGAAGAAATGAGATTTGGTTTATTTGTTTGGAATGATACGTGTAACATGTAATAAAGAGTTCAGACTTACAGACAGAACGCCGCAACGAGATTAACGTCCATTTTATCTAGCCTGTAGAGGGCGTAAAGGTCTCGGAAAGAGATAAAAAATATCCCATTAGGACCACTCATGAAAGCGCCTTCCGGGACGGCGACGCTTATGAAACTGAGACCTTTCCTAGATGCCTTCATATACCATTCGTGCATTACCCTCATTTCCCGTGGTAGCTTGTTCATAAGATAAGTTGGCAAGAATGGCTTGCCATACTCATAAGTTTCAGGCACATCGGCAGACAACCAGGATTGCACTTCATCTTGGGCCGCTAGTACTGACTTCTGGGAGTCTGACAAGACGTGAGCAAGTTCTTTTCTCTTCTCAGAATTCCTAAAAGTTGAAAACATGAACTTCTCCTTATCCTTGTCAATCTCCTTTGGGTCGTATGTCGATATCAACTTTGGAATTATACGACGAGGTTCCAAAGGATTAGACTTCGGTTCAGATGTAGTACCATCTGGTATGTGCACTTGTTCTACCAGAGCAGATTGGGGTGTAGGTGGAGAGGTTTGAACTGAGGGCGGAGCCGGGGGAGCATGCTGTTTAGCTGGGGAGGTGGGAGAGGCTTGAACTGGTTGCGGGGCCGAGAGAGGCGGCTGTTGAGAAGGGGAGGGTGGTGGTGTAGGTTGGCGAGGTGGTGACCTAAGCGGTGGTGGTGACGACGGATATCGAGGTGACGGTGGTTCAGGAGGCGACGGTGGTGCAGGAGCGGCAGCTGTCCTTGCTTGCGATGAGGATGGAGTTGAAGATCCTGCTGCTGGAACGGCCGCGGTCAGGATTATGTCTCTGCGGTGCCACAAGATAAATTGATTCACTGCATCACCGAGAAGTTCAATCCCCTCAGGTGCAGGTATGTCTAGTTCCAAGGAAACGTGGTCGCTATGGACCTTGGCGACCTGTACCCTTGCGTAATCCTCAGGGATTGCCGTGTTGTGGAATTGATGTCCGGGTATCGCTAAACTCGTTGCAACCTCCTTAGTCTTTCCAGCGCGGCCGATTGGTACGACGAGACTACACGGAGTTGGTCCAGTTATACTATCCACAGGGAAGGGAGTTGTCTGCACTGAGCCTACACTGCTGGGTACATTAGTTGTTTGCTGTGTGGATTGTGTGGGTTGCTGGCCATCAGGGAATAACCTTGGAAAGGCTGTCGGGTTTTCAGCTGCCAACGAGTAGAAGTGTTCCTTCACTTGCGCATAGATTTTGTCTGAAAGTTGTTCTTTGTATTTGTCTCTCTTCTTATAACTTGGTGCGTCTTGTGGAAACCCTACCTTCCAACTCATCTTTGAGGACAAACCCCTTACACGTCCAGAGTGTTCGGCGGTCCCCAATGCCGCAGTAAGCTGGTCTCGCTCCCTCCGTGGGACGAACTGTCCTGATCTTTCTTTCTCGACTATCTGCTGCAAATTAGTAGTCACTTCTTCTATGTCTGGAGTCTCGAATAGTATGTCTCCCTCATCCGAGACTTGACCTGTGTTGCGCGCTCAAACCCAGTTCTTGCTACGTTCAACCATGGGGTCTACCAGCAGGGGTTTGCCGGCCGCGGCAAATATTTGCTCGATCTCCCGCCATTGATCGACGTGACCAGCGTATCCGCTCGACCCCAATCTATGGGGATATCTGTTTTTCTTCGTGAGCTCGGACATTTTTTTCCTCAAAGCCAATGCTTCAGCTGTTGTATGATCCGCAACAAACGTATCCCAGTCAGCCTGCGATATATGTCCATAATCCGTAAACGGTGGGAGATTCTTCTGAACATAATCCCGATTTAGATCGGACTTCCACTGTCGCCACCGATCTCCCATCTTTTTAAGTGCGTAATCTCTCCCCCTGACCTCTGATCCAGGAGGGAACACAAAATACTTCTACAACTCATTCCAGAGAAGTGTCTTGATGTTGTCGTCCACCATTTCCCACAACTTGACATTAATGGGACAATGCGTCCTGACTAGAGTGCCACAGGCGTTGCTAAACTTGGACCGCACTATCGGTGGCTCGACGGGCTTCCCATCCTAATCGAGAGCTATCACGTTGTAAGTTTCCTTGGATAATTTATTCTTGCTTCTCTCACCACGTCTTTTTTTCCCACTCCCGCCTGCACTTGTAGATGTCTCCATACGTTCAGGTGCAGACGTAGCGGTGTCCATCTCAACTTCTTCCTCTCTCCTATTCCTCCCGGCTTTACGTTTCGAGCGGCGTCGGACTACCATCTGCACAGAATAGGTAACTCTGTACACCATTAGGTTCATGTCACATCATAGTTAGGAAATAATACATGGCTAACGATTTTCAGCACTTACGGCCTGTTCCATAGGTATGTAGTCCGGATCATCATTGCGAGGGGCGACTTGTGTTATTTCCATTGGAAACGGGTCACTTGGTGTGCGCCACGTTCTTCACTTGAAGAGTCTGGCTGCTTGCTGCTATCGGATTTTTTAGGAGCGTTACCTTCTTGAGGCGCTATTGGTGCGTTCGATGGAACCTTATCGTTCGACATCTTCCAACTTGACGTAAAAAAATTTGACATAAGTCCCAATTTAACTTAATTTCACATAACTCTCAATTTGACATAAGTCCCAATTTAACATAAGTCCCAATTTAACATAAGTCCCAATTATACATAAATCTCAATTTAACATAAGTCCCAATTATACATAAATCTCAATTTAACATAGGTCCCAATTTAACTTAATTTCACATAAGTCCCAATTTAACATAATTCTCAATTTAACATAAGTCCCAATTTAACATAAGTCCCAATTTAACTTAATTTCACATAAGCCCCAATTTAACTTAATTTCACATAAGTCCCAATTTAACATAATTCTCAATTTAATATAAGTCCCAATTTAACATAAGTCCCAATTTAACGAGAGGTCCCAATTATACATAAATCTCAATTTAACATAAGTCCCAATTTGACATAAATCCCAATTTAACAGAAGTCTCAATCTAACATCGCATACAATTTAACATAGGTTCAAATTTAACATCAGTCCCAATTAAACATAAATCTCCATTTAACATAGGTCCCAATTTAACATAAGTCCCAATTTGACATAAATCCCAATTTAACATAAGTCTCAATTTAAACATAAGTCACAATTTAACATAGGTCCCAATTTAACATCACTCCCAACTAAACATAAATCTCCATTTAACATAAGTCCCAATTTAACAATCCACAATTAAACATTCTCAAAATTAAACAATCCACAATTGCACATATCACAATCCACGATCCACAATTAAACAATCCACAATCCACAATTGCACATTTCACATTTCTTTTTTTTAAAGTAAATGTTACCGGGGGACTTTGGACCGGAGGAGGTATTGCCGGCGGTGGCGGGAAGGACTTGGCGGCGACGACAAGCGAGGGGGGAGAGGTGCTGGCTGCGGCAACGGCGACGGCGAGGGGGGCGACTTTGGGGAGGAGACGGCGGTGGCGGGGATGACTTGGTGGCCGGCGGCAACGACTTGGCGGCGGCGACAGGGGAGAGGTCCGTGCGGCGGCGACGGCGACGGCGAGGGGGTAGAGGTCCTGGCGGCGGCGATGGCGACGGCGAGGGGCGGGGGACTTTGGGGAGGAGCCGGCGGTGGCGGGGACGACTTGGCGGCGGCGATGGCGACGGCGAGGGGGTAGAGAGGTCCTAGCGGCGGCGACGGCGAGGGCGAGGGGGGCGACTTCGGGGAGGAGCCGGCGGTGGCGGGGACAACTTGGCGGTGGCGACGGCGACGGCGACGACGACTTAGAAAATTTTGGCAGCCTAGCGGCTAGGGTTTCGCGGGCGCCGGGACTTAGAAAATTTTGGCTACCCGCTCTCCCGATATATAGGCGCAGATCATCGCATGCAGGCGGCTTAAGAGCCCGCATGGAAAGATCAAAAAATGATCTTTCCATGCGGGCGACTTAAGCCGGCCGCATGCGAAAATTATCTTTCCATGCGGGATGTTAAGCCAGCCGCATGCGAAAAAGATATTTCCGTGCGGGCCGTAAAGCCGGCCGCATACGAAAAAGATATTTCCATCCGGCTGGCTTAAGTCGCCCACATGGAAAGATCTTTTAACCAAAAAAACTCATATTTTTTCTTTCCTCTAAATAAACTGTACATATATATTTTTTTCCAATATTTCGGTACAACAAAAATTCCAAATATTTTTGGCACTAAGAAAACTCATGAAAATTGCTCAAAACTCGTAACCAAATGTTACATGCTAATGATTACAATATAAGGGGGACTTAAATTCATGCACGTACATTTGGAACACAATGAGAACTAAAGGTTACAAAATAACTATGACTTAATAACCTTGGCAACACCATCTGCTCGAACGTACGACATATTCGCTTCATCGATTGTTCTCTCAACCTTCTTAATTCGCATAGGAAGATCAGTAAACAATGGTATATCGTCGAACTGGTTGTAATCTTTGGGGTCTTCGATGTTGTCGATGCCGACGATCTGTTGCTTTCCGGATATGACAATAGTTTTTCTTTCATCCGAAGGGTCCTTCACATAAAACACTTGAGCCACACGCTCTGCTAAAACCCATGGATCATCCTTGTGGCCTGTTTTACTGTGATCGACTATCGTTAGCCCGTAGTTATCAACGGAAACCCCTGTTGTGTCTTTAACCCATTCACAACGGAGCACAGGGATCTGGATGTTTAGGCCATAGTCCAGTTCCCATATTTCCTGAATGGTCCCATAATACGACCTCTTTTCTCCACTCGTGTCAATCGCTTCGACACGGATCCCACTGTTTTGTACGGTGCTTTTCATGTCCTTCGTAGTCGTACTCAAGGTAAATCTATTGATGTCGTAACCTTGCCATGAATTGACAATACTTGAAGGCCCACATGCCAGTCTTTGTAAAGTAAGTTCCTCCACAGAATCACCAACTGGCAGGTTTAGATCTTTGAACCACAGAGGAAAGATACACTTGTGCTCTCTTGATACCCAATCATTGGACCGCCCTGGGAAGCAGGCTTTGATTTCTTCTAGGTGTCGCTCAATGAATGGCTCAACGATAGCGAGCTGTTGAAGAACGCTGTTATGTGCCGCGGACACCTTTTTGTAATCATTATCAAAGAACTGCTTCCTACCAACATTACCGCTTCCAGACAATCTCCCTTCATGTCGATGAACAGGAATGCCAATGGCATTAGCATCCTTTATGTAGTCCATACAACACTCGACTGCCTCTTCAGTTGTGTATCCCTCTATCATTGATCCTTCCGGGTGAGCGTGATTGCGTACATAGCCTTTGAGGATCGACATGTAACGCTCATAGGCCCACATCTGATGTAAGTATAAGGGACCAAGTTCAATAATCTGTGGGACGATGTGAACGATCAAATGCTTCATCATATCTAAAAATGATGGTGGGAAATACATCTCAAGCTAGCATACAGTCTCGACGGAAAATGTCTGAAGCGGACCTAATTCTAGAGGATCAAATACCTTCTGTGAAATTCGATTGAAAAAGTAGCACAACTTTGTTATAACCACCTTTGTATGGACTGGTTTGACTGCCCTTATAGCAATTGGTAGGAATACCGTTAGCAACCTATGACAGTCATGCGCATTGTATCCCGAAATGGTCAAATCCTTCATTGATACTAGCTTCCTGATATTCGATGCGAAACCAGTAGGCACTCTAACCCCTTGTAAACATTTACAGAAGGCTTTTTTCTCTTCAAGTGTCAACGAGTAACAAGTAGGAGGAATCTCGGTCTTCCCATTTGGCAGCACTACTGGGTGAAGGTCATGTCGTATGGCCAAATCTACAAGGTCGTTACGTGACTTCAATCCATACTTCATTTTACTCTGGATGTCCAGCAATGTGCCAATGGTGCTATCAAACACGTTCTTCTCGAGGTGCATAACATCAATTGCATGTCGAATCTCTAGGTCCTTTCAGTAATCTAAGTATTTGAAGAAAATTGAGTGCTTCTTGAAAGGCGACGCAGTACCGTTGTCACCATCAACTTTCTTCCTCTTTACTTTCTTCTTCTTTCCCTTTCCATATACAACCTTAATCTTCTTCGTTATCTCATACACGTATGTACCACCTCTTGCTGCTGGGGCAGTGTCATTCTCCACTGTATTATCGAACAATCTAGCCATCTTACGGTACCTATGTCTTTGTGGTAGGAACCGTCGATGCCGCATGTACACTGTCTTCAAAGACGACGTCAGGTATTTGTACGAAGTTTTCTCTAGACATATCAGACATCCAGTCTTCCCTTTAATCTGCCCAGATAATGAAAAGTTTGCAGGTAGGTCATTGATGGTAACGAATATGATCGCACGTAGATTGAAGTGCTCCCGCTTAAAATCATAACATAGTCGTAACCCCTCTTTCCAAAGCTCCTCCATGTCCTCCATCTAAGGCTCAAGGAAAACATCTATGTCGATTCCAGGTTGGTTTGGACCTTGTATGAGGATAATGAGAAGAATGTACTTTCGTTTCTGACATATCCATGTTGGAAGATTATACATTGTGAGAAGGACTGGCCATGTGCTGTGCGAGCTGCTTAAGTCACCAAACGGGTTCATTCCATCAGTGCTCAACACAAACCTTACATTCCTTGGATCCTTAGCAAATTTTGGGTGTTTTGCATCAAATGTCTTCCACTGGCGAGCGTCGGCGGGATGTCGAATCATACCATCTATCTTCCGGCTCTCTTGAGGCCATCTCATCAACTCAGCATCAGTCGGGTTTGAGTACAGACGCTTCAGGCGGTCCTTAATTGGTAGGTACCACATCACCATTGAGGGAATCTTTCTGCGCTTACCCTTATCAGAATCTGGATCGGTACACTCTGAATCTACTGGCCCATTCCCCGTTTTATACCGACTTGTGCCACACGTTGGGCAACATTCCTAGTCCGCATATTCTTTACGTTATAATATACAGTGATTCTTACAAGCATGAATCTTTTCTACACCAACAAATAAAGGTCATATGAGTTTCTTCGCTTGATACGTGTTTGATGGTACAAAGTTAGGCTTAGGAAGCAACACACGCAACAAACTCATCAGATCATTAAAACTTGTATCCGACCATCCATGTTTAGCCTTTAATCTCAGAAGTTCAAGCACTAAACGCAAGACTGTGAAATCCTTATCACATCCCTTCGTTTCATCGTAAAGAAGATCCTTCGATGCCTTCTCTAATGCCTGCCAATTCTCCAATCCTCGTGACCTGCCCGCTAGCACCTCTGGTTCAACATGGCATAGCATATCCTCTAAATCAAAACCACCATCGAAATCATCACTACTGGTGGAAACATCGACATCCATTCTTTCACGGGACATGTCTTCGATTATAAAATTCTCTGCCTCATTCATCTCGAAACTTAACTCTTCATCGTCATCTTCCGGATTGGCGAATTCCCCGTGATAGGTCCAAACCTTGTAGTTGGCGATGAATCCGTACTCCATTATGTGACCCAATATTTCACCAGGATCTACCAACAATTTCTGATTCTTGCAATGACGGCACGGACAAAAGATCTTTGTCATATTCTCCCTCAAAGCATGCACCTTAGCCTGATCAATAAATTTAGATGCTTCCTTAATAAATATCGGCTGCGTTCTCCGCATCTCATACATCCATGACGACCTATCCATCTAATTATATAAAGGCAAAAAAGTTACAGATAAAAAAATAGACCGCAGGTATTTCATATAAAAGTTTAAATGCATTTGTCTCCCAAAAAAAAATTACAACAATACATGTAACTAGTATGTACAAGTGATTACATGCAAAATTTGCCCATCAAAACATATATTTTGAAGCTAGATTTTGCAAAAACTAGTTAGAACAAACCTTGTCAAAATATTAAAAAAAACTCCACTTTCCACCAACGAAATATAACAAAAATGGAGCCAAATGAAGGAGGAGAGAGAGTTCTTCACCTTTCGTATAGAGTTCAAGCAAAAATTTCGAGTTGAAAACCTTCCCCCCTAATTGGTGCTTGCTTTAGGAGAAAGAGAGCTTCGTTTTCAAATGGTCAAGCTCGGGCCTGGAGGAGCATATATGGCCGATCATCGCATGTGGTCCCTTAAGCCAGCCGCATGCGAAGATCCATTATCGCATGCGGCTGCTTAGGACAGCCGCATGCGATAATGGGCCTATTTTCGCATGCGGCCATCTTAAGGAGCCGCATGCCCTAATACATGCGGCCCCTTAAGACGGCCGCATGCGAAAATAAACCTATTATCGCATGCGGCTGTCTTAAGCAGCCGCATGCGATAATGGATCTTCGCATGCGGCTCATCGACTCGCCCCCGAGGAGGGGAGGGTTTTGCAGGCGCCGCCACAAGCGGCCCGCATGGAACCTATCGACCCCCTCGTACAGAAAAACGATTTTTGTAGTAGTGCGGGCAGCGGGCCCGCGGCGGTGCAGTAATTCAACCAATTTTATCAGCACTTGCATTTTGTAGTTAATCACGACAACAATTTGGTCTGCAACCACATGAACTATCCATGAGGCAAATATCATATGTTATCACGATTGATTCTGAGCCTTCAGTCCTTCACATATTTAATGTCCATGTTGCAAAACTTTGCATGGGATTGATTTAAGTTATTTCTTGTGTATGTGCTCTCTTTGCCAAATATGTGTATATCACATGGTCTTCATAGGAGGACAGCGGAGCTATATCATTATATTTCTGTAGCATGATGGTGCAAATTTAGCCTGTGGGATGGTTGTGGGAGGGTTCTTAGTTAACCTGGTGGGTGGTGGGTTTAAACAGAGGCCAGGCTGCTGCTCAAACAAGGGACTTCCTGGAGGAACATGGATGTGGGTGTCCTACAAAATCCCTGTGAGGATACTATGTTCCAACAGGCTGAAATTTTCAAGCTGCATTTCAATTAGGATAAGTTGATTTTTTTTTCATAAGTTGAAATTTTCTTAATTAGCTGGCCCTTTCCTTTGGAAGGCTTTCTTCCTCTCATTATTTTCTAATGAGTAACTGTGTCATGTCCTATTATAAATATTTTGGTTTACCCTTCTGTTATGCCTTGTCGTGTGGCACAATCAATACAATAACTCATATTTGTTAATGAAGCTAGGAACTAAACATTGGTGGGAGTTTGGTTGTATCTGCTCTGGAGGAGGCATTAGGACCCAACAGATCTAAAATACATGAGATGTGCAAAACGTACGGCGATCTTGGTAAGTTTGGAGGTTAGAAGTAACAATGCATTGTTGATGTCCATGGTGTGGGGAAAAAAATACTGTATGGTGTAGGCTGTGTCTTAGCAAAATAGGAGTTTGATGCATGCATGCAACATTTGGCAGGCTTACAGCCAGGTCCAACTGCCTTGTTTAGCTTCATGTACTGGTTAATTATGCTGAAACGATCCTGTGTAGTGTTAACAGTGGATGTATAGTGTAATTTGTAGGCGATGTTGCCCAAGAATGCCGCCAGAATCAAATGTTATTTGCTCCTCCTCGTCCACTCTCAATTCGCGATGTGTTTTCCACACTTCGCAAACTAAGGTATTATTACTGACTAACTTTAGAAACTTTAGTTGTTCTGATATGTGAGAGAGGTTCCACTGGATTTTCTAGGCAAGCTCTTTGTTCTTGTTTTTTTTTACTAATGTTCCATAATACTCTTTATGTGCTCTCTATATGCAAATACTGTAAGTTTTTTTTAATGCTTTACTTATGTTATATGAAATACCTTCCACATTATAAAAATATTAGAACAATATGATGATAGCAATCTTCTCTGTTTGATGATAGCAATTGTAGTATTTTTAACATGAGGCAATATGATGGAAAAAGGTTTGTGGGTCTCAAAATTCTGTGTTTCTTAGTGTTTCTGAAACATCTCATAGCAAAATTAGCCAACACATGCATGCATGCTGTGGCATGTGCATTTGATGCTAAACAAACTCTAGGAGGTGTTTTATAGTTGATGGTTGGTTGAATTACTTAATTAACTATAGGCGGTGGGATAGTGTGATGGTCAATTTGGACACATACTAAATGGTTTGATCTTTGATGATTAATTTTCCTTTTTATAGGTGCAAAAATTAGTGGAAACTTGGTTTGTTTCTGCTCATCTTAGGAGGGAGGACTAATATTGTTGACTCCCAGTATTGATACTAAAATTGTATTTTTGCAGTACATCTCAAGAAGCTATGTATAAGTTGTAGCAAAAAATTCCATTTGCACATCAACAAGAAGGCCTTGCTGTAATTCAATCCTCTATTTGCTGAGTGGAGGATGAGAAGCAGGGAGTGATTCCATTGAATATTTAAAAGATATGTTTTCTATTTGCAGATTTCCTGTTATTATGTTGAATCTGAGATGAACTATTGTTTGAATTATGTTGTATCCTGATTGTATCTGTTATTAGTTGAATCTAATATGGTATATGTTATTAGTTTTGAATCTGAGATGGTATGAGAAATTGGATTGAATTTGGTGGGCTCAAATTTAATTGGACTGTTTAGTGGGCTTTGATATGATAGTTGGTTGATAAAATGGGCCAGTTCTGAAATGGGCCTATTTAAAAATGGGCCAGTTCTAAAAAAAATAATGGGCCTCTGTTAAATAATTAATGGGCGTATTATCCCATAAGCGTTTTATGACGGTTAAAAAACGTCATAGATTGTGCTGATCCGTGACGAATTTTTTTCGTCATAGATTAAATAGATTCTTGTAGTGGCAGGAGCGGCTAACCTGAGGCGATACCAGTTCGAAAAGCTTTCGAATTATGTGTGTGTCTACAAAAGCTTTAGAAAATTTCATCCATGATTCAGGACTACCTATTCAAACAAGACACCATACTCATATAACCATGGACAAAGAAATACAACAACCAATTTGAACTACAGTCTTACAATTCTAATATTGCACCTGACATGGGTCACATTGACTTTCTCAAACAAAAATGAACAAACTAACTTTGCACTAACATATTTACTATCTCCCCCTAAAAGTTTATGAAGTATCTGCAACAAAGTCCTGGATTATGGTACGAACCGCAATTGGAATTCTCACAGAGTGTGTGCTACCATCTTGCCATGTCAAACTTCCAAACATGTAGCCACCTTGCACTCTCTGTCTTGTGGTGAATGTCACCTTAAATGTCACACTTCTACTACCGCCATTGGTGAATTTGATCACTGAAGGTTCCACAGACATGGTCATACCGACTGGTGCCTCAAGCATTGCATGGTAAGTTGCTTCTGCCACTCCGACGTTGATGATGGTTCGCCAAACCGTGACAGAGTACTTGAGATCTGGTACGACGATGGATGGGAGGTTGAGCTGGTAAAGTTGCCTCATGTATGACTCACATTCATCCTTGGGGTTGATACTGCAGTTGTAGAACTTAGCGTACTCTCTTGGATCTATATCATAGACTAAACCAGGGTCAACCGCTCTATCTGGTTCAATGTGGCCACCACCGAAGTCGAATGGGTCAGCCACTTTCCTTGGCACTCCCTCGGCTTGGATTGGTATGCCAAAACGGTCAGTCACCGATGCTGCAATAATCAACAGAGATGTATACCCGTTAGACCTAATTAAGCAGGAAGCGATGAGTTTCTAGAAACAAATCAATCGAGGTGATCAAAAGAAACTTGATCATACCTGTGGTGACGATGGCGGACTTAATCATGGCAGGCGACCAATCTGGGTGAACCATCTTGAGCAGTGCCACCACCGCTGATACGTGCGGGCATGCCATGGATGTCCCAGACATGAACTCGTATGAGTCACCCAAGGCTGCCAGGATGCTGACTCCCGGTGCAGCAATGTCAGGCTGTTTAACAGACAGAAACAAGTTAAGTATTGACATATCGCCACAACCAAATACTAGTGATATAAGACCATGTAGTTCTCATTGTTGTAAATGTATCACTTGTTTAATAATGCATGTCAAGATCAGCATGTCACCTTCAGTATACCGGGAAACAAGGTGCTCGGTCCTCTCGACGAGAATGCAGCCACCCTCGGTGAGAGCACCCCACTTCCGACCACGGTCATAGCCGGAGACACCTCCACCACCGGCATCCTGGAAAATCAGAGAAGTTAAGAAACATCTGAGGATAGGATTATATACAGAACTCTAGCTTCTTTGAGAGCACATATATAATTAACCATATGCTTTCCCGATGGATCATGGAAATGAAATTCGTGATTTTCGGAATTGGACAGTCAATGCTAATTGAGCTCAATCCCACCTTGTGGAGGCCACGTAAGAGCGGATTCTGTTTGCGATCTCGTAGTCGACGAGTACACAGGGCATGCTGCCATTGCAGGCGTCCAGATCTTCAAGAATGTTGACGGTGTACTGAGCGAAGATGAGACCCGCGGCGCCTGCGTTAGCGACATCGCCAATGATTGCAGGCAGCATCAGGCGAGGCGGATTTAACTTCGCCTGCAACGGCGCCGAGCACAGCACAATCTTGCCAGTGACATTGATCAACGCCAGCGTCTCCTTGTCGCAGCTGCAAGCAAAAGTTTTTGATGAAACTGATGGTTAGATCATTCAGCAATGTAATTGATAGAATATTTTTACTATTGACTAATAAAGTGACCGGCTGACCGCTCGTTTAATTACCTGAATCCTCCATCAACGAGCATCTCAAATTTTCCGCTCTTCGCTGTTGCTTTGTAGTAAAGAGATTGCCCCTGTAAGCAAAATCGATTAAATATTCATTTCAACTCATTGTCAAGAGACAAAAAACAATAGGTTGACAATGGGTATCAAAATTCGGATATACGTGCGTACCACCAGCTTCTCTTTGTTCCCGAGCGATATCACGGTTGGGAATGTCCGATCAATCGTGCTGGCAGCCACCGTGATGACCCATGGCAAGGTGCTCCCCACCGTCTGCGGTGTGGGGCCGTCGTTCCCAGCAGAGAACACGACGGGGATCCCTCTCGCCACGGCGTGACGCGACGAGAGGTACTCGACGGGGCCTCCTATCGACAGGGACAGCACATCCACGCCGTCGTTGATGGCGTCGTCGATGGCCGCGAGCACCGCGGCGTTGCTGCAAGAGATCCCACCGCCGGCGGCGCCCCAGCACGCCTTGTAGACTGCTACCCGTGCGCGCGGCGCCCCACCGTGTGCCGACCCAGCGGCCAAGCCGCCCCGCTTGTGGCTCGCGTTCCACACCTGCCCACCAACGATCGTTGAGGCGGTGTGCGTGCCGTGGCCATTTGCGTCCCTCGGTGACAAGTACTCACCCTTCAGCGACTCATCCTGAATGCCACCTAAGTACCACCGGGCACCGATGATCTTTCTGTTGCAACTTGTGGCATTGAACGCCATGCCAGTTTGGCACTTGCCCTTCCACCGGGTCGGTACAGAGCTGTACCCACTGTCATTGAAGCTTTCTGATTCAGGCCATATACCTGTTGCATTCCATCAAAGCTTAAACCAATGGAAATTTGCATATTATTACTGTAATTAATGCTAGTGATGTCGGTCATAATAGTATATCGTACTATAGTTTTAAACCTGAGTCAATGACACCGACTATGACATCTTCACCATAGTTGGCTTTCTTTAGAAGGCCTGATTGTTCGTAATAGTTCAGGCCTAGGAAATCCCAGCTTCGAGTTGTGTGTGCTTGATGGTAAATGTTAGGATTCACGCTGAGGACTTCAGGTAATTCTGCATCAGGGATTCATAATTAGTTCGTTAATGGTCATGCATACAAATCGTAACACTAAAACAACATGCTTATGCCATTGTAGGGTTAATTGTTACTTGCCTGCAATTTCTTCAGCTTGAGATTCTGTGAGCATCGCTGCAAATCCAGAGAACCCATGTTTGTAACTGTACACTATAGACCTCATGGCTCCATCCTTACTGTTGTGTTACATTGACAAGAACCACAAAATTAAACATGAGCAACCAGTTTTATCGCTCAGTAAAGATTCAGAAGAAGATAGGACTTGAACTACTACCTCCCAAGAACAGAAGCAAGCATGTCATGGTGCGATGCCGTGACCACAAACGGATCGTCATGCTTCTTTTCCCCCATGTACACGATGTAGAGCTGAAATTTCGATGTAAAAAGGTTTCAAGAATCAATGTCAGTAACTTTCCTGAGGAAAAAATTAGGCGATATTGCATTTCCTGAATGAGGAAAGCATGCATCTTACTCTACTTGATGCATTGGTGAAAAAGGGGGAAACTAGTAGAAGAACTAGTAGCAAAATAGAAGAGAAAGCTGATCTCGAATCCATGTTGGATTTTGAGTAGTTTGTTCTTGTGGTTTTGTGTTCACGTGATATAGTATGAATGTATAAATAGCAGTCTGGCCCCAACAACCATTTGGCTGCAAGAATTGGTCGAAAGAACATCCTTCTGATGTTTGCGTGCTGATATTAATAAGTACCAAAAAGACTAAATCCAGTCCACATTGTATGGGACTACGTTTAAGTCACAAATTAAAAGACTAAATCAAGTCCACATTGTATGTGAGAAGCACTGTCCACATTTGTTCACATGCTTAAACATACCTATGGAAAAGGATGTAATGACCCAGTCAACGTTGTGTGGAAATGAAGATATTTTAAATCCTTTGCTCAAACATATATAATAACAGTGCACCAATGATATGATGTAAAGCAGGCATGTGTGGTATGACTTGTTCTTCTTGTGGAGGTTTAAATGATTGGTTTCCGTTTGTATATTTGGCAGAATTTACCATATCTTAACAAAAACCCTTTCGCATGAGCTTGTTATATATGTGGATTTTTCTGGCAAAATTGTATGGAATTACGCATGGCCAGCTTATCGATAAAAATGAATATTATTCCACTCCAAAACTAAATAAAAAGATCGTTTCTACAGACTTATTATTTAAACTTACAAAATATTTATGCATTAACTTTAGAATAGCAAAAACATTATCTTGTGCAAACAAAGGTTGATAGATTTTAGAAATTATATATGTTACATGTTTGAACAATGGATTTAAAATAACTCCTTTACATGTTTATTGTTCTAGTTTTCAAATTCCCAAAGTCAAGCTTCAGCTATCATGTGTATAGCTAACACATACATCATCTATTTGGCTAGACCAGAAGTTACTTGGTCAATATCTGAATATCCCACTGTCCTCGGGTAAATAGGAGTATCATTTTATAATTTGTGTGGTTGTGTGGTCAAATATCAAAATCTTATCTCACTAACGTGTGTAGAAGTACTAAGATTTGATATGCGAAACTAACGCTGGTAGATTTGTACTATAAAATATACTGTCGTGCAACTATATTTAAATAATATTAGAATGACTAAACATGGGCATATATTGAAGATTTGTATCAATGTACTAAGGACAGGTACTAAAAAGAACATAAGGATATTTGTCAAGTAGAACTCGTTGATGAAAGGAACCTTTTTCACGAAATTTTGGATGGATTGAGCTTAATTTTTTTCACTGCCATATCATTTCTTGTTTTCGATAGAATTTGCTTGGTTAATTCATATTGGGTTCACTAAAAAAATGCTTAGATCATATGTTGGCAAAGATTGCGCAGTTGTATTCAAAATTAAACTATGATATTGACCTTAATTATTATGCTCAAAATAACTGTGTCTTCCCTAATTTGTTAGAGCCAAACCATATAAATTTACTAGCAAAGTATCCCTGTGTTGAACATTTCCGAAAATTCCTCATACTCGATTTGAAAATTTGAAAGCGAACTCAATTTTCCCCTTTTGAATACTTTCTTCTTGGATCAGTCTTCCTTTTCTCAAAATTCTTTCAAATTGTCTGTAGATCAAAATCCACAAAAAGACGCAAAAGTCCACATATATGTCCTTGTGTTGTGATTGCATATATTAAATGGGATCACTTCTATAGGTTTATAGGATTTAAAGACGAGCACTCCTGTCGGTGAAGTTAATTTCACTGTCATATCATTTCTTGTTTTCGTACTCTTAAGATATTTCGGTTAACCCATCTCGCAAGAGAATTGAAGGGGATTTAGAAATGTGAAATTAATCCCTTTAATTGTCTCAAATCCTTTTTTTGCAAATTAACCGAGAATAAGCTCTAAGGCGGTTCACAGGTACCTTGTCCATCAGAGTGACAGAGTTCTCGATCAGGTCCAGGCTGGAGCACAGCTTGACTAATTACTGCAACTAAGATGGCCCGCGCGCATACACGGGCACTTAAATTATTGAAAGATAAGATTATTGTTTGTTCGAAAATTTTGTCTCATACATTAAGGGCAAACTAAAGTTCGGATAACAATATTTTATAATAATTTAAGGGTTCTATTTTTCTTAAGGTATCTTAAAAAACCATTCACAAACTTTTGAGTAGGAGATAGGTTAAGTACTTACGACTTTTTAATAATTTTTTTCTCAAGTAAATAAGGAACTATTGCTAGTTAATTATTATACGGTCCATCTATATACATACCGTGTAGTATGGTCACAAATAAAAAATACGAGAGCAAGATACTAAAAAAAACTCTTGTGATTAAATCGTCTCAAGAAGGCGCATGATATAGTAAGAAAGGGAGGGAAGTGTATGCATGAAAAAAAAAGAAGAAAGGGAAAAATGAAAAAAGGGAGAGGAAGCGTACGTACCAATCTATGTATACCTATGCTACGGGACGAGAGGTGAGACTTTATAATATTTAGTTTTTTCTAAGATCAATTTAATCTAACGGTTTATAATATTGGACGTACCGATTTAAGTGAAAAATCAAGTAATGATTTGCTTTTCTTTCCTTAGAATTTCTAATATTTGCTCTAATTTATTAGAACACCACGTGGCAGCTTGAGAACGTTTTAAGAAATTTTAATGTACTTAACACATGTAATTAGAATATTAACCACTTAATATATATATATATATATATATGTATAGGGCATATTGTAATATTTATTCCAGCTTCGTGCATGTTTATATACATGTAGAGAGAAATTAATTAGGTGGCTGGTAAGCAATTAGATGTCTAATTAGTAGCAATTAATTTTGACACCTATTTACAGTTGTTCATAGTAGCTCTTATATATTCATCTTACGACTTTGATTATACATTGATCCCCAATTTACTGATTACATGATTCGCATAAAAAAAATTATGTACTACTTAGGTTTATGATGGCTGAAATTGATGAATTATCTGATTTATGTGATAGCTATTTGAGGGTATAAACGAATGAATTGACTTCTAAAAAGTTAAAATGTTGTTTAAAAAAGACACAATTTAGAAACTTGGAAAGCGTGCAAACAAAAATCCAACTATGGAATCAGGGAAAAAAAGAGGGTTTTAAACTCCCTTATAACACCGTAGTCTTTGTAAGAGTGCTATTGATATTCGTTAATATTGTGCTCACATTTATAACATAATGATTTCTTTCACTATTACGAGCAAATAGTACAAAATCCAAATACGACATAACACACTTCATTATAATTATTCTCTAATCAACTCTCGGTTTCAGCTTAAACAGAGCTAAGTGTTGGCAAAAAACACAACCCACAGTTCTTGATTCTTCTCTCGCTGCATCACACCTTTAATTTTCTTTTCATGTTATTAATAAAATTAATCATCTCCATATATGATTTGATATGTGGCAAAGCGGTAGTGTTGCGGTAGTCGTGATCACCTTAGATGTCTTAGACACGACGCTTTGTCACGCGCGCAAAAGGCAAAGGTGCAGACGTGCATTGTGCAGCGGGCAAAAAAGAGAACTTCGGATGCTTTATTTATTAGCAAATAATATATCAGATGATTTAAATAATAGGTCCACCGGTTCTAGTGTAAGTGTACATTAGTTAATATAGATTTTAAATTGTTAATTTAATGGGTACATAATATAATGGTGTAGACTTTATTTTGAAACCATACATTATTTGAGAATAATAGTCCAATGTAATAAAAAATAGTTCTAATGATTTAAATAATCGGTTTAAGCGTACATATAAATCAGTTAATATAGATCTTAAATTGTTTATTTGATAGGTACACAATATAATTGTGTAAACTTTATTTTAAAATAGTGTATTATTTGAAAATAATAGTAGTACACAGGTTTAAGTGGAAACTATATTACATTATTAATTTAATGGTCACATATAATGGTTTAAATTTTATTTTTAAAAATTGTAATTTAGTTACCAGTGAGTTGTATGATGGTAGATTCTTTGTGTTGTAAAATTATGATTATTTAAAGAAGTATATATTCATTATATAAATGGAAAAAGAAGAAAAAAAGGAAAAGAAGAAGAAGAAGGGAAGGAAGCGTACATACATCGTACGTACGTATATATACCCATGTACACCTGCACCGGAGAAGGAGGAGAGGTGGTGTCACGCCCGGAATTCCTATCCAAAATTCCAAACGCTTACATATGTGTGAACCCTCGTCCAGGAATCAGCCGAGGCACACAATAACAAATTGATAATAGAGTACAATTATTACTCTAATTAATAAGCGAATAAAATGTCATTACAGAGGTAGATAGTTCCTCTCAATCAATAAAGATCTAAGCAGCGGAAAATAAGATAAACGGCGCAGACGACTCCACTCCACAGGCAGCTTGACCAGGGCTACACCTAATCCTCCACACCATCAGCATCACTGTAGAATTCCTCCTCTGATGAATGATTGCAAGGTGAGTATATGACATACTCAGCAAGCCACGCAGCAAATATGCAAGTACACAGGATAACAAAGGATGGCATAGTAGGGTTTCATTTGCATAAACAGCATTTAATAAATATTTCAGAATTTAATAAAATAGTTAAATAATAATTAAACAATATTAATCCAACGCTATACAACATACCCTGTTGCATAGGCCCAACCATTCTGAACAACCATCCCGGCTGCACAGTTCTATCTCCAAACCAGGAATATACCATTCCAAACCAGGAGCTAATCAAATTATTACCAGTTATAGCATCTTTTATTATGGTGAGAACTGTGAAACTAATCACGAAAGACATTGTTAGACCCGCCCATAACCGCGGGTACGGCAATTCGAATAGTTCTACTCTGTCCAGAGGTGTACCACTGTACCCACAAGACACAGCCCCACGACATGTCACCATGCGCCTAGATACCACCACGGTACCTCAGAAAGGAGCTGTGACAGTACCCCTCGCACAACACAATCCACCACAGCGCACCGTTCCTGGATCATAATCACCCCCTTATAAACAAGGCATGGACTCCCCAGCGACCCCCGTGGGCTTATCTCCGCCACTTCTCAGTCTGGTGCCCCGCAATGAACCATGCTATACAAATGGTAAAGCCGTTGCCCACGCTGGCTTGTGGTTGGCACGGTTAATGTTTCACAACCGAAACTCGTGAACCGGTCCTTAATTGTCATGAGCACGACCATCAAAACCATGTGCTCACAACCCACCATTATCAGGTTTTAGTGAGCAAATTAATTAATTAACCAATCATGATTAACCATCATGAGCTATCCTTAAGCCATCATTAAATAATAGTGAATCATAAGTTACCCCAATAGTGTGCTAAAGTTTCTAAGCATGGCTAAGCAATCATATCTAATATCTAGCTGAACTAATATATAAAGCTCAACTAGTCAATTTATAATAACCCAAGGTATCAAGGAATAAAGTAATCAAGAACAAAAGGGCTATAACAAACAATAGGTTAATTCCACCCAATGACATTCGAAAATAAATGCAATAGTTGAATAGAAACAATAGCTTTAAACGGGATCAACATGCTCAAAGGATTGCTTGGGATCTGTGTGACTTGCCTTGCTGGCCTTGGAACTCTTCAAAATCTTCTCCTACGAAAACGAACTCTCCGGAAACGTCGGAATCTAAACAGAAAAGAGCAAAATCACCAAACAGCACACAAACAAGCATGAACAGTACATGTGGATATTTTTAACATGTAGATCTCAATTTTAGAAAAATTTAGAGACTTGAACCAACTAAATCCGAGCTAAGATGAATTAGTTATGAATTTTCAAAGATTAAATCGGATTAAATCATTTATTTAGATTTTAATTGAATTATGACGCAATAATGAATTATTTTTGAAAAGGAAAAGGGAATTATTGCGTCAGCGGCTAGGGTTCGCGGTGGACCGGGCGCACGGCGGTGGCTCACGGAAACGAACGGCCGAGATCGATCCATCCAAAACGGACGGCCAAGATCCAACGGTCCACGACCGGACCACAGGGAACAACGACGATGACGTCGGCGGTGACGTCACCACCGGCGGCGGCTCGGGCGCGCAAGCTCGCCGGCGAACGACGGCGCGACGACGCGAACGGAGGACACCTACGGGTAGCGGACGGCACGGCGAACTCACCGGTGACCAAAGTAGCGGCGGAGGAGCAACGGACGGCGACGGCGTCGAAGAAGAAGCGGCGGCGACCTTCGGCTTGACGACTGCGACGGTGTTCCGGCGATCGACGGCGACGACGGAGGGGCGGACGAGGACGACGACGCGCAGGCGACCACGACGGCGGCCTTCCCGAGCAGCGACGACGACTGGAGCGACAGCGGCGCACGGCTGGAGCGGCGGCGACGATGGCGGCGCGAGGGCTCACGGCGCTAGGGCTCTACGGGCGACGAGAGGCGAAGGCGAGGGTGGCGGCGGGTAGCGGCGGGCTTGGGGGTCCTTTTAAAGGGGCAAGGAGGCGGCGGCGAAGGCCCACGGCGACCGGCGACGCGAAGGAAAGATTAGGGTTCGGAGAGAAAGAGAAATCCGATTCGAGATCGAATCCATCGCTTTCCAAACGATTTTAGCCGATGATTCCAAATGGGAAAAGGTAGAGGAGATCCCGAGGATCATTTCCCCCCAATTGATTTCACTGTAGAAGGAAAGGCGCGGCCGAATTTGGAAGGAGACGGCGGCAGTGCGGCGCGGCTAGGGTTTCGGCGCGGCGGCTGGAGGTGGACGACGAGTCCGACAGGCGGGCCCCACCTGTCAGCGGGCGGACGCGCGCGCGGGCGGCGGCTGCGGGCCGGCTTGGGCCGAGGGAGAGAGAGAGATAGATTGGGCCGACTTTCGGCCCAAAGCCAAAAGAGGATTTTAAAAACCTTTTCCAATTTAAATTATTCATGAAATGCAATTTCATTTATTAAAAATACTTCCTTAACTCAAATAAATCCCAGAAAAATCTAGGAATTATAGAATTAAGCAAAGTATTTAATGAAATTTTATCTGGCCCCATTTTATATTGGAATTTATTATTTAAAAAATTAGATCTTCTTTTCAAGGCTTTTAAAATCAATTCTAATAATTCCAATTGAACAACAATTTATATATTTAGGATTTTTGGGGTGTGACAAACCTACCCCCCTTAAACAGAATCTCGTCCTCGAGATTCGGAAGAACTGGCGAACAGATGCGGATGAGGTGACTTCAATTCATCTTCTCGTTCCCAAGTTGATTCTTCTTCCGCGTGACTACTCCATTGAACTTTACAAAAACGGATAACTCGATTTTTGGTTCTTCTCTCATCTGTTTCCAAAATACGGATTGGTTTCTCAACATAGGTCAGATCCTCTTGGACTTCTATCTGTTCAAGATTAGTTTCTTCGGTAGGTACCCTTAAACACTTTTTCAATTGTGACACATGGAACACATTATGGACTCCTGCTAAAGATTGAGGTAACTCCAACTGATAAGCGACCTCTCCTCTTCTACTGACAATTTTGTAAGGTCCCACGAAACGCGGTGCCAAATTTTCCTTTAGTGTGGAAGCGATGAACCCCACGAAGAGGCGTGACACGAAGGTACACATAATCTCCTTCGTCAAAACTTAGATCTCTACGACGATTGTCGGCATAACTCTTATGACGAGACTGGGCCACACGCAATCTTTCTTGAATGATTTTCACCTTTTCTTCTGCTTCCCTCAGGATATCAGTCCCAAAAACCTGACGTTCTCCCGTTTGATCCCACAAAAGTGGAGTGCGGCACTTCCGACCATATAGTGCTTCGTAAGGAGCCATTTGGAGACTAGCTTGATAACTGTTGTTGTACGAGAATTCCGCATAAGGTAGATTCTTATCCCAACTTCCACCGAAGTCTAAAGCACAAGCTCTCAACATGTCTTCCAAAATCTGATTTACCCTTTCGGTTTGTCCGTCTATCTGCGGATGATAAGCAGTACTAAAGTTCAGCTTAGAACCCATCTCTTCCTGAACTTCTTCCAAAACTGGGAAGTAAACTGACTACCTCGATCAGACACTATTTTCTTAGGGACGCCATGCAAGCACACAATCCTTGCCATATACAATTCCGCCAACCGACTTCCGGAATATGTTGTCTTTACTGGGATGAAATGAGCCACTTTGGTAAGTCTGTCGACTATCACCCAAATAGAGTCGTGTCCTGATGACGTTCTGGGTAGACCAGTGATGAAATCCATACCGATTTCCTCCCACTTCCATTCAGGAATCTTCAAAGGCTGCAACAAACCTGCGGGTTTCTGATGTTCTACCTTGACCCGCTGACAAACATCACACACAGCTACATATTCCGCTATCTCACGCTTCATACTTGCCCACCAAAATCTTTCCTTGAGATCTTGGTACATCTTGGTACTACCAGGGTGAATGGAGTATAAAGTATCATGAGCTTCTTTCAGAATTGCATCTTTTAAATCTTTGTTGTCGGGGACACAGATTCTCTCGCCCAACCATACAGTTCCTTGCTCATCTTCCAAGAAACCGATAGCTTTTCCTCTTCTCATATTCTTCTTAATTTCTTGAATATCGGGGTCATTAATTTGGGCTTCTGTAACCTGATCGATTAGCGTGGGCTTTGCTTCTAAGGCTGCAACGAAACCTCTACTGACAATTCCCAAATTTAATCTTTCAAATTCCTTGCATAACTCCAATGGCAACTGTCGTCCTTCCGTAGCATTGCAATAGCCTTTCCTGCTAAGAGCGTCTGCTACAACATTAGCCTTTCCCGGGTGATAATGAATTCCCATGTCATAATCCATAATTAATTCCAACCATCTCCGTTGTCTCATGTTCAGATCTGGCTGAGTAAAGATATACTTTAAACTCTTGTGATCGGTGTACACCTCTGTACGAGTACCGAAAAGATAATGACGCCAAATTTTCAACGCATGAACCACTGCAGCTAACTCAAGATCATGAGTAGGGTAGTTCTTCTCATGCGGACGTAACTGACGAGATGCATAGGCAACCACCTTCCCATCTTGCATCAGAACACAACCTAACCCAAGTTTGGATGCATCGCAATACACTTGGAAACCCTTCTTTGGATCAGGTAAAATCAAAATAGGAGCTGATATTAGGCGATTCTTCAATTCTTGAAAACTCTACTCACATTCTTCTGACCACTTGTACTTTACATCCTTTTGAAGTAATCGTGTCATGGGCTTAGCAATCTTGGAAAAATTCTCTATAAACCTCCGATAATAACCTGCAAGACCTAGGAAACTGCGAATCTCTGAAACTGTCTTCGGTTGTTTCCAGTTGGTTACGGATTCCACATTACTAGGGTCAACGGCAACTCCTCCGGCTGAGATGACGTGACCAAGGAACTTCACTTCAGACAACCAAAATTCACACTTGCTAAACTTGGCATACAGTTGATGTTCTCGTAGCTTCTCTAATGCAAGGCGAAGATGTTCTTCATGCTCTTCTTTTGTTCGGGAATATATGAGAATGTCATCAATAAAGACCACCACGAACGATTTTAGCCGATGATTCCAAATGGGAAAAGGTAGAGGAGATCCCGAGGATCATTTCCCCCCAATTGATTTCACTGGAGAAGGAAAGGCGCGGCCGAATTTGGAAGGAGACGGCGGCAGTGCGGCGCGGCTAGGGTTTCGGCGCGGCAGCTGGAGGTGGACGACGAGTCCGACAGGCGGGCCCCACCTGTCAGCGGGCGGACGCGCGCGCGGGCGGCGGCTGCGGGCCGGCTTGGGCCGAGGGAGAGAGAGAGATAGATTGGGCCGACTTTCGGCCCAAAGCCAAAAGAGGATTTTAAAAACCTTTTCCAATTTAAATTATTCATGAAATGCAATTTCATTTATTAAAAATACTTCCTTAACTCAAATAAATCCCAGAAAAATCTAGGAATTATAGAATTAAGCAAAGTATTTAATGAAATTTTATCTGGCCCCATTTTATATTGGAATTTATTATTTAAAAAATTAGATCTTCTTTTCAAGGCTTTTAAAATCAATTCTAATAATTCCAATTAAACAACAATTTATATATTTAGGATTTTTAGGGTGTGACCGGTGGGACTCTATAGTATTTGGTTTGTTTTAAGATCAATTTGATCTAACGGTGTATAATATTGGACCTAGCAATTTATGTGAAAATCAAAGAGGTAGATGTTTTGCTTTTTTCTTAGAATTTTTAGGATTTTTTCTAATTTATTAGAGCGCCACGTGGCAGCTTGAGTGCGTTTGTAGAAAGTTTAATGTACTCTTAGTATATAATAGATTAAGAGGCTGTACTTAATTAATACTTTTAGAAAGAAAGGATATATAGGTACAGTATTAGGATTCCTCTCGTGATCAGGAACCAATGCGAACTACTCCCTCATTTTCTAAATATTTTACGCCGTTGACTTTTTTAAACATGTTTAACCGTTCGTCTTATTCAAAAACTTTTGTGAAATATGTAAAACTATATGTATACATAAAAGTATATTTAACAATAATTCAAATGATTGGAAAATAATTAATAATTACTTAAATTTTTTAATAAGACGAACGGTCAAACATATTTAAAAAAGTCAATGGCATCAAACATTTTGGGATGGAGGGTTGTTTTGGAATCTTATAGAGCTCTAAAGCATATATACGAAATCGTGTAGGATAATCGGGTAGATTAATACCTCCTGGGATTTGGAGAGCTGAGAGTGATTTGGGGCGGCGTGGTCGCACGCGGCGCTATCCACGTCGCCCGCGAGCGCTGGGAGGAGACCGGGTTTGTGCACGAGAATGGCTGGCCTCTGCTCCTGGTGCTTGCTTGTGTTCGGGTGGTCCGTGTCCATGGACATTGTGTTAGTTGCATGCTGCCCTTTAATACGTTGGTCCAGTGAGGAAGGTGTACGTGCATGCGCATGGAGCAGAGGAGCGTGCGCCATAACAGCGGGCGCATGCGCCATAGTACGGCGAGCGTATCGTTCCGTCTGCTTTGCCGTGGGTTGCGTGCTTGCGTGTGCTCCACCGTGCTACAGCCGTCTTCTGTACCATGGCGCAGGGTAGCTAATGCTTTGGCTGGCCACGGTCCATGCCCTGTGTTTCTTGTTGTGAAACTGGCGTGTGGGACATTGCTCTGTTTGGGAAGGCATGGTCTAATGGACCAGGAGCAGCGACCAGGAGCGAGACCAGATCGTGGCTTTGAATTCTGGGGTTCGGTAGATGGGGCTGCGTTTTGTCTGGTCGTTGTCCATGGAACACTGGTGAGTTTGTTGGTCCCTGCTATGCTGAATGCTATCGAACGTTCATAGACTGTGCCCACGGCTGTGAGGTTGTGAGAGTGGCTTTGAGACTTGTGTCTCCAAGAAACCCTTATGTGCGCTCGACACGTAAGTCGTTTACTGTTGGTGCGTCAGATGTGGAACGTGGAATTTTGGGTGTGAGCCTGGTCCATGTGAGACGACTAGCTGGTTAGTGGGCCCGATGGTGTGGTCCATTCGTTTCGTGCGTGTGGAACCTGACCCTTGAAGGTGTTGGCTCAGACCATCCAAACCTATGGTGGAAGACTTGGGCTTCGTTCGTTCCCGATTGATCTGGGAGATTGAGAGAGAAAACACCTCGTTTTCCGCGCGCACGCTTCCCAAACTACTAAACGGTGCGTTTTTTGCAAAAAAAAATCTATAGGAAAGTTGCTTTAAAAAGTCATATTAATCCATTTTTAAAATTTAAAATAGTTACTACTTAACTAATCATACGCTAATGGCTCACCTCGTTTTGCGTATCTTCCCAATCTCCTCAATCCCCTTCTCTTCAAACACACCCTTGGTCTACAGCTAAATAGATACTGGCTCGTGGGGCCGACCAATGGTCTGTTTTTATGGCTCAGTGAAATAGTTTCACCACTACTTTCTTCCTTTGCTCAGGGTGTTATAGCGCATAGGCCATTGATGGTTGGATTACTACTATTTGCCCATTGCATTGTCCCTGGTTCCCTGTTCTCCATTGCAGCCATCTTTGGTCCAGGTAATGGCATTGGCGATTTGTTATTTTCATTATCAGAGATGTGTTGCGGGCTCGATTGCTCCGTTCACTTGCCGTTGCTATTTCATTGTGGTGCGGATTGAATCCCGCTTCTTGCCTGTCTTCATAGATCTGCTCTTGCTCTATTTCGCAGGAGAAGTGAGGTTGCTTTTCTTTTCGGAGTGATGGGAACGATGGGTGCTCTGTGATTTGGGAACTTTGGACTGGTATGTATGATAAGGCAGCCAAAGTCTTCCTATTTCGAAGTCAATGGTTTCCTACTAACCCGTGTGGTCTGCTCTTTCTAGCTCGCTCATCCTGTTGCTTTCTGTTCAAGGACGCGCCGTTTCTCCGTCTTCATTTTGTTTGCCCCCTGCTTACCAACTATGAGCTAGCTCTTCCATTTTGTTTCTTGGCTGCGTTGGCCATACTATGGCTTTGTGATGATGTTTTCATTTTCCTTTCAGTTGTCGAGATTGACTGCTGTGCTTGACGTGCGGCTGCCGAAAAGGTATGGTGAAGAACTTTCAGGCTACTGCCTTGTATGTGCATGTCGTTTTTCCTTGCTGTTTGGCTTGTGTTGTTCGATTTGAATGTGTATTTGTTTGTGTGTATGCTGCTTCTATGTGTGTGTGTGGATTATCCTCTCTTCTAGATTTATGGTGTAGGCCCTACATGGTTCCCTGCCTTGTCCCTCTTGGTGTAGTAATGTCTGTGCGTGGGGTGGGGAGAATAGTGCCTGTGCATATAGTGCCGGACGACAAGATTCTTTAATATATATGTTCTTGGCCTTTAAGACCTGTGTGTACTCTTTCCTCTCTTACTTCTTTCTACCCGTTGCCCCTGTGCTATGCCTTTGTCTTGGTATATACCAAGGCATGTTCTCTATATTCTACTCTCTTCTCATTCTGTAGCTTTGCATAGACTTACATACACTATTTTGCCCTTGGCAGTGCTTGGATTCAAGATGTTTGCTGTGGAAGTATCAAATGTATCCCTGCTGAATGTTGTTGCCCAACGCTGTATGCTACCTAGGCTCTGCTACTTGTGGGAATTTGCATCGGATGATACTTTGCTAGCCGGTGTGGAGGTAGCTCTGCCATCGGTTGTGCATCCCGCTCAGCTGGAAACCATGTTTTTTTGGGATCCGCTTGGTTCTGCGCATGAGATGGTTGCTGGCCAAGTATTACGGTGCCTGCAACATCGATACGGCTTCGTAGTTCACGACTACAATTTCCAGTCGATGTTGGCTTATAGGAGACTAGCGCAATGTGCTGTCCAAACTGCCCTGTCTGCATCAGGTTGTGTTGCTAGGTTCAGATCTTACCATGGTGCGCTCGTGCCATGGTGTGATGATGTCCTTCGGGCATGTAGCACGTTGTCCTTCAGTTTCTTTGTAGAAGATAGAGAACGCATGGGTAGTTTTCTCTGATAGCCTGTTTTTTGTTTGTTTGTGTGTCAACACTGTTCGTTGTACCTGAGGATTTTTAGTGTTATGCTGTGTTTTAAATGGTTGTAATCTTTTCGTGGTAATGGACTGTTCCTATGTTGATTGGTTTGTATTTACTATGTTCCTATTTGTTCGTCTACTCCCTACATGTTTTTTTAGTGGTGATGTGTTCCTGTTTGTTTATCTAATTCCTATGTATTTTGGGTTACTCAGTGACAGTTATGACTAATCTAATGTTATGTTACTTCCTGTTCGTTGTTACATAGGAGGCTTGCATACATGTCCACTAAGCCTTCTGATAAAGTATCTAGAGTGCGTGCGAGTCGTGCAAGGCGCAATGCAGGTTCTCGGTTGGAAAATATGTGCACTGAAGGTCCCCAGCCTTCAATCAATGCAGTTAAGAGACCACGTACTCTTATGGATTTTAGTCCTGCCATAACAGCTCTCCATAGGCAGAAGAGGCGATCATTGATAGCAAAAAGACGTTTTCTGATTCCAGGCGAGAGCAGTGCATATGGTATATAAGCATCTAATAGGTTTTATTGTGTGCGTGCTAATTCAAGACCTAACGATAGTTGTTCTTTGATACGTTGCAGTTGGCAGTGAGTCCAATAGAGGTAGTTCATCACAGTCAAACAAGGAATATGTTGAGGCTCTAAAGGGTTCGTGCTTCGTACATGTTTAGCTGATACACGATAGACTTCTTGGTTTGCATGGTTTTTACATTCTTTGTCCTTGCAGCGACCTATCCTGATAGATCATACTACGGATCTCCAACATATGAGTGCCAGTATTGTGGTGCTGTCTTTTGGTATCAAGAAAGGGTTAAAAGCATTTCAGCTGTTTCAAAACGAAAAATTGTCTATAATCTGTGTTGTAGGAGTGGCAAAATACAACTACCAAAGCTAGCTCACCCTCCTGAACCTCTTGCAACGTTACTGAAATTTAATGGTGATGCACGCTCGAAAAGATTTCTTAGACAAATACGATCTTACAATTCTATGTTTGCTTTCACATCCATGGGTGCATCTATTGACAGAACAATTAACACTGGTAATGCACCTTACGTTTTTAAGATTAATGGTGTTGTTCACCATCGCATTGGAAGCCTTTTGCCCTCTCGTGGTAAACAACCTAAATTTGCACAACTTTATATACATGACCCAGAAAACGAGGTGCAAAATCGAATGAACATATTTGAAAATGATTCTGTTGGTAGTGAACAAGCTGATCCAGCTATAGTTGACGCGCTTTCTAAGATGCTAGATTCTGAAAATAAACTTGTCCAGACTTTTCGCTATGCTAGAGAGCGACTCCTTGAGCATGGAGACCAGAAGTTGACTTTGCGTCTTCTGGGTTGTAATGCGAAAACTGAAATACAGTACAACCTACCAACTAGCAATGAGATAGCTGCCATTATAGTTGGTGATTACTCGGCTGCTGAGTACACCTATGACATTCTGGTCCATGACAACGATGTTGGCTTGCGACGGGTTTCATCCCTACACCCAGCATACATGTCTTTGCAGTACCCATTGCTTTTCCCTCATGGTGATCGAGGTTTCCATCTTGGTATCCAATACATCGATTATGATGGTACTGGTAGAAAATATGTTACCATGCTTGAGTTCTTTTGCTATATGATACACTATAGACTAAATGAACCTAATCCATTCACTTGTTATGGACGTCTTAGTGATCAGGGTGTTGTTGATGCTTACTCAAGTATCGAAGGTAGTAGACTAAAATGGATTTCTGATCATCAGGATGATTTACGATCTGAGTGCGTGCAAGGAATATCTGATGCTATTGACCGAGGTGTAACGAGTGGCGATTCGGTTGGCAAACGAGTACTTCTTCCTGCCAGTTTTACTGGTGGTAGAAGATACATGGTGATGAATTACCAAGATGCAATGGCAATATGTCGCGTTTATGGTTCTCCTGATCTGTTTGTCACGTTTACATGCAATTCGAAGTGGCAGGAGATAGTTGAGTCGATACGATTTGAGGATGGACAACAAACATCTGATAGGCCTGACATGATTGTTAGGGTCTTTAACATGAAAGTGCATGAATTCATTACTGACATTAGGGAGGGTAGGACATTTGGGCCCGTACTTGCAGGTAACAATGTTTGGTTTGGTTGTCTATGCTATGAACTTCACAGTATGTCGTAGTGTTGTAGTTCTAATATCTGTTCTTCTTTTTTGCTGTTAGTTCTGTACACCGTTGAATTTCAGAAACGAGGGTTGCCACACATACATTGTTTAGTGTGGCTTGCTGCTAGTGATGCACAGGTATCAGCGGCTGTTATAGATGGGTTTATTTCAGCTGAGATACCTGATCCTAAAACTGATGAACTGGCATATGAGTTAGTAAGTGAATTTATGATGCATGGTCCTTGTGGTAGCGACAACAAAAAATGCCCTTGCATGAAAGATGGCAAGTGTTCAAAACATTTCCCTAAGGATTTCCAGGACGAGACATTTATTGATGAATGTGGCTTTACAATTTATAGGCGACAAAATGATGGCCGATTTATCTTAAAAAACGGTGTGTCTTTGGACAACAGATTTGTTGTGCCATATAACATCCATTTGCTTAAAAAATACCAGGCTCACATAAACGTCGAATGGTGTAACAAATCAAATATGATCAAATATCTTTTTAAATACGTGATGAAAGGCAATGATAGATCAAAGATTTACTTTGAAACAATTGCTCAAACAGGAAACATATCACCTAACCATGACTTGGCACCTCCGGATGAAATACTAGAGTACATGGATGCTAGGTTTCTCTCAACATGTGAGGCACTTCATAGGATTTTTGAATTTGATATACACTATAGGATTCCACCTGTTGAGAGGCTGGCTGTGCACCTACCTGGTATGAATTATGTTCGATATGAAAAAGGTGCAGATCTAAGAGCATTGCTTAATAGTCCTGCTGCAAAGCGAACAATGTTGACTGAATGGTTTGAAGCTAACGCAAAGCATGCTGACGCACGTAGCTTAACTTATTGTGATTTCCCAAAAGAATGTACATGGGATACATCTTCCAGAACTTGGCGAAAAAGGACACCAGCCCCTAAGATCGGTAGAATGTATTACGTCCATCCAGCTGCTGGCGAGTTATACTATCTACGAATGTTGTTGATGATTGTTAAAGGAGCACAGAGCTATGCTGATATGCGAACTTTTAATGGGGTTGTGTATGCGACATATAGAGAGGCTTGTGAGGCACGGGGAATCCTTGAAGGACACAATGAAGCGATACAAACTGCGTCTTCCTATCAGCTAAGGCAGCTGTTTGTTACTGTTGTACTCTTTTGTTCTGTTAGCAATGTGCGTGGGTTGTTTGATAAATATTGGTTGCATATGACAGATGACATACACCTTAGGCTAAAAAAGTCTCTCGATAATCCGCCCTGCATTATTCCACATGAGCACCTGCTTACTTTGTTGATACATGAACTTACCAAAGTCTTTGGAAATAGTGGTGGTAATATAAAGGACTATAACTTGCCTCATCCAACATTCTCTCCACAAATTCCTTCTGGTAATAGGCTTATAGAAGAAGAAACTTCAGATGATCCCCTACTGATGTCGATGCATGCAAATTCTTTAATGTCACAGCTTAATACTGACCAGAAAAAAATATTTGATAGGATCATTGGTTGTATTGATGCTAAAAAACCTGGCTTCTTTTTTGTGTGTGGGTACGGTGGTACTGGAAAAACATTTTTATGGAATGTTGTCATTTCAAAAATAAGATCTGAAAACAAGATTGTTCTTGTTGTGGCTTCCTCAGGTGTAGCTTCTTTGCTTTTACCTAAAGGTAGAACAACTCACTCACGTTTCAAAATACCTGTTGAGATTAAGGAAGGTAGTCTTTGCAATGTCAAGAGAGGAACAATGCTTGCTGAACTGTTAGAGATGTCTTCACTTATTATTTGGGATGAGGCTCCAATGACACATAGACGTTGTTTTGAGGCACTTGATCGTACACTCCGCGATATACTCTCTGAAACATGTCCTTCGAATGCTATTGTTCCTTTTGGTGGAAAACCGGTTGTGCTAGGTGGCGACTTTCGGCAGATCTTGCCGGTCGTGCCTAAGGGATCACGAGCAACAATTGTAGATGCATCGATTACAAACTCAAACCTCTGGAAACATGTAGTTGTCCTTACATTGAATATAAACATGAGGCTACTTAATCCTACACTTCCAATCGCACAGCTAACAGAGCTTAGTGATTTCAGCCAATGGCTTCTAGCTGTGGGGGATGGAACCTTGCCTGCGACCATGAAAAATGGTGAAAGCCAACCCACATGGATCACAATACCAGATGATTTGCTTATTATGACTGAGGGTGATAAAATAGCTGCCATTGTTGGAGAGATATATCCTGATTTCTTGGCATGTTACAAAGATCCTAACTACCTAGCATCACGTGCAATTGTTTGTCCTAACAATTCAGTTGTCGATGAAATCAATGATTACATTGTAGGTTTAATTCCAGGGGAAAAAAGGGAGTATCTCAGTTGTGACATGATCTCAAAATGTTCTGAACAGATTCCAGATTTGGACATGTTGTATCCTACAGAGTTCTTGAACTCAATTAATACAAACAATTTCCCAACTCATAGTCTGTTGCTTAAAGAAGGTGTCACTGTAATGCTCCTTCGAAATCTAAATCAGTCAATGGGCCTGTGCAATGGAACGAGACTATTGATTGTTGGGCTTGGTGAACGTCTCTTACAGTGTGTCATACTAACTGGCTCTAATATTGGTGAAAGTGTGTATATCCCTAGGATTACATTGAACACAACAAAAGTGAAGTGGCCTTTTACTCTACAAAGAAGGCAGTTTCCTATTCGAGTTTGTTATTCCATGACTATCAATAAGAGCCAAGGCCAGACACTACAGAGGGTTGGTGTATACCTAAAAAAGCCTGTCTTTACCCATGGCCAATTGTACGTTGCATTCTCAAGGGCAACTTCACGATCAGGCCTATGAGTACTGGTTGAGAATGATGATGGCTCCTGTGGGAGGGAAACCAAAAATGTTGTTTACCATGAAGTTCTTGGTGCCATGGCATCGACGGTACTGCGAATGTTTGTCTTAGACAGATACATTCTTATTTAATGCTTCTACTAGATCTCTAACAGTTATGAATTGATAAAACTGCAGGCTGAGCCGTCACTGCACTGACAACACATAATAATTTATGAATAAGCGCTATGCGCGTCTTTTGGGAATTGTTTTGGGAGTTTATCTTTTTGGCTGTGGCAGAGATTGTTTTTCTATTTGGTACATGTTTTGCCTATCCTGTTTCACTATCATTGCTATGTATTTTAAAAGGTTCCATAATTGCTGCTTTGTACATTGATTTATTTTGTTTGTGCTATCCTTTGCACTATTCTGTTTGATGTTCTAATAGTATGTCGTGTTGTAGGTTGTCATGGGGGACGGTCTTATTTCCAAGCTCTACATTAGCGACGACAACCCACGCCTTTGTGTACGCCTGTCTAGGCTCTGGGATTTCACTGATAGTAAAGATGACAGCAAAATCTTTCACACAGACCTTGTGCTAGTCGATGAGATGGTAAGATGGCTTGGAAAATGTCCTCTACTAAGTATGGTTTTTCACGTGATCTTACTTATCTTTGTTATAATGCAGGGCAGTAGCATTCATGCACAGATCTTTCCACCTCATCTGTATAAATATAAACCACTCCTTACCGAAGGAAGAGTTTACTATCTAGAATCCTATCGTGTGAGGGATGCAAACAGGCTCTATAGGCCAGTAGCCAATGACCTGATGATCAGTTTCACTCCATGGACCACTGTTGAAGAGTGCATTGATGTGTCTGATGATTTCCCTACTGTTGTGTACTCTTTGACACCATATACTGATATTCCAAGTATGGTGGAGAAGAAAGAATCTTTCGTTGGTATATCATAGTGCTCCTGCCTTCCATTTATATTTATATCGTTCTTTGCTCATCCATGTTTATATTATTTATTTTAAACCAGATATTATGGGAGTCATTACAGAAATATGTACACCCACAACGCTGAGGCCCAAGTCAAGGGATTCTGATAGCCTAAAAAGGACCATCATGATCTGTGATGCCAAGTAATACTCTATAACTCTATCATTTTTAATCATGTATTCCTTTTATTTTGTGTGCTAACAGCCAGACTAACATCATGCACAAGTTATTACAACTTCAATGTAACATTCTAAGTTTCCAAATATTCCCACCATATTTTTCTAATGTTTATACACATAGCAACTCTACTTTGAATGTATCTCTCTAGGGTGAACGAGCGCTGGCCTTTGAGGCTGATGCTATACACAAGGCTGGTCAAGGAGAACCTCAGATTGTGCTGTTTGTTGGGACGCTTGTGAAGAACTACACTCAGTCTGGCATAGGTATCTAATGATATATGTAACTTCAGTGTCTCACATACGCACACGTGCACACACACAAAACAAATACATGTAATTTTTATTTGATATATAGGGTTGGCTTTGTCTGGAGGATCAGCGTGCAAGTGGTACATTAATATCGACATACCAGACATGGATGAGTTGAAGAACAAGTTAGTACAGAATGTCCTTTTTTCTTAAGTTTTGCCATAGCTCCATTGCATGTAGTTTTTCTCACAAACATGCCTATCCAGACTTGGCAAAAACTTTCAGCCAATCAAATGGATAGAGGTTGCTCCTACAGCTTATATTGAAGAAGCTAATGAGGAAAAAACAGTGCAAGAACTTCTGAAACAAAATCCTCACAAAGCCAAGGTTAGTGTCGTTTTTTTCTAAACGACATATACACTGTGTTATATTAAATTCTATTTGATACTAATGCAATCATGCTAATTACTCTTGCTGGGAATACAGAGAGTTCGGTTTGTGACTAATGTGACTATCAGAAAGATCTGCAACGAAAACTCTTGGTGGTATCATTCGTGCCAGAAATGTTTCAGGAGTGCAAGGCCATTTGGATACACCTACAAATGCACAGGGTGTTCCAGAATTGATGTGGCAGTACCAAGGTAAGATAAAAATACAGTATTACTTATTTCTTGTCAGTTCTCTTCTATTTTCAAGCTACTATGTTGTCTGAAAAGGTTTCCATCGATCTTATTGTGTGTCTATGTAAATCATAGGTACAAGATAGTAGTCATGGCAGGAGATAACACTGCAGATACTATGTTTGTCCTCTTTGGAAGAATTGCTCAACGTCTTCTACGAAAGCCAGTTGAGGCCCTTATTGAAAAGACTCCAGAGAACAGCAACTTCATTCCCGATGAAATAACAGGTCTTCTTGAAAAAGAGTTTGTATGGAATGTGAGCTTTACGGAGAATACACTTAAGTCTGGAGAAATTTCTTTCCAGGTCAATAGCATAGTGTCAATTGGTGGTACTAGACTACCTCCTCTGCTAATGTCTCCAGGAGGTTCTCAGGCATCATCATCTATGATGCCACCTGGACCAAGCAATTCGGCCATGTCGCCGCAGAGAGGTAGTGAGCTTGCCATTGCTTCCCCACCATCATCTACAACAGCTTCCCCTCTAGCCAAACACTATGTTGCTGCACCGAAAAAGCAATCTATCAGATCTACAGCACCTGACACCCCAACCAGCAAGTGTTCCATTGTCCCTGCAGAAGATGATAGTGTTAATCCTATTTCTCTGCCCATGTCACAGTCAGCAACCAATACAGCTATAAAGGTACTACATATTCCACATGTTTTTCCTCCTTGGTACCTTCTATCACTGTTTTCGTATATATAACTGTGAACTTAATATTTTTCTGTAGAGGGGAAAGGATAGTTCTCTCTCTGCTCATGATGCACTTGCAGATGTAGATGTACCCATTTCTAAGTCCACTCCCAGGAAAAGGTGCATTTTAGTTTTTCCTGAGATCTGTCTTTCATCTTTTTCTCTGAATTTGCTTAGCAAAACAATGCAATGTTCAATAGGGGGCGTCCTTCGCAGTCATCTCCAACGGTTAAAAAGTTGTTTGCTGAGGACAAGGATAGCCAGAACAAGGCTACTGATATGTATGTTCACCGATAATTCTTAAGCTCCCCTGCCTCATTCAGTGTGCTCCAAGTAATTATAGAAAACTAACAACTTGTTTTGCTGCCTTTCAGTACTCCAGATGATGCCTGGTGCATTTGTCCACCCCAGATCACCCATTTTGCTTGTCTAGCTTGTACCGGCTTCATCAGTCCAATCAGAAACACAGGAAAACAATCATGTTCCCATGTCTTTAACCATGGCATGTCCCTGGAATATTTGCTATGACTCTATGTCCGCTCCTTTATTATCCACAGCCTTTTGCCAGTACTCCTCCTCTTAAGTTTACTATCGACATGTGTGTTTTCTCACCAAGTGCTCAAGTCCCATTACAGTTGCGACTGTCATAGCACTGCAATGGGCCTTGAACAACTAGGAGAGCCTTGGATGTATGCTACCTTATAAGGCAACACCGCCCATATGGTGTTAAGACCTGTTATTATTCTTTATTTGCTGTCTTACATTGGAAGCTTCATGTTATGTCGTCCAATGTTACTGACCTTTTATAGTTGACTTATGTCACTTTCGGTTTACTACTACATAGGTTTATCTCAGATTTCTTTCCATACGCAAGCCTAACTAACTTGTCAAGGTCATTTCTAAAGAACAATATTGAAGTTGAAATATATGCTTCTTTTGCTTTTGTACTAACAAGCTTAGGCACAATAGTATTCATTATCCAATCCAATGTGCTGTCACGATAGACTGTTATACGTTAACGAACCGCTTTCGTCAAAGTTACAGTGTATTACAGGTAAACGCTACCTATTCATGTTCCTTCTGTGCTCAATAAAAATGATCTTAGTAGCAGCATACATGTATATATCCTTTGACTTCACTGCTCTGTACTTTCTAGCAGTGATGCGTGAAGTAGACGAGTTGTGCTGGTAAATTTACTCTCCTCTGTTCGACAAGACATCACAGCTACCGTATTCAATATGGAGCAAGCCTTCCAGATACAAAACCAGTGGCTCAAAGAAAAAGCAACTCGCCCACCTTCGTCCCCATCTACTACCTTCCATGCTCGAGTGACATCTTAATCGGGCGATTCTTCAAGACAAGGTAACAACTCAACCAAAGCCCCCATACTTTTCCCTGCTTCTTTCCCTTGCATTCTTCCATGCCCTATTCATACGACATGTTTCTCTTTGAAATCAAATTACATCTACTGCAGTTTCAAATCAGGGTTGATTCACTATACATGTTCGCATGCTGTAATTTTAAATAGGATAAGAGATGGAGACAAAGAAATGCAAAGTTAGTCAGCTACCATCAACATATGGAACCAATCGACCACTTAGGGCCACTAAGTTTAGCAAGGGAAAGGAGTTATCACACTTACTTGCCGACATCATCTACCAAAATGCTATTGTTGTCACTGTTCTAGGAGCTGGCACACCCACAAGAAGCAAGGTCACTGCTATGATAGCTGCAGTAGCAGAGTGCCAGCAAGATGACATAGCACTTCTGCCGTTCAAACGTAGAATGTATATTGCTCTGTTCATGGATAAAGATCAACAGGAAAAAGCTCATAAAGTGCTTGACCAAGGTAGTTTCACGTTTCAGACCACTCGCCTGTCGTTTGAGCCTTTTAAGCTTAACTTGCATAGCATCAAGAACCCGTTAAGGCATAGAACAATGAAGCGATACCTGAGCTACTAGACAACAGCTGCAGAGTAGAAGAGATCTATGGTCAGTACCATATACAGGATCTGTCTATCTTTAGGCTAGCTGCATGGACATCGGATGTGAATCTCATACCGAGAATCATTGACTGGAACATAGAAACCAAGGGACCTCAACAATGTAACAAGGTTAATTGGGACTTGGAAGATGCAACAGCTACAGTCTTAGTCCATTTGGAGAAGATATTTGATTACTACGATGAAGACAGTGGGAGCGACACTGATGGAGAAACACTAAGGCACTACGAAGAAAAAGTTCCAAGGGTTCCTGTTATCAGAACTTTCCAATGGGAGGCAGGTGTAGCAGACTCAAATAGAGGACCTGTTGAAGGACCATCTACATCTACACATCAACGTCGTCTTCCTCAGGAGCTTAGAAAGAATAATAGGTTCCAGTAACTACAATGCTAAGTGTGTTGTCCTAAAGACAACCTGTAATAATCTCATTACGTAGTACCTTCCATGCTAACTGTCTAATCTTTTGCACTTTAACTTTTTGTTGTGTCTTTAGTTCCTATTTGAACATATATCTGTTACCCATGTTTTATCGTACTATGAAAATAGTGATTATAATCCATGGCTAAATCTAATGCTTAGTTGTTCAGTGAGATCTCGCTATGGATTTTTAGTTTTATTTGCCCACATTGATAATTTTATTGCACTCGTGATAGGGCGCGCAACGCGCGTAAAATGTCTAGTACTAAGTAAAGCGCCTAGAAAATTAAGCTGTGCCTTACAAAAATCGACGGAAATAATTAGCCGTATATATTGTTCAATCTCGTCGGCTTCTGACGCATGCAAGAATCAATCTAATAGTAGCTAGCAATGGAGATCAACAAGAAGGCGCAGGACTCGCCGTCGCTAATGGAATCTCGCTTAGCTCCACTTCTACTCTTCGGCCATGGCGAGGCCGGCGACAAGTTCTTGTACAGCATACCCAGCCGGCGGCAGCTGACGGCGGCGGCGGCGGCGGCGGCGTTCGTCGACCTCATCGGCCACTACTCCTGGATCACGCCGCGGGGCTGGGTGCTCACGCTGCAGCCGGCCGGCCGGCGCGGCGGCGGCGACGCCCCCGCCGAGGCCTTCCTGCGAGACCCGTTCTCCTCGCGCCGTGTTCCCCTGCCGCCGCCGGACGAGGAGATCAGCGGCCTCGCCGCGAAGGCGCTAGGCGGCGGCGACGACGACGCGGCGTGGTGCGTGCTGTCGCACGACGCCGCGGACCCGCGCTGCGTCGTGGTGGTGGTCCACCCCACCGAGCCGGTGCTGTTCTACTGCCGGCCGGGACCGGGAGACAGCGCCGGCCGGCGGCGGTGGCTGAGGCACGAGTACCAGCCGGAGGCGATCATCGCCCCGGCCAACCACGACGACGACGACGACCTCGACGCCATCGTCATCGAGTCCATGGGGTGGCTCACGGCGTCGGGCGGCAAGCTCTTCGCGGACCTGGAGTGGTCCGGCAAGATGGCGACGCTGGAGTTCTCGCCGTCGCCGGCGACGCCGACGCTGGCGAGCACTCCCCTCGCCATGGTACCGTGCCCGGCGTGGTGGAACCACTGGAACAGCTCGCTGGTGGACTCCCGCGGCGAGCTGTTCGTCGTGCACTTCAGGAACTCGCTGCTGTGCCAGCGCACGGTCCTGCTCGTGCAGGTGCACCGGCTGGACTCGACGCGGCGCGCGTGGGTGAAGGCGGACGGGCTCGGCAGCAACAGGGTGTTCCTGGTTACGAGCCAGTTTGGCGTGTCCATGGCGGCGGATGAGGCTGGGTTGGAGGAGAACTGCATCTACTTCACCAAATTGGATGACAAGGGGTTGTATGTGTATGATGTGGGACAGGGAACAACTGCTTTGTATGATCCTAGAGAGGACATTCCTGATTCCATGGAGCCTATACTTTTGATGCCTGTCAGTTGAATTCGGTGCGGATTCACTGAAATGTTTCAAACTTAATTTTGGTTCCTGCTTCCGATCCACCTGTGGTGAAGCTGCTTCTGATTCTGAATCTGATTGGGATTTTTGGACCAACACGATTGCAACTTTGCAAGTTTGCAAAGCAGGACACGACACGATTGACACACGACGAGTTGCCCAAGAACTTGCCAGTGTTACGGCTTGTACTAATAGCACATTCCAACATATACTTGGATACAATCTGTCGTTGAAATGTCTGGACTTCGCGTCCCTGACGGCCTGATCGATCGACGGAGCGCGCGATCTCGCCACGATGGACGCACGGTCGATGTCGTCTTCGTCGTCGTCGGAGTGGCGGGACTGGTCCTCTCTACCGGAGGACCTACTCCTCCTTATCCTGGAGCGGCTCCGGTGGTCAAGCCACCCAAGCGTCGCCGCGGTGTGCTTGCCATGGCGCTCCGCCGTGCCGCCGTCCTACCCGGCGTGGATCACCCCGCTGCTGCTCAACGCCGCCGACGTCGGCACCACCAACATCCGGTACTACAGCCCCTATTTCCACAAGAACTTCGAAATCGACCGTACGCTGACCGATCCCGGTGCCAAGATCTGCTGCTCCGCCGCAGAACACCTAACGACTCTATGCACGCCGGACGACGTGGTCCTCGACGCCGACATGGTCTCCGGCAGCATCCGCGAGCTCCCGCGTCTGCCGGATAGCAAGTTCAACTTCATCGTCTATGACGACGGTGCGTTGCGGACGACGATGTACGCCATCGTCACGGTTGGGTCGCTGCGTATATGTAGAACCGGACTAAATGATGACAGCGAGTGGGATGACTGGGATTTGGTGGATAGCCCCGATGAACAAATGGTTCCGACATTGCCGATCTCCAACCCGGTCTTCCATGGCGGCATGCTCTACCTCCTCGGGAAAGATGGGAGGCTGGCATTGTATGACCCGTGCAATCACGAAAGAGGGTTTGAAATTCTTGACAAACCCGAGAGCTTTGGGTTCGAAACCGATGATAGCTACCTCGTCGAGTCTGAACAAGGCGAGTTGATGGCAATCCTCGTTGGCCGACGAGGGACGCCGGTGCATATTGTGAAACTTAACGAGGAGGCGATGAAGTGGGAGGAAGTGGAGAGTTTACAGGGGAGAACGTTGTTTACCGGCACGCTCACGACGATGATGAGAAGTGTCAAGATCAAGTGGATGCAAAACAAGGTTTTTCTTCCAAAGCTTTATGACTGGCCTGAGACTATCCAAGTTAATCTTGTTCTTCGTGATGGTGAATTAGCATTTGTACCAAAGTCGGGTGGTGAAAATACTATTCTGAAAGATGGTGAGGACTATATGGAGAAAATGTGGTGTTATGAACCAGGACAAAGACAGGCAAAGAAGTTTTGGGGTACCAAAAGTGTGGATTATGGCATTTGGGTTAATTTTAGCACTTAGTATTGATTAATCTTCGGTAATGAAGTTTATTGTAGGATGCTTTATATGAATAGAGGGGGTCAAAATTATACTTATTTATGAAGTTTCTTAAGAACTAGAAAGGAAGCCCGCGCAGATGCGCGGGCACCTTATTTATTATTTATAGAAATAATGTTAAATAGAATTAAGTCATATCTCACTATATGCATATAATATATTGTAGATTTCACCTTATAATTAAAAAAATCTTTGTCGTGATATTTACCGTAGATTTTAATAAATGATAAAGATGATGTTTCTTATATTCAAACAAAAATCACTTCTGTCCATATGACACGTAAACTCGCCTATTGTCACTATTACTAATTATCATTGTTGCTTGATGTCTTTTTAATAAATGGAACTACATTTGTATCACCAAAGTAAGAGTATTACATCATTAATACATAAAACATCAATCTCCACTACATACCTAAATGTTTATGTTAACTCTTATTTCTAAATCTATAAATAAATATTCTAAAAATACTGCTTCTATTGGTTAAAGGGATAACACTGTTAAAAATTAGACATGAATATACCCTCTAATGGGTAGAGCTACCAAGAATTTATTTCTCTATTGCCTTCAAACATGGGTTTCATAGTGACATACTTATGCCAATCAAAGCCAGTGTGGAGCATAATTCTAAGTCCTATTTCACCATCGGCACCATCAAAGCTTATTGCATTAGTACATAGGAAGTTGAGTACTATTGTCAATAGTGGCCTCCATTGAGTCTGTCTTAACTCAATCATATGTATGTCCCTGCTACAGTTGTGTTAACTGGCTAACTGCTCGATACCCTTCAGGAAAGAAAGAGAAGATAGATGTGAAGAAAATAATTCTTTCCATAAAAATATTTTTTTTAATGTTTTGAGTAGAGACTATTTATTTATTTGTAGTGTTAATCAGTACTGCTTAAGTTTTTATGGCATAGAGAAAATATTCTCTTTTGAAATGAGTGAGGTTGATTATTAAGAAATGTATCGCTAAACATACATACGACTGTGACAATCTTTTAAGGAAGCCCGCGCGGTTGCGCGGGCATCTTATTTATTGTTCTATGAAATAGTGCTAAAAGAAGTCATATCTCACATTTCTACGTCGTGAGATAGAACATAGACTTTAGTATGCTTCAATGATAATAATTTCTCTCAGATTAAAAAAAAACACTTTGTCCCGATTACATATAAATTCTCCTATTAACGTAACAACTCATTATCACTATTTTAAAAACTGACTACCTATTAATAGATGAAATTGTATAAATGCGGATAAAATAAGTCTAATATATCATTAATACACTACTTAGCTAAGTGTTCATGTCTCAGATATATATATTTTAGCGTCTAGTTTATTTTCGTCACCTATTTTTCATAACAGTTCCATCAATTTAAATGAAAATCGATGGCGAGATTACACAGTGTCACATGACGGTTCAAGAGTGCTAGTAGAAGCATCACGTAACCATATTTGTGAAGTAATAAATTTTATTTTTTATATAGAAAATACTTTTTAAAAAGATAGTCTATTTTTCGATGATGGTTCTGATATTTACATATATTTTTCTTTAGGGTTTTATAGCTTTTTTAACGTACATCCTTTTTTTTTCAAATGAACAGTAGGTAAAGGTATTTTTTCCATCGCTAAACGGTATGTATGTCCTTTGTTTTGTTTTTCAAATGAATATAGTACGTAAAGGTATATTTTTTTCGGCCCATAGTACATTTTCCTGGTATGCTGACTTTTTTTAGGTAAGTGTAAACGGATTATGTATATACATGAAGTATTAACTTTTTTTAATAGATCTAATCTAACGGTTTTAAATAACGGGTCCACCAACTTAAATGAAAATCGACGGTAAAATTATAGCATGCCACGTGACAACCTATGAGTGCTTGTAGGAGCGCCACATGGCAGCTTAGGAGCGTTTATAGGAAGATTAATGGACTTTTAGTATATAATAGATAGATAGATAGATGTTCTATGACTATATAATACATCTCTCATCAAGATTATTGATACTAAAAAAAATCACACAAAGTATATCTACGCGAACCAACTCAAGTACTAGTTGATGGCAACATTATTGATGGCAGAACTGAAATAAAATTCAGGTATTGTTAATTTTGTAAATTCACATGCAGTATCCTACCAGTTGACAATACCATGCCACACCAATTGCAACAGTGTAACATGCGAAGGAAGAAAGATTTTGAGGGTCACAATTCCTTAGATATTGAGGAATTCGATCAATGAAGAAGGTTTGAATCCCGATTTCGACACTGAACTGAATGAATTTTGAATTTACGAAAACTTGAATTTGGATATGAATTACCAACTTTGTCTTAAAAAAAGTGTATTTCTTATAAATATAATTTGTCTAGGTGCATTACCAGAAATACATTCTTTTTTATTTTGAACTAGGCTATTGAAGTTTGATTTTTTTTTTTAAAGAGAGAGACAAATTGAAATCCTTAGAGTAAGTTCAATAATATATCCAACTACTACCTCCAAAAACTAAAACATCGTCTACAACAAATCTAATAGCTCACTTGTATAATAGTTAGTTACACATATATATTGCATAATTAATACCTAATCCATCCATATCTCTAACATAATTTATCGGAGCTTCTGCTGCAGCTGGGTATAAATTTGTAACTCATTTTTTTTCTCTCTTCTCTTCTATTCTCCACGCGTAAGCACAAATATGATATGATAACTTATACTACCCGTTTACATTATATCATTGTACTCGCTCTTAACGCTATTAATTTTTATTCAAAAGTAATACTCCCTCCATTCCAAATTGATCTACATATAGTTTTTTTTAGGTTATTCCCAAATGATCTACATATTTGTGTTCATGTATTAAGTCTATTCGTTATTTGTGCATTGGAGTAAATAGACATTGATGCACACATCCATGCACACAAGTATTTATAACCCACATGCAATATCTTGATTTGCTATTGGCTAGGAAATAGTGGGGATGGTACATGCATCGAGTTTGTTGCTAGAGTAAATATAGTATGAGAATTATTAGCTTTTCTTGGTCTTAGTGTACCTATGAAATATATAGATCAATTTGGAATGGAGGGAGTACTACATAGCAGATTTGTTTATTAAACTTGAGTTTTTTATGGTCTCACCACAACTAACCGATGCTTCCTTCTATTGACCATGTTGACTGCCTTTATTCTTAATAGTAAAAAAAAAAGTTACCCAAAATGACAGGTGGCGCCTAAAAGATATCTATGCCCCTAGTAGGTTTTAGTTAATTGATGATAAAAGATTAAGGGACTAATGTGTTTATTGAGTGTATAATTGTTGACAAAAAATTCGCGCTCGGCCAATGTTGCCAGAACTGTGTTGGTGCGAACTAAGTCGACAAACACAACAGCTTGAGAGATCTGCTTAGCTCCAGTGCAGGTCCAAAAATTGATGAGATGCGGGCATGCCAGTCAGTTTGATTCTGCAACTGACAAGATAAATAACTATGTTAATCACCGAAGAGCCAATCAACTGACAAGCCGATGGAGTTATTCCAGCCGAGGCTGGTCCTAGCCGATGTCGATATTAGCTGATGCCGATGGGGTTTCGAGCAATTGGCTATATGTCTAATTTATATTCTGATACTTGAGTAAATAATGATATATAGACAATTAGCTGATGATAATGTAATAAAACAACAATATAATCTAATTGAAACCAATCGGGTAACAATGATATATCAGAATAAACACTGATATGAAGGTTAAAGCATACATCGGCTGAAGGTCCGATGTCATTAAATCTAAACGATTAGATAAACAATGAAACCTTTGTTGCAATCGGCTAAATCCAACTTGTATGAAATTCTAATAAGCCGATGCAGCGTCCAAATAACTCATCGGCTGAAACCCCGATGAAACCCTTATTGGCGATCAAAGGCATGTTAGTTTCTATGTTTCTAACCACGGCTATGGTCGATGCAACTCAAAGTATGCAAAGAAATATAAAGTCTAAACAATCAAGCCTTTGACTGATTTTAAGAGTGGCGGATAACTTAGCTAATCTAATCTGGCAAAGCAATTTAGTTGATACTGGCGAAAACCCTAAAGCAGATCCCAACCAATACGAGTAAATCGAGCTACCAAACTAGATTAGCCAAGATATATGATAGGTAAGCGGCAACTATATCAACCGAACCAGAGCGATCCAAGAGATCGAAGTGATGCAGCCTTGAAGCACACCAACATAGCCAATACAATTGCCTGAGCCGGCGGAACGTAGGACTTACCCCTTCACCGGAGATCGAAGTCGATGCAGCCTCACGTGAGGTGCCAAGTTCCGCCGGTGATAAGTGAAAACCTCGGAAAAGTGGGTGGTGATGCGTCTAGAGTAGTTTTATTGATCGAGAGGTAATTTACAATGACTCGGGGTGTACATATTTATACACATGGGTAGATACTATTCCTTATTGGACAAGAAAGAAACATTCCTAAATATAATAGGAAAACATAAAGTCCTTATCAGATACTAAACACACTTTTCTAAAGATAAAAAGGAACCTAAATGACTCTTTCTAATTAATAGATAAACTATCATATCGCATCCTTCTTGAACTCGGTTTCTTCTAGATAAACTTCCTTTAATTGATTGATTTCCTTAATCGAATCTACCAAGAATCTGACTATTGGTAAAATTCATGATGACCTCGGGGCTTACCAAATTTTGGCGTTAACAATAATCAAGGGATTAGTTCGATGAAGAATCGACAAAGATGATGAAGAAGAATATGCAATACAACAAGGTTTCATTGCGATCCAAGGCTACAAGTGATAGAAGATGGCAAGATGCAGTGAAGGTTGGCAAGACTTGGCTACACAATGGACCATGCAAGGGAGAAGGGCAAGCAGAGGCTTGGCGACGAAGGATGAAGGAGCAAGTGCTTGACCGAATGCCGATGAATCGATCGAGGCCATAGGGTGTCAGAAGTTGCCGAGAATCAACCCTTGGTAAAGAAGAAGTGCAAGATGAAATGTCAAAAGATCAAGAGGATATGATTTGTTGATGAACATCAAGCCAAATTCCATATTATCATTATTCAAGGCAAAGAAAGATGATGGCATAAAGGTACTCGCATTAGTATAGCTTTTCTATTTGCTCTTGAGTTGGTAGGAAAGCCATACCATTAAGGGAAATGTTGCCTTGATGTCTAGGGATGAGTTTGGTGCTCAAAATCTTTGTTGAAGTGGTTCTCACTCTTGGATTTGTGTGTTGGAGTTTTTCGGAGTTTTTTGAAATTGGTTTCGGAAGTTTTCGAATTGGTTTTACCTTTGAAAACCGGTACAGGTATTTTTTCGGAAGTTTCTGAAAGTCATTTTCGGAAATTTCCGAACTAATTTGAGTTTGCAAAAACGGTACTGGTGTTTTTCGGAATTTCCCGAAACTGCTTCAGAAATTTCCGAAATGTTGTATTGGCGAAAAACAGGTACCGGTGTTTTTCGGATTTTTCAAAATATTTTGAAATTTTTCGAAATGCTTTTTTTGCCCATTTATTGTGTTTGTGCTGGAATTTTGCACTGCTCGGAAAATTCCGAAGTTACTTTAGCAAACTTTGAAAGAAAAGCCTGAAGTTACTGTAGCAAATTCCGAAGAAATTTTCGAAAGTTGTTTTTGCTCTCTGGTAATCACTTCGGAAATTTCTGAAATATGGAATCTTTCCCCCTAACGGGTGATCTAAGGGTGTTACTATAAGTAACCCCCTCCACCCACAAGCTAGGGTTGCTGGCTCTATTGTTTTTCTTATGCCATTGGCTTGGGTTGATTTGAGATTCACTTTGAGCCTTGCCTTCTCACTTCTTCCTCTGCACTGATCTACAAGCTTGGTTTCGTGTGTACGTGTGAGTGGTTGATTTGAGTTTGTTTGAATACATGGTGTTGACTTCGTGAAGATTTATTGAGCACTCGATTCATCCACAGGAAATCTTTGTTGCATTTGTTACTCTTAATGGAAAGGAAAGAGATACCCTTAATGGAAAGTGGATAGGGTTTGAAAAGACCCGACTCATTGTGATATCCTCAACGAAGTGTAGAATCCCCTCAAAGATTTGAACTTCGAGCACATCATCTTACAAGAATCCCAGTGATATCTCGGCCACTCTTAGCTTTGATATTTGGTGCTGCTAGTAGTTTAGTTATTGTATGTGCAATCCCTTGCCTAATTGTGCTGCTCTTCCCTTTTGCTTGTCTTGCTAGTTTGCTTGTAAATCTGAGATTTTTGGAAAATTCCGAAAATATTTAGAAATATCCAAAAGGTGCTTCTACATTTATTTAAAAGTTTTAAATGCCTATTCACCCTACTATAGGCGACATCGAGGTTCTTTCAGCGCCCTTCCAGGACGTTGGTAGGTAGCAGTAGCCTATATTGATTGCCTCACAGGCTCACACACAAACTGTAACGTCCCGCCTCTCCCAGGGCGGGCCTAGTTACATTTGGCAGTTTTTCTTGGATATAGACTGCCATCAGACCAACACAAGTCTTTTCTGCACACTTTGACCACTCCGAGTCCACACCAGCCATGCGCAACTGCGACACACGCGCCCCAGGCCGGGTTCACTTACATCTGGCAGCTTTTCAAATTGCTCTAGGCCAAGCACGCTTAACCTCAGAGTTCTTTGGAGATCAGCTTCCGGAAAAAGAAGTTGCAACTTGTTGGTATGAGTATTCTATTAATCCTATTAAGCCCTTGGCCAGGATGTCACACAAACCCTCCTCTCCGTAGGGAGCTTGCACCCGCTGCTCGCTTCCCCCTCCTCCTCCTCCTCCTCCCCTGCGCCCCGCAGGTGAGGTGAGGCCCCGATCCCATGCGAAGAGCGGCCGATTCCTCCTCTTTGCTTGCGCCATTAACTCCTGTCGGTTTTATGGATTGGTTAACATGAGTTCTTGCCTTGTTCTTTTCAAATTTGGGGGCTGATGCCCCTAGCGGATTTGGGGAGCGGGGATGAGGACGTGATGAAGTGGTGAGTAATCTTACCGAGTATGCTAGAAACCACCTCATTCCGCATGTTTCTGCATTGGGCTTGGTTTCGGGGAACATAGGTTTTATCTCTAGATCCCATTATAATGCATATGCATGTAATTAGTAAATAGTGAAAGTCATAACACACTTTAACAATATATATAATGCACTATGATCATTAACTTTATAACGAAGTATATATCATATTATGGATGAGAGCTACTTTTCTCCTCGTGTGTTGGGCTACTGACCAACCTCCTTTTTCTTACCTTCTCTCGAAGTTCTCCTAAACATTTTAGGTAAGAAATGTTTTGTTTTGAGTAAAATAAAGAAGCGCTTTAACTAGATTATTTTTAGAGAGAATCCATCGTGTGTCACTGATTTTGTTCCCGTTCTATAATATGCCATTGAGTTTGTTAAGTTATACACATATCATTGTATTTTGCTTAACATTTATAATATACCATCGCCGTCCAATTAGACTCGGTTGGATACTATATAATTTTGTTCTAACTAGAAAAAATGCTAGTGTGTTGCAATAGGTGAATGTTTTTTTAATCTTATTATTGTTATACGATTTAGCTAGAATGAAATTCACTGTGGAAATTCGCTTAGATTTTATTTAGAAAATCATGAGCTACAATTACAATTAGGAGACCGACTTTCATATCAGGTTAGCATGCAAGTTTTTTTTAAAGAAATTTCTTATTGACTTCTTTTGTATTTCCAAAAGTAACTAAAATTCCGACTTAAACCAGAATATGTATTTTTAAAAGGGAACGAATTTAAAAAATTGACTCAAATATGAATGACGTACCAAATACTGGCAATAACATCTTTAATTTTTATAATAGTAGAGATAACTAAAATATCTCAAAAATTTCAAAATACTAGCATACTCCCTCCGTTCCAGACGCCTCCTAAGTTGATGTATATTGACAGGGGCTTTTAACTATTTGCCACTTTTAGATTTGGCAATTAGATATTTGCCACACCTATCTCGATGACATGTCTCTATGACATGTGGGTCCAGTGACAAATAGTTAATTGCCACATCTAAAAGTGACATATAGTTTAATATGTCATGTTGACATAGGGGTGGCCATCTCAAACTTTGCGAGTGCAGTTTTGTAGTACAAATAAAAAGATAAAAATGGAGTACTCGAGACGAGAGTATCTTCTCCTTCCCCTGGCGTAAACGAAAATCTCCTGTCTCGTCTCCTCCGCTCCTTGCGCTTGCGCCAAGACGAGTCGCGGCTGCCGATGGCGAGCAGAGCAGTCGAGGGGGAAGGGGAGGGGGAGGAGGAGGGGGAGGGGAAGGGTAACCTGGTGAGCATCCACATCCTCTTTCTGATTCATCTCTCTCACTCTCCCACCGGGAGTACTTATATCTGGATTCTTGAATTTGCTTGCGTTAACCCTAGCTTCCCTTCTAGATCTGGAAGAAGCTCTTCTCCTCCTTAATTTCAGAGCATTAACCTCTCTTAGTACAAGTAGTAACAGTTTGTTTGTTCCCCCAATAATTTGGGGGTTTAACTGACCCCCCCTGACTCGAGCGAGGTTGATTGGGTTGCGGGAGGATGTGGTAATGATGTGCCTCTGATGCTACCACACAGATTACTCTTTAAGAATTTGAGTTTCATATATGAAGCAAATTAGCGAAACCTAAAAAGCATCCATGTTTGTGATAAAACAAGCAACTAGTAAAATGGGTGTGCTACCTCGAGTTGTTATCACAGAGTATTTGACTAGTTAACTATGTGTTCAGGCTAATGCACCGGAAGACAGTCACAAGCATTGCCAAGGAGAAGAATTAGAAGGTATTTACTCTTGCTAATTGCATGTTCATTTAAGAATATGGGAAGTTCGGACCTGCATTTTCCCATGGAGATTTTCATTCATGTTTCTTGGCGTCTGGATTGTAAGAAGTGGCATGTTTTTTCAGCAGATAGCCTTCTTTTGGACAATACAAGTTTAAACTTCAGAAAGCATTTTCCTTCGTTATCCCATACAGCAAAGAGAAAAAAAACAACTTCCTGATATCGCTTTGGTCACAGCAGCTTGATTAACAACTGATGTGTAAACACTCTGCAGCTTTGTAGATGTTATTACATGTATACAGAAGGACCCTTTCCTACTATTATCCTTCAAAAGTAAATGGAAGTTTGGGACTTTGGGTAGTACATTTTCTGTTTGATAGTATGAAACTGATTACCATTCATTGATTTGCCCAGATCTTTTTTTGTTCCCGCCAATTGAAAGTTAATGGGAGTAGGACATTAGTTATATCTACTAATTCAATCAGGAGTGCTTTCTCATCTATGTACAAGTAACTAGTTGAATTAAATGTTTAGTACATGATAGTCAATTGTTGATTAACCTTGCATCCATGGATTGCATACCGAGTTTTAACCTCTCTTCATAAAGGTCAATCAAAATTGCCACAGACATTACTCAAGTTTTCCATTACTTGTTTCATTGTCTCATCATATTTATGAACCCTATTTACTACCATTAGTATTCCTATGATCCTATCTGTTCATTTTAGTCCATGATGCTTATTATGAATTTGTCAAGCAGCTGGCCAGTCTTGCAAGATAAATTATCAAGACATCATGGACAAGTGCGGTATTGAAATATCTGAAAAAAGAAGGCGGCGATGGTCAACAAAGGAAAGTTGTTTAGATTTCTACTTTATTATTTTGCTTCATGTAATTGTTGGGTTTATTTATTTGTTCATCGTTATGTCCACTAACAACATGAAATCAACTCTGAATCCAGGAGGATGAGTCACTTATTCAAATGATTAACATATATGGGCATAACAACTGGGAAACTGTTGCACGCGCTATACCTGGTCGAAATGCACAACAATGCAGAGTAAGGTAATTAAGTGAAACTAAATTGTTTGATTGAGACCTTTTATATTTTCTAGCCATGACCTTTTATACTTGAGTTAACAGCTTGGAATAATCTCCACATTAAATACTGTCTTGGTTATTTATGCTTAAGCTTTCATTGCCACCATCCACAATGGTATTTTCTTATTCTCACCCATTTCATTGTCAACCTAGTCTGTTCTGCTCATAAATATCTCGTAGCCTACATGTCTTGATTCATAAGCATGCTTGTCTACTTCTAATTTGTCTTAGAAACATAAAATCCATTTCAACAAATGAAACTGCATACTTGTGTTAGAAAATATGCTTGACATCAAATCTCTTTATGGTGCAAATTTTGTGATAGATAATTAGAAACAACAAAATGGACATGCATCTTGTGTCGATATCCTTTAAGCTAAAAAAAATTGATTCCCTAGTTGTGGCAATAAATGGAATAGGTTTTTTGATGCCTTCTGTGTTATTTCCAACACCCATGTTACAGCTGATCTTTTGTGAACAAGAATAGAAATATTTGTTGCACTAAAAGCATGTCCTGAAACTTTCTTACTGTACATTTCTTTGCTCTCTGTTATCATATATCGACTAAAAGCCTTTATGGCTTTGAGTAGTGACTAATGAGAATTCCTATAGTACATGGTCAATATGCATTCAGATTTCGTCAATAATATCTGTTTATTAACTAAGTATGGATGGACGTAATGGAAATCAGGTGGAAATTCAATCTAGACCCTGCAATCAGCAAACAGGCGTGGTCACGAGAGGAGGAGCTAAGATTGATTCATGTCCAACAAATTTTTGGAAATAAGTGGTGTAGAATGGCTGAACATTTCACAGGGAGGTAAGATCTCAAATATTTAAACAGATGAAAAATCAGGATCTCCCCTGTCCTCTAATTTTCCCTGCACTTTACCTTTGTTTACTTTATTCAGCATGCATCTAACCACTTCAAAAGGCTTTCTGAACTAAAATTGTTAAAGTCGTGTACAAGCAGGACAAGTGCTGCAATCAAAGAACACTGGAGAGGTCCTATGAAAAGAAAATTAAATTCGTATTTAGCTTCAGGATTGCTCAAAAAATCTCCTGGTCTGCCTGAAAATCTATCAGTTTCGCAGAGTAGTGACTCAAATATTCTTCAGCAGTGTGATGTTTCATCTGATGAGAATAAACTGTTATCAGATTTACGACCAAGCCTAAAATCTAAAGAAGGGATGAGCTCAAAATGTGATGGTTCATCTTCTGATAATCAACTGTTATCAGATTTACGAGCAAGCCTAAAATCTAAAGGGGCAAGCTCAAAGTGTGATGGTTCATCTGGTGATAATCAACTGTTATCAGATTTACGAGCAAGCCTAAAATCTAAAGGGGCAAGCTCAAAGTGTGATGGTTCATCTGGTGATAATCAACTGTTATCAGATTTACGAGCAAGCTTAAAATCTAAAGGGGCAAGCTCAAAATGTGATGGTTCATCTGATGAGAATAAACTATTATCAGATTTACGAGCATGCTTAAAATCTAAACAAGGGGCAAGCTCAAAATGTGATGGTTCATCTGGTGAGAATCAGTTGTTATCAGATTTACAAGCAAGCTTAATGTCTAAACAAAGAACAAGCTCAAAATATAAACAAGGGGCAAGCTCCAAATCTAAACAAGGGACAAGCTCAAAGTCTAAACAAGGGTTCATAGACCTATGTGAAAATACTGATACATCAGAAGGAGAAAGTTCTGAGTTGATATGTACAGAAAGACCAGATCCTGATTCAGGTGAAGCTTCTCAGAGGATAAGGGATAGATTGAATTGGCGTAAAAGAGCAAGGAAGAAGCTGGTTTTCCTGTCAAGCCCGGTGGAGCTCAAGGTGTCTGCTGTGGCAGAATCTGAAAGGCACTTACAGGAAAGTAAAGAAATGAGTCCAGAAGTTAACATCGTTTCTCCACCAGCTGTACTCCAAGGTTTTTCACCAGAAGTTCCATCAGTATGTGAAAAGATAGTCGAACCACCACTGGCTGATTTCAACCAAGCTAAGAATGTTTGTTCTTTGGAGACCTCCTCAGACCCATGCACACTGGAGCAACATCTGGCGAATGTCTCAGATCTTCTAGACATGTCATACATCGATGGCTTGATGATCATTCCTCCTGCAGGTTGTCCATACGATGGTGATTTCATATGAGACATGAAAGGGGCACAGACAAGTAGACCGCGCTGGTATTGCACTAGCAATCCATTGTAAAAAAAAACAAGAAAGCCGCTATGCTGCTGTGCATCTTTTGATGAACTTACATAGTTCCTGTCTAATTATCTTTGCATTAGATCAAGAACCTATCTCGAAAAGAGTTAGCAATGTTGTTCTGTTAGCAATGTTGTCCTGTGCTGCATCTTTTGACCCTCCACAGGTACAATATATGAGCATGTGGTATTGCGACAACATATTGTCTACTAGCCATATTATTGCCTCATACCACTTTTTAAGCTTCGAGGGATTTGCCAAACGACCAAGAGAGCAGAACTTAAATTTTGATTTACTCGGTCTGGTTTTATGTTTTAATCTGGCATATATAACTATCGATGCATTTCATTTTTGTAAGAACCTGGTTATTAATTAGAATACATAATACCCAACATGGCTACATTTGCTATCAGGATATATATCCTACTCCAACAGAGGCATACTTGTAGAAATTAACTTTTCTTTTCGAGGGAACGGGCAGGAGCTCTGCCATTTCAATTATAGGAGAAGAGAAAACAAGGTTTTAGCATACATTGTTCCAACAAACCAAGGGTGACACTAAGTAATGCCACTAAAAGAGAGGAGAGGGGCACAGGTAATTTGAGAGAATGCAAAGCAACTAATATCATCAGGCGTTGTAAAGATATGTAATCAAACTTTGTTTCATCGTAGGCATTGCGCATGGTGATGATGGAATACTTGTTGCATCGATCCATATGCACCATCGAAAACTCGATCATTTCTTTGAAGCCAAATTCCCCATGTTGTGTAGAAATTAAATTCACAAAGTTAAAACAGAGATCAGATATATCACTCACCAAAGGAAGGTAAACAACGTAGTATATTTAATATTCTTCAATCAAATCTCTCCAATGAGTTCACAGTTTACACTTGTCCATCCACACACAGATGATCTCAAATGCAAACTGGAAATCGATACATATATTTAGAACAGTCTCCTTGAGACAATCAAACACTATACAAAGAGCTTTCAGCTGATACAATGCAAATTACATCTCAAGGCAATATAATAATCATATAATAATGGCATGCATCTAGTACTTCTTCAAATGAATGATGAACAATACACTTAGGCTCTCTTCCTCCTGCCCTTGATCTACTCTTCGTCTAGCTCCAGCTCGCCGCCGTCTTGTGGTCGCAGTAGGAGCCCGAGCATGCTCGACACCGGGCTGTGGCGCGACGGCGCGATGACGCGGAGCACGCCGTCCTCGCCGCGGTGGCACTCCGGGCTCACCGCGTACTCGATGTCGCGGGTGATGTCGAGCGCCCGCAGGTGCTCGCGGCGTATCGCCTCCATGGCGAACAGCCCGGCGCGCCGCGCCTCCCTCTCCATCTCCCGCAGCGCCTCCCGAGCCTTCGCCCTCTCGGCGTCTCGTCCCCGGCGCCGCTGCCGCAGGAGGAGGAGCTCGTCCTCCGCGGCGGCGGCGAGGTTGGCTCGGCGCCCCTTCGCCTTCTCCGGGACGGCGGCCTCGCGGTGGGCGACGCCGATCACGTCCTGGGACTTGGCGATCAGGCCGGCGTACTTCTTGCGCATCTCGTCCACCCGCTTTCGCGTGGCGAGCACCTCCTCGTTGCTGGGCGGCGGCGGCAATGGTATGGCAGCGAATCGGGCTCGGGCGGCGCGCTTCGGCGGCGGCGGCGGCGGCAATGGCGATTTGTTTTGTTGACGATGAACCGTCTTCGGCCTCTTCGAGCTCGCCGTCGGTGAGGATTCAGGGCCCGAATTCCTCTTCTTGGAGGAGGTCGCCGTCGCGGCTGCTTCCGGTGGAGGCTTCAACTTCAAGCCGTCGGCGGCGACGGCCGACGAGGAGGACGTCCTCACCGTTGGAAGGGGAGCCGCCGGCGCCGGCTTGGATAACGACGACGAGGAAGCTTCTCCTCCCTGACCACCACACCACCGAACAAAACCCCATCAGTTCCGGGAATAATCTTCGTCACCTGAGATGAGAACGGCGTCGGCGGCAGCGGCGACGGCGGCGGCGACCTCGCAAAGACCTCGGCGGCCAAGAGCTCCCCGCGGGTGATCCTCCACAGGGAGCCACTCACCTCGCCGATCTCCGACCGGAGACGCCGCGGATGACCTTCTCCTCCTCCTCCCCCCGTCTCGCCGTGGCGCCGCTGGCCCCCTCGCATTTCTTCGTCGTCGTCGCGCTGGTGCCGCCTCGTCCCGCTCCTGCTGCGCGAGCGGCGGCGCGTCGGCATCTCTCTCGTCGGCGGCGGCGGCGGCGGCGGCGGCGGCGTGCGCTTAGGTCATCGGAGCAAAGAGAGCTGAAAGAGAGAGGGGGGCGTGCGCTTAGGAGTAGGGTTTTCTTTTCTTTCCGTTTATATCGACTATCGAGTGGGCATGAGAGTCCTACTCCTATACCAAATAGGAAACTGACACGTGGAGGCGGAGGAGCGTGCAACGTACACCCACGATATGGACACGGTAATAACGCGACCAGCTCAACCTCTTTACTAGTATATAAATCATTTATATGCATATGGTTCTACTGTATATAACCCTGATGTGGCCGGTTCACACCTATATATAACTAGGATAGAAAAAAAGCTTAGGCTTGGCTTGAGCTGGCTTAGCTCGGTTCGGCTCGAATGCCAAACACCAAGCTCAAGCCTCTTTTTCAGCTCGTTCCTAATATGTACAGAGCTCGAGCTGGCTCGCAAGCCGCTTGTTTGGCTCATGAGCCTAGTCTATATATGGATGATTTTATTTTCTAATGAAGTTATTATTTGTCAATATACACTTTATCATATAGATTATGATGAATTGAATATATAAAATTATTTAATTTTACATGTCGATGATTTGTTCTTACTTTTATTAATGATTACAAATTATATATGAAGAGGTGTTTCAACGGGAAGGCTCGCAAGCCAGCTCGATCTGGCTCAAGCTAGTGGCGGATCTAGAATTTTTTCTGAGCCTGGGCAAGCCTAACGATAGAGGAGTAGTACAATTAAATCCATACAACCACGTACACGATTTAGCATAGATCGAGTTCTAATTTATGATGAAGAGAACCAATGTGCAAAATTATATTTGATGAAATGAAACTAGCTAATTGTTAATGTTGAATACTATACATTTATATATATAGCTAGTCACTTTGCTAGTTTATATGATGATCCACTGATCTGATATCCATTAAAACTAGTTGATTAAGCACATAATTAGCTACTAGTAGTATTTTACTCAACACTACGCGACTAAACACCTGAATTTATTCCTAAGCATGGTAATTATCAGTAACTAATAAGTAAAATACACTGCGGCTGCATCCGACGGAGCCCGGGCACCTGACAAGGCTAGCTGGGCCTGGCTCCGCCAGGGGCTTGAGTCAGGAAACGAGCCAAACGGAGCTTAGGTTTTAGCTCGTTTTCTTAATCAAGCCAAGCCTAGCTTATTGTAAGCCGGCTTGGCTTAGCTCGTTTCCACCCTAATATAACAGCTAGATGAGAGGTGTAAATCATCAAAATTTTACAGCGTTTTTCATGTGAATTGGTTTGGTTTCAGAAAATGCGAAATGATTCAATCTCTGCATTAATTGAAATATACTACTTTCCAAAGAATGCCTAAAATATTTATGTCACCAGCCAATTTAATTTTCGACATCCGCCAGACCGTGCCATACTGTTATATACTCCCCACGTTTTAAAATATAACTATTTTTCTTAACTGAACGCTGCTATACTTCCGACGCAGGCGTCCAACCAACGTACGACTCATGATGCATCACAAGCTAAAAAAATCATCTCACGTATACACCGTCACTGTGGTAGTAGAAAAGTCATGTATCACAGTTGTGTGTATAGCATTTTTCTTTTTAACTACTCCCTCTGCCCTACAATATGAGAATCTAGAACAGAATGGGATATTTTATAGTACTACAATCTAGACAGTCTATCCAGATTCGTGGTAATAGAAAATGTCCCATCCGATACTAGTTTCTTATATTTTGGGACGGAGGGAGTAGTACTTCCTCCATACGTATCCACCAAAAATCTTTTAAAATATGGGACGGAGAGAGTACCTAGATATTAATACGACGATATTCTTTGCATGGACATATAAATATAAATATTGTTGGAACAAAGTGAGTGTATCTATGTACTATATGGTAGCATTCTGTATTCATCTTGTCTAAATATATGTACATCACTTCTTCTTGTAAGGCACAGACACTGGCATGCAGTTTTGGTGGTAATGTCTGCTGCATTGCTTATACATTTCCTCCTCGGTGTATAAATTAAGTACAGGTTGTCTCTAGCTAGCTACTGTCGAAAATGATATCAGTTGCTATGCCGCTTCGTCGAGAACTCGACATCAATGCATGGTTTACTCATGTTGGAAAGCGAGAAACAGACTGTCGATATTTGAGATCTCAACTACGGTATTTACATGATATGGGGATCGTCGGTACCAGAGTATATGCGAGATTGAGGTAAAAGAGATAGAGACAAGGATTTTATACAGGTTCAGACCCTTCACAGGAAGGTAACAACCCTACTCCTGTTGGCCGAAGCCAGTGTTGCTTTATATTTATCTGAATCACACAAGTATCAGAGATGGCGCTAGATCCCCGTCGTCGGCTTCCGCAGGCACCGGATAGGGCTTGCGTAGGCTTACCTCTGATATCGATGTCTAGCGACGTGTGTTGGCTTGTGTTTCTCGTGTCTGTTGTGTCTTGTTGGTCTGTCTCCCCTCCCTCTAGGGGGTGTTGTATTTATACCCATAGATGTCCCCTTGTCTAAGTAGAACTAGGGTGACCAATATGAATAGACGATTTTAATAGTGCATTACCAGGGATGCAACCATTGTCCATATAAAAACCCTTTTAATAGTTCATCTCTCCACTTGTTGAACAATGATTAAAACCCATAACCGACGTGGGATTTTGAGAACAGCATGCATATAAAGAACATAAATATAGGTTGGATTTTTAAGACAAGGGTACAAACATCACATAATAAACGGAGCATTATTCCATTGAAACACCTATAAGAGGGGAAACTCTTTTAACCCACCTCTAATATCTCTTGAATAGAGAAAACCCCCAAACTACATCCCCGGCAGGTCAGCGGCTGCTCCACCGGTACCCGGAAGACAGCGAGTGAACCGTGCCGGCGCTGCCACGCTGCTGGTTATTGTGGCCACCATGAACCAGTGCACGGCCATGGCTGACGTCCCTTGTCATTGCCCTCCACCTTCTCCTCCTCCGACGAGTCCGAGCGGTACCGAGGAGTCGGAGCGGTCGTCGTCGGTCACAAAGGGGACGACTGGATCTTGAGGTGGAATTGGAAGATTTACTCGTTCTGGAAGGCGAGAAGCACTTGTTTTCTTGGATCATGACATTAATTCCCTTGTTTTCCTGGCATGTACGCTGGGTCATCAGAAATTTCGGCAGCTCGGGAGGCACAGCAAGACACACACTACCACAAAAATGTGCCTCACACTTTCACACACTACTACAAAAATACACACAAGTTCGGTACTATATATGGCAAAAGTGTTAAAATCGGCACCTATAGATATTTCTCACCTCTGGAAACTAAAAACATAGAACCGACACCTTTTGACAATTGTAGGTGCCGAATCTAATGAAAACCCACCACCAATATATAGGTGCTAGTTTTTTTTTTTTTAAAAGGCACCTATAGTATATTAAAAATAAGATTTGGAGAGAGAGGTCCCTCCAAACATTTTTTAAAAAGAAATAGTGAGCGTGTTGGTGATTGAACACGGAACCTCCGAGTGACACACATAATATATTATAGGTGTCGTTCTTTTAAAAAAATATCAGCACTCGAAAAATCGAGCCGAGTCAAACTCTCGCGCTCTCCCCTCAACCTTATCTCCTCGCTACACCCACCCACCTGTCTCTCCTCCTTATCTCCTCACCCAACCCATCCGTACCTCCTCCCTCTCTCTCCATCTCTCTCTCTTCTCTTCCATGCTTACTCTATCTATCTATCTATCTATCCCTCTCTCTCTACCGCATCCACCCGGTGGCGGTGACCTCCCCTTCACTAGATTTGGTGGTAGGGGAGGCAGCGTGCTACTAGGTGGAGGCGGCGCCCTCCCTCGCCAGATCCGGAAAGAGGGAAGGCAGCGGCACCCTCCTCTCTCTTCTTTCTTGTGTTGTCGATGCTTTTGTGTTCTTATATTTTCTTGAATTAAATGTAATTAAAAGTGCGATAAAATCTGGTTGGGGTGATGGGGGCTAGTTTTTTTTCATTCCTGTTGGGTGCCGGTTACCAAATCCGGTATCTAAAGTGTTTTTTTTATGTAGCAGTGACATACTGCTGGTTGAGAATAATTTTTTTTTACTGATTTTACATGAATATACATGATTTAAAAAATAAAAATATACCACTACTGTGGAGTGGGAATGTGAACTCGTGACGAGTTCGTACAGTGAGCACGCGCACTCGTAACGTGTTTGTAATGTCTTCACGAGATCGCGCGGGTAAACAGCGAATTCTGACCCTGCATGCCGCGAGTAAGAACCGGGACGCCACAAAGTCGTCGCGACTTCGTAGCTAGCGAAGAAAATGTGAGCAAAAGCGCCGTGCATCAAGTTCGCATGATGGCACGATGGATTGGACTCATGGTGAAATTGCATGATGGAAGTGCAGTGAAGTTCGTACATTGGAAGTCTGAACATGCGTGTACTAGCTATATACCCCCGTGAGATCGCATGAGGGGAGAGTGAACTCGGAGTGAGGGACTACTCACTGACATGTGGGCCCCACAGACCCTCAGGCCCACATGTTAGTGAGCAGTACAGTACTGCAGAGGATCTGGATTGGTGAACTCGTGCGCCGCCACGAGTTCGTACTCTATACTTGGCGATGACGGCATATACTTTTTTTTTTTGTCAATTCTTTTCAAACTTTTATATTTCTGTAGAATCGGTGAAAATATTTTTTTCTGAGGTGCTGTGTCCAATTTCGGTATATTGTAGTATTTGTGTGCACCTTGCTCTGCTCTCTATATTTGTGAAAAACAAAAGAAGACCTCCTGCTTAATTACTTGATGCCTGAGGGAAAAAAAAAAAGGAAAACCAGAGATGGACTTCTCTTTTTTTTTTCGCGTTAGTTGGCATAAATTGAAGCAACCAACACCGAATATTTAGTGGTGGAGGTGGTATAAAATATAAATAATGGCTACCTTTATCGGGGGCTGATAAGCTGCCGTTCTTCCTTTTTGAGTATTAAGTCTCTAGTCGAAATGGAGTCCATTTCCATTTCTACTGGAAATATAATCGTCTGTAGTTAGAATTGAAAACAACTGAATTATTCTGTTTGAGTGCCATTCAGAATTTCAAAATTGTAACAGCATCAGCAAGAAACCAAGTTGATAAGAAACATTTTTGTCATAATCGCCAGTGTAGGAGAACAAAAATTATAAGGGTCCCTTTTTTGTTTATAGAAAAAAACATGATCTCTTCATCCCAAAATTAATATAGTAACCTAGTACTGGTAAGACACATTATAATACTATGAATCTGGCTAACAAATCTAGCTAGATAAGGGTTATTCAGATTTGTAATACTAAAATTTAATATCTCATCCGGTAATAGTTGTTATATTTTAGGACTGATATAGTAGGAAATTTGTATGATTTAAATTCTATATAAAAGTTTCCTACTTGATCAAAGATTGGAACTCCAACAACTAATCCTATGAAGTTGCTATGGAATAGCTCAAGACAAGAAGGTTTAGAGGAAAATTACCTCGAGGTCCAACATCATAGATACTTAATATCGCAGTACTTCATTTTATACTTGTATTCCAATCAATGATTTTTGAGGAAAATTTCTATGTTTTTTCTGTTGCTGTGTTTTATTAGTCCTTCGTCTCAAAGAGGCCTAAGAAAACCTAATAATGTTGAAAAAATATCCCAAAAAATTGTATAAGTTGTAGCTTGAAGGAGTGTACAGATCTTCAGTAGAAATATACAGGCAGCTATGCATATGCATATGTGACTTTGTTTGTGCCTGAGAAAACTGTATGCCTAAGTGGCGCACATGCAGGAGGGCACGCAGGCACGCAGCGGGGGGAGAGGGGCCTGAGCAGTGAGCACCCCTACTGCAGCCCAGGCCATTAATTGGTTCCCTACGCGTACATGAGGCTTTTTTTTTTAAGAACCAGATAATATATTAAGCGATAGAAGCATAATACATAGTTTAGCGTACAATTGTGAGATCTGAAACAGACATTTAAGCGCTTAGCATGACAGTTTCTTTCCGGGTAAACCCCTCCTGTGAGAGGAGTTTGCTTCCTTTGCAAGTTTATCCGCCATTTTGTTGATTTCTCTCGGAATCCAGCTGATCTGCAACAAGTCAATGGGAAAAGCATTGATGATTTGAACCCAAAATGGTTTTAAGCTCCAATGTCCTGATCTTCTATGAAATTTCTCTTGGTAACTGCTCTATGAACTACCGAGTTACTTTCTTCAGTTTTTGTTTTTATATGCAATTCATGTGTAATTTTGTAATTGGAAAAAGGTTTTCTCCCAACATTTACTTAAGTTGCTACCGCTTGTGTTTTTTTTTCTAGCACCCCCTAAATTTTAATCCTGCGTTGCTACTGGGCACGTGAGACTTTGATGATTTATGCCTGACAAGTGTATGAGAGAAACTTGTTAATTAGATTATTTACTCTGAAACGTATACTAAATTTAATTATGGATTATTTTTTCTTAAACTCTGAATACATCATGAAATAATTAATCTTGTTCAGCCAACATTTTATTCTTTAGAAGCGAAAAGATATAGGGAGGTGAACAGAACAAAAACAAACGAATGCAACAACTTACAGCAAGCAGCAAGCAGGATGGCTAAATAATGCAATAATCACTGATCAATCACTCAGTCTAACCAAGCGGGTGTCGCATGCTGCAGCTCACGCGACCTAAATCCATCGCCTGACTCAGGCTAATAAACTGGCAAAAGAACCCAGGCCAGGCATTGAGCAGTTGAGCTCAGGGAGCCAACCAAACACACGCTCCAGGCAAAAGAACCCAGCAACTTCACCTCGAGGTAGCAACCAAATATATAACCCCTTAGTTTACCGTCATCCACCGATTCCAATTTAAGGTACGACTAAACAGAGTCAAAATTTCCGAAATCAAATCCAATTCGTTGATTCCTACATAATTCTTGCATCCAAACAGGCTTTATTCATGTCTTTTAGAAACACTAGATTGCTTATCACTGACATAAACTGGGTGTGCACACGCATATATAAGAATACACTCTCTTATTACACCCATCTAAAGTCTAATCTATCGATGGACGCTAAAAAATTCATAATAAACCTATAAATTTCCTACTGAACACTATACATGTAGACCATAAACATGGGTAATAAATCTTCTACAGAACACCATACACATGAAAGCATAAATAAGGATATATATGGCAGACATACGATTTTAATAGTGCATCATTAGGGATGCAACCGTTGTCCATATAAAAACCCGTTTAATAGTTCATCTCTCTACTTGCTAAACAATGATTAAAACCCGTAACCGATGTGGGATTTTGAGAACACCATGCATGGATGTGCACTTATCACTTATCACTGGCGTACAATGGATGTGCATAAGCATATATAGGAGTACACTCTCTTATTACACTTGTCTAAAGTCTAATCGATCAATGGACAGTAAAAAAATCCATAATAAACTTATAAATTTCCTACTGATATATAGACCAGAAATATGCGTAATAAATCTCTACAAAACATCATACACATGAAAGTATAAATAATGATATATAGTAGCGGATGTGCGATTTTAATAGTTCTTCATTATTAGGGACACAACCGTTGCCCACATAAAAACCCATTTAATAGTTCATCTCTCTACTTGCTGAGCAGTGAACAATAACTAAACTCGTAACTGATGCTGGATTTTGAAAACACCATGCATATAAAGAACCTAAATATAGGTTGGATTTTTAAGACAAGGGTACAAACATCACAGAATAAACGGAGCATTGTTCCAGTGAAACACCTATAAGAGGGGAAACTCTTTTAACCCACCTCTAAGATCTCTTGAATAGCGAAACCCTCAAACTACATCCCTGGTAGTCAGCGGCTGCTCCACCGGTACCGGAAAGACAGCGAGTGAATCACGCTGGCGCCGCCACACCGCTGGTTATTGTGGCCACCATTAAGTCATGAACCAATGCACGGCCATGGCTGATGTCCCTTGGCATTGCCCCTCCACCTCTTCCTCCTCCGACGAGGGATAGTCTCCGACAGCAGCTCCGGCGAGTCAGAGCGGTTGTCGTCGGTCACAAATGGGACGACTGGATCTTGAGGTGGAATTGAAAGATTTACTCGTTCTGGAAGGTGAGAAGCACTTGTTTTCTTGGATCATGATATTAATTCCCATGTTTTCCTAGCAAGTACGCTGGGTCATCAGAAATTTTGACAGCAGGAGACACAGCAAGACACACACTACCACAAAAATGTGCCTCACACTTTCACACACTACCACAAAAATACACACAAGTTCGATACTATAGATGACGAAAGTGTTAAAATCAGCACCTATAGATATTTTCCCACCTCTGCAAACTAAAAACATATAGAACCGGCACATTTTGACAATTGTAGGTGCCGGATCTAATGAAAAACCACCAACAATATAGGTGCTGGTTTTTTCAAAAAAAAAACACCTATAATATATTAAAAATGAGATTTGGAGAGAGACATTCATCCAAACATTTTTTAAGAAGAAATAGTGGGCGTATTGGGGATTGAACACGGAACCTCAGGGTGACACATATAATATATTATAGGTGTTGTTTTTCTAAAAAATACCGGCAATCGAAAAATCGAGCCGAGTCGAACCCTCTCGCTCTCCCCTTGGCCTTATCTCCTCACCGCACCCACCCACCTCTCTCTCCTCCTTATCTCCTCACCCAACCTATGCTTATCTCCTCCCTCACTCCCTCCTTCTCCTCCTCCATGCACCTCTCTCTCTCTCTCTCTCTCTCTCTCTCCACCACACCTGACCGGAGGCTCCCCTCTACTAGATCTGGCAGAGGGAAGGCAGTGTGCTAGGCGGCAACGACGCCCTCTCCCCTCCGCCAAATTGAGAGGGAGGGGAGGCTGCCCAGCGGCGCCCTCCCCTCCGCCAGATCCGGGGCGCCCTCCTCTCTGCTCCCCTTGCTTGTGTTGTTGATGTTTTTGTGTTGTTTCATTTTCTTGGATTAAATGTAATTAAAAGTGCAACGAAATCTGGTTGGGGTGAAGGGGATCTTGCTTTTTTTTTTCATTCCTGTTGGGTGCCAGATACCAAATCCGGCACCTAAAGTGTTTTCTATAGTAGTGATAGACCGCTGAGGTGCAATTAAAATTTTTTAAATTTTTTTACTGATTTTAAAAATATACCGTTACTGCGGAGCTGGAATGTGAACTCGTGATGAGTTCGTAAAGTGAGTACGTGCACTCGTAACGTGTTTGTAGTGTCTTCACGAGATCGCGCGGGTGTTGATGGTAGTTATAAACCAATTTCGACTATCAATACTTCCAAAATTAATGGAGAACTAGCAATGCTTCCGATAGGGACTATGAATCTTTTACTATGAATCTCACCAATGAATTCAGATAGGGATTGTTCAGATTTGTAGTACTAAGATTTGTTTCATCCGGTACTAGTTGTTATATTTTAGGACTGAGCTAGTAGGAAATTTGTATGATTTAAATCCTATATAAAATTTTCCTGCTTGGTCCTTTGAAACAAAGATTGGGACTCCAACAATTCTATGAAATTCCTATATATGAAATAGCTCAATACTAGAAGATCTTAGAGGAAAATTCATATGTTTTTTCTGTTGCGGTGCTTTCTCAATCCTTTGCTTCAAAGGGGCCTAATCAATGTTGAAAAAAAATATCCCAAAAGTATGTATAAGTTCTAGCTTGAAGGAGTGTACAGATCTTCAGTAGAAACATAGGCAGCTATATGTGCCTATGCACATCTGTGACTTTGTTTGGTTAGTGACCTGAGTATCGTGCCTGAGAAAATTGTATGCCTAAGTGGCACATGTAGGAGTGGACGCAGCAGATGCGCAAGAGGGGCCAGAGCACCCCCTATACGTACATGAAGCTAACCAGCAATGTTGTAGTGGCATACATGAGTGCCACTTAATATTTAGGTGAGCTCTGAATAATATTCCTTCGATCCATGTCATTCATTGCTCCATTTCTTCTATATAACGTTGAGGTTTAGTATTTAGATATCACTGCTAGAATTCCATGGGTTACCTAGAGGCAAATACACTAGCTAGGGATCATATAAATATAATTCTAGGGAACATATTTCCCTAGAGTTTACCTTCACACTGATTTTGACAATATCAATATATATACAAGCGATTATTAATGCATGTTTATCGGTTGGTAGGACTGCTCTACGAATTTACCGAGCTACTTTCTTCAGTTTTTGTTTTTATATGCAATTCATGTGTAATTTGCGATTGGAAAATGTTTTTTTCTCCCAGCATTTACTTAAGTTATTACCACTTGTGTTTTTTTTCTAGCAACCCCTGAATTTTAATCCTGCGTTCGTCACTGGGCACGCGATGATTTATGCCTGACAAGGCATATGCATGAGAGAAACTTGTTAGATTATTTAGTCTGAAACACTAAATTAATTACAGATTATTTCTTAAAAACTAAAATAATCATGTATTATTTTTTCTTAAACTCTGAATAAATCATGAACTAATCTTGTTCAGCCAAAAAACTGCCTATATATGCATACGTGACTTTGTTTGGTTAGCGACCTGTGCAACGTGCCTGAGAAAGTTGTATGCCTTAGTGGCACGTGCAGCAGTGGACACAGCGCGCCCCCGGGGGGGGGGGGGGGGGGGGGGGGGGGGGGGGGCAAGACTGTATGCCTTAGATAATACTAGATATCACTGCTAGAATTCCATGGCTTCCCTTAGCTAGACCCAAATACACACTAGCTAGGGATCATAAAAGAACTCTAGGGAACATGTTTCCCAAGAGTTTTCCTTTCACACTGATTTTGACAATATCAATATATATACAAACGATATTTATGCAGTTTATCGGTTACTTTCCTCAGTTTTTCTTTTTTTTTTCTTTGCAATTCATGTGTAATTTGCGATTGGAAAAATGTTTCCTCCCAACGTTTACTTAAGTTGCTACCACTTGTGTTTTCCTATTAATTACGCCCTAAATTTTAGTACTGCATTCGCATTGGGGACGTGAGACTTTGATGATTTGACGAAGCATATGTACGAGAGAAACTTGTTAGATTATTTAGTCTGAAACACTAAATTAATTATGGATTATTTCTTAAAAACTAAAATAATCGTGTATTATTTTTCTTAAACTCTGAATAAATCATGAACTAATCTTGTTCAGCCAACATTTTATTCTTTCGAAGCAAAAAGATGTAGGGAGCTGAACAGAACAAAAACAAACGAAGGCAACAACTTACAGCAAGCAGCAACCAGGATGTCTAAATAATGCAATAATCACTGATCAACCACTCAGTCTAACCAAGCGTGTATCGCATGCTTCAGCTCACGCGACCAAAATCCATCTCCTGACTCCTGTTTGGGGAGCTTAAGATTCTGAGAAGTAGCTGATTAGTAGGCAGCTTCTGAGAATCTGGAAAAGCTGGGTTCCCAGCTTCTGGCTTCTAGTCCATTTTCTAAATTCTACAACTACAACTTCTTAGAATCTGGACCAAAAGCTGGACTGTTTGAGGGAGCTTCTGATTCTGGGAGAAGCTGCAGCAGCCAGAAGCTCCCCAAACAGGTCCTTAGGCTAATAAACCGGAGAAAAAACCCAGGCAAGCTAAGGCCTTGTTCGGTTTAGAAGGGATCAAAGAGGATAGAAGGGGGATTGAGGGAAAATAATTCCACATCATAATAGGTGTGGCATAAATCCCCTCCAATCCCTTTCTCACAGAGATTAACCGAACAAGGCCTAAGGAAGCCTACCAAAATCACATGCTACTGTCAGGCGTATGGTAGGCCAGCAACTTCATCTTGAGGTAGCAAATCAAACAAACCCTTAGTTCACTGTCGTTCACTAATTCCAACTAATTCCAATTTAACGTACAACTAAACAAAGCCAAAATTTCCAGAATCAAATCCAATTCATTGATTCCTACCTTATTCTTGGATCCAAACATGCTTTATTCGTGTCTTTTAGAGGTACTAGATCACTTATCACTGCCATACAATAGATGTGCACAAATATATATATATATATATATATATATATATATATATATATATATATATATATATATATATATATATAGAAGTACACTCTTATTATTACACTTGTCTAAAGTCTAATCGATCGATGGCCACTAAAAAAATCCATAATAAACTTATAATTCCTACTGAACACTATATATATTAGACCATAAATATGTGTAATAAATCTTCTACAAAACATCATACACATGAAAGTATAAATAGTGATATGTAGTAGCGGATGCGCGATTTTAATAGTTCATTATTAAAGACACAATCGTAGACCACATAAAAACCCATTTAATAGTTCATTTGTCTACTTGCTGGAGAGTGAACAATAACTAAACTCGTAACTGATGCCGGATTTTGAGATCACCATGCATATAAAGAACCTAAATATAGGTTGGATTTTTAAGGGTACAAACATGACAGAATAAACGGAGCATTGTTCCATTGAAACACCTATAAGAGGGGAACTCTTTTAACCCACCTCTAAGAGCTCCTGAACAGCGAAATCCATAGCCGGCGGTCAGCGGCGGCTCCATCGGTAACGGGAAGATGGCGAGTGAACCGCGCCGGCGCCGCCACGCCGCTGGTTATTGTGTCCACCATGAACCGGTGCACGGCCATGGCTGAAGTCCCTCGGCATTGCTCTCCACTGCCTCCTCCTCCGACGAGGGACACTCTCCGGCGGCAGCTCCGGCGAGTCGGAGCGGTCGTCGTCGGAGAGAGGGACGACTGGATGTTGAGGTGGAACTGGAACATGATCATTGTGCCACATTTCAACAATTGCCGCCTCCAAATCGAGCAGCCATGCGAGGTTCACCGTGGCTGCATGAGGTCCGATATTAATAGGTATAGGTCGATGGATCGCCACCGTGAACCTCTCCTTCCAGCTCATCTCCGGCGATTCGTCGTCGGCGCGGACGACTCCGGCGAACCGCCGCGCGTCTACCACGTCCTCGTACATGGGCTTCCAGAGCACGGCGTCGAGCTCGGCGACGAGGCGCCGGAGCGCGGTGCAGGTGCACTCCACCACCATGAGGTCCTCGCCGTCCTCGAACCTCGACAGGATGGCGGCCATGGCGTCGGTGGGGAGCGACAGGAGGGTGCGGCCCAGCGGCACGCCGCTCCTGGCGCACAGGTCGGCGAGGGCGCGCCGGCCGAGCCCGTCGGTGAGCGCGCCCCAGAGCGCGGCCAGCGCCGGGTCGCGCCTCAGCGCGCGCGCCGTGGCGTCCAGCCCGCCGGCGAGGAGCCGCGCGGCGGCGAGCGCGTCCACGCAGAAGCAGTACGCGTCCTCCTCCGCCACCCACAGATCCGCGAGCCCGTCGACGCGCACGTAGAAGACGAGGTGGCGCCGCCCGTGGACGCGCAGCCTGAGCGCGACGGCGGCGGCGGCCGCGTCCGGCCGGTGCAGCAGCTGCGGCGCGGCGTACCTGAGCGGGAGCGCGGCGGCCGTCCTCCCCACCTCCGACGGGAGCCTGACGGAGTTTTCTTGGTCGGCGGCGGCGTCGGCGGCGGCCACGAAACCGGCGTCGAGGAAGGCGGCGTGGGCGAGGATGATGAGGCGGCCAAGGAGGCGCTCGGCGGCCCACCGGCCGTCGTCGATAACCTTGTGGAGGGGAGAGATCTTGGCCATGGCGGCGGTCGGCGGAACGAAAATGCGCCGCCGCCTTGAGGGTTGTAGATGTGCGAGGGTTTGTGAATTTCGTCTGGTTAGAAGGCACATTTGGGTCCTTTTGTAGTCAAGAAAATTAATTTTGATAAATCAAATTAGGAGAAAATCAATAATTGGGTGTTATTATGGGTCTACTTAATTTGCATGTGAACTGGTTATTGCCTAGAAAAATTTGGTATGTTCTAACATAGTACATTTTTCCCGCACAGTTTTTCCGCGGAGCGATTTAAAATAGTTAGTTCTGTTTACATGTATATATATATGATACAATTTTTTTTTCTTTTTGGGGCAGGTAAAAAAACGCCCCGACAAATTTTATTAAGACTATGATGATAATTTATATACTACAGCAAATATGGTTGTTATGGAAGTAACCCAATCCTAAACAAGAAAGGGGTTTTACCGGCAAACGACATTGGGGTGACACAATCAAAATGTAATTAACCGTTATGTATCTCTTCGATCATGATGCTTCCAAAACCAGCAATATGTCATGCCCACCGTTCTTCCCCAATACACACCAATGGACCTCCATGGCAGATTTAGTGATTCCCTCGATGATCCTGACGTTTCTCTCCTTCTAAATCATCCAAGTAATCAAGATCGATCACTCCTGCGTAAAAAAAAAAAAAAACTTTCCGTTGAGCCTTTTGCATGGCAGCCTGAGGAAAAGTGCCACCAAAGCTTCCATTTTTGATGACATATACGGGTTCTGAACAGAGTGTAATAACCCTGTGAAATCGCAGCTGGCCATGAAAAAATGATGACAAGTTTCTGGCTCAACACACCACAAAGAGAACAACAGACTTGTTCATGCGGTCAACCAAGTCGCGCCAAATTTTCAGCTGTCAAGCAAAACTCCCGAAGAGTACAAGATACAATTTTGTTTGACGAAGCATATAGCTAGGCTCTTGTCATGCTATACCAAGCATGCCATGTCATCAATGTTTGACGATACTGATGAGTTGATGTGATAAGAGCCACTTTACATTTCACATAGGATATACAATATTTTTTGTTCCGTCATTTCTCCATTCCGAAAAAACATGTTCCTCATATCGATTGACAAACCTACACCTATGATGAGTTGATGATAAGTCGTCATACATTTCGTACATTTTTTTCCCGCCATATTCGTCCGTTCCTTAAAAATAGGTTCATATCGATTGACAAACCTGCACCTATGCTTGAGGTGGAAGATGAGAAAGCGTAACGGCAATCTTACTCCATCATGCTACTCGTCTTCCACAAACATGCTATTCACTGATATGCCACTCATGGACCGCCTTTAGTGTCACGCCCCGAACTAGTCCCGAGCGGAACTAGCCCGTGATGCTCCAAATTAACCTGTTAATCGATACCAGTCCCAGGAATCAGTGCTGGTATCACAGGAAGACAGAATATCACAGCAACAGAGGTCTTTTTATTATAGAGTAGGAGTACAATCATGTTGGGCTGCGGACAGATCCCGAGCTCACAACTGCATTACAAAAGGGAAGCGGAAGCCAAGACTTGGACCAAACATCACAAGCGTGACTTGGGAACTAGGCCGAAACCCTAAAACTCATCGTAGCCGGCTTGCTCCTGGAAGAACTCCTCGTCAGCGGGATCTGCTTCATCTTCTTCAGCAACTGGGGGGGGATTATTTATATAGAGCAAGGATGAGTACGGGAGTACTCAGCAAGCCATGGGAAATAAGTGTTTAATGCAGGCTTCAAGGAAAGGCTGTTGTTTTTGCAATTGATTTTATTTGAACTTATTTCTGAAACGACTAAGTGAGTGCTTCTCAAACGACACGGGTGAGACAGTGCGTCTCGTCCAGTCGGAGTATGTGCAATGTATCAGTCTTTTGAATTGTTCAAGATTGGTACCCGGCCAACAGCTTTCAAACGGCCACCCGGGCCTGGCTGATCCCATCAGCCGCAGATTTTCCAAACATCAAACCCATTTCACAACAGCAAATTTCACAAGGCAGTAGTCAAACAAAACTACGCTAGGAATCACCTCACACCCGCCCATGACCGTGGGCACGGCTGTTCGAACAGTTTAATAACCTCTGCAGAGGGGGTACACTTTACCCACACGACATTACTAACCCGAATCATCCAGCCCATGCAGAACGGCCACGACTGGAAACCATAAGGCTTTCATGACAAGGCATTTCGAGAGCCGACATAGGTTCACCATATGCCAACGAGAGGGGTCCCAGACCAACACCAGATTAGGTCCTAGACCATACTGTGCCAGGAAGCCCAGGGGTCCTCCCCGACACCACCCCGGCGAATCCACATGTCTCTTGGCATCAAGGCTCCCCCGATTAGCTAATTACTCAGCCAGGAGTGTCCCATTCCACCCATGTGGTCGTACTTGTCTTATGTTCGGATGAAATTCCAAGGAAACGGTCCTTAAGTGCAAGAGCGGGAAACCGTACACCCGGTACGTTCCCCGGTCCGCGATTTTGGAAATTCATTTAGTTCGCAAGCACCGACCCAAGTGTCGGGTTTTCCAAGTCTTTTGTAAAACCCAAGTTTTACCCAAGATTTTCCTCAGATTTTAAGTTTGAAGGCGACCGTCGATACCCGTGCAGGGTGCACGATTACCGAGGCGCAACTAGGTGGTTACAAGGGAACATGATATAACAATTAACAATGGAAGGATCAGATGCAACAAGTTAGGTAGGCCCACCGGTCTGCCTTGCAGACGGGGCAAACAGATTAAGTGCAATCCTATCAATGCATAATATTTTGCAAACAATATAATTAAGTTCAAATATAGGCTCAATATGTTCAAAGGTGGCTTGCCTTGCTCGAGATCTTGAGCTTGATCCTCGAAATCCTCGCACTGCGGGTCTTCGGGCTCCGAAACTACACGCGAAACGGGACAACTCAACAAACGGTGAAAATAAAGCCCTGTTATTGACCTCTAAGCGTGCCATTAGATAGATCTCGAGATTTGAGGAATTTTGGAAGTTGAACGGAGTCAAACGGACTTACGGTTGGGAAGATATTGAATTTCTAAGATTATTGGATTTTTGGTCTAAAGGAAAAGGATTTATTTAAATCCTTTTTGAAAAAGAAAAGAAAAGAAAAGAAGGAGGGAGGGAAATTAGACTTTCCTCGGGCGGCTAGGGCGCGGCCCGAGAGAAAGGGGCGGCTCGGCCGAGCTTAACGGGCCGGCCGGCCCAAGAAGGCGGCCCAAGGCGCGCGCGCGGGCGGGGAGGGGAGAGAGAGCCGGTGGGCCGGGTCTATCCCGCGTGGTCCCGGGTGGGACCCGCTTGTCAGCGACTCGGCTCATCGTGAGCGAGGTGCACGCGGGCGTGCTAAGGTTTTGGGAGGGAGGCGCGGTGCATGCGCGCGGCTTGCGGAGGACGCGGTGCGGCGGGCCCACGCGCAGCCTCACGGCTCGCGGTGGACCGCGTGCACGGGGAGGGAAGCGGAGGGCGCGGCTGGCCGGGTCAGTCGGCCTGGTTGCGGCTGACGTGGCGCCGACGTGGCGCCTACGTGGCTGCCACGCGGACCGGCGGGAGGTAGACGACGATGGCGGCCGGAACGGACGGCGGACGGCGGTGGGAATCGGCGGAGCGAACCACGGCGATACAAGCGAAAGCGAGCACATCGGGAGGTTGCACGGGACGAGGGGAGACGAGCCAACGGCTCGGATTTGCCGGGGGATGCTCGACGGCGACGGATTGCGGCGGCGGCAACCGGCGGCGGGAGAAGGGGGAAACGGCGACGAGGTCACGAGGGGTCGATTCCCGGCGGTGAGAGCATCTACGCGGCTACGGGAATCCATTGCTAGCGTCGGATTGGGTGGAAATGCATCGAGGAAGGCCGGCGACGAGAGGCGCTTCCGAGCTCGGGCGGCGACGGCGGCGAGCACACGGCGGGCGGTGGCAGCCGTCGGGGCGGCGCCAGCTAGCTACGGGGAGGCTACTCGTGCTACTACCCGAGTCTAAGAGGAGGAGATGGAACGAGAAGGGAGAACGGAGGGAGACACTACCGTGCGGGGAAGGGGGCGCAGTGACGAGAACCGACGGCGCGGGAGCGATCTCTCCGGCCTCGGGCCGGGGAAGAGGAAGAAGAGGGCGCGCCCGGAGTCCCCTTCCGCGTCCTAGCGCGCACCGGCTCCTCCGGCACACGCGACGGCGGCGGTCGGCGAGAGAGACGGCAATGGCGCGGGCGGAAAACGGGGAAGATGGGGAGGGGAAAAAGGAAGGGAGGGCGCCTGGGTTTATAGGGCGGCGATGTCGGTTTGGAAACCGACCTTGGGCAGTCAAGGCACGAGCTGGCGCTCGGCGCTTGCGGCCAAAACGGCGACAAAGGAGGATGACGCCGGCGGAGGGAGAGAAAGAAAGAAAAGGAAGGGAGAAAGCGAGCTTGTCCCTTGCCACTTTGGGAAAAGGAGGAGGGAGCGGGAGCGACGCGGCAGAGAGGGGGGGGTTCAGCCTCCGGCCCTTGGAGGCACGCGCGCGAAGAGAGGCGGGGCCGAGTCGATGACGACAGCGATGACGGCGGAGGCGGCTTGGAGCGGAGCGGCGACACGGGCGACAGGCGCGGCAGAGGCTGACGGCGGCGGCGACTGGCCGGTCGGCCACCACGGCGCGTGCGCGCGGGAAGCATCGGCGCGCGGTGACGATTTGGCGGCGTCGGCGGGAACGGCAGCGAGAGCGGGAGGGAAGGCTCGGCGCAGCACACGGCAGAGCGGAGGGAGAGAGAGAGAGAAAGAGAGCCGGGAGGGAGGGGGGAGATGGGCCGAGAGGGATTCGGCCGATCGAACCCTAGGGAGGCGAAATAGACTTTTGCGGAGGGATTTGATTTGGGAAGGATTTGGATTCGGGATTGAACTCGACGATAGATCGGGGATTTGAGATCTGAGATGGCACGGACACTAGACAACAAGCAAGGAAACGGATTTCGCAATTAGGGTTTTTAAGAGATAGTTTTCCCGCTAGGCGCCACGACGGAACGGGCGCTACATTTAGATGAACCATATTAAGCAAAATCTTATTCATCCCCTCTATTTTATGACAAACCCTAGGCCCAATGATCTGGCGACGCTAATGACCGATCACCATGTATTCCGGCAAGGCATAGAATTCTTGGGTCTGCCACTGCCTCAATGCTTGAAAAATAGTGGATAATTAACCTCCTACCTAACTCGTGCCTACACAGTTGAGAAGAAAGGATATAAAGTGTTAGACTTTAGAGCATGGTCTAAGGTAGTACTACTTTTGTTTTTTTAATGTATAACGCCGTTGACTCTTTTAGATATGTTTTACCGCTCGTCTTTTTTTTTCAATTTTTTTGTGGAAATATAAAACAAATATAAGTCATGCTTGAAGAACCTTTAATAATAAATCAAATCACAACAAAACAAATGAAAATCACATAATATTTTTTAAATAAGACAAATGATCAAACATATCTCAAAAAATCAATGGCATCGTATATTTAAAAAAAATCAGATATAGTACATGTATATCATGAGCTCATGGTTGTTCACTTTACAAGATGTAATCTTTTATCTTGGATGTAAGTTTGAGGATATATTTGAACTTTTATCTCTTGGATGTGGTAGAAAAAAAAATCCATAAAATAGAATTAAGTTGGGAGTTTGAACCTTGGTAATGAGAGACAAAATCCTCTATATATGGTTGATCTGAGCGTTCATTTCGATGGTTAGTTTTGTAGGATGTCCATTTGTCAAATAAGTTTTGTAAAGGGTTCAAAATGTCCAAAACACCAGGCCCAGGCTTACATCCAAAAGAAATTTAAAACAAGAAACTGTATCCATTTATTACTGCCTATAATCGTCCATTCTCCTACTACCACTACAAAACTTGTGTATTGCATGGACTATTATTTTTAGAATAAAATATTTATGTTCTGATCGTATATAAAATGTGGTAGTTAGATTAAAATTAGAGGAGTCCTCGCCACAAGGGTTCTAGCCTTTGACGAGACACTTTCATCAAGAATTAGCGAAATTCCGTCACAACTAGTAGTAGTATTTTGTGACAACCTAGCCTGTGACGAAAGGACACCACCGCAGAAGCTTTGTTTGGGATTACCTTATGTGTGCAAAATGCTGCATCTGTCAAATGGTTGCGACGATTTCTCCGCCCGTCGTCAAGAACTAATGACCTTCCAGATTGTCACCGATCAAACAAAAAATTTCACACACCGGTTGAGACGGTGGTGCCGCGTGGACAAGCTGATGGCATCAATACAACATGGTTTAATTTGCAGTTTGCCACACGCTGACCTGACAAACCGTTCTTCACTAATTTATTTTGTCATAAATAAACAACCGGAGGCCCAGCATATGAGGGGGCCGAGGCCCAAGGAACTTTATGCCATGGCCCATGGCCCAATGTATGGTAGAACGAGGCCCAACTAATGGTGGGTTGTGTCCCAAATTAGGAAAAAGTCCACTTTGACTCCCTTAATTGTACGCCGAATCTAATTCGTACCCCTCAACCAGAAAACCGGATAGAACGACTCCCCGAACTATTGAAACCGGTGCAATTTGACTCCCTCAGAGATATTGGAGGGCGGTTTTACTGACGTGGCGCTGACGTGGCGGTGTTAACCCGGTCTTCGTCCCACGTGGCGCTTAAGTGGCATTAGAATTTTAAAAAAATTGTGGGACCCATCTGTCATTCACACAAAAAAAATATATTGTGGGACCCACTGACATGTGGGGCCCACATGTCATCCTCTCTCTCCAACCCTTCTTCCTCCTCCCTTCCCTCCTCTCTCTCTCCCCTTTCTCTCCCCCTTCCCCATCTGCGGCCGAGGAGGCCGGAGACGAGAGGGGCGGCGGCGGGCGGGCGAGAGCGTAGACGATGAGAAAGGCGAAGAGGAGGTTGGCGGCGACGCCCGCGGAGACGACGAGTAGGCGGTCGGGGACGGGGTGGTTGCGGAGGAGGTCTGGGTTGTCAGGCGCGAAGTCGGAGTCCGGGTCGTCATCGGGGAGGTGGCAGCAAGGAAGTGGCTTGACTCGTGACGAGGACGATGGTGGTGAGGGCGGAGGCGACGGACTCGACGCTGGCGAGGAGGTCGGACGGGGCGGCGGAGATGGAGATGGGCCTGGAGGAGGAGGAGGGGTGGCAGTGGCGGTGGAGGGGGAGGTGTTGCCCGTGCCGCTCGCCGCAGTCTCCGCTTCCCCGACATGACGTCCCCACCGCCGCAGCGGCCGGCAGCTACGGCTGCGCCCCCCTCCCCTCCCCTGGCGTGCGACATCCCCGCCTGCGCCGGTCGCCACCGCCTCCCCCCAGCCGCTCCCTCGTGCCTTCCTCGTCGCCACGGCCTCCTCGCCCCACCGCGCCCCCGCGTCCCAGACATGTCGTCCCCACCGCTGATGTGGCCGGCAGCTACGGCCGCGCCCCCTTCCCCTCCTCCGGCGCGCGACATCCCCGCCCGCGCCAGCCGCGGCCGCCTCCCCCCAGCCGCTCCCTCGTGCCTTCCTCGCCGCCGCGGCCTCCTCGCCCCACTGTGCCCCCACGTCCCCAACGCCGGCACCGCCGCTCCCGCCCTTCACCGGCACTACCGTCCGATGGGGAAGAGAAAAAGGGAGAGAAAAGACAGAGAAGGGAGAAAGAGAGGGAGGAGGAAGAAGGGTTGGAGAGAAAGGATGACATGTGGGCCCCCACATGTCAATGGGTCCCACAATATATTGTGTGTGTGTGAATGACATATGGGTCCCACAATTTTTTTTTAATTCTAATGCCACTTAAGCGCCACGTGGGACGAAGACCGGGTCAACACCGCCACGTCAGCAAAACTGCCCTCCAATACCGCTGAGGGAGTCAAATTGCACCGGTTTTAATAGTTCGGGGAGTCGTTCTATCCAGTTTTCTGGTTGAGGGGTACGAATTAGATTCGGCGTACAATTAAGGGAGTCAAAGTGGACTTTTCCCCCCAAATTACCGTGCGCCACAAGCCCACAACCCAACATATGGTGGGCCCTATGATCCGTTGGCTTTGGACCAACATAAGGTGTGAAATGACCTTGATGTCACCTAGAGTATGGTGAATAGGCATTTAAAACTTTTAAGAGAATACGAAAGCTAAACTTTACGAATATTCCAGAATATTTTTGGATATTCTGAAATTCCTCGTGAAGCAAGCTAGCAAGGCAAGTAAAAAAGGGATAGCCACACAAATAGCAACAAAACTACTAACGGCTCTAAATAGCAAAGCTAGAAGAGTGAGAGAGATATATCACCAGGATTCTTGTAAGATGGTATGTTCCCGAAGTTCAAATCCTCTAGGGGATTCTACTCTCCGTTGAGGAGCTCACAATAAGTCGGGTCTTTTCTAACCCTATCCTCGTGAGGTTGCACAAATATACTCCTCATTCCACTAAGTGTATCTCTTTTCCTTTCGGAGGTGAGATCTAACCTTCACATCCCTCAGCACACCACAAATAAATCGGTGTCTCGAGATTGACTCCTAGCCATCTAGGTGTCCTCAACCACCATGAGTAATAAATGCGACTAAAATTTCTTCAGGATGAATCGAGTGCTTAATAAATCTTCATGAAGTCAACACCAAGCACTCAAACAAACTCAAATCAACCACTGATACACACGAAATCCAAGATTGAAGATTGGTGGAGGAGGTGAGAAGGCAATGCTCAAGTTAAGAAATTGGACCAGCAACCGTGAATTAGGGGTGGAGGGGCTATTTATAGCCACTTCCTGAGATATACCTGTTGTAGGCAAAGATTCCATTTTTCGGAAATTCTGAACATCATAAAATTTTAGCACGAACTCAGCCAAAAAAAAGAGGGAAAATTACATTTCAAAAATATTTTTGGAAAAAATCCAAAAATCACTAGAGAACTTTTTCACAAATTTTGCAATTCCTGAAATTTCGGAAACCGTTTTCGGAAAATTCCGAAAATCACATAAGAGCTAAATCAACTTAGAATTCAAAATTCTGAAATGCACTTTCAGAAATATCCGAAAAACACTAGAGTGCAATTTGTGGACATATCAATTTAGGAAATTCTGAAAAGTACTTTCATAAGTATTTAAAAATCATCAGAGAGCATTTTTCATGGCACGGCCTTTTCGGAAATTCCAAAAATCACCATAATGTAAAATCCGAGAATGAGAAACACTTCAATGTGATTTTTGAGCACCAAAGTCATTCCTAGAACTCAAAGCAACATCCCTTTTTATAGTACGGCTTTCCTACCAACTCAAGAGCAAATAGAAAAGCTATACCAATACAAATATCTTCACATCATCTTCTTTCTTTGCCTTGATCAATGCTATCATGGCTTTTGACTTGATGTTCATCAATGAATCACATTATCTTGATCTTCGACATTTGATCTTGTGCTTCTTCTTCACCAAGGATTGATCCTCAACAACGTGTGACATCCCATGGCCTCGATCAGTTCGTTATTGTTCGGCAAAGCATTTGCTCCTTCAACACTACGTCGGATCCTTTGGCACCAGCCGATGCTTGCCCTTCTCCCATGTCCATCGTATAGCCAAGTCTTGCCAACCCTTCACCACATCTTGCCATCTTCTATTACTTGTAGCCTTGGATCACAATGGAATATGTTTATATCACATCTTCTTCTTCATTATCTTCATCGGCTCTTCATTGGACTAACCCTTTCCTTGTACACTCAATAAGCGCATTAGTCTATTAATCATTCATCATCAATTTACCAAAACACACTTGGGGCATAGACGCTCTTTCAAGGTGGATGTGGCCCACTGGACCGTGCACCACTACCCAGCATATGGTGGGCCCTAGCTCATCAAAGAGGATTGTTGTGTCAATTACAACTTGATAATTATTAATTTTAAATTTCAAATTAATTTAAGAAACTACTAAATTAAGGGTCCAAGATGGTACGACTTTATTAATATTTTATTTTTTTGAAAATTTAATAATTATTATGTTTTAGGATATTTAACACTACAACGTTAATGGTAGTAAAAACTAAAAAATCCACGATATTTTTAATAGCTGATTTTATTCTAAATATGATTGATACACTCATAATAATTAAATCCAACTAATCAATAGATCATTTTAAGACTCAAAATACCTCTCCAAAGAGCTAAACTAGTATAGGAAAATTTGATATACTCAAAATATATGTTATTTAAATAATATTTTATGCTCTACTACACACAATAAAAAAAAATTCTTACTTGCAAAATTTTAATTCTATTTTTTAATTCATTAGAATTTATAGAGTTAAGATTTAATTTATTGGTCTACTCATCATGAAAACAGTGGGCACGTGAAAAGTACCCCACATTTCATGAGAAATTGAATTAAATAACAAATTAATGGTTGGCGCAAACCTTCAAAACAATGTAATTCATACGATAACAGAGGTATCTGTAAACAGTCGTTAAGTGCCGCTATCGACCTTCAACTATCAAAATAAATAAAGGGAGAACTAACATTTCTTACACGTATATTATTTATAAATGATGTAGTTCTACTTGTATTGGAGAACTAATACGGATGCAGGAATCATACACTAAAGTGAAAGAGAAATAGCTGGCATGCGAAGAAACACACCTCCGGCGAATCACGTGCGAGCACACGAATTGACGAGCCCATAAGTCAGATCAAACCGACCTAAAGTGGAGCCAAATCACTACGAAATGCCATAGGGGCCCACATGTCATCCCCTTGTGAAAGGCGGTTGAGAGGGGTAGGGCCTAGGGCCAAACCGACCTCACCTCCTCTCATATCCACGATCCACGTGTCACTCCCTCAGCCACTCTCAATAGCAGTTATGCGTGGATCCCAGCCTCCAACCGCCATACAGCCATCATTACAAGGATATAAATAGGGATGAGTTTCTCACTTCACAACATACACTTCAAGCAGCAATTCTCTCATTCCATATATTGTATTCTCTCAAGTAGTAGGAGAGTTAGGCTTAGAATAGTCTTTGTTCCTATAGTCTTCTTGGAGATTCTGGTATATTTTTAATACTTTACTCTTCTTGTAAGACTATAGTTGCAATCAAGAAATTATCTTCTTTACTCATTAGTGTTCACAGTTCATATACTAGCTTCACCGGTTTATACTTCATTTATATGCTTCACCTGATTAGGCTACGAGATTGCTATTGGGCGAGCGATCGCCCGGGGCGATCAGGCCGATCCCCCCTCCTCCCTCCACGTGGTTTCCTTTTTTGGTACCGCATTACTTTCCTATTTTAGTAAATTTATGCACCTAAAGTTTGTACACCTCAAGTTTACACATCTAAAGTTTAGAGACCCAAAGTTTACAAGTCAAAAATTTATATATCCGATTCAAATTTGAATTTGAATTCAAATATTTTTTATATATAGTATTTCTATACATCTAAAGTTTATACACCTAAAGTTTATAGACACAAAGTTTATAAGTCAAAAGTTTACATACCCGTTTCAAATTTAAATTTGAATTCAAATATTAGTTTATAGACCCAAAGTTTACAAGTCAAAAGTTTACATACCCGTTTCAAATTTGAATTTGAATTCAAATATTAGTTTATAGATCCTAAGTTTATAAGTCAAAAGTTTACATACCCGTTCAAATTTGAATTTGAATTCAAATATTACTTTATAGACCAAAGTTTATAAGTCAAAAGTTTACATATCCATTTTAAATTTGAATTTGAATTCAAATATTTTTTATATATAGTATTTCTATACATAAAATTTTTCAACTTTGTTTTTTTATTTTTTTAAATTTTATGGTGTACTGTAGTAGGAAGGGAAGAAGGGAAGGAGGAAGGGGGAGAGAGCGTATAGGGGTATAGGGGAGGGGCGAGCGGAGCGATCACCCACCCATTAGGTGCACCCATTAGGCTAGTCAATTCTATACTATGGTAATGGTCAAATGAGGTTGCACAAGTTCTAACTTAGCCATCCAAAGGGTGAGAGTCCCGGGGGAATTAGTCACATTATTTATTTACATAAGCATGGTGGTTAGGTTAGTTAAATGTCGTTGGATGCAGGTATGCCCCACAAAATTGAGGTAGGTGGTAGGTGGTGACAGTCTTGTTTGTCCTTTGTATTCCTCCATGTCTGGATATGTAGGGGTTCATAAAAACGCTATAAACACACTGGAAGACCAATAGGGAGTGGTCTCTCAGCAGTACATGGGTGCCTGGAAATAAGTCCTAGCTTAATCATGAAAGTGTTAAGTGTATTAGTAATATAAAAGTACATATGAACCTTAGCTCTCTACAGTTCTTCTCCACTGCCTAGTGTGTATTTATTAGAGACGCATCTCTTGTGTGTCACACTACCCACTATCATTTATCAATTAACCCATGTTCAGAATATGTAATATGATTGTAACTTGATTAAAGAATGTATGAACTTTATCTTTGCACCGTCGCCTTCCCAGCGGAAATATAAATATGGTACCCTTGGAATACTCCTAGATGAAATACTATAGTAGTATCCGTGCACTTGCTGATTTATTTGTGACCGTAATAAATACCAACTGTATGCTACGGCAATTGATTTTTTTAAAACAAAAGGCACGTACATAAGCCGAAAGAAAAGGAATGCGTACTTACGTTGGAGACAGATTAGATGGGTTTGCAAGGCCCATTAGGACATGACATTAAATAATAGAGATTAATAATATACAGTTAACATAAGATGTTTTAGTTGTTCAATGGTCAAATATATCTCATGTCGTGGGAACTCGTAGAAAGTGTCTAATTAATATATGTATAAATATTGGTAGATAGAGTAGGTAGGTAGGTAGAAAGATATGCCTCATCATTGGAAATTAATAAATGTATTTGAAGACACCTTGTCCATATTCTTTTCAAATCATAAATGATGTGATATCATCATATCAATATATAAATGCAACAAGATAATAATAAGAACCCAAGCATTAGTACACATTTAATGCATTTAGTGGATTCATCTAAACATTACGTCCAAATCCAGAAATGCATTACCTGCTATAATTTCTACCAATATGATCCGTCCCATTTTTCATACTACAAATACACCCATGTTCCTCGTTAGTATGTATCACGGAAACATCACTAACTACAGTTCTCCACTTCAGTTCACTAGTTGCATTGTGTTACGTGATTATGAGCAATTGAGGCAATGGAGGAGGTGGTTGTTCTCATCATCGGTGCGGGGCCGGCAGGCCTAGCGACGGCAGCATGCCTCACACTGCAACATGTCGCCTATGCCATTATTGAGCGTGAGTCATGCACCGCATCGTTATGGCGCCACCGTACCTATGACCGCCTCAAATTGCACCTCGCCAAGGAATTCTGCGAGTTGCCACACATGGCGTATCCCTCTGGCACGCCGACATACGTCCCCAGGGAGAGTTTTGTGGAATACCTAGACAGCTACACTGACCGATTTGGGATCCAACCAAGGTACGATACCTCTGTCGAGTCAGCAACATATGATCAAGGAAAGAAGCATTGGGCTGTGCTAGCACAGGACACTGACACCGGTGTTGTAGCAAGACTCACTGCACGGTTCCTCATCATGGCCACCGGTGAGAAAAACGCAGCAAGCATTCCACTAGTCCCTGGCCTCGCCGGGTTCGAGGGAGAAGCTATCCACTCATCAGCGTACAAATCCGGGAATGGCTATACTGGGAAGAGTGTGCTTGTTGTTGGTGCCGGGAATTCTGGCATGGAGATCGTCTACGACCTTGCCACACATGGCGCCCACACCTCCATAGTTGTTCGCAGCCCGGTATGTACATCATATTTATTCATCTTGCATGTATGCACTTCATTTTGGGTTTTGATTCTTTGCAAGGTAGACTATCTAAGTAGTGTTGAAATATGGTAGTTCCATTATGCATATATAACTGGGAATTATCAGTGTAGTACAAAATTTCTCAACGTTTAGCTTTATTTCTATCCAAGAATATTATTATCTATCTCTATGTATATTATCCAAGGCCGACTTGTTCTCACTTTCTAGCTACATATTCCCCCCTAAATTATAATGGTTTCATGGCAACTTGAATGCAGGTACACATAATGACAAAAGAACTAATACGTTTTGGGATGACAATGGTGCAAAATCTAGGCCTATCAGTGACAATTGTGGACCCTCTTCTTGTAATGGCAGCAAAATTAATTTTTTGGGACTTGTCAAAGCATGGAATTATGAGGCCTAAAATGGGCCCTCTCTTACTGAAGTCACAAACTGGCAAATCTGCTGTCATTGATGTCGGCACTGCAAAATTAATAACTAGAGGAGTTATCGACGTAATTGTGCATCTACTCTTAAGATATAAAAGTAAATTGCTTGGTGATAGTGAAGTTTTTAGCCTCAATTGATGTGACGAACCTTAACACCGTTGTTTTATGTATTTATTAGGTGCTCGAAGGAATATTGAAGATAAATGCAAACAATGTTGAATTTCATTGTGGGAGGCAAATTCCATTTGATGCCATTGTGTTTGCCACGGGCTACAAAAGCACAGTTAATACATGGCTAAAGGTACAAAGATTATTGGTAGTTTTTTTTTTCAAATCTCTTGGTTTAGACAATAATATTGTTGTAGCATACATAATTTTTTTTTCATTACTGCAAATGGATAATCCTTTTTTTGCTGTTGTCAGAATGGTGAAAGCATGTTTAGAAATGATGGTTTTCCCAAGAAAAAATTTCCAAATCATTGGAGAGGTGAAAATGGGCTCTATTGTGCTGGGTTTGCAAGGAGAGGATTGGTCAGTATTGCCATGGATGCTAAGAATATTGTTGATGACATCAGAGCCACCATGTATCAAGTGTCTTGCTAAATTTGGTTCCTTTTGTTTCCAAAGGATGGTTAAATTAGCTTAAACATGGAGATAAGAAATGACTATGTTTGGACAACTTATGCCTATTAAAATCCAACTTTGTTATGCAAAACTAGTGGAAATAACTCGATTGGCTTATTTAGAAGCTATTGTAGAATCCTTCCATTTATAATAGCTTGCCTCTTTATGGAAAAGGTGAAAGATAAGTGTATCAAACAGGGACCTAAGTACTTTGTTCCTTTATTGATACGGCTTGTGTCTTTGTATGGACAGCTTGTTTGTTACAAATATCATTCTAAACATACAAGGTATAAATCCATTATGATATATATGGTGGAGTAAAGCGGTGGATAAGTAAAAGTTAAAATTATTACAATGGCAGAAGCAGAAAAGAACAAAGGGCTACTGAATTAAAGAAAGGAGAAAAAAGATATTCACGGGGGCTTGAAAGAAAATTCATTTTGTTCTAAGTCTTCTAAAATTAGGTTTACAACCTCTTCTACACTCCTAGAATTCCCTTGGAAAATTCTTGCATTTCTTTGTATCCAGAAGTGCCACCATGTTGTGATCAAAGTTCCCAAGTTGCATCTTGTTTGTCTTGGTGTTCCATTAGTAGAGATGGTGCTAACCCACTTAGTGATAGTTTCTTGTGGTGGAGTCTTTGTGATTCCTCTTAATATAGAGATCAAGCTCCAAACTTGTCTTGTGTATTCGCAGGCTCTGAATAGATGATATGTATTTTCAAAGGCATTTGTGCACAAAGAGCATATCCAATCGCACGGCCAAAGTCTGATTAGGACATTCTCAGCTGTGAGGGCCTTTTGGTGCATGATTAACCATCCTAGAAAGCGTTGGTTTGGTTGCGCATCCGAAGACCAATTGTACTTGAAGATTGGGTTGATTGTTGATCCTAAGAACTTGGGTGTTGATTGCTGATCCTAAGAACTGTGCTTGCTATGCACTTTTTGTTGAGAAGTTTCTTGATGAGCTCATTGTCCAGACTATATCATCCTCAATGTCTTCAGCAAGCTGGATGCAGGTGAGTAGATTGCCCAATTGAACCAATTCGTGGAGTGTTTCAACATTTGTTATTTGTCTAAAGGAAGTGAGCTAGGAATTGTTGTGGATCTCAACAGAGATTGTTCTGTTCTTCTTTATCGCCAGATTGAAAAGATTTGGCAAGTCTTTGGGACATTGACCTTGAAGCCAATTATCTTTCCAAAAAAATGTTTTTTACCATTTCCAAGGAAGATCTTTGTGCATGCATGGAAGAGTTTGCGATCTACATCATTGCAGGGAAGCTCCATTGAGGCCCATAGCCTAGAATCGTCTTTCCATTTGATCACGTAGTGCTCTCGAGAATTTTTGGAGATCCAGAATTCCCAGCCCTCCAAGGTCTTTTGGTCGGCAAACCATTTGTCAGTTCAGCAGGCTATTTCATGAGTGGGTATTCTCCGGTTCTGTTCCTTTCCAGAGAAAGGCGCTCCTCAATTGGTCAATTTTTTTATGATCCACTTCAGAATTTGCAAGGAAGTTAGCTGGTAAATTGGCATTGAAGAAAGGACTGATTTCACAAGGGTTTTCCTTCCCACTGAGGTATATTTGCGTCCTTTCTGTCCTTGAATTCTTGATCCAAATTTTTCCAACAGTGGTACAAAGTCAATCTTGCGTAGCTTTCTTAGATGCAAGGGCAAGCCTAGATGAGTTGTTAGGAAAGCATTTACTTTTCCAGGGAAGCTTTGTATGGCACGTTCAATGTTCAAATGTGCACACAAAATGGTGGGGATCTCAGTTTTCTGAATATTGTTTTGTAGCCCTGAGACTTTACCAAAGAGAGCTAGTAGGGTCTTTAGGTTTTCAATCTATGATTGGAGTGCTGGTCTTATGAAGAAAGCTACATCATCCGCGAACATTGAAACCTTGTAGCTGAATAGGTCAATTTTTTCCCATTTGTTCAGTTCAATCAATTGAAGAAGCCGTGCAAATAGTTTAGAAGAGTCTGGAATCTGAATATTTTCTTTATTATTTTTTCACCAATGCTTCTCATATTTATCATAAAATTAATTATGCCATGTGGTCCAATCAGTTGTTAGTTTTACCACCGACTTGAGATAGATAGATAGATAGATAGATAGATAGATATATGTCAGCCCGAAAACTTTTCCATGTTAATCCCCAAAATAATGAATAAATCTAGTCATCCATTAAGGGGACCAAGGCCCAAATGGTTCAAATTAATTAAGATAAGAGTCTGTCCTTGTTACAAGTCGATGATTTTGAATTTCGAAACTAGTAAGTTATAAAATACTATGATTGACACTCAAGATTGAATTCAGCAACTGACTAACAGCAGCCAAAAATGCAGCAACTGGACTGCAAAACTCATGGTCAGCACCACATTACTGTCGAGTGCCAATGGTGAGTTGACACAATCAGTGTTTGCTAGCTAGGAAAGGAATTTTGATCCACCCGTATGATGGCATTTTCATAAGAGGAATTAATTGCATAGAGGGTCAGTTACACGAGGTAAAATAGGCAAACCGCAAGCACTCATCCAGCTTAATTAGGATAGAAAGGGATGACATGGCCTCCTCATGTAGCAGAAAATTAGCTTTAGTTAAAGTTCGTGGGGATCAATTGTATGGGTTTTATCTTTTATGAGATACGCTAATTGAAAATAATGAACTATGTATTATCTAAGTTAAGTGCATGGTCGTACAGGAACAGGGGTGGGACTAGAGTATACGAGGGGAATGCCCAGAAACTTCGGTCAAGAAAACTTTTTTTTAAGCTATAGCTTTCATATTTTTACCATGTGTACATCCATCTCAATATAAACTTATGTATCTACATAAGCTTAAATTCGGTCAAAGTAAAGTAAACTAAGCAAGTAGTACCTTCTTTATTTTGTTCCAGTCCATCCCTAATAGAAATACAATTGACTATTGCTTTTCTCCTGTATATCTTTATTTTATTTTCATTGTTACAGCAAGATATACTTAGGACTTTCAACGGACTCGGGCTTGTTCAGTTTTTCAGGAGTATGGTACTCCGTTAGGAAAAAAAACAGGGAAATTATGCTAGGTTAATAGAGGAAACACCGTATAGAGAGACAGGATGGGACATACTCGATTTTTTTTTTTTTTTGACTGGAAACATACTCGAATTGGGATTGGGAGTAGCAAAGATGGGGATAACTGGATAAGTTAAGCGGGACTGGTGTAGATTAGGACAGCATAGGGAATAGCCGTGCAAGGGCCATAGAACTTGCCTTCTTCTTCTTCTTCTTCTTCTTCTTCTTCTTCTTTATGTAGTAATAAAGACAGAATTTTAGTCTCATACTTTTTCGTATTAAATAGATAGCGTCCACGGATATTATCTAGATAATTCCTTACATGTCCCTAGGTTTTCGTTATGTGTCTTATATATATGTCCTTAAGTTTATCCTGTACATACCGTCGAGTTTTCGTGTCGATTCCTGTTACGCCCATTTCAGCAAAGTTGTCTATTAGAAATAACTATACTGTTGTTTGCTAAAAAAAAGTGCTAGCTAGATTAAAGAATGTCATTCTCAACATGAGAACTATTTCAGTTTAAAAATCGTATGTAATAAAATTATTTAACTCCAAACAGTTTAATTTTTTTTTAAGTTTTGCATCAAACAGTTTTGTTCCTCTGGTTTTATATAATTATTTTTTCAACTTAAAAAGTAAGTTTTTATAATAAGCTAGGACTTATAAACTAATGAGAGGCAATATAGTGTTTTTTCTTAACAAAAATATAGTGGTTTACTCAAGGCCAAATGACAGAATGAGTATAGAGAGGATTAAAACGGGGCGTAGGCCGGTGATAAGACAAACTCAAGAGTATGGAAGATATGGAGGGGATTGAAACGGGGGTATGCAGGAGATAAGGGAAAACCCAAAAGCAAGAGCATGAAAGGTAAGGGATAGAGCGAAAACTTAGAGAGACACGAGGAATTGTCTGTATTGTATTATAATTAAAGTGTGAGAGTGTATCTCCTAATAAATTAGGTAGAGGCCATAACCAATACGCATATTCCTCATAAAATTTCTAAGCATAAGTTGACTTGTCAATACAAAGTTTTGGCCACTATGTATATATCTGGGTCAACCATTCATAATTGAAAAAATAAAGGTTAATCAAACATGTGGTGCAAGAATTGTCTCCACCTGTCAAAAGTTTGTTCGTATTAAATTTTCTTTTTATATAACATTTTTGTCATTTTTAATCGTCGACATAGTGGTTATCCTATTTGTGAGACTTTGATCTATAAGTTATTTTTCTGGTATGTTCATGTTTTTCTCATATATATTATGAATTTATTTGTCCTTAAGGATTGATGTTTACAGCATATATAATGAGCAATAATATGCATGCATCGTCCGGACTGCCAACCAATCTAGCCACGAAATGCGAAATGTGATCTTGCTAGTATACTAAAAATTCGGCTAAAGGTGGTGCTAGAGTAAAAATAGGTAAAATGTATCTACACTACTCTGCAAATTAGTGGTGGTGGCAATGAATCTATGACCACTATCTCCATTATTGTTGGTGAAACCCACATACTCAATAAATTTAAACGTTGCCAAAAGAACAATGTCTAAAAAAAAATAATGTTCATATTATTTGGTAAGATCTCCAGGGAAAATTCCATATAGCTAAAGGGGATGGAATGAGTCAATCTACATGTCCTTCAAATGATGAGCGTGCAATAATATACACAGCATGATTCTTTTTTCCAATGAAGCGCATAGGTAATTTACTAGTATCTTGAAATGCAAGTAAATTTGCTCTATTATCCAAGTAAGTCACACAGAAGTTGATGCGATCATACTACTTGGATTTGTCGCGTCAGTTCTTTCTAGATAATAGAATATAACATCCCGACCTTTACTCAAAAGAGTTACAGCCCATTATTACAGTCTAGCACTCAAAATAAGCATAATCTAAAAATAATAGCGACCAGCATATAAAGATAAAAATAACCAATAAAATATATGGAGAACACATTATTGAAGTCTATTTGAGAATCTCCATCCATAATTGGCAAAAAGCTACATAACCATCGACTCAAGCTTTCTGCATGCAATTTCTAAAAGATCTCCATCTTCATCATACCTTTGTAACCATGCCCAAAAACCGGAGCCAATATGTTGCCCTGAAAATTACCTGCATATATGAAACAGATGGCGATTTATCAAAAACAATGTCATTCGTGTACAACCACAGAGCCCAACATATTGCAGAAAGCTCCCAGCAATATAAGTTTACTTTTCTTCTTGTCCACCCCTAACAGCCACCCATCAAAAATATGAGAAATGCTAGTAGGAACGTATAAGCCAAAAGAAAACTAAACTGCTCTCCATATGAATTTTGTGTAATGGCAATCGATAAACAGATGGTTAATTGTTTCATTTTTCATACAGAAACAACATCTTAAGCTGCCATTCCAGTTTTTTCTTGCTAATTATCTTTCTTTAATACCACCCTTTTAAGCAAATACCACATATATTAAGTGGCATCTTAAGCTTCCAAATTATCTTTTGATGATCTTAACGAAAGTCCCATGCGGCCGGTATAATCTCAGAGCGTAAATATATGCTTTGTTTCTATTACCTCGATCTGTTCTAGTGAAATCTCATTAGACATGTTTATTGGGATTAATACACATGAGAAAATGATTAATTAATAAACGATATTAGAACTTGATATGAGAAAGTGGTATTGGTAGATTAATTTGTCATCAAAACACCCTCATATAATTAATTTTTAAAATAGTTTTTACTACTATATAGTTAGAAAATAATAATAATTAGACATAGTAAAAAAAACAAAGGTAGTACTCATAAACGATCTTAAATTAATATCCTGTCCGTGAGTCCGTCCGATCAGGAATTGGACGGCCAGGATTTCTCCACACCATTGCCAAAACATGCAAATAAAAAGAGTGGGCGGCCACGCCCACGCGGGCCCCGGGCGCGGCGGAGTGGGCGGGAGCGTTCTCCTGCCCGTTTCCCGGGCTTTTTTTTTCCATTTCCCGTCGTCTCCACCTCACCACCTCTCTAAACAAAGCCAAGATCCCCCCACCAACCAACCACCATTGAGGAGATTCCTCTTCTTCTTCTTCTCCTCCTCCCCCTCCTCATCTCCCATCGCAAATCCGGCCGCGAGCGCGCGCGAGCGCGACATGCACCCCACGTTCGCGCGCGGCTTAAATTAGGCAAGAGGCGCGCCACGGTCGCGCCTTCTTTGTCTCTCCCTTGTTTTTTTTAAAATTTTTTTATAAGCTGCGAGGCCGCGTCGTCCGCCATTCTCTTCTTCTTCTTGTTGCACACCGCCGGCCGGCCGTGCGTAGTGCGTGGCATGTCCGTGTTCCCCCTAGCAGCTGATTGATTTGATTTGGTTTTTTTCTTTGCTTGATTACTTCCTTCGATCTTGCCCTGGTTGGTTGGTGGTGGTGGTGGGTTTTGCTATCTCTGCGTGCGTGTTCCGGCCGTGTCGGCGGCGGCGAGCGTGAGGAGGCGCGGCGGCGGAGGCGGCGGTGAGCGAACGGCGGGTGCCACGTGCCCACGCCTTGCGCGCGAAGCTCGAGGCGGTGGGCTGGGTGATGGTGCGGTTCCTCCGGCGCCATAGCCTCGACAAGAACAGCGCGCAGTTCCATCGCCAGCTGAGCCACGACAGCAGCAGCAGCAGCAGCGACACCGCCGACATGCACGAGCCTCACGGCAATGGCAGCGGGGGCACTCCCCCGCTGCCCAACGGGAGAGCCGCCGCCGCCGGCGCGCCGCGCTCCCGCTTCGGCCGCGACGGGCCGCCCTCCGGTACAACCCCCCCCCCCCCCCCCCCCCCCCCCTCAAACTCTCTGGTTCATCTCGTTCTTGATGCGCCATCAATCTGTTCGCGAAATTGATCGATTCTTGTGTTGATCTGGGGGGGGGCAGATTTGGACGTGATGAAGGAGAGGTTCGCGAAGCTCCTGCTGGGCGAGGACATGTCCGGCACCGGCAAGGGCGTGTCGTCGGCGCTGGCGCTGTCGAATGCGATCACGAACCTGGCGGCGTCCGTGTTCGGCGAGCACCGCAAGCTGGAGCCCATGGCGCCGGACACCAAGGAGCGGTGGAAGAAGGAGGTCGGGTGGCTCCTCTCCGTCACCGACCACATCGTCGAGTTCGTCCCCACCCGCCAGACCGCCGAGAACGGCACCACCATGGAGATCATGTCCACCGCCCAGCGCCGCGACCTCCAGATGAACGTCCCCGCCCTCCGCAAGCTCGACGCCATGCTCATCGTATAATTAACCTCCATTCTTGCTCTCAATTCTTGATTTCTTCCGCCATGGCGCTAATTAATGGAGATGGAGATGGCAGGGGTACATGGACAACTTCGTGGACCAGAGCGAGTTCTGGTACGAGAAGGGAGGGGACAACAAGAGGGACGACGACAAGTGGTGGATGCCGACGGTGAAGGTGCCGGCGGAGGGGCTATCGGAGGTGACGAGGAAGTGGCTGCAGTACCAGAAGGAGTGCGTGAACCAGGTGCTGAAGGCGGCCATGGCGATCAACGCGCAGGTGCTGGTGGAGATGGAGATCCCGGAGGTGTACATCGAGTCGCTGCCCAAGAAGGGCAAGACCAGCCTCGGCGACGCCATCTACCGGAGCATCACCGACGAGGAGTTCGACCCGATCGAGTTCCTGGAAGGCGTGGACCTGTCCACGGAGCACAAGGTGCTCGACCTCAAGAACCGCATCGAGGCGTCCACCATCATCTGGAAGCGCAAGATGCAGACCAAGCAGGAGGCCAAGTCGTCGTGGGGCTCCATCATCAGCTTCGAGAAGCGCGAGCAGTTCGAGGAGCGCGCCGAGACCATCCTCCACCTCCTCAAGCTCCAGTTCCCCGGCACCCCTCAGTCCCAGCTCGACATCTCCAAGATCCAATACAACCGGGTTAGTAGCACCTTGATTAATTCTTGCCATCAATGGCGATCGATTGGTGATCTTGAATGTCTGAAGACGTCATCAATGGCAGGACGTGGGGTACGCGATACTGGAGAGCTACTCGAGGGTGCTGGAGAGCCTGGCGTACAGCGTGATGTCGAGGATAGAGGACGTGCTGGGGGCGGACGCGGCGGCGCAGAACCTGACGGCGACGGAGGCGGCGAGGAGGCTGATGGACGGGGATGCGGCGGCGAGGAAGCTGGACGCCATGGAGGAGCTGGAGAAGCTCAACGAGGCGCCGGCGTCCATGACGCTCTACGACTTCATGGGGTGGCACTTCGACCAGGACGAGCTCATGAGGAAGAAGGAGGAAGGCACCCTCGACGAGGCCGGCGAGGCCAAGCTCAAGAAGGCCCCCAGCCTCGCCCCCAAGAAGTTCTCCTACGTCGACAGCCTCTCCGCCGGCGGCATGAGGAGCCCCTCCTCGCGCCACTGATCACCACCACCGCCGCCATTACACTCTCTCTCACAAGCACAAGATGATCGGCACCATCGCCGGAGTCGGACAAGATGACCGGCGCCGCCGCTTTCTTGCACGCTGTACATAACCGAACTCGACGGACACTAGAGATCAACGACGACACTGGAGTAGAGATCAGCTTGATTATTAATCTAATCAGCATCTAATCTCTTCTTACCAATGCCAATTAATGCTGGGGGGTAATTACTATTGATTTCTTTTTTTTTCTTCCTTCTCCATCTTTATTCTAGAGGGGGAAAAGAACAAAGGTGGTTTCATCTGCAATACCTGTAATTCGACGCCATTGCTACTGATCATGTAACTAGTACTGGTTTGTACCAAGCAGTTCTGAGTTCTCTTGAAAAAAGGAGAAGATGAACTCCTTGGGATGTATGTATGTAACTGGGTGGACGGGGAACACACACTGTATTCTTTCATTTGTTTCAAACTAATCTTTTTGTTACACTTGGTTTCCCATCTTGAAATGCCTGGTTCTTATCCAAACTTAGGTCACACTGTAAACTGCAACAGATTATTTTTGTAGGTTTGTGCAAGTAAAAGCATATAAGATTATATCAGAAAGTAGCCAGCCAAAAAAAAAAATCTGAAATCTGAAATAAGCCCAGTAGCACATCAGATTTAGCACTATATCGTGCTTTTACTCTTTAACACAATTCATGCACAACTCAAAAGAACAATATACTGGAAAATGAAAAGGATGGAATTTTATAACTTCCAACTGTCTCATGCTTATGACATAATATACAATTCACCTAAGCAACTCTTGCTCGACTCATTTGGCACTTCAGAGATCTCAGGTCACAAGGAAGCAATTGCCTCAAGAGTAAAGACCAACCAAGCCCAACAACATTTTGCCAACTGCTTGCTATTTACTCCTTCCACCAACACGTATGACCCAACAATGGAAAGGCAAAGGATTGACAGGAAAGGGTACAGGGAAAAAAAGGTAACCTCTTGTATGAACTTCAGTGGCTAACTAACCCTCAACATTTGTTTCCTCTAGGGGAAAAGAACAAACAAAATCACTTGTTAGCAGTCAAAACCCACGCCAAGCATTTACAAACATTACCAAACATCAAGGAATAAGTGGAGCACTATGTACATCTGTTTATACATTAGTCAACTCTCTAGATCATTCTCTTGCCTGACTTGAACTGACGCAGTTGGGATAGGCACATTGTGCTCTATATAGTCATCCGAAGCTTCCTCCTCATCATCAGAAGATAGAGTAGACGGCCCCATCCATGACTTGAAACCATCATTAATTCGCCTCTGCATCTCTGGGGTTACTTCTATTGTTGTCTCCAGCATTTCTAGACCCACATTGTGGGGAGTGTAATCACCCTCATCAAGGATCACCGCAGCTTTCCTTCTCAAGAAGAAGGCAGTGCCAGCATATAGGATTACCAAACCCCATGCTGTAATTTCATAGCACCAGAAGAGAGGAACAGAACAACTACTTCCAAGAGCCAGAAGCGTTGATCCAAGAATAATTGCCATGAGACCAAATATGACAGCAAAAACTGCATTTAGTATAGCCAAGCAACGCACACCACCTGCATTTCCATGTTTGGTGTTAATGGCTGCACTTAGGTATAAATTAACATAAAAACATTGGTATGGAACACGTTTAGAACCTTTTGCCAATAACTTTCCACACAACATATGATTTTACAAAAATAAATGGGAGGTTGCACTGTTACCACGCTGTATTAGAAAAGTGTAAGTACAAAAACTAGCTAAAACATCAGCCATACACAATTTACTCCACAACTGATGTCATGACAAGGTATTAGATTAAATTAAAAATTTCAGTCCAGTACAATCATGAAATCAGATGCAAAAAAGATCTACAGGACAGCTATCCAAAATACTTGGATGTTGATGGTTATCACAGCAGCCACTAATGTTCAATCTTGTCCACAACAGATAATCATGTCATCACAGGAATACAAGAGACTGCCTAGTGAGAATTTTGTGCATAATTAATGGCAAAATGCATGAACACATAATCACATCCTCATTGTCAAATTTTAGTAGTGATTTCTAGAAGAAAAGAAGTTCCAATTTTGGAAACACATTTTTACCGATGTCCACTAATGATCAGGGTTGGAAATTTCGGACCGAAATTTCCGAAATTTCGGTCCCCTCCAATCAGGGTTTACATTACCGTCGGTAACCGCGCGGTTACCGCCCTTACCGCGGGGGTACGATAATAAAAATACCACGGTAACCTCCTTAAATTCAAATAAATTTAAAAAATAATTTGAATTTTTGATAAATTTTGCACGGTTTCTTACGGTTTTTCACGGTTACTGCAGTTACCGCGCGGTAACCGTGCTTACCGCTGGGGCGCGATAACCCCGGCCCCAACGGTTTGGGAAACCCTGCCTCCGATACGATATTACTTCGGCCGAAATTTTTCATTTTTTCTATTTTTTCATGAATTTTGGTAATATATGTTCAAATTCAACTAAATTTTGTTCAAAATTTCGGAAATTTCGGACCGAAATTTCTGAAATTTCGGGATTTAGGTGACCTCCGATCAAAAGGGCTAAACCGATAAAGTGAACCCGGATAATAATGATGTAGAAGACAGATTTTCAGGAGTGCTGTGTCTGTTGCTGGGCAGATGGCAGATGGGAAGACCACAGGGTTGGAGAATGTGAATGTTGGTGAAATCTTTAGTCACTATCTATTTATGAGTGGAACACTTATATTTCAAATTAAGGTAATGTTGGTGAAATCTTTAGTCACTATCTATTTATGAGTGGAACACTTATATTTCAAATTAAGGTAATGTTGGTGAAATCTTTAGTCACTATCTATTTATGAGTGGAACACTTATATTTCAAATTAAGGTAAGGAAACATTATGAATGGACTTCATAAAACTTAATGTTCTCTAATATCCTATCGACCTTATGGCTTCCTTGCCTGCATGGTGAAAATTAGATATCAATCTTTAAGATGATTGTAATATTGAAACCATATGTATGTATGGTCCATGACATGTGATGGTAAATCAGAACCAAGTCTTTTGGTTGCACACACTTCCCAGAATTGCACTGTGATCCACACTGTGTTCAGCACTTCAAGGGGAATGCCAAGCAATAGATATGTTCCCAGAAAGCTAACTCATTTAAATATTTCAATAGCCGAAACAAGATACAAAATTATCGAAGATCTCTGGTAAAGATGCAGAAATAAACTCACCTCTTTTAGAAGCACAGAAGTTATTCTCGACGACACAAATCAATGGATGTCTTCTTGGAGCAGCATATGCAACAGATATGCCTGCAAGTAAATACAGATTAATTATTCACAAAAAATATACTACTCTTTTCTGGCAAGAAAAAATGGGTATAGAACAAAGAAAAATAAATTTCATGAGGTAACTCCAGGCAGCTATGGCCAATGCATCCAAGAAAATTTCATGAGGTAATGTGTCAGGGTGGAACCTTGCTCTGTTCTTAACTTCATACCATTTCATCAATCTTACAAAAACAAAATAACCTTGCAACAGGATAACAGAACTCTAGATCATATTTGGATACGTAAATTAAGGCAGACTATCTTATTTCATTAAAAAAAGTGGGAGGACAGGACAGGATCATAAAGGCGAAGAATTCAGGGTGTTTTCAGAATGTAAGTAGCTTTTGGTGCGTCTGACTCGAACAAATTTCAAATGATCATAGTTCATGGTTGGTAATTCCTAACTTCCTGATATCCTATTTCAAGCCTGGTTCTAGTTAAGGGGCTAAGAAATCTGGAAAGTTATAAAAGGCCATGGCTAATATTCAATAACACAAATAATTGCCCTCCTCTGTAAATTTGCTTTTCAGAATGTTGGAAGAATTTCCATGATTTTTGTCTGCAAAACCTTCTAAACACGTTTTCAAAAATTATTAATCATTATCAGTTACTTAAATGGCTCATTCATTTTCTTGTGGCCGTGGTGGAAGACTGGAAGGTAACCAACCGACAGCTAAAGAGCAGTAGTCGTGTCATACTGGGGCTTCAGTATAAGATTAGATTAGTTTCTTAGAGAAAAAGGCTGCTTAGGGATATTAGAGTTATCTGTTAATTGAATGGTTGGATTATTTGTTAGCTGACTCCTGATACAAAGTTAATCAATAAAGTAAAGGAAGATTCAATCAGTAAGTCCCTTCCTACTCTATTACTCCCCCTTTCCCGAGTCCTCTCCTCGCTACCAAGTGCCCCTTGTTCATCTAGTGTTTGACCTCTAGTTACCCTGTTGTGAGTTTTGACTTTGGTCAATAACACATTTCTTAGATAATTAAGTCCTAATATAACCTGAGTTTCTGCTTTGCAAGTGTACTATGACTCTATGAGTCCATAGTGGAGATATATTTTATGTTTTCATGTGTATTCTGAACTTGAATATACCATTAATTAATAATAACGTATGTGTCACACTGAAGGTACTAAACACACAATTACCCTAGAGATGCCATGTGAAAAATCAATATTCTTATAGTACGAACTGAGGAAATGTTCATGTGGCATCAGTTGCAAGAACCTGAGAAATGGCATGCCAGGAAAAGGGAAAAGCAAATCATATCCAATTAGATAATACAGCCTGTTGTTTACATGTAAGATTTACATGATGAAATGGTAAGATATACATGGTGAAATGGTCAATGAACAGCTACAATCAGGATCCAGATTATGCTCTGAATCTTTTGCCACTGGTCACTAGTAAAAAATGTGATGAATACTTTGCTAGTCATGAAATTATTGGCTCATAAATGTTTTCATAAATTGGGCTTGACTAATTCTCAGCAAAGCCTCCAATATAAAGATACGAAATGGAAAGATCATACACACTAAAGTTTCTACTTCACTCAATGGAACCGCACAAGGATATTAATCTTTCAGAAAAAATAATGAGACAACTAGGCTTCCCATTAGTTATAAGTTTCACATGATTTGTCCAGACAAAAGTCAAATGCAATTTCAGGTGAAAATACGGTCAATTGAAGTCCTATATAACTAGATACACGGTAAACCTCATAATCTCATGCCCCTTCCGATGCCCATTTTTGGTAAAAATATGACCAGCATCAAAGAACAATAGTACAATGCCCCTGATCACATTTATAATGTAATTCTGTGTATAGAGATAGCTAAGTTAATCAACCGAGTAGAATGCTCCCGATCACATTAATAATGTAATTCCGTGTAGAGATAGCTAAGTTAGTCAACCAAACCAGGGGGCTCACCAGATACAAGGTAGGCAGACGAGACGGCGAAGAGGAGGGCGGACGGGACGAAGACGACCATCCAGTAGAAGTCGGCGGCCTCGGCGGTGGTCATGTAGAAGGCCCCGCCGCGGTACCGGTACGCCTCGGGCTCCTCCTCCCTGCTGCTGGCCGCGGCGGGGAGGGCCTCCAGCATGCGGCGCTCGCGGCAGAAGGGCCGCTCCGCGGGCTCGGCGGGGAACACGATCCCGAGGCTGACCCCGGCCGCGGCGGCCACCGCGGCCGCCACGCACGCCCCCGCGGCCGCCGCCAGCGGGCGGCGGAGCCGCGGCAGCGCGCGCTCCTCGTCCCGCAGCGCCGCGTACGCCCGCCGCGGCATGAACGCCTGCCGCAGCGCGTCGCCCAGCAGCGCCATCGCCCGCAGCGGCAGCGGCGGCGCCTGGAAGAGCGGGTGGGGGGGTAGGTGTCGGTGGCCGGCGGCGGCGGCGGCGGCGGCAACCCTAGACGCGGTGAGGCGGGTAGGTGTGGGAATTGGGAGGCATGGGGGGATTTGGGAGGAAGGCTTTTCGGTTAGTTAGGTTGGCTTGCACAGGGGGAGAAGAATGGGGTGCGAGTTTCTTTCTTGGTCATGCCAAAGTCCAACTTTGATCACCTCGTACCGGTTGTTTGGCATGGGTTTGGGTCAAGAATTTAATTCCTCGACAATAATTTGGTTTGAAAAAATGTTATTCTGGGTGTGTTTAGTTTACATCAAAATTAAAAGTTTGAAATTATAAAGATGTGACGGAAAAGTTAAAAGTTTACGTGTAGGAAAGTTTTGATGTGATGGAAAAGTTAAAAGTTTAAAGAAAAAGTTGAAACTAAACCAGGCCTCTATGTACCGGACTAGGGTGATTCCAACTTATTTCTTCAAACTTCCAACTTTTCCGTCACATCGAACTTTCCTACACACACAAACTTCCAATTTTTCCGTCACATCGTTCTAATTTCTTCAAACTTCCAATTTTGGCGTGGAACTAAACACAACCTAAAGTTGCAACTTAGGAAGGCAAATTTGTGGGATGGCAAAGTTGCAAACGATTGTCTAGTATCGTTATTTTCATCAACAATATAGATTAGGGTGTGGAAATCCATCAGCATAGGATTAATTAAATATTAGCTTAAAAGACTTAAAATTAGATTGATATGATTATGTCAAAATAACTTTTCTATATAGATTATTTATAAAAAGAAATTACACCGTTTAACATATCAGGAAGCGTATACATAGAAAACGGTGTCAGCCCTCCTAAGGTCGGCTCATGACTGGGCATCATGCGCTCCCTAGCACGTGACTAAGAGTACGGTAGATCATTCGACATGGAGTGAAAAGTGTAGGAATCAGTGAAGTCCTCACTAGGACTATTTGGCTCTAATTCACCTCCCACTCCCACTTCGCTTCTTCGTCGAACATGATATCTTGTGTTATATGAACTGATGAACATGGTTACCCACAGGGTCATATACCTACTAGGCATTTCTCCTTTCCTGTAATAGCTCTCCCTCCAGAACCGCGATAGACACTATCTTGAGATTGAGCAACTGCTCGGTCGATAAGGGGTGGCACTACGCGTAACATCTTTTTTAGCATTTGCTCATTAGAAAGGATGTCTCTGTTGATGAAAAAAAACACACTGGCCTGAGAGATTTGCTTTACACTAGTCCAGGTCCAAAGATTTGCTTTCAGGTTCAGGCATGCCAGTTGGTTTGATTCTACAACCAACAAGAAGCAAAGAATCCAAAGTTGGTTTGATGGGCTGGTCAGGGATGAATTGAGCACCAATAGGCTGATGTTGCTATGGAATAGGTGATTGTTGCCCAATGAGTATCTAGCGAATCCGCTCAACAATCGGTTGCTTTGTCTTGAATAGTGCAGCAACTTGCTCTGGAGCGACATGCTGTAGATTATGCCTTGTATGCTGTGGCTGTTGCCTGAATAAAACACTTGGTTGACCATGAGCTGATGCTGATGCACCCGGCTTCCCAAAAGCCGATATTACTGCAGGCTGCTATTCTGGGATTATTCCAGATATATGTTGTCATTTACCACCATTATTAGTACTAATGGTCCTGTATTGTGGAAAAACACCCTTAGGAAGGAAAACTGGCCCCTTAGCTTGATGCTCAGTTATTGTGCCATCAACTACAAATTTGATCATATTAGTTAAAGTATTAACAAGCACTCCCGACTGATTGATCAATGCATAATGAATAGCATAATCAATGCGATCTTGTAAAGTGTGGAACTCTTCAGGATCTCCCTCTGGTTTCTCACCCTTTGGCTCGGCATCTTTAGGAGAACTTGTTCCTTCATCATCGAGTGGGAAAGTGACTTTGTGTCTTTGAATTACTGTACCTTGCTGGGTCAATATGAATGAAAGCAAATACTTATTTTGCAATTGGTTCATCATCTGCTCCAGATTCGCCTTTTGTTCTTCTGTTAGCTTATCCAACGTTACTGGGATGATGTTGTCTGGGTCAATATCATTTGCTTTGATATCAACCATGATGAAAACCTTGTCGAAGTCGGTCCCACCAGGCGTGCCAAAAGCGTGTTGATGAAAAAAAAACACATTGGCCCTTAAGATTTGATTTACTCTAGTGCAGGTCCAAAGATTTGCTTTCGGGTTCAGGGCGTGCCAGTTCGTTTGATCCTATAACCAACAAGAAACAAAGAATCCAAAGTTAAATCCATAAACGATAGCCGACCGGCTAGATTGTCGATGACGCATCGTCTAAATCGAGCCGATGCAATATGATTTGGATTGGCAATGAAATATATAGTGAATAAAGGACTAATTTTACTGCATTGGCTATAGATATCAGCAATATATAATCTATACTTTAAAATATGTTTAAACCAAGTGATTGGGATAGATCGGACAGCTACCGAGACAGTATGAATCACTTATGTCTAAAAATACTTCAAGGTAAAGATTATATAAGCTCATGTCATAGCCGATAGGTAAATCTAGTATGTATCGGCTATTGCTCCGATACTTCTTTATACTAAGATATCATTGAAGGTTAGATATATTAAACAAGAATCAATTTATCTTTAGTTTAACCTAAGCAGATTGGTCTCAAACTTAATATATTTTACCTTAGTGATATCTTGATATAAAGGGTAGATTTAACATATCAAGTAAATAGATTAAGAAGAAGATAGCTAAGCCAGGTAAGATCGGCTGAAACTCCGATACTATCTCTATTGATTATCATGAAACAAGCTAGAGATTATGGTTCTAGATATTACTTAATGGATCAAACTTAACTGATGTAGCATTAAGCATGAAGAGAAACATAATATCTAATAAACAAGCAAATGAGAACCTTTTCGAGATGGTAGATATACTATATAATCTAATTCGAGGTTATCTAACCCTATCAACACTCCCTCCGTCCCAAAATAAACAGTATGGGATGTTGTTTGATGTAGATGACATGGATAGTATTTGGAGCCAACACTAGGCAGCTGCACTATTTACCTTGCTCATCAAGTCTAATAGTAGAGCTAACTCCTAGCTATAAGCAAACGGATCCCCAAACCAAACAGATCATGCACCAGAGAAGACAAGCACGGACAACAACGAATGAGTTCAAATCGAAACCGGTTGTTCCTTGCCTACGGGCTTAGTCCATCAGCGAGAGGTGTCAGATCGATCAGAACACGGCAGCCAACTGGATGGATCTGGATCAGTTTCCCTATGGGTGTGTTTAGTTCACGCTAAAATTGGAAGTTTGGTTGAAATTGGAACAATATGACGGAAAAGTTAAAAGTTTATGTGTGTAGGAAAGTTTTGATGTGATGGAAAAGTTGGAAATTTGAAGAAAAACTTGGGAACTAAACCAGGCCTATGTATACAAAATAAACTCAAGTATGACTAAGCTTCTTAACCAAAAAAATAAATCAATAGAAAAGTAAAAAAAGATGTATCACATAAGTAAAGTTTATCTTCCAACAGATTTTATTTCACATAAATATGGGTATAAGAGATGAGAACAACTGCATGCAGATGTCTGAGAAAGTAGGAAGAGCGATGTTTGTTGAGACCAAAGATGATGGGCCCTATGGTTACTGCTCGATTTTGGGATGGATAGGGGCGGTGCGGCTAGCGAGATGGAATAGAGAGCGGCGGCAACGGCTGCTGGTGAAGAGATGAGATATGGATAGGGGCCTGCGACGGTGGCTGGGTAGAAGTAGGAGGGTCTACGCTTGGCGGTGAAAAATGGAGGGATCGAGAATGGTGGTGGAAGGTGGAGATGGGGGGTCGGTGCCCTACTCTTGGTGGTGATGGAGGCAGCGTAGTGCAATTTCCAGCGATGGGGCTAGCACCTAGCTCATAGTGGCAGTGGGGGGTGTCGCCCTATTCTTGGCATCGATTGGTGGCAGCGCCCTTCTTCTTCCCAACAAGGGGGAAGGCACCCTTCTTGGTGGTGAGAGGGGTGATGCGAGGGGATGGAGGTGGCACGTCTTCTTGGCGTTGAGGGGGAGAGGGCAACACGTGGTGGTGATGTGGGTGGCGTGTCTTCTTTGCGGTGAGGGGATGGGGAGGGGATGCGGGTGGCTATGTGGGTGGCGCGAGGGAATGAGGAGGGGATAAGGATGACGCGTGGTGCTAATGAGGGATCGATGAATTGCAACAAAGAAAGGTGAACTGGGAGGCTAGGTCTTTGACCGGAGAGGATAAGGCTAGCCCGTGTAGAAGGGATTTTAGGCACCAAATATTTGGCCTATAGCCCGCGTAACAAAGATTTTGGTGCAGCTAAATTTTTTGCGGGACTATCGACAACCCTAGCTTTGTCGATCGACGGGCTGACCGTACTATTTTAACTTACCGACAGATTGTTTGTCTCTAACAAAAAAAATACCGACAGATCGTCTGTCACAAAGCTTTGGCAACAAATTGTATGACATTAAATAGCAACCTTTACCGATAGATATCTGACCTGAATTTGGTGTAGCATGATTCGGCAAGTGGCGGGAACGGGAACGATAAGTGTGTATTTTTTTATTCCGATTTGGAAAAAGAATATGAAACGGGAACGATAATTGTGTATTTTTATCAGTCTCACCTATATGATCTCTCATTTTCTTTAACCTATACATTTAACGTATCTATCTTGGAGGACTTCTTATTTTCCTGGGTCTCTCTTCTCAACATAAACTTGTAGCTAACTTATGGCCTTGCTATTATATACTACTTCCTCTGTCTAAAATAACCGTCCCTTTTGGATGGTGCACTAAAGTGAAATGGCATTTATGCCCTTCTGCGATGGAAGGAGGATGTAGCATTGGGATCCCCACATGCAATAAAAAAATGGCATTGGGATATCCATGTACAGTATAACAAAATAAACAAATAAATGACTACACATGGCCCCTTAATATCACTCCTCCTAGCAACAAAAACGAAACCCTAATAGTTTGAAAAACTAATTGCATCCTAATAAAAGGATTTTTTTTAATGTACCTTAAAATGAGTATGGGCCATCCATACACCACGTCCAATGGACAAGGTGTATTGCTACTATATCAGTATATATTGTTTATAGTAGTGTAGTAGAAAGATATTTCTGGGAGAAAACTACATGGCATTCGTGTAAATACTCAGATGATAAATGAAGAGTTTACGGCCGATTGACCGTGCGATCAGGATACGGCCGGAGAGGCGAGGAAGCGACCGTGATGGCTAGGTTCTATGGATCGATCATGAACGAGGACATGATGCATCGCTGGCCTCCGTCCAACCGCCGTCCGTCGCCCTTTGCCGGGATGATCTGGTGCTTTCGATCGGCACGGCACGTTGGGGGTGCCTCCAATCTCCATGACCGTCGAGTCGCCGGCCTTCGTTGTCCCAGCGCCGCACCAAGCCCGCCCCAACTCCGGATCCACCGCAGATGAGGGGGAAGGGTACATCTCCGGTGAGCACTCCCCCGTCAGAACCCTCCATCCCGCTATGCTCAGCCCTCTCTGATGCTCGCGCCGGTGTACGCACTTGTCGCCGCACATCAGAGGGCATCGGCAGAACTCCTATGTCCGGATCCTGACATCCACACCGGCCACTGGCCATCGCCCCCACACCAATCCTGCCTCGATCTACATCGCGCTGGGTTTCTCATTTGCAGCTTCTCTCTACCGAAATAACCCAATAAAATGGTTACCTGTGGGACAGTCAGAATATGATCATTGCTAGAGGATACCGCAAGAACATGATTTTGCCGGTGTATGCTGTGAAAATATATACTGTTTTCTTCTAGAGGACATGACACATTATTTTATAAATTTCATCTGAATTGGAGCATGATTTTCATGTCTCACGTTCAGGAATGTGTCTGATGTGAGCCTGTCCAGGAGCAGACCATCCATGAGCAGAACTGCCGAATATCATTAAATAATGTTTATATATTTGAAGTTTCTTTGTTTTATTTTTTATTTTTACGAGTAAAACTTGTCCTCATAATAGATTTTACATAGTGTATTTTTTAACAATAATGTATTGAAATATTAACAAATACTATAAAATCACAGCACATAATTATGTCAATCGATGGCTATTCGCTACGATCTTAAGTGTGCTAGCGCAATATCTGTGCGTTATATATGGGGTTATCTGGAGGAACAGTGATGAATGAACATTTTCTTTGATCCTTATTTGGTCCTAAAATTAGTAAAATTTCTTATATTTTCAGATAGGGTTATTTAAAAATATTATACCAACTAGGTATTTATTATTATAAAAACAAGAGTAAATTTTACTTTAAACCATCCTTTAACTAACGTTTTCAATTTGAATCAGCTATTTTTACCTTTTATGGTACTGTGAACCATATTTAACTATTTTATCCATGTACATCCAAACTTGGCATATGCCAACAAGAAATAGTCTTACATATAGCTGCGAGAGTCCATTGATGAGTAGAAACCGACGTACTTGAGATCGTTCATATACTTGAGAAGAGAATCGGGGTAATCCAAAATGAATTAAAGATAAAATTATCCGTTCCAAAGTGAAAACACGAGTTAGGGTGTGTTTGGTTGGGCTTTTCAACCTGCTTTTGCTTTTGCAAAAGCCAAAAGCTAACCAAAGGGCCCAAAAGCCACAGCTACTTTTGTCCAAAGTCAGCTTTTGGTGTAGTACAAATCAAAAGCACATCTACCCCTGCTTTCATCTGCTTGCACCTCTAAAGGGTGATGCAAAGTGAAAAGTCAGATAATAAAATGTGGCCTAAATTGAAATTTGCTCTAAAAATGTTTTTACACATTCATTTTTTGGAAACCCTTGCAGTGTGATGGTAGTTTGTGGTAGTCACTCTACCCATCAACCATGAGAGTTTAAATCCTAGTGCCCACGAATATGAAACATGTGCAAGTGGACTTTAGTGAAATCAGGGATGTGTCGTTTTTTACTCTATTAATGTATAATTTACTAGGCACATTTATAGGTATGTGAGTGTAGTGTTGTGTGTGCGTGTACGTGTGACCTGTAATAAAAAAAGAACACATTCATTTCATAATTGTCCATACCAATTACTACCTCCGTTTCATGTTATAAGACTTTCTAGCATTGTCCATATTTATATAGATGTTAATGAATCTAGGTACACATATATGTCTAGATTCATTAACATATATATGAATATGGGCAATGCTAGAAAGTCTTATAATATAAAACGGAGGAAGTAATAAGCTGATGATTATTCAGGTAAGCATCCCTGGCCCTACATGCGGTCCCACCAGTCATTCATTTGATCACATACGGTAAGATTATAATAGGTGGCATGCAGAAGATGGCCAAGCCAGTATTCGAGAATGTGGCAGTGGACGTCCTTGGGCTATCAATGGAAAATGATGGACTGAGATGCTTGGGCCGTCGGAACGCTTGGGCCGTCCTCCTGCTAAACTCACGATGCTTAGGACAATTACTTAATTACTCTTCCACCTCACTTAATCAAATGATTAAAATGTCCATAAAAATCAACGGTGGGATTATTCCTACTACACTACTACCATCTCCTACTGGGAGGTACAGCTAAAGGCCTCTAAAAAAGGCACTGAAATTACAGTATCTCATTTCAAAAACAGTTCCTCCACATTATGGATTATTATGCTCCTAGGAGTAGTTGTGTGCCTGTCTTTTATTTTTCCCACAAGCCTAGCTGCACTACTAACTCAGAGCATTACATAGATATATATGAGATGGACCCTACATGATTAAGGAGTAGTTATTTGGATATAAATTTTAAACCTAAAACGAGCAGTTATTTTGGAACGAAGGAAGTAGTTGCTAGTGGAGATTAGCTAGATCCACTAACACTTGAGATACACAGGTAAGGTCTTGAATGAATGATTCGAAATCGCGTCTTCCTTCCTTAGTACCCCACGACTCTTGTCGGCATTCGACTACACATGCCATAGGCCCCCACCATGTCCGATGTGCTAGTCTGGAGCTAACTAATCTACCCTTCTCACTCTCTATAATTAATTATGCCAAGTGAACCAATCAGCGGTGCATACCTATCAACTTAATAAGATATATAGAAGAAAATCCTTTAGATCGGTCGCTCGGGGGAGGAAAAAATCGCCCCCCCCCCCCAACGCACGCATGCCGCCCCAGCCCACCACGTGTCCCCGTAAACACCTGCCATGTGTCTCCACCATATAGTCCATTATAACAAATCACACACATATTATGGAAACCCTCTATTAAAGAAATCTGTTTCATTTTTTTTTCTACCAAAAATATTTCACCTAGTGTACTCGCAATGTTTCATTGTGTATGGATCTAATGTTGGTGAATTGAAACATTCTTTTGTAACAAATCACCCACATATTATGGAAACCCTCTATTAAGGGAATTCTTTTCATTTTTTGTTCCACCAAAAACGCTTCACCTAGTGTACTTATAATGTTTCATTATGTATGGATCAAAATGTTGTAGTGACTTGAAACATTATTTCACTATTTGCTGAAACATTTGTTTTTATATAAGGTGAACCAGCGCTCGATTTAAACGATTGAAACATTTTCGATCTACTTAGTGAAATAATTCCGATGTACTTGGTAGAATAGAACAACGTGCAACATTTAAAATAATTCAACAATAAGCTAAATTTTTTTCATCGGAATATATCCATGTGTGGTCTTGTTTTAAAGATTTAGTTGCAATGAATTTAATGGTGCAATCGAATCATGATTTGGATAAATAATCTAAGAAAAAAATTAGTTTAAAGTAGTTTTTCACGCATATGTGGTGCTAGCGTCCAATTTTTACACCTACGGATCAGACGCCCGATCCATAGTCCAGTCCAAATAACTTCCACAAGATAGAGAGATAATACAAGGCACACATGAGATTTCGGCACAGAGAATCAATTTACGGGCATACCCACTGGCCTTTTTGGGGTCCACATTTTTGTTCTGCTTCTGCACTTCTGCTCATTCCGGAGCCTTCGCCGCGTCTCGCCGGCGTACGCCGCAGGCGCCCCACCTCCTCCGGCGAGCCAGCCCGGAGCTAGACGCCTGCCCTCCCCACTCTCGCCGGCGGTGGGCGCGCGGGGGTTGGCCGGACGGCGGGAGGAGATGACGGTGGCGGCGGGGTTAGGGTACGCGCTGGTCGCGCTGGGCCCCGCCTTCTCCCTCTTCGCCGGCGTCGTCGCCAGGAAGCCCTTCCTCGTCCTCACCCTTCTCACCAGGTCTCTCTCCCCCTCATCCTAGCCCTCTCTTAGAACTCCCCTGTTTCTGCCTTTGGATCAAATCGTTGGCGTTGTGAACTTGTGATGTGGGTGGCGAAATCGTACATCGGAGTTGTTCGGTTGGCGTAAAAAGATGAGAATTAAGTTGATTTGTGCGTCCCTGCCCCCTCCTTGGTTTGATTGTGCCAGGGTTTCGTGTGGAATTTTACTCTCGGATTCTGGATGCTGCTTTCTGGTCGTATCAATACGGTGCGACTTTTTACATTAGGGGAAAAAAGACTGAATCTGATTAAGGAGTAGATGTGTGTAAAATCGAATCCTAGATTACTCGGCTGTGTACATGATGCTACTCTCCCTAGGTAGTTGGAGACCAAAGCAGAAAAAGAATTACTGAACACCTACTCTTGTTGCAGATAATACTTTTTGATCCTATGTTGGTGTGCAGAGTCCAGTGAATTTAAATCAGTGCTGTTTACTGTTGGACATTGATTAGCTAATTCGTGTGCCGCAGGAAGCTTATATATTTTTTCTGAAAAAAGAAACAATGTTTTTGCCTTTTTGGTAGTGTTGGGGAATGATAAATGGCTTTATATAAATTTAGTAAAAGGTTGCCACTGAAGAAAATTCAGTTGCCAGTTCTGCTGTATGGGTATGTTAACTTTATGGATGTACCTATTATCCGGGGATTTTGTGTGTGAAGTGTTTTTTTTTGTCACAAACTGAATACCTGATCACATGCCTACTTAAACTTTATTTAAACATGGTCATCTATGTCTTTCTGTAATATGCAATCCAGCAACACTATGCAACTTCTATAGAAATGTTCACCTCTGCACCCTGCAATTAAACTCACACTATCCTCAGTATGTCCTTGATTTGGATATGTAAAATACAAAAGGCCCAGTGCTTACTGGTACTAGTACATTTGCTAATTTTAAGTTGTAGACTGCATTACTTTGGGGATTCCCTTATCAAACATGCTGCCAGGAGATCACACATAGACAGGAAGCTGCTTTATTGATGACACCATGGTTAGTAGGATATGATTAGTTCTTTGGGTCCCAAAATATGAGAAATGTTTTCAAATAAAAAGATGACTCCATCCACCATATTAGAAATTAGAAGGATTAGATGAATTTTGCCATGCAAAATTAACTCGAAATTAATCACTAGATCCACATCAGCATTGGAGCCTTGCTGTTGTGGCAGGGTTTGAGCATTCCATACATCATAAATCCATAATTGCTACATGATCCATTATTTAGCAGTACTCTTTGTTATGATAGTAACAATATTCACACAACATGCTATCTTAATTCTGCTCTTATAGTACATAACAACAACTAACTACTAAACAATATGCACACATATGTGAGGTACTTGTGAAACTGATTCTTGAGGTTCTAAATACAAAATACTGTAATATCTTCATATTTAAATGTTAATTCTGTTAATTTCTGTTTGTGCAGCACTTTATTCTGGCTTATAAGTTTGATAATTCTCTCGGGAATATGGAGGGTATTTCTCCCTATAAGATCAGGAGCTTGGTGGCCGTATGCAATTCTTATCCTTACATCTGTTGCATTTCAAGAAGGCATTCGTCTTGTCTTTTGGAGGCTTTACAAGTAGGTAAACCATAATTGAAAGTTGAACTTCACACCTTTTTATGGCAGTCCCTGTAGTGTATTCACTATGTATAGAGATGATATAATTATGGAACTTGAAGTTGATTTATGTCCTTATGATATGTGATGGTTACTGTTTTTCAGGAAAATGGAAGAGATGCTGGATTCCTTTGCTGATAGAATATCTAAACCGCGCCTCTGTTTGACAGACAAGATGCTAATATCGTTGGGTAAGTTCTTGCATCACTAGATCAATATGTCCTTATTTCAAGATTGGCTTAATATTTCTCCATCCATCGTTTATATAGAAACTATTTCTCTATTTGGCTTGTGTTTGCCTTGAATTTTTATTTAAAATAGGTACCCACTGATATCTTTACCGTCATTTCATTTCTGTGAAGAAATACATATTTCATTTGGATATGGGATGAATGGTACCTCCATTTTTTTAGGTGGTCTACAGTTGCAACTTTTTTCCACAAAAGGAATTAAACTTTAACTTTGTATTATTCACAACTCACAAATATCCCGTAGGTTTCTATTTTCCTGATGTGTCATGGGCTTGGGCCCATTTCAAGGCAGGATGGCCTGTGTGGCTGTATCACGCGATCAATATACTTATTTACTATTCACATGGCAACAAACGACTTCACATCAGTTGCCTTAGAGATAAGATTAGATTTGCTAATCTGTTTCATAGTAGTGAAGTCATCCAATCTTTATAAGGATTGATTCTCTCTCTAATATTCAAGCAAGGAATAATCAAGGTCTTTAGTCTCCTTCCCTTTCTCTCTCTTCTCAACCAAGTCTTATGCCTTGGTGGCAGCAATGGCCAACCAATCAAGGGTGTCTCCTACCTTGCTCCTCATATGTTCATACTTATATCCAACCAATGTCTTCAACATGGAGTAATAATTGCAAGCTGACGTTCTAAATTTTTTAGTTAGACTATCAAATTGACATTGACTTTGATACAGATAAACAAAACCGTACTTGTCCTGATTTTCGTTAAAAACTACTGAGTGTAAGTTTTCAACACACTCTTCATGTTCTTGTTACATGGTGCACTTAACATTTTGACATACTCTTCATATTCTTGTTACACAGTGCACCTAACAGTGGACATAATTATAACTGCAAACGATAGGCTTTGCAGTACATATATAGGTCATCTTGGACCATCCAGTTTTAAGTTCTTATTTCATAGATTACATAAAAAAGTGCAATATGTGGTAGGCATTAAGGATTCTTAGTAAAACAATTGCAGTGCTGAGTTGGTAAGATTGGAAGATTCACTGCAAAACTACCAAGCATTCTTTTAAATGGAGTATAGAACAGAGCCAAGGCACACATATGTGGTTCTTCATCTTGTGATTCGAAACTAGAAAATAATCAAAACACAAACTTGGTCTACGGTATTGGCTCAGCTGAATATTCTAAATGCAAACTGTGCATTCACTTATTGGTTAGTGTGAGCGTTTGTCCTTCATATCACTGTAAGTCAAAAATGATAACTGCTATTGTTTGAACTTTGAAATGTCTTTGCAGCTGGTGGTTTAGGCCATGGAGTGGCTCATGCCGTCTTTTTCTGCCTCAGCCTTTTAACTCCAGCATTCGGCAGAGCCACATTTTATGTTGAAAAGTGCTCAAGGATGCCATTTTTCCTTGTGTCAGGTAAGTCATAGTTTCTCCTTACTCTCTAATATGAATTGGGCTCTAGGAATGAAAAGAAGCCTTCCTTCTAATTGGATTGGTGGTAAACAATTTTATAATACAACTCTTTCTGTTAATGTTGTGCTTTCATTTGTCAACATATTTTTTAATTTCATAAATCAGGGTGATATTTGATGCAAAATTGTATTATGCTGAACTTGTATTGCATAATGATGTTATCTCTGTGTGCTGTTTGCAGCCATTATTTCTCTTGGATTCTTGGTCATCCACACATTCTCAATGATTATTGCTTTTAATGGGTACGACGAGAGAAAGAGAAGTGATCAAGTATTTGTCCCAGTTGTTCATCTGATTGCTTCTGTAATGGTAAGAACTAGGTTTCAATTTTTTATTTGAGCTGAGCATCTCTTATGACAGACCTGACAATGCTTCAACAGATTAATGTATTTTCATAATGTTGTATGCAGCATTCATTGTTTTCTTCATACAAAATATAGGTTCGGCTATACAAAATCATGGAAACATATTAATCTGTTGAAGCTTTGTCAGGTCATTCCTTAGCTCGACTTAACAATGCTTCAGCAGAGTAGATGTCATGTCTTTTGGAATGTGCTAAACTACTGTATGGTATAATATAAAGGAAATGTATTAGCATTTGACTGTTATTGGTATCAAGATAACTTTATAGTAAACTGAAACAGTGAAATGTTGCCCCAAGATGTAGGAAAAATATACAATATCATGTATAAGGTAAATGCATTAATAGGTGTTACTAGCTTTCGAAAGAAGTATAGTTACAAAATCTTTTTACCTACTTCATATTTTTAGAAAAGGCAACTTCATCTTGCATGGAAAGTTGGAGCATTTTTCTATTTCTTCTATCATGAAACTATGACATCAGTATCCATCTATATCACACCATATATTGTTGTAATATCTTTTATATTTCCAACTTATTAATTACTCCCTCCGTTTTTTTAATATATGACAATGTTGACTTTTTGAGATACATTGACCATTCATCTTATTAAAAAAAATATGTAATTATCATTTATTTTGTTGTGACTTGATTTATCAGTAAGTGTTCTTTAAGCATGATTTAAATATTTTTATATTTGTTCAAATTTTTTTAAAAAAGACGAATGATCAAACGTTGATTAAAAAGTCTATGGCGTTATACATTAAAAAACGGAGGTAGTATATTATTTGAGTAGCATGTGGTATGACATATGAATGTTTCTTCTTGATCTTCTCATGTAATCAAGTATGGTTTGCACAATGCACTGCTGAATTTGGGCCTGGCCTGATTATACCATTTGTTCATTTCAGACACTAATCAATCTTGCACCTGGGGGCTGCGTAATTGGTACACCACTATTATGCGTCATGGGTGCAGTGACGTTGCAGTACTGCTGGCAAATGGTATGGCGGAGATTATCTGAGCAGCAGCATCGGCAGTTTAGCAGCTAGTGCCTGGCAATGCTCCTTACATGTATCTTCTCATGTCCAATTTTAATAATCTTTTGTTTGGGGTACTAGGGCAAGAAGTTGTAAACGTAGCGAATTAGCGATTATACCACTAGTGGGATTCACATCTTATGAAAATTGCATGCAATTCAACGTCATGACTGAGACATTGAAGCCCATCTGTTTGGTTGCTCATGACATTTTTCATTTTCTTCTGTGCTTTGATGTTGAGTGGTGTTGCAAGTTTAGGTGCTCGGCTTCATCAGAGTTTGCACCAGTCATCATCTGACGTTAAATGCGCTTCTGTCGCTTACTGCTTAATCATCTTTCATTGGCTTCGATTTCTAGTCTAACGCCTTGGAGAAATCCTCAAACCAGTGCATTACGCTTGAACATCTTATGGAGAAAATATGAAGTTGCTCAAATGGCAATGAAGAATCTTTGCTGGTAACCATTTCTACACAGACGTAGTTCTTGTTCACTTAATTGCTGTAATAAACCTTAACAAATTTATTTTGGTAAGGCAACAAACTAACATGATTTTAACCTTATCTAACTCTGCTAGAATTTACCACTCTTAACAAAATTTGAACACCAAAAAGTGGTAAGATATCAAACCAAACAATACAAAAGTTGCAGTAGCGTCTTTTTATAGGAGTGTAGATATGCGCCAAAACCGGAATTTAATTTTAAGTATGACAAATAATGCCAATGCACAACAAATTGACTAATACTAAGGCACCGTTTAAATCAGCTTCTCTACTCAGCTTTACTTTATTCTTTTACACGTTTATTGAATTGCTAAGCAATGTGTTTTTAGAACTTTTTATATATAATTTTTAAATAAATAATTGCTAAACTTTTTTTATAGTTAATATGCTAATGACTTATTTCGTTTTATGTTACTCTAATAATTTAATGGTGCGAATATGTGATATTGGTACGGTGATATGAAAGTTTTCAAAAACATGAATAGGGCGATTATATATAAATTTTTAAAGATATAAAACATATAAAGGTTGAGAGAATATTTTCTCGGCTGTTATTCTATAGTACATTGCTACTCCCTTCGGGTTGATAATACTTGTTGTTTTGGACAAGGTTATCATTAAAGAATTAAAATTAGCAAACACCAATCTCTCTATGGCGTTCGGCAGCGAACATTCCAGGGCCTACCGTGTACACCGAGTCACCGAGAAGGCCGCTTACCCTTTTCTCTCTCTGATGGTGGTGGGTGGAGCCCTATGTTGCCTAGACGGCGAGATGAGATGATGGTGGCGGGTGGCGGTAGGGTTAGCTAGGGTACGCGCTGACCCCTCGCCTTCAACCCTCTTCGTCGGGATTATAGCCAGAAAAGATTTGTTTTTGTCCCGGTGAATGTTTTTTTTGATGTATTCTTAAATCCAAGTGTATTTTTTTTTATAAAGACAACATCAGTTCCATATTTCCAAAAAAAAAAGGAGCAATTTGCACAATTTTCACATGCAGCCACACAATTTTAGGCGATAGCGATATAAACACACATCGCTGTTCTCTATTTAACTATCCACCCATCCAGCCTAATCCCACTAACCTCCAAAAAAAAAAAAAAAAAAAAAAAAAAAGCCCTCGTCCCCGTCGCCGCTCGGAACGACGGCGTTGCTCGCCCGCTCGTCCCCCTCTCTCCCCCGGCGCTCGCCTCCGCCGCCGCCGCTGGGCGCTGGATCGGGTGGCCACGAGCTCCAGGCCACCGAAGCTTGTGGCCGCCGTTCCACGGTGATGAAGGGAGGGAGGCGGCAGATGGCGAGGAAGACGGCGCCGGAGACAGAGAGGAGAGGAGTTCGCCGCCGGTCGAGGCTTCTCCTTCCTGACATCAGCCGTCGCCCGCGCCGGTGCGGCGCCAAGCCCTTTCTCCTCCTTCTCTGGTCGCTCGGGGGCCATATGTGTCGCTCCGTCTCCACGCCGCGCCCGTGCTCTCGGCACCTCCGACGACATCCGCCGCCGGCGAATGTAGTATTTGATTAGTACCGCCTCGCCGGTTTATGAACGCAGTTATGAATTTAAAAGGTGGATCAGCTCACACAAGTTCTCCTCGGATATTATAACGTGTTTGCTTTGTCTGTTGTGCAGGTTTGCAGGTGTTTGTCTTCCGCGAGCTTCCGCTTCCCGCTTCTCGGCGCGCCCAGAGAGGTATGTGTGTGTGTGTGATGGCGGCGTTGGTGGTCGGGAGGGCGCGTGGCGGGTGGGGATTCGGGCACGAGCGGGTCGGCGGTGGGTCGCCGGATGACGCCCGGTGGGACGCGAGGAAGAAGGAGAGAGAGCGGCGGAGGAGGGCGTGAGGTCGCCGGACCTGAGGAAGAAGGAGGGGTGGGACTTTGGGCAGCGTCGCGTCGGCGGCGGGTCGCCGGACGATGACAGGTGGGACCTCCGGAAGAGGACCCGAGGTTCGCCGGACGATGCCCGGTGGGACCTCCAGAAGAAGAGGAGGGAGGAAGAGGAGAGGAATGGCGGTGGGTCGCCGGAGCCGGAGCTGGGGAAGAAGAATGATGAGGAGGAGAAGAAGAAGGTGGTGGTGGTGGCGAGGGGGGAAGAAGGAGGTGAAGAGGGGGAAGAAAAGTGGTGCGCCGGCATGCGCGTGCCGTGGGTGGAGGAGGGGCCGCACATGCTGTACGCGGGACCCAGTTTCCTCGCCGGCGCTGCACCGGATCCCAGCTCTCTCCCCATCCCCTCCTTCGGTCCTCCCAGAAGGAGGACGAGCAGCAGTGGCGGTGGTGTGGCCGTGCGCGTCGCGCTGATATTCTTGGCGGGCCTCGTGCTACGGTTACGTCAGTTGGAACGTGTACGAGTTAGTAGGCTAGCGTTGCTGTGCCTTAGCCAGTAGTAGCAGCAGCAGCTAAATAAATAAATAAATAAATAAATAATAATAATAATAATAAATAACTAAATAAGTAATAATAAATAAATAAAAAATAAAATAAATAAAAAATAAAAAATTTTGTTCTTCCTTGCCTTTTTATAGTTTAACTAGAGTTGAGACAATCTGAAGGGAAAAAACACTTGTATTCTGATCCATCCATTCCTGCAGTTTTGCCCCGTGTCCTGATGCCCGGGCCTTCACGTGGAGCACAGCCGTTGGCTGGGCTCACTCCATCTCCATGGTGCGGGTGGGGGAGGGTGCCGCCGCAAGCTCCAATCGGACCGGTCAGTCTCCTGTTCCATCCACTCTCTTCCTCATTGTTCCCATGCTGATCACCTTATCGGTTTCCTTCGCCTGCCGTCTCCTACCTTTGGTTGGTTCGAGCTGAAAAGATTTTTCAGTTTTTCTTTTCTGAACTCTTGACTCCCTGAGGTCGTTTATTCTATGAGTTCTCAGTCCAAAGGTTGCACGCTTGCACTTGACGTGTAGTTTTAGGATGACGAAGAAATGGATATTATATTTAAACATAAGTGCCATGAATTCTTGTTTAGCCGCGTATTGAAGTTTTGCATCAATTCTGAAGTGTCCCACCTCCAGCGATTAGTTTCAGGATGATAAGAAATGGATATTAGTGCTATGAATTCTTGTTGAGCCGTGTATTGAAATTTTGCATCAATTCTGAAGTGTCCCACTCCCAGCGATTAATTAGTTTCAGGATGATGGAGAAGTGGATATTAGTGTCATTAATTCTTCTTTAGCCGCGTATTGAAGTTATGCATCAATTCTGAAGTGTCCCAGTCCCAGTGATCGATCTGAAGTTTTTCCTTCTTTCGTTGTTCAGCCTAGTTGCCACGCAGACGAAATGATGGGGAATGTAGATATTTTTCCTGATGCTGCTGCTCAGGGATCAATTGAAACCTTTAGTTTTAACGATGAACCTCCTAGTGCGGAAAGGTATTGTTCTATGTGCTCGTGTTGATAAACTTCCATGGCTGTTTGGTGTAGTGATTGAATCTGATGATGATCCTTAGTGATGGGCTGTTTCAATGTGAGGCCGGTTTCTTTAGTAAAAAAAAAAACTGCCATTTGTAGTTCACAAGATTGTAATATTTTGTCATGTCTCCCTGTTTAGTTGGAGAACCAAAGCATGCAAAGCTTACTGAACATTACCTTTTGATCTGGTGTTGCACTGAATTAACTTGGTGCTATCCACTGTGGAACATTATTTAGCATTCCACATTATTTCGCTAATTTCTTTTCAAAAAAACATTATTTAGCTAATTCTGATGCTAAATCCTGGAGAAAACTTGGAAGTGATAGAAAACAATCCTTTAGGCAGTGTTGCCTCCAGTGGATTGTAGAGAATGATAAATTGCTTTATATGAATTAAGTACTAGTAAAAGATCACCACTGAAGAAAAGCTAGCTAATTAACTTGCAATATCCTCAATATATCCTTAATTTGGATATGTGTTAAAATATAGAAGGTGCAGTGCTTACCTATATTGATAAGTGATTAGCATTCTTCACTGGAGCAGCTAGAAAAAAGAAAACCTATTGATTTGATGTAGCTATTCTTTGACTATAACTGCTTGGTATGACTTTGATAGAACACATCCATATGTAGATAGAAAAGAAAACTTTTCCACAGATAGAGCTACTGTAGGTAAAGTAGGGGAAAAATCATGGATTTGGGATATCATCTGAATATAAGAGTTCCAATCCTCATCTATTTCAATAATCGATTTTCAGAAATGTAACTCTATTGTCCAAACTAAAGCAGCAATATCAGGGTGTATGGTCCGGGCTAGGCTTTTGTTAAGTGAGGTTTTTGGGCAGGGCTTTTGTTAAGTGATGTTTTTAAGCTCATGTCACTCATCAGAGCTTTCTTTTAACTGCAAGATCAATTATCAGGCTTCTATTCGTTGTCCATTTTAGAAACTTTCAAAACCTTTTTCATCCTCGCTTCTCAACTCCTGCCAACTTATTAATTTTGAATTATATATATACTGCTTTTGCTTTGGGGAGTTATTTGTACTGTTGCAGCAAGGGTCAAACTCTCCATACCCGATAATTTCTACCTTAATCATTATTTAGTACTGCAGTACTCTTCTGTACTATAGTAGCAATATTCACACAACATACTGTGTAAACTTGGTTGCTATTGAACATAATATGCACACATCTGTGGGGTACTTGTGGCATTGATTCTTTTGGTTCTGAAACAAAATATTGTTACACCTTCATATTTAAATGCTAACTTTGGTAAATTCTATTTGTGCGGCACTTTCTTCTGACTTATAAGTTTGATAGTCCCCCCAAGAATATGGAGGCTATACATATTTTGTCCTACAAGATCCGGAGATTGGTGGCCATATGCAATCGTTATCTTTACATCTATAATCTATTGCATTTCAATGAGGCATCCGTCTTGTCTTTTGGAGGCTTATATCAAGTAGGTACAAAACATGTTAAAAGTTGAAGTTAACACCATTTTTATGGTAGTTCCTGTAGTGTATTCGTTATGGATAGAGATGGTATAAATATGGAACTTGAACTTGATTTCACTCCTTGCAATATGTGACGGTAATTTGTTTTTCAGAAAAATGGAGGAGGTGCTAGTACCCCCTCCACTTCTGTAATCAAGTCAAAGTTGATTTCTTTAACTTCCGGAGGCTGGTACAGCGTGGGATCATGGATTTTGCATCTTCTGTGATCAAGTGCTGGAGTCCATCGACCACGTTCTCTCCCAATGCCCGGAATCTTGACAGGTTTGGTGGAGGATTTTTCAACTGCCTCAACCTGCAATTGTGTCTCCCTTCGAACCGGCCAGATTTTGATCAATGGTGGATGGAGGCTAGATGCAAAGTAAAGACACAGAATCCACAGGGTTTCGACACGCTTGTGATCTTAATCGCTTGGGGAATTTGGAAGGAACAGTATACGAACGCGAGAGAAGGAGCTGGATAGCCCTAATCGTGGACATCGCGGAGGAAGTGCGCCAACGGATGCTAGCCGAGACTAAGGTATAGTGCCGCTGGTTCTTTAGGAGTGGTTGTTCGCTCTGTCACACAATGTTTGCGAGACATCGCGTTTTAAAGGTTGTCGTTGGGTACTTGTCTTCCATGGGGTGGCAAGTTTTTTTATCCGTACTCTTCTCTTAATACAACAATACATGAACCATTTTACGTATTTTAAAAATAGCATATATAAAACTACCGACCTAGTTCTCAAGCTAAACTTTAGTCTCGAATGGAGGTTTCAGATCCTCATTGCTTGATCAAGACCTGCGCATATGAGACCACCGCCGGTGGTCACATAGCGAGGGAACAAATTGACTATGTGTGACTAGCGCCCGGAAATTCACCCTAAATAAAAAAAACTTTTAAAATGAAATTCTATAAATTATTAAAATCCAAAAAAATCATACTGGGAAAATTCAAATTGAGCACGTAGTATTTTTTTCATTTTCCTTGATCATTTTGCACCAGTTTTAATAGTTAAAGGGTACAATTTTACGGTTGAGGGATACAAATTGCATTGAATCTATATTGAGATAGTAAAATTAGACTTTTTCCCTGCTGTTGGCTTGTTGTTACTGCTGCTAGAAGGCTGCCATTTTTTTCCTTCCATCTATTTAAAGGGATGTCTACTCGATTTTTTTTATTTTTACATTCTTTTATTAAAATATTTACAAATATTTTTTTATTTCAAAAATTTACAAATCTAGATGCTTCTTGCCCTCTAGGACAACGTTTTAAAAAAACACCCTTCCAAAGGGCGTTATGTGGCCTAAATGTAAAATTTTTATTTGTATTCAAACCTGGTTATAATTGCTCAAAAAACTTGTAATGCTTATTCCTTACTCCAAATAATTTTAAATAGAAAAGTAGTAAACTACAAAGTTGTAGATCTCATCATCGTCAACTTTTATATAAAGTTTGTCTCCATCTGATCTCATTTAAAATGAAGATCTAAGATTTTGTTAAAATAGGTTTTAGAGTTTCTAATGAATATTTGGATGTCTAAATGATCTTAAATGAAAATGTTGTTAACTACAAAGTTGTAGATCTCTTCGAGCTCTACAATTTTTATATAAATTTTGATTTTATCCAAGTTTATATTATGTACGTTTAAGTTATAAAATCATAAAGCTAATGAGCTATATTGGAGAATTTACATTCAGAAACTTTAACGCCGTCTGGAAGGGCCCATTACAAGGGCATGAGGCATCAAATTTGTAAATTTTAAAACAAAAAATTATTTTTTAAAATATTTTAATAAAAATGTTAAAATAAAAAAATTCACTCCACGTCCTCTTGCGTTGGTCTAGTTTTCATCCTTCGACTTTTAAATCTGGCAATTTACATCCTATTAACTTAAAAAAACAGTCTAAGTTACATACTCGCTCTAGTTTGAAGGTGGTTTTATTACGTATATGTGGCATGAATAATCTAGATAACCAAAATAAATTTAAAAAACTAGGCTCTAACCGTGCATTGCCACACGCCATTATTATGTGTATTAACTTAATAAAGTAATAAAAAATTAAAAATCCAAGAAATGCCATTTATATATGTGTGGTTCTAAGTTTTACCATCGATGAATGCCAATTCTAAAAATACAATCTGTCAATGAAATGGGACCCAAGACCCCTCAACCAACTGCATGGGGCGCCCTATGACACACCATCAGACCGGGTGATCGGCACAACCATCGTCAGCCCTAACAAAAGAGAAGTGAAACAAGAACCTGGCCCATCCTCTGGCGAGGGTGAGCTCAAGTTCATCCCTGCAATTGCTCGGGACCCAAGCTCGGGGTCATACCTCTGACGGGCCAAGCCTCGAGCTAATGGCACAGCCGCCTCTTGCACCTAAGCTCGGCCCCCGTGGACTGCTCGGAGTAGCAGCAACATATTGACCGTGTGTTAACAGTGAAATTTAGTAAACCCCGAAGTCATCATCGACCTAGAGTCAGTATTGGCTTTAGAGTCCTGGAATCGGCCAATAGGAATCATCAAGTCGCCAATAGTCAGATTCTTGCTATATTCGGTTAAGGAAATTAATCAATTAAAGGAAGTTTATCTAGAAGAGACCGAGTTCAAGGAGAATGTGGCATGACAATTTATCTATTAATTAAGAATAGTCTATTAGTTTTCTTTCCTTCTATCTTTAGGAGAGTGTCATTTTATCTTTAGGAAAGTTTCTTTCATGTCCAACAAGGACTAGTATCTATCCATGGGTATAAATATGCACACTCGAGGTCATTGTAAACTATCTCACAAATCAATACAACTACTATCGGCGCATCACCACCCTCCTTACCGAGGTTTTTACTTATCATCCGGCCGTACTCAGCACCTGACGCGGGGCTGCATCGGCTTTCAATCTTGAAACAGTTTGACTATAAACTTAGGCTCTGTTTCTTTCAGCTTGGGATTATTATAATCTAGATTATTGAGTCAGATTACTATAAGCTAGATTGTTATAATCTGTAGTAGAATAAGCAGTTAGTTGTTTCTTTCCTAGATTATTAGAGCCTAAATTATTGGGTTTGTAAGTCTAAAGAGGGAATGGGGTGGCATGGTGGGTAATTTTTCACCCAATAATCTGGAAAAAGCTCACCTAAATGACCTTATCAGATTATAATAAGCTACTCCCAATAATCTGGATTATAATAATCTTAAGCTGAAAGAAACATAGCCTTAGTCAAACTTGAAACAGTTTTACTTTTACCAAAGTCAAAACGTCTTACAACATAAAATGGAGGGAGTAGTAACTAGTACTAAATAAAATAACTATTTTTTGTTGTTATTCTTCAATGAATTTTCATGCATTCTCTAGTGATGGGGTTGATGCTTCTTCTTTGTTTTTTTTATAGGGTTGATGCTTTCATTGATGAGAGTTGAGACATCAACCTGCAGGAAAAAAAAAAAACATTACCAGTATAATGCCGGCAGCATCTGAAACCTGAGACTAGAGTCTGTCCATTCCTGCAGTTTTGCCCGTGTGTCCTGATGATGGCCTCTCTCTCCACCCCACCTGCTACCGCCGGCGTCTCCCCGTCGCCCCGCCCTTCCCTCCTCGCGTACAAGAAGGCTGCTGGGCTCACCCCATCTCCATGGTGCGGGTGGAGGAGGGCGGCGGTGGCCACCGCAGCCACGAGCTCCAATCGGACCGCCGGTTAGTCTTCCTCCTTGGGTTCTGCTCGAATTCGCGGGTTGGGTTCCAGTGCTGATCGGGTTCTTGCGCCTGCCATCTCCTACCTTAGGTTGGAGCCAAAGAGATGGAAACTTTTTTTTGTTCTAAATCCTTCTATCAGTTCTGAATTCTGAGGCTAAAGGTTGCACTCCCGCTTGTTCCAGCTCCTCAGTTTGCAGCTTCAGGTTCAGGATAATGGAGGAATGGATATAAGTGCGGTACTTGCATTCTGCATTCTTGTTGGTGCGGGTCCCAGTTCGGATTGGGGTACTAAGATTTTGCATAAGTTCGAAAAGTATCCTAGTGATTCCAGGAGATCATGCAGTAGTTCTGTCATGCAGTCTGCTCTTCAAATTTGCATGTCTGTTCATAGTTGTTCATAGCTCTGTCAAATCTGCATGCTTGTTCATAGTTCTGTCAAACTTGCATGTGTGTTCATAGGTTGATGAACTGAACTCTATATGGAGTGGTGGGGGAATGTGGATATTTTTTTCCCCTGGTATAGGTCTTCTGTGAGCAACTGCTTTTGAATTTTTTAGTAATAACAGTGAACTTCCAAGGCTGGAAAGGTATTTTGGTTGCGTTCTGAGTTCTCATGCTGATGAAATTCCGTGGTTGGTTTAGTGACCCGATCTGATGATGATCCTTAGAGTTGGGCTGATGCAATGCGAGGACAGTTTCGTTAGTAAAAAACTGCAATTTGTAGTTCACAAGATTGTAACAGTTTGTCATGGTTCCCTGTCGCTTTCTTAGTGGTCTGGATGTGCTTGAAATAGTTGGATATATGCAAAATGGGCTGATGTGAATATGAAAGATCGTATCTTTATGATTAAATATGAGGTATGCCCTTTGATGTTGACTTTAAGGTTGCTGCCAGGGTGCTTTTTTCTTTCTTTCTTTTTTGTTTTAGCTAGTTTTGAAAGCAATTCTTGGCATTTGTTGATAGAATTTTTTTGATAGGAAAATACCTGTACGTTTTTTTGTTAAAATATGATTTTCAAAACCTTAAATGAGCCTTGCATGGTTGTTTTTCTCACCTTAATGATTCCTCGGTTTAGCTCTGATATCATTGCTTTGTTCTTCATATAGTGTGCTTCTAGGAGACTATGATGCCTTTTGTTTTCAATAATGTTTTTCATGCAACTAAACGGTATTCTTTTCACTGCAGCACCAGCCGAGACCATTGTCACTGGAAATGATGTCCCTCTCTTGTCTTTTGCTGAGGTGGACTTCCTTGTCTTTTCTGTGTTTGTTGGCACCACTTTCAATACCATCTTCGCACAATATTTGCAAGAAGAAGTTGGATTCTCCTTTTGTTTTAGAGAAATCGTCTTGTTCTGATTACCATTCCTCTTGTCTTAATTAATCTTCACTTGACTGATACCTGATTATCTACCTCATATAGTACATTGTTATCATCCACTCAATTTACATCCATACTAGTATGTATTAAGATTTTTTAGAACCATTTTGCTGCAACCACAGTATGATTAGAGCAGCCCAACGTTTCAAAACACTGTTTCCTCTAGGCTTTTTTTAAGTTGACTACGGTTTAACAGTCCACAGTAGTGTGCAAATACATTTGTGGATTACATTGCTGACTTTTTATTCAAGAGCAAAAACAACATATCACCCTTATATGGAGAATCGGATAAAAAAATTTGGAGTAATCTTCTTTTTTGTTGTAAATATATTTGTATCTTTTTAATAATCATGTACCAAAGTAGGACTACTGTTTTCCCTAAAAAGAAGTTAACTCTGTATATTTTCTAGCATCATTTATATTGCTACAGGTAAGAATGTCCAACAAGTCCTAGTTGAAGCCATGTCCTAGTAGTTGACATGAGGGTGGTAACTGGTGACAACCTTTGAGTATTTGTTTAGTAACTTTGATCTTGCAGTTTAACACAATCGGATTTGATAGGACTCTGAATAACTTAAATTATGCACCAAAACACTGATAATCTGAATTGAGCCCTTTAACAAGTTCCATCTTTGGATTATAGTTCCAGTCATGCTGATTACTGTGTTTCCTATCTCTTTGAAGTATTAATTACAAGTATTACTAGTTTTCAGAGAGAAGGGGTATTCATAACAGTATGTGGTTTACTATCTGTCTAAGAGGTGCTCACGATTCATGAAATTATCAAGCAGAGTAGGATCTTGTCTTGAAAAGTGCTATGACAACAGATATGTAAAGTCAAAAACTTTTTCTCTTATAGGTTGCAGAAAGGCTTGATGAATTCCATGCATCTGGAACCAGAAATCAAAATTACATGGCCATGTACTCTAGTATTTTTGGTGGAATTACCACAAATCCTTCTGCAATGGTGATACCAATCGATGATCACATGGTCCACAGAGGACATGGTGTTTTTGATACTGCAGCTATTATGAATGGGTGAGATCTTTGCTTCAATCAATTATGCCAACCCCCAAAAAAACAGATACTTGACTATCAATAGGAAATTTGTTTTCTTTTTTTAGTGTGTGGAAAATTGTAAGTGAACAAGAAGGGATCATTCTTTTTACTAAATTTCCATTCAGTTCTGATCCAAACACCATATTATCAGTATTAACTTTGTCATATTACTGTCAGGCACCTCTATGAGTTAGAGCAGCATCTTGACCGCTTCCTGAAGTCTGCATCAATGGCCAAAATCACGCTGCCTTTTGATCGGTCAACAATTCGGAGCATACTTATTCAAACTGTGAGTGCATCAAAATGCACCCAAGGATCACTCAGGTACTGGCTATCTGTTGGACCAGGAGACTTCCAGCTATCTTCAGCTGGTTGTGCAAACTCAGCCCTGTATGCTATTGTCATTGAAAGTCCATCGTTACCAGTACCAGCAGGATGCAAGGTGATCACATCATCGATACCGATAAAATCTCAACAGTTTGCGGTCATGAAAAGTGTAAACTACCTGCCAAATGCACTCACTAAAGTGGAAGGCGAAGAAAATGGTGGATTCACCGGCATATGGTTGGATGACGAGGGTTTCGTAGCAGAGGGTTCCAACATGAATGTTGGCTTCGTGACACAAAGCAAGGAGCTCCTCATGCCCCGTTTCGACAAGATCCTTAGCGGGTGCACGGCAAAACGGGTTCTGACCCTTGCCAAGCAGCTAGTGGCAGATGGAAGGCTCAGCGGGATCAGTTCAAGGAATGTGAGTGTCCAGGAAGGGAAGGCGGCTGATGAGATGATGCTCATTGGTAGTGGTATTCTTGTCAAACCTGTTGTTCAGTGGGATGATCAGATAATTGGCTCAGGTAAACAGAATTTCACCCCTGAAATTCACCTAGCTGTCGTTGTTTGGAAGAGTATCATTTTGCACTCTGCAACAGAAAGTGGATGGCTTTTAGCCCTTCAATGGCTTCCTGTAAACTTCATGCTAATTTCTTTCCTTGTTCTAACACAGGCAAAGAAGGCCCAATTGCTCAGATGCTTTTCAACCTCATTCTTGAGGACATGAGATCCGGTCCACCTTCAGTCCGCATCCCTGTCTCCTATTGAAACTGCTGACATCTCACCGATCTTTCTACAGATATGTGATAAATAACAGAACATGTATTATTAGGAACAAGGAACGATTACTAGAATTCTGAGACTAGTCACGTAAAGCTACACTCTATATTTCCATAATTCAGAAGGTGTGTTCTTCAGTTGCAACCTTGTGCTCTCAGACATCTTAATCCTGAATTTAAAGCTTTGCTATCCAGATGCTACGCCAAGCAAGGGGGGCAAGGATTTTGGTAGCTGTTGATCAATGTAGAGAAGATGTGGATATTGTACAAAGAAACCTGTGAAACTGTTAAATTTGTACAGGTTTTATTATGTCTTGAGTACCTCATACTGCAGCACAGACTCACAGAGGATGGCTTGCAAGCCACAGATTGCCAGAACCTTGAGCTCAAGCCACCGAACTAAGTCAGTTTATTATGTTTTACCTTTATTCAGAAGGAATAGTTCCAATTCAGCAACATCAACTTGATTCAGAGCTACTGCTTCTTTCTTTGGTAAGCTATGGCTTTGTATTTGATTAATCTTATCAGGCTGGAATGGTGCAAATGTTTGCTCTTCCTATCACATATTTTTATTTTCTGATGAAGAGGACGGCCCTAACATGGGCCATAGTTCGTTAGAAAGAAGGAAAAAGTACACCGAAGTCCCTCAACTTGTCTCGAGTTACAAAATCGTCCAAAACCGCAAAACCAGATATCCGGCGTCCTTTAACTAATCAAAACCGGTCACAATAGGTCATTCGGTGGTTTTGACCCCGGTTTTTTCCTACGTGACGGCTGAGTTAGCTTGGGACCCACGCGTGCCCCAAATGTCAGGCTGCCACGTCATCTCTCTCTCTTCCTCCTCTCTCTCTCTCTTCCTCCTCTCTCTTCTCTTCTCTTCTCTTCTCCTGTTCTATAGGCAAGCCGGCTAGCGGCTGGGGAGGAGGCCACCGGGACGAGGCGGGAGAGGAGGCAGTGGCGGGCGACACGGCGGCGAGCGACGACACGGCATCGGCCTCGTCGGAGGCGAGCACGGAGGCCCCACCCTCCTCGACCGTGCGGTGCACGTGGCCGCCGAGGCACGCGAAGAGGGCCCCCGCGGCGTCGAAGTCGGGCGCGGAGACGGCGAGGTGGGCGGTGGCGGCGGCGGGGGTGGGGATGGAAACGGCAGGGGAAGGGAAGGGGAGCGAGTCGAGAGCGGCGGGGGAGACCAGGACGGGAAGGGGAGCGCCGCGAGCGCCGTGTTGGCGGCGGCGACAGGGACGGAGGGGCCGCCCAACTCCACTCCGCCGTCCGTCGCTCCTCCCCCCGTCAACCGCGCACTGCTCCTCCCCCGCCGGCCGCCCGCAGCTCCTTCCCCCACCGCCGACGCGTCGCCCTTCGCTGGCCACCGACGCCCTCCTCCTCTCCCACAACTCACTACCGGCCTCGCAGAGAAGGGAGAGAGAGAGATGAGGAAGGGAGAGAAGATGGGAAAAGAGAGAGGGGGGCTGATGTGGCCACGCTGACATGTGGGGCCCACATGGGTCCCACGCTAACTCAGTCGCTGTGTCACCCATCGCCGTGTCGCCCGCTGCCACGTCCTCTCCCGCCTCGTCCCGGCGGCCTCCTCCCTAGCCGTCGGCTGACTTGCCCAGAGAACAGGAGAAGAGAAGAGAAGAGTGAGAGAGAGAGGAGGAAGGGAGAGAGATGATGTGGCTCCCTGACATGTGGGGCACACGTGGATCCCAAGCTGGCTCAGCCGCCACGTAGGACAAAACGGGGGTCAAAACCATTGAAGGATCTATTGTGACCGGTTTTGATTAGTTAAGAGACACCGGATATCTGATTTTACGGTTAGGGGACGATTTTGTAACTTGATGACAACTTGAGGGGCCTTCGGTGTACTTTTCCCTAGAAAGAAAGTGGGCTACTGGGCTTCCAGTTCCAGCTCGGTTGGCCGGTCACCTCCAATGGGCCCAAATCCCTAAAATCATTGCTTTTATTTTGTCCACAACCATCAACTACTACACAAATTGCCATGTGCGTATTGTACAGTTCATCATCTCTCTCAGAAGAAAACGACAAGGTGAGACATATAATTGACTCTATGTTAGGTAACCAGCCTATCTCATGTTCATCTAGGTGACGGTTTGACACATACATGACAGTTAGTGCTTATTTAGTTTCTAACTTTCTTTAAACTTTTAACTTTTCCATCATATCAAAATTTTTCTACACGTATAAACTTTTAATTTTTTTCTTCAAACTTTTAATTTTAGTCAAACTTCCAGTTTTCGCTTGGGTATGCATGCTCGCTTTTTGATAGAAAATTGCAGCAGCTAGTTACAACATTTGGTTTGTCTTCCCATTCAACATAGGATGGCAGTTCTTAGTTCCCTTTATACTTCCAAAAATTTTGTCGCGACAAATGTGTGGACACATACATAAAGTATTAAATGTGGAGAAAAAAACCAATTGCACAGTTTGCATGTAAATTACGAGACGAGTCTTTTGAACATAATTACGCCATGATTTGACTATGTGATACTATAGTAAACATTTGCTAATAATGAATTAATTATGCTTAATAAATTCGTTTCACAGTTTACAGGCGGAATATGTAATTTGTTTTGTTATTAGTTCCCGTTTAATACTTCATATGTGTATCCGTATATTTAAAAAAAAAATTGGCACACGAACTATAACCACCGCCGATATCGCTTTCGAACCATTGCGTGCGTCCGAATCGTTCTTATGAATCACTGCCGCGACGGATATGGATGGGATATATCCATCGCTGTCGATTTCGATTTCGATTTCGCCGTGCTCTCATCTCTATCCATTAATTTCCAGCTATGGCACATGTTAATCTTTTGTCTAGAATTTCCAGCTAGCTTTTAGTTACTGTAGGATCGAGATAGGACAAAAGGTTGCGCCGGTTTTATAGGTAGCTCGATCAAATTTGACAAAAGGATGCTGCCGCCGGTGACATGCCAAAATGAGCATTGGTATTATCTAGTATCCCAAGTACGCACTTGGTTCTATCAATTGAAAAGGTTACATTGGCCCACTGCGGAATGGTGGAGAGAGAGCTAAAGGGATTTATCGGTTGGACAAAGCCAAAATTTAAATTTTCAAACTTAGTTTTGGAGTTAATTTTAAGATATTTTAACATAGTTTTTATATTGACTTTTAAGTCATTAAAAACACATGTACAAAAGTTTTACCTATAAATTAATTTTTATTTCCTGATAAGTTGTTTTGACTTATTAGGACATGTGGATAACCGATGAGGCTGATCAAAGCATGTCGCACTCTTAACACATGGGCTCGTGGTCCTCGTGTCGCTTTCGGATGTAAATGTTATCATGTAACTCGCATATCTTTATTATGGCGCTTTTCTAATTTTAAGATGGTTGGTATTATCAAATTGATAGGAATAAGAAATAAAAACAAGTAGGACCAGATGTGCCATGCCTATGGTTACAATGAATTTGGTGTTGGCTTCATTCTCCCATAGAACAAAAAGATTGTATCTTTTCGAATATTTCAATAATTTTAGCTAACGCGATTGACTTAACATGTCATTCAGCTTAGCAAGTGAATAAAACACTACCTTTAGGGAGCAAATATATTGTAGAAACATCAACTTAGATGAAAACTTGTGTAAATCCCGATCAAAAAGTCATTTAAATTAAATAATAATCCTCACATGCAGATAACATGACACTACAGAAGAAATGATTTTTGCTCGGTCGGCCGATTTTCACAATAGTCCCGGTTCTAAAAAAGAACCAGCACTAAAGAGGTTTTTTAGTCCCGGTTTATTGCTCCAACGGGAATAAGTGATTTTTAGTCCCGGTTGGTGTTATCAATCGGGACTAAAGCTCCCTAACTTTATCGTCTGTTCACTTTGATGCCATTTTCAACCTTACCAAATTTTGGTAAAATCGTCAAAAAAAGTGGCTACATTTAGTTTGCTACCAAATTTTGGTAACTATATAAGAAATCCTGTCAAAATTTTGGTAACTATGCCAAAATTTTGGCAACGCCAATTTGGTAAGTTTTTTTTTTTTTGCAACAAAGTGAACAGGCTCTATATATCCCTTCTTCCTCCTCCAGTCCGAGCCATTGCTGCAAAATGGAGCTTTCATGGAGGGAGGTGTTGCCGAAATTTTTAGTGAAATTTTTTGTTGATAATACACAAATCAGAGGAATCGGAAATGTTAGCAACTACATTCTCTAATGCTGCATGTTTAGCATATTAGATTTATGGCTTTGTTTGTATTCAATATTTCTCAACAAGGTACATGGTGGGAAATGATGGGAGAGAAAATTTGCTGAGGAAAAATTAGGTAAAAATAATTTGGATAAATATGTGCAATTACCCGATTTAGTTTATGCAATATTAAAATAACAAATTTTAGTCTTTAGGACAAGTTTTTTCTTAAAAAAATAACTTTATATCTTACAAGCGCTTACAGAAGTAGAGTTTGGATAACACTTCTACATGGTTGTATTTAACATTATCTTATCTACTTGTGGGATCTTTTTATGAATTTAAATGACTTTATATTTGTTTGGAGTTTTACACGACTTTTCATTTAAGTTGGAATTTCTAATATATTTACAGATATAATCACTTTTAGGTGCATTACATTTTGGTTTTCACCCACACAACAGTTGTGCATGTGCCACGTGGGAAAATTATCATAGTTCATTCAAGAGTACTAATAAAATACTGCATATTATTAGTTTCGCCGACAGTGTATCATGCATGCATCCAGGAGATCGATCGATCCATGTATATTTATTATGATATCATGTCCACATCCAGGAGTACATACTACTATATATAAGTGCGTTTATTTCGTTTTCTTGCATCGTTTTGTTTCATCCATATACTATGTACTAACCGTCACTATCGAGCTAGCGTATGAGAGAGTTTCTGGGACGGCTAATATAGCTTTAATCCGTGTCTGCATCATGACTATAGCGTGTCATGGGCAGTAGGAAGATGATCACGATGGCTAAGCTGACGTTAAATATGCTTGGGATTCCTTCTCTCCGACAATCATGCACAACTACTACTCCAGCTGGACAGTACTCCATCCGACAATATATATATATCTGATATCTCAGTTTTGTCGACGACAGTGGAATCTTGATCTGCCCCAATTCCTTGGCATAGTTAGTGTTTTGTGGATTAATTGCGGCTAAATCTCCAAGCTCAGTCAAACTTAAATATGGAAACTTAATTTTAAATTGTTCTATGTGTTTTGTTTCATACTCACTCCATTCTAAAATATGAGAATCCAGAATCGAATAAAACATTTTATAGTATTATAATTGTGGATATGAGGTTCTTATATATTGGGACGAAGGTAGTAGTTTTCTTTCAGTTTACCCTGCATGCTTTTCAACCGCTAAGGGTAAACGTATAAAAGTTATGTCCTATTTTTTTTCCTCTTCCGTGTCATTGCCAGAAAAAAATATTAGCTAATTAGATCCTAAAAAATTTTACAGGAAGTCGTTAAAATATCAAAATATACATATAACACTTCAAAGAAACCCTAGGAGTTAAGTTCAATAAATCCACTAAAAATAGAGCCCTGATTTAAGCTTGTATTATAGGGTCCAACTTATAAATATCTCGTATGTGGTAGTGGTGTATATTGGTGTGCCTTCTACGAAATAAAGAGATAAAAGGGAAGTAAGCCGATCAGCGAATTGCTCTGCAGCTTAAAGGACACCAATCCTACAGAGGATCTATGTGAATGTTGATCCAACGGCCCTAGTTTTGCTGATTTGGGAAAATAGTTGTTTTCGCGGGCACCAGAAATAGAGAAATGGTGATGACGCGGTGTTGACCATTGGCATATGAATGGAGCACGAGAAGCTTCTTGGTAGTGATCGGCAAACGTAGAGATTGTCGGCGATGAGTAAGACGATGTGGCAGGAAGCGGAGGCTAGGCAGCGCAACTAGGACGTCCGCCGCAGAGCTTGCTTCGAGCAGCCTCGTAGGTGATGACAAGGAAAACCCTAACCCTAGCCATTTCCATGACTTCATTTGATTTTTTTTTCTTTTTTATAACGATCATCCGAGCCTTATACGGCTAATGGGCCTTCCTGGACCACGTGCTTAGAGGGCCTGGCTCCTCATTAGTTCGTGTCTAGGTTCTAACCTAGACTCGTGGCCAGCACGGCATGACACAACCTGTTTCATTAGCCATACCATTTGTCAACCCGTGCCATGTTGAACTGGGCTACCTGTTTGGCCACCTATACCACCCACACAACCTTTCATTTAATAGTTGCATCCAGTATTTTTTATACATCGTTATTTACTTTACAAGATATAATCTCTTATATCATACTTGCTCCGTTTCACAATATAAGTCATTCTAGCATTTCATACATTTATATTGATGTTAATAAATCTAAATAGATATATATGTCTAGATTCATTTACTTCAATATGAATGTGGGAAATGCTAGAATGACTTACATTGTGAAACGGTTGAAGTAGTATTTTTTAAAAATAATATCTTATATTATGAGATAGAGCGAGTACGTGACAAGAGTAATCCCGATGATACAATAATAATTTAGAATTATACTTTTTTTCAGTGGATAGTGAAAGTGTGGGACGTGTAGTAAATACATTCTCCTCCATAAAAGAATCCAGCTTTTCTCTTTTTTTTCTTCTTTACGGAGGGAGTACACGAACGAACGATTCAGAAATCGACAGCGCCTGTGCCATCCATCCATCCTTCCTTGTCTGGGCTTGTGTGTGCAGGCAGCCAGACAGTCATACTACTTCCGCCTCAAAAAAAGACAAACCTTGAATTTTCGTGTCCAACTTTGACTGTACGTCTTACAAGAAATTATTTTATAATTCGTATTTTCATTGTTGTTAGATAATAAAACATGATTAATATTTTATGCATGACTTGTCGTTTTAATTTTTTTTTCATAATTTTCTTAAATAAGACGACGGTCAAATATTGGACACGGAAATTAGGGTTTGTCTTTTTTTTTTTTTTTTTTTTTTTTACGGAGAGAGGTACCGGCACGGAGAATGAGGCGATCGAGTGGCACTAGCCTACCTACTCCTTGTGTGTCGTCGTGGTGCGGCGCTAGCTGCTGCATGCCACCCGCCAGCGTACGAACGGCTCCGCATGCATCATCGATCATCCATCAAAGCCGGGGCCGTCCGTCCACGGCGAGAGGAGAGAGAGAGAGGACCCGCGCGCCGCTCCTCGTCTTTCTCCCCAGCGGCGGACACGATGATTGCACATGATCGATCGGATGGCTGCAGTATTTTCCCTAATTTTATACGTACGCCACTACTTGCTAATAAGCATCTGACCAAAAGAAAATGAAAAAGAAACCAATAGTGGTCGTGCCCATACAAAGAATTGTCTTCACTTTCTGGCAGAGTAGCGGGCACAGCAAGACCAAGTGGGCGCGATCGACGAACAAAGGCTCAAGGGGTAGATTTTATTCTCTCGTTAGGCAGCAGCGACGGAAATCGACCAGCGACAATGCTAGTTAGCGGCTTAGCGCCCCCACAAGCGCCGCCGCGCACAGACGACGTCCAAAACTCCAACTCCATCGGTCGCTGGCAATCTGATCGGAACTGCCTTTGCTCGATGGATGAAGCCAAAAACAAGAGCATTTTACTACTCCCTCCGTATCAGGTATCAGGTTATAAGACGTTTTGACTTTGATCAAATTTAAACTGTTCTAAGTTAATTAAGCTTGTAGAAAAAAATAGTAACAATTTCAACGTAAGATAAATTTATTATAAAAATATATAAACTAATTTAGTATTATAAATATTACTATATTTGTCTATAAACTTAGTTAAATTTAAAACAGTTTGATTTTGACTAAAGTCAAAATGTTTTATAACCTGCAACGGAGGGAGTACTACTTTGTCTTCAATCTGTTCCTACAGTTTCAGTTCCAGTTCAGGCACCGTCACTTTCTTGACACATGACATACTTATGTACATGTGCATGATGCATCGCACGAAAACTAGAACTAGGACGGACGTATTCCAGTTGTAGAGATACTTTCGCAAGTGGCTGCCTACCCAACGAGGCAACGAACGAACGAACGTCTCCGCTCTCGCCGTCATCGAGAATATTACCACTAGTTTACGATTCCCCCTCAACCAATAGATCGGATCGATGAAGAATCGGAGACAGTTCGGCGATGACCGACAGCTTTTATGCATGTTGGCCTCCCGTCCCATCCACGTGGGTCGCTCGCTGCCTTCGTCGGCGCGGTGCACCCGATCAAGCTGCCCTGTACCATACAGGCCGGAACTAACCGATACGCTGGCTTTGTTTCATTGTGGAATTTGGGACCAGATCCATCGTATTCCCCCCCCCCCCCCCCACCCCCAAAATACTAAGCTTATCTTATCATTTACTCATCTCATACAGTTATTTCTCTTCTTATCTATTTTTATGCACTTATTAATTCCCTATTTGTTTTAACTCCGATATAATAATTACTCAAAAATAAATTTATTTTGAGATAAATGGGTGGGGCCAAAAATAAACTTATTCTTAGAATAGAAGTAGTACCCCATCACAGGAATTATTAACTATTTACCACTCTTACAAGTGGTGATAAATAATTTGTCAGTAGACCCACATGTCATAGACACATAAGAGCTTATGTGTCATAGACAACAAGTGGCAGATTCTTAATTGTCACATATTAAAAGTAGCAAAAAGTTAAATGTCCCACAATCAAAAGTCATGTATTGATCATCTGTTGTAAGAGCAATATTAATAATATTAATAGTGTAGTTAGCAGCGGGCTACAATTATTTATATTATTTTACACCTGATTCTAAAGCTAACTAGTCATTTCATTTTTAAAATATAGCAATCTAAAACTGGATGACACATATCGTAGTGCAAAAATATGGACATAGCCTTATTCCATATTAGGTTGATATTTTGTGATGGAGGGATTCGTAGTACTAAGACGTGTTTTATCCCATACTAGCTTATCCCATACTAGGTTACTATATCTTAGGGCCTAGGACCGAGAGAGAGTAGTACAATAAGGGTTTGTTTGGTTGGGTGAATGAGACTGGATGGAAGATGGTCGCCCAATTTGTGTGGAGGGAGTAAAGAGAACGAATTAAAGCCCCTAAGAAAAACAGAAAACAAATGCCGAGGACGGCCTATACAACATTTGTAGTCATCTCCGGTAGGCGCGCTTTGTGCCTGCCATTGTCCATGTTTTCTCTTTGAACTTTGCAAAGAGCCGATGGCTAAGGTTTCCAGCAATTTTGACAAATTGACCCTTTCAAAAAATGACCACATCTCAGCGCTGAGATCCAAGGTCTTAAAATCAGTAAGTAAGGCCCTGTTTGGATTCCACACAAAAATTTTACACCATGTCACATCAAACATTTAAACACATGTATGAATTATTAAATATAGTCTAAAAAACTAATTACACAGATTGCGACTAATTTGTGAGACGAATCTTTTGAACCTAATCGCTCCATGATTTGATAATGTGGTACTACAATAAATATTTGCTAATGATAAATTAATTAGACTTAATAAATTTGTCTCGCGGTTTACTGACAAATTCTGTAATTTGTTTTTTATAATGCTCAAACACCCTAAATAATATCCGATATGACACGCAAATTCTGTAATTTGTTTTTTATAATGCTCAAACACCCTAAATAATATCCGATATGACACGCTAAATCTTTACCCCCGTACCAAAGGAGAGGCCAGGGTAAACCCTCTCCATCCTTCTCTCCCGTCACTTTTATTCAGAAAATACATCCACAGGCCACGGAATCCACTTCTTTGGTCCCCAGAAGTAAATATAAAACCTAAAAAAGGCTGCGCGTTTTGCGTGGGATTCAGGAATAAAAAATCTCTTCACCTCCGGTCCTCACCATCATGGCGCCCCCCGGCCAATGGCATGCTTTTCAAGCTTTTTCATGCTTGGAGTATTCTTCTCCTCTCCTTTTCACTGCGCATCATCCAGAAAGGGAGTATTTCTACAAGGGTGGAAAGGTCGGTAAAAGAAGATCCTTTGGTTTGGAGCAGCGTGAATTTTTAATGATCTTTTAAAATTTGGCCATGGTCATCTTGGTTAGATAAATAAATACTCCTGTTATCTGCACACGTGTAACGCACAAACAGCGTTTAGATATTTATGGGAGAATTTGAGTTTGACTTGCAATTGATGAGGTGATAAGAATGGTGAGGCTTCTTATCAAAAAGAGAGCACGTGCTTTCGAGATAATCAGTGCAATAATATACTCTATGGTACGTACAGCTTCTGCCCAGAACGTGCTGTATACACGCAGCGAATGAAATACTACTTTCATTTCAAAATATATCATCGCTCTACATTCGTCTTAAAATATAAATTATTTTACATATATAATTAAATAGATAAAAATTCTTTGTATTTTAAAACAAGTAATATGCCCCAGTAGAATAGTACTCCACAATATATACACAGAGATTAAGAAACTAGTTGAAGTTAAATGGTGAGTGGTTGTAGTTGCTTGAGATAAGAAAGTATGTGAGAAAAAATAAAAAGGAGCGGTTGTAATTGATTGAAATAAAAAAATGTATTTATATTTAAAAGCAAATTTAAGGGTTAAAGGTAGCTATGGATAGGAGTATGTTACACGAGTCTCGACTCTCGAGCACCTTCGTATTGGTTATGTCCTTGGAGCAATTGATCGATCAACATATATGTACAGCCGCATCACGGCGATTAGGAAGCTAATTATAAATTGGGGATTTACGTTGGTACTGTGCGATCGAGCTGCCGCGTACGTCCTCGTGGACGCCACGCATGAGCTGACTCAGCGTGCAGATCTCGTGGGCCCCTCTCCATTTCCTGGTTACTTGGGTTAGGGTTGATCACCAACAAACAAAATAAAAAAATAGTAATATCTTCGTCCCAAAATAAACCATTCAGCATAAAACATGACATATTCTATTAACTATGAATATAAATATATAACATGTTAGATTTATAGCACTAAAATATAATATCGGTTGGTATATCTAGATTTATAGAATTAGAACGTGCTATTGAATTAGAACGTTGAAATGGAGATTCATGATACTAAAATATGTTAGATTAATTTATGGTGAAGAGGGGGAGCACATCACCAAACATGAGATGAGATGATCTGTTGTTCCTGTGTGTGAGTGTGTCCTTCCTCCCGTGCTCCACCACGCAATATAGCGTCCGGTGGTTTGCTTTGATGTGATGAGATCACTTGCCTATCTTGTTAGGTTGTACTACTACTAGTACTGCTCGGTTCATCGGTGGAATTTGATGTCTATATCTCTATTTCGGTAGATTTTTTTTGGCAAGATTTACCTTCACACGTGACTCATTTAGTCCCTTGTTCATATCTTTTTTTTAATAATGTTTGGCTCATTATTGTTGGAAAATAATTGATTTGTGATTTTGAAGCAGTTAGGTGACACTAAAATTGTTACAACCTAAATAAACCCATACATAATAAAAAAAAACGCGGGATATGTGATGAAAAAGCTTTCGTATCCATTTTTATTATTAAAAGGGGTGGTGAGACTTGGGCCGGCTAGCCCACCGCCTTGTGATGCTAACCGAAATACGGTCAGGCATTTCTCAAACTCATATATAATGAATATCATTGTCGGTCTACGTGACGAGAGCAACACTTTTTATGGCCCTATATGGTGTGTGCGACGATGTGGATTTACCCGCCAGCGCATATATTGTTGAACTTTTAGATGCTTTCGAATTAAAACCATGAATATATTTAAGTTGGATTGGTTGTAACTTTTATAATTTGAAACCAATTAATATATAATAATTAAAGAGAAAATTTAAGAAATACCATGGATAAGTGCCCCAATCCAAGAAATATCGACAAACCCAACTTACTAGAAATACCATCGTACAAGTGTTTTTTCCAAGAAATATTATTACCGTTAGGATTCCGTTAGTAGCCCTCAGTTAAGTGCTATACCAAACCATTTTACCCCTACGAATTGTTGAAAGATGATTAAAACTCTCTTTTGGTCAATGTACAATAATTAAGCGTAAAGAGCAAACTACAAATTAGTGTATGCTAATGAAAAAAGTATGAGTTTTAGCCATGTTTTAACAATTCATATGGGTAAAGTGACCCTTTTATAGCATTTAACATAGAGATGTTAACAAAAATCTAACGGAAATGGTATTTTTAGGACAAAAACGCTTGTAAGATGATATTTCTAGGAAGTTGGGTTTGTTGATGTTATTTCTTTGATTGAGGCGTTTGTCAATAATAGTTTTTAGATTTTCTCGTAATTAAAAAACATCCTACGTGTATAGTACATAAGGTGCGAAAAGCATAAGAAAGTAATGGCTGCGACGCTGCGTTGATGTTTTTTGGACCCAAAATCGACCGGCTGCCTGAAATATGGTACTACAACCTAACTTCAGAGTTCGCTATGATTACGATAACTCATGAATCAGATTCAGAACCATTTCACCCCTACAAATTAAAACGACACGGGACTAGTTTAACTTGCAATTAATTCCAATCTTTCCAAAAATAAGTACTCCCTCCTTTCCTAAATATTTGACGCTATTAATTTTTTTAAACATGTTTGACCGTTCGTCTTATTAAAATCTCTTATGAAATGTGTAAAACTATATATATACATAAAAGTATATTTAACAATAAATCAAATAATAGAAAAATAATTAATAATTACTTAAATTTTTTGAATAAGACAAACGGTAAAAAGTCAACAACATCAAATATTTTGAGGTGGAGGGAGTATAATAATTAAGTAAACATTATTAGAAAATAGCACAACCTAAAAACATTCTTTAATCACAATTCTCCTTTTTACTAAAAAAAAAGAGCAAACATTCTTTTTATAAAATAAAAATAAAATAAAATAAAAGCATTCCACCGGGCAAAAAAGGCAGCAAAAAGGACGGAATTTCTTCCGCCTGGGTCTCCCGGCGCCGACCTCGGCTTCTTCCTCCACCTCTCCCCCCCCCACTCTCTCTCTCTCCTCTCTCTTCTCTCTCTCCTCCACCGACTCGCCAACCCCTCTCTCTCTCCCTCCTCTCCCATTTCGTCCCCCTCCCGCTCCCCTCCCCGTCCGTCCCCCGTATCTGCCGCCACCGGGGCTGGGCACGGTTCTGGTTGATCTCCCCCGGCCAACTTCTTGCGGCGGCGGCGATCTCCGTGCGTGGCTTCGCGCCCCGGTTGGTTGGACGATGCGTTCTTGAGTTTGCTGTACTTGTCAGACATGATTTAATTGCATTTGGTGGTGGTGGTGGTGATGTTGCTAATCAGTTTTTAATTTTTTTTGGTGTCCGCTGAAATCTTAAAGAATTTAGAGAATTTTACCTGCAGTTGGCAGAACATGATTTCTTTTCAAGCAAATTCATCATGTTAGGGGATTAAGATGGCGTTGTTGCCAAAATAGAGTCGCAGCATCTTCGGGAGTAAGAGGCGTGTAGAGTGAGGCCAGCGTCCTGATTTGGTTGTTTCACATTCTTTCTTAGGTTGCAAACGTTGTCTGCTTTATGTTTTCTATTTTGTAGCTGCTGTGATTTTACAAGGGTGCTATGTTTGATATGTCCTGGTGATTTTAGCAGGTTCTTGGAACAATATATGGGTTCAAGACCAGTTGATGAGGTTCTTGATGCTGCCGCGGCTGGGGTCCACTACTCCACGCTCCGTTTGGATGAGCTTAACATCAATGGCTCCATGACAGGGGAGGAACAACCAACGACCTCAGGGGTGGAGAATGGGCACCAGGAGCCATTTGTCATTGGTTAGTAGTACTTGCTCAGTGCTGTTTTTGTCTGTTTATTTTGCAAGTAATCAGTAAATATCGACTGTTGTACATAATGTAGCCCTTTTGCCTCCCGATGTTTCATTCCCTGATTTGGTTTGGATTACAGGTGTTGCCGGGGGTGCATCTTCAGGCAAAAGTACTGTATGCAAAATGATAATCGATCAGCTACGTGATCAGCGTGTAGTTGTTGTTACTCAGGTTTGTCCCTTTTGCCTTGTGGTATTTGTGTCATCCGAATTTCTTTTGAATACCATATGCCACTAATAGTATATTTCTTAGTTCAATATATGTGGTATTAAGGTGAAATACATCCATGGAACTGTCATTTTTTTAGTTACTTTGTTCCATATTTCACGCATCACAAATAAAATAACCTTGTATTTTCGTCGTTAATAGAACCTAGATATTGGTATGTTTGGATCCATTACATGGATCTAGGATACTATAGTTATATAGTACACATCATTTTATCCTCTAAATGGGATTATGTTTTCCCTGATTTCATGGTTTAGCATCATGCACACCAGATGATATTTCAAGTGTACAACCTTTACCTTTGCTAATACAGTTAAGGCACAGTGCCTAGTATCTGTTTTCTGAAATTGTTGCTCTGCCTTAGATATATTGTGTAACATCATACTTGATATATACTGTTTCTTTTTTGGTATTTTTAGTTTTTCAATCGCGAAACTCTTAATGTTATAAAAGTGATTTTTCTTGTCACTCTTTCAATGAACCATGATCATAATACTTATATTGCTAACTGCTTCACATAATTCATTTCTGCGGTAAGTGGTAGGCTTGCAGGCATGACTGTCTGATTGTGATCGAATAGTACCCCCTGCTTTCCATAGCAAGTTTCTAGTTGCTCCTACTTTATTTTTCTGTATTGGCACTGTTAACCTTATTATCTTGTTACTTTTGTGATCGTGCATCTGAAAATTTGCTCTATTTAAAGCCAGCATTATGTGTTTATTGTATACTATTTCCATTAATTACTTATACTGTGTCAAATATGACAAGATAACTTTTCTACGAACATGCTTGTTACAGATTGTACAAATTAGTATATCGTGCTGTATTGCTAGACACCAGAATGTGCCCCCTTTATGCTAAATATCATATTGCCGCCATATTTTGTTTACAATCTTTCTTTGCAGGAGTCTTTTTATTATGGGTTGTCTGATGAGGAATTGGTCCATGTTCATGATTATAACTTTGATCATCCGGGTATGATGCATATTCCTAAGAAGTTTGCCTAAGTATGCTGGTGACTAGAGCTGTGCACTGATTTTGGTGCTACTGCTGCTGTCCTAATTTCAGATGCATTTGATACGGAGTTACTACTCTCTTGTATGGAGAACTTGAAACATGGCAAGGCTGTGGACATTCCTAATTACAACTTCAAAACATATAAGAGTGTTGCAAGTGCAAGAAAGGTACTACTATTTTACAGTGCTATCATAATTTACTCACCTGGTAAACTGAAGGTTTCCTCGTCCTGAGTTTCTAATAAAGCCTTAAGATTCTAATCTATGCCTGCTGTATGAACTGAGTGATCTATAAGTTAGTAGGAACTCTCCTTAAAATAGCAGCTATATTTGTAGAAAGGGTTATTTAGATACATGCTACATAATTACTAATTTTTGGGATATGCCAGTACAAAGTTGTTGCTTTATTATATGACACTAGCGAGTAGGTAAAATTAGAGATATCTCATCTACTTCACCATCTCCCGTAGCTGCTGTGATTGTTGGAGTAGCACAGTCTCATCCTGGTGAGGCTTCACAGCTTGAATTCCCTCTTGGAATCTAAGCCACCACTACAGTGGTAGTATGACTGAACTCTCGACAACTATAAAAAAAGTATTCTATAAAAAAATGAGCATAAGAACAAGGATTGTCATAGCAGTAATCCTGAGCTAACCTTCATTGTTCATGAGTATCATACTATCATTTTGTCTTCGCTCAGATCTTGTGAGTTGTCCAAGAGAAATGTAGCTGAAAATTGTGTGCTGGTCTGCTGGATAGCTAGGGAGTCAGAACACAGAAGTTTCATTTCCCTTTTGTAGGTGCTTAAGCTTTGGTTAGGAACTCATATATGCCTATTAATACAATCTGCCACCAGAAGTTTTCCATTAAAAAGCGATGGTTTTGAAATGCCGAAAGATCCAATAATTTGATATTTACTCTGTCCCAAAATATAAGGGAAATGTGAAGACATGGGAGTGATTATAAGGGATTTTGCCCATCCAATAATTACATCGGCAAAATCCCTTATATTTTGGGATGGAGATAGTATATTCCAGTAAAATTCGTAGCTTATCTGCATGGTTTTTGTCGGGCTCTGTGAAGCATGTAACTATGTCACATAACATTACTGCATATATCTAACAACAAATACTCAAAAGAACTTATCCAAGGCGACAAGCCAATTGTACAGGCCATGGCTGGGTACACCATTATTGGTGAAAGTTCTAGTCACTGAAGTAGTACATCCCTTCAGCAAAGCAACCTTTCCTGTCGATGAGGCAGAAGTTGGGGATGGTAGATATGGCTGATGAGGGAGAAGTTGGGGACGGTAGATATGGAACGGACGAAGGGAGAGGACAAGGACATTGTGTCCAGTTTGTTTCATAATGGCATATGTCAGAATTTTCCTACTTAGCAGTGGCATATCGAAGTCCACCTTGTAGTGGTATATCTGAAATGTAGTAACTCTATGGTTGCACATATTTAAATAAACCTCGTTAAAATATATTGTACTTAGTTTTAATTGGCGCAGTTTCTAGTAAACACTAAGCACCTTATTGTTTCACAATTTCAAATAGTATTATTTTATCCATGAAAATTGGATCACTGATTACAGTTTATTCTTCTCTTTGTTTATCCATATCTGTTTTACTTTATGTTTCAGAGAAACCCTAATATTTTGACTTCTGTCAGGTCAATCCTTCAGATGTAATTATTTTGGAAGGAATTCTGGTTTTCCATGATTCACGTGTCCGGGATTTGATGAACATGAAGATCTTTGTTGACACAGGTATCAATATTTGCATGCCAAACTGTCTTATTATCTCTAGCTCTTGCCCATGACCAGTAATCATCAGTTGTACGTGTGGTCAGTATGATTATTTCCATATTTTATCCACATTTGTATTTATACATGTGCATAATGTAATTTTGTTGTCTCCTATTTGATTTGAATTGGAAGTACTCCATCCGTCCCATTTTAAGTGCAACCATGAGTTTCCGTGCCTAACTATGATCATTTGTCTTATTTAATTTTTTTTTGTAATTAGTATTTTTATAATTATTATTAGATGATAAAACATGAATAGTACTTTATGCGTGACTAATGTTTTTGATTTTTTTTAAAAAAATTCAAATAAGACGGACGATCAAAATTGAGCACAGAAAATCATGGCTGCATTTAAAATGGGACGGAGGGACCACTCTTACTGTCGTACACTTATTTCCTGGACAGTGAGTTACACTTGGTACTAGTAAAATCCAAGAAATTATCAAGCATATCACACACAATCTAGACACTATAACACTAAATAGCAACAGGAGTACCCAAGAGTGACCTTATGCACCATATAGGCATCTAATACCTGATTGTGGGGGCTACCCAGCACCTAGGGCTGACTTTTAGAACACTGATTTCATTGTTCATTTACTAGTTCTTTTGTATCAACTCACAATTTTTTAGTTATTTCCATATTTTGAAATACTGTTCATTTGTTTTTTAAATACGAAAAGAGTTATTTTTGAAGTCACAAATGTCGCCAAATGTATATTGCATAAACTGCTGTGAAGGAAACAACCAAGGCTAGCACTTCGCATGCCCCCTAGTTAAAGAACTTGAGAGACATCCTTCTAATCACTCTTGTGAATTTATCACTATCTTGAACTTACGTATGTTGATAGACAGGGCCTGTAAATTCACAAGAAAAATAGTTTGTAGCTATCCATTGAACCCTGTGAATGTGTTGTCCTTTATTGTATTTCATCCTATTGAATTTTCAGATGCTGATGTGCGATTAACAAGGAGGATTCGACGTGACACCATTGAGAAGGGTAGAGATATCAAAACTGTGCTAGATCAGGTTACATGGTCACATACCTTTTTACTCACTAGAGCTGTTTTTATTTAACATGTTTACAAATCTTAGTTGTTAGGTCAGATCTCCTTGATGATTCTTTTTTGAAATTAACCACTTAATTCTACTTATGTTTTACAGTACTCAAAGTTTGTTAAGCCTGCTTTTGAAGACTTCATCCTCCCAACCAAGAAGTATGCTGATATTATCATCCCACGAGGTGGCGATAATGATGTTGCAATTGACTTAATAGTTCAGCATATTCGTACTAAGCTTGGTCAACATGATCTCTGTAAAGTACACCCCAATTTGTATGTCATTCAGACTACTTATCAGGTACTTCATGTGACCATAAATGTGCTGCAGTTTTTTCTTATAAAACCGATTGTTTTTTGATAATCTCATAATATTGAATGTTAATGCAATTATTTCTGGATTTTTGTAGCGTATATAAATATTAGCATTTCAATTCTTCTTTCTTTCAGATACGAGGTATGCACACAATAATACGGGATGCTGCCACAACAACACATGATTTCATATTCTATGCTGATCGGTTGATTCGATTGGTCAGTATGAAAATGCAATTGACATGTTTTCTTTTGTATGAGTTCCCATGGTAGCTTGAATTTTGCTGTGGAATATAGGTTGTTGAGCATGGTCTTGGTCATCTTCCATTCAAGGAAAAGCAGGTCATAACTCCAACTGGTAGGTAGTATTGCACTGTGACCATTCGTTGTCTTCCTTGTACTGTTCTGGTGTTACAAATTATCTCTTCAAATGCAGAGAATCTTGCTCGCTGCTAGTTGTATTAAGATGCTGAATCTGGACCAGTACATGATTAAACATAATGTCCTGTATTAGTATTTTTCCATTGAATTCAAGCTATATATTTCATAGTAATTTATTCTCCTGTTTCTAATGATTATGATTAAACATAATGTGGCATGTCATTCTGCGTTAAGTTTGTATGGGTTGCAGTATCATGGTTCATATTTTTTCCTTTTGTTTTTGTTACTCATCATTTGATAATTGCGCATGGCAACAAGCATCTATTTGTGGGTTCATGTTTTCTAAAATCTTGGAACCATTCATTGTTTGATCTTCTCGCATAAAACTTCTCACATCGAGATTTTGTAACCATTCATTGTTTGCTCTTCCAAATTTTCCCAAACAAGGGTAATTGTCCTCATTTTCATTTTCATATTAGCTGAATACATACAAAACCAAGGTAAATCTTGAGGACTTCTATCCGAAGGGGTTATAGATTATTTACCTCCATAGTTCTGTTCTCTTGAGAATCATGGAGTTATATGCATTTGTTTTCTCCTGCAATTAATTTATATCTTTGCCCTTATTTATGCGTGCAGGATCGGTTTACACTGGGGTAGAGTTCTCCAAAAGATTGTGTGGTATCTCAGTGATTAGAAGGTAGTAACTTCTTGATATTTTGATCTTGCACTCACTTGAGACTCTAATTGAGATCACACTTGGAACTCAGTTGGAAAGTTTTTTATTTTGTACCATGCTACTATCATGTTTGTCAGCGATATCTTTATGTTTTCTCCTTTTCTTTGCTTGATAACTCGTGCAAAATGATAAAATGGAGCGATATGGCTATTTACAAATGCTGTACCAGAAAATATTGGAAACTTTAATTCAGTGTCCTTAGCCTGGCCTTTGGGCTACATTCCTATAAACCCTATCCTAGTCACTACTAAGCATGCTTTCTTGAGCAACTCATAATCTAGGATTCATTCCTTGTCAAGTATCTTGTTAGTAAAGCACATCATAAATTTTTGAATAGAAAGGCATAACTATGTTAATTATTTTCTGCAACTTCTCTCCAGTGGTGAGAGTATGGAGAATGCATTGCGGGCATGCTGCAAAGGTATAAAAATTGGGAAGATTCTTATTCACAGGGAAGGAGACAATGGCAAACAGGTTTGGTTTAATCTACTTTTGGCATTATTTGTTGGAGTTAGTCAAATTACTAAGCTCTTGATTCCTTGCAGCTAATCTATCACAATTTACCGAAAGATATTGCAAACAGGCATGTGCTGTTGTTGGATCCCATACTGGGAACAGGTATGTTGATGATTCTCACATATCCTTCCTGTTGTTACATGAATTTTGTTCTTGTGCTCACTGGAGCACTTCTGCCTCCACCTATCTCATGTAAAAGAGAGCAAACAAATGTGGGGATTCTGTACTTTTGCAACAAAATTAGTTTGGCAAATTGTCCCTTTTCAAACTATTTCACGTGTCATCTGTGATGTTCTCAATGTATCTCATGCATATAATGTACATTGTTTTGTCTATTGACTTGCTGAAATTTCGCGCACCTGCTCTACTGTTGGATATTCGTTTCATCTCATATAGTCTTATCTTCTTCATCATACCAGGAAATTCAGCTGTTCAAGCTATATCTCTACTCTTGAAAAAGGGTGTACAGGAAACAAATATTATTTTTCTGAATCTTATATCAGTAAGTCTACTGAAGTGCTGACTTTGGATTCATTATTTATTTATTTGCATGGATTGCATATGTGCTCTATTGAAGCTCATAATCTGATTGTTTTGGTACAATAATAGATATAATATTTTTTGTCTCCTTTTCCTCTTACAAGGTTGTCCTTTAGTGGAAGCTAAATCTTATTTACGCATTCTGCCTACTTCAATACTTCACTTGTACTGGTTTGGTGAACACAATTGCTAGCTAATAAGCATATCTACTGCATTTTTCAACTTTCTGTATCTGTTGTTCGGCAAATTGCTGAACAGTTAATGGAGGGCACAGTGGATAACTCTCTACAAGTTACTTCTCGAAGTGCAGTCTGGAACTTATGACCATTGCTGTACATGCTTGCTATGTTGGAACTTATCACGTTCGCTGTTATTGTGTGGCGGTTGATAACCATTGAGCTTACCACAAAAACTGTTGGAATTGTTCCAGGCTCCCCAAGGAGTGCATGTGGTCAGCAAGAGATTTCCAAGAGTGAAGATCGTGACATCAGAAATCGAGTTTGGTCTGAACGATGATTTCCGCGTCATCCCTGGGATGGGTGAGTTTGGGGATAGGTACTTTGGGACAGATGATTATCAGTCATCAACACCATTCTTTTGTGATGAGAAAAATCGTGTCAGGTGAGACATTGCTTGTTTTTTATTTTTTGTTCCCTACGAGAGTGTTCTATTGTCTGATGCGGATTCAAGCTTATCGGCATAACAATTGACACAACTCATGCAGGCTTTTGTGAGCATTTAAATAGACAAAGTCCTGGCGGCGGCGGCGGCGGCATCATCTCCATTTTTGAGAAACTTAAATTTTACATTTGGAAATTCAGATGCCCATATTGATGTATTCATTACCAGAAACTGTGTATCGGTTGAACATTACAGGCCGATCTTGCCTAATGACATAAACGGAGCAAATTCCTTTATGTTTTTTCTTATGTCTTCTCCAGCTTTTTAGTCAGGAAGATGCTGTGATCTCATTTCATTCCCTATCTCTCCCTGTGAATTGTGGGTGTGTTTAGTTCGCGAAAAGAAAATTTTTGGGTGTCACACCGGATGTTGGAAGGGGTTTTCGGACATGAATGAAAAAACTAATTTCATAACACGTCTGGAAACTACGAGACTTATTTATGAAGCCTAATTAATCCGTCATTATATTGCGGGTTACTGTAGTACTTATGGCTAATCATGGACTAATTAGATTCAAAAGGTTCGTCTCGAGCTATCCATGCAAATAGTGCAATTAGTTTCCTTTATCTATATTTAATGCTTCATGCATGTATCAAAAATTCGATGTGACGTTTTTGTCAAAATTTGAAATTTTGGGAACTAAACAAGGCATGTGATCCGCTGCTTCTCTTTCTCAAACAATTGGTTGTATGCTACCTTGAAGCACATTTTGCTTATTTAAGCAAATTCTGAGCATATACTTGAAGCTTATTCTGATACGGATGTACTCCTACCTTGGGAATGGTCGTTCTCACTTCCGTCATCAATTATTATTGATTGGCCATTAAAAAAAACAAAAAATAGTACTATGAGTGTATGACCATTTCTCCGTCCAATGCGTCGCCAGCGCGTGAGCCTTTCGGCCGGAGAATCTCTTCCACCTTTCACTCTCCTCCTGTCCTCCACCAAACCCCACTCCACACTTCCACAGTCCACACCCACACGGCGGCAGCAGCAGTGAGCGTCGTCGTTCCAGATCTGGAGCTCGCGTGCTCGAGATGGCTGGTGCGGCGGTGAGCGCTTCCTCCGGGGCGATGAACTCCGTCATCGCCAAGCTGGCTTCCTTGCTCACCGACGAGTACACCCATCTCAAGGGCGTCAAGAGCGGCATCCGCTGGCTCAGAGACGAGCTGGGCAGCATGAACGCCGTGCTGCAGAGGCTGGGAGACATGGACGACGACCAGATCGATGTGCAGACCAAGGAGTGGAGGAACAAGGTGCGTGAGCTATCCTACGACATCGAGGATTGCATCGACCGCTTCTTGCAAAACCACAGCAGTGGTGATGCCAATGCTAATCTCCTGCAAAAGGGCGTGCGCAAGATGAAGAAGCTGTGGGAGAACCATCAGATTGGAGATGAGATCAAACAACTCAAGGAACGTGTTATCGAAGAGAAAGAGAGGCATGAACGGTATAAGATCGCGGATCGGCTCATGGCTGCACCCCAACATGTGCGCTTGGATCCTCGAGTACCAGCCTTGTATGAGCAAGCCAAAAACCTTGTGGGCATTGATAAGCCTCGGGAACAGATAATTGGCTGGATAAAGAGCGAAGAGAAGCAACTGAAGGTGGTGTTCATCTTTGGAACGGGAGGGTTGGGCAAGACTACTCTAGCTATGGAGGTGTATCACAAGATTGATGAATCATTTGATTGTCGGGCTATGGTCTCTGTATCTCGGACTCCTGATATCAAGAAGCTTCTTAGAGACATACTCTTTCAGATTAACGAGCGCGAGTATGAAAAGTTAAACGACTGGGAGATGGAACAACTTATACCGAAGTTGAGGAAGAACTTAGAAGACAAGAGGTAATTATCCATACATGATTTATTGTTCAACAGCATCGATTAAAATATTACGAATTAATTTTGTAGAACATTTTGGTAGTATGGATCTTGTGACATTTTCCAAGCCATTGGAGTATATATTTGCATGATTTAACCAACTGCTAGTATATCATTTTTTTAGCAAAGTTAATGCAACTCTTAATCCTATAAACCTATATATTCATCCTTATTTAGTACTAATAGTATTTTTTTCTGCCCATTGGTTTAGCATCATCACCCCAAATCTTTTAGAAGATTGGATCTCGACCCTAAAGTTAGAATAGAAAGTTGTTCCTGCTAGTCATCCCAAAGCCGCTTCCCAATCCTACGGAATGATTAATTGATTTCCACCATTCTTCCATTCCTATATATAAGCCAATACATATAGTTTATCTTCACTTTGTGTAATTAATAATATTTTTCTATTCCGTCGTTTAGCCATATCACCCTAATTATTTTAGAACATTGGATCTCGATCCTAAGGTTGAAAGAGAAAGTTGTTACCGTCGGTCATCCCAAGGCCATTTCCCAATTGAACGATTAATTGATTTCCACCAATCTCTTGCATTCAACATACTACTACTAGTAACTTTGTACTAGGTTACTAGGTTGTGTCTAATACTCCACTAGATTACTATAATTTACAATGGATGGAGTACTTCTTTAGCTTCAAGTATAAAACATACTCCTTTATACACATTTATTCGGATTGAGTTATATAAGTTACACCTTTTCATTTTGATAGTTGGAAATAATAATTATATTTATTTAACTGGTAACGTGAATGACATTAGTAGAAAAAATACATGATTAACTTAGAACAATTGTGTTCATTAGTAGAACAATTGTGAACATGATTAACTTAGAACAATTCGCGAGCTGGTTGGAGCTTGTCAACAATGCTGGCGAGTCCCCCGCCCCCTCCCCCTATATCTGCGCCCTCTTTGACCTCGCGGCTTCAGACCTTCAGTGGCATTGTTGTTGCCTTGCTGCCCACCCATTCCGCTGCTCATCGCGGCTTCGGTGGAGCTGCTGTCGCCTTGCCGCCCACCCATTCCGCTGCTCATCGCGCCTCCTCACATGACCATCCCTCTAAAGCTGGCGAAACCCCCCCCCTCTTCCCTTCCCCCCACCCCGTCCCTCCCAATCTAGGATCCTATTTCATAGGTCTGCCGGATTTTGGGATCATATCAGATCAATTTTACTTGTGTGCATTGTTTTGGCCTAGGTTTCCACGAATTAGCCAAGTTGTTGTACCGGAATAAACAATTTGCAAGTTATTGTTGTACCTATTTGCACCCGCCATACAAGTTTGTGTACCATAAACGCCATTTACTCAAAAGTTTTTCCTGATTGGCCAGTGAGCTTGGACGGGGTTGGGTTGGGTTGACATTGACATAACCGAGATAATAGCTAGCGTAAGATCCATTGTCATCTTTAAGATCCATTGTCATCTTTACAGTTCAGTTAATCCCTCTCACAATAAAATTAAGGGAGATTTGAAAGAGATTTATTTCATATCTATTGTGATGTGAAATTATTTTCCTTCAATTCTCTCATGTGGGAATTAACCCAACATGACCTAAAGTGGAATGTGGTGTTTGATTGCCAACAGAGAAAGGCCACCATGCAGGGGTGGATCCACCCATTAGGCAGGGTGGGTCGACCGACTCAACTATGACTCGTGTCGCCCCACACTCTCAAGACCTCCTTATCCCCTTATAGTAGTCATGGGCCATCAAATTTAGGTATAACAAGGTATAAACGCCTGACAGATTGAGACAGATATACGAATGAACTATTAATACGATATGTGTTGTGCTCGATTGCTCTTATCGAGTGAGCATCTCCATTCTCCGCCCCATCTATATAAGCTATGTCCGTCACTGCCACCATGCATGTTGGCTGAGATATCATTCGAGTTGAGGGCATGCAAGGCCAACGTGTTAGGCACAACCTCGTAAAATCATGACGGTGGTGTGCCTGAGACTGCAACCTGCAGGGGCTTTTAACTATTTGCCACTTTTAGATTTGGCAAATAACTATTTGCCACTTTTAGATTTGGCAAATAACTATTTGCCACCCCTATCTCAATGACATGTGGGTCACATGTGTCTATGACATGTGGGTCCAGTGGCAAAAAGTTAATTGCCACATTTAAATGTGGCAAATGGTTAAATATCTCCACCAAGGGGTGGACTAGTGGCTGTGATGCGGAGCAAGATGAAGAAAATGGGGGAAACTCGAATTTTTTTTGTGTATCTTTCTCCTTTGTATTACTACTATTTTTATACACTCGCTAAAAAAGATGGCATATTGTAGAATTAGGGAAATACAATTTCCAAATATATGGAATATATACAAAAGTACTAAAAATAAATGTGTCAAAATGACATTAGCAGATTGGTCGTGAAAAATACTTTCATGCAGTTATTGCTTTTAATATTTTTATGAATATGCTATTAAAAATGATCAAACATGTGTATAAAAAGAATATGAGATTAATGTGTCCCAAATGACGAGTTAAAAAAATAGAGTAATAAAGAACGTATTTTGATATTCTTTTCTCACATTTGGCCTTCGCACTTTTCAGTCTAATAAACTTATTAACTTGTGCGTAGGGAAAATATGATATATTTTTGCATTGGAAATAATAATAATACAATACCAGAAGTTGCAATGCAGCAACCGTACTAATGCAACTCCCACAACATTTCCACGTAGGTACTTTTTCATCATTGATGATATCTGGAGCACAGATGCATGGAAACAATTGAAGTCAGCCTTGCCTACCAATGACAACAAGAGTAGAATAATTACTACAACACGCATAAGAGATGTGGCAAAGTCATGTTGTTGCGACTTTGTGGGGCATATGTACGAAGCCATGCCTCAAAGTGAAGAGAACTCCTGCAAATTATTTTTTAGAAGAGTCTTTTCTAGCGAAGATTGCCCCAAACATTTGACAGAAGCAGCTAGTGTAATTTTGAAGAAATGTGGTGGCTTGCCATTAGCCATTATCAGTATAGCTGGGTTATTGTCCAATAAGAATCCGACAGTGGAAGTGTGGACCAAAATAAAGAACTCTATCTCTTCTATGGTTGAGAAAGATTCTCCTGTTGACAAAATGAAGAGGATATTGTTTCTCAGTTATTTTGATCTTCCTCAATATCTGAAGACGTGCTTGTTATATTTTTAAGTGTCTTTCCAGAGGATTCTAATATTGATCCTAGACGTTTGATACGGCTTTGGGTAGCTGAAGGATTAATTCTTGGACAGAGCAGAGCATGTACGGAGCAGTCGGGAGAAAGCTACTTGCATGAGCTTATAAACAGAAGCATGATACAACCGTCAAAGATTGGGGCAGATGGTAGAGTGAAAATCTGCAGAATACACGATGTCATACTCGACTTTATTGTGTCACAAGCTGAGGAGGAGAATTTTGTTACCATACTGAATAATAGTGACCCCAGTGACTATACTTCAAATAAGTTTCTCAGGTTATCCCTGCAAAGTGGCTTTTCTGAAGGCTCGAAGATGCCTAAAGCATCAAAGGACCTATCCCATCTCCGATCATTGCATATGTTTAAGCATGAAAGTTTGCCAGTAGTCCCTTCAGAATTTGCAAAATGTCAAGTCCTGCGTGTGCTGGCTATAAAACTTCGTCTGGGGGACAACTATATTAAACATGTTGGACATTTTTGTGAACTTAAGTACTTGAGAATCAAAGGAGGTATCCACAAGCTCCCAGAACAGATTGGTAAGCTGCAGCATCTACAAACACTTGATCTGGCATATACTCGTATTGAAAAACTACCTGCAAGCATTGTCCAGCTACAGAAACTGGTGCACCTTCTCATCCCTTTTGGAGTGCCGCTGCCTGACGAAATAGGAAATCTGCAAGCTCTGGAGGTGTTGTCGGGTATTGATCTAGATAGAGCATCAGTAAAATCTATCTATGGGCTAGGTGAGCTGAGCAAACTGAGAGATGTTCGAATCTGGTGGTCAGATTCCAACGAAGATAACAGCAAGGAGGGCCACAGGACAGCATGCATCTCCTCTCTCTCCAAGCTTGTCAAGTGCAGCCTCCAATCATTGCGTCTTGCGCGGGGATTAAGCAACCCTGATGTCATAGCTTCATTGATGATTTCTTGTGGTTTCATTCCCCCTCTACGGAGACTTGTCTTTTACGATGAGTTCCCTACCATACCAAGCCAATTTGCATCGCTCGTCAACCTCACCCGCCTACGTGTAGAAGTTGGTGGAGTGGGAGGCCTTGAGATCCTTGCAAGTTTACCCATTCTGCAATCTCTTACCTTGGACACAAATTCTGACGTCTCCAACTTGAGGTGGGTCATCAGCGGCCAAGGCTTCCAGAATTTACGCAAGTTCAATTTTGAAATTCGGGATTCGGTAGTGGGGTTGATGTTTGAACCAGGAGCCATGCCAAAGCTCCAAAGGCTGAAACTCTGGTTGTATGCAAGGTGGCAGCTCGATGTCCATGGTGGTCCGGTTGTTGGGCTGCACCATCTTTCAGCCCTCAAGTCTATCGCTCTTGTATTCAACTGTAATGGTGCCGTTGCTGCCGAGGTGGAGTCGTCGGAGGATGACGCCAGGGCTGCAGCGGTTTCCCACCCCAACCGTCCCACTCTCGAGATTCAAAGGTACAATGAACGCCGTATGAAAACAAGACAGACGAATAGCAAACATAGACTAATAACAAAACAAATTACAGATTCCGCCTGTAAACTGCGAGACGAATTTATTAAGCCTAATTAATCTATCATTAGCAAATGTTTACTGTAGCATCACATTGTTAAATCATGACGTAATTAGGCTCAAAAGATTCGTCTCGCAATTTACATGTAAACTTCGCAATTGGTTTTTTTTCCACATTTAATGCCCTATGCATATGTCCAAATATTTTGATGTGACGTTTTTAGCCAAATTTTTTTTATCTAAACAAGGCCTTAGTGTAAAATAAGGTGTCATAAATATAACTATTCACCTAGATGAAAACAAAATAATACGCTGATTATTTAACAAAAAGCCAATTATAGTGTCTCACCGTGTTTTTTTTCTTCTTATATTTCTTTTTTTTTCTTTTTTGCGAGATTGACTGTACAATATGCATATACCAATCCGTGTAATTGATGAAACGCAAGAACAATGGACAAATAAAAGAAAATGGTTTTAGGGACTGGGTCCATTTGAGGTGACCGGCCAACCGAGCTGGAATGGGAAGCCGAGTAGCCCACTTCCTTCCTAACAAACTATGGCCATGGCCCATGTTAGGGCACTCATCATCATCAGAAAATAAAAGCAAATTTTACTACAGGTAATTGTGACTTCATGGTTTTACCCGTAGGACACCGCGCGAAGTGGCTTTTGAGAGAAGACACTTTTAAAAGTTGGATATTTGCTGCTGAACACCGCACCCATTAAAATAATAATTTCTAGGTGAGGAGACAGAAATCACGAGAAATGTCAAAAATATCCTTGGGCCCACATGTCAGCTCTCCTTTGCCTCTTCTCTATCTATCCCCTCCTAGCACTGCATCGTGTCAGAGCAAGCTGTGGCCTCCGGAACTCCTCCTGCTCCTCCTCCACACCCCACTCCCCTGGCGATACGGATGACAATGACAGGGAACGGTGGCGGTGGCACCACTCCAAATCCGACCGGCGTAGCTCCGGCGACGCTGCCCTTGACCCACATGAAGGTCGCTGCCCTCGCCCTCACGGCGAGCTCCCTGGCACGTACCCTCCTTGCCGTGTCGCCATCCATCAACTAGGCCACGACCATCTCCACGCTGGCACTGGTGACCTGCGCCATGCCACCGCCACTGCTTTGCGTCGGCCAGAGCAATGCCGCATCCCCCCGCAAAAAGCAAACCAACGCCTCATTGAGTCCCTTCCCTTTTCCTCGCGCCATCATGCTCCCAAGACCTCCCTAACTCCATTCCCTCAACAAATTTCAGGGGAAGTCGAGCGGAGAGCCACAGCCGCCCACCTCGGGTCCTCGCCGCCGCACAGCTCCAAGCTGTCTCCCAATAGTCCCTAGGCCCTCCCCTCTCCTTTAATCGAGCCACCATCCACCATAGCCACGTCGTCGTCGCCGTCCCGAACCCACTGTCACCGCCAGCCATGGCACTTGCCACCTCTAGCCACCCTCAGCCACGCCGCTGCCTCTAGAAGGTGCAGGAGGGTCCACTCTACCCATCTCGGCCTTTGGCCGAGCCACCCCCTCCGCCACCCATCACCAACGGGCTCATGCTAAGCCGTCGCGCACGCTCATCTTCCCACCGAGATGGCAGCGATGCAATGTGGCGCTGGAAGGAGGGGATAGAGAGAAGAGATAAGAGAGGTAACATGTGAGCCCAAGGGCATTTTTAATATTTCACGCGATTCTCTCTCCTACTCACCCGGAAATTATTATTTTAATGGGTGCGGTGTCCACCAGCAAATATCCAACTTTTGAAAGTGTCTTCACCCAAAAGTCACTTTGCGTGGTGTCCTACAGCTAAAACTGCGAAGTCACGATGCCCTGTAGAAAGATTTGACAAAATAAAAAATATGTGATAGGAGGAGCAAACATTTGCACCATTCCAGCCTGATAAGATTAATCAAACACAACGCCCAAAGAAAGCAGCAGTAACTCTGAATCAAATTGATGTCGCTGAATTGGAGCTAGTCATTCTGAATACATTTAACCATAATTATTGACTTATTTCAGCGGCTTGAACTCATGGTTCTGGCAATCTGACTTGCATGCTACTGTATTTTTTTTCTTTGTGTTGCAGCATGAGGTATTGAAGACATGATAAACCTGTACAAAATTAACAATCTCACAGGTTTCTTTGTACATTATCCAAATCTTCTCTGCACTGGGCAACAGCTACCAATCCTTGCATCCCATGCCTAAGGTATAGAATCTGGATAGCAAAGATTTGTGTTCAGGATTAAGATGTCTGAGAGCACAAAGGTTGCAACTCCAGAACGGCTCCAACTAAGACCTTCTGAAATATGCAAATATACAACTTTATGTGATTAGTTTTAGGATTCTAGTAATTGTTTCTAATAATACATGTTTTATTATTTATTTCAGTAGGAGACAGGTATGCGAACCGAAGTTGGACCGGATCTCATGTCCTCAAGAATGAAGTTGAAAAGCGTTTGAGCAATTGGGCCTTCTCTGCCTGTGTTAAGAACAAGGAAATAAATCAGCATACAGTTTGCAGTAAGCCATGGAAGGGCTAAAAGCCATCCAATTTTCTGCTGCAGAGTGAAAAATGGTACTCTACCAAATAAGGACAACTAGCTGACTTTCTGTCACGGCATCGTCACCTTCTGTTCCTGATCAGACAAGCGATGAAGCTTCTTCGTCACACCAAGATGGGCTCGGAAAGTCGCGTCGTGAACGGCGGCCCAATCCGGCCTATCACGGGAGTGAGTGGACCCAGTAGTGACTGACTGGGCCACATGTAAGGGAGAGAGATCCAATGGCACATTGCTATATAAGGATCGGCAGAGAAGAGATGTGAATTGAATGATGTAAAAACAGAATTCCCCATCTAATTCAATTCTTCTCTGTTCTATCTCTGCTTCTCTGAGTTCTTCCTTTTCCCTTCCAATTTCTTCCAAAATCCTATCGAATCCTCCATTGTTGCAGCGCGAAGCTAGGGTGCCATGACAAATTGGTATCAGAGCTTGTTAATCCTGGAGAAGCCATGCTATACCTCTCGTTTGCAGCTTCAAGTGGAGGCTATGGAGAAGCAAAATATTGATTTTGGCAAGGTGCTGGGTGAGATTCAGGAGTCATTGGTGTCGCTGCATCGAGCTCAAGGTGATACGCAGGCCGCCATCATCAAGCTGGATCAAGGCGTGAGTGCTTGGAGACCACAAGTGGAGGCGGCTGTGCAGGATCTGCGTGAAGAAGTTGGCGACCTTCGTCAGCAGGTGGATCTCCTGAACAAGGCGAAGCAAGCTCCACCGGCGGCGTCTTCCCCTCGGGTCCCGTTGACGGGCGAGGAAAGGAAGGCCCCATTGCTGCCAACGTCGACGGCTACCTCGCCTGCAGCTGTGGTGGAGGGCGCGGAGAAATGGGCCAATGGCCACCGTCTTCATCAAAATTTCCGGGGAAAGGCATCGGGTGTAGTTACTACCCTGATCCATTCTCTGGGCAAGGGTACGTCTGATTCCAATCGAATTCCCTTTTGATCCTTGGAGAATTTCGATTTTGATGGGGGGTGAGTGATTTGGATCAGGGGAATCGGCAGTACAATCACAGAGTACCTAAACTCGATTTCCCTAAGTTTGACGGATCAGACCTGCAGGATTGGCGCATGAGATGTGAGCATTACTTTGATGTGAACAACACTTATCCAGGGCTATGGGTGCGGGTTTCCACCATCTATTTCATGGGTAGAGCTGCTTCCTGGCTTAGATCATCGAGGGCTCATGTTCGGTTTCTAGTTTGGGAGGATTTCTGTGTAGCAGTAGCTAACAAATTCGATAGGGATCAACATGATGAATTGATTAGGCAAATGGATACAATTAGGCAGATAGGGACTGTGTGGGAGTTCTATGAGAAATTTGATGAGTTGATGAATCACCTGTTAACTTATGATCCGGCAGTGAGTATGAGATATCTGATCCATAGGTTCACTGAGGGTTTAAGACGGGATATTCACAATGCTGTTCTTCTGCAACGACCTCGAGATCTAGAAACTGCTCTTGCTATTGCTACTTTACAGGAAGAAGCGGCGGAGTTGTCGGGTGGACAATCAACTCGTGAACCAAAGAAATTTGATGGCCATCTGAACAATAAGCCTTCAATGAAAGGGGCTTGGCCACTACCTCAACCCCTAGGTCGAACAGTTGGGAGTAATCGCACTGAAGACCGTCTGGGTACTGAGCCCCATCGCTCGACTTCTTCTCCGTCAGACAAGATTTCAGCTCTCAAGGTACAACGGCGTGCACAAGGACTTTGTTATATCTGTGCTGAAAAATGGTCTCCTACTCATAAATGCTCTACTTCAGTGCAACTGCATGCAGTTCAAGAGCTTTTCAGTATTCTACAAGAGGCTGATATTACTCTCGAAGATGAGTCATAGTGTCGGCCGATGGTGCATTGATGGCAATATCTCTTCAAGCAGTTTTGGGTTCTGAAACTGATGGCACCATGCGAATGGTGGGTCAAATTCAGGGGCTGGAGGTTCTCATCTTGGTAGATTCTGGCAGTTCTGTGAGTTTTCTGAATTCCACCATTGCTGACAGTTTAAGGAATGTTCAGAGGAAACCACAGCAAATTTTTGTCCAAGTGGCTAATGGAAATATCTTGCACTGTACTTCTGCCATTACTGATTGTCAATGGAGCACTCAGGGGTATGTGTTTAATACAACTCTCAGGGTTCTTTCTCTTAATAGTTATGACTTGATTTTGGGCATGGATTGGTTGACGGCGCATAGTCCCATGACAGTGAACTGGGCCACCAAACAACTTACTGTCTCACTGAAAGGCCAATTTATTTTGTTGCAAGGAATTAATTCTCAGACTTCTCAGTGTAACTTACTGCTTGGTCATCAAATGAAACAGCTGCAAGCTAAGCAAGCCGTGGCTCATCTTGTTCAGTTATGTGTCTCACATAGCAAACCAGAACAGGAGTTTATTCCGGACAGTGTACAGCGGGTGCTTCAGGACTTCTCTGGTATCTTTGATGAACCATCTGGTTTGCCTCCTTTGCGATCATTTGATCATACCATTCCTTAGCTGCCTGGGGCTCAACCTGTTAGTGTGCGACCCTACCGTTATACCCCTGCCCAAAAAGATGAGATAGAGTCACAAGTTACTGAGATGTTGAATAAGGGAATCATTCAGCCTAGTGCAAGCCCATTCTCTTCCCCAGTGCTGCTCATTAAGAAAAAGGATGGCACGTGGCGGTTTTGTGTGGATTACCGTCATTTGAATGCAATTACGGTCAAGAATAAGTATCCCCTTCCTACTATTGATGAATTGCTTGATGAGTTATCGGGTGCATAGTGGTTTACCAAGCTTGATCTTCGATCGGGTTATCATCAAATACGGATGAATTCTGCCGATGAGCATAAGACTGCCTTCCGTACTCACCATGGCCACTTTGAATTCCGTGTCATTCCCTTTGGTCTTACCATTGCTTCGGCCACTTTTCAAGGGGTGATGAACAACATTTTATCCTCACTCTTGCGGCGTTGTGTTTTGGTTTTCGTCGACGATAATCTGATCTATAGCCGTACGTTGGAGGAACATGTTAATCATTTGAGGGCTGTTTTTCAGATTCTCACTAGGCATCAGCTCAAAGTTAAGAAAATTAAATGCTCATTTGCACAGCAGGTTATCATATCTGGGTCATGTCATTAGTCCAAATGGAGTGGCCACTGATGAGGAGAAAATTCAAGCAGTGCAAATGTGGCCTACACCTACCTCTGTCAAGGAGTTACGTAGTTTTTTGGGTTTGGTGGGATATTATCGGAAATTTGTTCGCCATTTCGGTATTCTCAGTAAGCCGCTTACTAATATGTTGCGCAAGGGTCAGATTTTCATCTAGACTTCGGTGGCTGAAGAATCCTTTCAAGCTCTCAAACAAGTTCTGATTTCTGCTCCTGTTTTGGCAATGCCTAACTTTGCTCTTCCTTTCACGGTTGAGACCGACGCCTTAGATAAAGGAATCAGGGCTATTCTGCTGCAAAATGATCATCCAATTGCCTTTTTGAGTCGTGCTTTGGGTCCTCACCATCAAGGATTATCTACTTACGAAAAGGAGAGCTTAGCTATTATGCTTGCCGTAGAGCATTGGCGCCCATACCTTCAACATGCAGAGTTTTGCATTCGTACTGACCACCGTAGTCTATCATTCCTATCTGACCAGCATTTGTCAACTCCTTGGCAACAGAAGGTAGTCACTAAGCTTCTTGGGTTGTGTTATCGCATTGTGTACAAGAAGGGTACTGAGAATGGGACAGCTGACACATTGTCTCATGTTTCTGATTCTTCCCTGGTCATGTTGTCTGCTTTGTCAGTGTGCATTCCGGAATGGATGCAGGAAATCATTGATGGTTATCAACTGGTTTCGGATGCTTGCAGTAAGGTTCAGGCTCTTTGTATCAATAATGCTGCACTTCCTCAGTTTACTTTGAAGAATGGAATTTTATATTTTCAAGACCGCATTTGGATTGGTCAGAACAGCTCTGTTCAGCATAAGATCTTAGCTAACCTCCATACAGCAGCCATTGGTGGCCATTCTGGTATTCAGGTGACCTATCAACGCATCAAGCAGCTCTTTGCATGGCCTGGATTGCGTGCAGATGTGGTCCGATTTGTGCAAAGTTGTGACATCTGTCAGCGCGCCAAATCAGAACATGTTCGGTATCCGGGGTTTTTACAACCATTGCCAGTCCCTGATCAGTATTGGCAAGTGGTTTCTTTGGATTTCATCGAAGGCCTTCCTCGTTCCGCGTCATTCAATTGCATCTTAGTTGTGGTTCACAAGTTCTCTAAGTATGCACACTTTGTGGCCTTGGCACATCCTTTCACAGCTCTTGAGGTGGCTGAATCTTATGTGCAAAATATACATCGACTGCATGGTTTACCTCAAGTTCTCATCTCTGATCGGGATCGCATTTTCACTAGCACATTGTGGACAACTCTTTTTCGATTGTGCATGCTTGCCCTTCCAATGCAGCCGCTGGCTGGCCCTCGCTGAGTACTGGTATAATACCTCCTTTCACTCTTCATTGGGTACCACACCTTTTGAGGTTCTTTATGGCCACAAACCGCGATACTTTGGTTTGACGGCCGCTGCCGCTTGTCCAACTTCAGATCTTGCTACTTGGCTAACAGAGCGTGACCATATGTTGTCTTTGATTCGGGAGCATTTGCAGCGGGCTCAGCTCCGCATGAAGTCCCAGGCTGATGCTAAGCATTCTGAAAGAGAGTTTGCTGTGAGAGATTGGGTGTATATGAAGCTGCTGCCCTTTGTCCAGCAATCGGTTGACTCGCACTAATCGCAAGCTTTCTTTCCGGTTCTATGGTCTATTTCAGGTGCTTGCGCACGTCAGCCTGGTGGCTTATCGTCTGGCGCTTCCAGCTTAATTCATCCTGTGGTGCACGTTTCTCAACTCAAGAAAGCATTGGCTCCTACTAAAAAAGTTCAATCTCACTTGCCAGTTTTCCTTGCTGATCAAGATACTTCACCAACTCCTCTCCGCATTTTGGATCGGAACTTCATTCGCAAGGGAGCCAAAATGGTGGAGTTTGTTCAGGTTGCTTGGTCTGGACCAGATGTTCAGGTGATCACCTAGGAGAATGCTCAAGAATTACGTCATCGCTTTCAATTGGTTGAAGCTTGGGGACAAGCTTCGTCTCAACGGGGGGAGAATGTCACGGCATCGTCACCTTCTGTTCCTGATCAGACAAGCGATGAAGCTTCTTCGGCGCACCAAGATGGGCTCAGAAAGTCGCGTCGTGAACAGCGGCCCAATTCGGCCTATCACGGGAGTGAGTGGACCTAATAATGACTGACTGGGCCGCATGTAAGGGAGAGAGATCCAATGGCACATTGCTATATAAGGATCCGCAGAGAAGAGATGTGAATTGAATGATGTAAAAACAGAATTCCCCATCTAATTCAATTCTTCTCTGTTCTATCTCTGCTTCTCTGAGTTCTTCCTTTTCCCTTCCAATTTCTTCCAAAATCCTCTCGAATCCTCCATTGTTGCGGCGCGAAGCTAGGGTGCCGTGACACTTTCAGGGGTAAAATTATTTTTACCTGAGCCAATTATCTGATCATCCCATAGAACAACAGATTTGACAAGAATACCACTACCAATGAGCATCATTTCATCAGCAGCCTTCCCTTCCTGGACACTCACATTCCTTGAACTGGTTCCACTGAGCTTCCATCAGCCACTAGCTGCTCAGCAAGGGTCATCAGAACCTGTTTTGCCAAAGGATCTTGTCGAAACCGGGAATGAGGAGCTCCTTGCTTTGTGTCACAAAGCCAACATTCATGTTGGAATCCTCTGCGACAAAACCCTCATCATTCAACCATATGCCGGTAAATCCATCATTTTCTTCGCCTTCCACTTGGTGAGCGCATTTGGCAGGTAGTTTACACTTTTCATGACCGCAAACTGTGGAGATCTTATCGGTATCGATGATGTGATCACCTTGCAGCCTGCTGGTACTGGCAAGGATGGACTTTCAATGACAATAGCATAGAGGGCTGAGTTTGCACAACCAGCTGAAGATAGCTGGAAGTCTCCTGGTCCGACAGATAGCCAGTACCTGAGTGATCCTTTGGGTGCATTTTGATGCACTCACAGTTTGAATAAGTATGCTCCGAATTGTTGACCGATCAAAAGGTAATTTGATTTTAGCCATCAATGCAGATTTCAGGAAGCGGTCAAGATGCTGCTATAACTCATAGAGCTGCCTGCCAGTAATGTGCAAAAGTTAATACCGATGACAATGGTGTCTGAATCAGGATTTCATGGAAAGCAAGTAAACAGAATGATATCCTCTTGTTCACTTACAAGTTTGCACACACTAAGAAAAAAATTACAAATTTGTTATAGATAGTCAGGTATCTGTTCTTCTTCTATTTTCATAATTGATGGGAAAAAAAACCCTGCATATTCCCCATAGGATTATCAAACTTGTAAGGGTAGAACAAAGTGCTGCATAAATAGAATTTACCAAAATTAGCATTTAAATATGAAGGAATAACAGTATTTTGTTTCACAACCTATAGAATCAGCGGTACAAGTACTCCAAAACAAAGCAGTATATAACTCTTTTGCAGGAATCGAGCAGCAAGGATGAAAAAGGTTTCGAAAGTTCCTAAAGCGGATAACTAATAGAAGCCTGATAAATGGTCTTGCAGTTAAAAAGAAAGCTATGAGTTTAAAAATCTCACTTAACAAAAGCCCAGCCCAGCCCTTACACCCTGATATCGGTTTAGTTTGGATTGTGGAGTTACATTTCTGATAATCAATAATTGAAATATATGAGGATTGGAACTCTTGTATTCAGATGATCCCGAATCCATGAATTTTGATCACAAATATCTCTCTAAGTCGTTTCCTTGTTAATCTACAGCTGCTCTCTATTCGTAAAAAGTTCCTTTTTTTCTATCGAAGTCATATCAAGCAGTTAGAGTCAAACAATAGCTTACGTTTTCCTTTTTTTTTCTAGATGCCCCAATGAAGAATGTCAATCACTTACTAGTACAGGTAAGCACTGAGCCTTCTGTATTTTATCACATATCCAAATCAAGAACATATTGAGGATATTGTAAGTTAATTACAGGGCATAGTGGTGAACATTTCTATTGTAGTTGCATTAGTTCCACTGGATTGCATATTCCAGAAGGACATAGATGGAGATGTTTCTATAAAGTCCAAGAAGGCATGGGATCAGGGACTCAGTTTACAACAGAAACGCTCTCATGATCAAAATCCAACAAACCCTGATAATAGATACACCCGTTAACATAGATCTCTTGAGTAACTCATAGCATTGTAAACCCATTGGAGAAGATACAGAAGAACAGTACTTGCAGTGGTACGATGTCACGATACATGACAGCAGAACTTGCAATTGAGTTTTCTACTCTTTCTTCAGTGGTAATCTTTTACTAGTACTAATTTTATATAAAGCCATTTATCATTCCCTACAATCCACTTGCCAAGACTCCCAAAAGGATTGTTTTCTGTTACTTCTAAGTTTCCTGCAGGCTGCAGCATCAGAATTAGCTTTGCCTGCTTTTGGTTCTCCAACTAAACAGAACAAACGGCCTCAAGGAGTCAAGAGTTCATAAAAAGGAAAAATGAACCATCTTTTTAGCTTGAACCAAACGTATCCTACGGCAGGCGCAGGAAGCCAATCAAGTGATCAGCACTGGAACCCAACTTTCGAATTTGACCAGAACCCAAAGAGGAAGATGTTAAAGGGTATATGTGTCTTTTCATCTCTTGGATACATTATATGTGGTCCTTGACCCTAAGTCAATTGTACACAGTAAATTCCCCAAATTTATCTATCACTGTAAGGCTGTGTTTAGATCTAAAGTTTGGATCCAAACTCTAGTCCTTTTCCATCACATCAACATATCATACACACACAACTTTTCAGTCACATCATCTTCAATTTTAACCAAAATCCAAACTTTGGATCCAACTAAACACAACCTAAGAGAAGATAGTGGATGAAACAGGAGACTGATCGGTCCGATTGGAGCTTGCGGCGGCAGTGGCCGCCGGCACCCTCCCCCACCCGCACCACGGAGATGGAGTGAGCCCGGCCAGCGGCTGTGCTCCACGATGAAGGCCAGGGGCATCAGGACACGGGCAAAACTGCAGGAATGGACCATTGGCACCACCTTAGTCTTAGCTAGCATCCATTGGTGCACTTCCTCCGCGACGTCCACGATTAGGGCTATCCAGCTCCTGCTCTCGCATTCATCTGCCCTGTTGTTACACTCCTTCCAAATTCCCCGAGCGATTAAGATCACAAGCGTGTCGAAAGTCGAAACATTGTCGATTCTCTGTCTTTACTTTGCATCTAGCCTCCATCCACCATTGATCAAAATCTGGCCGGCTCGAAGGGAAACACAATTGCAGGTTGAGGCAGTTGAAAATCCTCCACCAAACCTGGCAAGATTCCGGGCATTGAGAGAGAATGTGGTCGATCGACTCCATCAATTGATCACAGAAGACGCAGAATCCGTGATCCCATATTGTACCAGCCTCCGGAAGTTAAAGAAATCAACTCTGACTTGATGACAAAAGTCAAGGGGTACTAGCACCTCCTCCATTTTTCTGAAAAAAACAAATTACCATCGCATATTGTAAGGAGTGAATCAAGTTCAAGTTCCATATTTATATCGTCTCTATCCAATAACGAATACACTACAGGAACTACCATAAAATGGCTTCTTCAACTTTTAACAAGTTTTGTACCTACTTGATATAAGCCTCCAAAAGACAAGACGGATGCCTCATTGAAATGCAATAGATGTAAAGATAATGATTGCATATAGCCTCCATATTCTTGAGAGGATTATCACACTACTAAAAAAAGCTCATAGAGATCGGCACTATAGGTGCTGGAACAGCTAAAACCGGCACCTATAATACTTTTCCCTCCTCTATAGACTGAAAACACATAAAACCGACACCTTTAAACAACTATAGGTGTCGGTTCTAAAAAAAGAACCGGCACCTATCACATAAGTACCGGTTTTTTTAAAAAAACCGACACCTTTAATATAATATAGGTGCCGGTTTTCTAAAGAAAAACCGACACCTATACTACAGGTATCGGTTCTTCTTTATAACCGACACCTATTAAAAAAACCGGCACCATTCTAAATCGAGCCGAGCCGAGCCAGGCCGACGCCCTATATGAGTCAACTCTATCTCTCTCTCTCTCCTTATCTCTATCTCTCTCTCTCTCGCTTTCTCTTGCCTCCTCTCTTGCTTCTCGTCTCTCTCCCTCTCTCGACATCTCTCTTGCGCGGCGGCGGTCGAGCGACGTCCCGGCAGAGGCGGATCCGGCGGGAGGGGAGGCGGCGGGCGACGGGCTTCGGCGGCGGCATGATGGGAGGCGGCGGGTGGTGATGGCGCCCTCCCCTCCGCCGGATCCAGCGGGAGGGGAGGCGGCGGGCGGCGGCGGCGTCCTCCCCTCTACCGGATCTGGCTGGAGGGGAGGCGGCGGGCGGCGGCACAAGAGGGGCCCGCCGACGGCCAGCCCCTCTTCCTCCCTCATCTCTTTGTAATCTTTATTAGATATTTTGATCGATTTTGGTGACGATTTGTGAATGATTATCTGTGATGTCAATCGATTTTGGTGACGATTTGTGGATGATTTGGGGATTTGGGTATTTCCATTTGATTTGGGCGCATGGGCGCATGGCTACGGTGCTCAATGAGTTCGGCTCAATTCGAGCTGGCTCCCTTTTTTTTTTTTTTTTGCTCGAGCAAAGCTAAAGGTGCCGGTTCTATAACTGTCATAGGTGCCAGTTACTCTTATTGGTACCGACCAATAGGTGCCGGTTGGAAAACCGGTACTTATAGCCGGTTCCCAACCGGCACCAATGACCCTTTTTTTAGTAGTGTCAAACTTATAAGTCAGAACAAAGTGCCGCACAAATAGAATTTACTAAAGTTAGCATTTAAATATGAAGGTATAACAATATTTTGTTTCAGAACCAAAAGAATCAATGCCACAAGTACCCCACAGATGTGTGCATATTGTGTAGTAGCTAGTTACTGTTCTGTTCAATAGCAACCAAGTTTACACATTATGTTGTGTGAATATTGCTACTATAATATAGAAGAGTACTGTAGTACTAAATAACTAGCAGGGTGTCCCATGCAATTGCGCGGCTAGCGAAAAAATATATATTGTGATGTAAAATTATCAATATTTTTTCAACTTGAAATATATTTTTATAAAAAATAGAATTGTTGACTCGTTGCTAGTTCCGTAATCAATCGTATCGTATTGTATATATACGCATATCTTGTGGACAGAGAGCTTATATCAATTCAATAATATGCTTGCTAAGAGAAATATTAAATAAAGTGTCTACAACAATTTTTCTGCTTCGACTTCAAAATGATCGAGCATCTCTGACGGACTACCTATCCTACACCATTAAATTATCGTTTTATAAAACAAAACTTCATTTTCTATAATTTTTACAAATCCTGCTAGCCACCACCATCCCTTTGCTCGTCTACATCATGTCCTTCCTCTTCATTTTCGTTGTCACCCCTTAGCTCGCCCTCCAATACCATTTGTCTTTTATCGCCTGTCTACTTAGTCTGCCATATCATATCTCATTTTTATTATCGTCGACACATTATAAAATCAAATCTTATTATCATTGAGGTTTCTTTTTATAGTTTTCAGAAGTCATTGCTTCTACTTTACTCCTTTTTGCCCTCGAATCGCTTTTCCATGAACACCACCGCCTCCCTACTCCAATGTAGCCTATCCACTTGTCAGCTTGCGCTGTCTCTCTTCTCTGTTGTCGCTGACACCTAAAAAGTCAAAATTTATTGTCGCCATGATTACGTTAGAAGACCTGCCAGCTATTGCCGCCACACATCCCGTGCCTTACTTGTTCTCTGTCTGTTGGGTCATCCTCTTGCAGCTCCTACTATTTGTCACTTGAGCATCTCACACTCCCGTAGCCTCAGTAGGACTAATTTATGAAAACATTTTCTAAAGCTCGATGTGTATTTCTTTAATTGTCAATCCTAGATTTTGTCATTTTGGTAATCAAAATAGAACACATTTGTACCTCTTGTTTAGATATAAATTAGAGATGCAATTCCTCTCAAAATCTACATTTATTTATTTTTCTTAATCTATGATCTTATAATCTAGTTTCATCATACAATTTAGCCTTTTCTATTTTCTTCAACTAATGTGGTAATTTCTAGATATGCAAAGTGAGCATTGTTGTTTTCTTTCAGGGCCCATATATCAATCGCAACACCACGTTTTATTTCTTAATATATTTTATTCTAAATTTCAATTATTTTCAAATAGCCTTCCTACTATATTCAAATTTATTTAGTTTATTTAGAATTAGTATTTAAAAACAATTTTTGAATTTGTTTTTTATTTTGAATTTTAGTTACTCTTAATTTTGGATATGTATAGATTATGTTTTGCTATGTACACTTCTTGGCATGTAGTCTTTACTTATTTAATTTTTATATTATACTTTTGTTCCGTATTTTAATGGTATTTCTGTGTTTATTAGGAATTCGTATTGAAAATCCAATTTCAAAATTTATTTTATTTTTCATTTTGAATTTGAGTTAGTCATAAATCGTATTTCTAGTTGTTGTTATTTTTCTTTTCCTCAGAGTAACGTGTGAATATCTAGCTTGTAGAGTAAATGTGTTGCCTCCTTTTAAAGTTGTCTTAATACTTTATTTTTTATATGACGCTTAAAAAAAACTGGGGAAGTGTTTGTTTGTATAAATTTTGATATGTACATTTGATTTCTTTGACTATGCAAAAGGTGCTTTGTAGTATTTAAGGTTAGAAACTTGAAAGTGAACCCATCTTTATAACTCACACATATATTTGAAAATTAGCATGTGCTGAAAAAAAAAGCATATGCTGGTCATTAAGATTTTTGTAATTAGTGAATAGGATTAGCTAGTATTAGTTATATATCTTTATGTCTTTGGAAAAAAAAAACAGAGAACGCGTCCTGTTGCTTGGCCTAGCCCGGTTTGGAGTTCAAAAATGAACTTCAGCCTCGTTCGGCTAGCTGGGTGTCCAACTCCTAACCGGAGTCCAAAGTTGTCCATTAGTATCTCTTATCTACTATTATAAAAGTTGAACATGTTTTTATAGGTACTTTGGTATACGTCATCTGTGTATGAGTCGGTTTTCAAGTTCGTTCACTTTTGGAAATACGTATCCATATTTGAGTCGTTTATTATGTTCGTTTCCTTTTGGAAATACAAAAGAGTCATATAAGAAATCTCTTTAAAAAAACTCACATGTTAACTTAAGACAATCAGACTCTAATTATAGCTCATGATTTTAAGCAAATTCCTGCAATAAATTTCACCATAATTAAACCGTATAACAATAATAAGATAAAAATAGCCTTCACCCGTCGCAACGCACGGGCATTTTTTTCTAGTTTTTTATAAAGTCTAAGTAGGACTTACATATATACATAATCTAATCTCAGCCGTTACAGTCTAAACATATTACGATCAGACGGTTTAGTGATATTTATATTTATATTTATTGGCATTTTCTAAATTTATTGTTAGTTGCATCTGACCTTGCTCCTGTCTGTCATCCTTGCAACCATGTCATTCCTTGCCTCTGTGTGCTATATATATTTTCTTTATCATTAATCAAGGTGCATATCTATCTACCAATAGGCAACAACATCCCAATGCTGTTATTTTTAATCTATAATTATCGGTAATAGACACTTGTATAACATTGATGTTATATACATGCATATTTGCTTGCACGTTAAATTTGAGGCACTGCTAGGGGCTTAAAAGTGCTTTTATGGAGAGAAAAAAAGAAACGGCTTTGCTGAGTTGCCTCGTAGAGGTTTCCTAATCATTCTCAGTTAGGAGCCTTGAGTTGCCTCGTAGAGACCGAGTCCTGATCAAAGTTAGATTACATGTATTTCTATGTCTGGTTTTCTTTCATATATGGAGTCCAAATCGGATCTATTATTACCTATAATCAATCTCCACCGTTATAATCTAGATCCACCATGATCTGACGGTCTAAATATTTTTTTTTCTTCGATTAACGTGGGAATTTCTAGCCCCCACAGCGAACATGGTGTCTCCTTTCAAAGCTGTTTTAATAATATAATAGATAGATAGATGATTAAGGTAGAAATTATCGGGTATGGAGAGTTTGACCCTTGCTGTAACAGAATATATAACTCCCCAAAACAAAAGCAGTATATATATATATTATATATATATATATATATATAATTCAAAATTAATAAGTTGGTAGGAGTTGAGAAGCGAGGATGAAAGAGGTTTTGAAAGTTTCTAAAATGGACAACGAATAGAAGCCTGATAATTGATCGTGCAGTTAAAAGAAAGCTCTGATGAGTGACATGAGCTTAAAAACATCACTTAACAAAAGCCCTGCCCGAAAACCTCACTTAACAAAAGCCTAGCCCGGACCATACACCCTAATATTGCTGCTTTAGTTTGGACACTGGAGTTACATTTCTAAAAGTCAATTATTGAAATAGATGAGGATTGGAACTCTTATATTCAGATGATCCCAAATCCATGATTTTTCCCCGTCTTTACCTACATTAGCTCTATTTGTGGAAAAGTTTTATTTTCTATCTATATGGATGTGTTCTATCAAAGTCATACCAAGCAGTTATAGTCAAAGAATAGCTACATCAAATCAATAGTTTTTTTTTTATATAGCTGTCCCAGTGAAGAATGCTAATCACTTATTAATATAGGTAAGCACTGGACCTTCTATATTTTAACACATATCCAAATCAAGGATATATTGAGGATATTGTAAGTTAATTAGCTAGCTTTTCTTCAGTGGTGATCTTTTACTAGTACTTAATTCATATAAAGCAATTTATCATTCTCTACAATCCACTCGAGGCAACACTGCCTAAAGGATTGTTTTCTATCACTTCCAAGTTTTCTGCAGGATTTAGCATCAGAATTAGCTAAATAATGTTTTTTGAAAAGAAATTAGCTAAATAATGTTCCACAGTGGACAGCACCAAGAATTCAATGCAACACCGGATCAAAAGGTAATGTTCAGTAAGCTTTGCCTGCTTTGGTTCTCCAACTAAACAGGGAGATATAACAAAATATTACAATCTTGTAAACTACAAATTGCAGTTTTTTTACTAAAGAAACCGGCCTCACATTGAAACAGCCCATCACTAAGGATCATCATCAGATTCAATCACTACACCAAACAGCCATGGAAGTTCATCAACACGAGCACATAGAACAATACCTTTCCGCACATGGAAGTTCATCGTTAAAACTAAAGGTTTCAGTTGATCCCTGAAAAGCAACATCAGGAAAAATATCTACGTTCCCCATCATTTCGTCTGCGTGGTAACTAGGCTGAACAACGAAAGAAAGCAAAACTTCGGATCGATCGTTGGGAGTGGGACACTTCAGAATTGATGCATAACTTCAATACGCGGCTAAAGAAGAATTCATGGCACTAATATCCACTTCTCCATCATCCTGAAACTAATTAATCGCTAGGAGTGGGATACTTTAGAATTGATGCAAAATTTCAATACACGGCTAAACAAGAATTCATGGCACTAATATCCATTTCTCATCATCCTGAAACTAATCGCTGGAAGTGGGACACTTCAGAATTGATGCAAAACTTCAATACGTGGCTAAACAAGAATTCATGGCACTTATATTTAATATCCATTTCTTCATTATCCTGACACTACACGTCAAGTGCAAGCGTGCAACCTTTGGACTGAGAACTGACAGAACAAACAGCCTCAGGGAGTGGAGAGTTCATAAAGGAAAAATGAACCATGTTTTTAGCTTGGACCAAAGGTAGTAGGCAGCAGGCGAAGGAAGCCGATCAAGTGATCAGCGCTGGAACCCAATTTCTTTTTTCGGGAATACGCAAGGAGCGCATTTTTTTCCATTAAGAGAAATAAAAGTTATTTACAATGAGAAATGAAAAACAAGCACGGGACTGATACTGGAGACTAGTGATCTAACGGGATATCTCGCGCTAGATTTGGCTACCACGACCTCGCAGAGGTAAAACAGAAGGGGCCCCTGCATTTGCCGTTCCAAAGTACGGCTTCTTCCACCATCGCTTTCGCCACTTCGATCCAAGACTTGGTCTGCTGATTGAAGATCCGATTATTTCGCTCCTTCCAAATCGACCAGGCCACCAGCGTTGCAATAGTGTCAAAGCACCGGCGATGTTGCTCTCTCAACTTCATCCGGCTTTCACAGAGCCAGAGGTGAAAGGATGGTTCGTTGATGGGTAGACAGTCCGGATTGCCTATTGCTCTTAATGTCCACCACCAAAGCTGCCTCGACTCTAGGCAGCCTACCAGAATGTGGTCGATGCTCTCCTCCTGTTGGTCACAAAGGACACAGCGGTCCGGGTGAGGCAACGGCCGGCTTCGCAGACGATCGGTGGTCCAGCATCTGTTCATTGCTACCAACCACAGGAAGAAGCGGCATCGAGGTGGAGCGAGTGATTTCCAGATCGGGGTCGAGAGGAAGGAGATCCGACCAAAGAACAAAGCCTTATAAGAAGATCTTGAGCTCTACTGACCTGAGCTTTCCCATTTCCAGCTGAAAGAATCGAGAGTGGTAGGGATACAGGTCACCGGTTGAAGTAGCGACCAAAGCTTCAGATACTCCAGGATGGCTTGGATCCCAAGTGCCCTGGCGATATCCCTGATCCATCGACGATCCGTTAGTGCCTCAGCCACCATCCGGCACCAGCGCACGCGAGGCGAAATGCGATCGTAGATGTTAGGAGCAATGGACTGGATGCAACCTTCTTGCAGCCAGGTATCCTCCCAGAAGAGGATCATTTGTCCATCTCCCAGCTGACAGACTGTGGATGCAGCCACGAAGCTCTTCTCCTTTTGCGACCCCAGGATGTCTAGGCCTTGCCATGGTTTACTTAGTGAAGTCTGCTGCAGCCAAGTCCATCTGGAGCGAAGTGCAATACCCATCAACTCCAAATTCGGCAAGCCTAAACTGCTATAATTCTTAGGAGCATAGACCCTCAACCAAGTGACCCGACAGCAACCTCCATTGGCTTGCGCCTTGCCTGCCCAGAGAAACCCGCGCCGGATTTTGTCAATTCCTTTGATCACCCACTTGGGTGCATCGATAGCAATCAGCAAGTAGATTGGGATTGCACTGAGTACAGCCTAAACCATTGTTACATGACCTATTGACGACATTTGGTTGGATTTCCAAGCTGGAAGCCACTGGGCTATGCTGTCAACGAACGACTGCAGGTCTTCCTTCTTCAACCGGAAGATGGAAAGGGGCAGACCTAAGTACTTGCAGGGGAAGGAAGCAACAGGGCAGGGCAATTCCGGCTGTATCTCAGCAAGAAACTCCTCAGAGCACCAAATCAGCAGGGTTGAACATTTTCTAAAATTTGTCCGGAGCCCAGAGTCCTCACCGAAGATGCTCAAGATTTCAGTTGCGACCTTAACCTCCTCAATCGCCGGTTTGATGAAAAAGACCACATCATCAGCATAGAGAGAGATTCTGTGAGGGATTCCCAAATCTTGCAATAGCCCCTCATGTTCCGCCTTTTGAAATAGAAGGCTGAGAAAATCCATCGCGAGGATGAATATCATTGGTGAGATTGGGTCACCTTGGTGAACACCTCGGCGGTGAAAGGAACCCAACTTCCGAATTTGACCAGAACCCAAAGAGGAAGACAGTGGATGAAACAGAAGACGGACCGGTCCGATTGGAGCTTGCGGCGCCGCCGGCACCCTCCCCCACCCACACCATGGAGATGGAATGAGCCCGGCCAGCTGCTGTGCTCCACGTGAAAGATGTGGCATCAGGACACGGGACAAAACTGCAGGAATTGATGGATCAGAATACAAGTGTTTTTTCCTTTCAGATTGATGTGACCATGGCTACCACGGATGCAACCATTGCTCACATCATGGATGAACAAGAAGATATTAAGATCAAGTCCTCCAAGTGCTGGAATCCGATTCGGCCACCTACTACACTGCTGACTTCAAACGGCCGCCGAATCTGCATACGACCTCCGTTTTCGGCCCGTGAGTACTTGATGGAAAGCTCATGGAGTCCTCTTTCCAATGGATCCAGCCTCATTGCAAAATTCCATCTTATGGAGCCGCAATTGAAGCAACAAGGTGCTGCGTCACCTATAATGGGCCTATGGGCTTGTAACTTCGTCTGGGACCCCGGCCCAAGTGGGGCCCATGTGGGGTGCGCCCCAACCAGGTGGAGCACGACCCTAGGGTTCCCTTAGGTCGTCCTCCCACCTCCTTAAATAGTTAGGTACCCCTTTAGAGTTTCTTGGGTTTTGATTAATTGTAAGTTTAGCCATTGCTACTTCGCTTGCAGCGCGCGTGTCGGCTAGACCGTCCGTCTGCTTGTTCGGAACCCCACTTTATAGTGTATCAATTTATCTTTGTGTGTCTTGTCTATCTAGCAATTCAGTTGCTTTATATCTTGTTCTTGCTTGTTCTCGATTGCTTGCAGGAATAGGGTTGGTCTGCACCGGCAAGATCAGCAACCCACGGAGAGGTGTATCGATCGCTAAGGCGCAACACAACGTCTAGTACGGTTGTAGTCGGATCGTCAACGTTTCTCTCAAATCGTAGTTATCACAACTCACCGAAAGATCGGGCCAACAACAGCCTTGAGTGTCGAGAGGAACTCAGGGTTCATCAGGTGGTATCAGAGCGACTAACCATGGCAGGATTGCGTAAGGGAATACGAGAACATCGACTTCTACACCTTCGACGAGATATGACGACTTCTCCACGTGATGCATATGAGGTACATGACTATAATTTTGAACAAGTTGCATCTAAGTTACCATTCTATGATGGGAAGTATGATTCTGTTGCATACATTGATTGGGAGCTAGCAGTAGACAGTGAATTTGATATATATGATTTTTCTGATGCTCAAATGATTAAGGCTGCTAGTAATAAGTTTACCTCTTCTGCATTATTTTGGTGGTCTTATGTTAGTAATAAACCTGAAACTTGGGATGTATTGAAAACCATGATGAGAAAACGCTTTGTGACTTCTTATTACAAATGTACTCTTCGGGAGAAATTAGAACATCTGAAACAAGGTGATAGAACTATTAGGGAGTACATTCATGAATTTAAGGTCTGTATTATCTACAGTGGTCTCAAAGAGTGCAATGAAAATACAATGCGTAGATTTTTCAATGGGCTTAATTCTGAAATTCAGGTTTTGCTTGATAATGTGACATATAATCATATTGGTCACCTATTCATGCTTGCTCGTAGCATTGAGAGTCAGATCATATCAAAGGCGAGGATGCATGACCAATGTGATTTATCTCCTATTTCTGAATCCCCAATATACTTATGTAATGATGATGTGCAAACATTGGAGGAGCAATCTTTTGTCTCCCCTGTTACTAACGTTTTGCAGAAAGATCAGCACATCCAAGAAAAGGAGAAGGGTATACTTGAGAAGAAAGAGGATGAAGCACCTGCGATGTCTAAAGAAAGTTCGCAAGGTAAATTAAATGGTGCTGAGAGAAATGAAGGTGAGTATTCTCAAGGTGAGCTACACTTGTCCACTTTTCATGCTATAGTAGAGCAACCATTAGTGGAATCAATTGCTGAATTGCCTTTGTCACAAGTTGATTTACTTGCTGTTCCTTGTGATAAAGAAGAGTTGTGCGATAATGCTTCACTTATATCCATGCCACAACTAGTGAATGAACATGCTATTCCTGTTGTTAATACTAACTGCGCTGATTCTAAGCATGTTGTTCACATTGCTAATGAAGTAGAGGAACGCGAATTGCTATCTTCTTTAAATACTTTGGGCTATGTTCAGTTTGATGATTTTTGTGAGCTTGATAATTTGAAGGAGAAATTAATTGCTGAATCTGATTTGCCATGTCCAACTAATGCTATTTTTCATATCTTTGGCGAATATAATGATAGAGGAATATTTTTGGTGCATAGAGTTTACATTTGTTCAGATTTAGAACATCTTGTAGTTTCGGATAAAATATGCAAGCTAGAGAGACATGTTACTGCTAATCATATTGTCTCGAGTTTGTCTTGTTTTGATTGCAAGAAACAGGTTGTTTTCAGTGTACTGCGTGAAGAGCACCATATGGAAAAACCGAGGACGGTTTTCCGTGAAGAAGGGGAGGATGATGTGACCATGGCTACCACGGATGCAACCATTGCTCACATCATGGATGAACAAGAAGATATTAAGATCAAGTCCTCCAAGTGCTGGAATCCGATTCGGCCACCTACTACACTGCTGACTTCAAACGGCCGCCGAATCTGCATACGACCTCCGTTTTCGGCCCGTGAGTACTTGATGGAAAGCTCATGGAGTCCTCTTTCCAATGGATCCAGCCTCATTGCGAAATTCCATCTTATGGAGCCGCAATTGAAGCAACAAGGTGCTGCGTCACCTATAATGGGCCTATGGGCTTGTAACTTCGTCTGGGACCCCGGCCCAAGTGGGGCCCATGTGGGGTGCGCCCCAACCAGGTGGAGCACGACCCTAGGGTTCCCTTAGGTCGTCCTCCCACCTCCTTAAATAGTTAGGTACCCCTTTAGAGTTTCTTGGGTTTTGATTAATTGTAAGTTTAGCCATTGCTACTTCGCTTGCAGCGCGCGTGTCGGCTAGACCGTCCGTCTGCTTGTTCGGAACCCCACTTTATAGTGTATCAATTTATCTTTGTGTGTCTTGTCTATCTAGCAATTCAGTTGCTTTATATCTTGTTCTTGCTTGTTCTCGATTGCTTGCAGGAATAGGGTTGGTCTGCACCGGCAAGATCAGCAACCCACGGAGAGGTGTATCGATCGCTAAGGCGCAACACAACGTCTAGTACGGTTGTAGTCGGATCGTCAACGTTTCTCTCAAATCGTAGTTATCACAACTCACCGAAAGATCGGGCCAACAACAGCCTTGAGTGTCGAGAGGAACTCAGGGTTCATCACAGATTGTCTCAACTCTAGTTAAACTATAAAAAGGTAAGGAAGAACAAAATTTTTTATTTTTTTTATTTTTTATTTATTTTATTTATTATTATTATTTATTTAGTTTTTTTATTATTTATTTTATTTATTATTTATTATTTATTTATTTAGCTGCTGCTACTACTACTACTACTGGCTAAGGGCTAGCAACGCTAGCCTACTAACTCGTACACGTTCCAACTGACGCAACCGTAACACGAGCCCCGCCAAGAATATCAGCGCGACGCGCACGGCCACACCACCGCCGCTGCTGCTCGTCCTCCTTCTGGGAGGACCGAAGGAGGGGATGGGGAGAGAGCTGGGATCCGGTGCAGCGCCGGCGAGGAAACTGGGTCCCGCGTACAGCATGTGCGGCCCCTCCTCCACCCACGGCACGCGCATGCCGGCGCACCAACTTCTTCCCCCTCTTCACCTCCTCTCTTCTTCTACTTCTCCTCATCATCATTCTTCTTCCCCAGGTCCGGCTTCGGGTCCTCTTCCGGAGGTCCCACCGGGCATCGTCCGGCGAACCTCGGGTCCTCTTCCGGAGGTCCCACCTGTCATCGTCCGGCGAGCCACCGCCTATACACGACGCTGCCCAAAGCCCCACCCCCCCCCTCCTTCTTCCTCAGGTCCGGCGACCTGACGCCCTCCTCCGCCGCTCTCTCCTTCTTCCTCGCGTCCCACCGGGCGTCATCCGGCGACCCACCGCCGACCCGCTCGTGCCCGAATCCCCACCCACCACGCGCCCTCCCGACCACCAACGCCGCCATCACACACACACACATACCTCTCTGGGCGCGCAGAAGCGGGAAGCGGAAGCTCGCGGAAGACAAACACCTGCAAACCTGCGCAACAGACAAAGCAAACACGTTATAATATCCGAGGAGAACTTGTGTGAGCTGATCCACCTTTTAAATTCATAATTGCGTTCATAAACCGGCGAGGCGGTACTAATCAAATACTACATTCGCCGGCGGCGGATGTTGTCGGAGGTGCCGAGAGCACGGGCGCGGCGTGGAGAATGAGCGACACATATGGCCCCCGAGCGACCAGAGAAGGAGGAGAAAGGGCTTGGCGCCGCGCCGGCGCGGGCGACGGCTGATGCCAGGAAGGAGAAGCCTCTCTGTCTCCGGCGCCGTCTTCCTCGCCATCTGCCTCCTCCTTACCTTCATGAGCCTGGAACGGCGGCAACAACGAAAAAGAATCCACCTTTTATACTGATGTACGCCTCCGATCGACCAGGCACGGACCACCGTCGAGGTGGTAGTGGTAGTAATACGGTGAGGCGGCGGCGGAACTGGAGCTAGGCGAAGGCGGCTCGGGCGGACGGGACGGCGAAGTGATGGATCGACGAACGTGCGCGTACGGCGCCTCGCCGAGAAGGGCGCGAGAGAGAGTGAGAGGAAGAGGATTCGAGAGATGAGAAGGAGAGAGTGAGAGGAAAGAGGAAGAGGAAGAGGAAGGAAGAAGACGATGGAGCTGACAGGTGGGCCCAGCAGGAGGGGGAGTCGGGAAGGAGGCGGACTGGGCCAGCGGCTGTGGCCTGCGAGTGAGGTAAAGGAAAAGGCCGTGTGGCCAGAGGGAAAGGAAGGGATGGGGGCCCAAACAAATAGTGGCCTTTGATATTTTCCAAAAATTTGATTGAAAGGACAATGGGCTAGCAAAATGCCTGGTTGCAACAGGACGTCTCACGAAAATAAGAAGCGCATGAAGCGTGGTCTGGAACAAAAGTGTCCCGTGTTATCTCGTGTCGCATGGGAACCAGGAGTGTACACTTCGTTTCAATTGGCAGGTTGAACTAAATCAAGCTTTGCAGCAGCTGAAGGCTGAAGCCACAACTAATTAATTTCCATTTAGAAATTTCTGATGTCAAATGTGCAAGAAGCAAACAATACCGGCTAGTGATCTTCATAAGTACTCCTAAGCTAGACACCCCGAACATCTTCATAAGTACCCCTCAGCCCCTGCCAGGAAAGGCGGCTCCTCCAAGGCACCGCCTCGTGCTAGCCCGACTCGGGCGGAAATGCTGTTGGGCGATCGATCGCTCTGGGGATGGGGTAGCGATCACCTCCCCCCTCCCTCCCTCTACATGGTTTCCTTTTTTGGCACTGCATTACTTTCTTATTTTAGTAAATTTATACACCTAAAGTTTTTACATCTCAAGTTTACACATCTAAAGTTTAGAGACCAAAAGTTTATATATCCGATTCAAATTTGAATTTGAATTCAAATATTTTTTATATATATATAGTATTTCTATACATCTAAAGTTTATACACCTAAAGTTTATAGACCTAAAGTTTACAAGTCAAAAGTTTATATACCCGTTTCAAATTTGAATTTGAATTATATCTGATTCAAATTTTAATTTGAATTCAAATATTTTCTATATATAGTATTTCTATGCATCTATAGTTTATACACATAAAGTTTATAGACTCAAAGTTTATAAGTTAAAAGTTTACATACCCAATTCAAATTTGAATTTGAATTATATCCAATTCAAATTTTTATTTGAATTCAAATATTTTCTATATATAATATTTCTATACATCTAAAGTTTATACAACTAAAGTTTATAGACCCAAAGTTTGTAAGTCAAAAGTTTATATACCCGATTCAAATTTGAATTTGAATTCAAATTTTTTATATATAGTATTTCTTTATATAATTTTTTCTAACTTTTGTTTTTTTAAAAAATTTTGTGGTTTACTGTAGTAGGGAAGAGAAGAAGAGGGAGAAGAGGGACGTACGTACGTATAGGGGCAGCAGGTGCAGCGATCACCCGCGCATTAGCAGCCCCCCGACTCGGGAGTCTGACATGGAGGGGGTGGACGCATAGTAAGCCCAACGGGTGGCCCGGCCCAGTACTACACGGGCCCACAAATGATACGGCCCGCACGAGCACGACCCATTAGGCACAGCTCCATAGCGGGGCCGTGCCGTATCAGCCCGCGTGTCACTTTCGAACCTCGTGCAAGTGAGATTGGGCCGGCGGTGCCCAACGCCCGACACAAGCGTAGATTGGGCGGCGAGAACAGCGGGACGCGCGCAGGGGATTGGGTGAGAGGCCGTGGCAGGAGCACGCTCCGCATGAGCCCATTCGCCCTGACAGGCGGCGGCATGGGCCTGCCAGGCCACTGCGTGTCGTGTCGGGCCATGTCGGCCTGCTACAGGAGTCATGCCGTGCCATGCCAGCCCATGGGCTGCAGCCTCGGCCCAGGCACGGCACAGCCACCCGTTCCAAGCGAGGTCGGCTACTGTAGCAGTGTGCTTGGGCCGGCCCATTACAGACAAGCCCATTTGGCTAGCTATAGGCGGACGTGCACACTCGAAAGGAGTCAGAAGACGAACCAAGGGTAGGTAGAAACAGAAATTGCGTACCCGTACATAGACATCGTATCGGAATAGGATGATACACCAAAATTTTCGATAGAAACATCTTCAATTTTTTTAACAATAGAGATATTTGATTTTAAATTTGATATTTGAACTAATGAAATTAGGGGGAAGCTAAGGAAGTGTATTCAAGGGAAGAGATTGACATTTGGTGGATAATTTTGAATTTTGAGAGGAGCAAGTTGGAAGGATTGGAGGGAAATTCGAATCCCGAGATTTGAGCTTGAATGGGAATTTTTGTTTGAGATTATTGGACCTGAGAAAGGATTTTATTTGAGATCTTTTTGGCACTCAGATCCTTAATCACACAAAGAACTTTTTTTCGAAAATAGGACTTTTATTAAAAAAAATAGTTTTCAGTGGCCTAAAAATCGGGGCGTTGTCATTGAATTACAAAATTGTCCCTGAACCAAAATACCATATATATAGCATCCCTCAACTTATAAAACCGGGTCACTCTAAGTCCTTAGGAAATTTCGTCTCCAGTTTTATCAGATAAAACCAGAGTCAATGTCGCCATGTCGGACAAAACCACCTAAGGATTTAAAGTGACCCAGTTTTATAAGTTGAGAGATGCAATATATCTGTTTTTTTTTTCAGAGATGATTTGTAACTCGACGATAAGATGAGGGACCTTAGGCACAATTTTTTATTAAAAATATCAGATAATTTGTATGCCTCGGGCTTATTTGGGGATGAATCTGACAAGTGGATCCCAACCCCACCTATTAGCAAGAGGTGGCAAAATGCCGTGGGTGAGTAGATCGGCCAATCCAAACCTCACTGGGGCGGCAGAAGAGTGGAGTAGGGGAGGGAGGGGTGGGTAGGCTGGCCTGTTGGCGGCCGTGCACGTGGGAAGGGAAGAGGGAGATGGGTTGGGTTAACAACCTAGGAAGAGGAAGAGGATTAATATAGGATTTGTATTTTAATTAATCCTAATAATTGATTTGATTGATTAAAAATAGTTTTTCCCTATAAAATTTCAAGTGAAAATCAAGTAAATGCTTTGGAGCATGAGGAAATTTATAAAAAAAAATACACCCATCTATCATGGATTCTTATTTAAGGATTTACGTTCTCCTTTAAGTTTTTAAACATTTTCTAGAAATGTATTATTAAGTGATTCATTAATTTAAGGGATAAACTCAAAGCGATACATCCATGGATTTCATTGGCGTGGGTGGAGGGCGTGAGAGAGATATGAGGAGGAGAGGGAGGGATAGATGCTTAGATGGTGCTCTTAGGGACTTTGATGGCGCTGGATGGGTGGATGGTAAAAAACGGATATACATACAATTAGGAAGGAAAGAGGGGGAGGGACGGAGAGGATGATGAGGTTGAGGGAAAGGAAGAGTGAATAGGGGAACAGAGAGAAAACTGATGGATCGATAAAGAAGTGTTAGGGTGCAGTGGCTGCTAAATTTTATCACTCATCCTCGATTTCTACAGATGGTCCGTGACTGTAAGAAAATCCGCATGCACAAATCGATTGGCTCTACGAAAATTTATCTTGTGAAAATATCGATTTTGTAGTAGCGAAAATAAAAGAAAGGAAAGTAAAATGACTCCAAAAGTTATTAAAGTGAGCAATGTGTACTATACACAGAGAGACATGTAAAAGGTATCATAGTGTCAAGGAGCAGTTGCATGCTGAGTGGACTCCATGAATTGATTATGCATTGCAAAGTCGTCGATCGCCGTCTTAGTCGGTCGTGGCACTAGACAAAAGAGAAGGTCACGCCGTGTGGATTAGGTTGCCTTGCCTGTCGTCGTCAACGCCGTGCATACATGCATTATATTTTTGCTTTGAAATTGCCCGTCCTAGTTATTGACTCTATTATTAACCAGTGTTTTTAAGCATTTTGGCAGGCAGGAGAATGGCGACGTTGCATTGCATCGCATTCATTGGTCAGCAGACAAATGTGAGGTCAACCTGGAACAGGGAGACCCGTGTTGTTGCTCTCCAAGATCATCAGAGACAAGCCAATTTGATGGATATGTTTCTTTTTTTTTTCTTTTGAATGTAACTAGGAATATGGCCCGCGTACGCGCGGGCACTTATATTATATTTATTGAAAGGTAAGATTATTGTTTATTTAGAAATTTTGTCTCATAGATTTAGGGTAAACTTTAGCAAACTAAAGTTTGGATAATATTATTTTATACTCCCTCCGTGCCCTAATATAAGGGATTTTGATATTTTACTTACACTGCTTGACCATTCGTGTTATTTAAAAAAAATTGTTCAAATATAAAAAATGAAAAGTTGTGCTTAAAGTACTTTGGATAATAAAGTAAGTCACAATAAAATAAATAATAATTCCAAATTTTTTTAATAAGACGAATGGTCAAACAATGCAAGCAAAATGTCAAAATCCTTTATATTAGGGGACGGAGGGAGTAATAATTTAAGTGTTCTATTTTTCTTAAGGTATCTTAAAAAACCATTCACAACTTTTGAGTAGGAGATGGATTAAGTAGTTACGACTTTTGAATCATGTTTTTTTTCTCGACTAAATAAGAAACTATTGCTAGTTAATTGTCATACAGTCCATCTATATACATACCGTACGTGTAGTATGGCTGCAAATGAAAAATGCGAGTGCAAGATACTAAAAATTCTTTTGATTAAATCGTCTCATGAAGGCGTATGATATAGTAATAAAGGGAGGGAAGCATATGCATGGGATAAAAAGAAGAAAGAGAAAAATGAAAAAAAGGGAGGGGAAGCGTACGTACCCGCGCACGTAGGTGCGTACCTATGCCGAGGTGGGACCTCGTAGTATTTAGTTTGTTCTAAGATCAATTTAATCTAACGGTTTATAATATTGGACCTATCGATTTAAGTGAAAATCAAGTAATAGATACTTTGATTTTTTTCCTTAGAATTTCTAATATTTTCCCTAATTTATTAGAGCGCCACGTGGCAGCTTGAGAGCATTTTAAGGAATTTTAAATAACTTAACACATGTAATTAGAATATTAACTGCGCAATATATATATGTATGGGACATATGGTAATATTTGTTCCAACTTCGTCCATGTTTATATACACGTAGAGAGAAATTAATTTTGTGGTTAGCAATTAATTTTGACACCTTTAGATGTCTAATTAATAGCAATTAATTTTGACACCTATTTACAATTGTTCAGAGTAACTCTTACATATTCATCTTACGACTTTGATGATCCGTTGATCACCAATTTACTGATCACCATGACTCGCATGAAAAAAAATGTAGTACTTAAGGTTTAGGATGAAATTGATGAATTATATAATTTATGTGATAGCTATTTGAGGGTATAAACGAATGAATTGACTTCTAAAAAATTAGAATGTTGTTTAAAGAAGACACCATTTAGAAACTTAGAAAGCGTGCAAACAAAAATCCAAATATGGAATTGGGAAAAAAGAGAGGGCCTTAAACTCCCTTTATCACCCTTGTCGTAGGAAGAGTTCTATTGATATCCATCAATATTGTGCTTACATTTATAACATAATAATTCCTTTCACCTGTACGAACAAATAGTACCAAATCCAAATACGACATAACACAAATACATTATAATTATAATTATTATGTAAACAACTCTCGGTTTCAACTTAAACAGAGTTAATTAGTGTTGAGAAAAACACAACCCATAGTGCTTAATTATTCTCTCGCTGCATCACACATTTAATTTTCTTTTCATGTTATTAACAAAATTAATTATCTCCATATATGATTTGATATGTGGCAAAGCGGTAGCGCTATAGCGGTTGTGATAACCTTAGATGTCTCAGACACTACGCTTTGTCACACGTGCGAAAGGCAAAGGTGCAGGCGTGCATTGTGCAGCGGGCAAAAAGAGAATTTTGGACGCTTTATTTATTAGCAAACAATTGATCCGATGATTATAATAATAGGTCCACCAGTTATAGGGTAAGTGTAAATTAGTTAATATAGATTTTAAATTGTTAATTTAATGGGTACATAATATAATGGTGTAGACCTTATTTTGAAATAGTGGATTACTTGAGAATAATAGGCCAATGTAATAAAAATAGATCCGATGATTTATATAATGGGGCCATCAGTTTAAGTGCACGTATAAATTAGTTAATATAGATATTATTTATTTGATAGGTATACGATATAATTGTGTAAATTTTATTTTAAAATAGTGCATTATTTGAAAATAATAGTGCAAAGTAAAGAGTACACTGGTTTAAGTTATATGATGGTAGATTCTTTGTTGTAAAATTATGATTATTTAAAAATATATATCCATTATATATATATATATGGTAAAAAGAAGAAAAAAGGAAAAAAAAAAAGGAAGGAAGCGTATGTACTACCATGTAGGTACGTATATACTCCACCTGCCAATGCACGGGAGGAGGATAGGTGGGGCCCATGGTATTTAGTTTGTTTTAAGATCGATTTTATCTAACGGTGTATAATATTGGACCCACCAATTTAAGTGAAAATCAAGGGATAGATGTTTTGCTTTTTTTCTTAGAATTTCTAGGATTTTCTCTATTTTATTAGAGCGCCATGTGGCGACTTGAGAGCGTTTGTAGGAAGTTTCATGGACTTTTAGTATATAATAGATAGATAGATAGATAGATAGATAGAAGATAGATAGATAGATAGATTTCCACTACCTGTCTTTCCTTTTCCATTTCTCTCCAAATATTTTATTTCAGATTTTATGTACTGAGATTTATTCTATAAAAATAATTTTGTGGTGATTAATTTCTCTGAAGAATGATCTCCACATGCATGTTTAATTTTGGATGACTATTTAACAACCCCTAGCATATATACGATCCATCTAAAGAAAATCGTCAATGTATAGGTTCTTTTTTCCTCTCTTGTACTCCAACTTTAATTGTAGTTTTAGCTCAGCAATTAATGGAGCTAGCTTTACCATCTCCATAATTTCCCAGCTGACTGATGAACTATAATTTCTCAAATATAAATTAGTAAATTTCACAAAATTGCATATAATTTGATTGATCTATTGCAAAAGATATGTATCACAAAACTATGATTTATCACCAATTTTTCAAGGAAACTATATAATTAAGGCATTGCAAACTATAGATTAAACATAATTTAATCAGAAAACTACAGTTTTTTGTAACTTTAGAAAAAACAATTGTGCTACGGACCTATAATCTAAAATATGTAATTCATTGATAACTTCCTCACTAAATCTATTTTTTTATACAATGACTTAAATTTATAATTTTACAATAAATTTGATATTAAATTTGTAGTTCTGTGATTTATATCTTTAAATCTGTAGTTTTTGATAGTTTGGCCAAATGTTTGTAGTTTTGTATATTTTAGTCAATATAACGAGACAGCGGAAGTATTACTTACGAGTTTCGACCTATGGAGTAATTAGAAATGCATATAAATTGAACCGACAAATAAGTTAGTAGATACAAATTCTGGCATGTTTCCTAGCTAGCATCATGTAATATAAAACATTATGCTTTTTTTTAACCATTCTGGCGTAATATAATATACAAAACTTCTACTCCACCTTACATCACAAATAACTAACTTATGAGATTTAGACATGACAAAAATTCAACTACATCACACCCCAATTGGACACACATAATTTATGCAAAACGCTGACGACATTACATAACATGCACTACAATAAAATCTGCATGATTGGTCTAAAAATTCCCCTTTTTCACTCAGGCAGTTAAGGAAAGAAATAGAAAATGGAAAAAAAAAATAAGAAAAAGACAGAGGAATCGAAGGAAAAAAGAAGGGCGCAGTGGGCGGAGAGCGAGACGCAGAGAGACGAATGAAACCAACCCAAACAAAAACAATCAGAAGCAGACGAACAGCGCCACGGAATTCATCGAAAAAAAATTATCGTGCCGAAAGCCGGCCGCTTTGAGACCATCCAAGAACCGCGAATCCTTCCTCCCTTCGACGACCTTAATTTCCTCCGCCATTTGAGCCCGCCAAAGGTCGCCGTTTCTTGGCTCTCTCTCTCTTTTTTTTTTTCTCTAGGAGAGATTTTCCATTTTTTGTGGCCAAGAAAAGGGTTCGATTTTTTTTGGGGGTTTTCTCGTGTTCTTGGGTTCGCAGGCGGCTCCGGTTTCGGATTTTTTGGTAGGAGAGTTGGTTGGTTTCCGGCGAGGGGGGGAGCAGGATGCCGTCCGTGCTGGTCGACCGCGCGACGAACGACATGCTCATCGGCCCGGACTGGGCCATGAACCTGGAGATCTGCGACACCCTCAATCGAGACCCAGGGTGAGGAAAATAGAAAGATTATTCGTTCTTTTTCTGTATTTTGTTCATGCGGTTTTCTTTCTTTACTGTTGTATTGGTTGAGAGGCGTCGCATTCGTTAGCGGATTTTGTTGATTTTGGTGAGGGTTCCACCTTTGTTTTCTCCGTCTTGAGCGAATTCTGTTCTTTCTTATTGGCGGTTTGGCTAATTTTCTTCATGTTTGTTTTGGTATTGAGACAAAATATTTCGTAATTGAATTCAGTGACTTTTGATTGATTCGTGTGAGTTTTCGATCGAAAAGTACGTATTCTGTTTCATTGTGGATTATCCTGTTTGGGTTGGGAATCTATGTGTTCAGATGATTTCTATGTGAAAGCCGACCTTGAGTCCTTGACAGTTGAGAAATGTTGGTTTTAAATTTAAACAGCAACGTCCTAATTATACATCAGTTACAACTAGGGCATCGAAGTTTGATCTTGAAAAGATCTCTTTTTTTCTAGTTCTTCTGGAGTTAGTTTCATGTAAAAATAGGATCGAATTAAAGTTTTCATGTGACTGTAATTCTGAATTTCGAGCTTTTCCTATAACATGCAAACTTGATCAACATTTTGGTCTTGCGGCCAGTTCTGTGTGAAGTTCTACGAAAATTTCAGTCTAAGAAGTTCTCAAACTTCACTGCTATATTCATAGGCAAGCAAAAGATGTCGTGAAGTCTATCAAGAAACGAATTGCACACAGGAATGCGAAGGTCCAGCTTCTTGCTCTCACGGTGAGTATAATTTGAAATGTTTCTTTTTTGTGTATTGAATCTTTTTTTGGAACTATTTTTGTGTATTGATCTAATACATCAACTGTTAGTTATGTACCCTGTACACATTTTATTTAGCAATGCTTGCGTATGGGTACTGCATGTAATTGAGTAATTTACAACCTGCTAACTGTGTGAGGCTGTGTGCCTGTGTGTATTCTAACTTGTAACTGTCAGCTCCTGCCCGAAGAGATTTCCATGTAAGAATGTATTATGAGATACTGGTAGGAATATTCTTAGGTGGATGCCGGAGACTTCTTTCAGTGACCGCAAGATTCCAAAATCAGGAGTGAATGATGAGAAAATAGTTCGCATTGGTTGATAAGTAGAGAAATGCAGCAATTGTGCTCTGATGTAGTGAGGCATCAGGAAAAGGCCTGGTTAGGATTTGTTTTTGTCTTGTAATTTCTTGAGACTTCTGATGCATGCAATGACTTCTTATTGTCATGTCATACTTTTTGGTATTCAAGATTAAACAGGAAGGACAAAGCAGAAATTCTCTAGTGTTCTGAATTTGAAATGTCCTGTTCCTCACCATGCTTGAAAAGTTGAAACGGAAAGCCACATCTAAGTAATCCTTTACTGAACTGCAACCTTTCTCTGCTTGATTCAGTTACTGGAGACGATGATCAAAAACTGTGGGGACATTGTCCATATGCAAGTTGCTGAGAAAGACATACTTCATGAAATGGTGAAAATAGTCAAGAAAAGGGTATGTATATAAGTTTAAACCTTAAAAGTTAAAATTGTCTGGTTAGTTGTAAACTCTTTAAATTTTAACGCCTTATTCTTTTGAGCTTTTAGCCTGATTTTCATGTGAAAGAGAAGATCCTCACTCTGATAGACACTTGGCAAGAAGTTTTTGGCGGGGTACGTGCAAGATATCCACAATACTACGCAGCATATCAGGAGCTCTTGGTATTGTTCCACTTATATCAAATATACTGATATTCTAATTATCTTTGATTCTTCTTTCATGCTATTTTTTCTCCCCAAAGGGTATAACTCCAATAAGGTAATAAGAGAATTATTTTCATTTTTTTAAGATAACAGCATCGTAACACAATTGTTAAGCATGAGAGTGTGGTCATGCTATTTCCAAATAATATTATAGCTAGTTTAATATCAAACCATCGTGAACTAATTCAGTGACATTCCTGGAAACCTTGTTCACATGGCAGCGTGCTGGGGCCGTATTTCCTCAAAGATCAAATGGTTCTGTTCCAATATTTACTCCTCCACAGACTCAACCTCTGCAAAACTATCCTGCATCTTTACGCAGTGCTCAGCAAGAGCCACCTGGATCATCAGTGCCAGATTTGCCTTCATTGAGGTATTGCAGTTTTTGAAATTTTCTTATTACAATGGATGTGTATACTACTGAACTTTAGCATTTCAAAAAAGAATTGAAACATATGTTTCCATACAAATTTGGTAATGATCATTTTTATTTCACCAGCCTAGCAGAAATTCAGAATGCACGAGGCATCATGGATGTTCTTTCCGAGATGTTGAATGCTTTGGATCCTAGTAACAGAGAGGTATTTATATTGTATCCGGAGTTATTTAAATCCTTGTAAAATTACTGATTTACATCAAAATATGTTATTAGGATTCTCCCTATGTTTCTTGAACTGACATTGGATATGCAGGGGCTTAGGCAAGAGGTCATTGTTGACTTGGTGGATCAATGCCGTTCATACAAGCAGAGAGTGGTAGAGCTAGTAAACACTACCTCGTAAGTTTTTTGGATCTCTCTTACCATTATTTTTAAAATATCAGATTTAGCTGATGGTGGTAACTTTTATCATATTTAAGACTGATAAATCGTGTGATGCTGGAGGGGTTCTTATTTCTTATACGGAATTTTGACAGGAATGAGGAGTTGCTCAGCCAGGGCCTTTCTTTGAATGATGATTTGCAGAGAGTTCTAGCAAAACATGATGCTATTGCTGCAGGCGTTGCAGTTAGGTTGGAGAAAACAAAATCTCTCCAAACCAAAATTGATAGTTCTCCGCCCGCAAATCCTGGGACTTCAAAAGCACCAGTTCAAAGGTTTTACAGATTTTGACAATCATTTCTTTATACAAATCATTCCAACATATTCTACTAGAAATATGATATGAATTCTTGAAGGTTCCAATAAAATGTGGGATTATTTTGATGATATATTTCTGAGTAGTTCTACCAACAGTAAACCACCTGGGATTAAAATTTTCTTTCCATGATAGAAGTTCATGTTATCCTGACAATTTTTTGTCTTCCATTATATTCAGTTCTTCAGGGACTGCAAGTACCAGCAACCAATCTACCTTAGCACTTCCTGCTCCAGCATCATCCAGTAGTCCAAAAGCTCCTGCAGCACCAGTACCGGTTATCGACCTTCTTAGTGGAGATGATTACATCAAACCTGAACCTGCAAACTCCCTTGCACTTGTTCCTGTCACAGAATATTCAGCAGCTGATCAGAATGTGCTAGCTCTTGCAGACATGTTTGAGCAAAATAATGCCAACAGAAGCAACAATAACCTTACTAACTCTTTTAATACATCGGCACCAAATTCAAATTTCCCTGCATCACAAGCATATCCTGCTCCAGTGCAACCTGCTCTGCCTCAGCATCCTGTTGCTTATTCAAATGGGGTTTCATCCAATGCCATCGTACCTTACTATGGTAATACATTAGTCTCCCAGGCCTGCTGATATGATATCTTGTGTGTATGTAATTGATTTGTTTTTCTTGTGGGGGTGCACGCGAGCGCGAGATGGGGAGGGGATATGATTTAAAATGCATTGGTAATATATTTTATTCTTTTAGATAAAAGCATAAGACAACACAAATCTTTCACATTAAACAAGAATAAATGGTTATTATTTCCTGTGAAACTTATGAATATCCTGTTACATGTGGCTGAATGCTTTGTCGAATATTTTAGCCCTTCAGCATGGTCCAAAAACTGTCTTCCTATGGGCTAGATTGCTTGCAGTCCTTATTGTGCAGTTGTAGTACCAACTCTCCCTATGGGCTAGATTGCTTGCAGTCCTTATTGTGCAGTTGTAGTACCAACTGCACCTGATCTCAATTTGTTATCATGTGGTGCTAGTGCAACTGCTTAAGTTGCAGTTACACTAGCAACTGCACCGGATCCCAATCCCAATCCGGGCATTTCACAATCTCTTGTTGACTGGTGCAGATGATCAAAATGGAGGCCTTCCACCACCACCATGGGAGATTCAGCAATCCATGGACAACCCACCCCAACCCACCCAACTTGGCCAGATGCCACTGCAACCAGGGCAACCAGTAGGGATGCACCCCCAATCACCACATTCTGGTCAGTTTGGCCAAGGATCATTCATGTCACCACAACAAATGGCAAATGGTCAGCTAGGAGGAACACAGCCGCGACAATCACCACAACCACAGTCCGCACCGAATCTCCAATACGGAGGGATGATGATGTACCCCAATTCGATGCAAGTCAATCAGGGAGCTGGAATGTACTCCCAACCGATGTTTGGGGGACAGTTCTATGGCATGAGCCATCATCATCAGATGTATGCTGTTCAGATGGCTGGCTATGGATTTGGCCAGCAACCTGGAGCTTACTACATCCCGAATGCGGCGTATGCTTATGTTAGCGCGAATGAGCTTACGCAGAGGATGAATGCGGTTTCGGTTCAGGAAGGTAATTCACATGGTGGAGCAATGGCATCCAGGCCTGAAGATTCACTCTTTGGTGATCTTGTCAGCATTGCCAAGATGAAACAGAACAAACCTGCAGCTGGCAAGGTTGGTGGCTTGTAAGGATGAGTGATTGAGTGACTAGATTCATATTTTCTGGTCATTTGCAGCTGCAAAAACTTTTCCTGGCAGTACATAATTTTTTTCTAGTTTTGCAGAAAGATAATACATAATCCTTATCCTTATTGCCACTTTTTGTGCGACGCAAGAAGGCATACTACCCTATTGATGTAATTTCAGTTTAGGCAGGATTGTAGGGATATAAATTGGAAAGTAGGTTGAGCCTTGAGATGCTTCTGGTGCCTCATGGCAAGGTTGTTTATGTATAAATTCTGAAGTCATGTCATAATCATAGCAGTTTCATCAATAATATCCTTATGTATAAATGTCTGATAACAGGTTTACAGCAACCTTAAAGCGTTCTTATTTACCCCCGTCATTTTTTTATCCTCATTTTCTGCCATGTCTGTGGTGCATATATCAATATTTGCATATTAAGCACGAATCCAGGACTAGATTATCTTGTACTTTTCTGGTGTTCTCCTGAGAGATGCACGGCAAGGTGGGTTTTTTTTTTCCAACTCAGGTCAGGTTACACCATTCTGCACTTGTGCGATGAACCAGAAAATGCTGAGCCTCACTCCGGTGCTTTCTACTCGTAGTAGAAAACGATCTGAACCATTGATCTAATTTGATTGAATGGTTCAGATATATTTCTACTACCATCTCATCTTATGGTAGTAGAAGCGTGGGTGGGCAAATTTGTTAAAAAAAACTATGTGCGGAGGGTAAACTCGTCTTCTAATAGTTACTAAACCTAACAGCGTACATGATCACGACACCGCCGCTCGCGTGCGCGCGCTCCTCTCTACCTGCAGCCGGACGCTGCTGCCGCATGTGTCTCCCCCCATTAGAGGCTACGCAGCAGGGCCTAGCATCTCAGTGAAGCGGGATACTTTCGCCATAGGCCGTGAAGGCCCCACGGTGCACACATGAAAAACCTGAGTTGGATGGATCATTGTTGCAAACGTCTTCGATCGAATCAAATGCATGTCTATTAAATTTCACTGCTACTAATATATGAGTGTTCGATTGGAATGGTCAAAGGTAGATCTACTGAATATCTGAATCTGACGATGAATGGCTCGGGCCGTGCCTTTCACTCTCCGGGGGTGTTTGTGTTGATGGAGATGGCATTGCTGGCTAGATGGGTTAGCAGCTTGCGTACACTGCTCTCTGTTGCCTTTACAGGATTTTTTTGTGCTCAAGCTGTTTCTGGGACAACTAAATTCAGTAACAAATTCTTTATGTAACTTTCTTGACACACCATTAATCAAATGGTAATAAGGTAGAGTCTCGCGTCAAAAAAAAAATCATCAACAAAGCGCAATCAAGAGTTATATGAAACAAAATTCAAACATGGATGATTTATATTTCTATCATATTGTTTCATTCATGGCACAAATAGATCCACGTAACATTTGAAAAGCAGCAGGCATTAACCTTTAAACACGCAGAACTGCAACGAAAATGGCACAATACCAAGAGCTTAACTACTACTCTGCAATGGTGTCTCGCTGCGGCACACACTAGTTACATACATCATCACCAACAGCAGAATTCATGAAACATCAAGCACTACAATTTTTCGTCACCAACTGCACAAGTAAGCACCAGCAGTGCCAGGATTTTTCGTCACCAACAGTATAATTCAGTAGCAGCAACAGCAGTATTTTCCAGAAGCAAACTCTAGCCGGAATGGATCCAAGCGAGTCTCCGCCGCACGCGGAGGGGCCAGGATCGTCGTCGGAGTGGCCTCCGAATTGAACTGCGCACCGCTGCCCCGATTGGATGCACGTGGAACGGCGGAAGGCCACGCGCAGCCGACGCTGGAATGGATCGGTTCCATCGCCGTGATAAGTAACATGCGAGATGCAGTGCCTGCGTCGGGCCTGATGCGATCAAGCGACCGAGACACAGAAATCAGCCCCAGCCAAAATTACCCCTAATCTGTATTAGAAGATTACTAATCTACCCTTTAAAATAAACGGTCAGGATTAATTCTACTCGTAGTATAATACTACAAGTAGAAAGCACCGGAGCAAAAAGAAGAATCTAGCTTATCAGATTTTTTTTATTTTGCATTTTTTTTATTTCGGGAGAGAAATTTCTCCTTTTCCAAGAAAAAAATTTAGTACTTGGATAGACGGAGTAGATGGAAACAGATAGAAAATTCATCGCAGCAGCAACACATGCTGGATTTTTCACATTTTAATCCTTTTGAAAAGCTTATCCTACAAATAAACCCCTAAAAAACTTATTCTATAAATGATCCTTTTCACGGCGCCAATATCGTTGGCGTCATGGTCCAACATGACGGCGCCAATGACGTTGGCGCCATCCCCTCTGCCCCTGGGTGAAAGTTAGGTCACAAATGTGAAGGGGGACGGCGCCAACGACATTGGCGCTGAGGACCAATTTGTAATTTTTTAAAAAAAGGACCTATTTGTAATAAAATAAGGACCCATTTGTAAAAAAAATTTATAAATAGGTCCTCAGCGCAAGGGTCATTGCCACTAAGGACCTATTTGTAAATATTTTTTATTTGCTAATTGGTCATCGTCCCCTTTCACATTTGTAACTTAACTTTCATCGGGGGCTAGGGGGACGGCGCCAATGTCATTGGCACTTTCACCGGGGGGCTAGGAGGATGGCGCCAACGTCATTGGCGCCGTCATGTTGGACCACGGTGCCAAGACATTGGTGCTGTGAAAAGGATCATTTCTAGAATAAGTTTTTTTAGGAGTCTATTTGTATAATAAGTTTTCTAAAAGGATCAAAATGTGAAAAATCCAGCAACACATGCTATGCTGTAACATGAAGGCACGCCCTTTCGGCAACATTGCTCGTAATTGCCACGACGGACAAAATCATTCTTCATGCAATCTACATTATACATTATACTAGTGTTATGTTATCACTGTTGTATCTGGTATTTCGGTTTAAGATGGAAACCAAGTCATGGGACTAAAAATGAACTTATTTCCTTAGATTTTCGGCCCACCTGACGGCCACGGCTTAAATCGCCCCCACATCTTTCCCGTCAAGAACCAGAGGAAGAACAAGGCCGCCGGCGTCGTCGGCGGCGGCGGAGGCGCGGCGACACTTCACCAACCTCGTCGCGCGGCCTCCACCACCGGCTGCAGGCTCCGCCGTGCGGGACGGGGTTGCGGCGGCGGCGGAGGCGTTCACTCAGGAAGGAGTCAGATAGCGGCAAAAATTCTTCCCCCTATTTCTTATTCCTCCTGGAATTTCTCGATTCTGATTGGCATCAATTGCTGCTGCTTTACTTAGTAGTTTTAAACTTCAAACTCAAATTACAACTTCCTCGTCAGCACGCTTTCTGTTTTGCATATAAATAAATAAATAAATAAAATAAAATAATAAATCAGTCTATTTTTAAATTTATAATGGTTAATACTTAATTAATCGTGCGCTAATTAACTGTTTCATTTTACGTTCTGCTAATATGCTATCCAATATGGAGTTTAAAATAGGCCCTCAGACAGATGAAATGGAGATGGTGAATTTGTGACAAAATGGGTTCAGACCTTAGGCGGCCATGCACAACACAGTGACTAGTGGTGTGGTGAGGAAAGGGCTGAAATGTAATAAACATATGGCAGTGGCATCTTTTTTCTTGAGGCCACTCCATTTAGGGGCTTCTGTTATTGCCCATGCTCTTATATAGAACAACATAAACCCTTCCCTTTTTCAAGTTCGTTGCTTTTTTAACAATTTCATGAAGGAATTGTTTGTAGGTGCTAATTTAAATGATCCTAACACAAGTGAGAACAACCCAGAGCCGCCAATGCCTCTGGAGGTTTTCAAAACCCGGTGTTCAATGTTCACTTGTTCAGGGTAGAGTGTAAAAAAGGTACAAGTTCAGAGTTCTAACTTCATGCACATAACAGTACACACAATGCCTTATTGAATGATTAAATTGGATATAACGCAAAGGACCGGAAGACCAAATGCATATTTGTATAGCCATATATAGTAGCTGAATGTTGAGCAGTCAGGCCTATTTTTCTGCACGTGTTATTCACCTATTCTGGCTACTGAACACCTGAAACAGGCCAGTTTAACAGAAGAAGGAACTCCAAGCATGAAAGAATTGTTGGTATGTAACGGCACCTTGACAAGGTACGGTCAGTTCTTGATCCTGTAGAAGAGCCTCTTGTTAGTTAGGCCAAAGAAAAACATAGGCGGGTGAACAAACAATGCCTTGTTAGAACATGTTTCAAGAAACAGGTAGTCCGCTAAATGGATTCAAGAATTTAGGACTAACTCCCAACACACGACATGACATGACAGAGCTGTAATGTTCATATAACTCTATACATCATATGTGGCCAGCTGAACAATAAGGTTAAGCAGAATAAGCAGTGAAAAAGATGAAGAGGATGGAGAATTAAGACTCTGACCTGAGCAGAAAAGAATGGTCACCTTTGTCCCTACAGTAATGTCAAACCATGTTGTAGTGATTTATTCACATTGTGTTTCTAGATCAACTTGAGCTTCATTGTAATCTGGCTCTCAGTTGCGCCGCGTGACACATAACCAGGTCCGGTCCTTCTCTAGTGAACCTTCCTCAGAGACAACAGGGATATGCCACTGACCATTCTCAGATTCCTGAGTTTCACAGAGAACAGATGGAATAATTATGAAGTCTGTCCAGATAACAAAAATTTAAAAGGCTACAATTACATGCAACTGATTGAAGGCTTTAATAGCAATGAAGATCGTTTTTGTGCATAAATAGGGGCTAGTTCAGGCAATTCTTGACAACTGAAGGTCAAATCTGAACTAGAGATATTACGGCCAGTTCACTTAATTTTTCAGTCAAATACTATGGTATGTCTACACAATACGAAAATATAATATTTCTTCAGTAGTTAAATTCAAACCTGAATTACAACTGAGCAAGGAGGAGGCATTTGAAGTGTAACACAACTGTCCTCAAAATTGAAGCGTACCTGTTAGTGAAGATGACACCATAAAATGAGCTCTGTTGCGAGTACACAATGATCTATAGATATATTGAAAGTGTTCATACAGATGTATATTTGCAGAGTGAATCTTAAATAAAATAAGATAAGTATATTTCTCTCGAGGTTTCAGGGTAAAACTATGTAGCACGTCAACCCTTGATAACTTCTTGGCATTATCATATTTTCTAAATTTACTTAAAAGGTATAAACAAATATCACCAAAACAGATCCACACCTGATGCCTTTCCTTCCATTTGGGGAAGAAATCTCTTTCCAAGAGCTGAAATGTGTGGTCTCTCATTTCATCATTGGTAACCATCAAGCATTTGCATCTGATAGCAGCATACAACCAGTACCTGAACTATATGCCAAAATATTACATATTGTACATATACAGATGAAGATTTTCAAAACTTCAGCTGTGGAAGGCAAATAACTAAAACAACTCCTTCTAAGGAGCAACTAATGCAATGGTTTATCAGAGACAAGTTGTACATCAATATTCAAAACATTGAGAAAATGGAAAATTCAGATATATCATAAATAGTAGACACATTAAATAAGGAGAACTAATTTTCAATCTTCAGGGGGGATAGTTGCTGTACAGCTTCCTATAGCATCTAAAAAGTAGAAAAGCTTACCAATCATCATTTGAGCCAGTAGGGGTTGCATAAATAGCATTAGAAAGCTTCCACTTTTCCACCAACTTACGATTAGAAGGCTTTTGCATGCGCTCTCCAGTGAGATGTCGGTTATGCACAACTATCAAAGGGAGCTTTCTTGATTGAAATCTTTGCCGTATAACATCAGCAACAATATTAATCTGTCCAGTTGAAAAAAGATAGAGGCCTAGTATTTTAGATATATGTTATACAAGAAGAAGAAAATATTTATCACAATATACATGCCTTACTCAAGGAAATATGCTTATGGCTAAAAAGGCCAACGTTGGCACCATCCACAACTGCATCAAAAGGGCCATGCTTTTCCAACCATTTCTGAATATAGAAAAATACAGCGAAAAAGTCAAGCTAAATGGTTAATTAAGAGAAAGGATATGGACTACACACACCACTGGAAAGCTCTATTGATCATGATTCACACGCTGTAAGAACTATTTATGATTTAAAGATGATAATTCTTTTTCCAACAAAGAGGCTGCAAGTTGGCTAAAAATTAATTGCAATAAAGAGAAACTAAGATATTGTGGCATATAAAATTTTCTAGTTTGCACACTGCTTAATAAAATAATGCACAGTATTCATTAAATATACAAAATGAGATGGAGAATTGTTATATTTATATTTAGTTTACAATTGGATATAATTCTGAGCATACATAATTTACTCAATATTGAAAACCCATCTAATTTTGTATCCTTTCATGCTGTAAACCTTGGCTTCAATCTACACTTACGGAAATATTTAGTGTAATTTAATCAAGGCATAATATTGATGACATGTATTGGTAAATGCACAGCCTAGTAAAAATAGCATTTACGGTGTTCAGAGATAGATGACCTGAAAGTTATCAAAGTTTGATCTCCTCTCTCTTTTGATAGCTAATTTTGCCACCAATGTGGCAAAATCTTCTGTTTCTTTTGGATCAAGATCTATAATAGTCATTTTTTCTCCACAAGCAAGGCATGCACCATTCCTGTCGATGTGCGAGTGTGATATGGTCCATTTCCCCCTTCCTAACCATCCTAACCCATGCCAACCCCCACCATTGTTCTCAATAGCTTTTGTTATAGCACCTGCATCCCATTTTCTCTTCCCCACTTTAGATGCTGTTGGGCTCTGAAACCAATCCTCAAGTAGTTTAGCTGTGGTTGAAGATGCTTGTCTGACAGTAGTCCTGAACTTATGCAACAAATAATAAACCTTGTCTCCTTGTTGTGCGGCCACACTAGCCTTGAGAAGTGTCTCCAACTCAGGCTCTTCAGGTCTGACACCAGACTCCAACATATGTGCTTCCACCTCAAATGCTTTCTCAACATTGCCGCTATTGCAGAATGCCGTCAAAGCAGGACCATATGACCGCAACTTTGGCGCAATACCTTGATCCTTCATTTGCTTCACAACATCAAAGGCCATGTCACCGTTGCCCATGGACATCGCCATACGAGCCACTGCAGTCAGAGCAGACTCATTCATGGGAACTTTCTCTTCCTCCGAGCGCATCTTCTCAAATATCTCAAACCCTCGAGTTCTTGCATACTCCCTCAGCTCATCACTCACTGGAATTCGACTCAGTTTCTCCGTCCCATCATCCAAAGCAAACAAATCGGTCTTGTTTCCCTCCTGATCTTCAGAGTGGCCTTCAGATTGTACATCGTCTCCCTCCAAATTTCCCACGCTTTGAGTAGACGATGAATGTAACTGCCCAATACTAGCAATCCCACTACCGGCATTGCCACTTTTCGCCGGTTGCACAAACCCAAGCGCCGCAGAAGAACACAGGTAAAGGAGCACGCTGTAGTGATGCTGCCCCATTTTGATCCCTTCCTTCACCGCAGAATCATACAGGTTGATGGCTCCAATCACGTCTCCCCTCTTCGAGCACATGTCCAGCTCGACTCTCAGCTTGACTTCGTTCTCACCACCCTTGGCTTTCTTCGTCCCCTTCCTGCTGGCATTGCCACCACTAGCGTTACTCTGGCCTCTCCCCGAATTTCCAGCCTTTCCAGATTCCCGCGCTTGCGTTTCGCCTCTCGTCCAGCGCCTGCCCTCCCTGCGTTGTTTGAGATCCCCACCCCTCCTCGTTCCCTGAACCTTCCCGTCGTCGGCGGCATGTTGTCCTCCGCGCGCGGGCCTGTCCTCCCCTCTCCTCCACGGCCTCGCGCCGCCGCCATGACGGCCCCGCCCATGCCGCCCCGCCGTGCCGGCCACCCGTGTGGCCACGCCGACCTGCGCCGTCGCGCCTTTAGCGCCAGCTCCCTCGGCGGCTCTCGGACCGGCGACGCGGTCTCCCTGGGGCATTACGTCGAGCACCTGGCGCGCGTGGCACGAGAGCGGCGGGAGGAGGAGTCGCCTGAGGGAAGCAGCGGGGGATGATGAGGTGGTGGCTGGGAGGAGGAAGAGGAGATGAGGAGGAGGAACGAAGAGGGGCGCCATGGCCATGGCGCGCTGCCATCGCAGCGGGAGAGCAGCGGGTGAGGTTTTAACGAAGGTCAGGAGCGAACAGGATAAGGTTCTGTGATGCATGAGCGGCCGGGTTTACCGTCTGATCCTATTTATTTCTCAGCTTTATTTCTAAGTTTTAAAATTTAAATTCTATCACATGAACTAATATACATGCGTGCCAATTAATTCACGGATTTGCTAAATGACATTCGGCAGATAATTTAGGAACAAAATCTTTACAGATTCTAAACCGTGATTCGTGTTTGTGCTCCTTCTCTAACTTTGGTGACCTCCACCCTTTCTCCAGTGCCGACGAACAAAAGAGGACATAGATTAGTGTTTGTGTTTGGGTTTGGGAAGCACGTAAATAAGGGTTTTCCTAAGGGTCTATAGGGGTGTGATATCCTTACCCAATTAAAATTTGATATGTGTGGCCTATAAGAGATGTATGCTCATATTTAATACTCCCTCCAATTTTAGATTATAACTTGTTTTGACTTTGGTCAAAATTAAGCTACTTTAAATTTGATTAAGCTTGTAGACAAATATAGTAATATTTACAACATCAAATTAGTTTCATTAAATCTGTAATTGAATATATTTTTATAATATATTTATCTTGGGATTAAAAATATTATTATTATTTTCTACAAATTTGATTAAATTTGAAAAAGTTTGATTTTAATTAAAGTCAAAACTACTTATAGTCTGAAACGCAGGGAGTACCACCTTACTAGTTTAACAAGGGTAGAACCAACTTATAAGATCTTGTCCCTCCAACCATGTCGTATACTTTGGTGGCAAGGGCAAAGAAGCAACAAACTAGTGGTAGCGGATCCGATGGCTCCTCGCTGTCAGACAGAGAAGACGATGGGGCAGGGCACCTCGACATTGATGTCTTGAGGGGAGAGGGGAGGGGGGAGGCTGACTAGAAGGAGATGGAACAAATCTCAAAGCAAATCTAATGATCTAGAATTTGTACAATGTTGGGTGGATTTTCCATCATAAGTTGTGTAGACCGCCCTTGATAGTTCTTGTTCATTCTCACCTACCGCTACAGCATATCTATTTGCTCAAATTATTATTTTTTACTTCATACAGATTATCATCTAGCGTAGGAAAAACTTTAGAGACCGTACTTTTGAACTAATAAGAAATTCTACGTGACTTTCATGGGAAACAGTTTTTTCCCTTCAAAATTCACGTAAAAATTCCAACATTACAAACGAGGCCCCAAAGACGCCGAATGAACCTTCCAAAGTAAGTAATCTGTTTCTCTTGAAGCCTACCGCAATTCATGGTAGCAAATGCTGCAAAAGGACAAGTCAAGCTCCTGTAAGATTCGTATGTTCCAGACGATTTCTTAATGTTAATTGGGAATATGTATAAGGCTGTGTTTAGATCTAAACTTCCAACTTTTTTTATCACATCAATATATCATACACACAACTTTTTAGTTACATCGTACCAATTTCAACCTAAACTTTTAACTTTAGAAGGAACTAAACACAGCCTAAGTTGATACTTAATAGAAGGGGTGAGTCTAGCTCGCAAGCATTCGCCTGTCATGAATGTCTCCGATCCGACGGATCCCGTCACCTAATTAGCGTGTAATTAGCACTCATCAGTTAGTACCGTGAAATTAGCATACGTAGGTGTTATTAAGAAATTTCAGCTCCATATGCATACAAAAGTAGAAAGCCCAGCATAATTAGCGTGGTAATTTTTTTCAGTATTTAATAGCAACACATTATATTCAATAATTTATATCCTAAATTTTAAACATGCCATTCAGATTAAAGCCTATTCAAAAGTTTTTAAAATAATCTCTGCTTATAAACTTTGTACAAAAATAATTCTTTATATTCATAAACTTTACATGGCAAAAAAATTCTATTAGGAAACTTTCTTCGGTAATTAAAAAAAATCAACTCATGGGATTAAAAAAATAAAAAATGTAAGATTAAAAAAAATCCATTCACAAACTTTCTACGGAAAATGTTTATATTCATAAACTTTATACATGAAAAATATTCTATTAGGAAACTTTCTACAACAATTAAATATTTGTTAATATAGGACTTTAAAAATTATACACAAAATGCACCATTTTATTATATGATAAAATCACTCAATAAGTAGAAATTATAATTATGACTACATGCGCATGCAAAATTATTTTATATACTGAAACATGCATGTTTTTCCAGCTTGAAAGAAAGGAACATGTATACATCATACTTTTTCAGATCAGATAGACTTGCATGCACTCTTCTTGCATGCACTCTTCTAGAATGAGCCCAGCCCACGTGTCCATTCGTGCAAACTCCTTCCCGCGAACGTTCGCGCAACAGCCATCTTATGTGATATAGGGCATGTTTGGGGAGCTCGATATTATAAGAAGCAGCTAATGATAATCTAAAAAAGCTAGATTTCCAGAGGAAAAGATTCTAGAAGAAGTTGTAGTCAATAGAAGCTCCCCTAAAAGGGCTACATTTTCTTGTTACTCAATTTGGTCTTCTACTATATTGTTTTGAACAACCAAAATCTTCAAAATATAATTCACCACCAATGAACATACACTATATAGTTGAAAATTTGAAACCCACATATTATTGTTGTAAAAATCTCAACTCAAGTAGTTGTAAACTTGTCATATTGCTATTTTCTAGACATGTACACCATTCCCTCTAGGGAAATAGAACAACTGCTGGACAAGATTATACGCTTAGCTCGCATGCAAATATAGAGCAGAACAAGCCAGAAGACTAAAGAAAATAAAATTGATAGTTTCAGGAAACTCAAGTTCACAGAACAAAACCATGAATCCATCAGTCTCATGATCAGAATCCATTACCAACCCAAACAGTAAGATGACAGATCACAAGAATCGGATGCCCCATTAATCGCCTCAATAATTGTTGCCGCTGAAAAAGAAATAATGATACTGAACTGCCGCCATATGATCGATTGAGAACATTGCACCAGAAACTGCACCTCAGGAAGTAGAGCCAATAGATGAAGAAATATGTTCACTTGGTAACAAATGTATCCAAAATTCCAAATCAGCCAAGTCAAATAAGCATTCTTATCACAGAAAAATAGCTAGTATAGCAGAAAACAACCAAACTTTTACCCACCAAACCATTCTTACCACAGAAAAATAAGTTCTCGTAAGCTCATTCATAGTTCTGATAGCAAAATGAACATTATGAAAATTCAAAGCATTCACAATTTGTTTAGGCAGTTACAACGGAAAAGGTAAGCTTTGCTCTCATAAAGGCATGGAGTTCCCTGCAAAAGAAGAGGAGGGAGTGTCACACATTATTGTTTGTGCAAACCTGCAAGGGAAAGCAAATGCTGTCCAAAAGCAAACAGACCGATTTTGTTGACCTGACCTGGGATAACATAACAACCAATATACACTCGTAACTATCAATAAACATAGGACATCCAAATATGTGAGCAATGAAACTAGTTTTTACATCTATGTCTTGTGATTTATCAGAAGTGCTTTATCTTCTTATGAATGGTTAGGAAAGCACCCTGCTTGCAGCATTAACACCAGTGTTGCAACAAAGTGACTTCCTCTAAAAAATCAGTTGGATGCATGAGCCACATACTGGACGGCTTCAACTTCCATGATGTGTAAAGCCCCACGTGCACCAAATCACCAATCAGTAAAGCTATTATACTGTGCTTATATACTCGGCAATCAATGGATCTATAACTTGCAACTTAATATCCATCTACGATACTATGAATCCTTTGGGGTTAAGCAAAACCCTCAAGTCATTGCCATTTAGGAATTTGGACTAGTCAACCCAAGCTTAGTGTATAAAACATACTACCTACATCCCAAAAATATCAAAAATACTTTATTTCTGGCTATGCAGCTGGACAAGTTAGGATGGAGGTAGTACATATAAGTTGGGATGGAGGTAGTACATATGAAAAGCATAAAAAGTCAATATGCCCATAAAGCTCCCTATTGTGTATGGATGCAAAACAATATCGAGTACAAATAACCTTGGTCACAAACAGATGAGCAACCATAGAAGTTCCCCTAGCAGCAACCTGATAACACCACAATGTGCTTCGGGTCTAGTGACCAATCTCAATAGACTTTCTTTCAAACCACAAGCTCATATCATTTCCGAGTACTAAAAACACAATGCAATTATAAGATGTACAAGCTGCCTCCCATGAGAATAAAGAGACCGAGATTTCGCAACAAAACTGATGCCTATTTTGGTCAATTTTTTATAACAAAAAAAATCGTCATTTACGTTCATCTTTTTTTTTTTGCGAGGTCATTTACGTTCATCTAACATCATCAATTACAATAAACTAAACTGGAAAGTTACAAACCATAACCGATTCCGTTCCTGGATGAAGTAAACATGGTGAAATCAGGGGCCCAAAGTACACTAATGCACTTAGAACGTGCAGTGACCAAGAACCTCACCTTGGGGGACTAAACCCCAGCTCTGTGACTCGGGCGCGATCGCGGACCGTAACCGCGCCGACGCGACGGCGCTGTGGAGCGGCAGCGCGGAGAGGAGGCCCCCGGACACCAAAGGCAACCTGCGAAACCCACCCGAGGCGCAGCAGGTAACACTAACAGCGTGAGGAAAAAAGGGGGATTGGTTCAGAGCGCGGCGAGGGTTGGCGCGCGTGCGGTACCTGTTGATGCAGGTGGCGCGGCGGGAGGTGGGGAGGAGGCCGCGGGCGAGGAGGGAGGAGGAGGCGGCGCGGGCTATGGCCCTAGATCGGGCGGCGACGGCTGAGACCGCCATTTTTTTTCTCACCAAGGTTGGACGAGGGTTACAAGGTGGGGAAGGGTTTGGCTGTTCGGGGGTTTGGGGGTTTAGCCATCCACCCTTTGCCTCCGTTTCCAAATTATACTTACAATTTTTTTTTCCAAATTATACTACCATTTCTCTTAAGTTAATTGATCCTTTAAAATTTTAAATTTTCTGCTATCACTTCATCCTAAAATATAATTATTTTTTTATTCTGGTATGATCTTCGAGATGTTATTTTAAGAATAATATTTATAAAAATAAATTGCTATAAATACAAAGAGCTATCACATATTATGAATTTATGATACTATCTCCGTGCTAAAATATAACAACTTAGAATCGGATAATATATGCTAGTGTTATGAATCTTGACACTCCTGTCCAGATTTTAATATTATATTTTGGGATAGATAGAGTAGTTTGTTAAATAATAAATCTAATGAAATTGTGATATTATTCTTATTGTTATTGATATATTTTATTTTTTTTCATTTTTAACAATTAAAGTTAAAAATATTTAGCTTAGCACTATTTAAAAAGCTTGAGTTTTTGGATGGATGGAATAGTAGCTTTTAAAAGATTTGTGCAAAGTTTGTAAGAGCAGAAATATTTTGTAGCATCGGGATTTTTTTTCATAAAGTAAATATGACATCAAAATTTATAATTATATTAAAATTACATATATTATTTGGTCCCAGTGTAAATAGCACTGCTTGTCGAAGATGGTAAGTGGCGGCCGTCGAGGACAACTGCATTGTGGGCTCAAGCCATCCCACGGTGAGATGCCGCGATGTGCAGCAGTGGAGAAAACGGCGATGATGATTTAAGGTTAGAAAATTAGTGCGTTATGGACACACTAGAAAATTATTGGTCCTTTTTGAAAACTTATTTTACAAATGGACCCCTGGAAAAACTTAAAACGGGGAATGGTCCTTTTTGGGGCGCCAGAGTGGCTGGCGCCGTACCCCAACATGGCGGCGCCAGCCACACTGGCGCCGTGCCCGTGCCACCGTGGCACTAGGGCTGTCGTGGAGGTGCTCACTGGGAAGAAGGGGGGCGCCAGCCAGAGTGGCGCCGCCCCTCATACCACGGCGCCAGCATGGCTGGCGCGCCCCTCCTCTGCGGGCCCCACCAACTTTCTCCCTCCCCCAAAAAAAATTTTCGCCAAGGCTGTTCTGCCTCCAGGCAACGGCTGGCGCCCCCCAGACCGCGGCGCCAGGGTGGCTGGCGCCGCCCTCCTCCCCCGCCCGAAACCCTTCTGCCTCCGGGCCTCGGCTGGCGCCGCCCTAATGGACCACGGCGCCAGGGTGGCTGGCGCCGCCCTCCTCCCCCGCCCGAAACCCTTCTGCCTCCGGGCCTCGGCTGGCGCCGCCCTAATGGACCACGGCGCCAGGGTGGCTGGCGCCGCCCTCATGGACCACGACGCCAAGGTGGCTGGCGCCGCCCTCCCCCCACCCCGAAACCCTTCTGCCTCGCGGCACTGGCTGGCGCCGCGCTCCCCAACCGCGGCGCCAGGGTGGTTGGCGCCGCCCTCTGCCTCCCTGCAAATTGAAGATCCATATTGCACAAATGTACAAATTCACAGTTCGCAATTCAAATCACAATTCACAGTTTCATACAGACTAAAACAAGTTCTAATTGCACAAACCACAATGCCAAAAGTCCATCACATAGTCCTCACATAATCCATCACATATTCCACACATCAAACAATGCCAAAAATCCATCACATATTCCACACATCAAACAATGCCAAAAGTCCATCACATATTTGACACATCAAACAATGCCAAAAGTCCATCCTATATTCCACACATGAAACAATGTCAAAAGTCCATCACATAGTCCTCACATAGTCCATCACATTTTATATCACATATTGCACCACATATGTCATACTACCAACAAATAGATTAACTTCATACAAATCACTTCTTCTGTTGACGCCGAATAGCTTGCGAGCCTGGAGTGTACCTACATTTGAAAATCCAATGTTTAAAACATTTTAAAAACAAAATGAGGGAAATCAAATAACATTTGAGAATGGTAAGCTCATTTTACCTCTTTTTCGCTGCCCGAGTGGATCGCAAGTTGTATTGCGTGGGTTGCGTCCCCTGAGGCGCGTCGGGAAGCTGCGACATGTCTATCTCCTCAGCGTCTGGTGCGACGTAGTCTTCATCCTCCTCGTCGTCATCGTCATCGTCGTCGCTAGGTGGAGCCAGCGCCTTCCCCTTTCCCCTCTCTTGCGGAATATGTGACGACGACGAGCCACGAACTTCTTCACGCTCTTCTATCCTGATGGAGTGTCGAGCGGTACTTGGACGCGCGGATTGAGGTAGTGGTGGTGGTAGTCTCCGCGGTTGGTACACGCCGTCCAATCCAACCGACCTGCAACCTAATCTTGCTGCAAGTTTCCAGCACCTTTGACGAACTTTCTGCATTTCAAAAAAAAAAAGAAGTTTGTTAGGCATAACTCAAGTAATGAAAAGTGCTAAATAAATTTTACCTCTAAAACATTGCGGAGTGTGTTCTCCGTGTCCTCACCACCCCTCGGAGCTTGGAGGGCATGCCCCATTTCATTCACACTCCTGAGGAGCTCTCTCGACTGAAAGCGTGAGAAGATATATGTTAGGGTCTAGGGTGCAAATGGAAATAACTTTGACAAATGCAAGAAAACTTACGACTCTGTCTCTAAGTGGGGCGTGCTCCATTTGATATCCAACTCTAGTCCGGACATCATAGGGATTCCGCCCCTCATCAGAGTCGCGGTCATCCTCTATGTCGGCTTCCGTCCAAGTAGGGCGGAGGAACAGTCTATATGTCCTATGCAGCCAACAAAGGTACTCTGAGAAAAGATGATTTTGGTGTATAGTTTCGATGTACCTGTCATTCCTTCCGGTTGTCCTCCATTCATCAATGTATCTGTTATGCTCTAGCCCTCAGTCTTTCACCTTCTTTGTTCTCACCCTGTCATACCTAGACAAGTGGAAGGTGATGAAACAATAGTGAGCATCGACAAGGGTTAAATGGTACAAAATTGAACATTGACAATGAAAGCAAACAAAGATAAGAAATATTTACTTGTGTAATTCAACTCCAGTTGAGATGTCCTCAATCGGCCAGTCTTGTTTCTTCCCAAACTGTCGCATGACACAGTGCGGAAGGTGGTACTCAACTGCCCAGAAACAAATCAATGGGCACTGGTACATGAAGTAGTCAGAGTCTCGATTGCACATCGAGTTCAGGGTCAGGCTTGAAGCCTCATTTGTGTGGTATGGTAACCACTCAATCTGCAAAAGTTGAAGAGATGTCATTGGTTAGTATCTCAATTAAAGAAGTAAATGTCTAACTAGAAGTGATATTGGAAGTACTTACATGTTGAGGCTGTAAGCAGTCCATCTCATTGACATAATGCTTGTATGCCACATCCCGGTGAGCATGTGCAGTGGCAGTACTCTCAAAAAGGTAGGCCACTGTCTTCTCCATGTCTAGCTCATTGTAGGGCTAAGGAGTGAAGCTTTGCCTCCACTTAGGCCTTCCAACCGGTAGTCTTAACCACATCCACAGCTGAATCAATAGCACACAACCACTCATGTTGGATGATGGTGCCTGACGACAACAGGCCTCACAGAGCTGTCTATATGTCCACGCCAACACTGCTGAGCCCTAACTGAAACGGCCCAAATCACCAAGGTTGGCGACCAAAGGAATCCATATCACCGAAGCAATGTCACCCCCAGCATCAGGAAACAGAACCCCTCCCAACAAGTGCAAAATGTATGCACGGGCATAACACTCAACACGCCATGGCTCAGCGTCGTCATCAAGATGTGAGAAGGTCTGACTCAGCCAAGACAGGGGTATTCCATTCTGCTTCTTCAATGTTCAGTGGAATGCCAAACAGCTGCTCCACTTGTGCACGCCATCCAGGATTCTCTGTCCTACCCGTCACGGCATGCCCCCGTAATGGGAGGGCCAAGATCATAGCCACATCCTGTAGAGTGATGGTCATCTCACCACTGGGGAGGTGGAAGCTGTGTGTCTCAGACCTCCATCTGTCCACAAGTGCTGTCAACGCAGGAGCGTTGAACACTGGCATTCCTCTGCTCACGACCAAGGCCACCCCGAGCAACCCGACCGCCCTTAGGTACGGGATGTACCTATCGTCGAACACTGGGGGGGGCATGAGCTCTAACTCGGAGCGGTTGAAGTACCTGCATTAGCAATTGTAAATCAATTAGTTAATATAATGTCAAACACACGCTACCGATACTTATGTACAAGTGAATCAATGCCGATTCATACCCTCCCCGCCTCGATCGCAGCCCCGTGATGATGGGCCTCGTAGTACGCCTCCAAGGCTGGGTAAGTCGGCGGTTGTCCCTCCTCGGCCATCCTACATGAAAAAGTAATAAATTCACCGTTAGTTACCAATATGACATATATTAAAAGAAAATGTTTGCGATAATCCAAAATAAATAAATAGACATTAAATAGACAAGAATAAAACATGCATTGACTTAAGTAGGAAAACAAAATATTTACCCTAACACTTCTATTTTTTTTGGACTTCTTCTTTTTTGGACGCTTAGGACACTTAGGTTTCTTGTGACCCTCTTGGTGACACAACGAGCATCTATTTTGCACCGGCACAGCATCAAGTTGAACACATGAAGGTGGTTTCCTTCCAGAACCACCAAGACCCGAGTCCATTTCGTTCTTGAATCGCTTCGATCTCCTCTTCCCTCTTGTTTTAATCTTCAAATTTGGGTCAGCAACAAATTCTTCACCATTGTACGGTGGCCACTGTGTGGGGTCGAGGTATGGCTCAAAGCGACTTGCCCATGTGTTCACAACGACTCTTGAAGAGAACTGATACGGCATTCGGTTGGGAGATTCCTCATCAATTGCATGAATTAGATAAACGTGGATAAGATGTGAGCAAGGCATATGGTAGAGCAATGGCCTTTGGCAAGAACATGAGTTCCCCTCATCTTCAACTTTGAAGGCTCTTGCACCGAATCTAACACCACCACGCGTTATACCACCCCTCTCTGTGACCTCGTATGTCTTTTTCTGCTTATCGAAACACCTTGAAGTGTGTTTGTTCGCCTTACTTTTTTGTACCTTCATCTTACTAGCAACCTGGTGGACCAACGCTCCCCTAACTAGACTCGCTTCACTGCTTCATCATGTCTGTTCACAAAGGAATCATTGCACTTCATGAACGTAAATGATACTATGGCCGTCACTGGAAGCTTACGAACACCAACTAGCACGCTATTGAACTGTTCGGCCATGTTGGTTGTCATGTAACCCCACCGGCGGCCATTTCTATCATATAGACGAGACCACTTATCTTTATCCAACAACTCATCTTCAAGCCATTTACGAGGACCTTCGGGAATACGCTGCCTTAGTGCCTCAACATCCCTCTCAAATATCCACTTCTCGTCAATCTGACATATCCTTAGGAGCTCTTTTGTCTGATGCTTGTCCGCACCGGCCTTGTGGAAATTAGCACTGAAGTGCCTCATGCACCATCGGTGGTGAACCGGTGGCAATCCTGGAACAGGAGTCCTCATGGCATTCATTATATCAGCATGTCGATCTGAGATAATACAAACCTCCCTATGCGGCCCAACCACAACCCGTCGGATAAGATCGATAAACCAGCACTAGTCTCGTGAATTTTCTTTCTCCACCAAGGCAAAAGCTAAAGGTACAAGTTGGTCCTCCGCATCAGCTGATAATGCAGTCATCAAGGCACCACCGTATTTCCCAGTTAGGAAGGTTGCATCTATAGCTAGTACTGGCCTGCAATGCTTAAAAGCCTCAATGGAAGGACCAAAGCACCAGAATGCACGCATAAAAATTTTCTTGGTCACTCCATCAACGTTGACAACCCTATCAGGATGAGTATCGATGTGGTAGACCATACTGGGATTTCTCTGCTTAATGGCTTGCAGCAAAGTGGGCAAACGGACGTACGCTTCACCCCATTCACTGTAAATGAGCTTCATAGCCTCATCTCGTGCCCTCCAAACCTTGCCACACTTCACCCTATATTGGAAAACCTCAAATATATACAAAGCTAACGCAGAAGCAGAGAGTGTAGGTTGCAGTTTTATGGCATTGCATAACATATTTGCTATGAACTTAGATGTCAGCTACCGGTGGCTCCCTGAACCTTCGGCAATAGCACAACTATGTTCCTTACCAACCCGTGATATCCTCCACGTGCCACTAGACCTCTTAGTTGCATAGACCTTCCATTTGCACCGTGGGTTTTCACATTTAACAGTGTACCTCCTATTTGCGGCAGAATTGACAACACGGTATGGACGATGGTGCACGATGGCGTACTCCTAGAGCCATAGCTTCAATGCAACCATGGATGGGAACTCTAAACCCTTTCTGAGACCATCCACCTGGAATGGTTCTGGCAACTGATCTAGGTTGATGCCGCCATCTAGTATTGCACCATGGGCATGTGTTAGGTCCCTAAACTCAGGAATGTTCGGCTTCCTCCCAAACACCTTCTCAAACGCACGACATTCCTCTAATGCTAACTTGTCATTGTTAGTTAGTGGAGGGAATGGACGGTCATCATCAGAGTCTTCAGCAAATTCAACATTATATTGCTCAACACTTGCCTCCTCGTCAATCTCCTCTCTATTGACTTCTACTGAGAGAATCGTGACCACCACTCAATTCGACATCAAAGTAATCATCTGGATTCACATATTGGCTTGCTACTTGCGTCGGGTATTCAGGGTTGCCTCCGTACGACGACCAATGCACACTCTCCGACAAATGTTCACTTAGATCAAGCCCCTCTTGTACTAACTCCCTTTTCATCTCCCTCGCTGCATCCACATCATCACTACCGCAATGTCTCTTTGATGATCCTGCCTCCCCTAAATCATTTCCAAGCAAAGGTCTCTTCTTATCTCCTTCCCTCTCCAAGTCTTCTCGTACCAACTCAGTCTTACTTGCACCCCCTCCACGACAAGAAGAATATGTCACAAAATTCTTCTCAATGTAATGATAAGAAGGAGATTTGTTTAGATCCAAATTTTCTACGGTACGTACCAACTTTGATGCAAACACCTCTAGAGATCTAAACCGAGACTTTACCAAATCAAAGTAAACTTTCCATTCCAACTGACCTATCACATTTAATACATACTTATGCCCTTGACCAACATCGTATCTCCCATAAAAACGAATCTCCACATTATCCTCGGTCCATCCAAGAACTTCTTTCACTCGTGACCTTAGTTCATCTAGAGTTGGGTGGGTGGGAAACAAAATGGTCTTCAATGACATATCCTCAAACTCAACATGTGCACCAACATAAGGTTCTACGACTCTACCACCGTAGTAAATACGAACAAGTCTATCCATCTACACCAAAAAATCAAATGTAACTTTGCAACAAAAATCAAATCTTCATTCCTAAACGTAGTCCAAATCGACATATTATAACCAATGCATAACTTAATTTGTCCCAAAGCTACTGCTCCAAAAAAAATATTTAATCCACCTACAACTATCAACAAGTTTACTAGTGCATTATACATCGAAATATTACAAATACTCCGTCATACAACCCAACCTAGTTCTAATTAACTATAATCAATTTCTATAATGCAACCAAAATTTTCTCCCCTTCATATAATTAATGGTTAAAAGTTTAACCTATAGGCTATAGCATCAAGTCCATCAAATTAAAATTACTTTCATGCCTCAACCCTAATTTTTCATCCATCCATCCAACCAAACAATCCAAAAATTAACATTACCACATATATGGTTAAAAAAATCGTGACACCAATGAGTACATTGCAAACATGTAGCACTACAACAAGTAAATCCCAAGAACAAATGCTAAAAATCACAAATTTGGGCAAAAAAGGGGTTCTAGGGTTACCCTTCGATCTACAAATTCAACCAATAAAAACGAAAACAAAAGAGGGGGGAATGGAGGAGTCTACCTTTCTCTTCGATTTCCATAAAAAATCCCGCGAAAAACGAGTTCAAATGGAGTGGATTTGAGGTGGGGAAGTGAGGGGGAGAGAGAGGGGGAGAGCTGCTGCTGCTCAGCTCGGGCTGGTGCTTGGGCGAAAATGGGAGTGGGGAGGACAAAGGTGGTGGGGCCCACGGGGTTTAAGGGGTCGGCCCACAGAGAAGGGGCGCGCCAGCCTTGCTGGCGCCGTGGTATGAGGGGCGGCGCCAGTGTGGCTGGCGGCCCCCTTTTTGCCCAGTCAGCATCTCCACGACAGCCCTAGTGCCACGGTGGCACGGGCACGGTGCCAGTGTGGCTGGCACCACCATGTTGGGGTACGGCGCCAGCCACTCTGGCGCCCCAAAAAGGACCATTTCCGGTTTAAGTTTTCCCAGAGGTCTATTTATAAAATAAGTTTTCAAAAAGGACCAAAATGTAAAAATTTCAGCGAGGATTACAAGGTGGGGAAGGGTTTGGCTGTTCGGGGGTTTGGGGGTTTAGCCATCCACCCTTTGCCTCCGTTTCCAAATTATACTTACAATTTTTTTTCCAAATTATACTACCATTTCCCTTAAATTAACTGATCGTTTAAAATTTTAAATTTTCTGTTATCACTTCATCCTAAATTAATTGATCGTTTAAAATTTTAAATTTTCTGTTATCACTTCATCCTAAAATATAATTATTTTTTTATTCTGGTATGATCTTCGAGATGTTATTTTAAGAATAATATTTATAAAAATAAATTGCTATAAATACAAAGAGCTATCACATATTATGAATTTATGATACTATCTCTATGCTAAAATATAACAACTTAGAATCGGATAATATATGCTAGTGTTATGAATCTTGACACTCCTGTCCAGATTTTAATATTATATTTTGGGACAGATAGAGTAGTTTGTTAAATAATATCTAATGAAATTGTGATATTATTCTTATTGTTATTGATATATTTTATTTTTTTTCATTTTTAATAATTAAAGTTAAAAATATTTAGCTTAGCACTATTTAAAAAGCTTGAGTTTTTGGATGGATGGAATAGTAGCTTTTAAAAGATTTGTGCAAAGTTTGTAAGAGCAGAAATATTTTGTAGCATCGGGATTTTTTTTCATAAAGTAAAGACATCAAAATTTATAATTATATTAAAATTACATATATTGTTTGGTCCCAGTGTAAATAGCACTGCTTGTCGAAGATGGTAGTGGCGGCCGCCGAGGACAACTGCATTGTGGGCTCAAGCCGTCCCACGGTGAGATGCCGCGATGTGCAGCAGTGGAGAAAACGGCGCGGTTAGAAAATTAGTGCGTTATGGACACACTAGAAAATTATTGGTGAGAGTTTCCCGTACATAACATGTTAGTATTATGATTTTGATAGTACCACAGTACAAACATAAACACAGACGCTCACAACACGCGCACGCTCATCGCTATGAATACACGTACTAGAAGAATAATTAAGGGGTACTTAGATCCAAGGGTGTAAAGTTTTGGTGTGTCACATCAAGTATTATATAGGGTGTCGCATGGGGGTATTCGGGTATTAATAAAAAAACTAATTACAGAATCCGTCAGTAAATAGTGAGATGAATTTATTAAGCATAGTTAATCCATCATTAGCAAATGTTTATTGTAGCACCACATTGTTAAATCATGGAGCAATTAGGCTTAAAAAATTCGCCACGCCAATTAGTCGCAATCTGTGTAATTAGTTATTTTTTAGCATATATTTAATACTTTCATACATGTGTTCTAACATTTGATGTGACAGGGTGAAAAATATTGGGTAGCCATGAGTTTAATTTAGGATATTAATTTAGGTTGGTTGGTTCCATCCTAAGAAACCTAATACTACCTCCGTCCCAAAATAAGCGCAGCCATGAGTGTCCGTGTCGAACTTTGACCGTTCGTCTTATTTGAATTATTTTTGAAAAATCTAAAAAACATAAGTCACATATAAAGTACTATTCATGTTTTATAATATAATAACAGTAAAAATACTACTCCCTCGGTTCTCTATTTGTTGATGTTTTGGACATGATTTCAGATACAAAGGAGTGAATAATTAAGGTGTTTATTTCTTGTTTTGCCCATATTAATTACAATGCATCAACATCTATTAATGCGGTTTGTAAGCATGCGCAGGAATATACTAGTCTAAAGTTGGGGAGGCCAAAGCGTCAAGCTTTTGAAGCCAAACAACCCAGCCCCAAAACGTAACAAATTCAAGACCGGAGGGAGTAATCATAAAAAAAAATTTCAAATAAGACGGACGGTCAAATTTGTACACAGAAACTAGTGTAGTTTCTGCATTTATTTTAGGACGGAGAGAGTATTTGGCTAGTTTTGATGCGTGCTCATTCTCGAACCAACGCAGTCGGTCCTCGACATCCTTCCGCATGCTCCGGCGGGCGGGCGAGTAGGCTGTGCTTGTGCGGCAGTAGCTTCCGGGAGATGAGTGCCGCTCTCACCCCCGAAGACCTGTATAGCTGGAACCTGGAGATGAGTCCCAGAGCTTCGTCGCCTTATTAGATCCACTCGCCCCCAACCTCGAAGCAGGCCGCCCGGATGTAGCCGTTTCTATTCTTCTTCATTTTCTTCAATCGATCTACTTATACTATTTTTCTCATTGTGATTCATTAAGGTGGTTTGTTTGGATCTTTTGGGTGGTTGGACGCTAATTTAGAGTATTATAGACTAATTATAAAACTAAACTAATTTGCAAGATAAATTTTTTAAGCCTAATTAATCCATAATTAGCATATGTTTACTGTAACATTATAATGGCTAATTATGGATTAATTAAGCTCATTAGATTCGTCTCGTGAATTAATCCAGAGTTATGGAATGAGTTTTGCCATTAGTCTACATTTAATACTTCTAATTAGTGTCCAAACATCCGATGTGACAGGAACTAAAATTTTAGTCCCCGATCCAAGCAGCCCCTGAGTAGTTCGGAACTCTACGCATTTTCCTTTTTTTTTTCTGGCGTGACTTTTTACCCTCACGTTTACATGTTGGGAGTAGGGATGCAAGTGGGCCGACCAGCGAGTTCACTCATAGGTCAAATAAATGATAATTCATGGGTTTTGGCGTCATGGTTTGGTTTGCCATATCTAGATATGCAAGTGGGTTGATCCATGAACCTATTTATAGATCAAATTAATAGGTAATCCCGCTGGTCAAACCTGTGGGTTATATACTAATTTTGCCTATAAGCGGGTTCACGGACAAACCCACTTGCACCCCTAGTCGGGAGAACTTATCTATGTAGTACTACCTCCGTCCCAAAATACTTGTCTCTTTGAGTTTTTGTCTATAACTTTTGGTTATGGGCTAATTTCGTTTATGCCCTCACTTTCATCTCCAATATTGATTTTACCCCTACTTTTTAGGGTTTTCGTTTTTGCCCCCACTTTTTAATCGAACAATCTTTTTCCCCTATTTTGGATGGAGCAGTTAACGGTGTTAACTTTTTTATCAAAAGGACATTTATACCCATCTCCCATATTTATTCACTTATTGTGTTTTTGCCCCCAATTATCCTCCAGTTTACATATAAACGCATAATAAGGGTGAAGTAAATCAAGATTATTGTGCCATTCTTCCCAACAGGAGTAAAGATTTGGTAATAAGCTGATGTGGTTGGAGCAGCAAGCTGCAGCTTGTTTGGTTCAACCTCGTTTCTTATTCTTGCTGTTGTCAGGAACATCTGGGGTGGTAGGCGTCACCTCGAACGGCTGGGAGGACGAGCCGGCGAACTGGCTGAAGCCCAGCTGCCGGCCGGAGATGACCAGCTTGGGCGGCGCGAATGGCCCGAACTCGACGGCAGCTGGCCTGCTGGCACTGCCCTTCTTCTTCCCTGGCTTGGCCTGCCGATCAGCACGAGGAGCTTGAGCACCTCGTCCGTCTCCAGCCTGCACCGCGGTGGCGCCTTGTTGCCGGCGTCGGCAGATGATGCAGCGGCAGCGCCGCCTCCGAACGCCGGAGCTGGAAGCGAAGCCACCGTTCGGCCAGCACCCTCTCGGCCGCCGCCGCCTAGCCCTCTCCCCGCCGCTCGCTCCCCGCCGCCAGGCAGCCACCCGCTCCCCACCGCCTAGCCGCCGCTCCCCGCCGCCTACCCTTCCCCTGCTCGCCGGTGGGAGGAGCTGCACCCTAGCTGTCGCCGCCGCTTGGTAGAATCGCGAGAAGAAAGAGGAATCGTGAAGACTCTCTCCTATGTTAGTAGATATTTGCTAGGGGTAAAAAGGTAAAACACAAATTCGAAAAATATTTATTTCCTTTACTTCTCTAGTTTTTTACTGCCATCTACTCGGTCCCACTAACTTACATCCAAAACAGGGGTAAACGGATTGTTTGGTTAAAAAAAGTGGGAGCAAAAACAAAAACCCTAATAAGTAGGGGTAAAATCAATATTAGAGATAAAAGTGAGGGTAGAAACGAAATTGTCCCTTTAGTTATTGGTCTTATTCAAAAAATTATGAAATTATTTTTTTTTGTGATTTGCTTTATTATCAAAAGTATTTTAACATGACTTATCCGTTTTTATATTTGCAATTTTTTTTAAATAAGACGAATGGTCAAATGTTACGAGAAAAACGTCAAAGCGACTACTAATTTGAAACGGATGTAGGAGTATTCAGGGTATGTATGAGAAGGTGGAGAAAAAATATTGAGGTCATCAGTTGGAAAACAGATTAGTATAAATTTTTAATCAATTTTTCAATAGATTTTTTTTAATAAAAACACACCATTTAACCGTTTCGTGTATATGAAAAATGAGGAATCTTTTCTTCCAATATAATATAAAAGAACGCAGCCAATCGTTTATGGAACAATATATATTTTTTATGTTCTTTATTATATAAATTGTTTTTTCTCGTTTGTAGTATATCTGAAAAACTTCATCCCGTTTCACTATAACAGGAGTATTGAATTCTCTCTAGTTCCGCCACGTGTCCGCCAGAGGAGAGGGGTCCCACAGATCGGTGAAGGACTGCATTATTTTTCCCCTCCTTCTTCCCTGCGAGACACACGGCACGCCTCCTCCTTCGCCGCCGCCTACGACGAGGCTTTCCTCCTCTCTCCCATCGCCTTCCTCCTCTCCTCCCTTTCCTCCCAGGCGGCGGCGGCGGCGGCGGCGCCCTCAGCAGCAGGATCCACCCTCGCGCCACCCCAGGCCGGCCGATCCGATCCCCCAACGCGATCTTGTGGGGGGCGAGGCGCGGAAAGGTGGCCGCCGAATCGTCGCGTGGTTGGTTGGTCCCTAGGTGAGTAAGGGGTCAAGGGTTATTAGAGATTTCATGATTTCATCCCGTGGGCATGTCATCCTGCCTGTTGGAGAGTTTGATAAAGACGTGGTTTGCGATACTTAGGTGGGGGGAAGTAATTTGTGATTTTAGTTTGGAGAATAGGGTTTAATCTGCCGCAGCGGTTCTTTGTTTTGGGGGTAACCTGTACAAAGGTCATGCTAATCCCCTTCGTGGTCAATTTTTTTGGTTATTGGGAAATTTTCCTGAACCGTGCTCCCTGGAGAACCCTGCAAAAACAGGATCGTGTTGACGGCAGTGGTTAGCATTGTTAAAAATTGGGGATCATGGTTACTGTTCTACTTCCTCCGTTTCACAATTTAAGTCATTCTAACATTTCCCACATTCATATTGATGCTAATGAATCTAGATAGATTTATATGTATTCATTAGCATTAATATGAATGTGGAAAATACTAGAATGACTTACATTGTGAAACGGAGGGAGTAGGTTTTTTTTTTAATACTTATGGGGGTTAACACTATCTGTTGGATAAAATCCATCATCTTGATGATTGTTAGCTGCCCAATTGTTTAAAACTAACGGGTGTCGGGACGATTGAGGCGTTGAGCATGGGGTGTGATCTCGACTACACTTTTAAAAGCACTATGGTGATATCGGAGTTGTATGACAAGTATCATACTTATCAAACCTGTGTTGTGACTTAGGTGAAAGAAAGCAATACTGTATTATTTTTATACATATGATAACATTATCCCTGAGCATACTGTGTTGTTTTTCAAGCAGACAAACCAGGTTTAAGATGCCATGTATTTATGCACTCTAGTAAATAGTCATTTCATTTCGCAATCATTTGGCATGGCATTTCATTTCTTTTCATATGTGATAATGTTATGTTGCTCGATTGTAGGTCTTATTAAAAGCACCCTCAATGTCAACACTTGTCACATGCTCACTGCCAGGGGCTGTAACCACTCATGCATCAACTAGGAGATTTGGAGGTAAATAATTGGCTTTAAACATTTATAAATTTGCTTCATAGAGCAATTCATGAATTGCTGTCCTCAATATTGTTTCAAGATTTCACAATGTACAACTCTCCCTTTCCCGTTGTTACTACGTGTATTTGGCGCTATTTTCTTGGCGTCGAACTGTGCGACAGTTAAATCCATGGATTGAGAATCTGTAATACCTTATTATTTCTTAAATTCATCTGTGTTTGTTGACTTGCTCTCAATTTTGATGTCATAATAGTGCACTAAGAAAATTTAGATATGTTAGCATCCATTTGGACTATGCAATATAGTATCTTAACTAATTAAAAGATTGGTATTTTTCCAATAGTCACATCTTCACCCCGCGCGGTTTTTTTCGTCCGTATTTTTTTTTCCCTTTTCACTGTTTTTTTTCTTTCCTTTTTCTTTTCCGTTTTCCCATCCGTCTGTCTTCTTTTTTCTTCTTTTTCGCCGTTTTTTTCTTTCTTCTTTTCTTTTCCGTTTTCTTCCGTCTTTTTTTCACCGGTTTTTCCTTTCTTTTTCTGTCCTTTTTGCCTTCTTTTTCTTTTTTTATTCGCCTTTTTTTCGGTTTTTATTTTTTTCGCCTTATTTTCCAATTGATTGAAAAATCGATTCCCCACTACTCCTTCATCTTCCCATGATTTTCTCTTTCAACTCTGTTTTAATTCAACGGATTTAATCTCTATTTAAAAGTCACCGTTTTTATCCCGAGTTTTGCCGATTCGCTCCGATTTGGATAAAAACGGAAAGAGCAGATCGACTGTATAAAAGCCATCAACCAAGATTGAGAAAGATTCGATCGGAATTGATGGGAGGACCGTTTCTGGCATTGTATGGACATGAGATGTTTTCACCGTTTTCTGGAGGTTGAAGACGACAGTCAGCTATGCGAGCCATAACTACAACTCCACTTATGGGTTAGGTCGAAGAGAAGCATGCTATGGGTTAGGTCAAAGAGAAGCAGGCCAAGTAAAGGGAGGTGGCGGTCTAGGCTGGAACTAAAAAGGAAGAAAAGGAAGAAAGAAATAAGGGAATAAGCTTTTGGTCTAAAAGCAAAGAGTAAAATGTATAGCAATCTGAAAAATATTTTTACCCGTTGCAACGCACGGGCATTTTTTCTAGTAATATACAAATATGACAAGTAGCCCGATTATTACCTGTCTGCCTGGTCTTTTTGCTATATGAATCCACCATGACTCAGTTTCAAGTTCAAAGAGACATATGTGCCTGTGCCTCCCATGGTGAGTCTGTTTAAACTTTAAACAAGTCATGGATGTTTTTACACATTCCTTTTTTAGACCACCCTTGTGTTTATGTTTAAGAGGGTTCTTTATGGAAATTGGTAAACTATTTCATTTTCCAAATCATAAGTTCACATAACATGTGGTTTGGGAATTAGGGTCGAAATCACATCATTAGTGCTCGTCTGATCAGGTTCTTGTTGATCCTCTTTTGCCAAACAATGTTTCACACTTTCACTGTGTACTAATTTTCCATTATGTTCCCTATTGAAGAAGGCTTATTTATATTCACCTTGCTCTGGGCAGGTTCGCAATTTCAGACATCTCAAGCTAGCTGCATCTCATTTAAAAGGGAAGTGTCTGCGAAAGCAGTATTAAGAGTAAGTTGGAATATTTCATAGATTCATGTCTACCTCTATCTTCCTATAAACAAAATTGAGTGTTCAATCCCTACAAACAAATTTAGTGTTTACTGTTTGGTTAACTTATTATGAGTTCATGACATTAAGACATTTGATCAATAACCAAATTGGCCCGTATCACCCTCTTTTAATTATATACTATTATAGGTTCTACAGAAAATTTGAATTAGGAGTAATTACTATGAAATATGCCTGTTAAAATGGTTTAGTTCAAAATACAGCAGATAAGGAATTTACCATGCTTGATTGGGTTATTGGTTATACCCTTCCTAGCTAGTACTAATCATTAAATCATAGTGCTCAATAGGTGCATATCTCATGGCATGTGCATACCTTTAAAAATAAGGTGCTTTGAATAGTTTATTAGTAGGATAATTGCATCAGTACCACTAAGATTTTGATGGTTGGTAATAAATACTATCAAAACATTTCACCTCCAATATATAACAGCAAGTTGGTTTAAAAATTCAAAAAAACCCTCTCCTGTTACATTAGAAGGTAACGGTGCTAGATAAGGGTGATTTATTGATTTTGTCCTTCCGTGAATATTGAATTGCTGCCCTACCAAACCTCACATCTCCCCAGCAGCCTGTAGTAGCAGTTTCCGGTGGCATCATTAGTGTAGTGGATGGCGCTGGAGGTGGCCAGGTGGGCAACCAGTCAGTGGAGCAAAGGGATGTGGGCGGTCAAGGCATCAGAGCGTCCGCAGCCTGGCCGAGACCCCCCACCTCTGAGTGGCCTCACCATGAAGGTGTGTGTGAGCAGTCAGCAGTGTTGCTGGGCTGAGCGCATTGGCTGTGGATGCATATACAACCAGGCTGAGGACCGCACTGCCAGGTGGCCTCAACATGGGGTTGTGCAGATGTTGACACAGGTCCTAGGTGGAGCCTGATAAGATCATCAGAGCGTCCGCAGCCTGGCCGAGACCCCCCACCTTTGAGTGGCCTCACCATGAAGGTGTGTGTGAGCAGTCAGCAGTGTTGCTGGGCTGAGCGCATTGGCTGTGGATGCATATACAACCAGGCTGAGGACCGCACTGCCAGGTGGCCTCAACATGGGGTTGTGCAGATGTTGACACAGGTCCTAGGTGGAGCCTGATGAGATCAATATCACAAGAACATGCTTTTCCTGGTTTCTTGCTTCCTTCTTAGCACGGTAGATTGAGCAGCCAAGCCAAGTTGTGTCACCTCCATGATGAACAACAGAGCAAGCAATGGGTATTGCAGTCATTCTGTGTGGTAAAAAAAAAGAAGTCAAAACCGAAATAGGAACAAAGCATGACAGGGAATGAAAATGTTTTGATGATATTTATTGGGACCACTGAAACTCTGGTGGTATGGATGCAGTTTTCTCTTAATAGTAGTTCTAAAAGAAGCAATATTATCCTTGGTACATGGCGAATCAAAATGATTAATATATATTCTGAATTATTCATGATGCTTTACCTCCAGTTACTGAACTTCAAAACTGATGAAAGGGAAAAATGCTAGCTTGCTTATCTGCATACTTCACTGTCAGATCTTCTCATTGACTGCTTTTTTGTGCGAACGGTATTGACAACAGAGCGTAAGATGCAACGCCACTCAGACCCAAAGTGCTCAGCGGAAATCTTCAACTGCAACCGTCAAACGATCTGACCCCAAAGGTAGATCTGCCTCTAATTGAATTTTGTTCTATAGGTGGCAGGAACGCAATTGCTTAATTTCACTTTCTGTCCTGTGACTTTCAGGAAAAACTCAGGGGCCAAAATTGGATGATGGGAGCGGTGGTTTCCCTCCATTTCGTTTCGGCAAAGGTGGTGGTGGCGGCGGAGGTGGTGGAGGTGGCAGCAACTACTTCGGTGGATTCCTTCTCTTCGCCTGTGTGTTGCTCCTAGATTACCTGAAGGAGTTTGAGAAAAATCTGATTGCTCGAAGGCAACGCGCTGGATATGATGCAAACAATGATATGTTCCAACAATAATTGTTAACTTGTTAGCACTACCCTATCAGTTGATCTGTAAAACTCTACAAGAGTTCCTGCCGTGCATGTTTATTTCGTTCACATTACCGGTAGTAAATCATGGCTTGACCTCACCGAGAGGAAGCTCAGCTGCACTGGACCCAGCTACTGGAAATGTGAGTCCAGTGCTGTGGTACATCAAAATGGACCGTGTTATTACAGGTGTTGAAATTGGAATGCCTTTTGGAATGTTGAATCGTAAATTGACCATTTTGGACGGTGTTTTCCCTTGGTTTAGGCCTTGTTTAGTTCTAAACTTTTTCTTCAAATTTTCAACTCTTCTATCACATTAAAGCTTTTCTACACACATAAACTCCCAACTTTTCCATCACATCGTTCCAATTTCAATCAAACTTTCAATTTTGGCATGAACTAAACACATCCTTAAAATAACTAAAATGTTGGAAATATGCTAGTCAGTGGACGGATTTCACACTGAATTTCTCAGATGGAGTCTGAAAACTTTTGGAATCTGAAAGCCCTCAACATGACTTCCTGGACCATGGCGTGCGCCATGTGATGATCTGAAAGCACACATGTGGCGGAGTGCGTGGTTTCGCCGGGGTTTCATGACAACTTCTCTGGGGTTTTATGACAACTTCCCATCTGAATTCCTCAGACTTGACGAGGACTTGACTTGCTTGTTGGTCTCGTCTCGTCTCGTCCTTTTTTGAAGGAAGTTGCTATGATGTTCTCTTCTAATCTTCTTCTTTTTTTTTTTGACCCAGCATGTTTATCACAAAAACGTGCAGTCTTTAGATTAGAAAAAAAAACAGTCTTCATTGTAGATTTGTAGTCAAGCACACTAATTAGGGCGTGACGAGAAATTAACATCTTGTCAGAAGTTCCTGTTGTGTTCAACATCTGTGAGTATGTCACTCAGGCAGTTCATGGACAGGTATGAACTCCGAAGTCAAGGATGTGTTTGGATGGAGGGATTGGCTGGGATAGGATATGGCCGCCCAAACTTTAGAGGTGTTTGGATGGTGGGCGGTACTGGGATATGGCCACCCCCTAGGGAATATTCCCTCCAGATGCCGGCTCTGTGCATCCGGCCGATTCGGCCGGACGGGGCGGCCCAGGACCGCGCACGACTTGCGCATGTGAAGTGGTCGCGTACCCTCATCTCCTCCCATCCTTTTCTCTCTTTTTTCTCCTCTGTTCTCACCGGTTCACAGTGGCAAACCCTAGCTCTCCTCCCTCATTCGGCGGCGCACCAGGCGGGGTGGTTCGGCGGAGCGGGTGGCCGCGCCGGGGACGAGCGGCAGGCGGGGCGGGCGGCAGGTGTCGGCGGCGCGGGTGCTCGCCCTCTAGCGGTGCGGGCGGAGGGAACCGGCGGCGCGGCGGCGACTCCAGGCGGGGTAGCGGCGACTCCAGGTTGGGCGGCGGCGACTGCAGGCGGCACGGCGGCAAGTCCACGCGGCAGCTGCGGCGACGAGTAGAAACAACATCACTCTCTTTGCATTCATCCTCGTTTGAAGGTATACTACAAATCTGAGCATTGTTCTTGTTTTTTGGGGATTGATTTGTTCAGATCTGAGTGCTACAATAGTTTCTAAGCATGGGCATGAATGATTATAGAGTGCTATAGTTGTTGTTTTGTGATATTTTGTTCAGATCTAAGTGCTATATGTTGTATGACTCAATATATGTGTGCATGAATGTGGTAGACCTGATTTGGTCAAACTTCGGCATTGTAGATGGACAGCAGAACACAGTTTCTGATTTATGCGGCTGCATCATACATGTTGTTGTCAATGATGGCTATGGTTATCGAGTCTAGAAATAAGAAAAGGAAAAGGGTTGCAAGGAGAGAAGGAATTACCTATGGGCCAATAGATGAAAGAGATAGGAAAAGATTTGATTATCTCAATGACAAGATTTGGAAAAACGATACCATATGTGTGAACATGCTAAGGCTTAAAAGAGCACCTTTTTTCCGTTTTTGTAAACTTTTTAGGGATCATGGCATGCTTGTGGATACTATACATATGCCTGTTGAAGAGCAAGTGGCTATGTTTTTACATACAATTGGGCACAATGTTAGAAATAGGGTAGTTGCCACTAATTTTTATAGGTCCGGTGAAACTGTTAGCCGATATTTCAACCTAGTCCTTCATGCTGTTGGTGAGCTGAGAAAGGAATTAATAAGGCCACCCTCAATAACGACTCCTTCAAAAATATTAGGGAACCCAAGGTGGGATCCTTATTTTAAGGTATGATCCAAACCCAAGAAAGCAAAGACTGCTGCTGCAATTGAAGAGGAAGGGCTGATAGGCGCATTTAAATCTGTTGGTGACAAGCTTGCTGGAGCAATAGTTGAAGCTGGAAAAGAGGCTGCAAAATCTAACAATGAGCTGCCCGATAACCTGTATGAGAGTGTGCATAGCATTCCAGGGTTTGAAGATACACATCTTGCTCATTATCATGCACATCTAGTTGACAATCCTCCAACTGCAAGGGTGTTTGTTACCCTTGCATTTGCTCACAAGGTCACTTGGGTTGCAAGATATATTGCCACCACTTTTAATGGGTGAACTGTGTTGTGATGGTTGTGTGATGCTGTTGGTAGTTGCCCTGTGTTCAACCTTCTTTTGCATACTCAGACAATGAACTATGAGTATTGTGTGATGGTATCTGTTAGATGGTAATAGGCCTGCATTCAACCTTCTTTTGCATACTTAGACATTAAACTATGAGTATTAAGTGTGATGACATTTGGTAGATGGTAAATAGGCTTGTGTTAGCCTACTTTTGTCCCTAAACCAGTCACTTGTATTGGATGTATGGTTGATGGTAAAATTCAGATGTGGTGGTTCCATTGGATGATGGTTAATTGATATATTTTTGCATATTTCATTTCTGGGAGCATATGGCGTGTTGTATGTGTGTGCTCCCCTCCTGTTATGTGTGCTAACTGGTAACACATATGCATGTTAAAAATTTCTGAAAAAAATTGTCTTGGGTTCATGATCCATGGACAAATATGCAGACAAGTAACATGAATGCTCGTGAGCATCTTGTTTAATTTTAATTTTCTGTTCTCAAGGTAGACAACAAATACGTTATGCATTTGATTATTTGTACATGCAACCATCCAATTTTCCAAAGTATACCAGGTAGGAGGTATTCTCACCATTTCCATCCAAAAGGTGATGACAACACTCATCTATCCTACTAAACAAAAAATTGGCTCACCATATCCACCTTTTATCCATCCAACCAAACAAAAACTTGGCTCATCCCATCTATCCAACCAAACAAAAAACTGGATGGCCATATCCTAAAAAACTGGATGGCCCAATCCCATCCACCCTTGACCACCATCCAAACACATCCCAAACCATTTTCCGCCCTATTTAGATCCCACCTCAAAATTTTTCACCCTGTCACATCGAACGTTTAACATTTGCATGAAGTATTAAATATAGGCAAAAAAATAACTAATTATACATATTACGACTAATTTGCTAGGCGAATCTTTTAAGCCTAATTGCTCAATGATTTGACAATATGGTGCTACAGTAAACATTTGCTAATGACGAATTAATTAGGCTTAATAAATTCGTCTCGCGGATTACTGACGGATTATGTAATTAGTTTTTTTATTAGTGCCCAAATACCCCATACGATACCCTATATAATATTTAATGTGACACGTCAAAACTTTACGCCTCTCATCTAGACACCCCCTTAGTGTAGGGTACGGTAGGAGTTGGATCACTTAATTGGCTTGCCAGGTTGAGAATATTGAATTCTTGACTGATTATATGACTGGAAAGCGATTTGTTTGTGTATCTTATAGGACTAGCCTGGCTGTTTTTAATTCAGTAATTGTAGACATGATTAACATACAATTTTGTTATATATTTATCGATAAATTTTCTCCTAAAAATTTGACAGATATAATTACAATACAATCGTGGTATAATTAATGTAACTTGTACGTAACTTTCACATAATTTTGAAATATTATATTTGTTTCAAAATTTTTTGCAAGTGAAGAAAGAAAAAAGTCCAACGCACACACATGTGGGAGGATTCGTTTCTACAACTTCCGTTTCACCGAAATAGCGTTTTATGGAGAGATTTTTAAAAGTTACATATAAGTTATATTGTAGTGATATGCAAGTTACAATATAATTATATTATGATTATGCTATAATTATAATTTTTTTGGAAGGAAATTTGTTCAAGTGATCCCCTCAAGGTTGCTGTCAGAAAGACACGAAAAATGTCATCTTCGTGGATTGCGACTTCCGACGGTTCAGCAACACAACATGTCCACGTCACACTCCTAACCAAATATACTCATCCGACAACCAAGATATTTCATGTTCATTTATGTACCTATGTCGATAAAATCGCGGCCGTCCGGGGGCTCCGATCCGACGGCCAGGGCTGCACCGCTACCGCCACGACGTATACGAGACATATAATAGCGGTGCCCCGTACGCAACCCCACCGCGTAGTACGTATTTGGCTCGGCCTGCGTCGAACGTGAGCCGTCCGATCCACTTTGGACGGCGGGGGATAGGTCGTAGTAGAAGAGATCGCATTGGAGGAAGCGTGCCTCCGACGGCTCGTTCGAGTTTCCGGACGAAACAAAACACGGGAGCTCTCGCTTCTCATCTCATCTTATCGTTTTGGTTACTTGCTTTTGCTTGCGTGGTAGTCTGACTGTCTGACCATACCGCACGTACTGTCTCCGTCAAAAAAAAAAAAAAAATCTAAAACTGGATGTGACATATTTTAATATAATAAATCTAAACAAAGATATGTTGATTTATAGTATTAGGATGTGCCGTATCTAATACTTAGTGTTTTATGGGACGGAGTCACGGAGGAAGTACCTACTAATACTTTTTTCTTTTAAAAAAAATTCTATGTATTTTTCCCACAATTCCGTTGAATTATTGCCGTATGGAGCGAAAGTCGTTTTTTCCGGAACAGTACTATGTATATATTGTATTAAATCAAGGAGAAAAAAAGGGGTATTGTGATGCTGGAGTTAAAAAGTTTTTTCTTTGCTGTACCTGGTTAAATAGTGAGAATTGAAGGGGGGTGTCTAATTACGCGCGTCTTGCGTCATTGCATACGCTAAGCATATGAGGAGAGTTGGCAATAGGGTCATTTTTTTAATCTTCCTAAATGTTTCTCCGATGGTTAAAGGCCATTTTGGTTGGATAGGGAGAGTCACGTGCATATTATTCGGGTGATTAGCTAGGTTGGATTGGCTTGATTAAATACCGTTTTTAGCTAACAGTCTTCACGGGTAACTAAATAAACAAAATACGCCTTCATTTCCTTATATATTGCCCGTTTGAGCTAACCAACGTCGGGTCCAGATCCTTTAGAGTTGGGTATAACTCTACCGGGTGGAGTTGGCCAAATCTGTGCCATTCAGCATACTTCAAGGGCTGGGATTAAGCCACATTAATTTATACTTAAAAACCAGTAACTGACCATGCAACAAATAATCTTGCATCAACAGCTTGTCACATATCATTTTTACTGTATAATTAGCACAAAAAATTCAAGATTCATCTATTATTTAAAAAATCATACACATTAATATTGATATGGTTCGCTGTTTGCATATATGTAAAAGCACTATGTTGATATACACTGACTGCCGCTTTAGAGTTGATCGACTATATCTGTTGTTTGGGGAATAACAAAATGTTGTTCTGTTACATTTTTTTGGGGTGAGAACTTAATCAAATCGCTATTATTGAGCAAACACATGAAAAAACTAAGTCATAACCATTAATTTAAGGAGTTAATTTATTAGGTGAAATTTCCTTCAAAAAAATTTATTAGGTTAAATTGATGAGGAATGATCTCAGCCGTAGGAAACAATGGATAGCACAGATTTGGCCAACTCCACCTAGTAGAGTTATACTCAACTTCAGGGGATCCAGACCCAACCAACGTCATAAAAAAGATTGAAGGATCAAGGGAGTACAACATAACTCTTCGATACCCAACGCTTTACTAGGGGATACGTAGATGAATGAATACTATACACTATATAGAAATGGTAGATGCATATATTTAAAATATGTGAAAATGATGTAGAGATAATGATTTATATTGTTTGTATATTAAGTTCTAAAAATAATAATAAAAATAATATGTCATATTTGCATGATATTTAACATATTGATATTTTCATAATTGCTAATGGGTGATGATGTGACGTATTTACATGTTGAGATCTAGAAGTTAGTTGATATCAACTCTACAATAAGATAAGATAACAATATGTTAAAACAGATCTAAATTATTTTCTATGCCTTTTACACTAGGGACTTGTTTCATTGTGACACTTCACAAAAAGCATTCGAATAAAAAAGATAACAAAATATTATAAGATATACATATAACATATTATACCTGCATAATAAATGATAGGACTCGGTTTTGTCGGTACGATTGTTGGTCACTACTCATAATCATTATGAGTACAATATTAGTAGTGAAAATCGTGATAAACATTATTGATGACGTGAATAATAATAAAAGATTAGAGCTTAAAATACATAACACGTGGTCCTAGTGGTTGCTACTGGGTATTTGGACTCTTCCTCGCAGAGACATCAACTTCCTCCCAATCAGCCGCTGCTACTACTAGTACTACTAGCCTATTTCGTCTTCCTCTTTCAGAGCCTCCCGGATAAATACCCCAACTCCTCCCTCCCCACGCTCCCCCTCCCGACTCCGAGAGATTACTTCCTCCACCTTCCGTCTCCTCTTCTCCCCCCATCTCTCTCGATCGAGCGAACGAAGAACCCTAGGTCATCGATCCATGGCGGGGGCGATCCGCGTCACCATGGAGGTGGGCGCCGACGGCGTCGCGGTCGTCACCATCTGCAACCCGCCCGTCAATGCGCTGCATCCCATCAGTAAGCCTCCTCGGTTCTTAATTTCGATTTCTTCTCTTTTTTTTTGTTTGCTCGTTTTGTTCTGATTCCGTGTGCTCCGATTTGGGTAGTCATCCAGGGATTGAAGGAGAAGTACGCGGAGGCGATGGATCGCGACGACGTCAAGGCCATCGTGCTCACCGGTGAGGCCTCCTGCCAATCGTTTCACCCCCACCCCCCCTTCCTGCGAAAAATTGATCAGAGAATTAGTCACCTGTATACAACAACTGAAATATCTGATTTGTCTGGTGTGGCGGTCGTCGAATCTCTGCTGATTTTTTTTTTTTTTTTACTTACTGATCGATTGCTGTGTACGGGTTGACGTAAGACGAGCGGCGATTTGTTTTGTTGTCTTGCTCGTGATTTTGTTAGATGTGTATGGTTTAACTGGATCAAGCTATCTTTGGTCTGTTGTTCTGAGTGGTTGTGGAGTAGTCGCTATCCTATCATTTGTGCTGATCTTGGTCAACTGCGTTAATGAGTGGGCCGCTCCAGCTGTACAAGATTTGCTTTCCTGGTGGCCTGGAACTCTAGTGGAGCTGCTGAACTGTAAATGATGAATGTCGGATGCTAATCCGGTAACCTCACCAAAGTAGAAACTGCAGCAATGGCAAGTTATATATAACCCTTGGCAAGTTATAGATCAGAAGGAACCCACTTAGTTCTGTACAGGCCCCCTAGGAGATATTTTTTTTCTTCAAACGGTCTTTGCTATTAATGGGTAGGGAATAGCTTGTCCTGAATTCAAGTTGTACATGCCTACCAAACTTTTGGTTGAAATGTGCCGTTGTGCATTTTAGGAACGCAAGAGTGAGAAAGGGGATTGTAATAAATTTTAGTTTGTGGAAGTTGCTACTTTATTTGTTTGTCATACCTGTTGCTTTCCTCCTAAATTATGTTCAATCCTTACTAGGTGCTGGAGGCAAATTTTGTGGAGGCTTTGATATCAATGTGTTCACAGAAGTTCACAAGACTGGTAAATGGTCCTGTCATATGTACATGTGATTAATCTTTTGCTCCGAGCATGTTTCTTATGGCATATTGCTCACTTTCATTACAAACATGACATTGGCTTGCAGGAAATGTATCTCTTATGCCTGATGTATCTGTTGAGCTTGTGTCGAATTTGATGGAAGGTTGGCCATCTCTACTTCCTATTTTTGTCATAGTTTCTCACTCCCTCTTATATCACCAACATGAGTGCTGGCATCCTTTGTGTATATGTGTTTAGTTCTTACCAAGATTATTATGCCTGGATCTGACTATAGAACTATTTATATGTGCAGCGGGCAAAAAGCCTTCAGTTGCTGCCATTCAAGGCCTTGCTCTTGGTGGTGGTTTGGAGTTGACCATGGTATGTGAATTGTTATGCAGAATATTTATCAGTTGATCCCTAACCTTGCTCAAGGGTGTAATCTAAATTATGTTTATTACATAAATGACAAATTCTTCAGGGTTGCCATGCTCGGATATCCACCCCTGAAGCTCAACTTGGACTACCAGAGTTGACTCTGGGCATAATTCCTGGATTTGGAGGTATTAGTGTTTCTTTCTATGTCAGATTGAACTAGTGCTCCACTATTCTACATCCCTTGCTTTGTATTAGTTCATATCATGATCTGATTAAGTTTGCTTATTATGAAGGAACCCAGCGTCTGCCAAGGCTTGTAGGTCTGCCCAAAGCAATAGAAATGATGCTGGTGAGTCTAATATATCATCTGCCTAAGTTAATTAATTGGTCACACTCTCCTAGTAGCATTCTTTCTATCTAATACAGTTTTTGGTCAAAAGCTAAAAAATGTTCCAACTAGACAATCGGCCATGTTTTTGCAAATATTTTTTCTTTGGCAAAATGAGTTATATTCAGCTGATACAGTTTTAACATTTCCGAGGAACAAAATCAAAAACTGAAAAAGTATGCTCCATTTTAAATGGTTGATGCCTTGTACTCTCTACCTTCTATCCGATTTACTATCATACTTTTGGGTTATGGTTGTAATAATTCATGTCGAACACAATTTCATATTTTTCAACTTGGGATTCATGATGTTTTGTTCACAGCAATCAAAGTTCATCACAGCAAAGGAAGGGAAAGAACGTGGTCTTGTTGATGCACTGTGCTCCCCTGATGAGTTGATAAAGATATCACGCCTTTGGGCTCTGGAGATAGCTAATTACCGTAAACCTTGGATAAGATCTCTTGCCAGAACAGATAGGCTTGGTTCACTGTCTGAAGCTCGTTCTGTATTAAATAGTGCAAGACAGCAAGCGAAGAAGGTTGCAGCAAACTTGCCACAGCACCAGGCCTGCCTAGATGTTATGGAAGAAGGTGTACTATGTGGAGGCCATGCTGGTGTTCTGAAGGTTTGTACCTTCCAGCGTTCTCCATTTATCTTCCTTAAATATGAGACAGATGCAGCAAGTATGCCCATTTTGCACTACATTTAGCTACAAAGCTACCTGGGCACCTTTTTGACCTCATCGTATCGTGTGTACTGCGAATGTACTGGATGTTAGATGCGTTATTCTTGATAAGTTTAAAATCTTTATGAAAAATCAGGTCCATTGGGTGAAATTTTTAGAAGAATGTAGGTTTCATCTGATCTTTCTAGATTGACAAATTAGAATGGCATTTATGTTTAAATTGCTCTTAGGACATTGAAAACTGTACAGTAAAATGTACCAAGTTATATGCTTCTTTGTTTCTTCCACCATTAACTACAGCTGATGTGTTTATTTACTGAACATACCTTAATAAATGCAGGAGGCCAAGGTTTTCAAGGAGTTGGTGCTATCACCAACATCAAAGGCACTTGTACATGCTTTCTTTGCCCAGCGTTTAACCACAAAGGTTACCTTCTAGAGCATACAATATCATTTCTTTTTATGATGCACTTCATCATTTGTCACTGTTGTCTTTGATTTTGCATCAAATCATTAACTTTCTTACAAATACTTCTAATTCTTTTGATCTTCTAGATATGTTGCCAATGTTTAGTTACAGACTGTAGCACCTGTTCTTTTGAATGACATTACCTGGTCTTGTATTGGAATAAATCCATTTTGCAATCCTAAACTTTTCAAAAGTTTACTTGATCCTCTGAACTAGGAAATTGACTATGTATAAACCCTATACCTATAAAACCGTGCGGACTTGGTTGCTTCCAGAAGTTGTTGCAGTCGGGTTTTTTTAGTAGATCTATATGATCTTAGAGTGGATTTTGCCATGTTGGTACTCATGTCAGCATAAATATTTTAAGAATAAAGGAATAGGTGAGGAAAAAAGAGCTCCAATGACTAAATGTGGATGTCAAAATTCTTGAGCTGTATCACTATCACAAAAATCTAATGCATAGCTCGATCCTGTTTTTTCAACTTGTTTGTGGAGATGAGATTTTAAACCACATTACCTTGATATTTATATGGATGCTATGCAAGTAGGTTCATAGCCGGAATAATCTATATACAACGCATGGAACCCAAGTTTCTGCAGTCACAACACTTAATACGCCAAAATTTGTTTTACCTTTCTCTGTTATGGATTTCTTGGTGCCATTTTATGACTTATAGTTTATTGTGTGTAGGTGCCAGGTGTTACTGATGTTCAATTGAAACCTAGGAAAATAAGAAAAGTTGCTGTTATTGGTGGTGGTTTGATGGGCTCTGGAATTGCAACAGCTCTTCTTGTTAGCAATACATCTGTTGTGCTCAAGGAAGTAAATCCTCAATTCCTGCAAAGGGGACAGAAGATGATAGCAGGTCATTTTTGTTAAATTACTGCTGTGTTTCTTGGGATATTATTTGCCCTCCGTATTTATTTGAGATTTCCTTTGAGTTATACTGAATGCTGACCTTTTTTTTTTTGTTATGCTTGTGCTTTAGGATTATCTTTATCTGTTTTTTCAGTGTTATATTACTGATAAGTAGCAGAAATTATTTGACAGCTAATCTTGAGGGTCTAGTCAAGAGGGGTTCATTGACAAAGGACAAGATGAACAAGGCCATGTCGCTTCTCAAGGGTGCATTGGATTATTCTGATTTCAAGGATGTTGATATGGTCATCGAGGTAATCCCTCATATGTTTTATGGTTCAAGTTTGGCATAGTACTTCGTCTATAGTTATTGGAAGTCCCTCTGTTGGTTGATGAAGCATATGACCATGACAATGTATTGTGTTTATGATAATTAACATTGTTATTAGATAACTCATTTTATAGTTCTGTAATTCATGTACACTGTATTTTTCATGGCACACAATTGTTTGTTTAGTCTCTTATGACACTGTTTTTTTTCTTCTTGTAGGCTGTCATAGAGAAGATTCCTTTGAAACAATCAATATTTTCTGACCTTGAGAAAGTATGCCCACCCCACTGCATACTTGCAACAAACACATCTACCATCGATTTGAATGTTGTGGGCGAGAAGACAAATTCTCAAAATAGAATTATAGGGGCACATTTCTTTAGGTTTGTTATTTCTTATCTTATTGATTTTGATTGCAGCAGATCCTATAAATTAGCAATACGAAGTTGCCAACTTTTGAGTACACTTATGACCTATGCATCTAGATTACTGAAACCCATCTAACTGTGAAGTTCTCGACCATTCTTTCCAATCAAACTTATAATTTACGATGGAGTAGGAACTTATTTTCTTAGAAGAAATGAGAATGTGATGAGTATGTTAATGAAGGAAATATCCAGTGGGAACTCCTCAGTGTTTACATACAAAGTTACAAACCCTGCGTGAAAGTTCTCTATCGTACTCTTGTTTTTGGAGGGGGGTTTGGGGGGGGGGGGGGGTGCAGGATATAGGGAGATGAATGTTCACTTTTAATTTTCCGCACGATAGTTTATCTAAGGTCACTGAAAATTCAGTGTTGAGTTGTTGATTGTTGTTTATGGCACTTTTATCTGCAAAAGCATGGCTAATCATGATATCATGCGAAACCCAGTAGATATAACAGAATATAGGTAAGTCAATCCTTGAAATGCATGAATAATTGGTTCATTTTAACCATGTCTAACTGATCATTGTATCCCCGAAAGGCAAGCGGCAGATCAGTATGGCTTAAGTTAATTCTAAGTCAGATGCCTATGACTTCATAAGCTAGTAGCTTTTGCAAACTTGCAATAACTTTTTATTTGGGATATGTACAGTAGTAACTTATGTATGAGCATCACATAGAATGTATGGAGTAGGATATAGGCATTTATAAATAACAATAAGTTCTCTTTAGCCTTTCTGGTTTGGACATTATATCAAACAATTACACTGTACTTGTTTACTGTGAGACACCATGCTCAATTGCTCATGTTATGTTATTTCCAGCCCTGCCCATATTATGCCTTTGCTTGAAATTGTCCGGACGGAGAAGACATCACCGCAAGCTATTCTTGATCTCATCACAGTTGGGAAAATGATCAAGAAAGTCCCTGTTGTGGTTGGGAACTGCACAGGCTTCGCAGTCAATCGTACATTTTTCCCTTACACACAGGGTTCTCATCTTCTAGTTAGTATTGGGATCGACGTTTTCAGAATTGATCGAGTAATAAGCAGCTTTGGCATGCCAATGGGACCTTTTCAGTAAGTGTTCAACTCTATTTTGATACATCTTTATGTCGCACTAGATTATCATCACAAATATTAGTATTTGTATTGAAATTTGTTTAAATAGACAAAATAAGATAGGAAATATGTAGTTTGAATAAATTCATGGTTTGCGTTTTATGCCTTATTTATATATAGCTTATAGTGAACATTTTTTTAGTCCAATTCAATTTATTTTTGTGGGCTTTAGTACATCTTTTGAAATGTGATTGCATGCCTCCTCAATAACTCAATGGAGATCACATTTCCTTTAATTGTTGTAATGCAACATGTCACTTGTACCTTTGTGCATAAATATCTAATCATCTCAAATTGCATACCTTCTGTGCATGAACAATTAACAGCGAGATATTGTTGTGTGCCTTACCTAGATTATTTAAATGAACAGTGCAGTGCTGATCCGTTGTTGATTGACCTGTTTTTCTGTAATCATCATTCCCAAGGGTTTTTATATCTAATAAATCCCCCTCTTCCCTCTGCACTCCTGCAGACTGCAAGATCTGGCTGGATATGGAGTGGCATTGGCAGTAAAGGATATCTATGCGGCTGCCTTTGGAACAAGGAATCTTGATTCTAATCTGGTGGATTTGATGGTACAGAATGGACGGCAGGGTATGCTTCCTAGCCTGCTTTTTCTCCTGCGATGCTGTTGGTTGTAGCAGATAGGATGGATTGGACAAGAAACAGTAGTCAAACAAAACTTTGATGTGAAATTTCCCTGTATTTTATAGGAAAGAGCAATGGTAAAGGTTATTACCTTTATGAGAAGGGTGGGAAGCCGAAGCCTGACCCAAGTGTTCAGGTTGTGATTGACGAGTACAGAAGATGTGCAAAGACAATGCCTGGTGGAAAGGTTTCCCTCCTTCCCTGCCTGAGTCATGGATTTTTCATTTAAAAATTCCCATGCTATCCCAGCTGGTGATGGAAAAAATTTCTGACATGGAGACATTATCTTGCTTGCAGCCTGTTACTTTATCTGATCAAGATATATTGGAGATGATTTTCTTCCCAGTTGTTAATGAGGCATGCAGGGTCATGGATGAAAATGTTGTGATCCGAGCTTCTGATCTTGATATTGCTTCTATCCTTGGGATGGGTTTTCCCAAGTTCAGGTAAACAACTGTTGCTTAAGCTTAAGTTGTGTAGTATGTTATTAGCAGGTGACAATTTACGTTCACTTGCATGATCGTCTTATGTAACTAAATGCTAATAATTAGCATGCACTTGAAGTATGCCTTAGTTGTATCAATATTTAGATACTTGGATTGAGATGCATGTTTGGTTTGTGCACAAATATAACATATGGACTTAAAATTTTATCAGAACACTTCTAATATCTAAACATGAACCTTATTTAATCCTTAGGTAGGGTAGGGCTGCATGGCGTATATATCAAAATAAATTTATGTTGCTTTATAACGTGTTGTTTAGCACTTTAGCACTTGGAATTCCACCATAAGGTATTCCAAATGAGTGTTTATTGCTAAGTTCTGTTACATCATTGTCTAATACCAAACAACTCTCAAGTTTTATATTATTATGCATTCGTGTGAAGCTGTATAATTTTGTCAATCCATGATACTGTTAGCCGACAGTCCTCACATGTATATTTTGCTTTCCTTTTTCTTTTTGTCGCGCATAAAGTGTAGTGGTTATTCTGAGTGTTAGTTTAACCTTTGATGTTTTTTATGAAGGGGTGGTCTTGTCTTTTGGGCTGACACTATTGGAGCACCTTATATACATTCAAAGCTTAGCAAGTGGACTGAAATTTATGGCGACTTCTTCAAACCATCATCCTATTTGGAAGATAGAGCTAAAAGAAGCCTACCATTGGTACTCTCTCTCTTCTCTCTCTTCCTCTCTCACTCACACACAAAGACACAACGCAGTCTGTTTCTGATGGATACTTGGATAGTACCCGATCCTTGCCTTCCTAATTTTAGTATATGTGGAGTATAGCGGTTGCAATTATGAATTAGTATGCTATAGGCAAATAATTATAGATCTGCTTGTGTATGAGTGCATATGATTATTACAAACATTTGAGTAGTTTGATGTTCTCACTAGAAAGTATAAATAATCCTATTAGTACATGCAACGAACGAAGCCTCTGTGTCAGCACTGACCGCCTTGGTTCAAAATTGGTTACATGGTGGGACGACCACGGGCCCTGATCATACAGTTCGACTTTGATATTACTGCACCTGTTCATACGCTCATTCATTGTGCTTCTCGCTTTAGTGTTCTGTGATGCTCTATCAGCTTGTTCGATAATTAATCATGTTACAATCTCTGCAGAGCGCACCAAACGCAACCCAGCAGGCTTCGTCGAGGTCACGCATGTGAGATGCTATTTCAGCTGATGGCAGAATAATTGCTTGATGTGCATCGGCACCCTAGTTGACCCTCATATCTGGGACCTGAAAAAGGAGGTCAGAGCAGTGTTCACCCTGTAATCTCTTTTGGATATTTTGGCCTTTCCCATTTTCCGAACTGGGTTGCTATGGCGATCGGAGTAATAAATGTTGGCTACGGATGCCACAAAACTGTAACTATATAGCCGATAGCCTTTACTCCAGTGTTACATTAAAATGTATATGGTACTGTGATTTTTAACTGGTAGCAAAATAATATGCGTGCTCTCCGAATAGTCATCTCAGCTTCTCAGTTTATTTCACTTAAAACGTAAGGGGAAGGCAGTAATCTGACTCACCCAAGTTCGAACGTATTTGCTTTGTGTGAAGTCTAAAGTCTATCATGTATTGTGTTCGTTGTGCCCATCTACTAGGACCAAATGGAATTGTGGAACCAAGTCAGAGCATTTTACTCGCTCACTCACTCACTGATAAGTTTGAGATGTATTCAAATGTTCGAAAGCGATGAGTAATACACAAACAGACCATGAGAGATAACACAGTAAAACTTCCATTTGTGGTCTATATTATTTGTTGCAAAAGCATCATGAGGAATATTTGATCTCATCAAAGGCTCATCAAAGAGCAACAATGGCAGGAATCAAGTGACTTGTAACAGCCATATTATGGTGTATTTGTGACACATAATCAGCCATATTTAGTGGCTTAAATCTCCCTTAAATCCTAGGAGAAAACTAGGCTTACACATACAAATCCTCACTATAAAAGGGGGCATACTGAGATCAATAAAACACATCGTTCCCCGACCCCCGCCGCGTCATCAAGACCGGGCATGTCCCGGCCAAGACAAGCGGCGGCGGCAAGCCTAGCCGTCCCCCACCCTCGGGTGAGGGGGAGGCCTGAGCACGGGAAGTGAAGGGTCCAGGAGGTGGGGAGGAGGGTGCAGGGTGGCGGCGGTGGCGGTATCGGTGGCACCACGGCGTCGGCGGCATCACGACGTCAGAGGCAGCAGCCTCCGCTGCGGCGGCCGGCCACAGCCACACCGGCGCCCGACGGCGGCGGCAGCGGCGGCTGCACCCGGCCTCGACGGCGGCGACATCGGCACCAGCCTGGGCTGCGGCGGCCGAGCCCCAGCCTCGCTTCGCCCGGCGGCGGCCTTGGAAACCCCAAGGCGGTGGCGACTGTGGGCGGCGGCTGCTGGCGACGGCGGCCGCACGTCGGCACCCGATGGCGACGCCCGACGGCTGCGCGTCGGCTTTCCCCACGGTGGGCAGGCGGCGGCAGCAGATCGGAGGTGGCCTCGGTGGCTTGGGGCAACGGCGGCCGCGCGCCGGCGCACGACGGCGGCGCCCGTCGGTGGCGGCTTGAGGGGGAGGAAGGGTTAGGGTTTGCCTAACCGAACCCCCTCCCCTTCCTTAAGCCGACCGAGCCAGGCCGGCCCATTTGCCACCCACTGATGGGCCGCCACCCCCCGCGCCTCACCCCTCCCACCTCCGTGGACCGCAAGGGGTAGTGGGCCGAAACCTTTATTTCCGCCCATTACCCAATTATCTTTATAATTTCAGCATTTACATTTTAGTGCTTGACCTTTTGGTCATTTAAATTTTAGCAAATAATTAGAGTTTTATATTTGCCATCAGCACTTTGTAATTCTCTAATATTGTAAATATATGGGTTTGTTTAAGCATTTCCATGTCTTTTATTATACAATTACTTTGCAAATTTATTCTCCTCGCTCTATTTTATTTTACTTTTCCAACTATGCCATAATTTCTCAAAATTTTGGTTATCACAATATAGGTGAGGTGGCAACCAAAGAGTTCGATATACTCGCTCTCGATGGTTCCAATTTCCCTATTTGGATGATGGATCTCAAAGTGAGTCTGTCAACCAATGGACTATACAGATGTATAGATGATACAACAGATGGAACCGTTCCCCCCTTAACATATCAAAATTCTCTGCCTTAAGAATAATAAGGAATCATATCCACTCGGATTTGAAAATGGAATACATGTTAGAGGATGACCCACGAGTTTTATGGACATCTCTGAAAAATCGATATGAACAGCATATGACGATTATCCTCCCAGAGGCATCACATGAGTGGAATCACTTACGTCTACAACCATGCTGTTCATAAGATATGCTCTAAGCTCCGGTTTTGTAAGAATGAACCTTCTGAAGCGGAGAAAATTGAGAAGACTCTGTCTACAATGCTCCCATCAGAACAGATCATCACTCAACAATACCGTGATAAGAATTTCACAGTCTATTCTTCACTCATTCAGACATTGAAACAAGCATAAAAGAACCATGAGCTCACTGTATGGAACTCGAACCAGCGCCCGTTGGGCACTACACCATTGCCTGAAGTAAATGCGAATGAGAAGAAAAATGTTTCGGATGGGAATACACAGACTGGAAGTTCATCTGGCAAGGGCAAACGCAAGAGAGCCAAAAAGCAACGTGGGAACACTCAAAAGGGAAAAGGCAATTCGAAGCCAAATAATGATAGTGGAAACAAAACCGCCTGCTACAGGTGTGGTTGCTACAATCATATTGCTAAGAAATGCAGGACCCCTAAACATCTTGTTGATCTATACATGAAGTCTATGGGTCATACACAGACCAACCAAAAGCATGAAGCACACTTCGCCTCTCAAGTGCTGGAGACTGGAGCTATCGACCCCATTCCTGACGAAGAGGGACCGAGAAAAACCAAGACTCAGGCAAATGAAGAGGAATGCTCTTTGGACATCGATGACATGCTCATGGAATATTCTTCCAACGACATTTAGGAGACCTTAATTAGGCGTTATATAACTTCTATGTTTAATTTTGCATGAGTAACCATTGTAATAAAAGACATGATGTTGCTACCCCTATTTATACATGTAATAATCACATATATTTATGTGTGTTTTTCTATATTTTGCTTTTATTATTATGAATTTAAATTTCGCATTATATAGATTATTACGGGAATCATCCCGGCATTGGAATGATGGACATGGTATGAGCGACAGATAATTCCTAGAATCATCAGATTTTGTGTGCACCTCATGTGCAACTAGGAAATTAATTTTGAGACCCTCATATCTCAAACTAAAGGCTGAGCCACTTAAGTTTCTTGAACACATTCAAGGAGACATTTGTGGCCCCATTCAACCATTGTCTGGGCCATTTAGGTACTTCATGGTTCTAAATAGACGCATCTACAAGATGGTCCCATGTGTGTCTCTTATCGACACAGAACCATGTTTTTGCAAAATTGATTGCACAATTCATCAGACTTAGAGAAAATAAACCTGAACACCAGATAAAATCAATCAGATTAGACAACACTGTAGAATTTTCTTCCAAAGCTTTCAATGATTATTGTATGGCTTTAGGAATTGAAGTCCAACATTCTGTACCGTATGTTCACACACAGAATGGTTTAGCCAAATATCTTATCAAGAGAATAAAACTTATTACCAGACCATTATTGCAAAATTGTAACCTACCAACCTCATGTTGGGGTCACGCAATCTTACAAGGTGGTGACTTAATACAATTGCGCCCAACTGCATACCAAACAACTTGCCCATTGCAATTGGTTCGTGGTGATCCTCCTAATATTTCCCATCTGCGGAAATTCGGTTGCGTTGCATACGTACCGATCTCACCACCAAAACGTACATCAATGGGCCCTCACAGGAAAATGGGGATCTACGTGGGATATTTATCCCCGTCGATTATTAAATACATGGAGCCCCTTACAGGGGATTTACTCACGGCCCGGTACGCTGATTGTATCTTCAATGAAGATCATTTTTCTAGGCATTAGGGGGAGAATTCATGTATCACACTAAATGCCTGGACATAAATTGGGATGCCTTAGACACCCTAAAGGAGGATCCTCATACCACAGATCATTGATTTGCAGGTATCTGCAAACAATTTGCTAGACTCATTTACTGTGAGACTCATTTACTATGAGTAAAAGAGTCACAAAATCATACATTCCCACAAGGATTGTGCCGGAAAGAATAGAGGTACTAAATAAAACTATTCAATTCCCTTCCTCAAAAGAGAGTGGGAGAAGTACGGCAAATCCTCGAATGCGCACGAGGAAACAAAGGATAGAATCCTCTGATACGGTAAATGAAACTCAACCTCAAGTTGAGAGACACCAAGTGGATTCATCGGATCCACTTCCCACATCAACAGTGCACTCAATTTCTGATGATGGGATATTGGAACGCCCCAACGCGGTCATATTGGGAAATATTGAGCCATCAACTGGGGTGCATGAAATTTCCGTAAACTATGTTGAATCTAGAGAATCATTCAACTGTAAGACTACAATTGTCGACATATACTTTGCATCATCAGTTGCAGAAACCATCCAAAATGATCCAGATCCAAAATCCATGGTAGAAGCGCTCGGACTAGAACAAATGGAATGAAGCAATTGAAGCAGAGTTAGCCTCCCTCAATAAAAGAGATGTATTCTCACAAGTAATACCTACACCTCCAAAAACCTTCCTCGTGGGTTTCAAATGAGTTTTCACCCTGAAACGGAATGAGAACAATGAGGTGGTGAGATATAAGGCGAGGCTTGTAGCACAAGGGTTCACGCAGAGACCCGTCATTGATTTCAATGAAACATATTCTCCAGTCATGAGTGGAATTTCGTTCCGATATTTGATTTCACTGGCAATTCAAAAGCGTCTATCTATGCAGTTGATGGATGTCGTGACAGCATATTTATATAGGTCACTAGATTCGGACATATATATGAAGGTCCCCGATGGGATCTCTATACTGAATGGAAGCGCAAATCGCAAAATGTATTGTGTAAAGCTCAAAAGATCACTCTATGGTCTGAAACAGTCGTGCAGAATGTGGTATAACCGACTGAGTGAGTACCTTCTGCAGAATGGTTACTCCAACAATGATGATTGCCCCTGCATATTCATCAAAAGATCCTCCACAGGATTTTGCATTATATCAGTGTATGTAGATGATTTGAATATCATTGGCAACACAAAAGATATTAATGAAGCCCGCCACCACCTTAAGGCGGAATTTGAGATGAAGGATGTGGGTAAAACCATATTTTGCTTAGGTTTGCAAATCGAGCACCTTCACTCAAGCATTTTAGTGCACCAATCTGCCTATGTCCAGAAATTATTGGAGACATTCAATATGGACAAAGCACATCCAAACAAAACCCCCATGGTTGTTCGATCACTCGATAAAGAAAAAGATATTTTCTGACCACGGGAGGAAGGAGAGGGGATATTGGGACCAGAATATCCCTATGTCAGTCTCATTGGAGCACTTATGTATCTTGCAAATAGTACTAGACCGGACATTGCGTTTGCAGTCAATCTATTAGCAAGACATAGTGCCGCTCCAACTAAGCATCATTGGACTGGAGGAAATCAAATCCTCAGGTACCTAAATGGCACTAAGGATCTTGGCTTATTCTTTCAAAAAACTGCTAATCCTAGCTTGGTTGGGTACACTGATGCTGGCTATATGTCTGATCCCCACAATGCCAGATCACAAACATGCTTTGTATTCCTCCATGGAGGAACGGCCATATCGTGGAAGTCATCTAAACAAACATTAGTGGCTACCTCCACCAATCATTTAGAAATCATCGTACTGTTTGAAGCATCACGTGAATACGTGTGGCTCCGCAGGATGATAAACCACATTGAGCAATCTTGTGGCATTGGTTTATTAGAATCACCTACTATTATCTATGAAGACAATGCTACTTGTATTACACAGATGCAAACAGGCTACATCAAGAGCAATATCACCAAACATATTGCTCCTAAGTTGTTTTATCCCCATGAGCTTCGGCAAAGTGGAGAAATAAACATCTTACATACAAAGTCTTGCGATAATCTGGCGGATTGTCTTGCGATAATCTGGCGGATCTCTTCACTAAATCCCTACCTACTTCATCGTTCAAGAGATGTGTTAAGGGAATTAGTATGAAACTACTCAGAGACTTGAAAGCTTTAGGGGGAGACTCTCTGAATGATGGACCTTGTTGAAACACATCACATTGTACTCTTTTTCTTTTTGTGAGTTTTTACCATCTGGTTTTTCTCATACAAAGTTTTTAATGAGACAATGTTAGATACAAGCTTATGCCTTATCTCATGTTTTCCCCACAGGGGTTTTTCTAGAGATAAAACAAGGCATGGATTTCTCCTTAAACCTTACAGGTTTCTGATAGAGTAATCACCAATCACATTATTCCTATTTTTTCCCCCACAGGGTTTTTCGAAGGAATTAAACGACAAGTTGATCTCAAGATGAACTCGATCAAAAGGGGAAGTGTTACAAAAGCATCATGAGGAATATTTGATCTCATCAAAGGCTCATCAAAGAGCAACAATGGAAGGAATCAACTAACTTGTAACAGCCATATTATGGTGTATTTGTGACACATAATCAGCCATATTTAGTGGCTTAAATCTCCCTTAAATCCTAGGAGAATCCTAGGCTTGTACACATACAAATCTTCACTATAAAAGGGGACATATTGAGATCAATAAAACTTGAAGGGATTCACTGTTTTCACTGTTCATCTATCGTTTTCTAATATTATTGTCTCTTGACTGATCTACCTAGCTTGTAGCTGTTTTGTCTTCCCTGAATTTTGCACATCTGACACCGATAAACACATACAGAGTGTCATATGCTTTGTTGACAGCTTGAAAGTAAGCAATCCTCCATGTCTTCACAAACAGCAAGCAGCAGAACACCATCCAAAGCCCAACAACAAATCCCAAAGCAAGACCAAAGTAAAACGACATTGCGTCAGATAAACCTTTGCCGTCTTGATGGAGACCACCCTGGCTAGTTTTGTTCTTGTCAGATGAACAGTTCTTTTGCAGAGGAGGGCCACAAAGGCCAGCATTGCCAATGTAGATATACGCTGGATTAGCAAGAGCCTGAAGCTGGTTCCCTGAAGGTATTCTTCCTGACAGATTATTGTAGGACAAGTTCAGGTGACTCAATGAAGTTAAATCTGACAAACTTGAAGGGATTTCACCAGAAAGCACGTTAATCGACAAGTCGAGAGATTCCAGCTTTTGTAAAGCTCCAATTTTCTGAGGAATTGTCCCGGTAAGATGGTTCATGGACAGGTTCAGGTTGACTAGCCCAGTTAGAGATGACAGCTCATCAGGGATACTTCCATCAAGAACATTGTCAGACAAATCAAGGCTCACCATGTAGATGACTCCACTGGTGTAGCTACGATCTTGCCCCTTTGTCACCATTGGAAGACTATCCACGATCTGATCGTTGCCCGATGCGCCGTAGCCTGTAAGAGGATTCAGAGCAAGAGGAAGGTGATCCTGTGTCATTCCTGTCATGTTTGCTAGAGAAGGGGGTATGGAGCCTGATAGCCTGTTGTCAGCAAGGTCCAAGAACTGCAGATCAGGAAGCTCTGTTAGCTGAGTTGGGATGCTACCACTGAACCTGTTTGATTTCATTCTCAGATGTGTCAAAGATGGCAACTTCCTCCCAATCCACTCGGGAACGATCCCCGAAAACATGTTTTGAGCCAGATCAAGAAATGTCATGGATTTGCAGTGCTTCAAGAACACCGGAAATTCTCCGGTAAAATTGTTTCTGTACAAGATGAGAGTGATGAGCCCAAGGCCATCTGATGATATGTTCCTGCACCTTGGGAGGTGTCCTGTAAGATTGTTATTTGAAAGATCCAGATGTAACAAATTTGGAAACCGGCAAAGAGTCTCTGGCACTATTCCACTTATCATATTGGAGGAGACATCTAGCTCTACTAGCTCTGGGGCACCAAATTCCTGTGGAAATGGCCCTGACAAAGAGTTCCTGGAGAGATCCAGGACAAGAAGTTTCTCTGGCAACAATGGCACATTTCCAGTGAGGTTATTTGATCCGAGATATATCGCGAGCGCGAACATCATGAACTTCAGAGAAGGTGGCAGCACTCCACTGATCTGATTTACAGATATGTTCAGGTAGACTGCATCTGAATAGGATTTCCAGAACCATGGTGGCAATTCATCCACTATTCCTGCATTTGAGATATCAAGGTACTTGATGCTTGGCTGGTGCTTGATCCATGCAGGGAAATGGGGACCCATCTGAACATCTGGAAAATAAGCATAGACCAATTTGCAAGGAGGCTTCCAGCTTGGCTTGATCTCCATTGACAGATTGTTCAGAGACAAATCTATCCACTCCAGACTCACCAAATCAGCAAAATGCTCTTCAGACAAGCTTCCATTCAGGAGATTGTTATGCAGAAACAACCTTGTCAGGTTTGATAGACTACCAATCCCCAACGGTATCTCCCCTGAAAGCTTATTGAAAGACAGATCAAGAATTGTGAGTTCAGACATCTCCCCAATCCATTTGGGTAGATGGCCAGACATGTTCACCGCCGACAGCTGCAGCACCTGCAGCTTCCCGAACGCGCAGCGCGGCAGGCGCCACATGAACTCCGCCATGTCGCCATTGACGCTGTTCACCGTCAAGTCGACGACCTGCAGGCCGCACAGCCGCTGCAAGGTTGCAGGGATCATGCCTACCATGTCATTTCCCTGAAGGTTAAGCACACGGAGATTTGTCATATTCCCGAGCGCGTCAGGAAATACACCGGACAGCGCGTTTCCCGACAGGTCAAGGTACGTCAGCGTCGGCACGTCCCAGAACCACGAGTTCGCCGACGACGTGTTGATGACGTTGGTGGACAGGTCGAGCTTCTGCAGCCGTGTCAGGTTCGCGCGTGCTGGCGGCGACGGCGCCGCCGTCAGGCCGCAGTCCGACAAGGCGAGGACTCGCAGGGAAGGGAGGTTGCTGACGACGCCGGCCAAGCCGACGGAGGCGTTGAGGTTGACGACGCTCATGTCGAGGTACTCCAGCGACGACATGCCGGACAGCCACGAGATGTCACCGGAGTAGAGCCCGCCGACGTTGGAGCTCAGGTCGAGGTGCCGCAGCCTCGTGAGGTTGCCGAGCTGCGGCGGTATCTCGCCGGCGAGCCCCGTGAAGGAGAGGTTGAGGTACCGGAGGTCGGAGAGCGAGCCCAAGAACCGCGGGAGAGGAGACGGCGACACGCCGTCGCCGCCGATGAGGTTGTTCTGGCTGAGGTCGAGGTAGGCGAGCCGCGGGAGGCCGAGCAGCGAACGGCTGATCTCCCCGCCGAGGCCGGCGCCGCCGTCGATGTCGGCGCGCGCGTTGTGGAGCCTCAGCTCCGTGACGTGGCCGGTGGCGTTGTCGCAGACGACGCCGTCCCACCGGCAGCAGTCGGCGGCGGCGCCCCACGACGCGAGGCGGCCGTCGGGGTCGCTGGTGAAGCCAGCTTTGATGGCGAGAAGCGCCGCCCGCTCGCTCGGGACGCAGGCGGCGGCGGCGGCGGCGACACCGAGCGCGGACGCCGCCGACGACAGCGCCGTCAGAAAGATGATCGCCGCCGCACCACCTGCGCACATCATCATCATGGCGCCAATGCACCGGAGCTTCTAGGAATTAATTAAGATCTCGGGCTCTCAGCTTAATTAGCTCGGTGATTAATCGAGCAATGTTACTACAACATATATAGATGATGATTCTGAAATAATCTGGATTATTGTTGAAGTCTACGTGAAGTCGTCGGCGTCTATTCGCGTCGAATCATGCAGTAAAATCGGCGTTGGTAGAGCAAGTGATAGATGGTGACCCAATTCGATCGAACAGATCGAGTATTGATCCGGTCGATCTCGGCCATATAGTTAGCCTCCGTTGGATGTTGTGATGGATGATGGTGCAACCATTTTCTTGGATAGATATTTCGGTGTTTGACAAATTAAACCCGGAAATGCCTCAAATCGGGCGCCCGCCCCTTCGCGCGGGGCGCGCCTCCCGTGCATCCGATCCGTCCCCACAACACGCACCACCACACGTGTCGTTGCAACAAATCACCCACATATTACGAAAACGTCCTATTAAGATAATCCATTTCTTTTTTTATTCCACTAACAATATTTCAGTAAGTATACTCATAATGTTTCACTATGCATGGATGAAATGTTGCAGTGGATTTTTGGACTGTTTAATATTTTCTATCTTGATGGACACATGGTTTGTTGATGTATATGGAATTTAAGTGCTACAATGGCTTCAAATCGTTTGTTGTATACGTTGAACTAAATTATTTCATCTAGCGATCTGACCGTGTTTCACTTTTTTTATGAATTGAAATATTCTTTCGCTATTTGCTAAAATATTATTTTTATATAGGGTGAAACAACGTATGATTTTTTGAAAACCGTTGTTTCATACGTTGTAACAAAATGTTTCATGAAATGATTTGATTGTGTTTCAGCTTTTTAAAAGACTAAAACATTTTCGATCTATTTAGTAAAACATATCCGATCTACTTGGTAAAACAGTCAGGCGCCCGATTGGTAGGTGCCTTGAATTAAACTGCTTTAACTCTATATATACCTTAAATGATACGGGACAGGACAGTATTATTATATTATTAAATAAATGAAGCAGGTGAAAGAGATATGACATGTAACATGTTTTATGTAACCGTAATTCGATTGGAAAAACAGATTATAACGATTATGTGTTTTCATTTGTATCATAATTTTAAAAAATATGTACACCATAATATAATACAATAATAAGGTCAGTATAGCTAGCTCAATCTTCTGCTATGAAGTAAAGGTAGGTCGGTCCCACCAAGTAAAAATAACAGTCTCGTGAACTCCATCGCTCGAGATAAATCTATGTTCCATACTAAAATCTCTACTACTATAAATATTATTTAAGATGTTTTTGTTAGGGATTTTGTACGTCGTCCCGTGTGCGGCATGCGCGCAATGATTTCGTCCAAGACGCGCGTGCCGTTCAACCGTCGATTGCGTCCGAGTCCATTTCAGCCGCGCGCGATTTGTTTTCCTTGCCGGGCGCCGTGATTTGTGCACGCCCACTCTGATTCGGTAGTGGATTTTGATCTCTTGAGAGGATTTCCACTCATTTTTTTTTTCATGTCACTTAAATAGTTATGAAACAATTTTAAAAAATTGAGAAGATGTATTAGCATAAGATATATTATTCCACAAACATACAAGTTCAAATTTAACTTCTATTGTTCTACATCTCGAGATGGAAAAAAACAAATTTGACTGTGAATATACATTAACTAGCTGTAGTTTAATTTGTTTTTTTCATTGCGAGATATAGAAGTTGAATTTAAACTTGCATATTTGTGGAGTGATATATCACATGTTAATACATTTTTATTTTTTTTAAAAAAAATTTATAACTATTTGAGTGACATGCAAACGACGAGGGGCATCCCCTCGAGGGATCAAAACAGTTTCCCCTCTGATTCAGCCAGAGTCCATTCGATGCCACATGCACTGCCCGCTCGCGGCTGCCTCGCACACCGCCTCGCATGAGCACGCTGCACAAGACCGTTTCCAATTATGTATAATACTACACACTTTTTACATATCGACAAGATTCTTGTTTTTTTTTTATATCCGTACTAAACAGTTAGCTTGGACCTAGCTTTGAAACACCAAATCCTTCGCGCTTCCAGATATATCATATATGAAACACCAAATCATTTCTTTTCTCATTCACAGTGTTTGTTGCACATGTCATGTCATGTCCATTCATACATGTCCACATATAATTTTTTTTTACTCATCTACACCCTTTTCTCCGCCTTTAAATGTTTTTTCTCCTAAAATAATTATCCAATCTACATATGTCACACCCTAAAAATCCTAAATATATAAATTATGGTTTAATTGGAATTATTAGAAATGATTTTAAAAGCCTAGAAGAGAAGATCTAGTTTTAATTAATAAATTCCAATATAAAATGGGGCCAGATAAAATTTCATTAAATACTTTGCTTAATTCTATAATTCCTAGATTTTTCTGGGATTTATTTGAGCTAAGGAAGTATTTTTAATAAATGGAATTGCATTTAATGAATAATTTAAATTGAAAAAGGTTTTTAAAATCCTCTTTTGGCTTTGGGCCGAAAGTCGGCCCAAAACCTTCTCTCTCTCTCCCCGGCCCAAGCCGGCCCAGTCCGCCCGCAGCCGTCGCGTGCGCGCGCCCTCGGACGCTGACAGGTGGGGCCCGCCTGTCAGGTCGTCGTCTACCTCTGGCCGCCTGCCGCCCGAGACCTAGCGCCGCGCCGCCGCCCTCTCCTTCCAAATCCGTCCGCCCCTTTCCGTCTCCGATGAAATTAATAGAGAGGAAATGATCCCCGGGATCCCCTCTATCTTTTCTCTTATGGAATCGTCGGCTAATTTCGTTTGGAAATCCGTGGATTCAATCTCGAATCGGATTCATCTCACTCCCCGAACCCTAATCTTTCCATCGCCGACGCCGGCCGCCGTGGGCCTTCGCCGCCGCCTCCTAGCCGCTATAAATTGACCCCCAAGCCCGCCGCTACCCGCCGCCACCCTCGCCTTCGTTTGCCGCCGTCCGTAGCGCCCTAGCCCCGTGTAGCTTCGCGCCGCCGTAGCTCCAGTCGTGCGCCGCCGTCGCTCCAGTCGTCGTCGCCGCTCGGGAAGGCCGCCGTCGTGATCGCCGTCTCGTTGCCGTCCTCGTCCACCCCTTCGCCGTCACCGTCAACCGCCGGAACACCGTCGCCGTCATCAAGCCGAAGAGCGCCGCCGCTTCTTCCTCATCGCCGACGTCGTCTGGTCATCGTCCACAGTCGTTTTGGTTACCGGTGAGTTCGCCGCGATGCCCGCAACCCGTAGGTGCCATCCATTTGCGCCGCCGCACCGTCGTTCGCCGGCGAGCACGCGAGGCCGAGCCGCCGCCGGTGGTGACGTCACCGCTGACATCATCATCGTCGTTTCCCGTGAGCCGCGGTAGACCTGATCAATCTCGGCCGTTCGTTTTGGTTGGATCAATCTCGGCCGTCCGTTCCCGTGAACCGTCGCTGTGCACTCGGTCCACCGTGAGCCCTAGCCGATGATGCAATAATTCCCTTTCCCTTTTCAAAAATAATTCATTATTGCGTCATAATTCAATTAAAATCCATATAAGTGTTTTAATCCGATTTAATCTTTAAAAATTCATAACTAATTCATCTTAGCTCGGATTTAGTTGGTTCAAGTCTCTAAATTTTTCTAAAATTGAGATCTACATGTTAAAAATATCCACATGTACTGTTCATGCTTGTTTATGTGCTGTTTTGGTGATTTTGCTTTTTTCTCTTTAGATTCCGACGTTCCCGGAGAGTCTGAGTTCGCAGGAGAAGAATTTGAAGACTTCCAAGGCCAGCAAGGCAAGTCATACAGATCCCAAACAACCCTTTCAGCATGTTGATCCCGTTTAAAGCTATTGTTTCTATTCAACTATTGCATTTATTTTCGAATGTCATGGGGTGGAATTAACCTATTGTTTGTTATAGCCCTTTTGTTCTTGATTACTTTATTCCTTGATACCTCGGGTTATTATAACTTGACTAGTTGAGCTTTATATATTGGTTCAACTAGATATTAGATATGATTGCTTAGCCATGCTTAGAAACATTAGCACACTAATGGGATAACTTATGATTCACTATTATTTAATGATGGCTTAATGATAGCTCATGATGGTCAATCGTGATTGGTTAATTAATTAATTTGCCAACTAAAACCTGATAATGGTGGGTTGTGAACACATGGTTTTGATGGTCGTGCTCATGACAATTAAGGACCGGTTCACGAGTTTCGGTTGTGAAATATTAACCGTGCCAACCACAAGCCAGCGTAGGCAACGGTTTTACCTTTTGTATAGCATGGTTCATTGCGGGGCACCAGACTGAGAAGTGGCGGAGATAAGCCTACGGGGGTCGCTGGGGAGTCCATGCCTTGTTTTATAAGGGGGTGATTATGATCCAGGAACGGTGCGCTGTGGTGGATTGTGTTGTGCGAGGGGTACTGTCACAGCTCCTTTCTGAGGTACCGTGGTGGTATTGAGGCGCATGGTGACATGTTGTGGGGCTGTGTCTTGTGGGTATAGTGGTACATCTCTGGCCAGAGTAAAACTATTCGAATAGCCGTGCCCGCGGTTATGGGTGGGTCTAACAATGTCTTTCGTTATTAGTCTCACACTTCTCATCATAATAAAAGATGCTATAACTAGTAATAATTTGATTAGCTCCTGGTTTGGAATATTTAATTCCTGGTTTGGAGATAGAACTGTGCAGCCGGGATGGTTGTTCAGAATGGTTGGGCCTATGCAACAGGGTATGTTGTATAGCGTTTGATTAATATTGTTTAATTATTATTTAACTGTCTTATCAAATTCTGAAATGTTTATTAAATGCTGTTTATGCAAATGAAACCCTACTATGCCATCCTTTGTTATCCCGTGCACTTGCATATTTGCTGCGTGGCTTACTGAGTATGTCATATACTCACCTTGCAATCATTCATCAGAGGAGGAGTTCTACAGTGATGCTGATGGTGTGGAGGATTAGATGTAGCCTCGGTCAAGCTGCCTGTGGAGTGGAGTCGTCTACGCCGTTTATCTTATTTTTTTCCGCTGCTTAGATCTTTATTGATTGAGAGCAACTATCTACCTCTGTAATGACATTTTATTCGCTTATTAATTAGAGTAATAATTGTACTCTATTATCAATTTGTTATTGTGTGCCTCGGCTGATTCCTGGACGAGGGTTCACACACATGTAAGCGTTTTGGAATTTTGGATAGAAATTCTGGGCGTGACAACATATGATTACATCATTGTATTCACACGATTATATTTTGATAAAAAATCAAACGATGTTTTACCCCTTACAAAAGTTTGTTTCAGTTCACTCTATAAAATGTTTCAGAGAAATACAACATTTAAAAATATGGGCTGCAACACTAGCAACCACTTATATGAAACACTGAGTCCTAATGAGTAAAACAAAAAAAAATCATATCAGAGATACAATATATTTATAAAAACATGATGTTGTTGAAATATTTTTATATCACATATGAACACTAAACTATAATTATTAAAACATTATAAAATACTTGCTAAAACATTCCAAGAACACCATGTGCAACATTTGCAAATCAAATAGTGAAACATCGAATGAATACTAGCTGAAAGATTTAAATATAATAGGTGCAAAATTTGCAAATTAAATAGTGAAACATCTTATGAATACTAGCTGAAACATTTAAATGTAATAGGTGCAACATTTAAAAAAATTCATGAATAAAGCTAAATATTTTTCATTGGATTATAGCCATGTTTGATCGTGTTTTAAAATTTTATATTGCAATGAATTTAGTGGTGCAATCGAATCATGAATTAGAGAAGTAATTTAAGAAAAAAAAGTTTAAAGTTTGCTCAAAGAAACTTAAACCAACCTAACTTTTGTTTTCTAGTATGGATGCATGGTTTCTGATACTTGCAGTGGACTGCACCTAGTCCTGGTGTGTCTGCATGTGTTGGCGGAGGTTGAGATGGGCGTCCGATTTTTAGCTAAAAATTCAGACATCCGATCTGTAGTCACCTCTATAAACTCTGCTTGCATGTGAAACTCTTAGGTATTTTTTTAGAACGATCACTCATCTCTTTCATACCAACACCTCACTCCATCTGTCGAGAACCATGTTTATCTTCTCAACTCAGGTCCCGTTCTTTTCTCTGACAAAAGTTGGATAAAGATTAAGATTTTCGTGGCACGCTTTTCAAACTGCTAAATGGTGCGGTTTGTGTGAAAACTTTCTATATGAAAGTTGCTTTAAAATATCATATTAATTTATTTTTTAAGTTTGTAATAATTAAAACTCAATCAATCATACGTTAATACCACCTCGCTTTGCGTAAAAAACTTAATCTTCAAGCATTCTTTTTTTGTCCCGTTGCAATGCACTAGTATATGTGCTAGTAATAAAAAAAATATATTTATTGCCTTGTGATCACGTCTTATGGTCCACAATAGTAAATATGTTGTATTAATTGTTGCAACATTTATTGTTTAATGTTAGCTTCTTCTTTTTTTTACAAATGTAGATGCTCTAAGCTCAAGCCTTAATGGCACAGACAAAGCCTTCATTTTCTGATGCTGCCTTCATTTTGATTATTACTATTCACGAGCATGACTTTAGCATCTGACCTCGCCTCATCCACTAATCCTTGCGCTTGGCTTCTTTCCATATGGACCCAGGAAAATAGCAGATGTGTCTAAACAACTAGTTGAGTCAGATGTGAGTCATAAGAATAGCTATTTCGGTGTAAGCAAAGGTCTATTGTGCAATATCAAGTTGTTGTACCTTTATTCTGAAAAGAAAAAAAAATCCTAAGATATGTGCGGTCAAACCTCAATAATATTAATAGATTTCTTTGAAGAACTCCTTCACAGGTTACATTCTTCACATTTTATGTTCTTCTCATGAAGATTTAGATTTTATCTCGTTTTCCGTTAGCACATTTTTTTAAGTACTAAATGATGTGTTCAATACGAAAACTTTTTCTAGAGAAGTTATTTTGAAATATCAGATAAATCCATTATTCAAGATTGTAACAATTAAAACTTAATTAATTTTGTGCTAATGACTTTCTTGTTTTTTTCCTAGCTTCATCTTCATCTTTAGCAGAAACGAACACCATAGCTTGTGAAAAAAAGAGATAAAACATGCCTGATAGAGATTGAGGGATTGTATCGATGTCTAGAATATTATTCTTTGGAGAATGAAGGTAGTAGTATTTAGGCTGTGTTTAGTTCCACGGGAAAAAAAATTTTGCTGGGACACATCAGATATACTGATACATATTTGAAGTATTAAACGTAGACTAATAACAAAACAAATTATATAATCCGCCTGTAAACCGCGAGATGAATTTATTAAGCCTAATTAATCTGTCATTAGCAAATATTTACTGTAGCACCACATTGTCAAATCATGGCGCAATTAGGTTTAAAAGATTCGTCTCGCAATTTACACGCAAACTGTGTAATTAGTTTTTTTATCAATATTTAATACTCTGTACATGTATTCAAACGTTCGATGTGACGGGGCAAAAAAAATTGCCGGTGGATCTAAACACCCCCTTATTTTCCATTGAATTGGCGTCTATCCCTTTTATATCCAAGACTTAGGGGCTGTTCAAATTGATGTCATTTCCAACCATATCATTTTTTGGTAAAATTGCCAAAAAAAATGTCACGTTTAGTTTGTTGCCAAATTTGGTAAATACATAAGAAATCCTGCCAAAATTTTAGCAATATTGCCATCTTGCCAAAATTTTGGTAAGGTTTATTTTGGCTACAATCTGAACATACCATTAGTTCGTTGTGCAAGAATATGTTATTGCTTCTAATTAGTAAAACTGTTTTTACTAATACTCCCTCCATTTCAAAATATAAGGCTCAACCACCCTCAATTTAAAAACCGAGAAATAATTATTATCATCTTATAGTTTGAATCACTCTAATTATAAATATAATGTATGCATCTAATAGAATTTAAGATATTGAGGATGGAGGACTAAAATAATAATAATTTAGTGGGAAAGAAGTGCTAATTAATGGTATGCATTCATGTATGCATTATATTATGAAACATTTTAAAAAAATAGTTGTGCCTTATGTTATGGAACGGAGGGAGTAATACAATTAGCAAGATGCCCTCATTTCCAACTCTATCTCATCTCCGTCAAGCAGAGCAGCCAGATCTTACATCTCAAAGTATTGTGTAACACGAAAGAATTACACAGGCAATTCGAAATTAATTTCTTTTAGGCTATAAACATGATAAGTTTTCTAAAAGCATTAAAAGTTATTTCTTTGAAATGGACGTGAGTACATGACCAAACAGCACGGCAAGTGAGAACATGCTGCAGAATTCTTCTTGGGTGCTTCCACACGTCTTGCAGCAATAATTTCGATGCAATGGTGGACAGAGACAAAAACATTCGGATCAAATTTGCTCATAACCTTCCAAGTTCCAACAAATGCATGTCATGCATTTGCACAAAGACCACACAAGGCACCGGCGACTCCACTGCAGTGCTCCTGTGTCTTCTGGTATGCATGAACAGATCTGTAATAAAGAAAGAACAGAGAAATTGCATACGCTCTTAATAGTATTTCTTTTTGTGTGTGTGTGTAGATAATAAAAGTAATTGATGAAATGGTTATGTGGGCATACCAAGTTTATTTTTCTTTTACAAAAGACTAGATATTTTTCAACCTTGTCATGCCACGGCATTGTTAGGTTGCAGCAAAGTTGACATGCATTAATGACAACAGTAATGCCGCCATCTACATAGTGTGTAGCCATAGGACTAAATCACTAGAACCTATAGAATCGTTGCGACAATTTTTGTAAGCAAGTACTATATTCTAATTAATATCAACAAGTATTCTACTTTGACCACCTCTCTAACATAAATTGCACATGGCAAATGAACATGCCGTAACTAAAAAAAAGGACTTCATTTTAAAATTAAATCATCATGGTAGAGCAGAAAAACAGAGATGGAGTAACAATTATATGCAAGTACTCATATGTACGGACATTAGTTCCATCATTTTCACAATCACTTACACTTGCTGACTAATTCGCTGAACTGGTCTCCACGGCATTGCAAAACGACACGCACATTCTTGAAAAATGTAGCAGTACTCCTACATCTGTGCTGTACATGATTTCGACGTGAAATTCCATTGTAGGCGACGACTCCGGATAGACTAAAATCACCAGCCACGGCCAGATGGTCACCAATGAAACTATGAAAGACGTATAGTATGGTTTATCTGTTGGGTTATCGATTGAATCGGCAGCGCTAACTGTGAGATTTGGGTCACCGACTTGTTCAATGACATAATTTTGTTGTTCCATCATAAGAACGAAGATGATGGCCGATCCGCCGATATGTGTTCTTCTGTTTTTACGCGTCTCGGAGTTGATCAATGTGGCTGTGCACATTTGCTCGTAGGCATTTTAAAGATATGGAGCCCCTTAGGATAATGCTGGGTGTCGGGCGTCCGACGGAAGGGGAGAAAAATCGATATGCATGTGTCTGTCATTACATTCAAAGAATCTTTCACCCATATGCTCACATCTCTCATTTCTTCAAAAGATTTTTTTCTCGTAAACTATTTATCTAATCTACGATCTGATTGCAGCACTAAATTCGTTACAGTTAAATCTTTACAACAAGACCACACATGATTATATTTTGAAAAAAAATATTTTAGTTTTTTTATTGATTTTTTTAATGTTGCATATGGTCTCTTTTGATGTTTCAACCAGTAGTTTTATAATGTTTCAGCTAGTGTACTCATGATGTTTCACTATGTACGGATTAAATGTTGTAGTGGATTTTGATATTATGAAACGCGTCGCATTGCAACAAATCACCCACATATTTCGGAAACCATCTATTAAGGGATTTCGTTTTATTTTTTGTTTCACAAAAAATGTTTCATCTAGTGTACTTACAATGTTTCACTATGTATAGATCTAATGTTGTAGTTAATTAGAACATTCTTTCTTAAAAACTTTAACCACCCTAACAGTTACTAGTATACATTATTCTGTGCGGGCAGGCTAAATTAGTTTGCATGCATGCAGGCTGCGTCTGCATGCGCTGACGGAGACTGGGGTGGGCGTCCGATTTCTCCTAAAAGATCGGACGTCCGATCCGTAGACGCCCCCCCCCCCCCTAGGATTCGGTTGACAATTTCAAGCACAAGAGGGATAAAGTCCTCGTTTTCCACGCTCACGTTTTCTATACTGCTAAATGATGTATTTTTTAAAATAGTCTATTGCTTTTAAATAATTATATTAATATATTTTTCAAGTTTAAAATAATTAATAGTCATTACTCAATAAATCATAAGCTAATGGTTTACATGGTTTTACAGTCTACTTATTTCCCCTCCTTGCAAACACACCCAGTCTACTTTGACATTTTTTTTTCCTATTTGTGGCTGTAAACTTGTAACTATGTTTTTTTTTCTCGAATAACGTAATCTATGTTATTATTTAATATAATCTACCTGTTTCAAATAAAAAGTATAATGATAACATCATTTGAACGCATTGCCCACGATGCCTGGAAGCATACTTAGGTGAATGATGATACACCGTACATTGCATCTTACATCTGTTTGTTGCTCTAATATATAGCTTGGCATCATTGTAACACAAAACGCTATCTGATCCAAATCCTTCTCTGCTCCACTTGACTTGGTGTCAATATGTAAACGATACGTTTACTTGTACACATATAATAGCAGTTTCTCTGCTCCGCTGATGTTTCCATGGCAGTATATCAGTACAATGTTTTCATGATTATTATGGACAGAAAAAAAAAAACTAGTCTCAACTCTAGGTGTCGTTCTGGCAAGGCCTCTGAGAAACCTAAGAGAACTTCGGCTGGGGACGCCCAGAGCAGATAAGGCATTGTCGGATCATGCAGAGACAAACGACCATATAAGATCTGGTCATATAAGAGTTCTCACCGTGCGTATTAACCAAGCCGTGTAATCGGAAATTGAGTTTTCTAACTTCACGGCTGGGGGCTAGGGTCAGTACTTTTTCAACCAAGGCAGGTCAAGGGTCCAAGAGCCTTATCCTCCGAGAACGATTCTCTGACGACAAGGCTGGGGGCTAGGGAGAGTGTATGGCTCAGGTGACTGATCGAAGTCGTAAAGTAAGAAAACACTCATACACAACATACCCAGAGTAAGAAAACTTAGATAGATTCCTTTTCTATTTTACAAGTATTTCTTACAAGTCATAAATACTTCAAAGTATATTACATGCTTTCTTAAGATGTTTTTCTACAGGATACAAATACTACCAGGACGGCCAACGCCAATCCATGGAGCGAAAAACCTTCTCGGCGAGCGGCGCCATCGACTGTGCAAGGCCGTTGATCTCCGCGGGTGTCCTCCGAGAACGCGAGAACCCTTCACGAAGGAACTCGAGGTACAGCTGCGGGCGGTGATCTCGGATGCAGGCCAGCACATGTCCTCCGGCGTAGCGGCTTGCTTGACGACACTTCTGCTTCAGGGCCTCGTCGATGCGCTTGCCAATCCCTTCGAGCTGTGCGCAGGCCCCATTCAACTACGAGATATAACCAGCCGCCGACTCCTCGGGATCTCCGCGGGGAACTCGGAGCTCCTTGCAAACCCTCGCCATCGTCGTGCAGCAACTCTTGAGATACGAGTTGAACCACACCTCGCGACCTCGAAGAGCCTCCACGTCCTGGTCCTTCTTCACCTCCACCATGGTTTTCTCGAGTTCGGCCACCTCGAGCTTCATCTTCCAATATTGGATTCGACGATCTCGGTCAGCCAACGTGTTCTCGAAGTCTGCCCGCCACGGAAAGGACTAAGTCAAGCTACTCTTCTCTTCCGAGAACACGGCTAATTAAGTCAATCCGAACACAAGGAGTGAAGGAGACCAAGACACAAACCTTGGGACGTCATTGCCATATTCGCCTCCGCGGACGGGCTTTGACTGATCTCCTCCCGCGGCACGAACGGCTCGAGCGTAAGCGCTGGAACAATCGCCGGCATATCGGGCTGCCCGTGCTGCTGGATATCCTCGATATCAACATCTCTACAACGACAACAAAGTACTCGGAATCACATGCTAAGAAAACAAGGGAAACAGCTGTTCAGATAAGAGCAATTTGGATCCACAAATAGTTTTACAGCATGAAGATATCCTACTCTTCAAAAAGGGGGAGGATGGACTCCCCCAAGTCACCGACTTCTTCCATCGTAATCTTGCGTGCGTCATCGGCGGCCCCCCGATCCAAAGCCCTCTTAAGGTCTAGATCGGGATGCGCCAGCCTCATGCACGCAAGGACGTGGCATGCCCCGGTGTAGATGCCGTTAGACGTTCTCCTCGCCGATCCTGGTCACGTGCTTGGAGGGGATCTCCTCCATCGCCGTAGTCAGCTCCGCGAGCGACGACGTCAGCGAGAACTCATCGGGGTACGCCGGGATAGTAGTCATGACACCGCACTCCCCGACAAGTTAGTGCAGGCTGGTGAACGACGTCCACAGAGAACCGCGGATGTCGATCATGTGGCCCTCGAGCTCTGACATCCGGTGCTCAAGTCCGCGCCACTGCATCACATTGCCGGCCACCAGCTCCCTCATCTTTTGGAGGTCCTCGTGGGCCTCCGCCAGGTCGCGCGCCAGCTGGTCGGCATGCTGGTTTGCCGACAACGCCGCCGCCCTGGCCTCCTCGATCTCGCGACCTACGCCGCAAGCACCGGCCTGGAGGAGGCGCTCCATCTCCGCTTGGAGTTCCCCCCAGGTGAGGGTGTCGGTGGACAGGCTCCGGGTAGGCACGAGGCTGACGACGGGGCTACTCGGCGTCACCTCCTGGTCCTTAGCGGTAACCACGACTCCTGTCGAGGTTGCCGTAGGGGACGCGCTGGAAGCAGCATCAGTCCTGCCTTGCGCCACCTTCGCCTGCGCCATCCTGCGAATATTTGCCTTCTCTTCATGAGGCTAGGCGATCAAAACTTCGAGAATGAAAAGACCTCAAGAACGTTTACTTACTTCTCGCCGATCGTCACGAACCTCTGCCTTCGCTGAGGCGGAGGGGACGCGTCCGAGTCCTGAGTAAGATGAAATGGGGTGAGGTCAAGTCGTTCCGACTACGCGCTAAAGAACGAGAGAGAGGCTTACCGCAGAGTTCGTCGCTTTCCGACGGGTCCTAAGTACGAAGGAGAATTTCCTTCCCCTCTTTGGAACATTGCTGCCACTCGTGGTGGCAGCAACAGCAATGTCAGACGCCTCCTTGGCGACGCTTTCCTTCAACGACGCTGCCGCCTGGTGGTCCACGAGTGGCCCGATGACGTCCGTCAGAGGGAGAGCCTGCACAACGTGAAGTCACAACGCGATCTCGAGAAGAAAGATGTAAAGGAATCATCGAGTACACTCACATTAATTGCAGCGACGCGTTCGGCCGGGTTCTTCTCGCAAAGAGAGACGGGGGTGTCGTCCGCCGCTGAGGGGGCGCTGATCATCACCTGTCCGACACGGCGTCCCACGGTGTCACTGTCCAGACCTGTAAATCGAGAACGAGAACTCGATAAGTCAGGAGAAACGGATGCACTCGGAACAAAATTAGAAATACGAGAAAAAAATACCCCGAGGAGAGACCCGGGTCGTGTCCTCTGGCCTAGAGTAATCAAAGGCCGGATGGGCACGGGCCTGCAGCGGTTGAATCCGCCTACCTACGAAGTTGGCAGCGACTTCGTACACCGACAACCCCCGTTTTCGGAGATCATCAATGATGTCGATGAAAGATTAGAGGGAGGGAGTCAGGGCAGGTTTGGTGGTCCACTCTGGGATTTTGTTTGGCTGTTCTTCAGGGACAACAAGGACGGGATCCGAGTTCTCTATCTAAAGATAGAACCATCTCGCTCGCCACTTGCTGCGAGAAGAGGGGCATTGGAAGGGGATGTAACGCGACTTCAGACGATCCCGAAGTCGGAATCCAACGCATCCAGATACCCTGTTGGGTTCCATCCAACGCAACTCATAGTAAAAGCAGAAGAGATCAAGGAAGGGCTCTACTGTTGGTATTTGATACGATTACAGATAAAATTCGCAAGCGCATGGATATACCGATGTAGCACTTCCCCTACGGAGTATTCCAAGGGTATCGAATCCAAGAGAACGTGTGTGATCAGAGCTTCCTCCAATTCATCCAAAGACACCAAGCAAATGATAGGCCAGGATAGAGAGGATTGACTAGTGAGAAACAATGTCTAGGGAAAGCTTAATTTTAATCCTAACGCAATACTTCAGGCATTGGTAACCCGTTGTTCCTAGATGTCGCTCTACTATGTAGCCGGACAGGGAGGACTCTTATAATTCAGCTCAAGCTTGGAAGTGTATGTGTAAAGTGAGGGAGTGAAGCCTTTATATAGAGGTAGGTATGACGGTTAGTGAAGGGGAAATATCCGAACTGCCCCGCAACCGTCATTGGGAGAGCATCTGGAGCATCCACGCCAAACCCCAGGATCAACGGTGATCAGGGGGGTTCGGCCGAACCAGGGGGAACAAAACCATTTTTAATGGATTCTAGGGATTTTTATGAATTTACTGAGACTTGAATGGACTTAAACGGACCTCGGATGAATTACTTATGAATTTTAGAAGATAATCTGTGTTTTTACTAACAAAGAAAAGTCCTTAATCAATTTATTGCGCAATAAATCCCCAGGGCTGACGTCAGCAAGGGGGGGCACCGGCAAGCAGGCCCCGCATGTCAGCGGCTCAAGAGAGAGGGAGGGGGCGCCGGCACGCAGGCCCCACGGGCAGCGGCACAAGGCGGAAAGAAGGCGCGGTTGGCGGCTCGGCACGACTCAAGCCGGCCGGCCATGGTGTGGCAGCGGCGGCGCGCGGCCACCGGCGGCGACCGGCGAACGGCGAGGCGGCGGCGACCGGCGCACGGCCGGAGCGGCGGCGCGGCCAACGGCGGCGGCGCACGCGGGAAGGGAGAGAGAAGGAGGGGAGGGAGTCCTCACCAGAGGGGGCAGCGGCAACCGGCGGGGAAAACGAGGGTGGCGGCGACGATCGGCAATGCCGAGGCGCGGACGGGCGGCGGTGGCACCCTAGGAGAGAGCAAAGATGGGTTAGGGGTGGGGTAAGTGACCACGGCGGCCACCATTGTTGACCGGAGACGGAGGGGGATGGATATCTCACCGGCTCGCGAGGGAGATAGGGTTCCGATGGGGTTCCAGCGACGCGAGGCGGTGGCCGAGATGACCCGCGCGATGACAAAGCTAGCGGCGGCGGCGGCTCTAGCGGCGGTGGTGCGCGGCTGAAATGCGGCGGTGAGCGGCGGAGCTCGGGAGAGCGGCGCGGCGACGATAGGAAGCACGGGAGGGCGCGGCGAGTGAGGGAAATGGGAGAGGAGGTTTGGGGGAGTGTTTTTATGGGTGAGGGAGGGGTGGACGTGGCCGGGGATGGCCCCTATTGCGGCAGCGACGTGGGGGAGTGGGGAGGAAGAGAGAGAGATAGGAGAGACGGGATTCAAACCGAATCCCGGCCTCTAAACGGGCGTGCGCGCACGGGAGAGGTGGAGGAGGTGGGTGGCGACGTGGGCGCAAGCGCGGGGCGCGGAGTGGGCGCGGAGGAGGCGGACGACGTGGGCGGCTGGAGCAGGCGGCGGCGGTTGCCGCTGGGGCGAGGGCGGCGGGAGGTTAGGGATGACCGACAGGTAGGGCCCACCTATCGGCGCTTGAGAGAGAGGGAGGGAGGGAGAACTTAGGGGAGGAGAGGGGAGGAGCGGGCCGGCCCAGCAAGGAGGGCGCGTGGGAGGGAGGTTGGGCCGACGGCCCAACAAAGAAAAAGAAAGAAAAGAAAAAGGAGGAAATGGAAAAAGGATTTCCTGGGGGTTAAATATTGCACTTGCTCATTTTTAATTGGTTAAAATTATTTCCAAGGCTCTAAAAATTCCACTAAAAATCCTGTTAATATATTGCAACATGGGGAACTCAAAAAAAATTCCACCACGCCATTTCCGATTATTAATTGCATTGATTAATTAGGGATTCAACTCTAGGTTAATTAAACAATTTCTTCGAGCAATTTATTTAACCAATTTTTTTTAGCAAGAAAAGGGGGAAACTTCAGGGCGTGACACCTTCAGTCGGTGGACTCCCTGGGCTCTCCTCTATCCATTTCTCGGAGTTTTGGGTTGATTCACTAATGTTTTAATGAAGTTCACAACCCCTCCTTGTAAGGATGCATAATTCTCCTCACTTTAGTCCGATTTTTCTCCCAACACCGGGGTTTATCATCTGCATACAAATATACACCAACACTTGTGGAATATGTGAGATTAAGCACCTATCACTATGTTGGATGTTTTATTATCTGATCTTTATGCAGATGTTGGCGGTATAGAATTGACATTTAACACCCGCCAACATCTACCCCAATGTAGGCCTCCAAAGATGAGAAAAGATGCTAAGGAATGCGATGGAGTTGGGGTTCAAGTGAAGCAAAGAAAGAGCATAGAAGTTCAAGACAAGAAGAAGAAACTCGGAAGGCAGAGGAATAAAACCGCAAGAAATATAATCCTCGACCATAACCATGCGGCCCAAGATGGGTTCAGGTTCTATACCTCCTGCCTCCCTCTGCATGGTCCCCCGACCAGGGAGGGCACCGTCGTCTTGTAGCTTCTTCATGGACGCGATGGTGGAGGTAGACTTTTCAAGATCCATCGCCGCCGGAGGATCGCCGGAGAACAAGACGGAGGAAATGAGCTAGCGTTTTCTTTGCGGGAAGCGGAGAAGACGAAGAGCGCTAGGAAGCAGGAGAGTTTTTGGCAAACAGACTTCAAATGGATTCCCAAAATCCCTTTAAATAGGCGCACTTCCGACGGTGCGTATCTCAAGGAAAGGAGAGAGATTGCCATTGGAAAATCCTGGGTCCATTGCGCGGCAGTTTTTAGACTTCAATTTAAATTCACTCATGACCGTTGAACTTCATGCGGTGTTGTCGATGGCTCTTCGTCTCTACGGTTTTCACACCGAGATCGACCAGATGAGAACGACAACAATTCCGACATCAGAAGTCGCAATCGATGACATGAGCTCATTTAAGCAGAAGTCGGGGGCTACTGTCAGGGTTACGGATAAGGTATACCCTCTATCCTTGGATGTACGTTGTATACAGATACGGTATACCCGCGCGTATACGGATAGTTTCCGTATACATTAAGAAAATCTATCAGGTGATATATATGGTATCTACGGATGGAAAGAGTTCTACTCGGACAATACTAGGTCTTTATCATATCGTGAGGGGTCCGATATCTCCGAGTCCTACTTGGAGATCAACTGACCCGCGGTATAAAAGGGACCCCCTAGGCAGGACCTAAAGCATCGAATATCACCGCCAACATACCCACCACAGCCTACGGAGTCGGAGCCTACAGGACCCAAGTCACTAGGAGATCTAGTCGGACCAACTCGACTACGGTCTCGTCGGTATCATCAAGTTCTGTTATTCCCTTTGTAATCTGTGGTTTCCATCATATAATCCCATACCAACTGGATTAGAACTATTACCTATCAAGAGGCCTGAACCAGTATAATCCTCGCCTTTTGTTTGTTTGATGTCGTATTACGTAAATTCTCGTTCCAACGGACCCCAATACCCTCTATATCCGGTCTACGGGTATCCCCCATCGACACTAGTGACAACGGCTTTTCACAATTCCCAGAAAGACAATTTCGAAGACCCAAAAAATCAATTGACATTTTATTGAATTGATCAATACATCAGTGAAAGTGTTGCTTTGCTACACTCAATGAACAATGATCGATTCTACAAAGGCCGGTTGCCCAAATTAGGCAACGAGGATTATACTATCTATCTTATCCATCCATGTACAGAGGTGATCATTTACAGTGCAGTGTGTATCTAATACTACTACTTAACCTCCACTTTTTTCCTTTTGTTCATCATTTGACATAGATGTTTGATTATTTCCAAGGGTTTCAGGACAACTGGAAGACATAGATTTGTCTTGGGAAAAAACAGTTGTTGCTCCATGATGCCTCCGGGAATCCAATTCCATTGCTGTCTCTAACGAGAATTTGGTTGCTGTGGCACCGACCATTAGGTTCTCAGATTTATTGGAAAGGCAATCAAATTAAAGATATTGCAGATCTAATAACCAACACATTCCAATAATAAAGGTAAAAGCAGAAAAAAAATCACTAGAGAATTAGAAATGCTATTTTCTAGTAATATACTGATATGTGAGGACTATACGAAAACGACAAAAGAAGATACAATCATGGAAAATTATTAACCTTATATAATTTTCAGATGGAGCTATTTTATAACAATATTTCTGCGTTTCATCATAAACATCCATAGTGATCAATGAAATTTTGAAGTCAATGTCCATATATTCTAACTGTCCAGGAAAGCTTTGCTTATTTTTTCAAAGATTTGATAGTCTTTAAATTTATCATAATATTTGATCTCTTATGCCATGGCAAAGTATGTGTGAAATTAACATTTTAGCAAACCGAACACGATGTGCTATCTAGGATCACAAATTCACAATAACAGTGTAAGCAAGTTGCACTCACCGTTTATATTTCCACGTGTGATAAGCACACGAAGATAATCTCGCAGCCCTGTCAATACTATTCTTTCTTGATCAGCATTTAGCTCAGAAATATCCTGATCACGTGAAGGCACCACAAATGGACTTCTATAATCCTCATTTCCGAATGTAGTATCCATTTCATCACACATTAGTGCTTGTGTTCCTGGTGATGCAGGCCTAGAATCTTTAAAAGAGTTAGCTAGATGGGGCTCTGTTCCATTAATGTTCTGACGATCTATACAGGCCTTGTTTTGGATGTCCTTTAGAGAAGCTTCCTTCAAGTTTTGCTCTTTGGTCTTATCATTGTTTATTTCATCATTTGTCTGATATTGCTTCTCTGCTTGCATCTCCACTTTATTGCCTGCAAATATGAGCAATAATATTTGGATTTGAGCACAAAATTACAGTGAACCTAATCACACACAACTTACAAAATAAGCTTTTCCTTTTACAAGTGGTATACAAAATTTAGTATGAGGTACAGTTGCTTATGAGACAACAATCACCATATCAATGTCGAAAGTCATGTCCATTCATGAGTCATGAGTGTGATAGACGTATGCCATACATTCCATTTTGTCTCTAATAAAGATATAGTACTATATATAATAAGTTTTATACATCGACTTCTATTTATCCTGAAGCTCATAGTGCTGGCACAGCCTTGCTCCATTTTCTGTTGTACGGAAATTTTACGCTATCTTTTTTTTTTTTTGCCTCTTTATGGCCAGTTGGATGTTTGCTTTGATATGTGCATGTGCCTGATTTTCGTCTGCGTTCTTATTCAAGTAGACTGGCGTAGAAGCAAAATGTAGTTCAAAGCCCACAACAATTAGCAAACTATTTGCAAATTTTTAGGCGCTATGTCCTAGAAAAATACAAATATATATATATGAATTTGTGGTTAAAAAAAACAAGTTTTATGTTTTTCTTCTATTAACATGATGTATTGATGTCCATGATCTGCTATACCAAAACAATGTTTTGATACAGATGAACCACTTTGTTGGTCGAGAATCTGGAGCTGCCAGTATTCAACCAATTACCATGGAAGCATGGCTTACTGCATGGTTGAGCCAACTATTTTTTCACATGTTACATGGATATCTTTGCTCTGACAAAAATAACCGATGGAACATCTTTTTTCATGGTTGATCAGCTTATTTCCATGAAGCACTTGATATACAAAAGTTCATTCAATGGTAGGTAGCATATGAGAATATGAAAAAACTAGTTGGAATGGAAAATGAACAGTGGCTGTGAAAAGGAAATTGTGGGATGTTATTTAGTGTGATACCACCAGGTTCTGGAGATGCTGCCTGCACTATAAACGAAATCATGATCTAGTTGCATGTGTTTTTCTAAAATCACAAAGTACTAGTTTTGTATTCCTATAAAACAGGGTTTCCTGCTTTCCAAAATGAGATTCACTTAATCGAATAACTCTTAAGAAATGAGTTTCCTTATCCTAGTAAAAATAAAAATTTTGGGAAAATAACTTCCAAAGTACATATACCAAATTGTGTTTTATGAAATCAAATGATCCAAACAATCTAATAGAGTATAACGGCAAAGTGTCATCTAAATGTCATCGCACCTCTTAATACTGATGCACACGTTCACACGGAACAAATGATTTTTCAAATTTAGGTTATTTTGAATAATTTAGCTATAAAAAAGAAGACAGGACTCTGTACCAGCTTTTGTGAGGAATGCTTCTGGTGCCTTTCTGCACGCAACCAACGCATTCTTGACAAGATCATTGACTTCAATAAGAGGGATAGTGTTTGCTAGTGGAGACCTGAGAAAATATTATATTTCATCAAAAGAAGAGACAGTAAGCGGTAGAGTATACCTCTTATATAACATATTTTAGTATAACTAAATGATGCTGCCATATAACCTTTGAGATAAACCCATGAAGACTTTCAAAAATATTAAAGTACTAGGCTGAGCCATCTGAAATGGCACTAGTTACAGGAAGCTCATGACACACTGAAACTAGATTACACATTGGCATAGTAGAACTATCTAAAAGGCCAGAAGGGACACTTGTAACCTATGTTAACTAAAGAATTAAGAACCTCAAAATGGCTTATCTGAGTACATAGACCTTTTTTTTTCTGTTCTTGAGTTATTCCCTTTGAGAAAATATAAATATAGTTCCGCTTACCTATAGATCATTTCAGATGATTTGCTTTGGTAATTGCTAGCAATATCCCCTCCAAATCCTGTGCAAGAGGATGCAAGCTGTGAAACATCTGCATGGTCAGTCTAGCACATAACAGTAACAACAAATTCTAGTCCACAAAAACTTGCAGCTGGCCATACCAATTAGAACATACCGGTTGAAATTGTGCTTCTGACAAAATTTGTTCTCCAAGGGAATTTTCTTGATATTTCTTCCTACGCACTGGAGAACTTTTGTATCCTAAAGATCCAGTGGCACCATTCAGAGCAAAGTTAGCTGCTTCTTGAATGTGATTTCTATCAGATGCATTTTTCATTTGAACTAAAGCTTTTCGCTCTTCGCTTCCTTCAAAATTCTTACAGTCCTGACATCTACAGTTCTTAGAGCATAGGATGTTTGCTTGGAAGCATTCACAGTACTTTTTTAAGCACTCTGACTTCCTGCAGTGACAGCCCTTATTGTGCTTTGGTATCGGAGGTATTGCTTCAGAATTATCCTGAAAGTCACATAAGACTGTATAAACACATGTAGCTCAAGGTCAAAAAAAAAAAACGGACTTGGCATTTTAATGGGGAAATAACAAATTATTCCTAAACATTGGAGTTAGAATCATTTTTAGTGTTTAATTTCCAGAATCCTGCTAAAAGATGGGACAAGAGGACATTAAAAAAAAATGAATGGATTAATTAGTACTAATGGAACATTAAGAATTATATAACATTACCCACAAATCCAAGATCACTTTGGTATTTTATATTTTACTTAAACCATGTAAAGAAATATTTTAGTATTGCAGTGTAAATGAAATGAAGAGCATAATTACATTGTGCCTGCGTAGAAATGTACATTCAATTCAAGGACAAAATAAAGTGCGTGAATTCAAAATAAAAATGAAAAACTATAAAAAGCAGGGAATAATGTCAATATGACATGAAAGCTCTGGATGCTGACTGTATTGAGCAATCAGGGGTAGGTGTATGAGATTATGCATAAAACCATACCAGTAAACCACATTGAAACTTACATTGCAAACTCATTTATCAAAATAAAAATGGAATAGAGGGACACTATCATGGCCATTTTTAAGTCCTTGTCACAACCGAAGCAAGATAATGAAAGGTGTGTACCAAAAAAATAAAGCAGAGCTGTTGGTGAATTTGTTTCATTTCATCTATATAAAATTCATTCAGCTCATGCATGTTTTGGAATTATATTTCTGGATTTGATCAGGATAACTACTGAAGGGGAAAACGAGCACTGGTTTAAGGTTACAACATGGTATAGATGTAGATAGTATGTCATATTAAAGAGTTATATTGGCGAATAGTAGTACCTTTCGAACAGTTACAGTATTTGGACTATTTTCAATTTTGGGCTGAAATGCAAGTGGATTACGGAGGAGAATTGTTTCAATAGCTTCCTTCCTTATGTTTTCATTCTCAATCTTGTTTCCACATGGTGAACAATGGCATCCATCACAATATACACGTGCTGCAAAACACTCACAATACCTAACAAACAAATATCAAGCTAGTGAGCTTGTTATAAGCATAATGGGCATGATGGTGTTTCATCATCATAAAGTCAGCTGACAACAAACATCAGTACGTTGCACTTATTGTTTGCTAGCAGTCTGCCTAGGGAGAATGTGCCTTAAAAAAAGCAATCAGGAAGAATTGAATATTATAAAACACAGAGACGGGACAATTATAATTAGAATAGCAGACAAGTGCATCAAACTCAAACTGCAAAGGAAATAAGATTACCACAAGAGAAAAAGGAAACATTAATCCCCTACTATGAACACAACGCAACAGTTATACTCCTCTTTCCACTGACTACACACACTAATGTACATGGCATACCATTTAGGAAGCTATTTAGGTACCGTTAATGATGTTGTATGAAGGAAAATCAAACGTAACTCCTACCGGTATTGACCATCATAACTGACCTGTTTCGAGATTCTTAAGATGGTACTAAACATTTACCTGAGAATACATATTGATAATAGTTGCTTGGAAGCCTACCTTTTGCAAATAACATGTAAAAGTTATCCAGTACTCTATTTCAAAACACTATATTTTCCCTTGCTGTAAACATGACACTGCATTTACAGTTTTACACCCAAAAGAAAAAAGAAGATACTCACAGCTTCAAACATCGTGAGTTTTTACAGTTACAGTGTTTCCTTTTCTTTGGACTGGCATTTTTTACTTCAACAGCTGGCTTCCTGGGAAAAGTGGAGCACTAGACTTGGTTAGCAAAATGAACATATGCACTAGATCAATGCAAAGAAACACATACATTTCTTGGAAAATATTAATGAATTTGATTTCAACTTGGAAGTGCATTTACTCTATGAAAAGTTCAAGGTAATTTGTTATCAATTAACTAGTTGATCTACAATTAACATTATTTCACTACAGTTCTGAAACGAAAATAAATAGACAATGAATCAGTTGTTTAGGATAAGTTAAGAGCAAAAGAGCAGAACGGCTAACAACTCTCTTCTGAAAGGCAAAAAAGGAAGAGCATCCATGTATTGTAGTGGAGCAAGATCTAGCTCTCAGAAATAGATTTCTTTCAATCTTGATCGCATATGTAAGTTACCATTAGGCATTTTGATAGATTTATTCATTAAGCACATGAAACAATGGAGACACATGAAATAACATGGTCTATGTTAGGTCTTAAAATATCCCCAAATTTTCAACACGATGTATCGAACTTCACCCCAGAAATGCTTAGGCATCAATCCTCACTTAGGGCAAAGTGTGACAACCCATTACCAATACAATCACATTTGTTTTTTCACAAGCACCAACATGCTTATGTGCATGCACATTTATAGACATTGGCATATAGTCACCATATCAGACACTAATGGTCGATCTGAGCTCAACTACTCATTTCTAACATTCTTAGATAAAGGAATGAACGCCGGGCAATCTTACCAATGAAAATGACACGGAGTTAGGTAAATCTTATTAGAAAAAAAAAGACAGAGTTAGCACATATGAGTCGAACAACTGGCTGCTTACAATAACATTCGAATCATGAGACTTAAAGATTCAATGTAACCAACACGTTTAAACAGAACATATTTCAGCATCACCCCATTCCTTCGGAAAAGGACACACACACCACAAGCTACAAGAATTCAAAGCACCTAAACTGATCTCCTATACCAAAAGTAGAAACAAACCAACATGCAAAACCACAAAATCCCAATTCCAGAGGGAGATTTCTCACGGCGGTGGCGGTGGTGGTGGTGGGTGCGGTGTGAAGGACATCGGCCACGGCCTCGACACCGGGACCGCCGGCTTCTTCTGCTGCGGCGGCGGCGGAGGCGGAGGAGGAGCCACTGGTGCGGACCTAACGGGCGGCATGGATGGAGCCTCAGCTGAACAAATTTCGTTCGAAACAAAGCTGCTGTTTAAGCCAAAAAGGAGAGAAGCTCTCAGATCTACCGGAGAAGCTGAGTTTGAGGCAGGAAGAGGAAAGGAATGGTGAGGAGGAGGATGCGCGTGCGCGCGCTCACCGGCGAGGATGCGGCGGGCGAGGACGGCGGCGCCGGTGGCTCTCGCGGCGCGGGGAAGCGGGAGGTGGAGACCTGGGCGCTGGTCGACGCGGGCAGATAGAGCAGGAAAGTGGAGGCCGAGGGGAAGGGGGGGAACTAGTAGGTGGCGAGGAATCAGAGGCCTATTCCGGTGGGCTATTTGGTGGTATGGGCCAACTTTAGTGGGCCAAATTATTACGTGGGCCTAATTCGTAGACTAAAATAGGTGGGCCAAATCCACTTGTGTGGTAATACGTGGAAATAAGTCCACTTCCGCCGCTTAACTTTGCGTCGAGTCTATACGATATCCCTAATCCCTAATACTAGAAATCTTTTACTCCCCAAGTGTTCAAAACTGTGTAGTCTGTGTAAAGTAGGTCCCATGGTAATATGCATTGGTAGTTTTACTGATGTGACATCCTAGTCAACAAGGAGAGAATAAAAAAAATATATGTGGGGTTCACATGTCAGTGGCATCTCCTTCTTCCTCCTCTCTCCCTCACTTCCCCATTTGTTCTCCATGTCTCCTCCATATCAATGGGCTGCCACCGACCACCCCATCCACGTCGTCCCCTCCCCGTGCCAACAAAGCCACCACCTCTTTCGTGTCGCCAGTTGTGCCCCTCAACACCCCCTCCTACGCATGCATCTAACCCTATAGCCCTCGTCAGCTAGTGGGGAAAAATCCCCACTGTCATCCAGGGGAGTGGCTCGCTCGGAAGGAGACAAGGTCGCCGTCTATGATCCAGAACTGCTCAGAGCATCCGAACGTAGTACCTGCATCGCAAGAGATCTAGAACATGACAAGGTGGTGATCTAGAACCCGGAGCTGGCACTTGACGGTGGACTAGTGGAGATGAGCGGCGAGCGATAGAAGATGGCACCAATGAGCTCTTCAAGCACACGCGACATGGGTTTTGTCGGGCACAATGGCGTGGAAGCGCGCGACACAGATGCACTCATTGCTAGCACCTAACCAAGACTTCACGAGGCGGGTAGCACGATTGACGCATACGATGAGGTTACCGGTGACCTTGGGGTCGAGGGTCCCGTTGTGGCTAGTCTTCTCGATGTGGAGGAGGTGCTTGTTCCAAGTGATGACCTCGTGCGACAAGAGGTTGGATGGCTTGTTGAGGTTTATGACACCGTAGCAAAGGTGCTTAGCGATGGGCTGCTTGAGCGGGGAGTGGGGTGTAGTGGCCATTGCGGACATTGAGGTGGGAGGAGTTGAGGGCATCGCGATGCCGCGGCAGCCTCGGTGTGGGTGATCAGGAGGAGCACCGGCATGAGGCAACATGTTGGGTGCGGCTTGGCAATGAAATCTCCTGTGGCTAGGCCACTTACATGTGGGCCCCACATATTATTTGTATTCTCTGCATGCTGACCAGGATGCCATGTTAGCGAAACCACCCATGCTTTACAGCCATGGGATCTACTTTGCATGGTTTTGAACAGTTGAGGGGAAGAGATTCCTAGTATTGAGGATTAAGAATGTCATACGTCCTCGTAAAGTTGAGGGACGACAGGTTGACTTATTTGTTGATGGAACTATGTTACGTGGATTTCACTAGTGGACCGAATTCTTCGTCAAGAATTGGTAAGCGGGCTGATTAGCTTTAATTGAACAGAGTGGGCCAAATTCATGTACGGATTTTCTCACGGCTGTTAAGTGGACTGTATTCATTAGTGGGCTTACTTTTTCGTGAGAAACTAAATGGGCTGAATTCTGCTTTAGGCCGAGTTTTTTTCATCGGAAGTAGGAGGGATACATTTGCTCGTGAGTTGGATTTTCGGGCCGAATTAATTTATCCACATAAACTAAAACCGAATTCGTTTGTTGGTCCAATTCAAAAATCCAAAAGCAGAATACTCCAAAACGAAAAAAATAAAAATAAAAATCAAACAGGCCATTCAAAATGAGGAAAACCCACGGGGTTGACCGGCTTGACCCAACCACCGTATGTATAGTCGGGCGACTCGGACCAAGTCGTCCCGACGACCACCCCACACCCACACAGCGATGCGGCCCCGCCGCAGAGACGCCTCCGCCTCCGACTCCGACGACGCCGACGCGCGCTCCTCCTCCCCTCGCCCGCGCCGCCGCCCCGACCCCGCGCCGCCGCGCGCGCCCCTCCTCAGCAGCCTCGTGGTCAAGCCGCAGCCGCGGGGGCCGGAGGAGGAGCACGGCGCGGCCGACCGGCTGGAGCGCCGGCGCGATCCCCCGCCCGCCGCACGCCGCCCCCCGCGGGAGCCCTCGCCTCCAGGGTTCATGCGCCGCCGGGAGTCGCGCCAGACGCCGCCGCCGCAGCAGCCGCACGCGGCGCCGAGGCGCCGCGGCGGCAGCGCGTCCCCTCCTCCCCCTCGCCGCCGCGGGAGCCCCCTGGGGTTTCGGCCTAGGTATCCCCAGCCCCGTGAGGAGCCACAAGGTATGAAAAAAAAATGGAAAAGAAAAGAAAAACCCTCTTGTTCTTACCCACTCTTCTGTTATCATTTACTTCGAGGATTGATTGGCCGGTTGGTACACCTATTTTTTCCTTGTTAGTGGCAATGATTTCTTCCTTGTTGCCTTCTGGATTTAGACTACATGCTACAGAAAGATTAAGGATAGTTAGTTCTTGATTTGCAATAGAACAAAACCGTTGACTTGCTACGGTCTTGTACCATTCTGTGTTTGATCGATCCCGTTGTAGTAGTACTATAGTATTTCTCAAGGTAGGTTTCCTGGAAATCTCATTTGGGAGTTTGATTTTGTTGCATCAGTTGTGCGAACAAGCATACTGTGAAGCTGGCACGCCAAGCATTGCATGCCAAATCCTGGCTGAAGTTACTGAAAATAAAATTGTAGTATCCTGAGTATTTCAATTCATAACAACGACCCAAAAAAAAACTCTAGTTCTTTTTTTCTTTTTAACTTGCGTGCAGTAATTACCAAGTGTATGATTACGAAATGGCACTATAATGTCCAAACGAGATATTTGAGTAGCTTTAATGGAACTCATAAAATAAAAATATATCATTCTATTTATTAGAGATAACTTGTTCCTTGATGGGTGTATTGAGTGAGACAGGAGCAAAGAATAGATCAAAGGAATATGATAGAGCTAATCAGGGCTGACACATATGATATATGGAGCTTCTTAGAAGAAGTCTACAGAAAAGATATAAAGTAAAGCAAAAGAAAAGCTAATGGCAATCTGGTCCAAACAGCACAACAAAGTTTATATGCTATATGCCAAGTATGAAGTGCTATGCTGTATGGACTTTATTAGGGGTGTTTTTGAACTCTTGAACCAATAACTATCTCTGTGAAATAAAGCTGAAATTTATCTACCGAAAACAAATTTTGCATAGTAGCTTAGAAAATATGAAAAGACATACACAGTTTGGACTTTGATATTCATGTTCCCAGAGCATAGCAAGCACAGTACTGTGGAATAGACATAATTGGATTTCTACTTTGATTTTTGTGCTTTACTACCAATATTACCCGTGCGTTGCAACGGATAAAGACAATTTTAAAATAACTGAACAAAATTATCTCCTAGCGAGGAGAGCGCGCCATCGCCAGCTACCCCTTCTTTCCCAGTGAGGACACCGTCTTCTGGTTCCCAAGGTGAGGATAAGCTGTAGCTCCTAGCTCCCTCGCCCTATTGCCAATGCCGACCGCCGCCGCACAGCTCGCCCTACAGGAAGGGCGCGCGACGTGCTCCAGTGGCTTAGGCTGACACCACAGGGAGAGCGGTGTGGTCCGGTGGTAGATGACGTGACCTGCTTGGATCCGCTCGCTCGCCGCCCACGGCTTCCTCGGCAGCCGCCATGGCATAGGAAGAGGGGAGAGGACTCAGAGGAGGGTTGAGGCCACCCCGCCGCGGCTCTGCCTCGAGCCTCGAGGCTGTCCTGCCACCGCTTTGCCTTAGGCCACTATGTGGGGAAAGTAGAGAGAAAAAAAGAGAGAGAGGAGTCTAAGAGAGGAGACGCGTTAGCAAAAACCACCCTCAAAACCACCAAGAGTCATTTTGCACTAGTTTTAATTTTAATAGTTGGAGGGTCAAAATATCTGGTATTGCAGTTGAGGGATACAAATTAGGTTGATCCTATATTTGAGGGAGTCAAAGTGGACTTATTCCATATCCCTGCATCCTTGCCTTGGGCAGGCAGGCCCACAGCCTGCCATGCAACAAGCAGCACCAGAGTATGAGCCCATTGGGCTCTAGCGAATAGTTTGGATTCACCGTGTTGTACCGCTGCCTGATTTCCGTACGAATGACGGAGGAAAAATAATCCATGTCGGTCATGGTGACAGAAAAAAATTCACAAAGACGGACAAACGAAAAAAAGAAGAAGTTGGAAACATTTTTTTTTTTTTGTAAATAGGTAAAGATAAAGATTTGTATAGAGCAACTATAAATAAAAATTTATCATAGCTACGTTTAAGCAAAGGCTGTTTGCTTCTTCATGAGGTAACTACTATTATCCTCAGTTATGTTACATATTCCACCAAGTTTAGTTTTTTGTCACATGATCATGTAGTGTAAGTGGTATGAACTTTTACATGTGTTTTTCCTGTGCCCAAAGTTACTTTGCTATTTGTCAGAAACTAGAATGTTGATATCTAACACCTGACACTGCTTTGATAAGTTGTGTGTATTATCTATATTTTTCTATGGCTTCCATGGCTGGTGTAATTACTATAATATACTGTGGCGGTTTATTTTTATATATCTTGTATGTGATAACATGTCAAGGTGGTTTTTTTTTTCTTTCTGACATTAGTATTTACTTATTGAACATTTATTATTTGATGGGTTCGTATTCTATTTGCTGCCTTTTTCTGCTGAGCTGTTCTGTCTATGCTCAGATGCCACTTCTCACTTGGAAATGTCTTTACCGAGTCATGCATTTGGCAAGTTATGAGAAGATTGGAGGTGTAAACATGAAAGAAAGCGAAGGATGAGAGATGGACACTTGACAATATTTGAATGGCTTGGTTTGCTATATTTTGGTTGTTCAATGCTAAATGGTTCCAATGCAAGTATTCTGTTAGGAATCATTACTCTGGGTTGCCTGGTCATCCAAGTTCTTGTCAAAATAGACAGAATTATGGGATTTGAGCTCTTCACTTCTTATAGCTACTTCCTCATAGATAAGGCCTTGATTACCTTATTTATAGAAATAAACTAGGGTGTTTTAGTTGCTTAAGAAAGCATCTGCCCAAGGAAAATGTTGTTGAAAACGAAGGTATTTGGTATTGCGGACTTGGTTATAAGTGAATTGGATATTGAGATGCCTAGTTACCTGGGACTGCTTACACTGCTACAAAACGATTGGCACACAAGAAAAAGATCCATGGAAACATGGAGAATGGAGATGTTCAGTTCATCTATTGTCCAAAGATCTCTGGTTTATCTTGTAGTGCATGGCTAAAAATAACATTTGAGATTCGGGGGAAATAATGGTGGAAGGAGTGCTTGGTAAGTTGGAAAATAGCTCAGGACACCACTTGTTTCTGGAATGTCCGTCTGTTTCTTCGGATTGTAGAAATTGAAGGGTGGAACTCCTTGCAGAGGATTAGATCATGCTCCAGGAGGCCTAACCTATATGATATGAATTGGATAAAGATGAACCAGGCTTTAGGAACATGTGAATTCTGCAAGACTGGCGAGCCCAAATGTGGGTTGCTGCATTGTTGATATTTTAACTACTTTATAAACCAGACAAGAGATCAGGATCATATGGTGCTGAGTTCACCTTCAATTACTGTGCTGTTTACTTGACAGAAATTATTTTCAGAGGCTTATTTCTGCAATGCATTTTTTTTCTGGTTTGACTCTTGAGGGCCTTTGCTGAAAGCAGTTCACCTTCAGGAGTTGCAGAACTCATGCATGATGCAAGTCCTACTTGCTGACTGTTACTCCTTGTGGCTTCTAATGTTCATGTAGAATGTTTGTCGCTCGCCTTTCAGGATATCACCCGCACTCAGGTTCCATGATACCTCCACGTGGCCGCGGAGTAGAAAGCAGCAATTTCAATGACGGTTCACGTTATGGATATGAGCTGGCAAGTAAAGGAGGTGAAAGGTTACAATATGTTTCTCCTCCCAATGGAAGAGGAAGACCACACGGGAGGGATGGTGGTGCTCCTGGAAAAGATTTCATCTTCATTAATGGAGAATATGTGCACAGGAATGACCCAAACTTGTCTCCAAGAGAAGGTGACTGGATATGTCAGAATCCCACGTGAGTATGCTGAATGTATATTTGTTTCTTCTTTCCTTTGTTGAAATAGATTCTTCTGATGGTCTTGTAAATTTATTACTCATTATTTTTTTTATTTCAGTTGCGGAAATCTTAATTTTGCTCGGCGGTCTCACTGTAACAACTGCAACAAGGAACGCTATGCACCTGCCATGTACAAGTCCAGCTACAGTCCTGACAGACGCCAGTTCAACTCTCCACCACAAGGGCCACCGAGTAGGGTTATTGGTCCACCGAGTGGCCGTGATCTGCCAAGGGAGAAACAAAGGTATAGATCACCACCGCGTGGTTGGGGTATGGTCCGACCGGATGATCATAGGGACTATTCTACGCAGTTGTCCCAAGATTGTCCAGGACGAATGGCAGACCCTATGCACAGGGACAGGATCAACTTCGGGGATGAACTTCCACACCGACAGCGTGGGAAGTTTGACTGGGATGGCTATAATCACCAGGAGCATCCACGCGATGGACCATATCTTGACCGAAGAGAACCACGGTTGGGGTCTCCCAGGGTTAACTGGGGACAAGCTGTACGGGACAGAAGTCATTCACCCATGCGTAACAAGCCCATGAACAGGGGACTAGACTTACGGGAGAGAAGCCGTTCACCCTTTCGGGACAGGCCCTTGAACAAAGCCTCCATTGGAAGAGGTGGACCTGACCGAGACTATGTTCATCCATTTGACACCCATGGGCGACCTCATAATTTGGGCAATAGCCGTGGCCATGGTTACAGGCAGGAGGATGATCTGTTTCCTATTCGCAATCAAGGTGACCAGCGTGTCCTTTCCCGTCATCGGAATGGAATCCACTGAAATGTAATATCTTTCAGCTGGGTACAGATTCTTCGTGTTGATAGGCTATCTGGAAAAGCGAATCTAATAAAAATTATCTCGATGCTTGAGGACTCCTGAAGCTTTGTAATAATGTTTAATGTTTTGTACTGTGTAGTTACTTCCTTGGTTGGGTTGTTTCAGTGGAAGTTTCACCATTAGAGATGTCTTCATGAACTGAATTTAAAGGGCAATGCTAGGAATGAATATTGGAGTGGTTAAAGATGAACACAACCATACTGTGCTCTGTATATTTTATTGTGTGAAATCTTGAGGTGTAAATTTTGTTTATTGCAGCCATGTTTTACATAAGCTGCTCCAGGCTTCGTCAGTCAGGTAAAAGCAATTACTCCTATGTTGTATGTTCCGTAAAGCCTGCTAGAATGCTACCATGGCATTACTAGCACTTTCCTGTGTCTTTGGTAACTGTTTGATACTCAATTGTGCAAATATTTGTGAGTGCAGGGAATAACAATACCTGAGCATTTGCCTTCAAATTTCTAACACTTTTATTGGTAAAAGCTTGTGACTATGTCATTTTGCATTTCTGCTTCTTTCTTTGTACTATGTGTCTATAATCTATACTCTTTAAAACATTCTCAATGGTAGTATCACTGACAACTGGGGCCAACAAATGTCGGTGGAGGGACTGACAAATCAACCGACACAAGGTCATCAGATCGATCATCGATCCCCAATTTCCCACCCCCGACTTTTCTCGTTTTATCGCCTCTCCCTATCTCTTTCGCGCACTCTCGTCGGTTCCTCCGCAACAGTAAGCTGCCGCCGCTGTCGCCTCCCTCGTGAAGGAGGCAGAGCTCTCGCCGTTTCCTCATCCCGTGTGCCGCATCTCCGCCACTGCTGTGCCGCCCCAAGCCACTGTTGGCAACTCCCCCACAAAGGAGGTAGAGCTCTCACTGCTTCTTCACCCCATGAGACCGCATCTCTTGGCCGCCTCCACCGTGAATCGCAGCCACCACGCCCCCAACCTCTCTCCCCACCTAGCCGATCTAGTAGCGGCAACACCGCGCCGACGATGCCCCCCACGAAACGCCGCCACCCTCTAGTACGCAGCCAACCTCGTCGGCGGAGGTTGCGAACGCAAGTGAGACTGCGGCGAAGGAGGCAGAGCCCACGGAGGTTGCTTCGGCGGAGACCATGGTGAAGGAGTCTGAGCTGGTGTAAGCGTCAGTTGAGGCCGCGCCGAAGGAGTCTGAGATGGCTCTAACAGAGGTCGATCGTGGTAGAAGCATCTCTGATTGATACTAAAGAGGCAAGGTCAGTCGCTGCAGAAGTTGAGTCCTACTCTTCCATCCCAGGCAAGTCAAAACTCACTTGTTCAGGTTTGGTGTTCGAACTTTGGCAACAAAATTAGTCGGAGTAAAGAGTTATCAATCCATGTTGCTACTTGCCACAAAATTAGTTGGAGTAAAGAGTTGCCTTTACTTTATCAATCCATGTTGCTACTTGCTAGAGACACTGGTCAAATATCTCATGTGAAGAACTGAAAAAGGTTTCCTGTATCATGTGGTTTTATTTGATAAGCTTTGCAGATTTTATTTTGAAAAGGTTGAGTTGCAAATATCTGAAACCTAAACTTTAGAGTGCCCTGGTTAGGCTGCATTCTACATTGTGAAAGCACTTATCTTTTTCCTTGCTGGATAAACTAAAATTGATGCCTTGCTATGCCTTAAAAAATTCATGCAATCATGCTAGCATAGTTATTTAGCACTCGGAAACAGTTTCCCTAACTTTGTGCAGTCTGCAGTTGTGCCATTGATATGTGGGCCCCACTTTGGTATGGCCCACATGTCAGTGGTACAAAGTCAGGGGAGTCTCATCCTTAGCACCTAGTGGGAATTTTTTTCACTTGCCATGAATTCACGCCATTTTAGTTTTTAGCCACATCAGAAGCGATTTAGCATATCATCATTTGTACCTTGATTTGTAGTTGTGCTGTACAATCCTATTACATGTATGACAAAAACAGAGCCCTTTAGTCTGTTCTATAGCATCCAGTCCATATGCTTAGTCTTGGTGGCATCTAATGAGTTTTGCTCTATTGGTAATTGACCTATCAATTTGAAACAAGTAAAACTTTTGACTATCTAGCTGTTGGAGCAAATGATAATTTTTTTGAGTAAAATTTCACAAAACTACAGGTATTTTGACCAAATTATTGTAAAACTACATATTTAAGACAGTCTCATAAAACTACAAATTTAACACGAGGCTTTTCACAAAACTACTGATTTAAAGTAAAATATCACAAAACTATAGATTTAATACTAGAGTTATCACAAAATTATAGATTTTATAGTTTAAATACTTACCACTAATGTTATAGAGTTTTATAAATGTTGTAAATTTGCACTTAACATGGTATAAAACATATAGTTTTGTGATAATTTTAAAACTAAATCTGTAGTTTGGTGATTATCCATCTTAAATTTGTAGTTCTTTGATAAAATTATTTCTAAATCTGTAGTTTTGTAATACACCTTAAATTTGTAGTTTTGTGATAATTTTGCAAAGTATATGTAGTTTTATGAAATTTACTCTAATTTTTTTGAGGAAAAACAAAATGATTTAAACTGCTTGTTATTCTTCCATTTTTTTTTGGATAAAGTGTCTTTTCCCACTGAGCACTCTTATACGATCAATTAACAAGAGCCTGCTTTTATTGTAATTTTTACTCATGATATGGAACTGCCCTCACAAAAAGTTATAAATTATGAAAAAAAATGTTAGTGTTTTTTTATATGATGATGCATTAGAAACCTCAACAGTTAATCAGTCATGATTACTAAAGAATAATACAAGGAACTGTAGCTGCACAATAGAATAGAATTGTTGGATGTGGACTGACAAAATATTGGACAAACACAGTAGAATTGTTGACTGCAACTTGTGGCTAAATAATACTTGAGTGCAAGCTACATCTTGCTAGCTTTTGGCACATCTCGTTGATATGCTAATATAAATTCTTACACCCTGTGCTTATATTTCTTTCACCCTTCAGTAAAGCCACTCCCTCCTAGCAAACATTCTTATAATGGTACATTTGTTTAATAATGGTACATTTGCATGGGTATTGAATACATGTTCCACACTCACGGTGGTGGTAATAAATTGTTTTGAAAAAGATCCAATCCTACAAATTGTACCCTTACATCGGTTTAAGTTTTGGAACAGGAAGAAAGCTCAAATAGTATCGACTTAAAACCAGGAGTTTTCTTTTTCTAATGACATATATAGTTCAAAATTAAAATTTTAAAATTATTCAATGAATTTATTTAGCACGAAAATATTTTTTGAAGCGGCTTGCTATGCTAGACTTACACCAGGACAAAGGCAAGCAAAGCTAGATCCTCAAAGAGCAACGTGACAAAATGCAACACTGAGTGAGAGGGAAAAAGAAAGTGTTCACCAAAGAGCTTGTAGGCAACGTATGACACATGATGAGAGGCAAGACTTAAATACCTGTAGAAGATCAGCTAGGCAAAGTTTATCGCCAAATGAGAGGAAAGCACCGCTAGATTGATGAAATGCAAGCCATGCAGCTAGACGGGATACACCATGTCTTGAATCCATCGCGACGCAATACCCAAATTCTAGGGCTTCTTCCATGGTAAAATCCATCATCATCACGCAACCTCCATGATGCAGAGTCCCCACCACAATCATTTGTTATGGATGAAGGTAAAATTTGTTTTCTGATTACTTCTAGAAAAATATAAAATAGAATAAGCATGTACCTTAGGGCCTATTTGGCACAGCTCCAACTCTAACTCCAGGAGAGGTGGAGCTGGAGCTCTGCCAAATAGTTTCAGCTCCACCAAAAATGAGAACAGAGCTGGGTGGAGCTCTCTCACAAAATGAACTAAAGAGGTGGAGCTGGGTTTAGGCAGCTCCACAACTCCACTCCAGACCAGTGGCGGACGCAGGATTAAAATAAAGATGGTGCGAAGATGCTCGTCTCAATAAGAACAACTAAACGCAAAAAATACCATATTTATGTTGTAATCATATAAACATATAGTACAATCAATAAATTAAGACAAACAAAAAACAAAAATGATATTAAAATAAAGAAATAATTTTTGCGCCATACATAATTCATTATACATAAAAAGATACTAGTAAACATATCAATTTGCAAATATGAGTCAATTCATAAAGCATGGTTGATAGATATCTTTTAAAAAATAAATATATGAGAAGATATCGCATACCTAGAATAAGATGATTATTATTTTGCTTAGAAGGGAGAGAGAGAAAAACATTAGGCACCTAACTATAGTAAGGGACGGGGTTGAGCAGTGTCGAGGAATTGACTCAAGAAAGCATCATATACACAGGATTAAAATTGGACACTTTAGCTGCTTATTTATGGGCCAATTGTGAATTGGATGTGGTGGTAGGCGGCCCAAGAAGGATATGGAGGGTTGGGGCGGCGCGGGCCGTAGCTGGGCCGGCCGCCCAACCCCGCCTAATGGGTGGTACCGCCCCTGCTCCAGACCCAACTCCTGGAGCTAAATTTAGGAGTTAGAGCTCTACTAAACATGCCCTTACTGTCACAAGTGGCAGTTACAATGGAAATTACCTATGAAGATGGCATACATGATGAGTGCTGCATGTTTACTAGTGGAGGTATTTTTAGCATAGTTCTCATTCTTTCTATATCATGTAGAGCATAGTGGCGTACATCGAGCAGTTGGAGTTTAGGTGTTCGAGTATACCATCAGTATCATGTTGAGATATTTGCTCCGAGCAGGAAGAGACTCAATTTGGTTCTGCTGGATGAGTAGGTAATGTCCGTGTATATATTTTGAGCTTTGATATGTTACACTGCAATGATATATGTAGAGCATTTGACTTTATCTATTGTAAATAGGGTATAAAGATGGCTGCTATTGTTTATGATAACCAAGTGGATCGTTTACATTCCCTACTTCGTGAGGGATGCACATATTATGTGTCAAGGATGTCCATAGAGCCAGCTAGGATGATTGTGCACCAGTGATTTGTAGACCATGCTTTTGTGTGTGTTTTCACATGTATCACTACTATTAGTGAGATAGCAAACATGAGCGAGAAGACATTGCTTATTACCTCCGCTTATGCCACTTGATCAAGTTTTTTAGTTTACTCAGGGCCGACCCTAGGCATAGGCCGGTTGTGCAACCGCCTATGGCCCAGGCTAGAGGGGGCCCACCCCCAGTATAGGTGCGAGTCCTAAGCGCACGCCAGGGAGAGCGAGGTTGACTCTTGAAGCTGAACTATTGAAGGTGTGTGCTAATCAATTTGTTCACTATATACCCTATTTACTATATATTTTATGCTTTAATATGTTACACTGCAATGATATATGTATAGCATTTGACTTTATCTATTGTAAATAGGGTACAAAGATTGCTGCTATTGTTTATGATAACCAAGTGGATCGTTTACATCCCCTACTTCATGAGGGGTGCACATATTATATGTCAAGGATGTTCATAGAGCCAGCTAGGATGATTGTGCATCAGTGGCTTGCAGACCATGCTTTTGTGTGTTTTCACATGTATCACTACTATTAGTGAGATAGCAAACATGAGCGGGAAGGTATTGCTATTATTACCTCCGCTTATGCCACTTGATCAAGTTTTTTTGGTTTACTCAGGGCCGGCCCTGGGCCTAGGTTGGTTGTGCAATTGCGTAGGGCCTAGGCCAGAGGGCGGTGTGCTAATCAATTAGTTCACTATATACCAATTTTCATCATTTCAATTCATGGTTATTGTTGTATAATTTACTTTGCAATTTCACTATTTCAGTTTTTGCAATGTTACCTACAAAACATTTGTCGGGTGCTCACAAAACATTTGTCAATTATATTATCGTTATTATTTATCAAGAATAAATTACTATATTGCAACTTGCAAACTGATTGATTTATAATTTATCATATTAGAAATATTTACTTGCGTCACTGTTAGTATATGAGTATATATTAGAAGCACTGGCGGACCCGTGGCCCGGCTAGGATGGGCAAGTGCCCGGGTTCAAGCCATGCATCAAGGCATAGCACCTGCTTAATTACCCCCAATCTGCTGATTCTATTGCATGCCCCATGCACCAGACCACCAGTAAACAATAGATAATTAAGATGAATATTTAGTAATTAATTATCATTCTTAGGAATCAGCAGAGTCATATGCATGTAGACAGGACAGTAGCAGCAATGGTGTACAGTAATATTAATGAACATGCTTAACCAAAACTAGCAAACCAAAGTGACATAACTCTTAGTGCCATCATTTTTTTTTCTTTGCATGATAATACAAGCACTATAATCTTGTGTACTGTTTTTTCTCAACCTAAATTAGAACCTGCCTTTACTCGAGTCTATAGTAAGTGACATACGGATTTATACAAATATATATGTACTTTTGTTCATTGTTAGGCTTACCCGGGCTTAAAAAAATTCCTGGAACCGCCACTGATTAGAAGTAAAAAAATTAGCCTTAACTTGTTAAGAGCCCATAGTATCAAGTTCGTCTAGGGCCCTCGAAATTGTTGAACCGGCCCTGACTTTACTTACCATAATGACATTTATGTTGGTAAGTAGTTCAATTCACCACCTAAACAATATTAATTTGTGACAAAATAGAAGTTCTATTAACACACTTTTCATATGTGGCAGATGTTATTGGAATGGTCATGTTTGTAAGCTCTATAGAGGCTACAAAAGGAGGATCCCATGTAGGAATGTTCTTATGATTGATGGCAGGTGTGTACATATTTTGGTTTCAAATCCCCTTACATTTGTTATCAGAGGGCTAAAATATCTATATTAATATACTATCTCTGTTTGTACAGTGGTAGGATATAGAGTAATTGATCAGCTTGTATAGTTAGTATGACAGTAATAAATTTTCCTTTCCTTTGGTGACACATGTAATTAGACTATAAGGCTATATTTCTGAACTGCCATCATCTTTTTAACTGGGAAGAACTTTTTTAGGCTCGGTATTAGAAGCCTCTCATAAATCATCAACTATGCTTGACCGGTATCAACGATTTCATGCATAACACTATTGCATTAACTGTTTGTGGTTGCAATTATTTGTAATGTATATATTCAACTTAATAAGTTGTTAACATGCATTTATAATTCTCATATTGCATTTGTCCTATTTATGTTTATGCAGCTTCAAACTTGTGAAGTTAGTCATTAAAAGGATAAAAAATGCTTACTGACCATTTAACTAAATGGGCGAGATGTTCTCATGAGCAACCTATCATTGTAGCAATTATGCTTATAGCAAAGCGTGAACAAAGTAAGCCAATGTGTCCTTATTAATTTTGTGTTAATCAATCTTATTGTCAACAAAATTATTTTTTTTCGAGGGGACAGGCAGGGAGCTCATACAATTCACTATAGAAGAAGAGAGTTGATCCATTTTATAAGGGAAACCGGACCCAAAAACCTTACAACAGCACGGTTTAATTAAAGGAAAACCGATAAAAACCCCGACATTGACAAACTGAACCTAAGTACAGTCATCCAACAAGAGATAAACTCCTAAAACGAAGCCTTCAAAAAGGTTATGCCGACAGAACGGTGACATCGTCCGATCCTATAACGAATCTAGGTTTTCACCCGGAGGAAACTCTTGAAGTGGAGTTGAACGAGGGCTCCAGTAGCAACGCCTTCAAGAAGGTGAACGACGCCCAAGGGCGTCGCCGTTGCTAGCACCGAGAGCAGAGCAAGGCTTTCGCCTTGGAGCACCCATCAACCATAGTATCCATGACGGGAGCCACCAAATGTCACCTACACACCGAGGGTACCTGCAATATTCACACCACTTGCACGACGGCTGGATTCCAAACCACCCCGTCCCCACCCGAGTACGCGCCGGATCTGAGCAAGGGAGCCAGATCTGGCCGCCCCCCTCACCACCAATGCCGGCTGACGCCTAGAGGGCGCTGGAGGACGCCAGTGGCAACCGCAGGATGCCTGCGTGCTCACGCCACCGCCGGCCGCCGCGCCGCCGCCCCAACGCCGTCGCCATCACCCACAACACCACCCGGTGCACTCACCTCGGCCGCCACCGTCGCCCGCCCCCGCCGCCAGCCCATCCCGCCAGATCCGGCCGAAATGGCGCGGATCTGGCGGTCACCGCCGTCACCACTCCGGGCAGCTCCCCAGGCTGCCCGAGCGCGAGGAGACGAGGAGCGCCCCGCCGCCGCCCTTGCGGCCGCGCGGCTTTGCCGGCGGCTGCTCGGGCGACGGCGAGACGGAGAAGGGGGGTGGGGTGGGGGGAGAGGGGTGGCTCGACGACCCGGCCGCCCATGGGGAGAGCGACGCGAGAGTCCTTCATTGTCAACAAAATTATTGAAAAGCTCCAAAATAATCTCTTACTACATAATCAACGATGCAGTTTGATTTGTAGCATGTTATAATTAATCACATATTTAAGAATATTTCCTAGAGCTAAGAACGGTCAATAGCGCTCTTAAACCACTCATAATTATATGTGTAATAAACCGTGCACCAATAAAAATCAGTTCTATGAATATTTCCTAGAACTAAGAATATTTCCTAAAACTAATAATAGCTTTGAAACGCAAGGATTTTACATGAATCTTCACAAGTCAGTTCGACCAGTTCCTCAAAATAAACTCTCTAAAGTTCGTCGTCAGTTTCAAAGGCGGCTTCCGCTTTTTTCCGTCCTCGTAGCGTCACCTACGCCGCAAGCACGGAAGACGGCGGCGAGCGGCGGCGCCGAGCACGGGTGCGCCTCGCCGACGTGCTTGTTCCTCTCGTGGTCGCGCTCCGCCTCCATGGTCTCCAGGTCGACGGAGAAGAGCCACGTCTCATCTTCCGCCGGCGCCAGCGTCACGAACCCGTCGCCGCCGGCGGTCACGATCCTCGCCGCCGGCGCCTCCGCTGTGAAGAACACCTCCTGACGCCCCGGCAGCCCGCGGGTGGCGTCGGCCAGCCGGACGCTCCTCTCCACCGCCCACTCCCCGCCGCCGCTCTCGCCGTAGATCTCCAGGTCCTCGCCGGTCATGCGGACGACGCGTATCCCGCCGCCGTCCACGCCGCCGATCACCCGGAGGTTGGACTTGTGGTACTCCCACCGCATGTGCTTCGGGACTCCATGAGGAAGAAGGTGGCCGTGGCCTCGTCGAACACCTGCACTAGCCCACCCGGTGCCCACCAGTAGATCTTCCCGGCGGCGCGGCCGACGAACTGGGTGTCCTCGGGGAACTCGACGTCCTCGCCGTCGCCGTACTTCGCGCCCGTGTCGACGAAGCGCCAGCCGCCGTCGCTCCCCGGCGAGAAGACGCACGCCAGCTCGCCGAACATGCAGAGCACCCGGTAGTTCGACATGCCGACGCCGCGCTCCCCGCCGCCGCCGTCGATCAGGTAGGCGCCGCAGAAGACCAAGCTCCCCAGAGGCGGCGGCATGCGGGCGATGCCCTGAAACCCACGCGTCAGCGGCTCGCAGACGAGTAGGTCGGAGAAGCGCCGGTAATGGCGGTGGCCCCAGCTGGTCCCCCACGGCCCGTTGACGAACAGCAGGAGGCTCCCATGGCTGTCGATGAGCTCCCGTGGCCGGTCGAACGGGAGGTAGTCGAGGGAGAAGCAATGGCCGGTCGGCGGCGACGACGACGAGGGGACGAACGGAGGGTCGCTCGCCGGCGGGTGGTGGCGGCAGTTGGCCGGGCGGTTGAGGGTGTAGTAGTGGCCGAGGACGGCGGGTCCTCCTCCCGGCCGGCCGCCGTCGACGAGGGAGCGGAAGCGCGCGTCGGCGACGAGGCGGCAGAAGCGCTTGCAGGCGAAGGCGGCGCGGATGAGGCACAGCGGCGAGGAGAAGGCGAGGCGGAGGAGGACGCACTCGAGGAGGTCGTCGGGGAGATCGTCGATGTTGGCAGGTGCATCTCTCAACAACCTCCATGCTTTCTTCGCCTTGCTCTCTCGCCGCCGCCGCTGCCTTTCCTTCGCCGCCATGGCGAAACCCTAACGTTTTGCTTGCTTCCCGGTGACGACGAAGCGCTGATCGAATCGTAACCGAGAAAGGGTTCGTTAACGCCGTCCGGGAATGGCGGAAATTTGACGATAATTTGGGTTTAATGACGATTTAAACCGGGACGAGGATATTACAGATTAATGCGTACGAAATATTTATGACTTACTAGCAAAATGCCCGTGCTTCGCTACAGGTAAAGGAACGGTTAAATTATATAAAGTACACCGTTAACATGTATATAATAATGTTTCAAAATAGGTAAATTATTTATTGCGCTAATGATAATCAAGATGGATAAAAATATTCATGCTTAATTAGCTCTCATCGCGAAAGAAAAAAAAGATAAAATTGAATTAGAACATATTAAATTCTAACTAAATGAAATATAAATTTTCTGTAATATTTGGGTATTTTTTAAGTAGGTAGGTATATAATTAAATTAATTTATAAGTAAAGTAAGTGATAAAATTGAATTAGAACATATTAAATTCTAATTAAATGAAATATAAATTTTCTGCAATATTTGGGTATTTTTTAAGTAGGTAGGTATATAATTAAATTAATTTATAAGTAAAGTAAGTGTGAGAAATAAAATGTTATGGTTGGATTTAATTTTTATTAAATTTTCTATATCATTAATTACACTCATTGAAATTTTCTTGGAATTTACGTAGTTTAATTGCATTTTGATAATACAAATATCATTTTAGTATTTATTTAAATAAAAATCTAAATAAAAATTCTTTTATCTCTATGGGCCTTTTTCAGTCCACTTTCTTCTTCAGCCTAAAAGCGACCAAAGTCTAATTTATATCCCTATACTCTTCCTCTCACTTGCTGGACTGTTGGCCCGCGTGCAGCCCAAGTGGTGCGGCCCAAATCCTCGATCGATCTCAACCGTTCATTTTGATGGACGGCTCAGATCATTTTGAAATGGATGAAACCCTAACCCTCCCTCTCCCCTCCCCCTCGAGCCGGCCGCCTCCCCCTCCCCCAACACCGGCTCTCCCCCTTCCCTCCCCTCCCCTCCGGCGGACCCCTCCCCCTAGCCGAGCCGGCCGCCTCCCCCACCCCTAACACCGGCTCTCCCCCTGCCCTCCCCTCCGACGCCCCCCTCCCCCGCCCCCGACGCCGCCTTTCCCGCTCCCCTTCGGCGGCCCCCTCCCCCTAGCCGAGCCGGCCGCCTCCCCCACCCCTAACACCGGCTCTCCCCCTGCCCTCCCCTCCGACGCCCCCCTCCCCCGCCCCCGACGCCGCCTTTCCCGCTCCCCTTCGGCGGCCCCCTCCCCCCCCAGTCGAGCCGACCGCCTCCCCCGTCCCCGACGCCACCTCTCCCCCTCCCCCTCTCTCCACTGGCGCCGCTTCCCCTCCCCTCCCCTCCGGTGGCGCCGCTCCCTCTCCCCCTATCCCTCCTGTCCCACCGACACGGCGCGGGCGACGGCGGGGTGCAGCGGCAATGGTGGACCGCTCCCTCTCCCTCCCGTCGGCACGGCGCGGGCGATGGCAAGGTGCGGGGTATGGCGTGGATGACAGCGATGGCGGGGTGCGGGGTGCGGGCGGCGCGGCGACGGCCGGGTGCGGCGGAGACGGCGGAGATGGCCGTCCCTCCCTCCCCCTCTCCCTCCCTCTCCCCGTCGCCCTCTCAATGGCGGCGTCAACGGTGTCGGCTTCGTCCGAGGGTGGATCCGTCGGCGGTGGCGGCCACCGCGGGCGGATCCGGCAGCGGCGCTCCCTCCGCCGCCTCTCTTCTCCCTCCGGCGGTGGTGGAGGCGTCGGCGGCCGCCGATTTTTTTTTGTTTGCAATTTTTTTCCATGGCTATTGCTAACCGAATCGGATCGTGTATGGATGAAAATTAGATGTGACGACCGGAAAAATATGAATATTTATATTAGTTATAGATATATGTGGGCCGTGCCAGCCCAGCCCAGATTGCAATAGCGTCACCATAACAGCTTGGGAAATGTTCTTCGACATCCCTCACCTATGGACCGAGTTTTATTCGCATCCTCAAACCGCAAAACTTAGGGCATGTACAATGGTCTTTATTAGCGATCTCTCTTTATTGTTATGTAAGCATATTTGGTGACGTGGAAGAGAGAAGAAGAAGGAAAGAGAAAGATGGTTGCTACGCATGACAACAGCATAGAGTCGACTCTTCGCATTTATTAGGAAAATTTTTGTTGCATTGAGTCTAATAAAGGAAATATGGCTAGTAAGAAAGTAATTTGGCACATTAATGGTTAGAGACTGTATTGTCTTAACTATCGTAACGTGATAGCCTCTAATTAACATAGAGACCATACCGGTCTCTACCTTTGTACTTTCCCTTAAAAAGGTACAGCTCCCTCAACTTTAAAACTAGATTAATTTGCCTCCCTAAATGGTTTTGCCCTACATGGTGCCTACGTGACATTTAACCTGGTCTTTTACGTTGACCTGTCATGTAAGTGGCACTTAAATGATATTTCAGTCAAAGAAAAAAAGCGAAATTTAAAAAGGTAGGACCCATATATATCTCAAGAGAAAAAAAAAATTCAATGTGTCCACATCCCATCCTCTCTTGTCTTTTAGGTCCTGTTTGGTATAGCTCCAACTCCCTCTATCTTGACAAAGAGAGAGAGAGATAGGCAAACGACGGCGGGGAGGGATGGGGACAGGGCGCTAGCTCTGTCGCGCGTGACACAACTGTTGCTAGGCTGATGTTGCCATCGGCGCTTAGTCGAAGAAGGGTAGGAGGCGTCGGGGTCACAGTCGTTGATGGGCCTAGTGGACGGAGGATCAAGATGGTAGCGTCATCGTCCAGAGGAGGTGGAGGGAGCTTGTTGACCTCCCCGCTCCTCCCTCATCTGCACCCCATCTCTTTCTGCGGTGACCTCCCGTTAGTGTCATTCTTTATCGTCGCTAGCTCCAACTCACCCATCACACCGAGATGGACACTGTTGCCAAGCTTCTTCCCCTCGCGGCCCTGCCTCACGCCTCCCTTTCCCATGGTTGCAAGGCTTAGGGATCGCAGTGCGTAGGCTGAGAAAGCAGGAGGAAGCTGCAGATGAAGAAGCAGCCTAAATCGGTGATGGGAGTCTCGTCACTCGTCTGATTTGGGGCCCTGCTGCCCTCTATCACCACCAGTGGAATGCGGGGACGAGCTTCACACGACAGGGACGAAGCGAAGTGGGATGGGGAAGGGGGAGCTTGACCGCCAGTGATCGTCACGTGCCTCGAATGTCCGTGAACAAGAGGTAGTCGAGGGATAAACAACTGCTGCCACTGTTGGAGCCATCCGACGAAGGCACGGGGATGAACGGAGGGTTGACCACATGTGATGTGACCATGGCTACTACAGATATAACCATTGCTCAGATCATGAATGAACAAGATGATATCAAGATCAAGTCCTCCAAGTGCTGGAATCCGATTCGGCCACTTGCTACACTGCTGACTTCAAATGGCCGCCAAATTTGCATACGAGCTCCGTTTTGGGCCCGTGAATACTTGATATAAAGGTCTCGAAGTCCTCTTTCCAACGGATTCAGCCTCATCGCCAAACTCCGTCTCAATTGGCCGCAATCAAAGAAACAAGGTGTTGCGTCACCTGTCATGGGCCTATGGGCATGTAACTTCGTATGGGACCCTGGCCCAAGTGGGACCCATGTGGGATGCGCCCCAACCAGGTAGATCACGACCCTAGGGTCCCTTTGGTCGTCCTCCCACCATTATAATTAGCTAGGTACACCTTTAGAGTTTCTTAGGTTTTGTTTAGATGAAAGTTTAGCCATTGCTACTTCTTTGCAGCACGCGTGTCGGCTAGACCGTTCATCTGCTTGTATTAGAAACCCCAACTTATCGTGTGTATTCATTCCTATTTGCAATTCAGATTGCTTTTATCTTGTTCTTGCTTGTTTCTTCGATTTGCTTGCAGGAATAAGGTTGATCTACACCAGCAAGATCAACAACCCACGGAGAGGTGTATCGATCGCTAAGGCGCAACACAACAACGTCTAGTACGGTTGTAGTCGGGTCGTCAATGTTTCTCCCAAATCGTAGTTATCATCAACTCACCGAAAGATTGGGCCAACAACAGCCTTGAGTGTCTCAAGTGGAGCTCAGGGTTCATCAAGTGATATCAGAGCTGGGCCCTTGTTAAGGGGGTGGGAATGATGAGGACATCCTCCAATATTACCCTCAAGTGGAGCTCAAGGTTCATCAAGTGGTATCAGAGCTGGGCCCTTGTTAAGATTACCCGCTAGCAAAGACGCAAAAGTCAGGCGACGACCGTGTGAGCTTCTGAATAACCCCACCCTGCTTAGCTTGGGAGGAGGAAGCTACCTTAAAAGGGAGAGCCTGTAATAACCCGCCTCTCCCAGGCCAGGCCCACTTACATCTGGCAGCTTTCATAGGTCATAGACTGCCCTCACAGACCAACACATGTCTTTTCTGCACACTTTGTCCTCACTCGTGTGCACCCGGGAAGAATTTCCTGGTCGGTCACCCATCCCAAATTGCTCCAGGCCAAGCACGCTTAACCCTGGAGTTCTTTGGAGATTGGCTTCCGGAAAAGAAGTTGCAACTTGTTGATATGAGTATTCTATTAATCCTATTAAGCCCTAGGCCAGGACGTTACAGAGCCACCCTTCACTTATTGGACTAGTCTTTTAAGGAGATTGGGCATTTCCTCGAGTGGGTGTGCCTAAGAACTGTTGGGGTCCGGATTACCTTAATTTGTTGGGCCTCGGCTAACCCCACCTGGACCGGATTGTTATCAACATGTGAGTGTCTTTCCAGCCAATCGAGGATGTAGTAGTGGCTAAGGATGGCCGGCGGATAGGCATTAGCAATGAGGCAGCAGAAGCGCGTGCAGGCGAAAGTGACGAGGCGATGAAGCGGAGGAGGACGCACTAGAGGAGGTCATCGATGTCGGTAGGAGTATCTTTTGGCTTCCATGCTTTTTCTCCTTGCTCTTGAGCCGCCGCTGCCGCTCTGCCTTTCTTTTGCCATGGCATGGAACCCTAAGAGCGTTTTGCTTCCTTCTAGGTGAGGATGTGCACAAAGTCGTACCTGAGAAACTGTTGTTGGTTAACACGATTTGGAAACAAATAGAAAACTTGAGAAAAATTTTTTGGTTTAATGACGATTCGGAACGAATATTTCCCATGTCAAGGAGATGGATTCTAATCACTCGGGTGGATGTCCACCCGTTTATTTCATGTCAACTAAATGATTATGAAAAAAATTGAAAAAAATTGAAAAGATAGATCAATATGTAATACATCACTCCACAAACGTGCAAGTCCAAATTCAACTTCTACAAGTTGTAACAAAAACAACAAATTTAACTGCAAACATACGTATAGTAATTTGAGTTTTGTTTGTTATTTTTGTTATAATTTGTAAAAGTCGAATTTTAACTTGCATGTTTGTGGAGTGAAATATTAAATATTGATATATCTTGTTATTTTTTTCAAATTTTTTCATAACTATTTAGATGACATACAACAAATTGATGGACGTCCACCCGAGTGATTAAAATAGTTTCCCCCATGTTAATCCACAATTATGGGCTCCATATGATAGCCCATGATCTCTTTTGTAAGGCCGCACGTTATTTGATTAGCAATGGTCTAGTAGCTGAGACCGCTCGGAAATTACTCTATCCGTTTCATATGGTAAGTTGTTTGACTTTTTATTAGTTAAACTTATTTAAGTTTAATAAGTTTGTAGAAAAATATATAATATTTTTAATATAAAATAAACATATTATTAAAATACATTTAATTTGAATTTGATGAAACTAATTTGATGTAGTACGTATTATTAATTTTTTCTATAAAGTTAACTAACCTAACTAATTTTGAAAAAAGAAAATCAAAATGACTTGTGATACGAAACGGGGGATCAGTAATCATGCTTCTGTCATCAAGTCAATCCCCCCATTCATCATTCGGTCGCGTCCGTGCCGTCAATAGGGGCCCACCACCTCCAATGACAAAATCCAGACCCTTCCCCGACGTCCGCGAAAAAACGTGAGCCGCTCGAAAATCGGAGGAGAAAACGACCGGGCACCAGAACCGGCCGACACTCTAACAGTTGCTGGGAAGTGGGACCCCGATACCGTAGGCCCCTCATGTCTGTAGCACAGAGTAACACTGTCGCGAGGAGGAGCGTGCTGCGTGCGGGATCCGTTCACCGGGGGTGGGCATCTTCTTCTTCGTTGCGGTTACGACCCGCGCCGCGCGCGCCGACCCACCACCACCAAAAGGTCGGGCGTGGTGGCGGTGGACCCGGGGTGTTAGCGAACACGCGTCACGGTGGCCGCAGCGCGCGCACAGCCTAACCTCCACACGTTGCGTACTGGGATTTCTGGTTTGGAGACTTTGCATGGGCGTCCACTATCTTTGTTGTATTTTCGCATTCTGCCTCAAAGGATTAAATTTGGCTGGCTATATTAAACCAGCCCGAACTCAAATCTTTTCCCAACTCAAATCCTTTCCAGGGAATTTTTTTTATATGTATACGAGCTTTTCCTAACTTAAAACTTTTTTAAATTAACTTTTTTCAACACCATGATTCATCGAATGTGTTAACAAAAGATAATTTGGCTAAGAGAAATTGGAATGGTAGTTTGAGATATTGTTTTTATATGAAAAATAAACAATTTTACCATCTTTTCCTGGATTGTCATTTTTCTAGATTTCTTTGGAGATCAATTCAATTCTCATTTGGATTATACACACCACATAGTGTTTCTTATATGTTTGGGAATTGGCTGGTGAGTGTTAATAAAAAAAGTTAAGAAACTTATTCTTGTAGAGGCTTCCGTCATAATGTTGGGCTCTTTGGCATAGTAGAATGATATAATTTTTGATAAAACACCATCAAAATCTTATTTACAGGTACTTTTCAGGGCAATATATTGGTTTCGGGGTTAGACCCAACTATAAAGGCATAATGATGATATCAAGATAATAAATGAAGCATTTTGTAAACTTGAGTCGACGATTATGCACCTTTTTGTCAACTTCAGATGGAGATTCTCAAATAGAATTAAGTAATTAAGGGTTCTTTTATCGTGTGTTGGTGTTTCTTAGTTTATGTTTTTTTTACATTATGTCAGTGTGTGCTGAGTTTGTTCATGTGTGGACTTTGTAATAATTGATTGTAGCTCGTTGAATTCCGGTTATTCCATTACCTAAAAAATGATTCATCCAATGTGCTAAGACTTTTAAATACTATGTTCGATAATACTATGCAAATGGATAATACTACCTCCTTTTTAAAATGGATGATTACTTTGATTTTTCAACACACGTTTGACCATTTGTCTTATATAATATAATACTATCAAGACGTATCACGCACCCCAAATAGAACCTTGGCACAGTTTCAAACAGATCGTTGAGCAAATTGTTATTGCAGGATTATTTACTTGATTCTAAGGATAAATTAAATAGTTTGATAAATAAACTTAACAAATAATATAAAATAAGTGGTTTAAGAGAAGAGAACTTTTTTTTCTCAAAGCATGGAGCAAATAATCCAGTAAAGAAACCAAAAACAAGGTTTGCTGTTTGGTCGAGATTTTTGCGATACGCGGAATGATACATGTTATTAGAGAATTATAAATTGAGTATTATTTATTACAAACCTATAAATATTAATTTTTTTTGTTTCTAAAAACTTTTATATAGATTTCTTCTTTTATAAGCGTGTTTACAGAAAATGAGGAAGTAGCCGCTGGAGTTGCCTGAAAAACCCTGAAAAACCCTATACCCTCAAGGGCTATTGTGCAAAACCCCGTTCTCTTAAATGAAGTGTACCAACAAGCTTTGCTCCAAGCAAAAAAGAACCAACAGAAGCAAAGGTGGCATTCGTTCGTCGCACGAGAGCACCACAGCCTCACGACACGAGCTCATCCCCCGCCATCTCCGCTCCGCTCCTCTCCTCTCCTCTCCGTGCTACGCCACCAAACCCACTCCCCCCGAGATAGAGAGAGAGAGAGAGAGATCCACAGCCTCACAGCATCAAATCACCTCAAATCACCTCCCCTTTCTCCCAGATCCAAGCCGCCGCCACCACCCCCTCGCCGTCGCCGTCGCCGTCGCCCCCGCCGGCCGATCTGATGCCCGCGCACGCGGCGGTGGTGGTCAGGTAACTTTGTAGGCCGCCTCCTCCTCGATTTTTTGATTTTTTTTTCTTCTCATGTGCTAACCACGCCACGCCACCACCGCTATTAATACATCCCCGAGGCGAGTGTCGAGGCATTTACCACCAGATCGATCTCGCCTTCCGCTTTCCCAAATCCCTAGACTGACCTCCTCCTGCTGCTGCTTGCGTTGCGTTGCGTTGCGTTGCGTTGTCTCTTTCTCCGATCAGCGCCGATGCGGTGGAAGCTTAAGTCGTCGGCGTACAAGCGCGTGCCGTCCAGGGACGCCGCCATGGATCTCGACGTCGAGACGCCAGGTCCGTGCACGGTTTTTTCTCTTTTTTTTTTCCCTGCGATTTTTTTTTGGGTGGTGAGATTTTGAGGTTTTTTTCTTTCTGTGCTCGGTGGCGGTTTCTGCAGCGAAAATGGCGGACGGCGGGGCCCCGTCGTGGCGCATGTCGCTGCCGCACGTGTGCGTCGCCACGCTCACCTCCTTCCTCTTCGGCTACCACTCCGGGTGCGTGCCATCCATTTTCTCATTTCTTCTTCTGGTTGTGGTTGTTTTCCCAACTCACGGTGTGGAGCGCGTGCGTGTGATTGGTTGGTTTGGTGCAGGGTCGTGAACGAGCCGCTCGAGAGCATCTCCACCGACCTCGGCTTCGCCGGGAACACCCTCGCCGAAGGTAAGTAAGCAGCCACGATTCGGGTGAAATTTGATGTTATTGGGCATGGGAGCAATTGGGTGTCCTGTGTTTCAGGCCTTGTGGTGAGCATCTGCCTGGGTGGTGCGTTTGTTGGGTGCCTGTTCAGTGGATCCATCGCTGACGGAATCGGCAGGCGTCGCGCGTTTCAGCTCAGTGCGCTGCCCATGATCATCGGCGCTGCCGTAAGGTAATTCGTGGTGTCACACTTCTGTTGACGGCTACTTCCTCTCAATCCTTAGTCCATGCGTGGTAATTTGTGGTGTCACACTTCTGTTGATGGCTACTTCCTCTGAATCCTTAGTCCATGTGTGGTAATCCATGGCATCACACTTCTGTTGATGGTCACTTCCACTAAATCCTAGTCCATGTGCAGTTTGGTCAGTTTGGAATGTATTTAATTGCCACTTGCTAGCATTTCTTATTTTCTAGCTGGAGTTGTTGGTTTCTTGGTGTTAAACAAATAAGGTCAGTGGCCACTGGTAGCCTGGTTTCTTGTTGGTATTGTATACTTTATTTGGAAAGTTGAATGTTGGGAACAACAAACTTACTCTTTCTTATGTATCATATTGATATATTGGTGGTGTGACAAGTAGTAGCTTGATGGATTCGTCCTTCCATGGGATTTTGAATCTCCGAGTTATGTAGGAGATGAATAAAATGTGTGGTCCTCTTAACACAGTGCTGAGAGTAGTATATTGAGAATACTAGGTTTGCCATCCCGCCATTAGGTAAATTTATATGGTTTCTTCGACTGACTGTGGAGCTAGTGTAACTTCACATGCAAACATGAAGGCAATCGAACTTTACGATAAATTGACTTTCACTAGCCACAATAGACTGAAGAGTACTGAAAATTAATTACACGCATCTTCTAGAAAACCATGGCTCAATAGTAAATATTCTTTTCTTAATTGCGCTCATGATGTACTTAGATTGATTATCCTTAAAAAGGGAAAAGTTCTAGCCTTTCAATAATTCAACACTCTTATTAATTGATAGCTAGTGTACGTTTTGGATATAGCATACCAAGTCACTTATGGGTGTTAAGTCTTGGTTTATTTATTGGTGCTGTAGAGTTGCTGATAAGTTGAATAATAACAACATAAACCATATGTGCTCTGATTACCTTGAGGTGCTTTTACATTGCCATTGCTACATGGCATCCACAAACTAAAGTTCACTTAAGTGCATTGAATGATAATATTTAAGATGCTAACCTTTTTTTGAATCTTTAGCACTTTTATCTTCTGCATGTTATTTAATAGGATCCGTTTTGGTAGTTGCACCAAGACTGTTATTTCCGAAAATGCAATTGTGTAATACTTACATCTATGAGCACCTAATACTTGAGAGCTGCCGGAAGGAACTATGCCTGAACTTCGTTATTCCTATGATTCTGTTTCATTGAACCTTCCTGAAGAAGAAACATTTTGCAGCGCTCTCACCAATAGTCTGGAGGGTATGCTTCTTGGAAGATTTTTGGTTGGAACAGGGATGGGATTAGGTCCACCAGTAGCTTCACTGTACATAACAGAGGTATGTAATTGGTGTTATGCACCTATGCCTCAATCTCTGATTGTCTGTATCAAATATTAATCTTATTCATTTGTACCTTTTTCTTATAATCCCTTGGATCCAGGTTTCTCCTCCTTCAGTGAGGGGCACATATGGGAGCTTTGTTCAGATTGCAACCTGCCTTGGAATCGTAGTATCTCTCCTAATTGGTACACCTGTGAAGGATATTGATAGATGGTTAGATGCTTTCTTCTGTAGCTCTCTACATGTTTTGTGTAGTTAGTAAATCTGATGCATCTAACTTTATCCTTTGCTATTAACAGGTGGAGGGTGTGTTTCTGGGTTGCAGCTGTTCCAGCAACTTTACAAGCTCTTGGAATGGAGTTCTGTGTTGAGAGCCCCCAGTGGCTGTATAAGGTGTGTTTATCTTGGGGGAAGCTGCTTATTTTCTATCTATGATCTACCAACTTAAATCACCCTTCAGGTGTCTGATTCTCTATAATTGTGCTTCGGCAAGTTTGATCTTAAGTGCCTTTGCTAGTCGTAAAATGAGATACTCATATTTGAGGACCATCTTGGAGTCACTTTGTCGGAAACGACATTTGATCTCTTAAACTATATGCAAATACCACATGCTGATTTTTCCATGAATGTTTGAAGGTCACTGTCGTATTAAATCAAACAATTAATCTGTTGGTTAGAACTTGCAATCTACCATCATCCTGAGGTTTTTTGTGCTTACAATTAATAATGGGTCGACACAAACTTATTGCCTATTGTTACTTAGATGGTAACACGAATGATATCTATAGAAGAGTAGTCCATTGGCACATATTGGTATTTGCTTCAGAAAGCACACATTAGATTTTCGGATAAATATCGTTGATCTTTAGTTTCCTCAATATTGTGCCTGTTTTCTGATTGTGCACCATGCAAATACAGCTCTGATATGAGCAAAACATTTTATTAGTTTTTTTTCTGAGAAAACCAATTCTCAACACAGACTTATACAACTCCCATACTTCTTTATATTGGCAATTTGTATTGACATATTTATATTTAACTTGTAGCACATACATTGAAAATTATTGACGAGTCTTATCTTTTATTCAGTGTGGAAGAACGACTGAAGCAGAGATACAATTTGAAAAACTTCTAGGTCCTCTTCATGTTAAGTCTGCTATGGCAGAACTCTCCCGATCTGAAAGAGGCGATGATGGAGAAAATGTGAAGTATTCGGAATTGTTTTATGGTCGCAACTTTAATGGTACAAGCTGTTATGTGTTTTCCATTCTGTTGTGTATTTGCGCTAAACTATAACCTTATTTATGTTTGGCCTTGAAGTTTGTTCATTACAAGTCCCTTTTTGCTACAGTTGTTTTTATTGGCACAACGCTCTTTGCTTTACAACAGTTATCCGGCATAAATTCTGTGTTCTATTTCTCATCAACTGTGTTCAGAAGTGTGGGTGTGCCCCCTAACCTTGCGAACATATGCATGGGGATAGCAAATTTATCAGGTGGGCTCATTGGAGCATCTTCTCTTTTTTTCTGTTGTTCTACTGTTCTGTTATATTGATGGTTGATGGATTTTGTTTTGATGTGTTTGCTTCCAGGCTCAATTGTAGCTATGCTTCTAATGGACAAACTAGGAAGGAAAGTACTTCTTTCAGGGAGTTTCCTTGGCATGGTAAGCTATCACTGTGATTGGAACTTGGAAGATAATGTTGAACATTACTCACTGCACATCTTTACTGCTATAGGCCTTTGCAATGGGACTTCAGGCTGTTGGAGCAAATCGTCACCACCTTGGTTCTGCAAGCGTATATCTTTCAGTTGGTGGCATGCTATTGTAAGTTTTAGAATTTTATGTCTTCCGTTACCTTGATTCTACTATCTTTCAAGTTATCTGAATTTAGTTATTAATGTCTAGGAGGCTAAACTAAATAGCTGTGACTACTAGTTGAATACCTTAAGCAGGAGGTTTTATGCTCCTATTGGTTAAGCCAATTTATGCTACATTTTTGTGCCAAATGTGCCAATATCAGGCTTAAAAATATGCAAAATTCTCTACTTATTGTATCTACAAATAGGATTTTTTTTTATGGTGCTCTAAATTTGTTCAGACCATCCATTGCACATCAACCCAAAGGATATCATTTCTCTTATACCTCATTAGAGGTAATAGATTATAAGAAGGATGGAAACAAATTATTCAACCTGATACAAAACATTGTTGCGTATAAATTCTTCCAAGAACTTGTTCAGGCAACCTTTTGGTTGCATATGGTGGAACAATTCTGTGTCAATATATCGATCTGACATGTAAATGGCACTGGGGATACCAGTTGCATACATGATATTGTTCTGCTTTGCAGTTGTTTCATTTTGATTCCCCTGACTTCACCCTCAGCGTTGTTGTGCATCCTTAGTTATTCTTTATATGAACAATAGGGCTTTCCATTTGGTTTAATTTGTAACTAGTTAAATTATGAGACAGTTTACCTTTATGCTGCTCTTAGCAGAACTCTTTAATTGTTCCTGACAATTATACTTTACTGGCTCATTAAGTACAAATGTTATGGTAAGTCTACCAGTTTCTTATAGTTGAGTGCTTCTTTTTCAGGTTTGTCTTGACATTTTCGTTAGGAGCAGGTCCAGTGCCAGGACTTCTTTTGCCTGAGATTTTCCCAAACAAAATACGGGCCAAGGCTATGGCTCTGTGCATGTCCGTGCATTGGGTAAGGAGTTATGTTTCCATCACAAAAAAAAAAAAAAAAGACACTGCATGTCTGTGCATTGGATAGGAGTTCATTTTTCATCCTCAAAAAATAGACACTGCATGTCAAAATGCTGGCAGTTAGATCAAACAGCGAAACTCAACGTGGAAATTTCGTTGCTGACTTTCACTTTTTGGTTTAATATGTTAATATTTGGTATTATGTGTCTATGCATGTTTCCTGTTCCATTAGGATGTTTAAAAATATGTTACTGCTAGTATGTAACCGTAGCTGTTCACATTGTTCAATGATAAAAGGAGCCTAGTGCTAAATACCTGGTGAAGAATTTGAGCTGTTGTTTAGTCAGGCTGAGCTAGAACAGGTATATTAGATCAATTCAAAATATTCAAGCTGCTAAGTCCTCAATAGCATTTCCACACTGTTTTACCAACCCTGGTTATGGTAATGAAGATCAGAATTTCAGAAGTATATTTGACTCTGTAAGCTGCAGCTTTCTCTGTGTAACAAAATCGTTTCCCCCAATCGCCATAAGATAAAAGGTACTGTATGCTGTTAGTAATAAATGAATAATGGGGCCAGATTTTTAAATTAGATAATAAAAAACTTAGACATTTCGATATGGTTGATTATGTAATGGTAAATGATCAGTGTAGGGTTGCAACAATAATTTGGTAGGGCGCACTATTTACTTGCCATGGTTCATTGTAGTTTTACCATGATTCGTATCGACGTCTTGACATGCTATGCTTAAATGCTGCAGGTGGTAAATTTTTTTGTCAGTTTGTTGTTCTTGCGGCTTCTGGAGCAACTTGGTCCACAAGTTCTGTACACAATGTTTTCCTCAGCTTGTGTGGTAGCAGCAATATTTGTGCGGCGCCATGTGGTTGAAACAAAGGGAAAGACTTTGCAAGAGATAGAAGTTTCGCTTCTACAAACACAATAAAGGTGCTAATCTTATTCTGAATCTGACAACACAATTTGGATCTGTTAATCTGTCTTATCTAATCTTGTCTTTAACGTGGCAATTTTTTATTTAAAGGTGGTTTGTGAGTTGCAATGCACATTTGAAACTCACAAGATGAACTGCCTGGATTTTTAGTTGATATTTCATATGGCCATGTGGATAGCAAGCTTGGTTTTGAAACTTGATGATTTACCATGTGGTATTCAGGATTAACAAGCAGCAATACTCTTTCATTGCAGATTTCATCAGCGAGTTCGAGGCAACAACAACCTACATGATTAGCATCTGACACTATACTTGTTGCTGAATACCTGCTGGGAAAGTCTACCGTGAAAGTTGATCACTGAACCAAGCCAACATACCACGGACAGGCAGCGCCCTACACTGGACCAGGGAAGTACCCAGACATGCACCTGTGACCAGTAAGGGCGACCTAGCTCGTGCATAAACCATCCATGTAGTGAGGTTGCATCTGTATAGTTGGTCTTCTGCTAGATGTATCTGGTAATCTGTGTTGTCTTCATCATTTGTCATTTGTACACTGTCAGTATGGAGAAAAAAAGACGGGAAGTATGGTTACTGATGGCCATAGTTTGAACCGTGGATACGTTTTTTTTACTGTTTAAAGAGGAATAACAGCACTGGCTCTGCCAGCTACATGAAAATAAAGTGCGTTCTGCCTGAGCTAATTTATTTTGCATGTCTTAAAGAGAATTTCTGTTCAGAAGAGGTTGGTTCTTTTTCTGTAGCTTCTGAAATTCAACCGTATCCGTACTTTTATTGTGTTAATCCCTTGGGGCATCCACAATATGAAAAGAGGGAGTCTTAAGCCCCCTAAGCAGTCCATATACATGTGGGAGTGATCCCTATAGGTTCTTTTGGATGAGCTACCCTTATAGCTAATACCTAGTCATAAGGATTAAAAAAACCATTGCTTACACCTAGTCATAAGTTTTAAAAAAACTATTGGTCATCTCTCCTCTGGAACACTTTTCTTTTTGTTGCTTGCCGCCATGGAAAAGGAGGTCACCTGCGAGCCGTTGCACTCAGGCTGTGGCTGTCGCTGCCGCGACCTCCTCCCGTGAGCTGCCGCGACCAGGCCACCGTCGTCGTTGCTGCAGCCTCCTGGAATTAGTGCTAGTAACTTGAACACCACTGGAATTACTCTTACCTGGAACCGTTAATTCCTTCTGTTACCACATTATTGCCAGGAAGAGGATTGATAACATTTTCTGTTTCCTGATGGGAATTGATAACTGTCGTAGCAGTGAGATGGGTAAGACAAGCATGCTAGTTCAAGCCAGAACTTTTGCACTTAAATTATTTGTCACTGAGCAATGAAGAAATGTGTGCTCACCACTACTGAATGATCTAGAATGCCAGATTTAGATTAGCTTCATTTTCTATCAGGATGTGGACAGCAGTTCCAGTTGAATTTATGCCCAAATTTCTCGTACTCCTGGCAGCGATAGATCACCAAAACGACAGATTTGCGATAGATCACCAAAACGACAGATTTTGGGGTATCAGATTGTAGCCAAAATAAAACCCACGATAATTTTGCAGTAATCCTAATCCCTTCCATCTTACCCTTCTTTCTTCTATCCCACCATGACACCATCCATAATTGTAGGTGCTAGTTTTAGCCATAGGCCCTATTTGATTCAGCTTAGGATTATTATAATCTAGATTATTAGTAGTAAGTTAAAACAAACATATAGTTTATTATGATAGATTATTACAATCTATAAGCCAGATTACTATAATCTAGTAATCCACTCTAAAGGTGCTTTTTTAGATTATTGGGTGGCTAACAACTAATAAACCACTAATAATCCAGAGAAACAAACATCTAACAACTTATTCTACGTCGGTTTATTATAATTCAGCTTATATTGATCTGGCTCAATAATCTAAATTGCATCTTAGGGCCTGTTTGGGGAGTTTAAAATTCTGAGAAGCAGCTGATTGGTGGCCAGCTTCCAAAAATCTAGAAAAGCTGGGTTTCCTAGCTTCTAGCTTCTAGTTCATTTTTTAGATTCTATACCTACAGCTTCTTAGAATCTGAACCAAAAGCTGGACTGTTTGAGAGAGCTTTTGATTCTGGGAGAAGCTCCCCCAAATAGGCCCTTAAGCCAAAACAAACGTGGCCTTAGACTTGTAACTTAGCTTTCCTTTCCTTTCCGGGGGGAAAAGTACACCGAAGGTCCCTCAACTTGTTATCGAGTTACAAAATCGTCCCTCAACCACAAAACCAGATACCGGGAGCCCCTCAACTAACAAAACCGTTCACTTGAGGTCCTTCGGTGGTTTTGACTCTGGTTTTATCCTACGTGGCGGCGAGTTAGCGTGGGACCCATGTGGGTCCCGCATGTCAGCGTGGCCACGTCAACACCTCTCTTTCCTCTCTTCTATCCCTTCTCTCTCTCACTTCTCTGGCCGGTGCCCGGTGGTGGGCGTCAGGGGAGCAAGCGAATCGGCGGCGTTGTCGGGGGAGCGCAGTGGCGGAGCGGCGGCGTCAGTGAGCGATCCTCGCGCTCCCCGTCGCGATGGTGACGCGCTCTTCTTCGCGCGCGTGACGGGCTGATGGCGGCCTCAACGACGGCGTTGTCCTCCCAGCAGAGGAGGTGGACGTGGAGGTCGGTGGCGGCGAAGAAGAGCTCGAGCTGGGGGCTCTCAAGCTCCGCGGCGGCGGAGGCGCCGGTGGACAGCGTGGAGAGCGCGGAGGCGGCGTCCCATCTACGGCGAGCGCGGAGGTGAGCTGCGTCTGGAAATTGCAGGTCCAGAGGAGGGCCGGGCCACGGGCGAGGAGGCCCGACGTGGAGGCGGAGGCGAGGAGCCCCAGCCCGAGGGAGTGGGCGAGGAGAGCCAGCGGCGCTCGCCACGGAGGCTCTCCTGCGCGATGCGGCCGGTGAGCACGTCGACCCGCCGCCGCCCTTCCTGACGGCAGGCACGACAGGAGCCCGCCGCCGCCCTTCCGACTCCGCGGTGTTGGTTTTGCGGTGCGGTGCGTGTTGGTCGCGGGCTTTATATAGGGGCGTGTTTGGTTGGCTCACCTCCGGGCTGAACTTGGCGAGTGCGTTCATGGCAGCGGCTCCCCCGCCGGCCGCCGCCCACGAGGCCCACGAGGCGGCGGCGGGGGAGGGGCGGCGCGTGGTGGCGCCGGGATCGGGATCGACCTCCGCGCCACGCTGCGGTCGGGGGGCAACCTCCTCTTCGAGCTCTTTGTGGCGGCCGTCCTCGCCTTCACCCTCCTCATCGTGGTCCACAGCCCCAACGACCCGCTGCTCCAACTCCTCTGATGCCGCCGTTGCGGAGGTTACCGACGGTGGCGGCGGTCGCCGGGAACGGGATGGTAGCGGTGCCCTCGTCAACGATGACGTCGACGCTCTCGGTGACTCGGCCTAACACCACGCGCTGAGAAAAGTTAGAGAGAGAGAGGAGGAAGGGAGAGGAGGGGGAAAGAGAGAGTGTGATACGTGGCATCCTGACAGGTGAGGCTCACGTTGACTCAGCCGCCACATCGGACAAAACCGGAGTCAAAACCACTTAAGATCTGAAGTAAACGGTTTTGTTAGCTGAGGGGCACCTGGTATCTGGTTCTGTGGTTGGGGGATGATTTTGTAACTCGATGACAAGTTGAGGGACCTTCGGTGTACTTTTTCCTTCCAGGGGCGGTTCCAATGGAATTTGGCCCACGAAGACCCCCACCGGGGCGGCCCAACAAAAAAAAAACCCCAGTTGAGGGGTTAGGTTAGGGACGCAGGAAGGCAGGAAAGAGAGGCGCACGCGTCGCGCCGTCGTCTCCCCGCTCCTGTCGTCCGGCGCCGGCGGCCATCGACGCAGCAGAGGCCGCAGCCATCGACCGCCCGGGGCCGCCATTCTCCCCGCCCCGCGTCGGGTCCCCTCGGCTCCTCGCCCTCCCTGCTCTCCTCCTCTCGGCCCTCGCCATCTCCCTCTTCGGCTCTCCGTGACGACCGAGACCGGCGAGCCCCCCCCTGGCTTGGCTGGCTCTCCCCCTTTCAGCCTTTCCAGCTCTCCTTCTGCCCGTGCAAAGTGCAAAGGTGAGTTGTACTCATTTCTTGCTCACCTTGAGTAGTCTTTAGTCTTTATTTTCAATAGATCGGTGAATGGAAAACTTAAAATTGATTCCTGCTGCCCGGCCTTTTGTCATTGTTAGATTCATTTATTTATATAGTGTAATTCTAGAATGCAAGTTCATCTGTCTAATTACTACTTTAAAGTCATATGCTGATATACTTTAGATTAGAGAAAACTGAAACTTATTATTTTTTTTTTTGGCAACGACTCAGTGAGTAGTCAATACAGTAGTGCTAGTGGAAAATTGTTGTTTGTCTCGTTAATTTGTGGTGTAAATTGCAGTGAGACATTGTAATGAATTTCATGTCTATGAAGACCCGGAGAGTAGAAAAGTAGTGTAACATTGTGATAATTTGGAGTATCAAGTAGGACCACCCAATGAATCGTTCCTAGAGCCACCACTGGGTATATGTGATTCCAAAATCATTAAATATTTATTTTAAGAGTTCAATTTATTCAAAGCCACAATTTGCTGTGTAGCTAGGTACTTTAACTGTTTTGCAGTCAGTGTTCAGTTCATAACCACATTTCTACTGCAACAATCTTTCTTGTTATTTGCTGTATGACACATATATCGCAGTCACAATTTTTTTGTTCACAAGTATAACAGAGAGATGAACGCTTGGCCTTTCTTGTTCAACTTTTTTCACTCTCCTTTAATGCACTCGGCAGTGCTCCTGCCCTTCCTTTTTCTTAGAGAAAGAAATAAAGGCTTGGTTGTTTGTGAAAACCTTAGTAAGCTCAACCTGCCAATGCGGATGAGTTGTAGATTTCTCATTGTTGTATATCATAGGCACAAAGTTTAGGTTTGGCCCATGTTGCCCATGTCTCATGTATATATTTACCATATTGCTTAATGCTATGAAATGAGATGCATTGTTCTGATAATTTTTTCTCCATTTTCTCCACCTCTTAGCTCACCTGGCAATAAATGCACAAGCATCTTGCTAGCTTCCCACTCTGTACACCTTTACTTGGAATCTGATGTACTTAGCATCTATTGAAAGGTCACGAGAGAGATACCAGGTCAGGGTTTATCTTAAAAGACTGATACTTAATACATGTAGCAGTGCTGCCAGTATTAATTGTCCATGCTCTTAACTTAAAGATGTGAATATCCAATGGAGTACAGGGCTTTGTTCCACCTGATTCAAGGCTTTGTTCAAGCTTGGAAGAGTAAATGAGCTGAGTAAAACAACATTGTGTAGCTTACTTAGCCTGAATTTCTTTTACTCTGGTCTGGCAGACCAGATTGGTCATGCAAAGACCACAAATTGGGCCTTTCAAAATAGTAAATAATGATAATTATTGCTTGTCATCGACTCATATTGCTGTACAGCTTTGTTCTTTAGACCAATTACTAAGTGATAACTTTCATTTTCTTTCTTCAGGTTCTTATATACAGCTAATTGGCTATCATACGGAGCACATTGTCTTTTGTCATGGCCACTGAAGAGGATGTGAAGCAACGACAAATTATTGAAAGCCGTGCAAGAAATATTAGCCACAATGTCCGATGCACCGAGTGCGGCAGCCAGTCCATTGAAGATTCACAAGCTGACATTGCAATTCTGCTTAGGAAGGTACAGGTTCCTTCTGTACTATGTAACTCTGTATGCCTTTGGTTCCTGACCTTGTTTCGTTTGAAAAACTTTTGGTAGTGAAATATTATTGCAATTCATTCTTAGGTCAATGGAACTTGATTGTCTGTCGTTAAGAATTTCTTTGTGGCTTTTTGCAGCTAATTCGTGATGAAATCAAATCTGGAAAGAGTGATAAGGAGATATACAAAAAACTACAAGCTGACTATGGAGAAACAATTCTATATACCCCTAAATTTGATCTTCAAACTGCTGCCATATGGTTATCACCGGTAAGCCTTAATTAGAATTTCAGTATTCTGCATGTGCTGTATAGTGCGTTGTGATTTCAATATGAGTTTATGTTTAATTTATTCTCCTGTAACTTACTTTCTTTAAATAAAAGCGGCTTTAGTTGAATGCAATAACATATGCACTTGTTTGGCATATGATCCGTTTTCTTATGAATTGCTTGTTAGTCATGATGGACCTAAGCATTTTTCATCATTGCAACTCTTTCAGCAAGATGTTTTAGCTTGAGTAGAAACTTTACTGCTGAAGCTTCCCTTTTAAAATGTTTACATATTTGGTGATACTCAGCTATGGAAACACAATATTTTAATTTACAAACAAAATAATCCATCATTTCTTATTCCAATGATATCCTGTTTTATCTCAAGTTAATCTCTCTACGTCGATAGCAAGATTTACTAAAAGCATCGTCTTCTTTTTCTTGCTAATAAAAATATCCTTTTATTCTTGAGAACTTGATAGAATGAATCAAATGACTCCAGTAATTAATGAATCAAATGACTCCAGTAATTATTCACCTCATTCTGCTATCTGTTGAATTTGATCTTGATATGTTCTCTAACAACACAAACAAAGCTTTTCCTTCATCAACTGGGATTTTAGAGGAAGCTGTTCAACACCTGATCTAGTAAAATTCTGAGCAGGTGATCGTGGGTGGCGTAGCAGCTGGTGTCTGGGCTTACCAAAAGCACAGGCAGAGGACTAACGTTCACATCATGGCTCTGAATCTTGTCCGGGGGGTTCCACTGACACCAAGGGAGAAGGAGACCATGCTTGACGTACTTACACCACCACCTCCTGCCAACAAGTGGTGGTGGCCAGGCAAATGATTTTTCATGTGCTTAATGAACACGAAGAACTCTCCTGTCCTATTTACTGGTGGCTTCACAAACTTGATAAGGAATTCAGGATTGCTAATTTTAGGGCACATTCTTTCTGAATGTCACACTTATCAACCTAAGATCGCGTATTTTGTACTGTTGTATAGGCAGCTTCTGTCAGTATGGTAAACAACAGTGTGCTACTCAGAACTCTGTACTGCATTCAGCAGTGTTTCTGACTGAACTCTGTTTTGTCTTTCATCAGAAGCTCATGTCTGCTGATAAGCTGACAATAAGAAAACCCCGTTATGTAAGAACAAACCCAACTTGTCTGAAAATAATACTCATCCCGTGTAATAATATAGGGGGGGTTTGGACAGGGCTAAAAAGTTGTAGTCCCTGCCACATCGGATGATTAGACACTAATTAGAAGTATTAAACATGGATTAATGACAACCTATTCCATAACTCTGGACTTATTCGCGAGACGGATCTATGGAGCCTAATTAATCCATGATTAGCCTATGTGATGCTACAGTAAACATGTGCTAATTATGTATTAATTAGGCTTAAAAAATTTGTCTCGCAGATTAGCTCTCATTTATGCAATTAGTTTTGTAAATAGTCTAATACTTTAAATTAGTGTCCAAACATCTGATGTGACAGGGACTAAGTTTAGCAACCAGGTTAAGATGAAACATTTAATATCGTAATGTCACATCCTGTCATAGATTGCTATAAGTATAATGGCACAGTGTTCTAACTTCTAAGATTATTTCTTGCCATTATATCATCACATCTGCCTAGATTATTTGATTATTTGTGGTGTACAATGCATGCGCCTTTTTGTATTTTTGTGGAACATCTGAACAAATGTTCTACTCTATACAATTCAGTGATCTACAGTTTTACACTACCACTGGCTCTGGCTGCTTCCATTGACGAGCTGGATGCCCCAGCTGACGTCCTCGCAGCGCCGCACGTACGGCACCACCTTGCCAATGTCGTCGTAGTTCCGCCTCGCCGCGCACTCGTAGTACGACGGCGAGTGGAAGCACGGCTCCGGCGTCGCCACCCGCGCGCACGGCGGGTCCGGCACCGCCGTGGCCGCCTCCTTCTCCCACCACGGCCGCCGCGGCATGATCCACGGCCGCAACCCCGCGAGCCCCTGCGCGACGTAGCCGAAGGTGGAGAAGCCGGTGGTGAGCAGCGCGTCGCAGGTGCTGAGCAGGTACATCTCGCTCAGCGCCCTCATGTCGTGCGCCGTGTCGCCCATCCGCTGCAACCCCTCGTGGCTCGGCTGGTGCACGCCACCGCCGCCGCCACCGAGCTCGTCGCGGATCTTCTCGTAGTACCACGAGCTCAGCGACGTCACGAGCACGGCCTGGTCCGACGACGACGTGTTCCCTGCGGCCGGGAGGAGGTTCTCCCTGCGTGCGCAGGAGAGGACCTGGTCGAGCACCACCTGCGACACCGGCGGCGTCTCCTCGTGGTACACGCGGATCTGTATGCCGACGAGGTGGCCGGCGCCGGCGAGGTGGTCGCGGTGGTAGGCCGTGATGGCGTGCCAGACGGCGTTGGCCGGGTGGAGGAGGTAGCGGCTGAGGTGGTGGAACACGGCGTCCTTCTCCGGGAACATCCGCTCGAGCTCGCCACGGAGCGACGGCACGAGGAAGAGCCCCGGGACGAGGTAGCTGTCCGTCTTCATCAGCAGCCACGGCACGCTGCGGAGGAGGCGCTGCTGCTCGTCGCAGTAGAACAGCTTGTCGTGGTAGTCGGCGCCGCCGTCGAGGTGGAGGTACACGTACGGCGGCGGCGGCCGGCCCGACCACGACGACGACGTGCTGCCGTTCACGCCGGCGGCGACGGAGACGATGCCGTTGCTCTTCAGCAAGGCTCCCAGGCTCTCCTTGGACTTACCGTCGAGGTCCCGGAGGTGCCGGAGCGGGAACCGCCGACCGCCGTCGGGGAGCAGCCACGTCGTCCCCGGGAAGGGCTCGCAGAAGAGGGCGGCGACGTCGCCGTTGTACGGCGCGACGAGGAGCGCGCGCTCGGTGAGGACGGCGTAGAGGAAGGCGGAGACGATGGCGATGATGCGGTTGCCTAGCCCGCGGTTGTAGCTGATGGAGACGAGGTAGCGGCAGTCGTCGTCGCCATCAGCGGCGGCGGCACCATCGCCGGACTTGAGCTGCCGGAGCGCCTTGTCGTACGGCGCCGTGCCGGGGCCGCAGCGCTTCTGGAGCGCCTCGTGGCTGCGGAGCTTGGCGACGAGGTAGGGGGAAGGCTTGTGCGGCGGCTTCCTCTTGTGGTAGCCGGCGAACTCGTACCGGCTCCGGCATGACTGCGGGCTGAATGCGGCGGTGAGGAGGCCGCCGAGGAGCTGATCGTCGGTGAGGTTCGCCGAAGTTGCGCCCTCTGAACCTGATCAATCACAAAAATGTCTCAACATATGCCCCTCAAACTTTTTTTTTTAGCTTGATCAAGTTTATTGATAAATCAGTGGGGATTGGGTGCAGTACCGCAGAAGATCCATATAAAAAAAAACATAGCAACATTTTATAAGAAAAACACATATATGATAAGAATATATTCAATGTTAAATTTAATAAAATTAATTTGGTGTTATAATTATCACTATGTTTTTTCTAAGAACATGTTCAAAACCAAAACATCTTATTATATAAAAGAGAGCGGTATTAGGAAAATATGAGGTAAAAATAGGTTTTCAATTATGGTTCATATATGACGTGAGAAAAGCACATAGCATATAGCCCCCCTCCCCCCCTCCTCTCCCGCTATGAAAGTGAGTGAGTAAACCTTATACATCTTATAATTTTTGGACCAATACATTGCTTTACTTTAAGATTCGTTTAGACTCCCTTAATCCTAAATCCCTCCCTCTTATCTTTGCTTCTCCCTTTCAATGGTACCGAGTGCTCCCTCGCCACTTGTTTTGCCACCACCCACAGCGCCACCACCTGGCCTCGTCGTTGGTTGGCCAAAAGGCTCGAACGGCACCGGCGAGCCCTCTCTCCCCCACAGTTGGTCTTCTCTCCCTCCCCTCGATCCCTGCTTTCCTCCTCCTCAAGTCAATGGCGGCAAGGTGCCCCTGCCCTGTCATCTTCTTCAACTCCGGCGGCTCCCACCGCTTCGATTTGCTCCCTATCACCAACGCCGGTCCACTGTCCTTTCGTCACCCCCACGGCTTCGGCGCCTCACCGCCAAGCCATATCCACTGTCCACTGTCGGGTCGTCGTCTCCCACGGTCTTCCCTCTAAGTCCGACGCTCTCCCCACCCTGTCATACCCCCATCCTAACCCGGAACACTAAACCTAATTCCGTTGTCTTTGTCGCGTCGCCACGAGCTAGAGAAGAAAGTGTCGTTAGAGCTGGAGGAAAAGTGTTGGGGTCATCGGAGCAAGCTAGAATCGTGAAACAAATCACAAGATGATAAATCTGCATAATTTTAACCCCAATAATCAGTCGAATGCCATTACTTAGCCATTCCATTAATTTAATTCGTCACTGAACATATGTGGGACTCTTGTGTGGTATATTGTGCACAAACTGTGTACGGCAACAACTGGTGTCTATGACGCGGTCCAGGCGCGCGCGCGTGGCCCAGACGCGCGAACAGCCGTAGGCCATATATCCGCGCGCGGTTTTGCGCACATAGCTAGCTAGGCTGGGACGTTGGTGCGCGAGCGAGCGATGATGCAGCTGTAGCTAAGGCCCCGTTTACTTCCCAAAATTTTTTCCCAAAAACATCACATCGAATCTTTAGACATATGCATAAAGCATTAAATATAGATAAATGAAAAAACTAATTACACAGTTAGGGAAGAAATCGTGAAACAAATCTTTTGAGTCTAATTAGTCCATAATTAGCCATAAGTGCTACAGTAACTCACATATGCTAATGACGGATTAATTAGGCTCAAAAGATTCGTCTCGTGGTTTCCAGGCGAGTTCTAAAATTAGTTTTTTCATTCGTGTCCGAAAAACCCTTCCGACATCCGGTCAAACATCCGATGTGACACCCAAAAATTTTCTTTTCGCGAACTATAAACATGCAGTAAGCTAGCTCTATACCTCGCGTCGACGTCGTCATGTCCATGTACGCGCGTGCGCTCGTCCACGTTCCATCGTGCATATATGCACCTTGCTTGCATCACTTATTGGGTAGTGCTACCTCCACTCCATAATACTAGTAATTGATAAGATCGATCGGCCGACCGGCAGGCACATGTGTGTATACACTTTGGAGACTTTTCCTATACGTACGATAGTTTTGACGTGCGTGTATATTTTTTATATATACTAGTATTTATACATGTGTGAATGGAATTGACATGGGAGATAATAATAAGCTAGTGTATATATCTATTTAGTTAACAAATTACTGTGCTAGAAATTTTGATGTTGATTTTTTTCAGGCTCTTTCAAAGTAAGTGTCCAATTCAACTATATACTCTCTCTATACTAAAATATAAAAGGGACAACCGATTGTTTTTTATGTTTTATAATATATTGGGCAAACATGAATGCATCTAAGCATGCAATTAATTAAATAGCATATTCCTCTCTTTTTTAGTTCGTTTTTTAAATACTCTTCATCCTCGAAATTTCTAATTCTATTGGTACGTATTTATTAGAGTGACACAAATAAGAAGGTGATAATAATTCTTTTTTGATCTTTGTGCTAGTGGTAGTTGCGTCTTATATTTTATGAAGGAGGGGGTATGACTTTTGATGCTGATAAAAGATCAATCAGATATGGTATGTATAAGTGTTGAAAAAAAATTATCGGTACAAAATATATTGCAAGAAAAAAATGTGCACCTTTTTTCACGAAAGATATATAGATATTTACCGGTACATGAAATAAAATGTGTGCACCGTGATTTTAATATGTTTCTCTAAGTGGTTTAGTTATTTTACCAAATTCTGAAAGAAAAAAGAAGTTTTGTGAGTTCAATAAAAATCCCTTGAATTGGCTATACATGAGCTGGCCATAGGACAAATGTTAAATAATTTTCCACACGCAATAATTCACATAGAAGAAACGTCGTGGATGAAACAAGAAAGGGACGAGAAGAAATGCACCATATAAGAGAAAAAACCCACACAGCCGGCCGGCTATATATATATATATATATATATATATATATATATATATATATATTTATGCACGAGTAATTTAAAGCTAAATTTTTGTGTGATGATTTTTGACATCATATTTTTATGTTCCAAAATATGGTATATTAACAACTTAAACTCTGAGATATAAAAAATGCAAACAAATAGTCATAAAAACCATATCGAGAATTATATTACATATTGATTAATTAAAATCACAGATAGTTTTTTTTAACAAAATTAAGTACCACTATTATTTTCCAATTTTCTGAAATAAAATCCTTATTTGTTTCAACGCAAATATTTGTGCTGCCTATGGGCTAAGAAAAGGACAATAGTAGTATAGTCTTCCACACGCAAGTAGCAAGTGGAAGAAATGTCGCAGGATAAAAAGGCTCTTGGAACCGTGGACAGGAAAAACAATACAAATCTCACGTGCTTTGCCTATAGGTTTAGAAAACGACAATATAATATTCAACACGTATGGATAGACAATAAAATATCGTGGGATGAAAAATCGCCAAAAACCATGGACAGAATAAACACAAATTTCTTGCTTTCTATCTAAGGGCTAATAAAAGAACACTGGTGTACATATAGAATGAACAAATGTGCTGGATGAAAACAAATATACGCTGATAACCAAGTGAAACCAAACGTCCTGGATGAAAAAGAAAAAGCGCTTGGAGCCATGGACAAAAAGAAACAAGAGAGAAGTGAAACAGGAAAACGGATAACAAAAATAAAAGAAACAAGGAGGACCACTATATACCGTAATATATAGAGTAATTAATTAATTAAGAAATGTGTTCACTAACGAATTGCATGCTCATCTTTAATTCTTTCAAAAACCAGAACTGTCAATTGTCTTACCTGGACTATAGTTATCAAATCTAGCTATGGACAAACCAATTAACCACCATATATAGACGTTTTTCTGTACTGATGGTAAAGTCAAATCCTTCCGGCCAAACCGCACGTAGTACGAGACAAGCAAAATATCAATATGGATGCCTTTTCTGAGCACCAACAATAATTTCGCTGTCCACCAATTGCGACCAATACTTCTAGGTGGGGTACATTGTATGTAGGTGCTGCCAATGAATTTGCTGCTGGTCGATCCATACATACACACTCCAATATACGTACGTTTATAACGGATCAGGTTCGTATGGTCACACGGTGTGCGTATATATGTCTCCTATCTTGATAATTAATATATATGGCCAAAGCCAAACCTCTGGCCGGAGAGAGAATAAACACCATACATGTGCAAAACAGCCACATGTTTATCAGCTCATTAATTAGTAGTCACTTATGTGTCTGTATAGATGAATATGGATGCATGCGGAATAATGCTAAGTAGTGCCTGATAACGTAAGTATGAAATGAACTAGCAAAATTTTGAGAGGGAGGGAATATTGGTTAACTTTTGAAAGAAGCTATAAATTTGTTACAAACGCATTTAATTAGAAGATAAACTGTAATTAAGAGAAGCAGGCGATGAAAATTAAGCTTTCGATGATAAGCCATAATTAAGAAGAACGTAAATCAAGTTCAAAGGAGTAAAAAAGAAAAAAAAAATTGAACAAACATTTGGAGCTGGATACGACTGAGCTTGTTGAATTACCTCGTGTGGTGAACAAGGAAGTCGGCATCTCGTCCTGGTCGCCGCCCCATCTGGCGTAGTAGGAGAGCACGACGACGGCGAGCACCACGGCCGCCGCCACGCACGCCGCCCGCACAGCCCTCCCGCTCTCGGCGCAGCCGCCCCGCCACCGCCGCCACCGCCGCCATGGCGGCGTCACCAGCTTCATGCCTGCCTCCGTCATCATCATCGGCGAGAACGACCGCGGCGGCGGCGGCGTGGCGCACTGCTCGTCGCCGTCGTCGTCGTCGTCCCAGCCGCCGCCTCCCGCGCTGCCCATGTATATGCAACTATATGTGCTAAGCTTAATCCTCTTCGATCAATACATATTTCGGCCCTCTCGAAGCTACAAATAGTGCGAACTGAGCTTGGCTATTCGTTGCTGCACTACGTCAACGTACGGAGAAACTTCCAAGATGCAGCATATGCAACATCGATCACGCGGTGTTCAAGCATTCAACGATCGGGTCACATGCATTATATATGCATATGCAGGCATGCTGCACGCTAGCTGATCGTCGAAGCGTACGGTTGCTTTACTCGGCTACTGAGACGACTTGTGCGTTCATGTATATATATACAAGCTAGGTTAAGGGCTGACCATGGTCGATAGCGGCCAAGATAAGGGCTCGATTCGGCGGCACGCCATGCTGGATTGGGCGTAGGGGGGGAGAGAAGAGGTCGTCGTCGTCGCTGGTTGAGGAACGAAGATATGTGGTGGAGAGAAAAACAGAAGCCGGATGATCCAAAAGATCGTCTGGCCATGAAAAAGAGAGGAAGTCCAGGGGAAGCACGTACGCTCTCTAAAATAAATAAAAAAAGAAGGGTACATGTGTTAAGGAATTGCGGGAATTTTGATCAGGATAATTTTAATTCTGTAACAAAAATGAATATATTCTGAAAAATTGGCACGCTCCACTGCAACCTGACACGCCGTGCAGGGTGCATGCGCGTGTGTGACAGCTAGTAGGCTACTACTCCCTATGTCCTATTATAAGTGCAGCCATTAGTTTCCGTGCCCGACCATCCGTTTTATTTGTAAAATTTATGAAAAAAAAATAGAAAGTTAATTCAAGCATAGAGTACTACCTCCGTCCCAAAATACTTGTCGTTTTAGGTTATTTAGCATGTATTAAGGTTTGAAGACAAAGACTATAATACCCCTTAATTAATAATGCATAGTTGGATGTGGAATGGTGGTTGGGGGTTCGTTTGAGCTCGCTGTCTTAATGAGCCAGCTCAGCTCGGCTCGTTAATGTTAACAAGCTAAAAGGTTAGCTCGGCTCGGCTCGCAAGCTAGCTCGTTAGACGCGTTAGGCTCGTTAACGAGTTATATCTCATTAATATCATATTAATAATTTTAAATTTAGGATTTTATCATGTATTAACATAATAATAAACATTAATTAACTAATATAGTACTCACTAAATATGAATAGTTTTGATGTAATTAAAAGACTAAGCACTAGTCAAGAAACACTAAGTTTATAAAGATATAGTGATATTTTATACTAATGAACTAAATGAGCAGCTCGCGAGCTAGCTCGTTAAGCTCACGAGCTAAAATTCTAGCTCAACTCGACTCATTAAGACTACGAGTTCGAATCGATCCGAGCGGAGCTTGCTACGAGCCGATCAGAGGCACGAGTTTCGAGCTTTTTGTCCACCCCTAATTGGGGGTATAATGGGGAGAAATTTGAATTGGATCAAGTGGTTGATATGACAAGTAATATTTCAAAGTGACAACTACAATTTTTGAATGCTAGAAAGACAAGTATTGTGGGAGGAGGAAGTACTATTCATATTTCATCATCTAATAACAACAAAAATACTAATCATAAAAATATTAAAATAAGACGGATGGTCAAATTTGGACACTGAAACCCATAACTGCGCTTATTATGGGATGGAGGGAGTATCAGCTAGCGGGCCAACGGATTCCAAATAATTTTTGAATTTTTTCACCTAAGTTATATATCCAACCTAGATTCGATTACAATCCAACCTAGATTCGATTACACTGTTATATTTTGATGAATTCTTTTAGTTTTCTTAAATAACTTTTTTAAATGTTGCACTTGTTCTTATTTTCATGTTTCGATAATTGTTTCTTTGATGTTTTAATAGTTCATTAGCAAATTGTTGCACGTGGTGTTTTTGATGTTTTAGCAAGTAACTTGTGTTCTGTACATGATATAAAAATATTTTACTAAAATTATGTATTTATATGCATATTGTATGTTTCATAGAATTTTACTGTTTGTTTTACTCATGGAATTTAATGTTTTATGTGGTGGTTGTTGGTCTTTACGCACTATATGTATATATTTTTAATATTGCATCTCTTTAGTAATGTATGAAGTGAATTTGAACATTTTTATATGCGGTGAAACATTTTATTTATAAGCAGTGCAACATTGCTCTATCTTTTATACTTTTTATCCAAATATAGTAGTTTGAGATTTTATTGTAAAGATATAATTTTATTTAACTTTAACAAGTATATCGGTACAATCGGATTAAGTAATTTAGGAGAAATAACCATTTAACAATTTAGTTTAAACTTTGTATGTGCATGTATAGAAAAGTATACGTGCACGCATAGCTAGAAGTCGAACTGTGCAACTTAAAAAAAATAATTGTTTGGTTTCCGCATCACATAAGAGGAGAACGATGAGAGGTGAGAATGAGATTTTTTTTACTCATGGTAATCGAACCAAAATTTTGTTCGACTTTAATAGACTGCTCTAACAAAATCGATATTACAGGTGCCCTAAGAGACTTGCGGCATCATTACACGCATAGAGATAGATTGGTAGTTTTAATACAAGTGAGATGGGTGTTTGATATTTAGCTTTGGATTTGGTGTACGATCCGTGGTTCTTTCATTTGATATTGGGCTCTAGATCGGGTGCAGTTGTCTCCCACGTAGGCTTGGACGTCCGTTGCGCACACGAATGCTATCGTAAGTACGTAGTATCAGAGCAGGTTACTCAGCGAGCTGCAAAACTATGCCACACCATCATATTCCTATGTGGAGGGAAGAGAGGAGAAGATAGAGAAGAAAACGACCGACTAATTTGTAGCCCAGTGATAGTGATTTTTTTAGTCGGTATCGCTCGCTTGCAGCTGCTCCCGGTGATTAAAAACACACATTATGGGGCCCGCGCAACCACAGCGGATCACGCTACCCCTCCACATCACCCTCCCCTCCCAATCCCCTTCCTCTCGATCGCCGCCGCTCCTCGATTCCTCTTCCGATGGCGCAATCTCTCCCTCCGGCTCTCGCGCTTCTGCTCCCTTCCCTCCCGCGCGGCTCCTATATATATATATATATACATATATATATATATATATGTGTGTGTGTGTGTCAAAGAAATCCAATTGCTCCAAAATTCCCCATCGCAATATTCTGCCGCTTCCAATCTCCTTCCGCTGGCCACCTAGTCCACAACCCCGCTCCTCTTCCACCTTGTGTAACTCTCCCGACCCCGCGAGAAATTCCTGCCTAAAACCCTAGTTTCCTACCACCAACACCATGCTTAAAACCCTTGTCATCTAATGCATCTGTCTTTTTTTTTTCAGTAAGATGATGGTAGTTCGAGCAATGGTCAATGATGCAATGGTCATATGACATTATCCATTAATCTACTTGGTTGCTATGGTATTTCCATTATGTGCTATTGGTGCCTTGTATTTTTTATACAAGTAAAGTACACGGCCGGTCCTTAAACTTGTAGGGTGGTGTCAGTTTAATCCGTAAACTTGAAAATTGCACGTTTAGGTCCGTAATCTTGGTTTAATGTACCAGGGCGGGTCCAATCGGGGATTTACCGCGTCTGACCGCCAACGTGGCGCGACACGTGGGCATCGCTTCTGCACTCTGCCCCCTCCGCATCGATGCCGTCGGAAATTTTACATTTCCCCCCTCCATGCACTGTAGCAGGCGAAATCCCACTGAAATCCCCAAATCGGCTTGCTCCCTCTCAATCTCCCAAATCGGCTTGCTTTCAAGGGAGAGAGGAGAGTAGGGCGATCACGACCGCAGTGACCTCGGCGAGCACGGCGATCATCGGTGCAGCGGGGCTCCGTGAGAGGGGGCGCGCTGCGGGGCTCCGCGAGGGCCGGCTCATGACGGCCCCAACCTCGGCGAGCATGGCGATGGACCTGACCTTCTGGGGAGAAGGAGAACAAGCGCCTGTGTATTGTGAGTACAACCCAAGCCACCCATCTCATCTCTATTTATCTTTGTGATGATTTTGTTGAGTTTAAGCAGTGAAGATTGGTTTTTTATGCCATGTGACATGATATTGATATGTGCGCTAGGTGAAAAATCTAGGGTTTAGTTGTTTCTTGATCGGGTTGTGTGTTTTCTGTGGTCGTAGGCCCTGGTTCAAAGTATTTATCTCTTGAGTTTCACCATGGTGGATTTTTCTGTGGTCTGGGAGTAAATCGGACTTATATTGATGGAAAAGTGGATTGGTTTGACAATGAGGACTCTCGGGAGTGGGGTAGGGTATTGCACCTTCCAGATTTCATAGCAATGCTAGTTTATGATTCAGGACCAAGTTTAAAGGTGTACTGGTTGCTGCTGCCAGGGAAGACACTAGTTGATGGTTTGAGGATTGTTGACAGTGGGGTGGAAATTAATGTAATGAATTCAGTGTGTAACAAGATTAAGAACTTTGTCATATATTTGGATCACACTGACCATGTATCAGGCCGAATCCATGAAGATCTCCTTTTGACACCAGCAGCTGAGCTCTCTGAAGTTTTTAGCCCTACTAGAGATGATCATCAGGAACCAAATTTGTCAACTGATGAACATACTGCAGGTTTTAGAACTGCTAAGGTGAATCAAAAATCAAAAGGAATTGAAGAAGAGGAAGTTGAAGAATTTGATTTGTTTGAGGACAGTGATGATAGCTCAACTGATTCAGACTTTGTGGACAGTGACTATGAGTGGGAAGATGATGATGATGACCTGTTTGAGGACAATGTTGATGGTGGTGTTGTAGACATATGTTTAGGAAATAAAAGATTCAGTCATAAGAAGGCAACAGGAAGTAAGTTGAAGGGTAAACAAGTTAGTACAGAAGATTGCACTAAGCAAGTTTCATTAGATGATGAAGGATTGCAGTTGCCAGACAATTCAGATGATGAAGGTGATATAACTCTGAGGTTTAAGTCTTTCAATCCAGAGGACATCAACAATCCAGTGTTCAAGGATGGAATGGTATTCCCTTCTGTTGAAGTGATTAGGAAGACAATCACAAAATATAGTCTGAAGAACAGAGTTGATATCAAATTGCCTAGAAATGACAGGGGAAGGATAAGGGCACACTGTGCAGAAGGGTGCCCTTGGAATTTGTATGCATATATGAACAGTAGAGTGAGGTCCTTTGTTGTGAAGACATATGTGGCACAGCACAAGTGCAAAAAAGAGTGGGTTCTACAAAGGTGCATTGCTAACTGGCTAGTAGAGAAATATGTTGACACTTTCAGGGCATACTCAAAGGTGACTCTTAGTAGCTTTTCAATGACAGTGCAGAAGGATTGGAATTTGACTCCATCAAGAAGCAAGCTTACAAGAGCTAGAAGGCTACCCTTGAAGGAAATATATGGTGATGAAGTTGGGCAATATAACTTAGGAAGTCAAACCCCAGGAGCTCATTTTATCTCAGTCTAGATGACAGCAAGTTTAGCACACTATATTTCTCACTGGATTCATGCAAAAGAGGATTTCTCAGTGGCTGCAGACATGTCATTTGCTTGGATTGTTGCCACATCAAGACTAAGTTTGGGGGTCAATTGCTGACAGCTGTAGGTGTTGATCCCAATGATTGTATTTTCTCAATTGCAATGGCTGCTGTGGAGGTTGAATCATATAACATATGGTGCTGGTTCCTGCAGACATTGAAGGATGACCTTGGTATTGTAAATACTTACCCTTGGACCATCATGACAGACAAACAAAAAGGTATGGTTATAGGATAGTGCTTGTGAATAATTTTGTTTACTCTTTACTTCATAGCTATTCCTTATTAGTCTTACTTATTGCTGTTTGTAGGGTCTCATACCAGCAGTTCAACAAGTTTTCTCTGAATCTGAGCATAGATTCTGTGTAAGGCATTTATATCAGAATTTTCAGATGCAATTCAAAGGTGAGAACTTGAAAAACCAACTTTGGGCATGTGCTAGGTCTAGTTCAGTGTTAGAGTGGAATGCTAACATGGAAATGATGGACCTAAATGAGGATGCCTATAACTGGTTAGGAGAGATGTCACCAAATACTTGATTAGAGCTTTTTTTTAGTGAATTCCCAAAGTGTGACATACTACTAAACAATAGTTGTGAAGTGTTCAACAAGTACTCCCTCCATTCCAAATTGATCTACATATTTCATAGGTACACCAAGACCAAGAAAAGCTAATAACTCTCTCAAACTATATTTACTCTAGCAACAAACTCAATGCATGCACCATCCCCACTATTTCCTAGCCAATAGCAAAAAAGATATTGCATGTGGGTTATAAATACTTGTGTGCATGGATGCATGCATCAATATCCATTTACTCCAATGCACAAATAACGAATAGACTTAATGAATGAACACAAATATGTAGATCATTTAGGAATAACCTAAAAAAAACTATATGTAGATCAATTTGGAATGGAGGGAGTATATCCTAGAGGCTAGAGAGCTTCCAATTCTGTCCATGTTGGAGAAGATCAAAGGGCAGCTGATGAGTAGGTTTTATAACAAGCTGAAGAAAACTGAGAAATGGGAAGGGCCATTCTATCCTAAAATTGGTAAGAAATTACTGAAGAATGCAGAGCATGCTAACATTTGTTATGTTTTGCCTGTTGGTAAGGGGATATTCCAAGTCCAAGAAAGGCAATCCTCATATATTGTAGATGTCATCAGCAAGCACTGTGATTGCAGAAGATGGGACCTTACTGGTATTCCCTGTTGTCATGCCATAGATTGCATTAGAGAGGAGAGGCTGTCTGAACAAGACTTTCTGCCATTCTGCTACTCAATTGAGGCTTTCAAGAGTGTATATGCCAACAACATCATGCCATGCAGTGATAGGGCCAACTGGGAGAAGATGAATAGGCCACAAGTTCTGCCTCCAGTGTATGAGAAGAAAGTTGGCAGACCTAAGAAAACAAGAAGGAAGCACCCTACAGAAGTGCAAGGCAAAAATGGCCCAAAACTCACCAAGCATGGTGTAATCATCCATTGCAGTTACTGCCATGAGCCAAATCACAACAAAAAGGGTTGTCCAATGAGGAAGAAAGCGATCAAGCCCAAGATACAGATCAGAAAGAAGAAGGATGTAGCTCCAGGAAGTCAAGTGCCCAGTATAACTCAGGTGAAGATTTGTTCTGTCACAAATGTGAAACAAAATTTGCTGATTACTAACCATATTATCTTGTAGGAAATGATGGGCACACAACCTAGAACAAGTACTGGATTGCTAAATGAGGTTAATGACAACATGCTCAGTGTGATAATGGCAGAGGTGCACTTCTTTTCATCTATGTATTTCCTACAACTGCACATGTACTGAATTAACTCTACCTAGAAATCTAATTTTGGTTTGTTTGCAGTCTTCACAGCCCAGTTAGATCACTCAACAGCAAGGTCCATTGCCAGATTCTGTTTTCATTCAGCAAAACCAACCTTCCACAAGACCTGCACATGTACTGAATTAACTCTACCTAGAAATCTAATTTTGGTTTGTTTGCAGTCTTCACAGCCCAGTTAGATCACTCAACAGCAAGGTCCATTGCCAGATTCTGTTTTCATTCAGCAAAACCAACCTTCCACAAGACCTGTTGCTCTGACCACTGCAACCAAAGAAGGAAGAGCAAAGATTACAAGACAAAGAAGAAGGCATGAAGTACTACAAAGAAGAAGGCAGATCTCACTGAGCAAGAAGAAGGTGTTGCTTCAAGGAAGAAGAAGAGGACTTCACTAGGCAACCAGTGATGCAAAGAAGAAGGATGCACCTGCTGGCAACTATGCACATTTTGCACATTTTGTTCATAACAGATAGGATACTTCTGGTTTAGATAGCACTTATCCTTGGTATTGCCATGTATTGAATTTGAACAATGCACACGTCATGCCAAAAACTATGCCCTTTTGGATAGAACAGATAGGCCAACATGCCAATACTTTTCCTCCACAGTTGTGGTTCTTTTATGTAAGCTGTGGTACTAATTATGTAAGCTGTGGTACTGATTATGTGTTGAAGTTGAACCCTGGTATTATCATGCAATGAAGTGGCCACTTCTTTTCATGTCAATTATCTCTTTGCTTCTGTCAACAATGTGCTTGCCATAATAAACTGAAACTCAGGTGCTTGCTTGATTGTATGGATCATTTTTGTAACCACATTTTCTAACCTGAACCCTAGTGATTACTAACCATATTTTTTTACAATTCAAACATAAACCACTGAAATCAACAGACATATACAGATTTAGTCCCACTGAAAGCACAAACACAAAAACCACTGGGATAATATTTAATTCACATCACTGTTCCATTAGTCAATAAGCAACACATTACATCAGTCTTTCAATTTTTTTCTTCACTATATCATAAGAACAACCAAAATACAAACTAAAACAGCAACACCTAACCAACCTAGGACCAACATGTTCTTTAGTACCACTACTAGTTCTCTTCCAATGGACACTGCAGTAATCAATGTCTGCTTTAATTCATCATCATCTTCCCTCAGAACTTCGGTTTCATCCAATAGTGTTGCATTCTTCAAACTTGCAGCAACTTGTGCATTCACATCTGCAGCCTCTTCTCCAGCAATTAACCCATTCTTCTTCAAATATTTCATGTATCCTTCCTCCCAAAACCAGAAGTTATACCCAGATCCATCTTTCTACACCATTAAGAACAAATGTCACCTCAAACTGAACTCAACACCATAGCACACCAAATGCAATCAACTATTGCTCACCTCGTGGTCAGGGCAAGTGTAGAAAATGCGATCCAGGCTACTAATTGTCTTCGATGTGCGCTTCACGACAGTTTTATTCTCACACGATGGGCACAAGATCAACGGTACCTTATTCCGGCGAGTTCAAGCGGAGGCCGAGCTTGAAGAAGCCATGGGGGCCGCGACTAGTCCTTGGCTACCACCCGTCGTGGCCTCGCCGCTGCACTTGGTTGCCTCCCACCATCGCCTTGCCGCTGCAGTTGGTTGCCTCCCACCGTCGCCTCGCCGCCGCGGAGCTCACTGTCGAGCGTCCAAACCCTAGACGAATTGGGGATTTTGGGGGATTCGGCGATGTACCCTAGGACGCCACGTTGGCGGTAAGGCACGGAGGGGGGAAAATGTAAAATTTCTGACGGCATCGATGCGGAGGGGGCTGATTGCAAAAACGATGCCTACGTGTCGCGCCACGTTGGCGGTCAGACGTGGTCAATCCCCGATTGGACCCGCCCTGGTACATTAAACCAAGAATACGGACCTAAACATGGAATTTTCAAGTTTACGGACTAAACTGACACCACCCCACAAGTTTAAGGACCGGCCATGTACTTTACTCTTTTTATACTACGAGAACTACTCTTGTTCATCTCATAACACAAACTTGGTTGATGTGCTCTGAAGTGTGTGAACTATGTGGTGTTTTGTGATTACTTCTGTAGCATACAAATATTAATGTCACAATAAAATGGCTACAATGATCCACTTCACTCTTCATCATACACATTAACATGTGCTAGTTATAATTAATCATTTGATTTATGAGATGTAGCCAGCCAAAAGACAACCTAGTGTATGATTAGTTGGCTTTAGAATTGGCTATAAAATTAAGTGTAGCCAACAATCGGATATACTATTAACCTTGCTCTCATGCAGCTCTAGCTAGCTACCTTGCACGTCTCGCGCGACGTCGTCCTTTCCATGTACTCCATATGAGCATGCGTTCATCCATGCATGTTCCAGTAGTCATATGCATACACCTTGCTCTTGATCACTTAATTAGTGCTATCTCCACTCAATCATAAGACCGATCGGCACGTGCTATATAGCCATGTGACGTGTAGATGTGTGCTGCAGTGTGGAGATTTTTTTATTAAATACTCCACAAAAATATAAATCATGTTTAAATAATCTTCAACAATAAATCAAATAAAAAAATAATAATTATATAATTTTTTAAAATAAAACGAAGGGTTAAACTGTTAACGCCAAAATTTGGTAAGCCTGAAGTCATTATTGGCCTAGAGTCAGTATCAGCTTCAGAGTCTTGGGATCGGCTGATGGGAGTTGTCAAGTCGCCAGCAGTTGTGTTCTTGATGGAGTCGGATCAATTAAATGAAGCTTATCCAGAAATGACCGAGTTCAAGGAGGATGCGACATGACAGTTTATCTATTAATTAGGCAGTATTTGTTAGTTTCCTTTTATCTTTGAGAAAGTGTGTTTAGTGTCCCATAAGGACTTTATATTTTCCTTTTATCTTTTAGGAAAGTTTCTTTCTTGTCCGACAAGGACTAGTATCTCCCCATGGGTATAAATATATACACCCGGGGTCATTGTAATTTATCACACAGTTTAATACAACTACTCTTGGCGCATCGCCACCCTCTTTACCGATGTCCTTACGGTATACTTGGCACCTGACGTGGGGCTGCATCGGCTTTTGATCTCCGGTGAAGGGGTAAGTCCTACGTTCCGCCGGCCCTGGTGAATCTATTGGCAACACGTATACCGTAAGGACAACATCAAACTAGATAACCTAGCACGACGCGTGTCTAGACGAGAGCCACTCGAACCTGGTACTTTTCTGGACGTCCTGACAAAGCCATCAGTGAAAGAGGCAAACGATGAAGGTAGCACGTTTGTCCCCGACGTCAGCTCGGGGGCTACAGAGGTGGAACACGTCGTTGCCGATATCGAGACCACAGACGACTAGCGGACACCGCTCATCAAGTTACTGAGTAGCGACGTGTTGCCAAAGGACGACTGTTGACGAAAAAATCGAACACACCGGCCTAGGAGATCTGCTTAGCTCCTGTGTAGGTCCAAATCTTGATGAGATGCGGGCGTGCTAGTCAGTTTGATCCTGCAACTGACGAGATATGCAAATAGTAGATCAAAACAGCCGATCGGCTGACAAGCCAATGGAGTAGTTCCAGCCGATAGTCGATAATAGCCGATGCCGATACCAGCCGATAGCGATAGGGTTTAAGCAATTGGCTATATGTCCAATGTAGATAATGATATAAAGGCAATCAGCTGATGATGATGTAATGAAATAACAATATAATATAGTATAAACCAATCGGCTAGCATTGATATGATAGAATAAGCACTGATCTGAAGATTAAAGCATACATCGGCTGGAGGTCCGATGTCATGAAATCCACAAGATTAGATTAAACAGTGAAACCTTTGTTGTCATCGGCTAAATCCAACTTATATGTATATGCAATCCTTATGAGCCGATGCAACGTCCAGATAACTCACCGGCTGAAACCCCGATGAAACCCTTATTAGCAATCAAGAAGCATGCTAGAGATTATGGTTCTAAGCATGACTTAGTAGATCAAACTTAATTGATGCAGCACTAAGTATGAAAAGAAACATAATATCTAGACAATCAAGCCGTTGACTGAGTTTTCAGGGTGGTAGATGCCTAGGCTAATCTAATCTAGCAACGCGATTTAGCCGATACCGGCAGAAACCCTAAAACGTGAAGCAGCCGATAGAGCTAAATTGATATGCTAAGACTAGATTAACAGAGACATATGATAAATAGGTGGGCAAATATATCATCCAAACCAGAGCAATCCAAGAGGTCGAATGTACTGGTGCAGCCTGGAATGACGCCGACGTAAACGATACAATTGCCTGGGCCGGCGGAACATTGGACTTACCCCTTAGCCGGAGATCGAACACCGATGCAGCCCCACGTCAGGTGCCAAGTCCCGCCGGACGACAATATAAAGTAGAAAAGGTAAAAGGTGGCGATGCGCCGAATTGTATTGATCGTGAAGATAGATTACATAGACCCCGGGTGTACATATTTATACCCATGGGTAGATACTAGTCCTTGTAGGTCAAGAAATAAACTTTCCTAAAGATAAAAGGAAAACATAAAGTCCTTATAGGACACTAAACACACTTTTGCTAAAGATAAAAAGGAAACTAACAAACTATTCCTAATTAATAGATACAACCGCCTTCTTCGGACTCGACCTGTACGTGGCAGTCATCATGAAGCACGTCAACTCAATCCGACAATGATTCCAATATCACCTTGCCCGAATCGGCTACATCGGCTTGCCTTGTCCGATTCGGTAACTGCCGATGCACACTGTAGCCGATGCGGTTCCGAAGCCGGTTCATACCCTGTTTCTGTTATCGATTTCCTCCCAAATCCGCTTCGGCCTTAACACCAAATCCGATGCATGATTTACCAAATTTCGTTGTTAACAACGACGCAAAAGCTGAGAAGATAACCCGACAAGCCAAGATTTATTGTATGATCGACAACGATCTGTACAAAAAGGCGCCAAACGAAGTACTTCTCAAATGCATCTCGTTCGACGACGGCAAACATCTCCTCTTGGACATACATGAAGGGATCTGTGGGTCACACACTGGCGGTCGGACGTTGGTAGGAAAAGCTTTCCGACAAGGGTTTTTGGCCAACCGTGCTCAAAGACGCCTGCGACATGGTGCAGCGGTGTGAAGCATGTCAATTTCACAGCAAACACACAAAACTGCCAGTGCAAGCGCTCCAGACTATTCCTCTTACTTAGCCATTCTCGTGCTGGGGGCTCGACATACTCAGACCATTCCCACGAGGACAGGGCGGCTACAAATTCCTATTCATGGCGATCGACAAGTTCACCAAGTGGATTGAAGCGACGCCCACAGGGGAAATCAAGGCCGATAATGCCATCAAGTTTATCAAAGGGATATTCTGCAGATATGGATTGCCTCACCACATCATAACAGACAACGGCTCCCAGTTCACCAGTGCCGACTTCCAGGATTACTGCATTGGATTGGGAGTCAAGATCTGCTTTGCCTCGGTTTCTCACCCTCAAAGCAATGGACAGGTCGAAAGGGCAAACAGCATAGTACTACAAGGGATCAAGACCTGCGTCTACAACAGACTCATGTCACACGACAAGAAGTGGGTCAAAGAACTCCCTTCTGTTCTATGGGCCGTGCATACCACACCGACAACATCCAATAAGGAGACACCCTTTTTCCTCGTGTATGGCTCAGAGGCTATGCTCCCTACGGAGTTACGACATCAGAGCACACGAGTACAGAAGTACTCCGACGAGGAATAGAAGGAGCAGCGAAGCGACGATGTGAATCTACTCGAGGAACATCGAGAAAGAGTTGCCGTCAGAGCAGTCACCTACCAGCAAGCCCTTCGCCGATACCACAAGAAGCCCATCAGAGCACACACACTTTCGATCAGCGATTACGTCCTCCGACGGGTTCAAAGTCAAGTAGGGCGCAACAAGCTCTCACCCAAGTGGGAAGGACCATACACGATCACGCAAGTCTTGCGGCCGGGCGCATTCAAGATTGCGGACGGTGATGGTCGCGAGTTAGCAAATTCCAGGAACATTGATCAATTACATAAATTTTATGTATAAATCAATAGTCTCCACATTTGTAAGACATCTCACGATTTCAATAAAGTTGATTTCAGGTAAAGAATATTGTCAGAGTGTTTCTTCCCGAAGATCCCTTACCACGACGACACCTAGAGTTGAAACCTATCCTCATGTCACTTTACGCTGTCTTGGCAAGGCCTCTGAGGAACCTAAGGGAACTTCGGCTTGGGACGCCCAGAGCGGATAAGGCCTTGTTGGATCATGCAGAGACAAACGACCATGTAAGATCTGGTCATGTAAGAGTTCTCACCGTGTGTATTAACCAAGCCGTTTAATCGGAAATTGAGTTTTCCAACTTTACGGCTGGGGGCTAGGGTCAGTGCTTTTTCAACCAAGGCAGGTCAAGGGTCCAAGAGCCTTATCCTCCGAGAACGATTCTCCGACGACAAGGCTGGGGGCTAGGGAGAGTGTATGGCTCAGGTGACTGATCGAAGTCGCAAAGTGAGAAAACACTCATACACAACATATCCAGATTAAGAAAACTTAGTTAGTTAGATTCCTTTTCTAATTTACAAGTATTTCTTAAAAGTCACAAATACTTTAAAGTATATTACATGTTTCCTTTAAACGTTTTTCTACAGGATACAAAAACTACCAGGACGGCCAACGCCAATCCATGGAGTGGAAAACCTTCTCGGCAAGCGGCGCCATCAACTGTGCAAGACCGTCGATCTCCGTGGTGTCCTCTGAGAACGCGAGAATCCTTCGCGAAGGAACTCGAGGTGCAGCTACGGGCGGTGATCTTGGATACAGGCCAGCATGTGCCCTCCGGCGTAGCGGCTCGCTCGACGGCACTCCTGCTGCAAGGCACCATGGATGCGCTTGCCAATAACTTCGAGCTGTGCGTAGGTCCCATTCAACCACGTGATACAACCAGCCGCCGACTCCTTGGGATCTCCGCGGGGAACTCGTAGCTCCTTGCAAACCCCCGCCATCGCCGTGCAGTAGCTCTTGAGGTATGAGTTGAACCACACCTCGCGACCTCGGAGGGCTTCCACGGCCTGGTCTTCCTTCACCTCCACCATAGCCCTTTCGAGTTCGGCCACCTCGAGCTTGGTCTTCCAATATTGGATTGGACGATCTCGGTCAGCTAACGCGTTCTCGAAATCTGCTCGACACGGAAAGGACTAAGTCAAGCTACCCTCCTCTTCCGAGAACACAGCTAATTAAGTCAATCCGAATTCGAGGAGCGAAGGAGATCAAAACACAAACCCAGGGACGTCATCGCCATGTTCGCCTCCACGGACGGGCTTTGAACAACTCCCACCTCTGGCACGTGCGGCTCAAGCGTAATCGCCGGAATGACCACCGGCGTATCAGGCTGCCCACGCTGCTGGACATTCTCGACATCAACATCTCTACAACGACAAAAGTATTCAGAATCACATGCTAAGGAAACAAGGGAAACGACTGTTCAGATAAAAAGCAATTCGAACCCATAGAGAGTTTTACAAGCATGTGGATTAAGGAATACAAGGGAAAACAAACATCCTACTCTTCAAAAAGGGGGAGGACGGATTCCCCCAAGTCACCGACTTCTTCTATCATAGCCTTGCGTGCATCATTGGCAGCCCCCCGATCCAAAGCACTCTTAAGGTCTAGATCGGGATGTGGTAGCCTCATGCACGCAAGGACATGGCATGCCCCGGTGTAGATGCCGTTCGACGTCTCCTCGCCCGATCTTGGCCGCGTGCTTGGAGGGGATCTCCAACGTCGCCTTAGCTAGTTCCGCGAGCGACAATGTCAGCGAGAACTCATCAGGGTGCGCCGGGATGGTAGTCGCGACACCGCACTCCCCGGCAAGTTGGTGCAGGCTGGTGAACGATGTTCGCAGCAAACCGCGGATGTCGAGCATGTTGCCCTCGAGCTCCGACATCCGGTGCTCGAGCCCGCGCTGCTGCCTCTCGTTGCCAGCTACCAGCTCCCTCATCTTCAGGAGGTCCTCACGGGCCTCCGCCAGATCACGCGCCAGCTGCTCGGCACGCTGGTTTGCCGACAATGCCGCCGCCCAGGTCTCCTCGATCTCGCGACCTACGCCGCGAGCACCGGCATGTAGGATGTGCTCCATCTCCGTTTGGAGCTCCCCCAGGTGAGGGCATCGGTGGACCGGCTCTGGTTAGTCACAAGGCTGACGACAAAGCTACTCGGTGCCGCCTCCTGGTCCTTGGTAGCGACCACGACTCCTGTCGAGGTCGCCGCGGGGGATGCACTGGAAGCAGCATCAATCCCACCTTGCGCCACCTTTGCCCGCGCCATCCTGCGAAGATTTTCCTTCTCTTCATGAGACTAGGCGACCAAAACTTCAAGAATGGAAAGACCTCAAGAACGTTTACTTACTTCGCGCCAATCGTCACCAACCTCTGCCTTCGCTGAGGTGGAGGAGATGCGTCGAGTCCTAAGTAAGATGAAATGGGGTGAGGTCAAATCTTTCCGACTACGCGCTAAAGAACGAGAGAGAAGCTTACCGCGGAGTTCGTCGCTTTCCGGCGGGTCCTGGGTACGGAGGAGAATTTCCTCCCTTTCTTCGGAATATTGCTGCCACTTGTGGTGGCAGCAACAGCGTCAGATGCCTCCTTGGCAACGCCCTCCTTCAACGACGTTGCCGCCTGGTGATCCACGAGAGCACCGATGGCATCCGACAGAGGGAGAGCCTACACAAAGTGAAGTCACGACACGACCTCGAGAAGAGAGATATAAAGGGATCATCGAGTACACTTACATTAATCGCGGCGGCGCGTTCGGTCGCGTCCTTGTCGCAAAGTGCGATGGGGATGTCGTCCGCCTTTGAGGCTGTGCAAATCATTATCTGACCAACACGGCGTCCCACAGTGTTACTGTCCAAACCTGTAAATCGAGAACAAGAACTCGATAAGTCAGGAGAAACAGATGCACCTAGAACAAAATAAAAAATGCGAGAAAAAATACCCCGAGGAGAAACCCGGGTCTTGTCATCTGGCCTGGAGTAATCAAAGGCCGGATGGGCGCAGGCCTGCAGCGGTTGAATCTGCTGACATACGAAGTCGGTAGTAACTTCGTATCCCGACAACCCCCGTATTCGGAGATCATCAATGATGTCGATGAAAGATTGGAGGGAGGGAGTTAGGGCAGGTTTTGCGGTCCATTTTGGGATTTTTTTTTGGCTGGTCCTCAGGGACAACAAGGACGGGATCCGAGTTTTCTATCTCAAGATAGAACCATCTCGTCCGCCACTTGCTATGAGAAGAGGGGCACTGGAAGGGGATGTAACGCGACTTCAGGCCATCCTGAAGTCAGAATCCAACGCATCCAGACTCCCTGTTGGATTCCATCCAACGCAATTCATAATAGAAACGAAACAGGTCAAGAAAAGGCACTACCGCCAATGTTGGCCTCACAAAGATGAGAGAAGATGCTCAGAAAGGCAATGGAGTTGGGGTTCAGGTGAAGCAAAGAAAGGCCATAGAAATTCAAGACTAGAAGAAGAAACTCGGAAGGCGGAGGGAGAAAACCGCAAGAAATATAATCTTCGACCACAACCATGCGGCTCAAGATGGTTTAGATTCTATACCTCTAGCCTCCCTCTGCAAGGTCCCGCGACCGGGGAGGGCACTGTCGTCCTGCAGCTTCTTCAGGGACGCGGTGTTTGAGGTGGACCTCTCAAGATCCATCACCGCCAGAGGATCGCCGGAGAACAAGATGAAGGAAATAAGCTAGGGTTTTTCTTTGTGGAGAGCGGAGAAGACGAAGAGCGCTAGAAGGCAGGAGGGTTTTCTGGCGAATGGACTCCAAATGGATTCCCAAAATCCCTTTAAATAAGCGCACTACCGACGGTGCGTGTTCCAAGGAAAGGAGAGAGATTACCGCCGGAAAACTCTGGGTCCGTTGTGCGCGGTAGTTTTCAGACTTCAATTTAAATTCACTCATGACTGTTGAACTTCATGCGGTGTTGTCGATGGCTCTTTTGTGTCTACGGTTTTTTCACCGAGATCGATCAAATGAGAACTAGAACAATTCCGACATCAGAAGTCGCGATCGATTACATGAGTTCATTTAAGCAGAAGTCGGGGGCTACTGTCAGGGTTACGGATAAGGTATACCCTCTATCCTTGGATGTACGTTGTGTACTGATACGGTATACCCGCGCACATTATACGTTAAGGAAACCTATTACGTGATAGAAACAGAATCTATGGATGGGAAGAGTTCTACTCGGACAGTATTGGGTCTTTACCATATCGTGTGGGGTCGATATCTCCGAGTCCTACTTGGAGATCAGCGGACCCACGGTATATAAGGGACCCCCTGAGCAGGACCTAAGGCGTCGAATATCACCGCCAACACATCCACCATAGCCTACAAAGCCGAAGCCTGCAGAAGCCAAGTCGCCGGGAGATCTAGTCGAACCAACTCGACTACGGTCTCGTCGGTATCTTCGAGTTCTGTCACTTCCTTTGTAGTCTGTGGTTTCCATCATATAATCCCATACCAACTGGATTAGAGCTATTACCTGTCAAGGGGCCTGAACCAGTATAATCCTTGTCTTTTGTTTGCTTGATGTCGTACTATGTAGATCATCGTTCCAACGGACCCCAACACCCTCTATATCCGGTCTGCGGGTATCCCCCGTCGACAGTGTTATTCAAGGCTGCATCAGTATATTCGTCCTCTTGGATTGCTCTGGTTCGGTTGATATTTTTTCCTACCAATTTATCATATGTCTTTATTAATCTAGTCTTAGCATATCGATTTAGCTCTATCGGTTGCTTCTCGCTTTAGGGTTTCTACCGGTATCGGCTAAATTGTATTGCTGGATTAGATTAGCTTAGACATCTACCACCCTGAAGATCAGTTCAGGGCTTGATCATCTAGATATTATATTTCTTTTTATACTTAGTGCTGCATCAGTTAAGTTTGATCTACTAAGTCGTACTTAGAATCATAATCTCTAGCCTGCTTCTTGACTGTCAGTAAGGGTTTCATCGGGGTTTCAGCTGATAAGTTATCTGGACGTTGCATTGGCTTACAAGGATTGCATACATATTGGATTTAGCCGATCGCAACAAAGATTTTACTCTCTTGTGGATTTAATGACATCGGACCTCCAACCGATGTATGCTTTAACCTTCGGGTCGACGCTTATTTATCATATCATTATTAGCCGATTGGTTTCTACTTGATTATATTGATATTTTATTATATCGTCATCAGCCGATTGTCTTTATATCATTATCAACATTGGACATATAGCAGATTGCTCAAAACCCTATCGCTATCGGTTGGTATCGGCATCGGCTGGAATTGCTCCATCAGCTTGTTAGCCGATCGGCTCATTGATCTGCTATTTGTATATCTTGTCAGTTGCAGGGTCAAACTAACTGGCACGCCCGCATCTCATCAATTTTTGGACCTGCACTAGAGCTAAGCAAATCTCCTAAGCTAGTGTGTGTTTTTCGCGTCAACATAAACGTATTTGAAAAATCAACAACGCCATATATTAAAAACCGAAAAGGTATTGTATACTTATTCACACGGAAAAATGGAAAGGACATATGGAAGCAGGAAGCTATAATAGTACTTAGTGTGCCAGAAATTTCAAAGTTGATTTTTTTGGAAGGAAAATTTCAACATTGTTCCGAAAGGAAGTATAATTGTTGATGCTGATCGGATCGTTATTACACGGGAAAATTGGAACCATGCCATTATAATTTTGCAAAATTTGAGATATCATGTGAGTCCTACATGTCATTGACTCATGTGGGTCTTACATGTCATTGAGATACCGATGGCATATCTCAAACTTTGTAAAAGTACAATGGCATGGTTCCAATTTACCTGGTTGGTGAAAACTGTTGGTGAAAAAGATAGTACACCTTGACTGAAACGAGAAAAAACACATTTTCATGTAATATAGTATTTACCATACAAGAAACAAATATGCAAGTTGTTTTAATAAATTTTCCCTTAGAGAATTACTTCTACCAGCTTCTGAGAGAAAATCTTGCGAGTTCAGTACACAAATCCCACAAATTGAGAAAATCTTGCGAGTTCAATACATCCCACAAACTGTCTATGAGTTGAACACATATAGGACAAATTAAACATGATATAATTGGAGAGATCAAATCTCTCCTCTATGCACTGAGTTTGTCGTAGTTTGATAATTTTCCTTTGATATTATCCATTTCTTAATATAACCGTTAAGTTTATTAATTGTTTTACAATATACAATTGGAATGAACTCTTTTTTAAAAAAATACCTAAAATTGGTATGCAGGTTTGATAATTGATTTAAAATATGAAAATTTTTTTATGTTGCCTCATTACACAACATGGCATATTATATCTAAGTTCCAATTTCTTTTTGGTAATTTTATTTTTTTTCAATAAAACTTATTTATATGTGGTATACGAGAGAGAAATTTTTCGTGCAAAAGATAACACCACAGAAATATTTTGTGTAGGACACGAAAGATGATTTACATTTAAACAAACAATAGCAAGAGTATTCTATATAAATTTCACAAAACTACATGTATTTTACACAATTTATCACAAAACTATAGATTTAAGAGCTTGTTTCACAAAACTACATATTTAGTGTCTACTTTTATCACAAAACTACATGTACTTTGTATAATCTATCACAAAACTACATATTTAAGAACTTGTTTCATAAAACTATAGATTTAGTGTATTCATTTATCCCATAACTACACATTTAGTGTCTTCTTTTATCCCAAAACTACATGTTTAGTGTCTTCATTATCACAAAACTACATTTCATTATCACAAAACTACAGGTTTTAACAATGCTAAAACATGTAGTTTTATGATAATGAAGACACTAAACTTATAGTTTTGTGATAAATGAAGATATTAAATATGTAGTTTTGTGAAACAAGTTCTTAAATCTGTAGTTTTGTGATGTATTGTGCAAAGTACCTTTAGTTTTGTGATAAACGTAGATACTAAATCTGTAGTTTTGTGAAATAAGTTCTTAAATCTGTAGTTTTGTGATAGAATGTGCAAAATATATGTAGTTTTATGAAATTTACTCTATATATAATGGATAACTTACAATAAAAAAAAAGTATTACATCCTGAGTGGTACGTGTTTCCCGCGTGCCTTAATTATGGAGACTTGATCTACCTGCCACGTGGCGTTATTTACTTATTTTCCCAAAAGTGTCAATTATTTAGCGGTAGCCTAGCAACAGGGAGCATCGGTGCTCCCGAATGCACGAACACGACATTCGGGAGTTTTCAACTTTCCCGTAGGAGAGTTCCCGAGTGCTACTTCCCGAGAGATGGCCTTCGGGAAGCTGTGTCCCGAGCTTTTTGATTATTTCCCGAGGGGTTTTGGCACTTGGGAGCTTCACAGATTCTGGTAGAAGAAGAAAAGAAGAAGAAGAAGAAGAAACGTTAATGCGTTTGGTTGATGGTCATGTATGGGTAGGATATGTTCATCCATATTTTGTTGGATATGATGATCCATTTTTTTTGTTTGTATAGATAGTATAACTAAATTTCTTGTTTGGTTGAACTGTTGAAGGGATATAGCATGGATGAGATAAGCCAAAAGTTAGTGGTTCCTATTTGTCATATTTATATTTTTATCAAAATATAATCATTTGAGATCTTTTTTAAAGATTTAATTATAACAAATATAATGGTATAATCAAATCATAAATTAGATAAATGGTTTAGGAGAAAAAAATCATTTGGAGCTTGCTAACAGAAAATCAAACCAACCATAGCTGATCAGAATATGACACATCACCCAGACCAAAACTGAATGGCTTCATCCAATCAAATTGGCCGGATGCACTCATCCAACTTATTGAGGGAATATTCCCTTTTCTGGACCGTCCCATTCATTCTGCCCTCCAACTAAACACCATAAAAAATCGGACGGCTATCACCCATCAAGACTCATCCACTCAATTACCAAACACACCTTAAAAGGATAAAAGAAACAGGGAGGACTACTATGTGCCTTATTATTATTTTTTTCACAAAATTAAGCTTCGACATTCTGTTCTGACTTGATGAAATAAAATTCCTAGTGATTTTAATGCAAATCTCTTGTGTTTTCTACGGGAGAAGAAAATGGCAATGGGTCAAATGTCGTTGAATAAAAAAAGATGCTGGGATAGGGAAAAAAAAAGGAGAAGAGAAACAACAAAACACATTGAAAAATTATAGAAATATTGAAGAAAAACAGGGGAGCTAGGGGCTATTGTATCGAAATAGAGTGATTAATTAAGAATTATATTCACTAACGAACTCCATGTGTTCACTTTTTTTTTTCAAAACCAGAACTGTCTAACCTACAGCTATCAAATATAACTATGGATCTCCCTAAAAAAATAACTATGGATCAATAGCCGCCAGCCGCCAAAACAGTTAAATAGACATTTTTCCGTAGATGGTCAAGTCAATCCGTTCGGCCAACCGCACATACAAGACCTGCAATGTGGCTGTCTTTTCTGAGCACCAACAATTAATTTTGAATTTTCGATGTAGGAGTATATTGTGCTACCTACATCCTTCAATATTTAATATCAGTTAATGCAATATAAAAAAAATACTCTATACCATCACTGAAGTTTATCCGAGTTCAATAATTTATCACTAACATTGTCTCTTTCTACAATATACCTTCAACAATATGTCACTGGATTGCGCTTTATTTTTAAAAATCCCAAAATACCCATATAGACATACAAACTTAACAATTCATTTATCTAATTAAAAATTTCAAAAAAATGAAAATTGTTTTATGGTATCCTTACACAACATGAAAGTTTGTATATAAGTTTCAAGTTTTCTTTTATTTTTTTTGAAAATATAGCCTATCTGTTATATGCAATATAAAATCTTTTTTATTGTTTTTTTAATGTAAACCATCTTTCATACGCTACGTAAGATATTTTTGTGCTATTTAGGTTTTTGGTGGCGGTGGCAGGTGGACCCACATATCAGCGACCTGCACCTCATCTCATCGCTATATCGACTGCAACTTGTGACATGTGCGATGGCGGTGGCCGTCGTCATCGCCATTGCCATCTACTTTCAGCCGCCACGGTAGACCCCTCCCCTTCCTTCAGCGGCGGCGACGCTAGGGGATGCATCAAGGTGTGGCAGTGCGGCTTGTGGCACATACAGATTGAAGAAGGAATGAGTGGGCTGACAACTGGGCCCCAATGTTTTTTATTTACATCCTATCACTTATATGTGGGACCTATTTCTATTTTCAATTGTTTTGATGACTGGGCTGCTACGTCAGTACACCAGCTTGGAGCAAGTCAAACTGTCACGTTAGAAAAAAAAGTTTTCAAAACCACCGAAGGAGTCAATTTGAATTGGTTGTTGAAGTTGGGGGAGGTGTTATACCCGATTTTACAGTTGAGGGATATGATTCGACTAAGGGCAAGAGATGAGGGAGGAAAAATAGACATATTCCAAGATTTGGGATATTCGATTAAGATTCGTCTTTTTTTTTTCACGTGCAAACCCACTTCTCTCCTCTCCCTTTTTCCATCCATTTGGGCCACCCTTATGTACTTCTCCTCCTCGTGATGAGGACACATCTAGCTCGGATATGACCATCACTATCTTACGTATTCATCAACCAAAGGTGTATATGTTCTATATTAAATTTACTTGTTATATATTTGAACAAACATTGCTACACAATGAGTTTCATTTGTTTTTGTTTGTAGAGAAACTTGCTTGGGTGAAAAAAAGAGACCGAACATGTATAAGGAATGCATGGATGGTCAAAGAAGTTGATTGGGGACCAAACCAAGACCTTCTCCAAGTCTACTTCTTTCTCAGCACGTCATTTTTAGTACATAGAAGACAAGAAATAAAGTTCTACACGTTTTGGATTCGGATTCGGATTCGGGCATCCGGATAACATCAACTTCAAATGGACCTAGGCTCTGATCTAGAAGAAATCTTGGGGCCTATGAGTACTTGATGGAAAGCTTATGTAGTTAATTTTCATATGGTTTTGGTCCAACGTCAAAATTCCCACCGAGCTATCATGATTTTGCAAAACAAGCCACATATCTCATCCAGTCCGAATCTAATTTGGGTCTTGGGCCTTATAATTGTGTCGTGTACTAAGCTCAAGGGAGTGTGCTCCCTAGGGCAACCCTAGGACGTCCCTAATCATATTTATTCAGTAGCCGTCATCGTTTAGAGTCGGGTTTTACTTAGATTATTTCTGCCATTGCAGTTTCGCTGCTAGATTGGTTTGTGGAACCCTAAATTCGAGTGCTTAATCATTCATATGCAATTGTGTTGTAATCTATCTTGTTTTTGTTTGTATTCTTCGATTTACATGTAGGGATTAGACTTCTCGGTAAGGTCAACCGGTCAGTGCATAATTGATAAACTAGAGGAGACGTGGTGCTACGATTGCACGGTTCGGATCGTGTTGATCGGAAGCCGGATCGTTTGTGTCAAGTTTTTACCAAATCCAGAGTTATCAATACCTATCAGAAGATCAGGACTATCCTCGTCACCTCGGCCCAACATATGCGTTCGACCCTTCAACGGTTTGCCTCCTCCCTTTCTCTGACTGGCACGTCGGGCCCACTGGCCCAGCTTTATCGTCTTCCTCCGGACCTGACCAGATTCCTTTCTCGCACAGTGCCGAAATCGATCCCATCTCAAATCCAGCTTCTCCACCGTTTCTCCTTTCAAATTGGATGCGAAATCAGAATCCCCTGGATCTCCTCTTCGTTTCCCCTCATCCAATTTTTGTCAAGCCCAACGAAATCGAAATCGATCCGGTGGATTTTGGTTCCCTTGTGATATCGCCGGGTAGGAATCGGAACCGGGCCGTGCGGGAACTGCGTTGCGTCACGGTCGTGTGAATCAAACTCACAGATGATGCAGACGGACGACTTGTGGGCTTGATCACTCTCGACCTGTTGCGTGGTGTATGCGTGCCGCGGAAACTGACCGCGCGAGGAAGACGGGGGAAGACACTCGCACGACACGGACGTACGCAAACGACGGACGAATCGAGATGTGTCGATCAAAAAGTTACGAATTTTTTAAGCAGTTAAGATTGATTGTTTAGCATATTTTAAGATTTGAAAAAAAATTATGGTGTCCCTTATTAAGGCCCTGTTTAATTCAGCTTAGAATTATTATAATCTGGATTATTAGAAGTAAGCTGAAACAAATAAGTAGATTATTATGCTAGATTATTATAATATATAAGCTAGATTAGTATAATCCAATAATATCCTCTAGAGGAGCTTTTTCCAGATTATTGAGTGGCTAAAGACCCACTACCCTTAGATGCCTCTAATAATCTAGAGAAATAAACAACTCGCAACTTATTCCATAGTCAGCTTATTATAATCCAGCTTAGAGTAATCTGATTTAATAATTTAGATTACAATAATATTAAGATGAAACAAACATGACCTAAATGGTGTATAGGTAAGAATGTGAAGGTGGTTGAGGGTAGAATAGGAAAAATTTTGAATGGGAAGTGGTTAATACTCTGTTGCGACAATTATTTTGAAACAAATTTAAATCCTAGAAATACAAAGTATTATGGGACAAAGGTAGTATATGAATATTAGGGTTAATTGGATCCATGCCACTCGAAATGTGGCAAATCAAAAAAATGCCACACCTATACTAGAATCCGGGTGCATGCCACTACTATTTCATCAAATTGGAACCGTGTCACAATATACGCCCCGCGCGGGCTTTGCCCCCGTTTTAGGGTACCGTATTTTCGTATGGACGTTTCTGCCCTCGTGTTCACGTGGGGATTGAATGGTGACCGAGGTGGTCGAGCCAAACCAGAGCTGGTGTAAGCACGTGAACACAAGGGCAGAAACGTCCATACGAAAATACGGTACCCTAAACGGTGGCAAAGCCCGCGCGGGACGTACATTGTGGCACGGTTCTAATTTGACGAAATAGTAGTGGCATGCACCTGGAATCTGGAATAGGTGTGGTATTTTTTTATTTGCCACATTTCGAGTGGCATGGATCCAATTAACCTATAATATTACCTGGAATACTTTGAACTGCTAGGAATATAGCACGGTCAATCTGCTACTTCTAGGAAGCTTCAGTAATTAAGATCGAACGTATACATCAAATAACCAAGCTGATCACACCTTAGCTAATACTCCTAAGCTCCTAGCTTTCTCTCAATACACCTATGCTATATATTTGATCGACGAAGAGGTAGCTCTTGCTGCCTAGCTCGCATGGACGCGGAGGACGGCGACGGCGGGCCGTCGTTCTCGCCGGCGTCGACGACGGAGGTCGCCGTGAAGGCGGCTCCGTGGTGGCGGCGGCGGCCTTTGTTGAGCGGCTGCGGGACGGGGAGGAAGGCCGTGAGGGCGGCGAGCGTGGCGGCGGCCGTGCTGATCGCCGCCGTCGTGCTCTCCTACTACGCCCGGGGCGACTACGACGAGATGCCGTCCTCCTTATTCACCACTACTACTGCCACCGGAGGTAATTATATACTATTAGCTAATTAATTCAAGTACGGTCGTCGCTAATAGCTAGATTCATTTTTAATTAACTCTAGCTATATCTTGCTCGATCTCTTTCTTCTAAGCTTTATTAGGGCTCCTGAAAGCTTAATTTCCAACATGTGCTTAATTATCTTAGAAAGTTTCCTTCTAAGTGTGTAAATATATGCTCATAACTCGTTACAAAAATTCTTTACTTTTGTTTTTCCCGGCCGATTTTTATTAAGATTTAAAAGCAAGGGGGGAAAGAATTAATCCACAAGTTCAAGTGCAGAACTGCTGATATATATACACATTCATACATACTTATCTTGTACAAATTAAAGTAATTAACTAGGACTATATATATCTAGCTAATAATTAACTATCTACTCAAAACGTACGCATACGTATACTGTGCATTTATTACCTCATCGATCAGACCAACATATATGCATGCAAATTTTCTTGAGCTAGCTAAGTCATCATGCACTGTTAGCAATCGTTGGTGTACATGACACTATTGCACATCCATAACTGACCATACAATGGATAGGAGACATACTGGCCGTACGAACCTGATAGAGTACGTATGGACCAGTAAAAAAATTCAGCCGTAGTAGTCATAACTCGTACTATATTCTCTTCGTTTAAGATTACTTATTGTAGTAAATCTCACACAAACAAAAGGAGTGGTAACTTAGATGCCAACTAGTAATTATAGGACCACAAAATCGTTAGCTCAGAAAAGCTATGCAAAACGTCTGGTAATAGTTAATGCCGTTAGCTAGCCGGCCGGAAGGGGTTGACTTGACCACAGCAAAACGACTTGCCATTATATTAACCGAATATGGATTTTCATCTCTTAAAGGAGATAAAAATATATCACTTCACATACATAAAATGAAAAATTCAACTTATATAATTTGTAAAAAAAAAGAACAAATTGCTAGTTATTATACACATTCGCAATTATATTTGTTATTTTTGTTACAATATGTAGGAGTTAAATTTTAACTTGCATGTTTATTGAATGAAATATTTTATGTTAATCTATCTTATCATTTTTTCTTTAAATTTTTTAATCACTATTCAGATAACATGCAAGCAACGAGGATATCCCCTCGAGAGATAAAAACACTTTCCCCATTAACCCACAACCAGCACACATATTTGGGTGGAATCACTGGCCATCGATCATTGACCGATTAGTATACGGATTTGATAGCTGGTGCACGTGAGACAGTTAATTAAGTTGGTTACTAGAGATGAATACTCATTTCTTGATCAATTACGGTAGTAGTTTGTCTGTTTTAGTTTTCCCTTTTTCAAGGTGTAATCCTTTAGATGATTAAAGTTAATTAATATCGTTTGACATGATTGTTTATCCAATTATAAGGAACTCCAGGCGTACATTTATGTATTATTTGACTAGCAAAGTATCCGTGTGTTACGATGAGCAGAAAATACGAGTAAGTTACCATTAAGAAACAACATTGTCTAAAATTTAAATACACACTACTAAAAAAATCATTTCTTTCATGCGGTTGAGTCACATGTTTGCACCAAAAAATCTGCGAAAATAGCGGTTTTAACATGCGGTGGCGAATCTGTATGCAAAAATCCGATTTACGCATGCGGTGCTTATATCGACCGCATGCAAACATAAAAAATAATAAAAAAGGAAATTAAATTCCAAAAAAAAACAAACCCTAGACCGTAGCTCCGGTGCCCCCCACTCTTTCACCGGCGCTAGCTGTCAGAGGCCGAGCCCGCCGTCGCCCACGCCAGATCCGCCGCCGCCTGGTGCTGTGCCTCCCGTTGTCGCCAGATCCGCTGCGCCGTTGCCGGATCCGCGCGGGAGCGAGGCGGTGGAGCCACCCAGCGGTGGAGGAGGTGGAACCCAGGGTCATCGAGCCGGCTGTTGCTCGCCACCGTGGTAGATCTGTCGTGCCGCAGCTAGATCCGCGCGCGTGGGAGGCGGAGCGGCGGCCGGAACCACGTGGGAAGGAGGCAGTGAAGGAGGAGGTGGAGTCGTCCGACGGTGGAGGAGGTGGCCGCGCCTCCCACTCGCCCGGTCCCGGCTGTCTCTTCGTCGACAGCGGCGCCACCCGAGGTCGCCGAGCCGGCTACTGGCGGTGGAGGAAGTGGGCTCCCAGGTACACCAAAGTTGCTCTATGGCAGTTGTACGATCTCCACTTGATGATAAAAAGGTAAGACTAGGGTTATTATCCTTTGAAAACCCGAACCTAAGTAAACCTTAGATCCCCATCACAGAACACAAGGTTCCTCATATTTGGACCTATTGGGCACCGCCCATTGACATATATATTTAACATTTATGTTATTGTGACTTTGTTTATTAAAGTTATTTTAGACATGACTTATATTTTTTTTTACGTATTTACACTAATTTTGTGAATAAAACGAATGAACTAAAGTTTTGTTCAAAGATCAATAACATCATATATTTAAAATTAGGGGGACTATATATAAATTTTGTGAAATTCCTATGTGCATCTGAGGAGACCCTAAGGTTTCTTTTGACTTTCGGAACCGGAAGCAGCTCCTCTGCCACAATGGCCGGTGCCATTGGACAATCGAGACAAACGTTTGGAACCTTTGAATTTTTCAGGTTCCAGTATCGAATTGATTATTGCGAAAATCGTATGGAAATCTTGAGAAATTCATGTGTTCCACAGTACAGAAAACTTGTGCATGGAGAAATTGGCCAAAAACATGTGGTATTACAATCTAAAAAAATGAAATAATTCATTCAACCAACGTTCAGCTTCTTCTGCTGATTATTCAGGTTTAGAGGACGCGCCTCCGTCGAACTCGAACCTCACCGGCGACCAGCTCCTCGGCGGCCTCCTCTCCGCCGCGTTCAGCTGGCAATCATGCCGGAGTCGGTACGAGTTCGCCGGCTACCACAAGAGGAAGCCGGCGCACAAGCCTTCGCCCTACCTCGTCGCCAAGCTCCGCAGCCACGAGGCGCTCCAGGTGCGGTGCGGCCCCGGCACGGCACGGCGCCGTACGACAAGGCGCTCCGGCAGCTCAAGTCCGGCGATGGCGCCGCCGCCGCTGATGGCGACGACGATGACTGCCGCTATGTCGTATCCATCGGCTACGACCGCGGGCTAGGTAACCGCGTCATCGCCATCGTCTCCGCCTTCCTCTACGCCGTCCTCACCGAGCGCGCGCTCCTCGTCGCGCCGTACAACGGCGACGTCGCCGCCCTCTTCTGCGAGCTCTTCCCGGGGACGACGTGGCTGCTCCCCGGCGGCCGGCGGTTCCCGCTCCGGCGCCTCCGGGAACTCGACGGTAAATCCAGGGAGAGCCTCGGAACCTTGCTGAAGAGCAACGCCGTCTCCGTCGACGCCGGCGGGAATGGCACGTCGTCGTGGTCGGGCCGGCCGCCGCCGTACGTGTACCTCCACCTCGACGGCAGCGCCGACTACCACGACAAGCTGTTCTACTGCGACGAGCAGCAGCGCCTCCTCCGCGGCGTGCCGTGGCTGCTGATGAAGACGGACAGCTACCTCGTCCCGGGGCTCTTCCTCGTGCCGTCGCTCCGTGGCGAGCTCGAGCGGATGTTCCCGGAGAAGGACGCCGTGTTCCACCACCTCAGCCGCTACCTCCTCCACCCGGCCAACGCCGTCTGGCACGCCATCACGGCCTACCACCGCGACCACCTCGCCGGCGCCGGCCACCTCGTCGGCATACAGATCCGCGTGTACCACGAGGAGACGCCGCCGGTGTCGCAGGTGGTGCTCGACCAGGTCCTCTCCTGCGCACGCAGGGAGAAGCTCATCCCGTTCCCAACCGCAGGGACGACGACGAACACGTCGTCGTCGGACCAGGCCGTGCTCGTGACGTCGCTGAACTCGTGGTACTCGGACAGGATCCGCGACGAGCTCGGCGGCGGCGGCGGCGTGCACCAGCCGAGCCACGAGGGGTGGCAGCGGATGGGCGAACGGCGCACGACATGAGGGCGCTGAGCGAGATGTACCTGCTCAGCACCTGCGACGCGCTGCTCACCACCGGCTTCTCCACCTTCGGCTACGTCGCGCAGGGGCTCGCCGGGGAGCGGCCGTGGCTCATGCCGAGGCGGCCTGTGTGGGACAAGGAGCCCGCGACGGAGGTGCCGGAGCCGCCGTGCGCGCGGGCGGCGTCGCCGGAGCCGTGCTTCCACTCGCCGTCGTACTACGACTGCGCGGCGAGGAGGAACTACGAGGACATAGGCAAGGCGGTGCCGTACATCCGGCGCTGCGAGGATGTGAGCTGGGGCATCCAGCTCGTCAATGGAAGCAGCCACTGGTAGTTTACTCAACTGTTGGTCGGTGTCCTTTGTCAAATAACGAATTGGTTAATTGATTTGGAGTAAAATACATATTGCCAGTCCTTAAAAGTTATGGGGTGGTATCACTTAGAGCCATAAACTTAAAAATACACGTTTAGATCTATAAACTTGGCTTAATGTACCACCGTCAGTCTAATCGGCTCTTGACCGCGTCTAACCGCTAACGTGCCGCGCTACGTAGGTATCATTTTTGAGCACGGCTGCCTCCACATCACCGTGTTTTGAAATATTACATATTCCCCATCCATGCCATTGTAGCTGGCCAAATCCCCAAAATCACCAAATTGGCTAGGGTTAGGACGGTAGCCGGCGAGGCCCATGGCGGGAGGCAGCCAAAGTGTGGTGGCGAGGGCACGGTGGGAGGCAACCAAGTGCAGGTCGCAGTCCCATGGCTTCTTTTAGCTAGGCCTCCTCCTGTAGTCGTCGAAAGAGGGTACCGTTAATCTTGTGCCCTTATACGAGAAGAAAATTGTCGGGAAGCACATATCGAGGACCATCGCTAACCTGAACCGTATTATCTACGCTTGTCCTGAGCATGAGATGAGTTATGAGTAATAATTGATTGTGTTTGGTGTGGTGTTGAGTTCGGTCTGAGCTGACATTGGTTCTTAATGGTGTAGAAAGATGGATCTAGGTATAACTTTTGGTAATGGGAAGAAGGATATATGAATTATTTGAAGAATAATAACTTGATTGATAGAGATGAGGCTGTAGATGTGAAGGTGCAGGTTTGAAGATTGCAGCAAAATTGGATAAAGCTGTAGCTATGAGGAAAGATGATGAAGTAAAGCAGATGGTGATTGCTCTAGTGGCCATTGGAAGAAATAGTAGTGGTACTGAAGAGCATGCTAGTACTGGGTTGGTTGGTTAGGTGTTTATGTTTTAGTTTGTACGTTGGCTGTTTTAGCATCTTCGGTCCGGTTCTTTTCTCCAACAATTTTGTTGGATAAATTTTTAGATTCTCGTGGCACGCTTTTCAAACTGCTAAACGGTGTGTTTCGTGTGAAAACTTTCTATATAAAAGTTGTTCTAAAATATCGGATTAATCTATTTTTTAAGTTTGTAATAATTAAAACTCAATTAATCATATATTATTACCACCTCGTTTTACGTGAAACACTTAATATTCATCTTCATCTTCACGAGATTCAAACACCATCGAAGTGATGATAAAAATGGAACAACGATGTAATTAAACCCTCCTTTCAATATTTTTTATTTTTAAATTATGAATTTTAGTTATTTCTAAATTGTACTTTTATATCGACTGATCTAGACTCTTCTTTAAATATTTCTATTTTAATTCGAATTTCAATCAATTCTAGTTGTATTTCTATATGGACTCAAACTCATCTTTCAATATTCATTTTCTGTTATTCCGAATTTGAGTTATTTCTAAATTGTATTTATATGTAGACTCTAAACTCCACTTTTAATTTTATTATTTTTATTCTGAATTTCAATTAATTCTTTATTCCTATATGGACTCTAGACTATCTGTACAAACTCTAAAATTTTTTTAACTAGAAAAAATGCCCATGCGTTGTAACGGGTGAAGTCTATTTTAATCTTATTATTATTATATGGTTTAGTTAAGATGAAATTCACTGTGGGAGTTCGCCAGGATATATATATATATAGTAAATTTGTTTGGTGTATATATATATAAAATCATAAGCTGCAGTTAGGAGTCCGATCGTCTCAAGTTAGCATGCGAGTTTTCATAAACAGATTTCTTATGTGATTCCTTTTGTATTATCAAAAGTGAACGATCTTAAAAACCGACTCAATTACGGATATGTATTTTCAAAAGCAAACGAATTTAAAAATCGACTCATACACGGATGACGTACCAAAATACCGGCAAAAACATCTTCAATTTTTATAATAGTAGAGAAGAGATATAGATTAAACCAAAACATAAAATTAAAACCAACTCAAACACGGATGACGAACCGCGAAAACATCTTCAATTATTATAACCGACTCAAACAAGGATGACGGATCGTGGAAACATCTTCAATTTTTATAATAGTATAGATATTCTAATTCCAAATTTTAATTATAAATTATACTTTTATATGGACTCTGACCTGTGCTTTCATTTTCCTTATTTTTTATTTGAGAATTTCAATTAGTTTTAAATTATATGCTAGTATGGACTCTAGTCTTCTCTTCCAATATACCTTACTTTTAATTTTGAATTTCAGCTATTTTTAAATTATATTTCTACGTGGACTCTATTTTTTTCTTCGACTAATATGACAATTTTTAGGCTGGGTGAGAGAAACGTGGAGGGTTTTTTCTATTACTTTAATAAGTTTATATATTTAGTGTGATTATAAAAAATATAAGTCATGTTTAAAGTACCATTTTTTTTTGCGGGGATGTTTAAAGTACCATTAACACTAACACAAACCAAGTCATAAGAAAACAAATGATATTTATAAAAACATAATAACACAATTGGTGACAATCAATTGCGTTAAATATTTATAACACGAGGGGAATGAGAGGAATATGCAATAGTACATAAAACCTCATCACCGTTGGAAAAGGCATCATTGCCAGTTAAACTGGCAGTACGCAGGCGGCAGTGTTGCTACTGGGTAGCCGGTTAATTTTCATTTCAGAAAAAAGAAATTGTCACATTTGGATGACATTTCACCATAATAAAATCAGATTTTTTTTCCCTGCCCCATATCTCCATTGTGAAGAAATATTTTCACAGAAACAAACCGGTCATTAGTGAGGAGAATTTATCACTATTTATGAATATAACAATTGTTCTTATATGTAGCAATTTCCTCCGCGGACCGTGGGGCCAGAACCCACCCCTAGGGGGCAGGGGCAGGTGAAGTTTTCGTCCCGCGGGGCTTCGAGGCCAAGGCCATGGTCTTGGGTGGGTGCGGGGATGAGAGAAGCACTACTAGAAAAACGATTTTTCATAGCGTTATCCTATAATTTTCGCTGGCGGCCATACATAAGAACCGTCAGCAAAAATATAACGAGGGGAGGGGGGTTACAAACCGCCAGCGAAAACCGATTTTCGCTGGCGGCCATGCTAAGAGGTCCGCCATAAAAAATAACTCTATTTTTTGAGGCGGCCTCTTAAGTGTCCGCTATCAAAAATCGCGTTTTCGTTGGCGGTAGGTAAAGGGGACCACTGGGAAAAAAAGTTTTGAGGCAAATATATAAACCTACCGCACCTAGCCACCTACCACCGCCACCTTAGTCTCCTCCTCTCCTCCCCCGCGTTCTCTCCTTCTCCCTCTCCGTCCTCCACCGCCGTCACCACCGCCGCCGCGGGCTGCCGTCACCTCTTCTCCGCGAGCTTGGGGCTGGATCCGTCCGCCGCGTCGACGGGGAAGGCCGGATCCGCTGCCGTGACGACGGGGGTGGCCGGATCCGCCGCTATGATGATGGGGGTGGCCAGATCCGCAGCCATGTCGACGGGGGAGGCCGGAGCCGTCGCCACGACAACGGGGGTGGCCGGATCCGACGCCGCGACAACTGGGGAGGCTGGATCTGTTGCCCCGACGACTGGGGAGGCCGGATCTGCCGACGAGACCTTGGCAGCAGCGCGGGGAAGGGGGCGGCGGTGGCAGCGGCTCTCATCGTCAGCAGTGCGGGGGAGGGGGAGGCGGGGAGTGGATCCGGCCCCTCCTCCCTCCCCACCGGCAGTGGTGAAGTGGTGACGAAGAGAGACCGGCGGCAGCACGGATCTGACGAGCTCGACTAGGATTTTTTTTTTGGTATGTTTCCAGATTATCCAGATGATGCAAATGTTTAGTGCATGTTGTGATGTTTGATCTGTTTACATGATGTTTGATCTGTGCTAATGATGATTTTGTATTTTGTGTTTGAATTTGGAAATGAGCAGCCATATGCATATGAATTGGATTTGAATTTTGAAAATGAATTAATAGGCTTTTCTCCAAATCTTCGCTAGCGGCTGGGCAGCTGCATGCATATTTTTTTGGCCCAAAATAGATTTTCGCTGGCGGCCGATTTAACACAGCCGCCAGCCAAAATGAATTTTTGCTCGCGGCTGGTGTAAGACAACCGCGAGCAAAGATCCATTTTTGCTAGCGGCTGGCTTAAGACGACTGCCAGCGAAAATGAATTATCGCTTTGCTTTGTGGTGGCTCCAAATTTTGCCAGCGAAAACCTAAAATGGCCGCAACGAAAAATGGTTTTAATAGTAGCGAGGGAATCACTTATTTTATATATATTTATATATATATATATATATATATATATATATATATATATATATATATATATATATATATATATGTATATGTATATGTATATATAAAACCAGAAATAACCACATTTAGTACTCACCACATTAAACACAGTTATACAAGGTTCATATATATATAATTATAATGACGCATATGGAGGTAATTTAAACAAGTAACAATATTGGCGACTTCTACAAGTCCAGTCGCTGTTGCTGATGATGCATCCAGGAAGGTGGTGGTCTTGCGTATATATGTAGCAAGTTTCCTGTAATAACACGAGCAGTACGTAACAGCAAGTTCAACGTCTCCATTCCTCCAAGGTTGGTGTTTCCACTCCGATATTCTTCATATCTATCATGTTTGCTGTTTAACATAAAGTAGTGCTCAATTACTAAGTAATTAATCAGAGAGTACATAATCAACACATGTACACAAGGTCCAGTTTCAGTTATATTTACACTTAAAATGAATCCTATCCGTTAAGGCCTTGTTTGGATGGGCCTCAATGATGGCCCATTATGAAAAGAAAAAAGAAGTCCATTTACTCCCCCAAACTAATCCATTGGATCACTTAACCCCTTAAACTTTTTTTTTCACATTTTGCACTTTAAACTATTGAAAAAGGTTCACTTTACTCTAATATTTCTCTCTTTTATGTTACATTTTATACAAGTTGTATTCTAAGCTGAAAATTTTAGAGCCATAGATGAATTCATATCTAAATTCAAAAATATTTTTAATTTTTTTTCATAAATATTTGCTTGAACTTTATAATATTGATGTTTCGATTGGTTTTAGATGTGTTCCAGCCTACGTAAACAGTGAGAAAAAATCTAAAAAAAAATGTTGAGATGTAAATTATAATGCATATATCATCATATCAAACTTTCAGTGAAAATATGAGTTATATAAAGAGAATGAAAAGGAGAAATAGTGTTGGGCGTAAACTGAACCATTTTCAATAATTCGGAGGTGTAAAATAAGCAAAATAGTTTAGCATTCCGGTGAAATAGTTCGGGGGAGTAAATGAACTTTTTCCTTTTTAAAAAACAATTTATGTATACTTGCAATTTAGAAGCCATGCATGCCAAAATATGACACACACATATGTACACACATGTCATGAAGTCAATTAACAAGTTCTTGCAAATGTGTGTTGAATTCCTTCCTTTTGAAATATGTCTTTATTTGTGTTAAGTAGGGTTTTCCATGTTTTGTGGGACTTCAATTTCTCCTCATGTAACACCTTGAAATGAGGTTAACAATTTCCAATTGTAGGCAACTCATTTGTCGCCAAAAACTTTGAGTGGGCACAACTATCTAGCTTGCATGGTTTGCGCCCAAAGGATGTTGCGCTAAGACTCTACACTATCTCCAGAAAAAATGGAACATTGAAGAAGGCCATTGAACAGGACACGTGATACAAGATGTCAACCCCCTATAGAACACAATGCAAGAAGTACATTTCCTTAACGACGAATAGGATGGAATCACTTGAAAGCTCATAAGACATGGAGAACACATGGCAGTATCCACTTACAAAGTGTAGTTCTTTGGCTCCATCAACACGAATTACGAGATGATTATCTCGATGCCCTAAGCGCCGAAGAAATGCAAGATCTTTCCTTGGCAATAGGTGGTCTTTACCGACAGATGAGCTATTGTAGCTTTCAGGTCATGGTGTAGTGAATGTGGATGTCTAATATACTAGCAACCTATGGCTGACCAAACAGTACCTACTACTCACTCTATCGGCACACCCAAAGACACCCTCCAACTTCCTAGCAAAATATAGATATACAGAGGGAATATGGGACATGCTATCAACATGGATCTTGCTCGAGCAAATCAAACCGACAATATGGAGCATAGCTTCAATAGTTCATGAGTGGTGGACGATGCTGACTGCAAGCAAGGGGCGACCGAAAAAAGGAGTTTGCACCATCATGCTACTAATGGCTTGAAATATTTGAAAGGAGAAACCAAAAAATGTCCCAACACAGAGAACTTTCTGCGATAGCCCTAGTGGCGAAAGTTGAGGAGGCCAAAATTTAGACTCTACCAGAAGCAAAACGACTTTTAGAGCTTATCCCTTAGCTTTACTTTTTTTTTTCTTTGAACTATTCTCACAATACCTTTTACTCTTACATTCAATGAAATTGGCATACTCTAATTGCCGTGTGACATCCTGGCCTAATTAGGATTTGGCCTATGTGGCACATGAGAGCTGTGTGCGCATGTTTAGTACCACCTTACTACTTTAGCAATGTTGTAACAAACTTATAAGACTTTGTTCCTCCAACCATATCACTTCTGGGTTAACCATTTTACATGAAGCGAGTACGAAAGTGTAAATGAGATGGTCTATGTAAGTAGGCCAGCCTGTCGGTTGGGCTGGGCTGCGTTTTCTGGAGGACAGACTGTTATAAATGATATCTGAGCCGACCCTCGCGGTTGCGCGTACGGGTCAGTTTGTGGGCATATGGCACATGTGGGTTTTGTGTGAGGCATATGGTGCTAGCACTGGACGTGCGGGCGTGGGTAGCATTTGTCTAAGGCTAGCCAATAAAAAAAATTTATTTTCTTGTGAAAAATCTCGTCGGTGTCGGGTCGCAAAAGAAAGGAGTTATCGATGAGATACACATTTTTCCCGTGTGTAATTTCCAAGCTTCCACAAATGGTCATCCGTAACGGGCGCTAAAACACCCCATCAAAGGTGACAACCGTCACTTTTGTCAGGTGAAAGTTGAAGCCCGTCATTGATGACACATTTGTGATGGGCTTTTAGAAGTGTGGCGTTTTAGGAAAACCTTATCGATGATGGGTGGAAGTTGGGCCCGATAAAGAAATCTATCATCAGTGATGGCTACTCGCCTGTCATAGAGAGGTTTTTCACATTATTGATCACTTAACAGTGACCACACACACTTTGCCGCAATGATGAGAGTTCCAATCCATTATGGATGATTCATTCTATTGTCGTGAGATGTTTTGGTTTTGAAAGTTATTGTCATGCCCCAATTTCCGTTTGGGATTAAAAATTGGGTGCATGGTTTTGCTGGTCACACCCATGGCAAATAAGGACCGGTTCACGGAAACATTGGAATACTTACCACGCTTACCACAAGCAAGAATGGGTAACTGCTGGACTTGTATAACTTTCCCCTTTCCGACATTCCCAGGCAAGGATGGGTGTGGTGGAGTTTGGATGGGCCCTGCGATGGCCTATGTGGCTTCCGGATTCACCTAGATACGAGGGGGTTGCCCACCTTTATTTTAAAGGTGGGGGCAAAACCTGCGGTGTGGTGCGCATGGTCAGGGGGAGTTATGCGAAGCGTTTTGTCACAATCATTCGACATGTTTACGTGTTTGGCCGGACACGGTGACATGCCGATGGATTGTGTATTGTGTGTACAGTTGTACACCTCTGGCTAGCGTAAAACTATTCGAATAGCCGTGTTTGTGGTTATGGTCGATCAACCTGATTCACCGTGATTAGTCCCACATTATTGATAACTTGACATAATGAACTGGTGTAGTTCAGGTGGTTTGGTTGGGCCTATTCAACATGGTGTAGCGTTGGACATTTAATCTTGCCTTAATTAATCAACTGTTTTACTGTTTTACTGTTTTAGACTAGTTATAAAATGTTTACAACCGCCTCTATGTAAATTGCCGCAAACCCTTCTTTGTCTCCCCATGCACGCCTGCATCATTGGTGTGTGCTTGCTAAGTACGACGGTTGTACTCAGTCTCGCTATTATTTCAACTTTTGTAGAAGCGTAGTGCTCCTGAGTTGAAGACGGAGTTAGAGGATAAAGGCTTATATCCTAGTTGAGTTTTACCTATGGAGTGGAGCTGAAGCCTCGCTAGGATTGCCTTTTTTTCATTGCTGCTACTTTCTTTTCGGTGTAAGGATCACTAAGTGTCTTTTGTAAGTATTTACATTTTATTTACGTTTGGATCTTTATATTAATTTGTCATTTTATGTACCCTGATTTGATTAGAAACAAAATAATCTATAAATTTGGCTAAATTTTTGGACGTGACAGATACATAGAAGGTGAAGTGTGAAAAGTGTACTTACATAAATGGATCTCCGGCTTAGCAGCAGCTGTTGCATCAATAATGACAGCAACTTTGTCGTAGTCCAGTGCTACAGCATCAAAGACTGTCTGTCGAATGCAATTTGGTGTTTGAACCCCTGAAATTCAAAAGCAAATTAATAAATATATAAGCTGTAACGTTAGTGATGTGCAATGTGGTACTGAAGTACTGAACTCTCAAGCACAAAAGAAATGCAAGGTATGATATATGATTTGTTCAAGATATGGTTTTCCCATGGATACATATGTGTGTATATATATTTTAATAATAGAATTTATTTCTGGCCTTTGCTACAGCCAATTATTATAGGTTGCAGGACAAATGACCGCAAATTACAAAATCATAGCTTGATTAAATATATATTTTGTGCTTACCAACAATAACCAAGTTCTTTATTCCAGAGGTCTTGAGGACAGAATCAAGGTGCGTTGCAAAGAAAGCACTGAACCTAGTCTTCACCAACTTGTAATCCCCATCTTTGATAGTAAGCCCATCAGCGAGCTCAGCACCTTTGGAACCTTCCACCCCTAGGCCCTTGCCACTAGAATAGAAGTGCCTGCGAAAAAGTTCAACGTCTCTCCCAGAAGGGTCATGCTCTCTGACCACCTGCATATATGCAGTTCATCTTCATCAATCAGTTCATCAGTCCAACATTCATGGCATGGCAGCATCTCAAAATGAGAACTTTAGAGCCCCTAATTTATAGAGCATATACAAGGAAAAGGAAACAGAGGTTATTTCACACCTTGTACTTTTGCTGAAGGCAAAAATCAACTATAATTCTTTAAACTTCTAAACCAGACAAACTTTACATGACATTTGATCTACATCCCTTCATCTAAATCGGACAATTTTGGTCTATGTGATATTTAATTGGCAATCTAATCAACTAAAAAAAAGGTGGTGAGCTCCACATGTGTCATTCTCCCTGCTATTTGTCATATTCCAATATGCCTTCTGTAAATGTTTTTTTTGTTATACATCTTTCCCTACCTTTTGGCACGGTGCTTCTCCTCTTTTGCTTTATTTATTCTCTCTCCAATTTTGAATCTTATCCCCAGGTTGTGTGTGCATGAGTTCAGCCTTTTTTTTATGGAATTAATAAGAAGTGCATTGTCATCTCCCTTTCATTGTTGATTGCAACCTTTTTTTTTTCTTTTTGTGATGACACAAGTGCAACATGTTGTTCTCCTGTCCCTTTCGTTTAACTGTTCTTCATGTGGTTTGGTTTTGTCTGTCATCTGGTACATGTTTCCTAGCTCAGTGGTCACTGCTAAACATGTTCATTTTTGTCTGTTTTCTCCCTTAGTTTCTTGTAACTTGTAGATCAGAAGATCCAAAAGGGAGGCAATCAAGCAGATAGATGTATGGTGGCAGCCTATGGCCTCTCTGTGACTTGAACTGGTGGCTGAAAAGTGAACAAACTGAGGAATTAACCACCATCTGAAGCTGAACTGTTGATAAGTGTTGCAAACCCAAATAATGGTTGTTCTGATTCGAGCAAGTTCAGAAGCGACTTTGCAGAGGACGGTTTTAGAGATGCATTGGAGAAAGGAAAAAAATAATATGGCGCCCCTCATTAGTTGAGTAGTGTGTTGGGAATGGTTGGATAGGTGGAGGTAATAAGGTGGGGACAAATTTAGGTCACCTTATAATCAAAGGATTTGTGAAAAATTTCACAGGATTCAAATCCTATAGGAAATTTTTCTATTTGATATATACAAAGGAGTTGAGCTTAAATCTTATGAAATTTCTATGGAATGGCTAATTGTATGTAAATTTTAGAGGAAACTTTAGAAAAGCTCCAACCACTTGAAAAATTTTCTTTGAGTCTATCTTTCTTATCTGAATCCTGTGTTTTTCTTCCTGCCTAACCAAATGACAATTCCTATGTATTTTCGGTATTTTGTAATCCTCTGATTTACACTTCTATTCTTATCAAAACCTAATGTTTTTTCTATTCCTCCATTTTTTAAATTATGCATTTCGAAATGCCCAAAATGTGGAGTTGTTTTTGGAGGGAAAAGTAGGACTACTCAATCCCTTATATTTGGCATAAAATTCGATTAATATTCCAATCATTATATTATGCTATGCGAAGGAGATAGTAATTCTGAAATGAACGAGATGACCTTTTGGTAGTTGGCACAAGAACATATAATCTAGTTCTATCCTGCTATACAAACGTTTCACACTAGTTATAGAAAATAGGTTTTTGCAAGCAGTCAAAATAGATTTTTCTAGGCAGCCATCCACCCCACATGCAAGTAAAGGTCTACAAAAATATACAATTTTTACAAGTGGGCATCAGCTCCGCCTGCGAAATCTGCAGGCGGTATAACCACCTACCTGCCAAAATATACTCCGTGAACAAAAAAAAATCCCCCATTCGACCGTGCTGCCGCTGTCGCCAGTTGCCTGGCGCCACACCGCCGCCACCGCCCCTTCCCCTCTAGTGAACCACTGTCACTCCTGCCGCTCGTCAGAGCCGCCACCCCAGCCGCTCTTCCCGCCACCGACACCGCTCCTCGTCGTTGAGACCCTCGCCAAGACTATTCCTCCTCGGAGCTGCCGCCACTGCCCGCTCCTCCTCGTTAGAGCCGTAGCTGACGCCACTCGTCAGAGCCGTCGCTGACGCGGGCCCCTACCCCAGGCGCTCCTCCTCGGAGCCGCCGCCGACACTACTCCTCTGGTTGGAGCCGCCAATGCGTGATGTAGCGCGCGTGAGAGACAGAGAGGAGGGGGAGGGAAATGAGTGATGGAGAGGATAAGAATGGTTCTTAGACACCACTCCTCTGGTTGGAGCTGCAGGTATGATTTTTGTAGGCAGACCACATTAGACGTTTGCCTGCGATTATCGCAGGTGGCACCTTATGTCGTCCGCCTGAAAAATCAATCTTCGCAAGCGGACGACGGTCTCGTTCCCTGTTGCTATTTTCGTAGACAGGCATTTGGCTCCGAGAGGCCTACCCGCCTGGAAAAAAATACCATTATCTGAGAAAATGGTTTTCTTATAGTGTGTCATAAGACCTTTTGGGAGACCTTTTGGGAGAGTGAACTAAATTTTAACACGGTATAAGATTCCTCTTGGATTGGATTTATAAAACGATCAGTATAGCTTGTTACATATAAGTGATAAATCATTCAACCACCACAACTATAAATCATAGGGGGGAAAATGAGATGCATATGAAGGACGATAATATTGGTATACAATTGTAACAATATGTGTACATTAAGTTAAAATACACCGCTTGCTCAAGTTCAATAAAAACATGCAACATGTGGTAGCTCATAATTAATAGAACCCATCGGTTAATAAACAATGCATTTCTATGCGTGCAAACATACAAACATGCTGCTGGCATGCTTAAAGTACTTTCGATGATGGATCTAGTGATATTTTTTTTTACTTCACTTAACTGAACAATTTAATAAATATGTTGCTTAAAGTTTAAGAAAAAAAAAGTCAATTGCTTCATATATTTGTGTTATATTTGTATTGATGCCCACAAGAGATTTGTTTTTTAAACATTTATTTTCTAAAACTACAAATATATAATACAGATCACACTCAAGTAAGCATAGGCTACCCAGCTCTAGCAATGCAAATTTATAGCGCTAGTGACGGCTAGCTAAAAAATAAGGGCATGTTTAAGGAAACTCGTAATTAAGGTCCCTACCTTCTTTAGCTAGTCCTAAAATCCACGATCTACCTCAAACTGATCAAATTGTTCAATAATATGTATAAGCTTGTTAAGAAAAATAAACTATATGTAGGCTATTATCTGAGCATAGCAGCTAGCTTCCCACGAGATTCTAAGGAAGGACCTGTTAAATTTTTTGAGTGGTACGGTAATAATCACCCACCATATGCTACATGCTAGACTCAATCCCAAGTTAGAGGAACTAACCCAGACGATGAAGATACCACGCTGCCTCGCGACGGCGACTGCTTCGGTGACAGTGGGTCGAATGGCCTCACCGGCCAATAGCGCGGCGCTGCTCGTCGCCGGATCCACGAAATCCTTCTGCATTAGACCACCAATGCAACTCGAGCAGAAAAACCATTAGATTTCAACCGCATAGCATATGACATATCTCTCTACTATTATTATGAAAGTGCAGCCATCCTAGCTTCTCTCCGTGTCTCTATTAGGAAAAAAGAACCATTCTACCAAAAACGGTACACCCCAAAACTGGCAAACCGAGAAAAAAATGGACAGAAAAATTGAACCCCACTTAAAACTATTAACCCGTCTTTTCACACACCATGTTGTAATTCCACAATAGTAATATCAGCTAATTGACATGTATACCCTTGATCGCGTGAGTAGGTGTATATATACCTGCATATCGATGACGAGCATGGCCGTCTCACTCCACTCGTCGCCGGAGCCGGCCACCGGCGCCATGGATATCACCAAGATTCGCACGGCCGGACAGATCGATCTACTCGATCGGGATTATATCAATCCTCTTGCGATGTAGTGTGTGACTGTGTGTACTAGCTAGCATATATAGCACTGCCTGATCATGGAGAGAAGAAAATGGCAGCACTGGCTGGGTCCTTTTTATGGTTGGAGAGGAGCATTTCTATAGGTATAGCAGCAGCAGACATGACATGACATGGACGGTGATCGGCAGCGACCCTAGAGGTGCGTGATCGACGGTAGGTACGTCTAATCCTCGTACGCTGGAGGACTAGTCTCATGGTGGCGACACGTACGTACGCCCTCCTCTAATTACTTTTCCACACTCCATCGCGTCGATCGTCTCATCTATCGATCCCCGGTAGTCAATCAGGGGCAGGGCGCATTGCCAACCCAAGCTACAACGTGCCGAAATTTTTTTAAAAAATGATCTTTCTAAAAAACTTATTTAAAGCATGGACATAACGAAAACTTAATTATATGTTTAAAGAATGCCAAACTTCACACAGTTATAACGTCCCGGTGTTTTTTCCTTTAATTTTCCCCTCTCTTCTCGTTTTCTTTTCTTTTCTCTCTCTTTCTTTATCTTTCTTTTTCTTTTCTCGTGTCTCGTAATATTATTTTTAAATTGATATGTTTTATTTGCAAAGTTTGTTTTATTTTGAATGATATGGAAAATTTAGGAACTTAAATTATATATTAGGTTACTAGCTATCTACAAATCGATGTCCTTGATGAAAGTTTGAAACGAGCGTAATAATATACTTCTTTCATATTGGCACTCGAAATCAAATTCAAAATAAAAAAAATTACAAACGAAACAGATCATTATGTAAAAGAATAAGAGTGAGTAGTCAACAGAAAAAAAAACTTTTTTCTCTTACTCTCCTAATATTATATAGAAATTCATATAAACTAATCTAAATATTATATAATTTAAGTTTTCAAATCTGCAATATAATATGCTTCATTTCATATTTTTCAAGTTCAAAATAAAAAAAAATTACAAATAAAAAAATATTATTTTTTAAAGTATCCTATCTTACTGTAAATTTACAATTCATTAAATTCTAAAGTACAACATGCAAAGATACCATATCATTATCCAATAACAATTATTACATCTTAAACATCATACAAAGTATGCTATAATTCTATAATTTATTAAATTTTAGAGCTATAGAAATACAAAAATATTAAATCATCATCCACATAATTCACATAATATGTCAACATATCTCTCCATCATTTTTTATTCCTCACTTAATTAATGTTATTTTTCTCTTCTCTCATAAGTCGTATCAAATTAATTGGTTTTAGCCTTTAGATGAGTAATCTTTAATCCAAATTATCTCCCTCATTTTTTTCTTTCATTAAGCCATATCACCTCAACTGGTTTTAGCTCTTAGATGATTAATTTATAGTCCAAATTATCTTCCTATAGTTCATCCTCGCTTAGTTAATGTTATTTCTCTCTTTTCTTATTAAGCTGTATCAAATTGATTGTTTTTAGCCCTTAGATGATTAATCTATGATCCAAATTATTTGCCTTCTTTTCTTCTCTCATTAAGCCATATCATCTCAATTGTTTTTAGCTCTTAGATAATTAATCTATGGTGTAAATTATCTTCCTATAGTTAATCATCACTTAGTTAATATTCTTTCTCTCTTTTCGCATTAAGCCATATCATATCAATTGTGTTTAGCCCTTAGAATTAATCTACGGTTCAAATTATCTTCCTCATTTTCTTCTCTCATTAAGCTGTATCACATCAACTGTTTTTTAGACCTTAGATGATTAATTAGTGGTCAAAATTAATTATCTCTCTCCTTTTCTTCTCTCGTTAAGCCATATCATCTCAACTATTTTAGCCCTTAGTGATTAATCTAGGGTTCAAATTATTTCCCTCCTTTTCTTATCCCATAAAGCCACAACACTTTACTTTTACATTTGAATCATCATTATTCCATATACTATTTAAATTATCATAAATCATATCAACTTATATAAGCTGATTCCACCTAGTTATCCATTATTTACTATAGTCTCACAGCAACGCGCAGGTTTCACCTAGTATTAGGAGAAAGAGAAAAGGAAAAAAAACCAAAAAAATGGACAGGATGGACACCCAAGGGCTTATAACTGAAGAATTTAACCACCACACTATTGCGGTTCTGATCAAAGAATATGCCTGTGCTACTATTTAATCCGTGGAGATCTCAACGCCAAGTCATTTCACACTAAGCTATGATGACTTGGCAAAGTCACAACACCTCGGACGAGAGCTCAGCACCAATATTGATGGCACTAAGACATTATAGCTTGATCAGCGTTATCTAGGTTAGCACTAAGCCAACGGTTCATTTTTCAATAAGATTTTTTTCACGGTTCATTCTTCGAATAAGTTTTCTAAAATTATCATTTTTTTCAAAATTTCGGGTACAACGTGGCCGGTAGCCCCCACTGCTACGAAAACCATTTCTAGATAAACAGCTAAAATGTGTTTGGAAAGGTGGTGCAGATGATGGCCTCTAATAAAAAGCATGTGAAAAATGATGCAAAGGACAACGTGCCGCCACAGACGGCAGGCAACCTTAAAGCGGCCGTTGTTGGAAGTCGATTTTTAGAGATGATCAGCTAAGATCACCAGCTAGGAAAATAGGGATAGGCGGTCAACTTTAACTGACCGTTTCTAGCCTCTAGAAATATGTTTCCACATACAGCCGGTGACACAGGCCCCAGAGCTAGCATATACTGCACGGGTAAATTCCCTTATGAGCCGTGCACCTGTGCATTGTAGGGGAACATCATCAAAAGTCGTCTTTATTAGTGCCCAAACTCCATGCCGTTGGAGCAAGATAGCTGCTCTTAACAAATCAAAAGTACTCTAGCTAAAGCAGGGAGAAGAGGACAGCACCCAAAAAAGATACTTTGGTGCCGGTTGGAAACCGGTCATAGGTGTCGGATTTTTCAACTGACCCAGCAGACGACACTAACGACTTTGATTATCGTCGCTGTAGACATACATGTGTCGGTTTTTAGATAAAAACCGAAACCTATATGTTATTCGATATTATAGGTGCTAGTTCTAAACTAAAGTGTCATGTGACTGTTTATATAGGTGCCGGTTCTTTAAAACTATAAATAGCATATATATGTCGGTTGTTGACCAGTCTAGACACGTGGCAAAGACTATAGGTGTCGGTTTTTAATAAAACCAGAACTTTATAGTTGGCAAGAAAAAAAAATGGCAGAACCTACCAATTTCACATACAAATCATACAATCACAAAAATTCCAATAAATTCACATCCATTCATCAACATACACACAATATAGCACTCCGGGATTTAGATGGCGAGCTCTTCGGCTCTAGGAGGCGACCCCCCATGGTGATCTCTCGTAGCCGGCGATGGTCACACCTGCGCCTTTGAGAGGATGGGATTTCTCCCTGGGGGATTCCATCCGTGATGAGGCGTGGCGGTGTTTTGGTTCTCCGGTGCATTTCTCTTCTCACTTCAGTTCTTCTCCGTTTCGTTTGGTGGTGGATGTTCCAAGATCTACTTTTCGGTTGACACCGTCTTCGGTGGCGCTTTACCTGAGGGCCACTATTCGTGGTTCTCCATTGGGTTTTCAAGTTCAATCTCTAACTGATTGGAGTTTCTCGTTTGTGGTGATGGGATGGAGGAGAGTGGTAGGAGCTCGGGGAGAAGGGAGTGGGAGGTGGGGCCCGCTCAGCCGCCGCACATTCCTCCCCACCTCATGTCAACTCCGTCCTCCCCGAGCAGACACCAGCGAGGACAGCCCCACGCTTTCCCCCGCTGAGGACGTGCTCGAGCGCGCCAAGCTCGCCCAGGTTCCACTCGCTTCTTCAGGCTTCGGCTAAGTAGAGCAGTAATGGTGAGGATGTGTGATGTGATGTGCCCTTGTGCTTGCTGGTGGTCTGTATTGTGATGTCAATAAGTGATGATGAAGTTGATTCATTTCATTTATACTAAAATTTGCTTTTTTTTTTGTTTTGATAGAACTGATGAAGATGACAATGATGAAATATAAACACCGGCGACAGAAGTAATATGTGTAGCTGCAGTGAGTAGCAACTGTGGGGTTGATGAGAAAGGTATTTATTTTCATCTATAACATTCATCTGTTTTGTGGGAAAATCTTGCCACAATTAATTATGATGAAAGTTGCCTTCACTTATTTTTCTCCCTGGTAGAGTTAGAAGTTTCAATCTGAATGGTATTTGTGGAAGATTGTGTGTTATTTTTCTAAGTTATTATTTGTGTTGTAATGCTTCAATGCGGTGAATAAAATACGGGCATCCCCACATTTTATTAACTGAAAAACTGCTCAAGTTACAGTGTTGAGTCACATATTGACAGTCTGACAGATCTAATTATAGTTTATCGATTGAGCAACTAGTCTTAGTTTCCATTGCTATGTTTTGCTTCAATTGTACAACCTTTTCATGTCTTTGCCTATTTGTTTCTTATAACTTTATCATAATTGCAAGTATATTCAAGTATCAACTCTAGGCTCTGTACCATCAATCAACTAAATAAGCTGTCGCTAGTTCTTGTCTTAGTGCTTTGAGTATTGCTTTAATTGACATAAACCATGGACTGCTTGTATGCTAATTAATCTTAACCTATGTTTACTGAAATATACACTTGTTCTTTTTATTGTGTTGTATGGTTTGTATTGCATTAGAGATAAATGTATGGGACGTGATGTAGGGCTTGCTGATGATTTATATATATTGTGATGGAAAAAGGGGTAAAGGAATTACAGGTAGTAAAAAAAAGATATAACCAGTGTATACTTACTGGGTAAAAAAAAATATAACCATCCTATATGCGCTTTTCACGTGAACTCAAGGGAAGTCCACACAGTAAATTGGTGAAGCTCCTATGTCACCGTTACCGTGAGCTGGCACTTGGTAACGCTGTTATCGTGCGTTTTTGACCTGTTCCTGTGTGACCCTGGGGCACACGGGAGCCTTCCGGTCTCTATTAGTGCCTTAGTAATGGTCGATGGGATAAGTAGCATTCTAGAAATCATTATATTTGTGGATAAATTTTACCGTTAAGGATGCTAATGTCTGTGGGCATCCACCGCTCCATATTTGGTTGGCACGGTCGGCACTAGATGTGATGCCATGGACTTGTGACTTAAGTTGTGTGCTTTGTTCAGTTAACTCTATCGAGGACCTGCTTCATCTCTTCTTTCAATGTTCTTTTGCACAGAGCTACTGGAATGCTCTTGTTTTTCTAGGATACTTCTCTGAGCATGGATAGTATGATGATTCATGCAAAATCTCACTATCAGGGATAGTGTTTTATGGAAAAGTTTGTGTATGCTGCATGGAATATCTGGAAGCAGAGGAATGGCTTCATTTTTGAACAAAAATTCTTTCCTTGTCTTCCTAGAGGCAACTCTTAAAGGGTGACCTCCTCCTCTTGTTGTTTAGAATAAGTGAGAGAGATAAGGATGTAATCTTAAATTAGATTAGTTTGTTGTAATCTTTCTCATTATACCTTTCATTAATAAAGTTCTTTAACAGCGGGGACCTCCCTTGCTGTATTTCTTTCAAAAAAACACACAATATGATAGCCGCATTCACATTCATCCAAATACACATCCAATTCACATCCATTCATCAACAAACACACAATATGATAGTCACATTCATCAGATTCATAGCCACATCCAAATTGACATCAATTTCACATCCACATCCATATCCCTCCCCCCCCCCCCCCCACACACACACACATATTGGCTGAGTTCTTTCTCCAACTTTCCCAACTCACCTACCTCGTGTTCCGCGCGCACGCTTTTCAAACTACTAAATGGTGTGTTTTTTTTTTGCAAAAAGTTTCTATACAAAAGTTGCTTAAAAAATCATATTGATCCAATTTTGAAAAAAAAAATAGCTAATACAGTACTTAATTAATCATGCGCTAATAGACTGCTCTGATTTTTCCATGCACAAATGGGTTCCCAACACACACAAACGAACCCAACTATACAAGAGTTGGAATTTTACACCTAGGTGAATATGCACCAGCAATCTACACCATTCATTTGCATGTGCGGATCTCAAAGTTATGTACGCTTAGCCTCGGTAAAATGTACTAATCTAGCTTTGTCCCCTTATAGTAAAAGTAGAGGATGATACATAATGCATTTTTTTATGACTGAAATGTCCTTCAAGTAGTACTACAGTGCAATTCAATGTGTAGTTTTTGAATTTCTTTTTTGTTTCTGCATGATTAATTCATTTCACATGGATGCTCAGATCCTGCAAGCAGTACGTCAATACACAATGATAGATGTATCTTCCCTTGTTAAAAAATGATGGTATATATCTTCTTGCTAAAAAAATGACAGGAGTATTATTATTTTGAGGGAAGGTCAGAATTTACAGCAATATATGGTTACCTTTCTAAACACGAAATTCAAACTTTTCTGCCATGTGGAGATTATGATCTGAGTATAGTGTGATGTATCTTTTGTATAACGACACCTGTGATATAAACTATTACTGTAGTTTGGGATATATATGGTGTGGAATTGATCGATGAAGAAAAAATTGTGTACCTTTGTTGGCATCAAAATTCGGAATGTCATGAGTTAACGGGTTTTAGAGATATATAAAACTTTTAGTGTTTAGTTCCATATTATGTTCTTAATGATGTTTAGTGATACATCATTTACAAACCTATCATTAAGATTTATAACTTTTGTTCATTTTAAGATAAAAAAACTTGCTAGGAGATATATAATTTGCAAATGTCATTGTATATCTTGAAAATGTAGAGAAATTTTGCTATTCCATTTGCAGGGGAATTCTTATTTTTGTTTTGGGTCATACCACAGGGTCTTTCTTGTGTGTACCTTCAGAGCGCTTTGTAATTTATAGCACGATAAAGTCCCAACGCAATTGTGTTTCTTTTTCCTCTAATCTTCATCTCTGGTTTATTCCAGTGAACTGTGAATTGGGACCGTATAAACCACAGTCCACATTATTCTCTATAGATTTTAATAAAATTAAATTTTAGCATGTTGGCAATTAGAAAGGATGTCCTATATGTACGTATGAGTTTTACCTATATATTTTTATCGCTAGTGTTTTTTGCAAGTTACATAGACAAGCCACACCTGCAAAATTAGATTTTTAGCATGTAGGAGCAGTGAAGAAAATCTAGATAGCATATGAAGTGAAAAAATCAGGTAAGAGGGGCTAGCTGAGGGGCAAACCTGGAAGGCTAAAAATTGATGGATGATCGCATGGTGAGGCTGAGTGAGAGGTTGAAAGAATAAAATGTCACTTCAAGAATACCAGTAGCATTATTAGCACTTGATCTCTCTGTATGTATGCACTATGCACGCATCTTATGATGAAATGAACAAAAAAACAAATTCCTATGAAATGCACGCATCTTATCATTTTAATGGCCCATGGTACGTTTGACTAATCCTCATGCATACACGTGATTTTGGACAAGGCTAATGGAGTAGGCGAGCAACTGTTTTCACATTGGGCCATGCTAACGACATCTCAACAATATAATTTGTCCTAGCTCTATGTACTTCATTTATTTACTCTTTTGGAACACATGATTTGCACCAAAAAAAAAAGTAGGATTCAAGTGGCTTAGCACTTCAAATACTAAGGTGGGGAAAAAAAAACTTTGGAAAATTGCATGAATGATCATTTAGGGTTCCTTTGAAAAAAAAATAGAGGATTTTTGGAGAATTAAAATCCGTTGGAAAGTTTTCCTACATGGGACTTTGGAAAAAAAGGAATGTCCCTCCCCCCAAATGCTTTAAAATCCGTATGGAATAGTTCATTTCATAGGAATTTTGGAGGAAAACTAACATGAGGAAAGACGGTCACAAAACTACAATTCACTCTTTTATTTATTTCAATAAGCTAAGGCACAGCTGCATGAATACACTATGCGTGGTAAACGGCAGATAACTTTACTGGAAACTGTTTGGCTTATTAGGAAATAAAAATAAATTTGTAGATAAAACTTTTATAAATGTGTTCTTCGTGACTTAAAAGCCAATGTTGAAAAAGAAACTACGTTGAAAATATCTCAAAATTAAGTTTGAAAATTCAAAATTTGGCTTTTTCTTTGGCTGATTAGGCCATCCGATGAGGGCCTTAGATTTTCATCTTACAATTTCAAAAATCAATCGTCAACGTAGAGATCAAAATCCACCAGGAGATTTACTTTTTCTCCAAAAAATAAAAGGTGTCCCAAAAAAGAAAAAAAAAGGGCTTTTCATCACACAACTTTCATCTAGATATCAAGAACTTTCTATCAGGACAGTTTCAAAAGACTTGTAAAAAGAAGGTTTTTCTGTCTCACAACTTTCTTCTGTCTAGAACAAATCATCTGCAATTCTGTGTGCCCCATGACTCTAAAACACATAAAACTGATAGCAGTAATCCCAATATGATCAATTTTATATAGGAATGGTTAGGAGTTGTACAGTTGAATATATATAAACAGTATCTGCTGTTGGTCTACCTGACATAAGGTTAATATAATTACACCCACTGAGATGGAAAGGAACAGGGATGTCTCCAATACTTTGGAGTTGAGCATGTAGTATATCACTAGAAACAGCAATTTTATCGTCGCCATTCTTCCAAGGTTGGTGTTTCCACTCCGATATTCTTCATATCTCTTATATTTGCTGGTTAACATAAATTAGTAACCTTCAGTCACCAGTAATCTCAGAGAACAGAATAAAGACAGGAAACAAACTCCAGATTCTTTTCGTCAGCTGACAAAGCAGGAAGAATTATAGTTGCCAACAAGAGCTGTGGCTGATTATTAACTTATTGTAACCTAATACTTGCAACTTCGATGCTAAATTATTGCACATTGTGAATATATCACATATTGAAACTATATATTTATTCGTATTGAATAGGATTTTACAAGTTTCCCTACCCTTTGATTCCTACATTTGTAACGCATTCAAACTGTACTAATATTTATAGAAATAAAAGGCTAAATCACCTGTTGTCCAACATAGCATGCGATCTGACAAGCAGCTCTAGAGAACGAATCAAGTCACTATGCAATAAGAATTTGATGGAACCATAACATATAAAGAGTCTATCATTAAATGAGCTTAGCTCTCTAGGCCTACGTGCTATTCCAGAATTTCAGTGTTTACCCAGTAACATTTACATCACCGAAGACAAAATCAGGTCGTGAACAAAATCTGGTATCTTAAAATAGAGCACTTAATTGGCATGGAAAAGTTGTCTTTTAGTTTGAAAAGGTGCATGTACCATTAATCTAAAGTCTAAACATGTCATGTCCATGTCAAATCACCAAGATCAAGAAGAGGAAGTGAGAAAAATGATTACTCACACAGATGGATCTCTGGCCTAGCAGCAGCTGTTGCATCAATAATGACTGTCACTTTCTCATAGTCCAATGCTACAGCATCAAAGACCGTCTGCCGGATGCAATTTGGTGTTTGAACCCCTAAAAAATCATAAACACTTAAGTAATGTGATTCTGAGCAATGCGGTAGAGATCCTCAGGCACAAAAGAAAAGTATCAATATTTGTCTATAATGTACTAGACTACAAAACAGTACTGTGCAAGCATTCAATTTCGGGACTTTTCACCACTTCATATGATAGTTTTTACTGCCATTATATGTCCACTTAGAACATAAGGATGTTGAAAATTGCAAAGTGAATAAAGCGAAAAAGAATTGCTACCCTTAAAGAACAAACACAAAACAACAAGAATTTATTGTCAAGCTAAGAAAACAATGTTCACCTCTGTCTCGATAGATGGATATCAGTGCTTACCAACGATAACCAAATTCTTTATTCCTGAGGTTTTGAGGACAGAATCAAGGGGTGTCGCAAAGAAAGCACTGAACCTTGTCTTCACCAACTTGTATTCCCCTTCTTTGATAACAAGCCCATCAGCTAGATCAGCACCTTTCAAACCTTTCACTGTTGGGCCCTTCCCACCAGAATAATAGCGTCTCCGAAAAATTTCAACATCTGCTCCAGAAGGGTCATGCTCTCTGACCACCTACATGCAGTCATCATCAACCAAGGTCTCAGAACTCAAAACTATGACCACATGTAAATCTATTGGCATTAAAATCCCTACCTGGTGAAGCAAAATGCTTTGCATAGGAAGGGGGAAATGTAGATCACATTAATACAGGTTAGCTGCTAGTTTTGCAACACGTCCAATGATTATCATAATAGCATGTTTAGTAAAATTCAAAATTACATGTAATGAACCATGAACATGTATAAGTTGCAGAAGCCAATTCAAAAGAACCAAATTTTAGTTTCATAGTGGAAACCGCACCTAGCAAATTATTCGCTTTGTAGATTTTAGAATAATGTCGTGCAGCGCCAAACATTAAACAACACACCTACCTTCTGCTATTTAGAGATGAAATAGAGGGAGTCAGTCACCTAATCCAGCAAAGCAGCGACCCTCCAATATGAAAATTGGTTTTCATCAGATAAAAACAAATGTGTGTCTACTATACCACATAAACTCTGTTCTTTGCATACACTCATGCAGAAAATAATGCATAATATCTGGTTTGTTGCCTAGAATATGGTTCTAAATGACCTGACAGAACAAGAAATCAAAAGGTAACTTCTATTCGTCAATCAGTCTACAGAGTGAGGAAATGTGAGCAACCATTGCAATTCCACGCCATTAAACGTTGAAATGCTGGCAGATGCTGCACCTGCAAACCGAAACGACGAGCAGGATGGTCAAAAACCAAAGGAAATCCACCCACGAATTTTGATCCCACACTGCTGCACATACATTGCACTGAACCAAGAAATCTGTGGCACTTGCTTAGAGCACCACAGGCTACACAAGATTCCTCCTGAATCCGACCACGAAATTCGCAGTCCTCGTCGCATTCAACCAAACCAAGCAACCGAGACTAAACAAATTATTACACGAGGACGAAATGGAGCTTCACTAATCAACAAGAACCGAGCCACCCCGCGAGAGGAGAGAGAGAGAGAAGGGAAGGAAGCAAGAAGTGTACCCAGACGACGTAGATGCCGCGCTCCCTCGCGACGGCGACCGCCTCGGCGACGGTGGGGACCACCGCCTGGCCGCCGTCCACCAGCATCGGGCTCCGCATCGCCGGGTCAACGAAATCCTTCTGCAAATCCCACATCAACCATCACCAACCCAACATCTCCAAAAGAAACCAAGAAATTTCCCTACACACACACACATACCTGCATGTCGATGACGAGCATGGCCGTCTCGCTCCACTTGGCGCCACCGCCGCCCGCCGCCGCCGCCGCCATGGATCGCCGCGATTTGGACGGGGAAGTCGAGATCCTCGGGGAGAGCCAGCGCTTCTTGAGGTAGTGGAGGAGGAACTTGTCGAGGGAGAGGAGCAGCACCAGCAGGCACGACATCAACGCCAGATGTGATGTCATAAATCAATCCCAACAACAAAAAAAGAAAAAGAAAAATATGATGCCGATGCGATGCTGCAGATAATATGACTTTGTTTTCATCCCAAAGCTCACTGTTTGAAAAAGAAAAGGAACGAATTTGTCAAAAAATTGGATTTTCGGAATGCTGTGGTGGCTCCTGCAGAATTGTGAATCTGGGATTCTGGATGGGTTTGAAGTGAGTGAGATTCAGAGGATTGTGGTGGTTTGGTTGGGAGGAGTTGGTGTGTGGTAGTCTTTGGAGGTTGGACCTTGACGACCAGGACTTGAGGAGTAAGGTTTTGACTTTTGACGTTTGTAGTGAAAAAAGGATATTCTTTTGGAATTTGGTGTATTATGGTTTGAGATTTGTTTGGAATGTATGAGTTGTTTTTGGTTGGTGATAACAAATTTTCTTTAAAGAATTTACATGTTACCAAAATTCGGTCATCAGATTTGTTTGTCCATTAATGTGCCAAGTTATTGCTTATTGTCTTTGTATTGAGCTTTTTTGTATATGTGTGCAGCCGCTTTGACAACTTTGGATTATATTTCAAAGCTAAATTTGTTTTTTGAAGAATAATTTTACAAAAAAGTGACGAAGAAACCCCTAAATAAATACTAGATACAAATTTTAAAATTTAAAATCAGCTTTGTAATACTATAATCCAATGTTATGCCAACAGGCTAGAACTTCCGTCATGTGCTGTTAGGCCCACTGGTATCCTTGTTAGTAGAATGATAATTGCTGTTAGGCCCACTGGTATCCTTGTTAGTAGAATGATAATTGCTGTTAGGCCCACTGGTATCCTTGTTAGTACAATGATAATTGAAAACACACGTCTTTGTCTGTCAGTACCTCTGAAAGATTTACCATATGAAGTGTGCTAACAACAATTATGTTTCCAGCCAATTCTGACCAGAAAGACCTCCACAATTGCAGATGCAGACCCGGGCATCCAGCTATCACTTCTTTATGATACTTCAGAAGTTCAGATGAGCACAAAAGGATGGAACTGCCTAAGATGAATTATACTTATTTTCTTGAATTACAGAATCCATTCCTGATCAGTAAAAATTTGTGCAACATGATTTCACCCGAAAGGCGCCTTTCTCTAACCCAACGAGAATAAACTCCATGCTAATTGGTTTACTGTTTCTGTAGTTCTCTGGCTGAAAACATGATGCTAAGTGAGGAACAGATCAAGACTCAAGGTGTGACAAGATTGGAGGGCCTATTCATCTCTACCTATCGATGGCTCGACCTGAACAATGCTACAGACCAGGGGGCTTGAGAAATGGGATAGGGAAGAGGCTCTCCACATCGACCTGGGTACCAACAACGTTGTTCACAATCTCGTTTGAAACAGTCGTGCCTTTCCAACCATTGAACCAAGGGCCTCCACCAACTTCTAGTGCCGCCATGTTGCTTGTTGCGTCGAGTATCATCTGAAAACAACTAGGAATTTTTATACATTGTAGCCTTGTTGGTAATGCACCATATAATCTTGTTACAGTTTTTTAGAGTAAATAAGAAGAGTTTTCTTGATTTGGATCATGGTTACATGCCTTGATGACTATCAATGAAGTCAGTCACTATATTCTGTTCAATAAAAGTGTCTATACTGAACAGTGACCATGTATGTGCAGAATCAGAAATTGATCCCACAATGTGCTTAGGTAAAGGCTAAAGAGTGTTATTTAAATATTTTCTAGTATTTGAATATGGAGAGCATGACAGGACAGATAGTATCATGCATATATTATCATATATGAATTAATAAATTTTCAGTTGCTCCGGGGGCAGATAACTATAGAGGCCATCAATCCATCAGAGTTCATTGTGTCCTTAACTTTCAATATTTCCTAAGGCAAAATAGTGGCATTAGGTTGTTTGGATCCAGGGACTAAACTTGAGTCCCTGTCACATCGGATGTTTGGACACTAATTTAGAGTATTAAACATAGACTACTTACAAAACTAATTACATAAATGAGAGCTAATTCGTGAGACAATTTTTTTAAGCCTAGTTAATCCATAATTAGCACATGTTTACTGTAGCATCACATAGGCTAATCATGGATTAATTAGGGCTAATAGATTCGTCTCACGAATTAGTCCAGGATTATGAAATGGGTTTTTTCATTAGTCTACGTTTAATATACTTCTAATTAGTGTCCAAACATCCGATATGACAGAGACTAAAAATTTTAGTCCCATCCAAACAGCCCCAAGCTAATCTAGAAAAAAATAGTATTACTACTTCCGTCCCAAAAGAGTTTGTTTTCTCTACACCTATCTAGACAAGTGCTTGTCCAAATTCATGTATAAACTCTTTTTGGAACGAAGGTAGTAGTAGACTTTTGGGCCGCATACTGATTTGCATATTATATGCTACACCTGGCCCTCCTTGTGAATTGCATAATAAAGTTCAATTTTCGAGGCAGCTAACCCAACTGGCACCTTAGATTTTGCAACAAGAGTAATAGTGCAATAATACATCAGCTATCTGAAAAATTCTGATGGCCTTATTATCATGCATGCATACCTTTCCCTTGCCACCATCATTTCTCTTTTCCCACATTTGCAGCCTCAGATCACCATAGCAGGTGTCTTTGCATGCTGGCACTAGTCCAGCCTCCATGGTTGGAGCTCGCAAAGCAGTGCCTGGTTCTTTTGTGGTTGCTTCTATTTCAACCTGTAGAAAAGTAGCAATGCATGTTAAGGGTCGCATTCACCAGGTGCTAGGCACTAGTCCGGTGATAGATCAGCTCCTGGCACTTAATTGGATACTAGGCCAGCAGGCTGCCTAGCACCTAGATAATCTGCTTTTAGAACATTGAATGCTAATCAAGGAACATAGAACCACATAAGTAACCTTACAACCTAAGAGAATCTATAATACAAGTAAGAAAGCTAAGTGGGAATCTTGCTCGAATGTGAACAGTAGCCAACTAGCACAGGCACTGCATTACATTTTCAGCACGCTGGATGATAATTACCAGATGATTTTTGTTCTCGCCGGACAACTTCCAGTGACCCCAAGGGGCAATGTCCCAGCTTACTGTCCCGGTCCAAGGCACAAATTCATAGAATTTTCCCTCATAATGAATTCCAATCTGCAGGGAACAAACAGAACTGTTATGTATGTGCATAGTTAAATTCGTAAATCTTCTGTCTGATCATTGTATGCTTCCTCTTATGAAAGTTAATATGCAGGGCACAAAGCAAACAAGCATCTTATTGAAATTACTGGCTAAAGAAAATATATCTATTACCTGGTCTCAATAAATACATGGTTTTGTTGATGTGGATGTGAGTACAAAAGCAAAGCAAGAAAGTGGATAAGAATGACGTTGGACCTTCTATAAAAGAGGAAGAAACCATAATAACATCACAGAAACACCACAGGACATTTAAAGGAAACAAAGCATGCTGCACTTCTTTTTGGAACAAGAGATTATTCCAACCCTGTCTCAGGCTGCACACAAGCTTATGCTGCCAATGCTTTTTACTCACCCTGGTGGCTTTTCTCTATGTTGGTTGTTTCGACTGTCAGAGGTCTAGATGTAGTGGTTCTGTGGGATGAAAAGTCGCCTAGATACATACAATTAGTGGAACTTTCATGATACATACACAAAAAAGATCTAAACTTAAAACCACTGCGGTAAAGGGGATTCTAATTTGTGGCATAACCATCACCAGAAATACATTTATCCACTAAATCCATAAAATGTTGTATCAATGACCAGTCCTGAAATGAAAATAAACCCATACTTCGGAAATGGATAAGATTTTGTCAGTCAAAATTTTTAGGCCAACTGGTTGATCAATAATATTCCCTTTTGCCTTACTGGCAGTCTGGCAGACATCCAGCAATCAAGCTTGCATGATGAGCTAAGTTGCAGAACAAATTAGAAGTATGCATCAGATTAAAAGCTGAAAGTATCAGGACTCTACCAGTGAAGGACTTTCATAGGTTTCGCCCAATCCAATTTTCCTTAATCCGCCAGCAGCCGTTAATGCAACTTCACCAGATGCGCCTGAGAAGACATTGCATTGGACCTGTATGAGCAAAGGTGTTCAATCAGTTAGTTTGGTCATTCATGTGAAGTTTTGAGTCAAACTAAAACATACTCTCTCCATTCACGTTAACTTGTCACTTTTAACCATGGCACATAAATTTGTGTAATCATTTGTTTTCATGTTAAATGACCATATTGCCCTCCACAACTAACTAGATAATTAATATGGATAAAATTGGAAAATGTGCATTACGAAACGTGAAGCGACAATTATTTGTAAACTAGCTATATCATGAATATTTAAAAGTGCATAACCTCTATAACTATGACTAAATGTACCAGTAAAATTGACTACTTTCAACCGACCACACTATGTTTAAAGAAGGTATTTTTTATAATGACGCACTACAACCATCATATTGCATGCCATTCTTGAAACCTTCATGCATATTGGGTTTGTTCAGAACATTCACCCAGCTTCCTTTGATAAAGAGATGCAGGATGAGATGCAAGCCAAACATTGCCCTGTGAGCAAGGAACTAACAATATCCTTGCTCAATGAGGTGAGATTGCCAGGCAAAGCAAGCATTTTTGTTGTTACTGGAGGCCTAAACTCTCAAATCCAGGTGAGGCAAGGGATCTAAACAGCCCAAAAGCTACTACGGGTGAAAATTACTGGCAACACAAAACACAGAATTACAGCAAGAAACAGCATATTTTCTATCTGTAAATGAAGCAAAACTTATTCAGTATTCCAGTGTATCCATTACATCAGGATTAATGGTCAGAAAGAAGATAGAAAAACGCACCCAATACCACTTCCTCGGAAAACCTGCACCCCAGTTCTTTTCTGAATAAGAAGGAGCATTTTCAAATTCAAACCGCTCTCCGTCCCATTCAATCCATCCTGAGTAGTTAAGTTGCAGAAGTTAGTATTGAACTATTAACTTAATATTATTATAACCTTCCTAACACTATATCATATCACCTCAATCAATCGTGCGCTACTACAGGACTGAACTGGAGAAATCATACTGAATGGAATAAAAGGATTGGACATATAGATAGGACTAGCCACATTTCCTGGTATTTTTTAGTGCAATTTGGATTCCTACAGAAATATTAAAGAAAAAATTTGAAATAAAGCTTCATCAATGGAAAACCAATTTTCACATTTTAGGCTAAGAAATACAACTCCATCGTACATGATAGTTTTACACATGAGAGATGAATGTATCATTCAGTAAATTACTCAGTGGCACATGTGCCATCTACCTAGAATGAAAACCAGTAGGTAAAAAGAAAAATTAAATATCTCTCTGTTCAGTTTATCAAATACAAAGAAATACAAACCTGTGGATAAGCCACCAGCCATGCATATTTGCCAATGAGGTTCAAAGAAAGGAAAAGCAGCAAGCCAACCAGCAGTTGATTTCTGCTTTGACGTGACATCACCCCAGCCATATACTGGTCGAGTGCTGTACTCCCACCTAGCTGTTTGGACATTTGGCACATACTTTGACCTGACAGGGGAGCAACAGGTAATTTAAATTTTAATTGTTCATTTAATAGCAATAAAGTGTAAACTCTCTTTTCTACTCAATCCCCATTTACATTTTGAAGGGAAACATTAATTACGGTATTGTATCCAGTCCTGACATAAACTGCTAGGAGTTGTTCTCTAGGATTTGCATGTAATATAAGCATCATCATAGTAGTAATAAACACATTGCATAACATTACTAAATAAATCTAAAAGCATTGTCAAGGTCTTTTTTTTTCTTATAATATGTAACATTCGATACAATCAAACCATCCAGAGCAATTTTCTTAATTACCTGCAATCGTGGTTACACACGAACTACTGTTTTTTCCTAAAAAAAATTTATATTAAGTTAAGTGCAATGTATGAGCAAAGATGGTGTCGCATCACCTTTCCTCTCTACAGTTGAATTTGCTATTAGAAATGTGTTTGGGCACAATATATAGTTCAAGAAATTTGGAGCACCTAAAGGATAGAAACTTCTATATCCCTCTCTGACAAGGCAATAAGCATATCAAGTGTGTTGTCTTTCATGAACTTCAAAAGTGACAGCGAAAGAGCTATGTTCATTTTATCATTTTACGGTAAATTTCACAAAACAGCAATTATATGGTTAAAACTATCACTTTGCTGCAACTTTAGCAACATATTTCACAAAATTGCAACAATAGCAAACGATTTTATCAGAAAGCTACAACTTTATCCCCCTATGTGTTTATGACATGTGGGCCCAACTTGCAGGAGCATGAGTATGGTATATGTGTATAGCATGTTGGTCCAAACTTGTCAAGCAAATAAAGTTGTAGTTCTATGATAAAATCATAAAATGTAGTTGCAGTTCTCTGAAATGCCTAGCTAAAGTTGTAGCAAATTAATAGTTTTGACAAATAGTTTTAGTTTTCTAAAATTTACTCATCATTTTGTCTTGTCATATTTTCAATTGCATAAATGCATAATTCCATTTTACAGATTAGGAAATCCATCTGCCTGATTTCAAAATTCAGATTGGCAGAAAATCCTGCCATCATGGTATTCGAAGGATACTAATATCTATTATCCTTTTGTACAAACAAGCAAACCTTCCTCTCCAAATAGTTTCGTACTAAGCAGATATTTCAAATTTTGTACATGATTCTACAATATTATATTTTGATTGACCAGAATACAATTCTCAGGTTATTTCATTTAGCATTGTGTTGATGAGCTAAAAATAAATAAATTCTCAACATGCAGATCCAACTATTCTTTATAGTTCAGCTATGGAAAGAAGCATTTCGCACTAAATTGGCAAAAAAAAAAAGCTCAGTAAGTAAACTGTAATGACTTTTCAATAAAACATAGAAACATAATAATAGTTACAAGAATAGATCTTAGATAAACATCAAGATGCACATGCCTTCCATCATCACGTATAAAGCCTTGATGCCAAATCGGTGTCACTTGGAAGCCTTCCAAAACTCGACTAGAAAATTCCTAATGAAACATAATAACCGTTGATTACTTGAAGAAAGCCATTGGCATGTAAAGCAATGTAGAGAGTGATAAGTTACAAATCAGAGGAAATATCAGGGTAAACAGAATAATAGATAAGACATCTCATTATTTAGTAAAAAACTTGCACGCTGAGAAAGGATCAAAGCTTACAAGAATGTATACTGCGAATCTCCCTTACAGGCACACCAGTTACTAAATAAACATTTTTTTACTTGAATTCTTTAATACAGAAGCACTGCACAGTATGGACAAGGAACGTTCACAATAAGCAGCACCCCTAAACAACTAGATGATGTTAAGTATATGCATTTTAGTACATACATTAATATTTATTATTAATATTGCTAGGTGAAATTTAATCTTGTTATTGAAAAGAAAAATCATGCACATTAGGTAGTTGGTGAAATAATCATATATAATTCTAATGCATAAAGAACCAACCATGCTAGATATGAAAGGTAGTCAGTTATAACCACAAATTAAACAAGAAAACTAAGATTTTTTAATGAATTCACTGGATATCAAATAGATGTGGAGTAGCTCAGGGAATGGCATTTAAAATATGTTAATAGGAAAAAATGTTAAGTCGAGAATAGTTGCAGATCATTATATGAGTTTTTGCAATTCATAAGAATCCATAAAGAATCTACCTGAGGGGGAACCTCCCCTTCTGGGGGTGTTGAACCATTATTGGGAATGAAAGTGTTTCCGAGCATTAGTTCATGCCTACCTATCGAAATGCAGCTTATTAATTTGGAAATCAACATACTGTGATGCACTACTAAAGTTCCATATGAACAGGAAAAACAATACCAACTACAAATAACAGAAGCATGAAGTAATCAATATCTGCACTGCATCTTAGTTTGCATTGTTCTGACTTTTGATCTGCAGTTTTGTTTACTACTTTTTACCTTTATAGATGCATGGAATGCACACTACATCCAAAACAAATAAGACTCCTAAGAATATATGCACTTGAACTGTTTGGGAAGATGTAGGATGAGTATGAAAGTACAAGTATGTCCGTCAAAAGAACAACATGATTTCAAATTAGTTCTGATCTTATTAGGTTTTGCGAATATAAACCAATAGGAATTGTTGTCAAATTGACATCTTAGTTAACTTTGATAATGACAGAAGGCTGTAAAGTAGTAATTGTTAGGTATCCCTAACTAATAACCACTTGTTAAGCACATTAACTAGATTCGGCAGCACAACACTACTATCAAGACTGGAACCAACTTATTGGTCAGAACAGGTTTGTGATGAGCTACACAGGTACACATCTATATCTTTTTCGAGAACTAGACCACAAGGTCTTTCTAATATAAGCCCCTGTTGTTATCAACATATTTTTCACAATATAATTCCCTGTTGTTATCAACATATTTTTTTCACAAATTTATTTCCTCAAATCAATCTCTAATATGAAGAAAGCTTGCTTTTACAAAATAGTTGATTAGGTCTCATCTCAAAAAGGCTGATTAGAAATTCTAAAGGTGCGTGAAAGAGGACATGTTGCATACTTGCATCGTACTAAGCAACCTCTTCCGTTGCAAATTCAGGTGATGGTTCAGAATAAAGCTCTGTGACAAGCTTCTTTTCATCAATCTGCACCAGACAAGAAGGATGGAAGGGAAATGCAACAAGTTCGTTGAGTTCAGTTAACCATGAAAAAGCGGCTATGATTTCAGGCGTTTGGTTGGTATTGTTTTGTACTAGTTGTTAATAACCTTCTTCTATTCTTGCTTTATTAAATATCTCACAGTCAGCTCGTTAGGATTTTGCGCAGAACAGAGAGCTGATTGTTAGGGCGAATATGTATTCCTTTCACCATTGAATGGAAATAAAAATATCCTAGATGAAATGTCTTTGAGGGTGAATGTGAAAAAGACTGGATCTAGAAAAAGTAGCTTACTTCCCCAAAAGTTATTGGATTTCTCGGTGAACTGGCATATGTACTTATCATCGGCACCGAGAATCTGCGCCCCGACGCCAGTGAAGCGCGAACCATGTATGACCCGATCCAGATCACTCATCCCATCTCGGAACAACGGGTTCTCGACAGAGTACATGAAGCAGAAGCTCTGCCTGCACTCGGGAATGGACACCTTGAAGTACCATCCCTCAAAGAAGGGCCTCGCCGTGCCGTCATAGTGATACCTGACAGCATCATCCCATCACATCATTTCAATTAGGCATACTGAATCTCAAACATGCATGATGTTAAAAGGATTGCCGAAGAATCCGAGCTAAAGCAGGAATCCAAACTGAATCCTACATTTCTGAATCAGAATCGAGGGTATAATGATCAGTCTCCGGGCGACGGCTTACCCGCTGTGCGGCGTCCGCAGGGCCCGGTCCCGCGGCGTGGGGGCGTAGACGGGCGCCGCCACCGCCGTGGAGGGGGAGGGGGAGGAGGAGGCCGCGCGCGGAGCGAGGGCGCGGCGGTGGCGGCGTGGGGCGCAGCGGCGCGGCGGGGGAGCAGGGCGTGGGAAGGAGACGGCCACGGCGGCGGCGGCGAGGTCCATGCTGATGCTGCGGGCGGGCAGCAGCTGACGCGAAGTGTGCGGGCAGGGGACCTCGATCGATCGGTGTGGGCTGTGGAGGTAGCGAGGTAGTGGGGGCCCACCAATCAGGGCAGTTGTGCTGCTTACGTGGCGGGCCGTGGTCCATGTGATTGGGATGGGACTTGGGGGTTGAGGGCTCCACGTCTCTAATGTTTGCCGCCGGCCCGCCGCCCTGTTGGCTGGATCTCACGTCGTCACCTGTCACCGAGCTACAAACGGCAGATAAGGCTGTGTTTAGTGTCACGTTAAAATTAGAAGTTTAAAAAAATTAGAACAATATAACGGAAAAGTTCGAAGTTTGTGTGTAGTAAAGTTTGATGTGATAGAAAAGTTGAAGGTTTGAAGAAAAAAGTTGAAATCTAAACAGGGCCCAGGGCTGATTTTGCTACTACCTCCGATCCGTCCCAAAATGTACGACGAATCTAGACCCTCCGTTATGTACTCCCTCTGTCCTAGAATATAGCAGTTTAAGATGCGATAAGTCTCATTCTAGGACGATGTATCTGGATATGATCTTATCCCATACAAAGTTGTTATATTATGGAACGGAGGTAGTATATTCATTGTTTAAAAATAAGTCAAATCTTATCGTACTTAGCAACATTCTTTAGAGATATTAACAATTTATTTAAAACAACCCACATAAAACAGTGCAAGACTTTGTATTGATATAACCAAAAAAAAATTACAAGATCATACTCCCGAGAGACTACGTAAGGGAAAAAAACAAGCCAAGCCACGTCACGCGTCTACAACAAGCCATCACTGTTGAGGAGTAGGCCACAACACCCCCCCCCCCCCCCCACAATCCCATAACCATCCACGCCTTTGTGTTGAAGGGGAAAACAGTGAGAGAAAAGATGGAATCTTCTCCCCCTCACCACCCCATCTAGCATGGCCAACTTGTACTAACTAGGCGTCACCGCAAGAGACAAATTGTCTGGAAAATAGCTTAGAAGAAAATGGGTATCCAAACAATGTCTCCAGGGAGGTTAAGACACCGAGGATGCCTACGTCACCCTTCCCGAGAAATTAGGATGTAGTTTTCACCCGAAAGATTCCATCAGGAAGAGGAGGGAAGAAACCACGACAACAACCCCAGAAGGGTTGTGACGCCTAGCAGTGCCGCTGTTGCCGGCCTCGAATATGTTGGGCTTTCACCGGGACTCTTCCTATCTTCTCTATCAAGGTGTACATGTCACTAGTAGCTACCACCATCTAAACACCTTCAACACGTAGCCACCACACCGGTGCTCATTGTCGGTCGGCCAATAGGTAGGAGCTCGACATTCCGATATGCTCCACTTCTTCCACGTCTTTGAGTTGCAGAAGTAGAGGGTGAGAGAGAAGAGTGGATCCGCTCTTCCCAGTATAAGCCTGCCAACGTGGCCATCTTGTAGTGGCTAGCCGTTGCCTCAAGAGGGCACGTGTCTGGAGAAGAGTTTGCCTCATGCCACCTAACGCCCACCTCTGCACACCATCATCATTGTCGTCATCTCAAGTAGCCTGCCCTCGTCATCGCAATCTCAGGAGTCAGGCCGTCGGCCAAAGCCACGACCACCTCACCAATGCGCCACCGTCTACCCCATCTCTATCTACTACAACATAGGGCGACGCACCATTGTGTGTCCTCCACTACGACCCAAGCTGTTGCGATCACACCTACCAGCGTCATCGAATGCCAGGCCAGCCAAGCCCGTTGTCGACCCGCTTGCCATCGAGCAACCCACGCCCATGGCCGTGCATCCAACACCAGGCTGGCATAGCCCACTTGCCACCAACAACGCTGATTGCCACATTGTCACTGCCATAGTCCGCTGCCCAAGGGTTCAACAAGCCACCGCGACCCTCCAATCTAATCCCTCTTCAGAGTGACAGTAGATCTAGGCAGGAGGATCATGTTGGATCTAGCCAATGCCACATCTAGTCATCCCTGAACCGCCGGAGCAATAGAAGCCGCCATCACTGCACCTCCACCCAACCTAGCCGCAGCGGTTGTTGTTGAGGTACAGTGTCCATGCTAGCTCCGCTTCTACGGCCACCAACACTGCTTGCATGTCATCGTCACCGCAACCTCCATGGACTTCAAAGAGGAGGAAGAAGACCCCACCGTCACCATCCTTATAGCCACACCTCCACTACTACGAAAACCATCTTTCGTGGCGGCCATTTTGGGTTTTCGCTGGCGGAATTGGGAGCCGCCACAAAGCAAAGGCCAGTGAAAATCAAGATCTTCACTAGCGGTTATCGACCGCTAGCGAAAAAACATTTTCGATGGCGGTTGTCTTAAGCCAGCCGCCAGCAAAGATCCATTTTCGCTGGCGGCTAGTTTAAGATGGCCGGCAGCGAAAATGTTTTTTCGCTGGCGGTTACACTATACCAGCCGCCAGAGAAAATACTAACCAAGTTTAAAAAAACGACGGACGGAGCGAACGCTCTGTCCGCCTCCGCCTCCGTCAACGGTCCATCCACCCAAGCATGAGCATCACAAAAATCAACTTAACAAAAATTTGAATCATCAGCGCGCGGCTGCAGTATGGCATCAACCACCCTAATCCATTCACACATCACAAATTCACCCCAAATCTCATAATACATTCAACAGATTCATTCACAAATCACAAATTCACCACAAAGTAACACATCCATTCACAAATCACAATAAAATACCAAAAAAATCCATCCACTATTCTCTACAAAAAAATCCACTTGCCTCAAGGATGGCAGCCACGTCGAGCCATGAAGAGGACGATGACGGGGAGGATGCCACCACCTCCGCCTCGCCGCCGCCACTACAGTGCCGTGCCGTAGCCTCCATCATGGCCCGTGCGCCAAATCTGAGAGAGGGAGAGGGAGTGGTGGCGGCGGGGGAAGGGGAGGGAGGAGTGGGGGAGAGAGACCTGGGGAGGCGGGCCACCTCGATCCGCATGCTCCTCCGCTCCGGATGTGGTCCCGTCGCCAGATCCACCGCGAGCTGCTCGGGCGCCACCGCCTCGGGCGCCGCCGCCACGCGCCGCCACGATCCCGCCGCCGGTCGTCTTCCCGCTCCCCCCGCCGCCACCGGAGCTGCTGCTGCAGGGCTCGCCACCACTGCTAGTGGGGAGTGAAGGGGAGGAGACGGAGAGGTGGGTGGAGAGGACAGAGGAAGCGGTGGGTGGAGAGAAGACATGAAGTGGTTTTAAAATCATATGGCAAGGGTAAAAAACGCCTGAAAAACTTTTTTTTTCTGGCAGAGATGTTTAGTAGCCGCCAGCGAAAACACGATTTTTCCAAGAGGACGCTTAAGAGGTCCGCCTCAAAAAATAGAGTTTTTTTTATGGCGGATCTCTTAGCGTGGCCGCCAGCGAAAATACATTTTTGCTGGCAGTTCGTAGCCCCCATCCATCGTTACATTTTTGCTGGTGGTTTTTGCGTATGGCCGCCAGCGAAAATTATAGGGTGACGCCATGAAAAATCGTTTTTCTAGTAGTGCTTTCTCTGGCGAGCTACTCAGGCGGCAGTGAGGTAGGGAAAGGGTTAATGTGTGGTGGCGGCGCGGTGTCTTGGTTGCTGCTCGAGCCATCCCCTTGGAGTGACGCAGGGGCAGAGCTCGCTGAACTACAGAACTATGGGTGTATAAGTCTTGCTGTAAATTTATTTAATAATGAATATGAATCTTGCCTCTATCCACACATAGCTAAAAGTTACACATATTACTCCAGTATTTTAGACTCCACATCTTACAATCATGAACATCAAAATACAAAGAGAAAAACTACTCGTTTTGTTCAGAAAAAATCAACCCGTAGAAGCCCAAAGTAAATTTAGTACTAGTAACAAAGGACCAAAATATCGTCGGTTAAAGTATATCCAATCATTAGTACTTTTTTCAATAAGACTTACTACGGGACACTAAAAAAGTGCAGTCTTTACTTCCAGACAATATAAGAATATGAATTTTCCTAAGGACACTTAAAAAATGTGGTAATTTACCACAGAACACAGGTACATTATAATACAACATCCACCCAATTGAAGACAGAAAAACCACGAAATATATCGATGTTTTCTTTATCTTCTTCTCCCTTCTCTAATCTTCCGAAAACGGATACCATCATGGTGGAGCTATCGTGGGCCTCTACGTCATGAATCATGACTAAGTGGCCCTTAGTCGGTGATGACGAAGCACCCAAGACATAGCAGCCAGGAGTCACCACTACACTGTTGTGGCCCTTGGGATTGCGACAAAGTACTTCGAGCGCAACAGTTGGCGGTCATCACCATACCATCACAGGCGATTTGGCCTATCCCTCGGCCAGATCAGCCATCATCGGATCCACTGTTACCCATTCTTCTCCTACCAGGATCTAGCATAGTTCATCCTCCTCATCGTCCTCCAACACACGTCATCGTCAGCAGTCGATTGAGTGAGCTTCCCTAAACCCGGCAGCTTGGTAACGACTAACAACATATCATCTTAGCTAGTTGGTTGTAATTATTCTATTTACTATGCCCTTCATCCTAAAATAAGTTTATTTTTCACCCATACCATACATGCCAATATAAAACCAAGAGGACTGGAATACCCCAACTTTATCAAATCTCAAAGTACTTATTCCTCTCTTTATCTATTCTCAATATATTTATTCCTTTACTTTCACAAACTCTGATGAAGTGATTGCTAAGGGCCATTCGAGACGCAGGATTGAGAAAAGATAGGAAAAGAAAAACATATGAATATGATGTCATACTCATTGGATTCCAACAGGATTTTGAAACACATGAAACTTTTAAAATATTATTTGAAGAGCACATAGGAAAACACATAGTAATTTTATACATACAAAGAGGAAAACATGAGGTGAGACCTCATGCTTATTTTCCTTTAAACTTGTTCTAGAATGATCCATTCCATAGTAATTTCAAAGGAACGGGAATGAAACAATCATTTGTTTCAAAAGATTTCATAGGATTATTTCCCATAGGATAAAATCCTCTAGAATTTATATGCTTTTCTTTGTTTTAAAGAGATCCTAAAATAATTTATTTTTAGACAAACAAAGATGAAAAAATTGTCAATCGTTTGTTCCAGCTTGCTATGCTTGTTGAGAAAGAGTCGCAGGAATACCAACAAAAGAACTAGATCAGTATTGGCAACTCCCTCATGTCAAGAACATCGACCACGACTGGACAAGCTAAGTTGTCAACAAGCTTTCATACCGTGCATCCACCAGCGAGCACACGACCTTCTTCCACCGCTGGAGCAATGCTATCACCGCCACCTACTACACGAGTTTTGGATTCTAGTACTAACATTTTGTAGATATCTGTGGATGACCAAGGTAATATGGAAGAGAAGAAAGGCGCGCAAAAAGTAGGTCTACTCGTTGCTCCATGCATGCTTCAAGAAAGTTTAGTTGAGCAAGCGTCTACAATTTCTGAACATGAAAACAAAGGTAATGATAATGGTGCTACATTTACTCAAGGTATGCATAGATATGATGCGCCAAATATGTCCACTACTTATACTAGATTAGAGAAACCCATATGGAAATAATTACTCAAGACATGATGCAGATATGAAAATAGTTAAATTTTTATGTGCTAACGGCATTCCATTTAATGTATTGAGAAGCCCACAATTTGCTGGAATGGTCACAGCCATTAACAAAGCTCCTAGTGGATACAAAGGTCCATCCTCTGAGAAGGCAAGGACAACTTAGCTAGATGCATGCAAAAGAAGCGTAGAACATGATTTGGCAATAGTCAAAAGTACATGGTAATTTTCAGTTGCTAACCTTTTTCATCCTTGTACAGGTGCAAATTTGTTAAACTTTTAACTGAATATTGAGTTATTGACTATCACTTCTCTTATTTTTGCATCAAGCAGGTGCACACAAGGTGTTTCTGTTGTGTCTGATGGATAGACTGATATAAAGAACAAGCCACTGATCAATGTGATTGCATCTAATACCCGAGGTTCATGCTTTCTATATGCAGAAGATTTCTCTAGAGTTGAAAAAAATAGGGGAAGCTATTGCAGAGTTCTTATTGAAGGCTATTGATGAAATTGGACCAAGAAATGTCCTTCAAGTAGTAACAGACAACGCATCTAACAAATATAGGAACACGTTCCTCTAGCATGGTATACCGTTTGTTGGTATTTCTTAATGACATTACTAGAAATATAATTCTCAGCAATAGCGCAAAAATACTTCTGATATATTATGGTTACAGAGTTCATCCGCAAGCGCACGGATATACCATTGTAGCATTTCACTCGAGAGTATTCTAAGGGTACCGTATTTGCTTAATCCCGTGGGAAGATTATAATAGAGAGAATCGTACTAATAATTTGTATATTACTTGTAATAACCAAAGTCTAGGCAGTGGTTAATATAATTCAAAGGGTAGAGTGACACTAAGCAGAAGCATTTATACTCATTCATAATTATCTAAGCTAAGTGGAAAGAAAATAGAAAAATTCTATTCCTATACTTCTAGTACACATATGTGGTGTTTGAATCTCCTGAAGATGAAGATTAAGTGTTTCACGCAAAATAAAGTGGTAATAGCGTGTGATTAATTGAGTTTTAATTATTATAAACTTGAAAAATGGATTAATCTGATATTTTAGAACAATTTTCATATAGAAAATTTCACACGAAACGAACCAATTAGCAGTTTGAAAAGTGTGCCACTTTAATCCAAAAATTAATCACACTTTCCAGGACATTCGAATGGGGCCAAATATATACATCATAGTTATATGATTACTTAGCTAATACCCTCTTTCCGATATCTTCCTGGTGCTTCGAGAAGCCACTCCTGATTGCCGAGTTCCTTATGACAATCCGTCATGACCATCCAACTGGGGCTAAATACGGAGGAGTACCCTCCCCAGGAAATTAACTTTGGACTACATATACGCGCGGAGGAATACCCGTACTGAGCTCTCACCATCAGCGGCCCACCTCGCTTACGCAGCATATAACCCCAACTAATGATATCCAGTAATCTAAACACCACGCTTAAACTACCGAATACTACTCTAATATCATCATGATGACATAGAGTCATCGTAAATACGATCATTATACCCACACCATTGCATCTCCCAGATAAGCTAGCATCATAATAAATATAACTTGGATATATAATAAAGTTGGTATTCGTATACTTGAAAAGTAATACAATACCAAAGTAGTATAAAGAAGAATATTCCAAATAAAGTACAAGACTTACAAAAGAAGGAAAAGCTACTAGAGCCATACCCGAATTCGTCCGAAGACTCCGAGGACTGAAGATTCTATTCTATTTCTATTCCACTATACTATAGAGACTATACTAAACTTGAGAGATGAATGAAGCTTCTTGCTTGAGGTGTGTCTTGAAATGGAGAAAGAGAGCTCCTTTTATAGCCTCCCAATGACGGTTGTGACGGTTGGAATGGTCAGAAATACCCTCCAACCGTCATTGGGAGCTAATCTACACCGCCCAGGCAAAGCCCTGGATCAAACGGCTGCGAGGGGGGTTCGGCCGAACCAGGTTTTGGCTGGTGGCCTCCTCTCTTGCTCCCATATGCAGACTTGTGAATTTTGGCCCAATTGGTCGTGTCATTTCTGAGTTCTTGGCCTATTCATTGATAAATCTGATTCTCGACATCGTCCGATTGATTGATCGTCTATTTTGATGTTGATTCTCCTTTATTTTATGTTCATTCTCTGCAAGAGGTTAGTAATCCTAGTGCTAGTGGAATATTTATTAATTAAACACAAATATGCATTGCAAGCATGGCTAGTTCTCTTTTATTTGGATAGTATTGACGGGCAAAACTGATCGCTAACGACCGTCAACACCGTTCCGAACAACCATGGAACACGTTCCATCTATGGTTCCGTAGAGTTCCAGATTGTCGTTCCAAAAAATTAAGCTAGGAACACGTTCCACCTATAGTTTCGAAATTTTGGAAGAGGTATACTCCTCTAGTTCCATGCTTTTGGAAAATGGCATCCCACGTTCCACGTTCCAGTTCCTCGTTCCAGTTCCTCGTTCCATCGACCCATGAACTTTTGTGACTTAGGTTTAGCCAAAATTTGGATGAAACAAACTTGTAATGCTGATTATTCAACCTAGTAGTCATGCTGCCTATTGGGACCATACCTTGACCAAATATGCTCTACCGAATCTTTCTTCAAAGCGTAGTGCGTACCTCGATCTTGTACACGTTGATCATGTTGGAGGACTGATGTCGGATGGGGTCCCGATCTTCTGATAGGTAATTTATCTTCCCATAACCAGAAAAAAAATCATTCATCCTTTGAGTATGTTTTCAGAGTGCAAAGTTGTGCATTGATTCATATCTAGTCCTTACTATTGTCGGGTGCTTGCTTGAGCTAGAGTTGAGTCTAGGCTAGGCCAGCACATTGACTAGTACTTTGAACTATTATTCAATTTTGCATTTTTTGATTAGCACAATTATGTTCCTCTGCTAATATATATTGTGCCTCCCAAGCTCCACATATATACTTCTGGTGAGCACCACTTTGATCCTTGCAATTGCCACATCACGTCCTTCAAGGTGTCACGAACCAGTCACCAGTTGTACCGTCCATAGCACTGCTGGTAAGGCACTTGTAAGAGCTTGATAAGGTGCTCCATTTGGCTGAGTTGTTGAGAGGCACCACTACACCACGTAGCAGATTATTAGGGATAACCTTCACTGTTTGTTGTTGTTTTTGTGTTTGCAATGACATGTATGGGTGGCGCTCAAAATCAACGATACCAACAAGGTGACAATAATCACGTGCCCGATGATCCTTATTCTAAGGTTAAGTTTAAAATACCATCCTTTTCGAGTTATTATGATGCTGAGAAATACTTTGATTGGGAGATGACAGTAGAGCAAAAGTTTAGTGCCCACCTTGTGCCTGAGCAACATAGAGTTCGATAAGCCAGTAGTGAGTTCAAAGAGTTTGCTTATATTTGGTGGTCTGGGTTTGCTGTAGAGAGAGCTTTACCTACTACTTGGAAAGAACTTAAGGTAGCTATACGTGATAGATTTGTTCCACCATCTTATCTTAGAGAATTAAGCAAGAAACTGATGTGTTTAGAAGAAGGGAATAAATCTGTACAGGATTACTATGGTGAGCTACAAAAAGGATTGATGCGACGTAGCATAGTGGATGGAACTGAGGATTCCATTTGTCGCTTTTACATGGGATTGAGGCGCGAGATTCAGGACATAGTAGATAATAAGGAATTTAACACTGTCAACCAGTTGTTTCAGTTTGCTATGCTTGCAGAGAAGGAATTGCAGGGGCGTAATCAACAGGTCAAGAACAAGGCGAGCACGTACACGCTGCGGGCGAAGCCATCTTCGGGGCTGCCCAAGCCCATCTCTTTCTGGGTGACCCCACCAGCGAGCAAGCGACCAATTGCGCCCGGAGTTTCTGCAGCACCAAAACCACCTCACCCACGACCTGCAGATTCAGGTAAAGGTTCTTCGCAGGTATCCACCAAGAGTGCCTCATCTGTCGCTTCGACGGGACGCACGCCCAGGATTCAGTGCCACCGCTACCATGGATTTTGCCATGTGTAGAAGGTTTGCCTAAGTCAACGGGCATACGTTGCTACGGAAGATGGCTACATCAACACCTCCGACGTTGAAGATGATGAGGAGGAAGAGAAGAAAGATGAAGAGAAAAAAACCTATCTATAGCTCCATGCATGCTTGAAGAATGTTCAATTGGACAAGCACCTATAATTTGTGAAGATGAGAATAAATGTAATGATAATGGTGCTACAACTAATCAAGGTATGCATATTTATCATGTACCAACTATGTCCAGTACTTGTGCTACATTAGAGCAACCCATAGTGGAAACGATTGTTGAAATACCTTTGTCACAAAACAATTTGCTTGATGTTTCTTGTGATAAAGAAGAGTTGTGCGATGCTTCACTTATATCCATGCCACAACTAGTGAATGAACATGTTGGTTCTATAGTAAAGCCACCATGTGTTGAGTTTAAACATGTTATTCATATTGCTAGCGAGAATGAAGAGCTTAAATTGCTATCTTCTTTGAATACTTGGGGTTATATTCAATTTGATGATCTTTGTCCACTCAACTGTTTAGAGAAGAAATTATTTGCTAGATTTGAATTGCCATGTCCTTCTTATGTGATTTTTCATATTATAGGCAATTATGATAGTAAAGGAGAATTAAATGTGCATCGAGTATATATTTGTTTGAATTTGACTATACCTCCTTTTCATGATAAAATGTATTGTCTAGAGGACCACATGCGTATAAGTAATTCTCTTTCTAGTTCCTCTAGTTGTTTAAATGAGTTACAAGTTAATTTGCAAGAAGGGGAGTGTTGGGGTTTTTCGACTACAAAGATTTTAGAATCCAACCATATGGCCATCAAGAAATGTTCCTCACCGGATGTTGTGATAGATAAAGATAAGTTCAATACGCTCCATGACAAGGTGAAACCGAGGACGGTTTCCAATCAAGAAGGGGAGGATGATGAGGACACAACAAGCTCGGATATAACCATGACTAACTTATGTATTAATCAACCAAAGGTGCATATGTTTTATATTAGATTTACTTGTTATATATTTGAACAAATGTTTCTACACAATGAGTTTTGTGTGTTTTAGGTTTGCAAAGTTACTTGCTTGGGCGAAAGAAAAGAGACCGAGCGTAAGGAATGCATGGATGATTGAAGAAGTTGATTGGGGACCAAACCAAGACCTTCTCTAAGTTTTCTTTCATCTCACCACGTCACTTTTGGTCTATAGAAGACAAGAGATAAAGTCCTACAGGTTTTGAATTCGGATTCGGGCCTCCTGACAGCATCAACTTCAAACGGACCTAGCCGCTTATCTAGAAGGAATTTCAGGGCCCATGAGTACTTGTTGGAAATCTTATGGAATCTACTTTCAGATGGTTTTGGTCTCACGTCAAAATTCCTACCGAGCTGCCGGGAATCTGCAAAAAAAGACACGTATCTCATCTAGTCCGAATCTGATTTAGGTTTTGGGCCTTGTAATTGTGTCGTAGGCTTAGCCCAAGGGGGTGTGTGCCCTAGAGCAACCCTAGGACGTCCCTAATCATACTTAATCAGTAGCCGTCATCGTTTAGAGTCGGGTTTAGCTTAGATTAAACTGTAACAGTTTTGACGCTAGATCAGTTTGTGGAACCCCAAATTCGAGTGTTTAATCATTCATATGCAATTGTGTTGCAATCTATCTTGTTCATACTTGTGTTCTTCGATTCGCATGCAGGGATTAGCCTTCTCGGCGAGGTCAACCGGGTTTCGGCACGGTTGATAACCAGAGGAGACGTGGTGCTGCAATTGCAGGGCTCAATAGCGTGTTCGTTCAGAAGCCGGATCGAGTTGTGCCGCGACTCCGCCCAAATCGATTGTTTATCTATACCTATCGGAAGATCGGGACCACGCATTCCTCTTGTCTCTTGTCTCTTGTCTTCTATGGACCAAAAGTAACGTGCTGAGATGAAAGAAGACTTGGAGAAGGTCTTGGTTTGGTCCCCAATCAACTTCTTCAATCATCCATGCATTCCTTACGTTCGGTCTCTCTTCTTTCGCCCAAGCAAGTACCTCTGGAAACGAAAACACACAAAACTCATTGTGTAGCAACATTTGTTCAAATATATAACAAGTAAATCTAATATAGAACATATGCACCTTTTGGTTGATTAATACATAAGGTAGTCATGCTTATATCCGAGCTAGTTGTGTCCTCATCAAGGACAGCCTCAAATTCATCCAGTGCACCTTAATTATACTCGGGTTCGTCAACCTCGAACTCTCCATTGTTGTCGTTATGATCAAAGGGTGGGAGATCTCTCTTATCTTCAAGAATCATGTTCTGCAATATGATACAAGCCGTCATGATCAATCCAATGCCACCTATTTCCCATAATCGACAAGGCACAACAACCACCCTAAAACACGCCTTCAGGATGTTGAAGGCACACTCAATGTATTTTCTTATTGACTCTTGGTGAGCTGCAAACAACTGGTCTTTGCGACTTTGCGGTAACTTATACCCATTTTCTAATATACAAAAGATACAATAGAGCCTCTTGTAATTCAGCTCAAAGTTGTGTGTGTTGTGAAGTGAAGTGAGCTCCTCCTTTTATAGCCTCCATATGATGGTTACAACTATGGGAATTGTCCAAAACACCCTCCAACCGTCATTGGGAATAAATCAGGAGCATACACATGGAAGATGGCGATCAACGGCCTCAGAACAGGTTCGGCCGAACCCAAAAACCCACATTCTGGCCACTCCTTTGGCTGGGAGGTTGCTTAATGGGCCCCCAACATCATGTACTATGATTTGGCCCAATTATAAGTGGTTTTGATTGACATATGGGCCCTCCAATCCATGTAAATGTGTCCTGATTGTCCGGAGGTGTATTTTGTCGTATGACGGACGTGTTTTCTCCTTAATATACCTGCATTCAAATATTTCACCAACACTAGTGGAAATGATTAGGAATAATCCCTACCACTAAGTTGGATACCATATTTTATTTCATTATATGCAAGTATTGACGGTCAGATATTATGATTTAAGAATTGTCAACAGTATAACATTTCCTTCCATTGCCCTCAATGGGATCAGTGGAATTGTTGAGCCAAGCACTAACCAACAATTCAATGTAGTGGGGTAAACATACTAGTTTCACTCACCTTAATATCATCTTCATTTAAATAAAATGGAACAAATGTAATCTCACAAGAAACTCAATAGCACATAAATTGCATAAACCCTTTTACAGAAGTTTCGGCACCCTAAATAAGTAACTAAATTTAAAACCAATCAATACTCACAGTTAACAATTCTATAAAAATAACCCAACTCACTAACATCATCATATCAAACTAATCCATCTCAGTACCATCATCATATCTATCATCTACAAACTCCAAAAATCATCATCATTGAAGTAATCCAACTAACTCACTAACAAATAAACCAATGATACTCATCCACCACATGTACAACATTCACAAATAACTGACTTAACCAACCAATTATTCACCCATCACAGCAGTAGCATCATCAATACATAAACCAAAATAAATAGGATGAAACAAAAATTCTCACCAGCCTTAGGTCCTCATCATATGTGTAGTAGAGTTTGACCCTCCCGTCATCACCAGCTTGCGGTGGGGGATCTGGAATTGGCAGCTAGGGATTTGGCACTTGGGGTTGGGAATTTGCTGAAACCCTATGGTGCTGGCAAGATCTTGAGCCCCTTGTGCTGCTGCCCGTGAATCCACTACTAGAGGTGGAGGGGGTTGAGTGTAAAATGCAGGAAACTGTGAATGAGCATAGGGGAACATGAACTGGGGATGGACAAAGGCAGGTTGGCTCGAAGATTTGCCAAGATTGGCGACCAGATCTAGGTCATTGAACATGTTGGGGAAGCCAGTGGGAGGATTCGGATCCATGTCGACCTGCAAACAGATTGTTCTTAGAACTGCAAAGGAAAACCAAATCGACAAACAAAAATGGGGGTGGTGACTAGGGTGTACAGACCTAGGGTTCAGGATAAAAAGAACTAACCTTTTTGGGGGTTTTCTCCGATGGGGCTCGACGAGGCTCGCCGCGACCTACGGGAATGCCTGCGAATGATGGCCGACGATGACCGAGGTAGAAGGAGAGGGGCAAACCGGGCGAGCGAATGGCGAGAGGGGCGAGAGCGACAAGCTTGTACCCCTGTGGATTGAGAGAGGGGGGACCGCTCCAACAACGCGAGGAATCGACCTACACAACGCGGTGCCCAGACCCAAACCTTTGCCTCGCACCAACTCCCCGCGCAGAGGTGCGCGCACGTGCAGAAGGTCCACGCCTCCCTACGGGCGCGTGCTCCTCGACGCTTTTTGGCGGATGGTCTGATGTGGAGGGCTGGGGGTGCGGTCCATGTCCCCGTGTTGGCCATGCCCTAACAGGCTCAATGACAAGATGAAACCGATGACGGTTTCTAATCAAGAAAGGGAGGATGATAAGGACAACACTAGCTCGGATATGACCATAGCTACCTTATGTATTCATCAAGCAAAGGTGCATGCTTTCTATGTGAGATTTACGCGTTACATATTGCACTATGAGTTTTGTGTGTTCTCGTTTGTAAAGGTACTTGCTTGGGTAAAGGGAAAGAGACCGAGCACAAGGAATAAATGAACGATCATAGAGGTTGATTGGGAACCAAACCAAGACCTTCCACAAGTCTACTCCAATATTACCAGATCACTTTTGCTCCATAGAAGTCAAGAGACGAAGTTCATGCATATCTTAGATTCGGATTCGGGTCACCCGGCAGCATCAACTTCAAACGGACATAGCAGCTGATCCAGAAGGATTCTCAAGGTACATGAGTACTTATTAGAAATTTTATGGAATCTACTTTCACATGGTTTTTGTCTCACGACAAAATTCCTTCTTTGCTGTCGAAAATCTACAAAACAAGCCATGTACACCATCCAATTCGAGTCTAATTTGGGTATTGTGCCTTATAATTATGTCATGAGCTAAACCCAAAGAGTTGTGCGCCTTAGGGCAACCCTAAGAATATTTATTCAGTAGCTATCATAGTTTAGAATAAGATTTTGCTTAGATTATTTCTATCATTGCAGTTTCGTTGCTAGTTCGATTTGTGTAATGCCAACTTTGAGATCTTAACTATTCATCTTCAGATTGAGTTATAATCTACCTTGTTCTTGCTTATGTTCTTCAATTCGCGTGCAAGGATTAGTCTTTTCGGTAAGGTCAATGTTTCGACACGGTTGATAACCAGAGGAGAAATGGTGTTATGGTTGCAAGGCAGGATCGTGTTTGTCAAGTTTCCGCTAAATTAAGAGTTATCAATACCTATCGAAAAATCGGGACCTAGTTCCTCAAATGGGGAGGAAGGAGAAAAGGGTATATGTATCTATGAATTGAGGAGCATCACTGTATATTACAGGAAAAGCACATACCGGAGTGGCGATTTTTCGGCAACTACACAACAAATTTCCAGTAGTGTATTTCTAAAAAAGATGAGAGCAGAGTTTAATAAATTGGAATTTTATCAAATTTTTTTCCTGAAAAGGGAACGGGCCAGTCTCGCAAGATGAAACCATTTAGACTTTATTACAGCAAGCAATAAATTAAAACGTAGATACACATGCATGCATTACACATTCATGACCATTATTTTCGTGAACAAGCAAGGTGACATGCATGCATTCACCAAGATAAAAGACTTAAATTACAAGGGTGTTACTGATGTTTGATGATCAACACCAAGCTATAGCAAGCATAGGTGTGCTCTGGCAGCTGTCTACAACTTAACCCTTCTTCATTCTTCCAGTGCATAATAATCCATTAATCCACCCAAAGAGATCAATCTCTAGCTAGACAAGAGCCACACACACACACACACACACTACCAGTTATATACTCTGTTGCTGCACCCATCAAACCATGAGCATACACGTGCATAGCATCAAGAGGAACCAGCCTTTTCAGCAGGATGGCTGCTCCTGATGTTATGCAGCTAATTAACCCAAATGCAAGCATGTATGCATGTGATGTAATATGTAAGATATGATCTCTATATCTCCATTGATTCTTCAGCTAGCTTAATTAGCCAGCCGAGCCAGCCATTTCATTGGCCATGGCGCCCACAGAGATCACCGGACCATGCATCGATCTAGCGGCCGAACCCTATGCCGAAAGCCGGCGGCGCCGCCCAGTAGTCCGCCGGGCCGGCGTCGACGCCGACGTCCACCGTGCAGCTCACCGGAACCAGGCACAGGCCCCTGCTCCTCAGATCCATCGTCTTCGCTTCCTCACAGCTTTCATCCTGATTAATTAATTAATTAATAGAGTTAATTATTGTCACACAAAATTATCGTAGGCACCATTTAGTATTTTACAATTATTTTGCTAAATTATGTATACTTGTAATTTACATGAAATTTAAATCGATGAGAGTACATGTATCGTTCTAAGGGATGAGGGCTCACTTGATCAGGCTGTCCTCTCTTTTTCACGGCATTGTCATGTAGGAGCTGCTCGTACAATGGAACCACACATAAAGAGGGTGTTGTATTAGTTATTAAGTGATTAATCAAAGCTAAGTTTTCAGTGATAGTTATTAAAGGTGTAAAGCTAGAGACAAAGTACTGGCCCCATGATTAACTTTCCAGGATGCTTTTATGGACCAATTAAAGCAAAGCTTTAGACAAACTAAAAGCCCCTTTGGGAACAAAAGGATCATCTTTTGTGCTTTACTTAACTGATCAGCTGGGTATAGATCCCATAAAGGAAAAATGACTAATTGATCGAATAATTCATTAGTTACTTAATACCTGGCCAGGGTCTTCTGGAAATATGCTGTTCCTTTCTCCTTGCACCTATAAAATTAAACAGCAATTAAAGGGAATCAAACAGCTAGCTTTTTTATCGACCAGCATATATATACACATTTGGTTCGTCAGGCATAAAGTTTCTGTCAATACTTTTATCGAAAGATCTCACAGAGATACGATGCTCTGAATAAAATCATAAGCACAAGCTTTTTATTCTTGATTATTGTGTGCAAAGTTTGTTCTGCCATTACGTAACCTAATCTAAACTAATCTAGCTAACCCATGCATATGGTAGTTTTGTTGTTCTTTTTGCAGTGTGCAGAGATCAGTGCATGTGTCAATCCATGGATCGGAAGAATAGTCTATTGAGACCAGTACAATAAAATTGCAATGATTAGATTAATTAATTATAGCAAATGTACTCCCTGTTCTGCAGTGTGCAGACTCAATGCATGTGTCAATGTGGATCAGAATAATATTATATTGAGCAGTACATGAAGAAGTAACGTAACCCTACAATTAACAAAATGTACTGACGCAACACCTGTGCAGGCAACATAGTTTGGAATAAAGCCATAATTTTAGATAAAATATTTCAAGTGTATGTGATACATGAAAATAGTTGTGAGGTTGAAGTTGTGGGTACATTTTATAAACTTATACTAGCTAAAATTTGTGAGGTTGAAGTTTGGTCTAAAATTTGTGTATGACCGTCTAATGTAGCCTTTTCCTAAAAGAGAATTCTTGTTGGAAAAAAAATAAAAGGTTTTATGCGTGGTGTGTGGTTATTTAATTACAAAACAACCTACTATATGTACGAATATGTTTTTTCTATCAGTATATATTTTTCCCAACAACTTAGCCTAGCTGCCAAAAACATACAACAAATATGTGCGCACCACTGTACTATAGTTGACATATGAACAGATAGATGCATGCTAGATAGTAATTGACAACGTACTTGGAACACAATCACTTGACATTACCCTTTGTCTTTATTGTGGACAAGCTCTGTGAGGGGATTTCAATATTATTTGTGTGTACTACGGGTCATGCTTCCTAAATAAAGTTAACTAGAATAAATTGCAGTAGTACTAATAGAATTATATTTTGTGCACGTAAAAAAGGTAGAGATACTTTATTAATCGTGAGGTGGTTGCAGGAAACCAACAATTTTTCATCGGTTTCAACCGACCAAATCATTGTCGTGTTTCTGTCATGACAAAGCCTTATGTCACCTACTGTTGTACATAGCTGGAGGACTAAATGTTTTTGTTAATCCTCTACAAAGTGGCTAGTGTTAATAACCAATATATATAGAGAGTGTGTTTTTTTTTTCGAATATAAAGTGAATTGTCTGCTTTTTCTAATCAGTTGTGGCTTTTAGTTTAAATTGATTGGTGCACAACTTAATATGCAATCAGATCCAAAGATCTCGAGATCAAATCCTGGTTAGCGCTCTATTCCACGCTAAAGGCTTGAGGAGGCCTCGCGTAAGGGTGCATGCAACTCAATATTCCACTATAGTAGTCTCCAATGACATTTTATGTGTTTTACCCCCATCATTATGCATTCCCTACTCCCCATGCATTGTACGTGTGCCGGCTTAATTTGAATGTGTCTATTTTTCACATGATAATTATTTAAAAACCATTGAAATGATATGATTTAAAAACAACAAGAAACAAACGATAGACTGCACCATATGGTAAAATAATGTATTTGGGCTTTATTTGAAGTGTGATCGATCTGAGTTCGATCGACGACCCCCCCACGTACCAACAACCATATATATCGATATATATGAGCCAGAAAATAATGCTACAACAACTAAGTAAGGACGAAAACGGTTTTCCTATATATATGGACCGCGGTTACGTTTGGACCACGCCAACAAAGTAACAACAACGACCAACGACCATTCATTCCGATGATCTACTTACTCCTATCTATCAGCCGCCACCCAATAATGAAGCTGCCTGCATCTGCATCTGCATGCCTTGCCCACGGTAAAAAAGACCAGGCTGCTGCTATTGCAGATTTGCAGCAGCAGCAGCAGCAGATGCAACGACGACCCAATGCAAATTAAACCTGGATATTTTCTGCCAATATTTACGCTCCCTTTCACCCTTGTTGACCCAGCTAGCTGCCAATTCAAAGCCATTCCAAACGCAAAAGGATACAGATGCGATGCGATGTGATGCGATGCGAACCGCGGATGGAAGGCGTGCAGATGGATATGGCACGCACGGTGATGATGAGGAAAAAAAAAAAAACCCTGCTGCTGCTGCTGCTGCAGCCAACGTCGGGAATTGTGCACATCGATCTCTCGCGCGTGGGGGGGCGTTTGCAGTGCAGGCATGCATGCACAGTGGCTATAAGCTACAGTAGATATTGTATAGCTATATACTCACCCTGCTGGCTTCTGGCTGATGCTGGAGCTTGCTGTTGGAGCCACCTCCACCATTGCTGCTGCTGCCGCCATTGCCAAGGTACGGCGAGCTCAGAGCCTGGAGATCCATGACCATGAGATGGGTCGTCAGAGATTATATATATTAACTAGAGTGAGAAATTTCGTTAATTAGGTTTAATGTAAGTGTGTAGTTATATGGTAGTAGTATTAGGTGGTACTCTCCTCCGTTCCAAAAAACCTTGACCTCGTATTACGATGTGACGCATCCTACTAATACAACGAATCTAGACATAAAGATTTTAGTACTAGGTTGATTTTTTTTTAACTGAAGCTAATTAAGAGGGGCAAAAAAAAGAAAAAGAAAAGAAAAGAAAAGGTGTGTGATGGCTTGTGGCAGCACAGGGGAGGACAACGTGTGGCTGCTTTTGCGAAAAGGCAAAGCAAGCGTGAGCAAGCACTGTTTACATGAGATGAGCAGCAGGCAGGCTAAAAAGATTGCATCCTGGCTCTCTCTCTCTCTCTCTCTCTCTGACCATCTGCATGCATGCATATGCTGCTGCATCGATCAGATCGACAAGCCAGTATAAACATAAACACACATGCACGGATGGACCGGGATTATATAGGTCTAGCTATGGCAACGCATGCACATATACTACATATGCAGCTTTAGTATCTGTAATATGCAAGAGAGAGCATGCATTGGTGCATAGTAGAGCCCTGCCTCTTTTTGTTTCAACCTGTCTAGCTCCTTCTTTGGCACATCAAATCACTGTATAATATTATTTACTCTATCAATGTACTATGCATCATTTCATGGAGCTAAGCTAAGCTCTGCAAGCTTGTAACCCTAGCTATGAAATGTTTCAATTAAGATGTTATTATGTCAAAGTATGTATACTTGCAATTAATGGAGCTGTCTCCAGAAAGTATGTATATATGTTGTGTCAAAAGTGAACAACGACCTGCCGCATGTACGAATGACAATAACCAAGAAACAAACACTTTATGATTCATGGATACTACTTCCTCCGTTTTACAATGTAAGTCATTCTAGCATTTTTCACATTCATAATAATGTTAATGAATCTAAAATAATTAGATTCATTAACATTATTATGAATGTGAAAAATGCTAGAATGACTTACATTGTAAATCGGAGGAAGTAGCATTATTTGAGAGAACTAGCTGCTCTGCAGGTATGGGCACGCATGCATGGAGGAGAGAGAGATGATGGAGAGAAATGAGAGGGAGAGAGAAAGAGCTGGACCTCAATTTGACCGTGTAGGAATCTGATGTACCCAATGGCTTCAAGGAGTACAGACGCGGTGTCAGTCTGGCATAAAAGAGAGGTTAGCCCATGTCAGGATCTCTTTTTTGTATTTTTCTCTGGAATATTGGATCTTCTTTTACTACTACATGACTGGTCATCACCCATCAGGGGTTAAAAACAAAGATACAAAAGTACTACTATCACCACAAGATACTCCTATTCTATAGAGAGTTTCATTCATTCCCCTATATATATTGATATATATAACTTCCTTCTTCGGTAAAGTAGCTAAAGATAACTAATTAGGAGTATATATGATCATCAACGCATCAGATAATTCTCAGTAGAGTTTTCCCTCAAATTTCATTAACTTCTATTTTGTCTTTTCCTTTTGTTTCACTGAAATATATATTTGTAATTTTATGAACAAAATAAATGAGACTTAATTATATATGTAGGAACAGATCTTACTACTTAGAAATAAGAATAATTTACATTAATCTAAATTTATATATACATTGATGTATTGGACTATAGTAATAATTAAGCCGGTGTGCCATACTCATGGGCACATACGTACTCTTTCCGTTTTCATATCCATTAGGTACAAGGTCTAATCATTCTCCGGATAATTACAGCTCATCTCAGAAGAGGCTAAATGAGGAACTACTTGACATTGTATATATGTGGTCATAGCACCTTATAATATTGTCTTATCCATTGTCTTTCCAACTGGTTTTTCTTGTATATATTCCTTACAGAAATAACCATCTGTTCGTTGAACACTTAGCATTTGTATAATTAAGAAACTTTACCAGATCAACGAACTCAGTTGTTATATTCTACTAGCCTAGTGACAATTATTCTCTTCCCATTGCTGAAATATAAAAGCTAAAGACTAATAACATGCATGTAGTGATATATATGTACCTTCCCAAATGGGGAGACAAGCTGGTGAAGGGCAGTTATTCTATCACCTAGCTTCTCCTTCCTCACCTGAAGAAAAAGCACAAGCAAAACATACTAATTAAGAACGCCATCATTTCCATCTCCAACCCCATCTCACCTTATCTCTTAACCTACAATGATTCCATGCCTGTCCGTTTCAGCAAGCAAACTATTGCTTCAGTGCTAGCTTAGATTGCTCTGATTGATTGGGCCATACTCATTGAGAGATCTAGAGAGAGAGAGAGAGAGAGAGAGAGAGTACCTTAACTGTAGCTTGAGCCGGAGAGGGTTCTTGGGTCCTGGCCTTCTTGAAAGCTGCTCCAGATGCTGTGCTGATGCACTAGGAGAAACACAAAAGGATGGAGAGCAAAGTTACAAAACTTTCATACATAACTAATTAATTATCAACATGGCTCCCTATCTTAACTGCTTCCAGGAGGAGTGAAACTTTCATGCATGGTTATCTACCCACACAAAGCTATTAGTATTGAATCTCTCTTTCTAACCATCCAAAAGGTGATGATGAGCTTCCTCAAAGAAAGACTTTTTCACCCACCCTCACTCCTCAGTAAATGATAAGCACCTAAAATAATCTATACACAAACAAAAATTACCAGACTGATTATCTTGAATGATGATTGTCCCTACCTCACGTGGTGAAGTGTTGTTTGAGAACTCCAGCACGCCGTTGCTTCCAAGGGAGGTGGTAGAGGTGATGCAAGAAGACCTAGGGGAGGAAGCTTGCTGCTGCAAGGCGTTGTGGTGGGGGTGATGGCCATGGATGCCACCCCATGGAGAAGACGACGGCCTTGCAGCCACTGCCAATTGGGAAGCATCATCACTCGTGCTGCTCCCATGGCTAGTCGTGGTGGTGCTGTAGATGTTGTTGTAGCTGTTGCTCCCATGATCAGCTTCTGCAGCAGCTGCAGCTGGTGTAGTTGGTAACAGCACCTGGCCTTCCCAGTTCTTGTTGTACCCCTCTTCACCACTAGCCAATCCACCACTGGATGATCACAATATATATGACCATGTAAAGAGGGAGAGATGAGGTTTTTAGCACAATATTATTTCATGTAGCTGTTCAGAAGAATTCTAGAAACAGACCATTTCCAAGAACAATATCAAGTTAATCAATTACAAACATATAAATAAAAAAAAGAGAGAATGTGTGTGTGTGAATTACAGTAAGATATGGTTCCATGAGTCCTGGAGATGTTGGCCGTGGCGGCTGCCGGTGTCGTGCCAAGGCGCGGCGGCGGTGCTTGTCGTCGCAGTAGAAGGAAGAGGATAGTGATTCGAGAGCAGCAGGGAGGAGAAGGAATGGAGGGGAGAGGAGGAGGAGGAGGGAGTAGTGGAGGTGGTGGTGGAGGATGGCAAGAAAAGAGAAGCCGGATTGTGAAGCTGCTCAACAAAGGGGGGCCTCAAATTATTCACACTCCACCATCCATGGCCTTCCCCCATCTCCCCCACTAGAGCTGATGATTTGTGGAGGACTCCCCTATCCATATTCCCTCTCCCTTGATATGCTGATATGATCTTCCACCCAAGCAAGCTAGCTATACTAGCAACCAAGCAACAAGGTAGCACTCACTTGATCTCTCTTTCTCTCACTCACTCTCTCTCTCTAGCTTTTGCTCACTCTCTCCACAGGCTCTCTCTCTCAGCTAGCTAGTGATCTCCTTTTACACCTTGAGGTCAACCTTTAGAGAGAGAGAGAGAGAGAGGGGAGGAAGAAAGCATATGAGCCTTTGGAGGGAAGGGAATCTCTCATGGGCATAAGAACTTATTAGTGGAGGAGTGGAAGAAGCTTGAAAGAAGTCATGTGTTTTATTTTGCCTCCCTCCCTGTCCATCTCCACCTTTACTAGTTATCTTTTCCTTGGCTGCCCTTTTTTTTTCTGCTGCTCTCCCTGGCATCCCTTTTGTTTTTTTGGGCCTACTTTTGCTTTTGTGAAGAAATGGGTCAGTGAAAGGTGTGGAATTGCATCCAGGCTTTAAAGAATAGCCTTAACTAAAGGAAGATATGGAGGGTTTAAGCTTTTGGTTTTTGATTGGAGAGAGTACTATAACAAAGGCTGCAATAATAAGCAATATATATACATGGATGGGCCAACAAGGTCTGATTGATAGAGAAATTCTTGTTCATAAGTTAGGGCCTATTTAGATCCATTTGGAATGGCAAATAGCAAATGGCAAAGTTTTGATGGCAAAAGTTTTGGCATTGCAAAAGTACTAGTTGGTGTTTAGATGCATGTTAAAGTTTTGCCATTCTAGCACTAAAGTGAGAGAGAGAGAGGGAGTGGTCCCAAAGCACTTTTTGGCACAATTTGCTACTATGGACTAGCAAATGCCAAATGCCAAATTGCCAACTTTTGCTACTAGTGTTTAGATCCAAAATGGCAAAAAGTGCTACAAAATGGCAAAACTTTTGCTATTTTGGAGGATCTAAACAGGGCCTTATTGTATGAGTACTGCATCTAACATAAAGTTTGTGATTTCCTAAAACTAGACACAGGCCTTGGTTGGTCAGTTTTTTTACACCATTTTTTGGAGCGGGTTTTTTATATGTGGGATTAGGATGGAAAGAGGAGAATGAATGTGTTTTTAAGATAGTAGAGAAAAACATAAAATTTGATATCAATTTCTTTTGACACACAAAGTTCGGTCCTCATCTTGTTCTTATGATATATCTTGTGAAATTATGTTAGTGTATCTAAAAAGCCTCATGTTTAGTCCACGGACCAACTATTCTAAAAAAAAAAGACTAGCTAGGGAGGGACATTCTTAACTTTTAAGTTGTGCTCTAAAAAATTAGCTATCAATGTGGACTATACCTAACACACCTTAATATATGCCTCAGATTTTTCTGCTCATAAAAATAAATATATTACTCAAGCTTTACAACACATCTAATAATGAAGCTTTAAGAATTCCAGCATTTTTGTATGGTTTTTAAAATTAATCTGGGCAGTATATATGTCCATGCATGGGAACAAAATTGACCTAAATCCTAGCTAGAATCACACTCGATATACGTACTACTACTATATTCTATATGTATTACTCTTAATCGGCAATTCGATCGGCACCCGTTTAACCCATGTCTAAATTGTAGTACTCTGAAGTTCACCTCGTGATTAATTACTCCGAAGTTTCTTCGAGGCTAAGTTTAACCTGGCTGACATATCCATTCCTAGCTAACTAGCTAGCTCTACAGAGTTCAGACGGCCTGAACTTATCATCTTTTCTCGTCTTTCATGCACAACTGTTCTTTATATGGCTTTGTGCTTTCTTCCTAGCATTCCTCTCTTTTCTGCAGCTTAGGGATGCATAAACTAAAGGCCTCAAACACCGAGCCAATTTCTTGCGGATTTTAGGGATGGAATTACCACATAGCTTTGTTGTTGATGATGATGATGAATGAGATTGAGACAGTACCAAATCTTTGTCTAGCCTGCCTTGTCCTTCATATTACAAACTCTTCTGGATAGGTGTAGCATAGTAGTATAGTACTACCAGTACTGTCCTTGCCCTAGCATGGAAAGAATCATATGTGTAAAGTGCTACTAGTGTGCATGAGTCATCAATCAAATTAAAGATGGCATATGTATAGGTGTGTGTCTCACATCAGATAAATGTAGGAGATTATTAAAAGTCTATGTAAAGGTTATTAAGGGAAAAAAAACAGCTACGGACAATGCATACATATTTATAGGCTTATAGCTACTAGCTCCTCATGTTTGTGAGTTAATTTGTCAAACCTCTCAATATATACTTCCTAACTTTCGTTTTCTATGATTATATTGTGTTCATGAACACATCGCAATGCAGTTATTTTGTCCTGTTAGTCTGTCAGACATACAGGAGGATGCATTTATAGTTTTGTCTCTGATGGGGTTTTCGGAGATCACCAAATTATTTTCTGTCCTATGTGATGTTGCGTTAGGGCCGGAGAGTGACCGCACAAAGATATAGTACCCACCTAAAGTACAAAAATAATTGTTCAAGGAGAAATTAGCTGTAGTCCATGTGATTCATGTGGGCTATTCACCAAACAAATAATTATCTAATTTGAATATTACAATATGTAGACTGTATATAATAATCCGGCTGTTAACTAATTAATTATATAGTACTTAGTTATGCATGCCCAGGTTCTAAGGCCCCTGCTTAATTTTGGGATAGCTATCTCAAAATTAGAGAAAAAAATGTTAGTTATTCCATAAGTTTTTTTTAGGAAAAATACTGCAAAATGTGAACTTAGAAACTTTCAATATACTTACTTCGTCCCAAAATATAAACATTTTCAAGCTAGGTTGGCACGGGTATTAAGAAAATATGTAAGAATGATTAGAGAAAGTGTGTGATTGGTTAAAAAGAAAGTAGGTGAAGGAGAATGATTGTGATTGGTTGAGAGGAGGAGGTAGGTAGAGAAATAATTTCATTTTGGGACAAGGTATTATATTAGAAATAGCTACATTTTAAGATGGAGATAATATTTTCCGTGTTACCGTACGAATATATGCAGCCTTTTAAATTGAGAACTTACTCCCTCAAATAACCCAGTCTGAAATTCGTTCCTATAAAGATTTGAATTCAGAACCTTGGGATGCTACTCAGTTCACTGCAACCACTAGATTATATGCTGGCCCTTCTGCAGTTGACATGCTACATGGCTTCCGTTATGGACAAAACTAAACTAGACATAATTTGTAAAAGGTGTAGGAGTACATGGATAGCTAGCTTATGAATAGTGAATGCCTAATTCATTATCGAATTAAGCTAGAGATTGTACCCTACTACTTGCGTTGTTGTAGCTTAACAGCTAGTAATGCATAGCTAGCTGCAAGCCTTATCATTTTGTTCCCAAGAATCTACTAATCACTGGTCGTCGGCGCTTATGATGACGAACACTCTAACAAAGTCAAATTTTAGCTCCAAACCTTGGTGCTTATTATTAGCGGGAATGGCTGTAACCACGTCATGCAATCGTCAAGCTTAAGTCATCAGAGATTAATGGGATCTTCTGCGCCTTGAGCTGCATGCACAGTGGCAAATTGGCTCATCAGATCACAGTGATCAATCGAATTGGTGTCTATATAGCTAGCTGAAGTGCTGAACGTACAATATATGTGTGCACACTGTCTGCATATATTGGTCCACGTACGCATCCAAATATGCAGCAACACGCAGAACATTGCACTGCAGGTAGATAGCTAGGGACCATATGCATGCATGAGGCCGTTGTGGAAGAGGAGAAGGGGACATGTACATCTGACAATATTATGTTCCCCAAAGTCTTATGGTAATCTATAGAATGATACTGGTTTTCACACCGGTCAGTTTATCTCTATTATCAAAACGTCAACAAACGTGTGTATGTATCCATATATTTTCTGCATTTAACTGGGAAGAACATTAAGAAAGTGTATTCAGTTCTATCAAGATTCATATACAGATTTACCTAAAAAAATTCATATCTAGCTTCATCTCACTACTAGAAAAAATGGTTTTTAGCAACGTTGGCCTTTTATTTTTCCAGGCGGGTATGACCCTCGGAGCTAAATGGCCGCCTAGAAAAATGTAAATCGGGGTGGAGCTCACCATCTACCTGCGAAAATCATTTTTTCCAGGCGGACCTCTTATTTTCACAGGCGGACCTCTTAAGTGGTCCACCTGGAAAAATATGAGTTTTGCAGGCGGAACCTTATGTGGTCCGCCTATAAAAATCATGCCTCCAAAAAAAAAATCAGTCATCCTTATCCTCTCCTCCACCATCCTTATCTTCTCCTCTCCACCATTAATTTCCCTCCCCTCCTCTCTCTCTCTCTCCTTCTCCCTCACACACTTAGCAAAAAAAAATCCTCCACTGGCTCACCTCCTCCCCACCTCCGCCGCCGGCTGCCCTCCTCGACGACGACGACCGCGACGCCGCCTCCGCTCGCCGTCGGCTCCCCTCGGCCACGAGACGATAACCTTCACGGCACCATGAAGCGGCGGATCCACCGGCTCCCCTCCTCTCCGCCTCCGTCGTCGGCTGCCCTCCTCCCCGCCTCCGCCGCCGGCTCCCTCCTCGACGACGACGACGACCGGGACGCCGCCTCTACGAGCCGTCGGCTTCCCTCGGCCGTGACGACGACGACCTTCGCGGCGTCGTGAAGCGGCGGATCTACCGGCTCAACTCCTCCCCGCCTCCGCCGCCGACAGCCCTCCTCGATTACGATGATGACCGCGACACCGCCTCCGCGAGCCGTCGGCTCCTCTCGGCCGCGACGACAACGACCTTCGCGGCACCGTGAAGCGGCGGATCCACCGGCTCCCCTCCTCCTTGGCTCCGCCGCCGGTTCCCCTCCTCGCCGTCGGCTCCGCCTCCATCGCCGGCTCCCTCCTTGCCACCGGCTTCCTCCTCCTCGACGACGACGACGGCGGCACCAACGACGCTGAGACGACGACGACGATGATGCGACGACGGCGGCAACCCCTGTGGGGACGGCAGCGGACGGAGGAGGAGAGCAATCGTCGGCCGGAGGGAGAGGCCGGCGACGGCGGTGGGGCGTCTTTTTTTTATTCGCTGAAATTTGCTTTGCAGGCAGGTGAATCTGCCGCCTGCGAAGATGCTGTCCGCCTGCAAAAATTAATTTTCGCAGGCGCCTGCGAAAATTATCTATTTTCACAGTCGTTTGCTTATAGGCGGAACGCCGGTCCGCCTAAAAAGATGGATTTGGCCCGCCTGCAAAAACCTTGTTTATGGTAGTGTCTTCATGAATATTAAGCATGGGCACTACTAATTAGTATTTGGTTTCAATCTAAACTAGCACATTTGCTATTCAAATTACCTAAATTATGGTAGGGTATGTTTTGTACTCCAACTCAAAACGGGCCTACATATTTACTACTATACATGTCAGTACTTAGGCCTTGTTTAGTTGGGGAAAAAAAATTAGGTTTGGTTGTCACATCGGATATACGGACATCCATTTGAAGTATTAAACGTAATCTAATAACAAAATAAATTATAGATTCCGCCAAGAAAACTGCGAGACGAATTTATTAAGCCTAATTAATCTGTCATTTGTTCATCTGTCATTAGCAAATGTTTACTGTAGCACCATATTGTCAAATTATGGCGCAATTAGATTTAAAAGATTCGTCTTGTAATTTAGACGCAAACTGTGTAATTAATTTTTTTTTCACATTTAATACTCCATACATGTACCTAAATATTCAATGTGATGGGTGAAAAGTTTTTTTCTTGGAACTAAACAAGGCCTTACTGTCATAGTAAGCTGAATTGGAGTATGGGCACAATCAATTGGAGTTAATCATTAGTAAGTTGACCAGACCAAACCAGACCAGATAATAATATTATTAATAGCAAGCTGCTACTGCCTGTATTTGCACACACTGGCAGATCGACAGTGGTACTCCTTGCAACTAGGAGCGTTGCTTGCAAGACAGAAATAGGGAAAATGAAGGCAAAAGTCTGGTTCTTCTCTCTGAGATTCAGACTAGTCCTCCTCAGCTGGCCTGTCCCCCGTGCATGCATATGTTCGTCCCAGGTCATGAGCCGATGAGCGAGATCGATTCATCGATCGGAAGTTAATTGGATGACAACAACCGAAGAAACTAACGTACACTATGATCGATCGAATGATATTCACATATATATACTACCTCTAGTCGATGTTTTGAACAAGCAAATGGAATATATAGTTTGCCTTTTTGCCTTAGAGTTGTTTGTCCTGATGATAAATGTTAAGACAAAACAGAGTATATATCAGATATACTGTATCTTATTCACCGGGTTATTTGCTATACACTTCGAAAAATAGTTTTTTTTTTAAAAAAAAATCTTCTACTGCATTGGTATGACAACACATGTTTTGTTAAGTTTATTTATCAAAATATTTAATTTATTGCTATAATTAAAGATAATCCATGGTAAAAACTGAATAATTAAACAAACATGCCTTAATAATTTTTCACTGCTCCTACCACTGGTGGAGAAACCATCTTTGCTCGGTCGCCTAAAATCCACAATAGTCCCAGTTTGAATAGGAACCGGGACTAAAGATTATTTTTAGTCCCGGTTAAAAAAAATTTTGATCTTTAGCCCCGGACTAAAGATCATTTTTAGTCCCGGTTCAAAAAGTTATCGGACCGAGTTAGACCCCAATTCTTTTTTAGTCCCAGTTGGTATAAACAACCGGGACTAAAGATCATCTTTAGTCCCGGTTGTTTATACCAACTGGGACAAAAAAAAAAAATCAACCGAGCTGGCGCCACTGCCCCGCCCGGCCGCCTCGGTCTCTCCCCCTTTCTTTCCCCTCCCCTCTCATTAATCCCTTCTCCATCCTTATCCATCCCTTCTCCATCCTTATCCTCCTCCATCCCTTCTCTCCCATTCCTCTCCCTTCTCTTCTCTTCTCTTCCTCCTCCTCCTCCTCCTCCTACCACGTGAGGCCGGGCGGCGCGCGGCGGTAGGGAGGGCGCGGAGCGGTGGGCGGCCGGGCAGGCGGCCGAGGCGGCGGCCCGGGAGGCAGTCGAGGCGGGCGGCCGGGCAGGCAGCAGGCCGAGGCGGCGGCCCGCGAGGCAGGCGAGGCGGGCGGCCGAGCAAGCGGCCAGCGAGGCAGCGGCACTCCCCGGGTGGGCGGCGGAGCCCGAGGCGGCAGCGGGCGGGCACCGGCCGGCGAGGCGGTGGGCGGCGACGCTCCCCAGGCGGCGGCCGATCTGTGCGATGTGATTTCTTTTTCTGATCTGTGTGATGTGTGATGTGTGAATGAATTTGTGGGGATGATTTTGTGATTTTGTGAATGATTTGTGATGTATTTGGAGATAGAAAATGCAGCTTGATGTATTTGTGGATTTTGTGAATGATCTGTGGTGTTGGAATGATTTGTGGATAATATGAATGATTTGTGGGGCTCGAAATCATGCAAGCAGTAGTAAAAGAAAAAGAAAAAAAGAACATTAGTCCCGGTTGGTAACTCTAACCAGGACTAGATCTTTAGTCCCGGTTAGTAACTCCAACCGGGACTAAAGATCCATTTTTAGTCCCGGTTATTTCAACCGGGACTAAAAATGGATATTTTTAGTCCCGGATTCGTAGTCCCGGTTGTATAACCGGGACTATAGGGGGTTGTGAACCGGTACTAAAAAGGGTTTGTCCACCAGTGTACAATAATTTAAGCTTTCCGTTATTTTTCTAAGCAAAAGCTTGAGGTTTAGCTCGCAGACGACAAGCGGAGTGACAAGAAAGCACGTAACTATACGTAGATTAAGTACATACGTACTTATGTACTGGTACATATCCCGCAAAAAAAATAAATGACACCATTAGAAAATGGTTAAATGGATTTGCCTGCTTTGAAAAATACCACTACAATTTGCTTAATTGAAACAATGTCATTGTATTCATTAACTCAAATATATATTTTACATATATTTTATGAAATATCCTCATCCGATCCTTAACATTCTTGTCTTCCTCGGTTGATCAACAAGAGCACACTCTCTCTCTTACTCTCGACGAGGAGGGGCTCTTCCCGTGGTAGAGCTCAGTGTCCCTCTCACCAGTGTCAAGCGTTGCTCCAGAGCTTTGGAAGTGCTCCTCTTACAGTGGCGGTTTTCGACAGATCGAACGGCGATGGCAGTTGGGTGTGGCGAATCCAACTGGTCCAAATAAGTGGAAGGCGACAAGAATCTAGCGATGATGGAGGAGAGGGGGGCTTGGATCTAGCGGCGCTTGATGCTCCACCCCATCTACCTCCCTCCTCTGGCGATGAACCGGTGCACGAGATCACTCCTGGTGGAAGTGGCGAGCTTGCCACGAAGGTGGAAAGGTGTCAAAGATGGCGGGTCATGTAGCGTGCGGTTTGACGCGGCAGAGGGCAACGTGGCGGTGGCAAGCTGCACTGCGGTGGACAGATCTGATAGAAACAATGAGCTCATCGCGGCGGCGGCATCAACAACTAGGAGGAGGAGGAGGAGGAGGAGGAGGAGGAGGAGTGAGCAGCGTTGGGGATGGCTTCGTCCCTACAGCGGTACAGGTGCAAGCCTCAACCCTACCGTCGTCGCTCCTCTCTTGCTGCCTTTCTTATAGGAGCCTATCGTCCGATCTCGCCATGAAACTGTGCACGAGTTGGGTCGCCGTGGAACCAGCATGAGTAGTGGTGTTAGTGAAGAAGGCGTGATGACCTTAGCTCCACCTGTTGCATCGAGGGAAGAAGAGATGAAGGAGGGAGAGGAAGGATGAATAAAGAAGATATGGTATTTTGATCCATACGAAAATACATTAGATAAAAAGACGTACATCATGGCACACATTCGATTTTAAGAGTATTATAGTGGTACTATTTCAATTAGGTGAACTGTAATAACATCTTTTAAAACGGTTACGACGGTATATATGGATCCAATTAACTTATTAGAAAATAGTTTTAGCAACCCACATTTTCTTTCAACATGTATAAAGAGATCCGCTTAATTGTATATAGTAAGTTGGAGGGCTCTAGTTATATAAGACAAATCGATTTTCACATTCGATCATTCCACAAATATGTATAATATTCAGGGTATGTACGATGAATCGAAGGTCAGTACTCGTAGCAATGAGTAGCTGCGTTGACCAGACCGACCTGGACACACACACAGGAGTAGCATGTGGTGCTGCGTGGCAGGGCCAGCACTGAAAATATGCAGGTAGAGACCGACTAGAGGAGTGTGGCTGCGGGCGGGTCGCTAGATAGTCGGTGGGAAAACGTCAAAAGGCATGCGGTTAAGAAATGAAAGCGGCACAGAAAGAAATCAAAGAGAGAGAGCTGCTACTGGCTCCATACCAAAAAAGCCTGCACTGCATCTCTCTCTCTCGCTCGCTCTGAAATCTGATGAATCATCAGAGTAATTCAGAGTCGCCCGTCGAGCCGTGCGTGGGCCACTGGACAGGCCGGAGCGGGCCGGGCCCATCATGACGCTCGCGAGGGCCCCCCCGCGCGGCAGTGTTGGATGGAGATGGATATGTTAGTTGCTGGCCCGCAAGGGCCGCCACGCCATGCAGCTTAATTAAGTCCTTTGTTCTAAATTAAATTTGTTTTAAGTAATTATTGCATCAAATTTTGTGAAAGCAGAAGATAAATGGATAGAGAATAAATAAAGAGAGACATAATTATATTGGGATTTTAGAAAATGAGGGTAGTCTGATTTTGTATTGGTACGTGTGAAATATGTGGAAAATGAACTTATTTTGAGACGGATAGTTACTAGCAGAAGCCGAGAATAACACCTATCTTAGCAGTGGATCTACAAGTTTTAGGGCCAGGTCATTTTATTATCAAAATCAACATTACAAATACTAAATTTTGGCATATTTTTACGTTGCTAAATTTCTATAGCGTTGTATTTGTTTGGTTTGGAACATTACTGAATTTTGGTGAAGTTTTTGGAAGAGAAAACTTTCATAGTTACTAAATTTTAATATGGTAGCAAACTGGCAATGATAGGATGTCGTCTGCGTTTAGTCTGTTATCCTATTAAAATTTGGTAAGGTTGAAAGTTGCAATAAAATAAATATGCGCTTATAGTAGAAATTTATCTTGCTACTACTATATTATTAATTGTTTGATACAAAACTTTTATATGGAACTAGCATATTGTTCGTGCTTAAACTCATTTTTCTATCACCTACATATCTCACCTCTTAATTTCCACATATATTTTATAAGTTGGTAGGTGGATTCTTTGATCCTACACTTTTATTTATTTATTCTCCTTAAAAGAAAGAAATATGGAGTTGAAGGGATGGTGACAGATCCACCACTCACCTTATTACTAGCTACTAACTTTTAACGTAGGGACATTTAACTATTTATCACTCTTAAATTTGATGCTAATCATTTGTCACTTACGTGTCAATGCAATGTGAAATCTCTTATGTATATGATATATATGTCCAAAATAGCAAATGATTAATTCTCACATCTAGGATTAACATATTCCTTTAAAATAGTATACATTCATATGATGCGAACACATTTAAATTCTTACTCCCTCCAGTTCCTTATTACTTGATGCTTTAGACAAGAATACATATACCATTGGTAATTAATTAGGGTGACTATTAAATACATATGTGCGGTTAGTTTAATGTGTTTTGCATACATGAAGGGGTAAATTAGTTCAAATTGACCACACCAGAGATAAAACATCTTTTTTTTTATCCAATCAGTTTAAGTGTTTTGCGTAAACTAATAAGAAACCGGAGAGAGTATGGAGTGACACGATAAACCAAGAGAGTGGTCGTCTAGAGTCGCGGGGCGGGGGATCCGGTGAATGTAAGGAGGAGGCCGATGAGGAGGCGGTGGACGACGCGTACGCCGAGATCATCGAGAGTCACGCGCGCACGCGGTTGGTGAGCGTGGAGGATGATGGCGGGAGAAGAAGAAGATACGACGCATGCAGACTGTAGTTGCCGCGCGCGCAGGGAGGTCGATCGGCGAGAGGATCGATCGATGGCGCCGCGCGTGGTGCGTGGCGGGCCCTTAATTTGCCGGCGCGCGATGCGATTTCGAGATCCATCCATCCATCTCCCCGCCTCGTTTTCAGCGCTTTATTGCAGCACGCACGCACGCACGCACGCGTCCGGGCCCTTTTATAGTTTTGTCCAGCGTCGATTAGCCAGGATCGGAAATCTGAATAATCTTGCATTTTGTTTGGGCTCTTCTCCTCCTAGCTTTTAGCTCGGCCGGTACGGTACAACAAATCATATGCGTCTCCGTTGATGGACATGGATGGTCAACGAGCGAGCGAGGTAGGCGCGCCCGACACCGCGTGCGCACGCTCATCATGGCGCTATCGGTCGATCGATGATGAGCGGTGAAGACCGGAGATCGACGTACAAGTGTACAACACAGATAGTAAGGTCATTGGTCGATCGGCGCCACCACGTACGTTTTATTTTTTTATTTTTCCTTTTTTCTGAGAATTGGCGCCAAGCATCACCAACAGTCTACCTATATGATTTCCAAAATTGATTTTAAGGGATTTTAGTTCAAAAATCAGCTCTAACAGATCCCTACTCTCCTACCCGAGTTTTGGAGTTCCCTTCTCCCGCTTCCTCGCTCCGTTTATATGCGGGCGCGACACTACTACAACATTGATTATCCTGGACGTCCTCCTTTTTGTTTCCATGCGGTCCGTTAGTGAAACCGCACGGAAAAATAAAGAACCGACGCTGGGGTGTCGCCCGCACGGAAAAATCGATTTTCCCGTGCAGGCATCCTAACCCAACCGGACGGGATATTCCTACCTCCTCCTCCCAACCACTTCAAAATTTTCCTATCTCTCTCCTCCTTTTTTCTTTTTTCCCGTGTGTCGAGGGGTTACCCTCTCTAGTGGGAGATCGTGAGACCCCCTTTTTGTGAGTTCGGCCGGGGGAAGAGGCTCGCTTGGAGAGATTGTGTAGCCGCCCTGAATCCTGCTAAAGCACTCTCGGGCACCGGGGTTATACAGGTTCTTGCCGCTGTCGAGCATAACACCCTACTCATGTGTGTGGAATTATGGATCCGTATTACAAAGGCTCCTAAACTCCTGAGAGCTCGCCTGCCTTCTCTTCCTAGAGTTTAAGTCTACTCAGTGTCCTCTCCTTTCACGGCAGGCACGGTCCTCCTTTTATAGTCCAAGGGGATATCGTATGCACCGCCTCTACCTACTTTATTATGAGAAGGGGCCCATTCTACCTTGACCAGACCGTGGTCTATGCCTTCGCCCGGAAGCTACGCCGCGATTGGCCCTTCAATGGGACCCAACGCTGCACCTCATCTGACACGGGGGACAACTATGTCATTCGCCCTTAAATGGGCAAAGACTAGTGGCCGTCCTCCTCATGTGGAGAGGACTCCGGATGACGCCCCGATGTAACGGGACGTACCTACCTCCACTCCACCGGAGACAGAGGCGACGTGGGGGCGTGACCGCGCGTCAACCGGACATGACCGACGACAGGCTGGTCACAGACCGGTCACACCCGATTTGACGCGGGCCAGTGGCACGGTACCGCACGTCCGCCCTTACTGCATTAAACGCGGTGAGGGACGGTTGGGGCGCCGCGCATTGATGGCTGCTCAACCTGGGGTTCCCCTCTCCCTCACGCTCTGCCTGCCACGTGGCAGCTGGGGAGGGCCTCGGGCCGTGGCAACTCGAGGGCCCGAGGGGCCTGACATGGCACCCCGAGGGGCATGACGTGGCACCCCGAGGCCCCCTGGCCGCGGCCGCGACTCGCGAGGTGCGGGGGTAGGACCAGGCTGTAGAGCCACGTGTGAGGAAGTGAAGGGAACTCTCCCTCACTTTGCATACCCCCGGGCCCATATCTCCGACACCGTGCAACCTCAACCACTCCCACCTCTACCTTATCTCTTCTCCCTCAACTACTCCCACCTCCACCTCTCTCTCTACCTTATCTCTTCTCCTCTTCTCTCCGGCTTCCCACCGGCCTCCTCCTCAGCCGGCGACGGGGCGCGACGGCGGCGGCTAGGCGAGGGGGCCGGGCCAACGCCTCGTCTCTTCCTCCTGTGCATGGCGCCGACGCCTCCTCTCCTCCAAGTGGCTCTCGGCGGCAGGGTCGACGGCGGCTGGCAGGCGCGGCAGCAGCGGGCTCAACGGCGGTGGGCGGACGTGGGGAGGCGGCGGCCGGGAGCAGCGTGCGCACGGCCGACGATGACGACGACGGCGAGGCGGCGGCCAGGAGCAGCGTGCGCCCGGCCGATGATGACAACGAGGCGGCGGCCGGAAGTGGCGTGTGCGCGATGATGACGACAACTGCAAGGCGGCGGCCGGGAGTGGGCCGACGACAGCGGCCGGGAGTGGGCCAACGACGACGAACAGGCCAGGCGGCGAGCTGGCCGCGACAGCGAGCGGGCGAGGCGACGGCTGGGCGAGCCAGGCGCTGGGCGGGGCCGCGACTAGGCCAGGCGGCGAGCTGGGCGCAGCGGCGGGCCAGATGACGACGTCGACGAGGCGGCGGCAGCGAGCGACCGATTCGCTTTTTTTTTAGTTTTTTTTGGTTCCGTGCGGTCGGTATAACACAACCACATGGGATAAATCGATTATCCCGTGCGGTTGGACCGTCCGCACGCGAAAATACCGATTTTCCCAGACGATTGGCTCCAGGCGGGCCGGACAACCGCACGGAAAAATCAAAATGCCCGTTTGGAAAAGTCTTGAATGTAGTAGTGCGAAAGGCGCTCCCAATCACGCAATCCCGCCTCTCTCCTTCGTTCCCGCGCGTGGGAGATAGCGATCTTTCTGCGCGCGTGAAAAAAAAAACGAAATTTTCTGTTGATAGTTTAACAGAAGGGCCCACTTTTAATTTTTGGGGATTGAATTTAGGCTATCTGTTGAAGGAAGGAGTTTTTCACTTCCTATTTTCAGTTTAGAAAATCAAAAACAAATTTTTAGAAGAAAATTATAGATAATCTGTTGACGATGCTTTAAGTAGGAGTATGCATACCCAACGGAGACAGACAGACAGACAGCAACTTTATACCTTCCCACTATACGCGCGCGCTTGGCATATTCTACAATCTGGACCAGATATATACCCTATAGAATACTACTCTATAAGGTTAATTGGATTCATGTCATTATATATTCAAAAGGAATGTTAATTACGTCGTCGTACACACATTTATAGCTCTCAGATAAAAATTAGAAGTGGATTTAGCCTCTTGTACCAATGACATAATATGGCGGGGTCTTGTTACATGCATGTGAGTTATGAGGGTAAATTTTCAATTTCAGTCTAATCGAAGGATATATATTCAAGCTTATAACTAGGAAAAAAAGAGATACATGGTCAAACTTTCTCCAAGAAAGTTATCCATCTGATTAACAGTCCGGTCAATTATCACTCGGCCAACAGCGCGCAAGCGTGCGTTCCTTCCTAACAAGAGCATAAAGGAATAAGTCCATTTTAGATCCCGTAATTTATTATTGAGTCTAAAATTCATCCCTGAACCACAATATTAAATATGGCGCGCCCCTCAACCACAGTAAAAAAGACCACTGGGTGACCTCGCCAAACTCTAGGTTCTCCGGTCCGCTTGTTTGACCAGTCACGCGAACGGTCGAGCTACGGTTCATGTATATACATCTGCTTCATTATTCCTATCCACAAGCCATGGAATAGTATGATGGTTATCACTGGTGGAGAAACCATTTTTGGTCAGTCGACCCAAATCCATAATAGTCCCAGATCCATTAAAAATCAGGACTAAAAATGATTTTTAGTCCCGGTTTATAAGCGTAACAGGACTAGATCATCTTTAGTCCCGGTTGTCTATATGTCAGACCATGTCAGGCGGCTAGGATTTTTAGTCCCGGTTGGTAAAATCAACCGGGAGTAAAGATCTAACTTTATTCTTGGTTGGTGTTACTAACCGGGAATAAAAATCAATACGTACTATATAATCCCTATTACTTATCATCTTTTCCCGTCCACACAAGAACTCTTTCTCTATCTCTTTTTTCCTCTCTAACTCACTATCCTTATCCTTTCTTCTTCCTTCTTCCTTAGTTCTTCTTCTTCCTTAGCCCGCTTGGATCGGAGCGAGAGAGGCTAGCCGCTTGGAGCGAGAGCGGGCCGGGTGGCAGCCAGCGCGGCGGCGCGGAGGGACGGGCGGCGGTGACCGGCCGGCGCGGAGAGGAAGCCGGCGCGCAGCAGCGCGGAGGGCCGCGGCGGCGGCGCGGGGGCCGGCCGGCGATGAGGGGAGGCGGCGCGGCGGTGGGCAGCGGCGCGGCAGCCGGCGGCGGCGCGGCGTCGGGCAGCACCGCGGGGGCCGGCCGGCGCGGAGGGGAGGCGGCGCGGCGGCGCGGTAGCGCGCGGGCGGCGCGGCGGTGGCCGGCCGGCCGGCGTGGAGGCTAGGCGGCAGCGGCCGGCCGGCTCCTTTGTTGTGTTTTTTTTAAGAATTTGTGATTTATTGCAGGATCATGTGATGAATTTGATTTGTGTGTGATGTGAACTTGTGATGTATTTGTGATGAATTTTGTAGAAACTTGTGATGTAATTTGATTTGTGTGTAATTTTTTTTAGGATTTGTGATGTAATTTTTTAGAACTTTAAAATTTGTGATGTGGACTTGGGATCTTACTTCGATTTGGGATATGCAAACCATCTATATTTGGGAGAAAATACACCCAGATTCGGGAGAAAATAAAAAAGGAAAAAAAACTTGGCTATCCTCTTTAGTCCGGTTGGTAACAATAATCGGGATAATCTTTAGTCCCGATTATTTTAACTGGGACTAAAGATGTCCATCTTTAGTCTCGGATTGCTACTCCCAGTTGGAAACCTAGGGCTAGATGGGTTCCTAACCGAGAGTAAAAATGATTTCTCTACCGGTGTGGTGTATGGAATGGTGTTCTCGATCAACTAGCTGGCCAGGAATCGATTCCCACCAAACGATAGCAGAGCTGATGGTTCGGGGCGGTAGGAGCGAGATAGCGGGGCTGGTGGATGGTGGTCAAAAGCTGCCCGGCCACCCCCGTAGTTGGCCTTCTCATCGCCTGCTGCAGTGTTGCCTGTATGAAGAATGGCATTAGACCAAGTAGCCCACGCACTGACTTCAGCTCGGCGCTCCCCACCTTGCCATGACGTGTGCCACCTGGATGCTGATGAGGCAAAGGTGAGAGCCGTATAGCAGCAGCAAAGGTTGCATTGGCGTGGCCGTAGGGGAGCGTGTCGAGCCGCACAGCGTCCCTCCCCGCATCCGACATCGCCATCGTCGAGGGCATCACCACCAAGCGACTCCGCCAGCTACTGCTACGAGGGTCCCATCATAATATTTTTTATTTTTAACAAATATATGCACGAACATGTGGGTTCCACATTTTTTCCTTGATTTAAGTGTCACTTGAACGCCATGTAGAGCTGAAACTGTCTTGGAATCTTATTTACACTGGTTTTAGAAGTTGAGGGACACAACTAATTTTAGAATCGACGATAAATTGAAGGACCTCAAGTGAACTAACTCCGAGGATAAATCCACATGGAAAAAGTACACCAAGGTCCCTCAACTTGTTATCGGGATAAAAAACGTCCTCAAACCGCAAAACCAGATACCGCGAGTCCCTTAACTATACAAAACCGGTCACAATAGGTCCCTCGGTGGTTTTGATCCCGGTTTACTCCTACGTGTGTGCTGAGTCAGCGTGGGACCCACGTGGGTCCCACATGTCAGGTGTCCATGTCATCTCTCTTTCCTCTCTTCTCTTTTCCTTCCTCCCCTTTCTGCTCTCTCTCTCTCTCTCTCAGGCCGGGCCGACGGCGAGCGGGGCTGAGCGGCGAGACCATGACGGCGGCCGCGCACACCACTCCCACCTCACCGCTGTCGCCACGAGGCCCGAGGCCCCGAGCATGTCGTAACCCAACGCCAGGCTCGCCGCCTCATCGCCCACGACGACCTCGCCGAGGCCACGCGCCTCGTCGACCGCTCACGCGGGGAGGCACCCGACGCCGCCGTCGCCGCCTTGAAGACAAACGCCAACGTGCCCCCTGTGCCGCGCCGACGTGCCGGTTCCGGCGAGGCCGACGAGCTCGACGATGGCGAAGGGGAAGCAGCAGCAAACTGCGGACCGTGCCTTCCTCCTCATACGGCCTCGCCGCCGGCCTCTCCGCCTCTTCTCTCTTTGCGCCCTCGCTGCTGGCCTCTCCTGCGCCGTTGCAGCCGCCCCCTACCCACCACCGCCACCGCCGGAGAGGCCACCCCCGCCGCCAACGCCGACGACGAGGCCCGCACCCTCCTCCCTCACCCGGAGCCGCCGACGACGACAAGGCCTAGTGGTGCGGAGTCGTCGGCGCCGCCTCTCCCCATCCGCAGTCGCGCTTGCCCACCACCGCCACCGCTCTCTCTAACTGACGCCACGCCGCTCCGTCTCCGGCGACCTCATGTGCGTCGTCAAGCGTTTCGTCGACACCAACGGCGGCAGCAGTGGCGGGGAGAGGAGCGGCACGCGGGCGGGCGCAGGCGGCGGGGGAGCAGCGGGGCACGGCCGGCGAGCGAGGAGGTCGCGCCTGGGCGGCACGCGCTGGGCTTGGAAGCACTTTCTCCTATCCGGCGACCGCGACAACGCTAGGGTGATCGACTATGCCTTCCTCCTTGACAACCACCTCGGCAAGCGCCTGACTGCCGACCGCCCACGCGCTGCTGCTCCCTCGTCGCCTGCGCCCGCCCTTGCGCCACTCCTCCCCCCGCCGCCTCCGCTTCGCCGGTCGCCGCGCTCTCCCCTGCCTGCCGCCACCGCCACTCCACTTCGCTTCAACGACCGCCGCGCTCGCACGCCGCCTCCGTCGGCCGCCGTGGCGGCGCCGCCCTCCGCCTCTCCCGCTTCGCCCCTGCCGCTGCGTTCGCACGCTGCCTCCGCCCTCCGGCTTGCAGAGACAGTGAGAGAGATGAGGAAGGGAGAGAAAAGGGGAAGGGAGGAGAGGAGGCTGACATGTGGGGCCCACGTGGGTCCCATACTGACTCAGCTGCCATGTAGGACAAAACCGGGATCAAAACCGCTGAGGGATCTCGGGTGACCGGTTTTGTATAGTTAAGGGACCTCGTATATCTGGTTTTGCGGTTTGAGGACGTTTTTGTATCACGCTGACAAGTTGAGGGACCTTCGGTGTACTTTTTCCAATCCACATTTGCAACAATCACGGTCACATGATGCGCGTGTGTTACGAGCATGGCCCATGTATGTGACAAAGCCCAAGTTCATCAGTCTCCCACTCTCTCTGCACCCAGCCCAGTCCGAGCAATTTCTATTACGTTGGGCCGAGCCCACCATCTCCTGCTAGCTCAGCCCACTTAGCTCCGCCCCCACCCCCCCCCTCCACCTCGTCGACGTGCTCAGTTCCGGCCGTTCACCGCCGCCTCCATCTCCCTCCTCGAAGCGCCTCCGCCGCCGCCGCCGCCGCCGAGGAGAGGTGTGTGTCGGCGAGCCCCTCACCTGACTCCAACCGCCGCCTTCGATGGGGCGCGTGAGGCCTCTCCACCACGCGGCGAGGAGGCTGCTGCTGCTGTTCCCGCGGCCGAGGGCCTTCTCCTCCGCCGCCGCTGCCGCGCCCTCGCGCGAGCCGCTCCACGTCTGCGTCGTCGGCAGCGGGCCCGCCGGGTTCTACACGGCCGACAAGGTACGGGCTGCTACCTCTCTTCCTATAGGGTCCTTTCTCCAATTTCCCCACTGTAATGTAGTTGTCAGATGACCTGAAATCCACTTCTAGTTTGCTTCTGAAGATACTTGCTTGTGAAATTATTTTAGTCTGAGAGCGTGTAGATGTCAAATCTCAAATGTGGTGGAACCTAGAAATATTATTTTGCTCCAACATGCAGATCAAAATGCTGAATTCTGAACCATGTTCTGTTACCAATTAACGCACCTGAACCCGTCATTGCTTATGTTTCGCTGAATAAAGAAAAGTACATTGGCAGGCAAATTTTGTTGCAAATCTGTTCCTTTTGCAAGCTATTGTACCCTTTCTGAACTTCTGTGGGTGTTTATCGAGTGCTCTTATGGTGGATTGAGCAGATGCTTAAGGGCCATGAAGGAGCACAGGTCGATATAATTGATAGGCTGCCGACACCTTTTGGGTTAGTTCGATCTGGAGTGGCTCCAGATCATCCAGAAACAAAGGTGAGCGTTCTCCTTATTATTTTATAACCACCAAACTCAAATTTGATCTATTATTAGTCTATAACAAGTCGCCACCAGTAATTTTAGGTGAGCGAATCACGTTTTGCTTAGAGGTTGTGAATCATTTTCTATTTCTTCAGTGGCTGCATCATTTTTAAGAAGTTGCTAGTCAATTAGACCAATATTCTGCACATGTGGTTCTCTTGTTCTTATCAACAAACTAGTGCTGACTAGGCTGCTACTAAATGCCTTCTCACCAGTGTTATCTGATCGTCTGATTAATCGTCATGATCGGTCCCCTAACTCCGAGCAAGGACACTCATTCGATCAGAAATCTGATTGTCTGATTAATCTTTGATAAAGCACGACTAATTGTCCGATCAGAGCACCTATCGATCACTTTTAGAACAAGTGTTAGAGTTTAGCACATGTGAATATGTGCTACTACTGCTACTACTGCTGGTTGCTTTATACTCCCTCCGTCCCAAATTATAAGGCCTATATTTTTTTACATGATCTTCAATGATATACTTTGACCAATAATTTATTCCATGTTATGTTCCCAATGAATATGAAATTAGCATCACATGAAAATAATACAAAATATGAATCTAGTGATATAACATGCATAATACTTAGCATAGATATGGTTAATATGATTATTAGTCAAAAGCTATTGAGTTTGATTTCCTAAAAAAGAGAGCGTCCTATAATTTGGGACGGAGGGAGTACTTTGATTGCATTATACTAGGGCAAGTAAGTGACCATCTTACCATCAATTATTAGTACTTTGATTGCTGTATACTATGCACTATAGGTTCTGGTATACATGGTACCGATCAGGTTGATTAATCGAGGTTGATCAACGATTAATCATCCTGGTCGGTCCCTTGGCGATCAGGATCGATCAGCGATCAGATAACATTGCTTCTCACATCATGGTTTTATCCACCTTCTCTATATGCATTTTTGTAACACTAAATGCATTTCTTAGAGGATTAAGTTCACCTTAAACTTTCCAACAGATTGTGGTAAATCAATTTTCTCGTGTAGCTGCAAATGACCGCTGTCAATTCTATGGGAATGTAACACTAGGAAGGGATGTATCTCTATCAGAGCTTCGGAAGACATATGATGTTGTAAGTTTTAGACTATAGCCAAGTGGCTACCTTTTTGTGGCAAACTGATATATATCTTTTACCATCATTTCTGACTGTGTTACACTGATGTATTTACTGCTGGACAGGTTGTTCTTGCTTATGGTGCAGAAAGTGATAGGTCACTTGGTATTCCTGGGGAGGTATACCTAACTTGGATTCCCTTGGTCTCTATGTCAAATATTGTTTATGGGCAACTGTAGTATTTTGTTATTTGTGAACAATTGTTCGGAATTTGTTTATGTATCTTTATGAGATGGTTGTGTCTAGGTATCGCTTAATAAAGAGAGTGCATATAACGTTTACAACCATACTAACACAAAGTGAAAGAGACAAGATAAGTTGTGTAATCACCAAATAATTGCATGCAGGGAATAAAACACTGAAGAAACAAAATTCATGTATTTATGCTGAAACAGGATGTCACAAGCCATTGAAATAACAACTTTTTTATTTCGGATATTGGCAAGATTGTGTAGTGCTATCAATTTATCTTATGATTTTCGTTTTGTTTTTTCATCATGCGTGTGAGTTGTTTATTCTCAGTGTCATCTTTGTTATAGGATCTGAGGGGAATACATTCGGCTCGAGAGTTTGTGTGGTGGTATAATGGACATCCAGACATGTGCAACTTGGCACCTGACTTGCAAAGCACAGATTCTGCTGTTGTTCTAGGCCAGGTGTGTTGATTTTATGATTGCCAACAATCTAACATGCTGCCAAGATAATTGTTTCATATATTCTATTTCTATTCGAAGTACAGTCTGTCTATGGTTTCATTTGAATTGAAGAACTCTTCTGGTTCATTAAAATTGGCAGATTTATTTGTAGATATATCCTGTAGAAGTATTCCCAGAATTTTAATGGAGAAAATCTTCCTTTCATATATGATTTCTGGCTCCTTCCATTTGAGGTTTATGTTGTCTGCACTCTGCAGTGCTTACACTTCAGCATTATATAGCTGTGTTAGACACATAAGTTCAAGTGTTCATTATCCTGAAGAAAATTTGTTTTGTTTCTGCTAACTTACTGCAAAAGAAAATATCCTTTTATGGGAAATGTGTCATGTGCCCAGTTAAATATTCTTTTTTTTGGCCCATCCTTTAATACCAGTTTTCTTCTGTGCTTCTGATGATATGCAGGGAAATGTTGCTCTTGATGTTGCCCGTATTCTTCTTCGTTGTACATCTGAGTTGGCTGCTACAGATATTGCTGATTATGCTTTGGATGCTCTCCGTGGCAGCACAATAAAGTGTGTCCAATCTTTTGAATTTGAAACAACATGTTCCATTTTTTCAATCCCTTCCATCAGTTCAGTTTTAATGGATGATAATATTTGTATTGCATTTTTTTTGTATGTAAAGGAAGGTATACTTGGTTGGGAGAAGGGGCCCAGTACAGGCAGCATGCACAGCTAAAGAACTACGTGAAATTTTAGGTAGTTTGTTTTACTGTTTCATTAGCTGTAGCTTAATGTTGTCTGTATTAGTTTTCTGTCATTTTAAATATTTTTCTCATTTTAAATAATGAATGTTTGATGCATATATGCAGGTTTGAAAAACGTCCATGTCTTCATCAAGGAGGCTGATCTTGTGACCTTGCCTGCAGATGAGGTTTGTACAATGACATGAGGTGTTTCATGTTGCTACTGGACCTGTAACTGTTCTTTTCGATATTTATTCTGGACTAGAGACCTCATTTCCTAATATTTAAATTCATACGAAATAAAACTTACTCATCCATGTTGGTAGCTACTACAGTACCTTGCTGTCAACATGATGCCAATTTGGTTTTCGGAATGTTCCATCCACCTTCTCTCTTAGGTTATCTTGCTTGTGATTGTGATAGAGCAAAGCAATCTGATTGCAGGAGGAGATTAGGAATAGTAGAATTAAAAGAAGGGTGTACGAGCTACTATCTAAAGCTGCAATTGCGCATAAAGGAAAGAATAATAATGGCCAAAAGGAGCTTCACTTTGTGTTTTTTAGGAGACCTACCAGATTTCTCCCATCAGAAGATGGTGTGACAGTTGGTGCCGTGCAACTTGAAAAGACTTGTTTAAAAGGTCAGATGTCAGAAACGAAATACCATATCTTTGCAGACTTTTTTTAAACATTATTCTGTTGGTTATATAGATGATGGTGTGGCTGGAAAGCAGGTCGCAGTTGGAACTGGTGAGTTTGAAGATCTAAAATGTGGGTAAGTGCTTTGGTTCATACTTTCCTGAGTTTTTTTGACCAGGCAGCTCTATGGGGTTTCCTAGATTCATTTAATGTATTTTGTGTCTTCTTAGACTGATCTTGAAAAGTATTGATTACAATCCTTGGGGTGTGTAGATTCATCTAATAATCTTTCTTCTTCTTAGATTGGCCTTTAACAGTATTTGTTACAAATCCTAATACATATCTTTCTTCTTAGGTTGGTCTTGAAAAGTATTGGATACAAATCCTTGCCAGTGGAAGGTTTGCCCTTTGACAAATACAGAGGTGCATGATATTACCTTTGTGTTTACTCCCATGGAGCTTTTTTGTGTTTGTTTTATCATTTAATCCTTTAATAAATTTTGTAAATACAGTTGTGCCACAATCCTTTGTTTATTGCAGGAATTGTCCCAAATTTGAAGGGCAGGGTTTTGAGTAGTGAATCTGAGAATGCAACAGTGGAACCAGGGCTGTATGTGGTGGGATGGTTAAAGAGAGGGCCAACTGGCATAGTTGCCACAAATCTCCATTGTGCCGAAGAAACAGTATGTGCCTTTTTGTTTTCTTATGTTCTATCATTGCGTTTGAGGAGGTTTATGGGCACCCTGATGCCTGAGTGTAACTTTATAGTTGCTTACCTTAAATCTTATAGTAGTTTTTTTGGTTTACTCAACAAATGCCTTCAAATATATCTTGGAGTAGCTTGATTTATTCGTTTTGAAAGTTCCAACATGGAAGTTCATTAGGTCCATATACACCTCAAATCCTCAATTATTGTGGATTTGCTCATCCACTACTGTCTTTGCAATGGAATAGCTACTTTGTAGAGGAAGGCTGTTCTTGTGAAATAATCATGATGACTCTTTTTCAGGAGTTATAGTTCTTGGTTAGCTGATAATTTTATTTCACTAACAGACTATCTACATATTGTACTTACTGTTATATACAGGTGGCGAGCATCCTTGAAGATGACAAGAAGGGGTTGTTCATGGGACCTTCTGATTCAAAAAAGCAAGGCAGGAGGGGACTCCTTGAGATTCTAGAACAAAAGAACATCCGCTTTGTTCCTTTTGATGGCTGGGAAAAGATTGATTCTAAGGAAAAGATGGCAGGTGAGCTGAAGAACAAACCTAGAGAGAAGATAACAACCTGGAATGAAATCCTGATGGCTTCAAACTAGGGATGAAAGTGAGGGCAGTCAATTTTGTTCTCTAGCATGTCTTGTAGAATTACATTAAAGCCAATTCTGCTCTTATAGAGATACCAGGAATAAAGTTTCAACTGACTTTGGCATAGTACACGGAAAAGCTAGAATGGAAAGCTGTAACAAGTGAAGTATTGCAACAATGTGCAAAAGTGGTACTTCTTATCATACAAATGGTTTCTCACTGTCCTGTGGTATCCATTTTTGAAACCTGGAGACAATTCGTTGCCAACTTTGGAGAAAATATTATTCCTGACAATATGCATAACAATTCATATTATCTGTGCTTGTTGATGGCTCGGCTGGATTCATATTTTCCTGGTTGCTTGACTGCTTATGGCTTGTGTTTTGAAATTGCACTTCTCCTTCCAATTGAGCGTTCTTACCTTGGAGTATGCACAATTTCAATAACTGTACTCTCTTTTGCTTATGTGGTCACAGACGTCACAACATATGGAGACAAACATCACACGATTGACATGTCCAAAAAAAAAAAAGTGTACATGTTCAGGCAAAAAATAAATAATTTTGTTCGACGTAGAAAAACAATCAAAGAACTACACTGCATGTAAAATGATCTCTCAGATAGAAGCAAGCCTAAAAAGGGAGTGTCCCTGAAGCCAGTAGCCGTTGTAACTTCAACTTCAGATGCTTTGTGTAGCTTACATGAACATATCCTCTCTCTTTTTTTAATGCAAAATGCGCCCCTTATGAAGTAAATTTCATCATATATTCTGTATGGTTCCACAAAAATCATGGAAATGCTGCAGTTTGATCTCATTAAGGGGCTTCTCTTTTTTTTTAATGCAAAATGTGCCCCTTATGATGTAAATTTCATCATATATTCTGTATAGTTCCACAAAAATCATGGAAATGCTGCAATTTGATCTCATCAAGGGGCTTCAGGATAGGAGCAGGTAAACTTCTAGTTGTCATTGCTTGACAAACCTGCTGCATTGTTGGCCGGGATTTTGGGCAGATTTGCAGGCAAGCAAAAGCCACCAGAACAAGCAGGATGATATCCTTCTCTTCGGTGGACGGCGCCATGATGCGTTGGTCCAGGATATCCTTGAGCTTTGTATGTTGTTCTGTTCGGCAAAAGAACGGTAGCAGAAGATCTCCAGGATGTTTTCCCATCACCACTTCCAGCATAACCACACCAAAGCTATACACATCGCACTTCTCCGTTAACACCATTGTAGATGACAGTTCTGTGGCAAAAAAAATGTTCTGCTAGTTAAGAAAAAAAAACTTTTCTATACTAGTATTTCTTTTTATGAATTAAGTGTCCCTTTGAACTGTAAAAATTCTACAAGATTTTTGTACCGATCAGTTCAGTTCCAGCCGGAATCTAAAAACTTGCCAAGTTACAAAGATATTTTGCTTGATAAATCATGTCACATTGTCATCTTAGCTAAGGATTAAAAAGTATATGTACCTGGGGCTATGTAGCCACATGTCCCTGCAAAGATAGTGCTCCAGCTAGATGAATTGTCCTTCAACTTCTTTGCCATGCCGAAGTCGGATAAATAAGCCTTAAAATCATGGTCTAGCAAGATGTTGCTACTTTTAATATCGCGGTGCACGATCGGATCATCACAATCATGGTGCAAGTAAGAGAGAGCTTGAGCTATATCCATCACAATAGTGACTCTTTTACACCAATCAAGTTCCTTTGCCAATTCTTGGTCATTCCAAATGGACGCTAAACTTCCTCTTTCGATGAGATCGTATACAAGAAATTTGCACTGTGAATGAGAGCAGTAACCGTGCAACTTGACAATGCGACGGTGCCTGATTTTTGTCAACACTTCAATCTCAGCAAGAAATGCTCCAATGTCAAAGTAATCTTCCATTCTGTGAAGCAGCTTGATGGCAAATACACCTTTTCCTTGGATCTCAGCTCTGAAGACAGATCCATAACCTCCAACACCGATGCAGTATTTTTCATCAAAATTTTCTGTTGCGTAAAGTACATCTTGAAACGCAACCTTTGCATCAAAGTTCCATATGGAAACGAAGTCTCCAGGGATGATTTCTTTGCCCTTTTTTGCAAGTTTTCTTCTCCAACAAACCACTGTGATGCTTCCACCCACGAGGCAGATGCAAGAAAACATTGCAAAGGCAAGAAGTAGCCTCGGAACAAGATGTTTACTGTCGGAATTTTCATTTTTATGTAAACTGTCAGGATTTGGATTTGATGGTTCACATGGTGTCAAGCCATATAATGGATCACCACAGATACCTGTATTATGGTCTAGTGAAACTACAGGAGAGGCTTCAGTTGTGTAGAAACCAAAAAATCTGCCGCCCAAACTGTTGTATGATAAATTCAGCTCAAGTAATCGGTAAAGCATCATGAAAGTCATTGGTATGGCACCACTTAAATTATTTCTGCTCAAATCCAACTCAGTTAGGTCGGTACAATACCCAAGCTCTTCTGGTATTGGTCCTGTCAGTAAGTTGTTTCGCAGGCGCAACGAGGACAAATGGTGAAACTGTCCTATCTGAGGTGGAATGCTTCCCGTAAACTGATTGCTGCTTAGATCTAGAACAAAAGATTACGTAGAAATCCTAGTTCTGGTGGCAGTATAGCATTTAGCACATTGGACTCAAGTTTCAGTGTTATTAAAGATTTAAGTTTCGAAAAGGTTGAAGGGATGGGGCCAATGATTCGGTTGTTGGAAAGATCCATGTTTTGTAAGCTCGTTAGATTTCCTATACTTTCAGGAATGGAACCCGTGATTTCATTTGTGGAGAGATCCAATTTTATTAAACTCCTTAAATTTCCTATACTTTCAGGAATGAAACCCGTGATTTCATTTATGGAGAGATACAATTCTATTAAACTCAAATTTCCTATACTTTGAGGAATAAAACCCATGATTTCATTTGTGGAGAGATGCAAGGACTTTAAACTTGTTAGATTCCCTATGGTTGTAGGTATGGAGCCATTGATATTATTATGATCCAGATCTAGCGCAACTAAACTATGAAGCATCCCTATCTCACGTGGAATATGACCAAAAAGATTGTTAAATCCAAGATCTAGAAAATACAATCTAGCCAGGTTTCCCAAACTGGAAGGTATTGGGCCAGTTAAGCTGTTGTGGCTTAAATCAAGGTACTGCAAGTTATGTAATGTGTCAGGCAAGCAACTGAGTATCCCTTGTGACAAATAATTGTTAGAAAGCTCAAGGAATCCTAGGTTCGTAAGATTACCTATCGATGGCGGGATGGATCCAGTGAGCTTATTGTTAGAGAGATCCAAGTAAGAGAGCTCAGCAAGACGACCAATATCAGACGGAATTGGTCCATAGAGAGAGTTAATGCTAAGGTCGAGAAAGACAAGACGAGACAATTGTGCAAATCGGAGCTTGCTCAAACCACCGGAGATGTTACATGAGAAAAGTGTAATGTTTGTCACAACTAGGATGGCATCACGCTCATGGCCACGGCGCACCTTGTAGCTGCAGTATATGCCTGACCAGTTGCATGGGCTGGTTGCGTTGCTCCATTCCTCTAGCCCGCAGTAGGAGAGATCGCCCCTTAGACCAGATTTCCATTGGAGAAGTGCTTCAGCTTGGCGATCCAACGCAGGATTTGCAATTGCAAGGCAGGAAAGACACTGCAGCGAAATCAGCAGAACCAGCAATAGCTCCTGTGAGGCAACTAGTCGTCTCATCTTGTGTTTTGAGTGGCAGTGTAGGTGAAGCTCTAAAACACACATAGTACATATTGATGGGTCGACAGAAAGCGAGAGCCACTTTAACCAAGGAGACCTTGACTCTGACTGACTTCAGGTAAATGGATCAATAATGCACGCTCTTGACAGGACTAGTGGAGTCAGTCAATGCCCCAAGGAATAAGGTGCACCTCCATCACTCCATGTGCAAGACAATGAAATCCCTGGCTCATACAAGAACACATCGTTGGCACGTTTAGAAAGGAAATCCGCATGTAGCAGTTCCATAAGTTCATGTTTAGTTGGGAGGTTATTTCTCTGTATGGATATCTTTAACAATATTCCAAAACATTGGTTAGAGGGCAATTGCATGCTTTTCGCCCACCCTAATAAGCTTTAATTTTTTCTTTTGGCTGCTCCTCTTAAAGTTTTTAGAGCATCTCCAGCAATAGACCTTATTTTGAAGTCTCTAAAAGTTAAACGAGGGCTGCCCCCATTTCCCAAGGACAAAAAAAAAAAATACCTCCAACTCCACCAGTAGCCCCTATTTCTTAGCCTCTATTCATGTTTCTCTTGTATTTTAAAATACAATCTATGTTTACACTATGTTTAACACCACAATAATTCAAACTTAAATATTTCTGACACGTATAATTTAACCATACTTAAATTCACAATTTCAAAGTACACAATTCAAATTCAAAATCAAAATTTTCAAACATGTAAATATGGTGTGGTGGCAATACCATATACTCATTTTTCAAACATGTAAAAATTTTTGGAGCAAGAGATGCAATAAAATTAAAATAGACTAGTAGCAAATGCCAAAGGCCCATATACTGTACACTGCTGCTGCTTCTTTTATGCATCAGTTCAGTAAAAAGACCTTGTTTTCCAGTTTTTAGAATATTGAGTTATTGATCCAACCTGTCACTAATTGATGCAATTATCGATGAGTAATGCACATTAGCAATAGAAGGTTGATTTCTGCAGATTAATGATTAAATTACAAGATTCATAACCATGGAAATAAAATGCAAAGGGGAAAAGGGGCAGAAGGAAGTGGAGCAGCGATGTGCAAAGTATAGATCTAAACGAGCGACAGCGTGGGATGTTGATCGCCGGAGTTGATGAGTGCGAGGTTGACGACGGCTTACGCAAAAAAAGGGAGAATGGCAGCGATGGCGCATCCAAGGCGCGAGAGAGACGAGAGAAGTGCGCGCTTGGGATTTTCCACCGCGCCAACAAAAAAGAGGAGAGATGGGGACTGGGCCTAGAGTCCCCAGGATTGAGGGCTAGGAGGAGAAATTTGGGAGCCTTCCTATTTTGGGCCTTTGATAGGAGCTCTACTGGACCTTTATTTTTCTCCCTTCACCTTAAAAACTCTTTGGGGGCTTAATTTAGGTGCTCTGCTGAAGATGCTCTCCACTCTTTGTGGCTTTCATTTGATTTGTAATCTGCAAACCTTTTTCTGTTTTGGCCATGTGGTCAAACTTTTCCATCTCTCAATACCGTCGCAGTTTTTTTTTTTAAAAAAATCTTTAACAATATAAACCAGAAGCTCATTGTTTTGATGGAGTTTCTTGATTTTTCTTTTATTTCCCCAACAAAAAAAGTACCTGTACTATATTGAGCTTTGCATAATAAAAATGCACAAGGTGTGACTGTACATGATATATCAATTTAGGCTCATTAATTTATTTTAGCTTATATGCATGGTTTATAAGCCACTGTTTCTAAACCTTAAGTTCAATGATGAAGTTCAACCTATTATTCACATAAGTTAAAAAGAAAAAGCTATCTCCGATCATGGGTTATTCTCCAGAAACCCAATTTGCTGGACTTTGTCACTTCGGATTGTCTACATTTGGAGCAAGTGGTCAAGGAGTTTTTTACCCCGGCATATGGGTGGCGACCTAGTCTTCGGGTTGTAGGGCCTTGATCTTGCACGCTGTTTTTATTCTCTCTTATTTTGAGTGTGTTGGAGTTTGTTGGCTGTGCGCACTGTTGTGGTGCAGAGGCCAGGAGTATCTTTGGATGACTGAGATCAATAAAGCTTCTATTATCTTAAAAAAAGAAAAAGCTACGCAAACAAAATCTAACTTTTGCATGTCCTGCAGGGCACATAAATTAAACCCCAAATAATTTTTGGGTGAAGAGGAAAAAATCAAGATCCAACAAAACCAGCACTAAACCCTCAAAATAGGAAGACACCTAAATCCCACCTCTCAGCCCTCAATCCTAGTGAATTTGCTAATTAGCGCGTACGCATTGGCAGCACGGACACTGCCAACAGTCACGGCGCTAGTCCCTCCCCCCCTTTTTTTTGGGAAATAGGCACTAGTTTCTCTTTTTTTTTTCTTGGAAATCACTCCCTTTTTTCTCCACACACACATGCAATTTTCTTTGCGATATTTTGTAAATTGAGTCTTTCACCTTCAATATCAGTTGAGAGATTTGAATTTGAGTTGAAAGTTTTTAAATTTAAGTTGCATGTTTTGAATTTGGTATGAAAGTTTTCAAATTTAAATCGAATGTTTTGAATTTTGATGTGAGAGTTTTTAAATTTGAGTTAAAAGTTCGGTAGCGCTATTCCACGCGCTACAGTGCGGAATAATAATTCGAGCGCCGCACACCGCCTTCTCCTTCCAGTTTTCCCCTTTTTTACCACCCCACCTGTCCTCCGCATCCCACTTTTTCTCGGTTTGTTTTTTTTCGTTTTTTACCACCCCACCTTCCGTGTTTCTTTTTTCTCTTTAATGTCTTATCTGTGCTTCATCAATGGGCCCGGTAAAATATTAACCATCCAGATTTTTCTGTTATTCATTCCTTCTCTAAAGTTTTTCTGTTTTCGCGTTTTAGTAAAATATTTACCGTCTAGTTTTTCTTTCCAAGTTTTCCGTTTTTCTAATATCTCCGCACGTTTCAAAAGTAACGAATTTACTCGTGGAGTTTTTCATTTACTCCCAGCCTCCCACATCTGCTTATTTTAAAGTAACAAATTTATTCGCATGAATGTCTCCACATCGTATGATGCCATACGTAGATGGTCGTAAAAAAATTACTACCAGCTTACAACTCTAGTACTTCTTTTACCAATATTATTTAGATTTCGTGGTCTGCGAGTAAAACAATTACGACCTTCCTCTCGATATAGCCATGATCTCATAGCCAGCGTGTAGTAATATGTTTACTTATGTATTCAATATACAATATAAGTGTAAAAACTGATACTAAGAGTATTGTTGATCTGTATCACAAAATAGTCGTATGAATGAAAAAAATTATAGGCTCAATCACACACAAGCGATAAAATTACTCACAGGTGAATCAAACTAGAAAAGAAAAAAAATGATTCAGCTAAAAATCCATCATGGAAGGATGTAGCGGTGTAGTATAGAGATGAGCTTGACGTTGCGCAATAGCAGCCATCCATCATCTAACAAGCACAAAAAAAAAATGCAAAAACATTCTCGTTCATGTCAATACAGATGACGAGCAAAAGAAAAATTGCAAACAATCTCCATCACCGGTGGACTCCACCCTATCCTCTGCGGCCAGCCATATGGAGCACGATGTGCAAATGTAGGACTTGTGCAACCCATCAATTGAGATCAGGTGATATTGGAGATTGCATGTTAATTTGATTTGCAAAAAAAAATTAGGGCTTCATGCATGAAGTTGAAGGAGAGTATGCAGATGCAAATCAGAGTGCCATTTCCTTACTTGCTTGTTCTATCAATGTCGCCGACATGGAGCAGCCGCTGGTTGTTGCTATTGGCTCAGGTGAACACCTCCTTGCTGGTTATGGTGCTGCCTAGAGTCCGGCAGCGAGGCTCGAAGTAGTGCCTTTGCCTCAACCGCCGCCGGCCATCGCTCGCCAGCCACCGTCATCAACCGCCACGGTGTCGTCGTCCTCCTCCATGGTGTGTCGCCGATCTGTGGGCTGGGATGGTGGATCGATTCAGATCCGAAAAAAAAGTAAAAAACAGAGTGGGGACGAGAGTGGTTGGTTGGGTACAGGAAAAATAAATATATACCGGAAGCAGAGAAGTTGTTTTTATCGTAGTAAATCATTTACTCCGATAATGGTGGGTGCACGATGCGGGACGTGGGGTGGGATCGGAAGCAGGGGAGTTGTTTTTATTATTGAAGTAAATCGTTTACTCGAATAAAGGTGGGTGTTTGAGGCGCGCGATAGGAGTAAATCGTTTACTCCGACAACGGTAGGAGTTGGATGACGGGATGTGGGGTGGGGTGAGCCTGGGCTGATGAATATTTGGCGCTTAGAATATTAGGAGCGCGCTGCACTCCTAATAGTAGTTCTATTAAAAGTTTTCAAATCTTGGCTTAAAATTTTTTAAAATTTAAGTTAAAAGTTTCAAATCTTGAGTCAAGAGCTTTAAATCTTAAATTAAAAGTTTGTTGCAGTTAACCCTCCGTACCTATCCTAATTTTCCGCGTCCTATCCTTAAAAAAAAAGAAATAAAACGTGCTAAAGGTTATTTTTTTTCTTCGTGCTAAAGGTTATTTTTTTTTCTTCGAGAAAAGCGAAAGGAAAACAGAAAAAATGAAAAGCGACTCCGCGCTGCGGATCCCGCGAGCGATTTAATCACCCGCGCACGCGCGGGGTAGGAGCCCAGTCTCCATCTCATTATAATTTAAGCGCCCTCGCTGCGCCGCCGTCGGACGTCGGGATCCCTGCTCCGCCGTGCACGACTCCGTCCGAGGCCACAGGATCCCCACCATTGCACTCCCCAATGACGAGCTACCCGTGAACGACAACGCCCTCTTCAGGAATTTCTTGGCCTTGCTCTCCCCGGCGGCAGCACCCTCTATAACTTTCTATAAACGTTTTTAAATCACCATGTGGCACTCCTACAAACACTACAAACACTCCTAAATCGCCACATGTCATATCTCTAAAAAGTTCTACAATTTTAAATACAAAGAAAATATCTAACCGTCAATTTTCACTTAAATCAATGACCTATTATTTTAGACCATTAAATTAGATCTATTAAAGAAGGCAAATCCCTTCCTCCTAACTCCCGTACATTAAAAAAAAAACACTCCCGTACGTTTACATAGAAGTAGGGAAAAAAAATACGTACTACTATATTTGCCAAAAAAAAAAGGCTGAACACTATTCATCGGGAAAAAAGCCAAAAAAGAAAAACGAATATATATGTACGCTCACCTCAAGTAATGAAAAAACACAGAAAAATAGCATACCATGCCTCGCCTGATTTTATAAAAACATTAGATTATTACAACTAAATTTAAGAGATGTAAAACAACTAAATATTTAAAAATTCCCGACTGTTACGAAATTATGATATGCTACTATAAATTTACCATTAGATTTATAACAAAAACTGCAAGAAAAACTAATTCCATTTATTTATTTCATCATAAAAATTATAGCAAAAATAATTATATCAATTATATCATCATATATAACTTCATAAACATGGATAACAAAAAATATATCTATGATTATTCGAAGTAAATATTTCGTTCATTATGAAAATGTGATAAGTTACAATAACATTAGAGTCATGATAACATTATCAGATTGTCATATAAACTACTTTCATGTATTCATATTTTTAATTTTTATTGTGAATATATTGCAAGAAAGACCAGATACAAAGCTCTTACTATGGTACAACCTGCATATGTTATACGTGGATAACTTAAAGGTATCAACCATATGTCCCATTAATCTTGAATGTGTGTCCAACCCACTTACAAATTATTATCCACCAAACATCAAGCTACAATTACTAACAAGGTATTTGTGCATCATATCGAATATCTAAGATATGATGAACATGTGTACCATTAGACGCACAATAGAGATAAAGGGCATTTTATAAGGGACATTCGCTCATTTAACCCTTTTCTAAAGCTTAACTATCAATTTAATCATTTTTTTAAAAAAAGTTTGCTTATTTGACCATGTTTTTCAAAATCGAAGTTGTCGTCTGACCCTACTTTCACTACATCCTGAGTTTTTCATTTAGAGAAAAAGAAAAACATGTATTTACAAGCCCAAATGTCTAAAATAACACTGAGTACATCAACCTTATCCTCAACCACTCATTTGCTCATTCCTTATCCCCATCTCTCCTCTCTCTCTCTCCAAAGCGTGAAGGGTAGGAGGAGTGGTGGCGGTGGCACCGCGACAGCTGCGGAGGGTAGGAGCGGTGGCAGAGAGGCAACATTGACTCGCCGACGAGGAGGACCGCTGGCGGTGGCGGAAGGGGCAGAGACAACTCGGTAGAGGGGAAGCAGCAGCTCCATGAAGGGTAGGAGGGGTGGCGTCGGCTCAGCGACGTGGAGGACCGCCGGTGGTGGCGAACGGGAGGCGGTGGCTGTGGAGGGGCGGCAGCAACCACGGATATGGTAGGAGGAGCGGAGGCAGAGGGATGGTGTCGGCTCGGTGATGAGCGGATATTGAAGTTGTAAACAGATTCAGTGATGAGGAGGATAGGCAGTGACGGTGGAGGGGCCGCGGCACGGTGACGAGGAGGACCACCGGCGCCCATGCGCATCTCTGCCATTAGCTTGCTACCCGCGGTTTCTTCCGCACAAAATTGGACCAAAGGAGAAAAATTAACTTTGGAAAAAATATGGTCAAATAAGTAAGGATAGAAGTGGTATTTGGAGCTTTTGTTAACACCGATGAACCGATGAATGCCCTTAAGAGAAGAGGGTCAGAGTGTAGCTTCAGTTTTGAAAAGGAGGGTCAAATGAGCAAAGTGACCAAAACAGGGTCAAATCGGTAGTTGGACCTTCAAATTGGGTCAAATGTGCAATTGCTCCATTTTATAATATAGATTATATCATTTTGTATCATTTTATATACATACATAGCCAAAGACACGTGTGATGTACTTTAATCTATCTAAAAAAACATGTCTACGATAATAAGAATCATAGAAATTTAAAAGACAAACTCAAGAGCATATACCCTAATAATACACTAATAGTAAATAAAAATATCAATGGCTAATCCCTAGGACATATAAAATTATAAAGTATTATTTTATCGGTTTATTAAACTCCCTAAAGAACCCTCCTACAACGTCTATTAAAGTCTTTAACAAATAAGAGGAAACTTTAAATTTCTTTTGTAACAGATAAAGCATCTAAAACTTAATCCTCATTAATTTAATTCTCCCATTAATTTTGGCTATTGGGTCATTTCAATGGGTATGTGTATACACACATTATTTAATAAAAAAATTATTCATCCAAGCATGTTATCTAGCAGAAAATTATTTGAGATGTCAGGTGAGGTTGTAGTGACCTGTTGCATGGTTTAGAGGGTTGTTGTAAGGATGACTAGCGTTGAGTTTTACTAGGTTGCCAGCCATCCAATGCATCACAAAAAGAGCCCATAGGAGATATTTTGTGTTTTGTTGATCGAGCCACCATTAAGAGAAGGCAACAAGGGAACCCCAGTACAAATTTTTTTTTATGACTAAATCTTCTCTTAAATCAAGTATCTATGTAATTTTATTTAAGTCGCGTTGGCTTGAAGCATGCATAACTTGGTATATCTAGAAGGCTACATGTTAGAATATTCAATTAACCCATCTTAGAAATAATAATACTTGGCAAGAACTCAAGCAGATAACAAATTTATATCTTTAATTTTGATATTTAATTTTAATCGTTGGAAAGGGGGAGATAGAGTGAATGGTTCAAACAGTTATTGAATATTATCCAAAGCAAGCTAAATATCTTTTTAAAAGAATGAGATACAGATGGTTACTGATTCTGAAGTATTATCATACTATTCAAGAGTAGAGCAAGTAGTAATCATATCCAAAATACACATAAAGAACCATCATACATAATTTTAACATTCAGAAAGATAGAGATGCCTACGCAACGCACGAGCTACCTTCCTAGTTATATAATTAAGTCCATTAACCTTCCTACAAACGCTCTCAATCCATCACATGTCACTCCTACAAACACTCATAAACTGCCACATGGCACTATATAATCTCACCGTCGATTTTCACTTAAATTGGTAGACCGATATTTTAGACCATTGGATTAGATCTATTATTTAAGAAAATAATCCCTTCCTCTGCTGTGGGCCAGAAAAAGAAAAAAAAAAGAACATACGTATACGTGTGACTTCGTACAGCCGTGGGCCGGAAAAAGAAAAAAACATACGGAAAAAGAAAAAAACATAAGAACAGTACGCTCTCCCTGTCTCTTCCTCTTCCAGTTCTTTTATATCTCCATCTCTTTCTCTTCCTAATTATTTTATGTTATCAAATTAAAAAGAGAAAACTAAAATTTTAGTATTAAGTTGACCATAATTTTAAATGTACACAGCTAATTTATATTCTATCTAAAACGTTGCTCTATTTATAATTAATTGACAATTTTAGATCCAATGTTTTGCTATATATAAGCAATATGTTATTGTGGTATAGACGGTGCATTTTGCAAGTTTGTATGCCATCTAAATAAATTAAATACTTATTAACAACATATATTATGTTATTATACATCATTCTTCAAACGTGCATATATAGTTTCACCATTGGTTCCAAGACAGGTGCACATAGGTTTTGTGTTTTTCTTACACCAAGGTGCGGGGCTCACTATGTGGAAAATAAAGAATTAACTCAAATATGAATAGCACAAAGCATAACATAAAAAAAAAATCTGATGTCTTTAGGTAGACCAAACAATCCAATTGGTTCGTGATTTTCCTCAGAAAATATGATCAAATAATAAAAGCAAGAAGAATGAATTAGGGAGGCATTATAAAAATCACATCCCAAAAGTAATGATGCATCTTTAATTATATTTAGCCATTTGTGCTCTCGCTTTGCTGCTTCAATCGATCCCAAATGGGTCCCAAATGGGTGTTTCCCACACTGTAAGAGACCATGAATTTAGCGTAGCCTTACGTCCCACGCCCAATCTATTCATTAATAAACAACGATAAAATATATCAATCTTGGCTGCTTACATAAAAGATGATTGATTTTTTTTTAAGTTGACACCTAAGGTGTAACACTGTCATTATTTATCATCTCACGACATTTGAACTTAAAAATAATACTTGCATAAAATAAAAAAAGAAATAGAAAATGCCAATAAGGAGTAAAGCAAACCAATTAGAGAAATTATTATAAAGTTTTAGAAAAAATTGGTTCTTTCTTTTCACCAAAACTGGAACACCTGTTACCATAACCATTGTATCATTGCGACACTTTTTAGTGCTTAGATTCTAATACCCTTCACTCAATCACATATGGTGGTGTTATTAGTTTCTCTACATCATGCACATATAACCTTCTAAGGTAGAAATATATAATTGGTTTAAAAGTTTTATTGAACTTGATGTTGACTATGTTTTTTTTGAAAAAAAATCTATAGGTCTCACACATTGTAACGAAGCAGGGTCTAGATAAGTATCTGAATTATGTCAATATGAACCAGTAAGAGGGATGGTTAACTTCATGGAACAACTAAAACATAATTATTAGCAATAACAGTTTTAGAAAAGATGTTAAAAAAGAGTGAGCCTCTAAACATTCCGTTTGAATAAACAAGCACTTTACTTTTAATTTACACTTACCTATTTTTCCAAATCAAACTAAGTCTACCTTCTTTTCTTTTGGATGATAAACCAGCTCATAGATAATTGCTTACGAATGAATTATATAGTCTAACGGCAACGAATAGCTTAGAAAAAGTTACCCAAGCAATACCGATTAAGAAGGTTTTTCAAACATATCATAATTTTGAAATATTGTATTAATAATCTGGTTGATGGTATACAAGCCTTCCAAGCCGACCCTAAGATATAAGCCCGTGCATTTGTGCGGACTATCTTTCTAGTTAATTTAATTGCTGTTGAGATGTTGCTGTTGCAGCGAACACGTCCACCGAGCGAGAGGTGGTACATATTGATTTGGTTCAGATTGGTCTGCAGATTAGACCCTCAACCAAACAGAGCAGGCACATGATTAATTAGTGCAGATTGATTTGCACTCAACACACATATACGGATTTTATTTTTTTTAGATAATGACACACATATAACGGATATACCTAGAACAACCAAGAAGATATTAGTTTTCACGCTTCAAATTACTGAAACTTTGGTTTCAAGTTTCATCAGGATTTTTTTCTGAGGTGTATTAGTTGAACACTTGATTATTTGAACAATACCTAGAACAACCAAGATGTTTTTGCATCTTTTTTTTTTTTTGAGCAAGGGGTTTCCCCCCATTTCCATTACCAGAAATGAGATTACCAGAGTACAGGTCCAGAAAAAAGAAAAAACGACCATCCAGATTGTTATTACAAAAGTAGAGGCACCGCGTCCTCCAAAAGGATTAAGCATGTATCAACACATCCAGACGCGCCATCAGAGTCTTCGCAGATCAGTTCTCAAGCCTCCTGTTGTTGATCCTCCATCCAAATCTTGATTGGTAGACTTCACTTGTCACCCGCCTTATGAGCTTGGCACCCAACAGCAAGTTTCTTCGATTTGCCTCCTGTTTCTGCAGAATTGCCCAGGTTTCAACCCAGTGACATGCCAAAAAAATCAAATCAGTAGGGTCATCTGGGAGTTTTTTTTGTCAAAACAAGCTCTATTTCGAGTCTTCCAAATAGCCCATATGACAGCTGCAAACCCAATTACCACCAAATTCCTGGTAGATTTGTCAATAACATTTAGCCATTGCCCAAACAAGTGTTGAGCATCCAACATTGGTTTTATATTAAGAGCACAAATAACATGCCAAATCAGTTTAGCCATGGGACAGTCAAAAAATAAATGCTGCACTGTTTCCTCCAAATCACAGGACTGACATTTTTTATCACCTTTCCTCCATCCTCTCCTATACAAATTATCTTTAGTGAGAATTTTGTTTTTGACAAACAACCAAATAAAAACTTTGATTTTCAGTGGGACTTTGAAATTCCAAACTTTCTTAAGAGGGAAAACTGCATTGTTTACTTTGAGAGCTTTGTAAAAAGATTTGACACTAAATTTAACATCTTTACAGAGATTCCACCAAACTTTGTCCCTACAATGTTCATGAATCACTACAGTATCCCAACTTTGTTTTATTTTGTCCCAATCCCTGATTTTGTTGCCATGTAAGGTTCTCCTAAACCGGATACTATCAATACCTCTATGATGAACATCTGCAATTGTCACTTTGTTTGTCATGACCACATTATAAAGCTCAGGAAATTGGTCACAAAGGGGTCTACCCCCCAACCAGCTATCTTCCCAAAAAAGAGTGTCTCTTCCATCACCCACCTTTTTGGTACAATATCTATAAAACAGCTCTGTGATCTCCATAATCCCCTGCCAAAAGTGTGAATTGCCAGGTTTTTTCTCAATTGCAGACAGAGGTTTTCCTTTTAGATATTTTTCTCTTAGCATGCCTTGCCACCACCCTTCCTCATTTTCCAGTCTCCATATCCATTTACCCAATAGAGCCTTATTCATGATATCTAAATCCAGGACACCCAAACCACCCTGATCTCTAGGAGAGCAGACAAGAGGCCATTAAACCAGGTGGTATTTTTTTATACCTTGGTCTTCTTGCCACAAAAGTCTTCTCCTGAAATAGTCCATCCTATCCCTAACACCCTGTGGCAGCCTATAGAAATAGATCATGTACAAAGGAACATTGGTCAGACTTGAATTGATCAGCACTAATCTCCCTCCAATAGACTGAAGTCTTCCTTGCCAACACCCCAGTTTATGCTCCATTTTATTTTCAGCTTTCTTCCAGTCTTTATTTAAGATTCTCTTTTTGTCAATAGGGATACCTAAGTAAGTCATGGGTAACTCCCCAATCTTGCAAGTGAAAATCTAGCTATATAGAAGCTGATTCTCCTTAGCCTCTCCAAAACAAAACACCTCACTTTTGTCAAAGTTTATTTTAAGTCCAGAAATTTTTGCATCTGACAGGATGTTTATGTTCAGGTTGCAAAGGTTGCAGTGTAGTGCAAGGTGGTTTGTCAGGTCACAATGCCCACCTCAGACTACAAAACTTTTTCAAGGTTTGTTTGACACGCTTGTATTTTTTTTCCTGATGCAAGAAGCGAGTGGTCAGTGTGCAATGCCTACATAGCAGGACATGGTCTTTTTTCAAAGAAATACCGGATGCCGTTCGTGCTGTCATGGATCAGAAACACGGAAAGAATGGACGTTGGGCAGCTCAGAAAGAACGGGTGGAAAACACCCTGGCTTTTCTGGCCTGACCTATCCATGTTACAGCTGGGAAAGAATGGATGAGAGGTATATAGGTATAAGAGCATCCCCATGCTGGGAAAGAATGGATGAGAGGTATATAGGTATAAGAGCATCCCCAGCAGCTTCTCTATCTGGTCCTCCATCCCTAATTTGACGTATAGGAGCGAAAAAACCACCTCCAGCAAATGTGCCATCCAGTCATCCAAAACTAGGGCATGCGCCAAAACCGGAGAGAGAAAGGGTAAATATAGCGTGTCTCTCTCCTCACGCCATATCACAATGGCCGCGCTCCTGCCCCTATCCGGAGTTCCGCGACCTCCCCTCCATCATCGTCGTCGCTGGCCCCTTTTTGATTTTTTTTTACACACGTCACCTGGCACTTCATTTGATCAGCTGCCTTGATTCCCACCAACACTATGCCATTCACTCGTTCATCCAACCTTGTTAGATTGGTTGTGTGATGTTTTTCATTATTGCAATTTGCAAACTGATCTTTCCCAAATTTCCCGTTTTAGTACGAAGATTCGCCAAGGCTTTTGTGTATTCCCTAATAAAAGAAAAGGATGAAAGAAAATCTCAGTTGTAATATTCTAATGCTCTTTTTGTTAAAAATAATGGATATAATATCATCAACATCTGAAGAGCAAATAGAGAAAAGATCATACAAAATATACAATCCAAATGATCTCCTAGGCATTGGCTCCACCAATTGAATATAAGTTAGGGTTAAGATTATTTGCCACTTGTTATGAAAGTGTTGAATTAATTATTTGCGTGATAGATTACCATGTCGTACACAATGGATAGATGTGAATCCTCAGACAAGAGAAAGAGAAGAAAATAAAATAATTAAATGGCAGTGGTGATCCTCTTACCTCACCTCGCAAGTAATCTTGATGATGGTGATCGCCACAGGTGATGAAGCGGTGTTGCCGTCATTGTTCAGCTTCGGCTTTCGGCTCCAGCTCCAGCCAGCAACCGCCATGGACAACTTGTTGCTGTAGCAGGGGCATTTCTGGCATCACAGACAACATCCCATATGCTGCAAATGGTATCAAGCTCGTACAGAAATAAAATGCATATTACCTCATCATGATAGTACTGATTTTATGTCTAGGTAGGAATTTAGCATTCAAAGGATGGTTTCGTCTCCTAGCCCTGACAACAATCCCTAACACCGGTGACCGCGACCCCCGCCATTGCCGCCACCCAACCAGCCCTCCACATCCATCCTACCACCCCATACTTCCACTGCCCCAACCCCTTCCCATCGCACATCATCTCTACTCTCCTTTCAGGTTGTGAAAACCACCTTTCGCCGCAAGGCAAGTGTCTCCTTTTTCCAGATCCAGATCTTGATTCACATCCGGAAAGCCATGTGGCCGGCCGCACCAGGTTGTGCTAGCTCACCTAGCCGTCGGCCTCCTGGCAGCACCGTTGGTGTGCCGCCACCAGCCGGATCCGGCGCGGGGGGTGCTAGATCCGGGTGCCCTGTCGCCGGATCCACCGTCTCCACCACCGCCGCCGTCACTCCGCCACCATCCCCGCCGCCATGAAGCTCCCGCCTCTGTCGAGACCTCGCCGCCCTACCGCTAAGACTCTGTTGTCGCTGTCACCATCCACGCCACCACTACCGACGCTGTCTCCGCTGCGCCACCACCCCGCCAGATCCGGCCGGGGCGGCACAGATCTAGCGGTCTCGAGAGCTTGGGAGGTGGCGAGGCGGAGGATGAAGGAGGGGGAAGGGGGCGGCCAGGTTTGTCACCTCCCGAGCCTCCCTGGGATAGGGCGACGCGAGAGCGAAAAATTGAAGAGAAAACTTTAACAAGTATTGGAACGTGTGGTCTTATTCTTATCACACAAATGGCTTTCCATTATCCATGGTATTTACTTTCGAAATATTGGAGCCGATTCAATGCCAACTTTGGAGATAATTGGAAATGCATACTGTATAGCATCATATATTCCGTATGGTTTCACAGAAATCATGGAAATGCTGCAGTTTGATCTCATTAAGGGGCTTCAGGATGGGAGCAGGTAAACTTCTAGCCGTGAGTGCTTGGTAAACTTGCTGCATTGTTGGCCGGGATTTTGGGCAGATTTGCAGGCAAGCAAAGGCGACAAGAACAAGCAGGATGACATCTTTCTCCTCATCGCTTGTTGGCTCTACGATGCGTTTGTCCAGGATATCCTTGAGCTTAGTATGTTGTTCAGTTCGGCAAAAGAACGGAAGCAGCAGATCTCCAGGATGCTTTCCCATCACCACTTCCAGTGTGACCACGCCAAAGCTATATACATCGCACTTCTCCGTTAACACCATCGTAGACGACAATTCTGTGGCAAGAAAAAATATGTTCAGCTAGATGAGAAAAAGAACACTAAATTTGTAACTTTTTATGAATTAAGTGCCCCTTTGGAGCACAAAAGTTTTGCAATATTTTGTTGCCATCAATTCAATTCCGGTAGGAATCGAAAAAAAATTCTGCATAACGAAGGCATTAATCCTTTCTAAATCATGTCACGTTCTAATATTAGCTAAGGATCTACAGATATGTACCTGGGGCAATGTAGCCACATGTCCCTGCAAAGATGGTGCTCCAACTAGAGGAATTGTCCTTCAACTTCTTTGCCATGCCAAAGTCAGACAAATAAGCCTTAAAATCATGGTCCAGCAAGATGTTGCTACTTTTAATATCACGATGCACGATTGGATCATCATAATCATGGTGTAAATAACATAGAGCTTGACCTATGTCCATCACAACAGTGACTCTTTTAGGCCAATCAAGCTCCTTTGCCAATTCTTGGTCATGCCAAATGGATGCTAAACTTCCTCTTTCGATGAGATCGTATACGAGAAATTTCCACTGCGAATGAGAGCAGTAACCGTGCAGCTTGACGATGCAGCGGTGCCTGATTTTCGTCAACACTTCAATCTCAGCATGGAATGCTCCATCATCAAATGAATCTTCCAGTGTGTGCAGCAAAGGTACCTCTTCCTTGGAGCTCAGCTCTGAAGACTGCTCCATATCCTCCAACACCAATGCAGTATTTTTCATCAAAATTTTCTGTTGCATTGACGATGTCTTGGAATGCAAGGTTACCATCGAAATTCCACATGGAAAGTAAATCCCCCGAATTTCTTATGCTACAAACTTTTGCCAGCTTTCTCCTTCGATAAGCAACTGTGATGCTTCCAATTGCAAGACAAAAGACATAAAACAGTGCGAATACAAGAAGTATCCTCAGAGCAATAATTTTATCATCATACTTTGATGCTTTACATCCTGTCAAGCCATACTGTGGATCACCACAAATACCCATATTGTGGTCAAGTGAAACAACAGTAACACTTTTAATGGTAGATAAACCTAAAAATCTTCCACTCAAACTGTTGTAAGATAAGTTCAGGTCTTGTAGTTTGTAAAGGTAAGAGAGTCTCAATGGGATGGCACCACTTAAATAATTTCTACTCAAATCTAGCTCATGCAGGTCAAAGCAATAACCAAGCTCTTGTGGTATTGGACCTGTCAGTAAGTTACCTGACATTCGTACAGAGAACAAATTGCGACATTGTCCTATCTGAGGTGGAATGCTACCTGTAAATCGATTGTTGCTTAAATCCAGATCAGTAAGATTACCTAGAACTCCTATTTCTGGTGACAGAACACCACTTAAGTCATTGGACTCGAGTCCTACAGTTCTCAGATTGGTCAATTTCCAAAAGGTTGAAGGAATGGAACCTCTGATTTGGTTGTTGGAAAGATTCAATAACTGTAAAATTGAAAGATTTCTATGCTTGCAGGAATGAAACCCATGATTTCATTTTTTGAGAGATCCAAGGATACTAAACTATAAAGCAGCGCTAGCTCTTGAGGAATAAGGCCAGAAAACTTGTTGAAGCTAAGGTCTAGAGAAGACAAGTTGGCCAAGTTTCCAAAACTATATGGTATTGGGCCAGTTAAGTTGTTGTGGCTTAAATCAAGGTACACTATGTTCTGTAATGTGCCTATTGTAGCATTCATTAGCCCTCCTGACAGAAAATTGGAAGAGAGGTCGAGGTAGATTAGTTCTCCGAGATTACCTATGGATGTTGGGATGGGTCCAGAAAGCCTATTGCTGGACAGATCCAATTGATAGAGCTCAGCAAGACCACCGATGCTTGATGGAATCGGCCCAAAAAGAGAGTTGCCACTGAGGTAGATGGTTTGAAGATGAGGCTGTTCTGCAAAGCGGAGCTTGTCCAAAGTGCCGGAGATATCACACAATGGAAGTGAAATGCTACCCACAATTAGGACGGCATCACTCTCGTTGCTGATGCTGCAGTCGACGCCGTTCCAGTTGCATGGGCTGGTGTTCTTGCTCCATGAGTCCAGGCAGGCACTCTGGCCGTCTAGTCCAGATTTCCATTGGAGAAGCATGCCTGCTTGCCGGTCAAGCTGGCTCACTGTAGAATTTGCAAGACAAACAAGGCACGGTGAGGAAAGTAGCAACACCACCACCAACAGCTCCAAAGCATGGAGTTTCATCATCTGTAGTGTAGGCATGGTTGGGATTCATATCTTTGATTTGCTAAACTCGCGTTTACTCCTTTTATAAGTGCAATAGGCAGTAGGAGACACATACAAGCAAGGAGACCTTGACTGAGTTTTGGTCAGTGGATCATACTGATGGCTACTTTTTAGGGACTCAGGATTGCTTCTCGCAACAGTACAAGTGGAGTCAGTCAATGGCCCCCAGACTTCCGCGTGCAATCAACAGACCTTCAATTCCTGGTTCCCCCTTTTAGGGAAAATTGGAACCATGCCATTATAATTTTTTAAAATTTGAGATATGCCATCCTGACCCACATGTCATTGACTCATGTGGGTCCTACATGTCATTGAGATACCGATGGCATATCTCAAACTTTGCAAAATTATAATGGCATGGTTCCAAATTACCCTCTTTAACCATCCCAGGCCACCGGTTCCACTATCATTCTCATAACGAAAACTCTGCACCATGCAGACTGAAATAAATGAGTTTTTCTTGGAGGCAGAGTATCGTAATTGGTTCCCTCTCTCTTACGAAAAACTCTTTTCTACAAAGCTTAGTCCCTAAATATTTGAATATATGTTTTAGAGTCATACTTATTTTTGTACTTATTATTTGATTCCTTAAGGGATTTCTAATAATTTTCAGGTATTGCTAATGCTCATAAATAAATATTATATGTCATACACCACTTAAATGTATTATGAAGTGAAATAATTATTCATAATGAAGCTCTTATCATTAAGCACTATTGATCTCACGCACCGAAAAATTTTCTCATTCTCTAAAGACATGTCAAATTATAGGCAACTATAGCAAGTCCAATAAAATTATTATATAATTACTACCTCCATTTCAAAAAATGGCTTTCGGTTTCCTTTCGTGTGTAAAGGCATCACTAATAGAGTAGTTTATTAAGATTACACTTCTTTGAAAGCCATTTTTTGAAGTCTTCGCAGTCCTTTTGCGCATGTCCAAGTTTATGCCAAAATTTGCAGACATTAGTGGTACTTGACTTAGGCACATAGTATAAAAACTCGGACCGGACGTCGAACCGGTGAAGGACTCGGTTCACAGGTCCAACGGTTCAACCGTTGGGTCGCCGGTCCGACCGCGGTTTTCAATTATTAAAATGTTTAGTGTTTATCGCACATCACGTAGTGGTGGGGAACTAAACCCTCCAACCAGCAGACCTGGGTTCGATCCCACATGCTTCACCCCATTTTTGTACAATAAACCATAACTGTTTTTCTACTATGCTTAGGCATGTGCGCTTCATGTGTCTTTCCCTTCTCTTACTATGCTTAGGCATGTGCGCTTCATGTGTCTTTCCCTTCTCTTTAGACTTATAGGAAGTTTCAGCTTGCTTCCATGATCATGAACTTAGGCTAAGCATGAGAGCAGCTAGTTTTCTTATGCGGAATTAAGGTGGGTACTGACCGGTTGAAGATGAAGCCTTAGGAGCCACCTTAGTCTTATGATTGGTGTACTTAGAGTTTTGGGAGTGGCTGACTCATACTTATGTTGTCACCTACATCAGGATCGTTGTCCTCTTTTTTTTATATGCATAGAGGGAGGTAAATGACACGTCCGATCGTCGTGCGGAAATTGAGGAATGTGCATGAGCGAGTCCTGGAAATCTGTTTCTCTATGTTTTGGCATGCGTGAGCATGAGTGAGCCAAGCCCATCGCACATGCCAGAGATCGACCAACATTAAAGACATCCAAACATAAAAACAGACTCGATCACACGAACCTGTTGGGAATTTTTTATATAAAAAAACGAAACGCTCATATGCAATTCTTGATACGTGTCCCATAATATAAGAGCTTTGTCTCTCTACTTTGTCCCCAAATACAAGGATTTCGGTGTATTGGTTATCACATCAATTAATTATATATAATTCGAATTTCATTCCATCTTATCTCTAACTATCTTGCCACCCATAAGGTCACAACCATATATCATTTGATAAGGGTGTTCTAGTTTTTTTTTTTGAGCTTAGGGCACGTACAGCGGGTCTTTTTGCCCCGTCTCTGTGATGTCTTTTATGCAAAAAACCCCCCGGTTGAGTCAAGCGACGGGAGCTGCGTCCTCTCGCCAGGCGACGGCGACGACCCGTGCTCCGAGGCGGAAGAGGCAAGCTCAGCACCGTTGTACGAGCTCGTCGTCCCGAGGCGACGGCGCGGCAGGATCCCGCGCGGAGAGCGCGCGCGCGGGAAATTTCCCCGCGAAATCCAGGTTCGTCCAACTCCCCTCCCACTCCCCCAATCCGGGAAATTTGCTCCAGCATATAGCGCAGCAATCTCTCCCAATCTCCCACTCCTCCAATCTCCAACTCCCCTCGCTTGATTTGGGTGCTGCTGAGATGTCCACGGCGGCTGCAGGTAGGAAGAAGAAGGGAGGCACACCTGAGGCCTCGGATGCGGCAGCGGCAGCCCCAGCCCATACCCTAGGTCGTGGTGTTGGGTCGGCGACGGCGGCTCTCCCCTTCAGTCATGGCGGCCGCGGTGTCGGGTTAGCGCCGCCGCCCCGCTCTCTCGGCCGCGGTGGCGGGCCAGCAGTGGCAGAAATCCCTCCAGGCGGCTTCCCCAGTTGTTCAGCGTCCATGGATGGATTTCCCTTCCCTCCACCTTTTGATGGATCCTACGGAGGTGGATTCCCCAGCTCTTCAGCTTGGTTGGATGCGTCCGGTGGTGATGAATCTTCTCCTGGATCATGGTAATCTTTGATTCTTGTTCTTTGTTCCAGCAGAATATGCTTGTGTGATTTGTTTCCTTATGGATGTTTGATTCATGAACTGCTAATGATTCTTGTGGGTTAAAAATTGCCCCTTACATCACAAGAGAACATATAATATGCTTGTTTTTTCCCATCTGAATGCCTACTATGTTCTGTGTTAGAACTAATTTCAGTGTTACAAAGTCATAAAAATCAGGCTTTATTGTACATCCCCTGCCATGGGTCATAAGAAGGTATGCTCGTTTCAATGTTGTAATGTAGAGTAGTTTTCTAGTTTGGTTTTCAAGTGTGATGAGCTTCTCTGCATTCTGCAACTTAACCATTCACAGTTTACTCAAATGTTTATAACTGGTAATTTAGTACTGATTGGAAAAGGCATTCTACAATTTAATTACTTGACTCTAAAATTTTTTGCATCATGCAGCATGTTATCCTAATGATATTAAGGTTATATTCAACTTTTGAGAGAAATAAAAATCTGATGGTTGTTTATATTATGAATTGCTTGTGGATTGGATGAAGCTATCTCTAGATGTTACTCTGTTTATACTACCTGATTATTAATGTTAGTAATCCCTTCCTTTGTTATATGGTCATAGTAGTTAGCTAGAACCCTGTAACTGAAATGAACTAGCTGCCATGAGATAATTCGCAAAAGCGAGCCAAACTCAAATGCAGAGATTATCCCTGTGATCTAAGATATTATCCAATTTGTTTGCCTTAAATATATGCTATTATCCTACAGGGATAAGGATGTACATCCACGTGGTGGTTTCATGAGCTATTTTGGAAATCATACACAAAACTCTCATTTGGTTGGCGCACCTATTTACATTGCTGATGCTAGTTCACCACCAGAGGTGGAAATTTTACAAGGCAATGATGATGGAAATGGCAATGGCAATGTTAGGACTGAGAAAAGGATACTGTGGACAGAGGAAGAAGATATCAGATTGATGAGTGCTTGGATAGAGCATTCAACTGACTCTACATGTGGAGCAGATAAGGGAGGTGGCCAATATTGGGGTGAAGTTGTTGAATCGTACAACAAGACTACCCCACCTCTCAGAAAAAGAAATCTGAAGCAATGCAAGGATAGATGGCACAAGATTAATAGGTGGACGAATCTTTTTGAGTGTGCTTATGTAAAGGCTCGTAGAATTTTTACAAGTGGATATTCTAATCAAATGTGGATTGATGCAGCACACAAGTTTTATGTGGATGACAATAAAGAGGCAAAGCTAGGACCCTTTGTGCTGATGGAGGTTTGGAAAATATGCCGAGAAGTGTCAAAGTGGAAAACATACAATGAAAACCTGAGGAATGCACGTAAAAGGAAATCATTTCACTTGGAAGGAGACTCTGAGGAAGCTGATGACACTTTTGATGAGATGCCAAAGCGACCAATGGGTCAGAAGGCCGCTAAAAAGGTAGCTCTAGATGCAAAAATCAACTCAAATGGTTCGGGCAGTAGTGATGATGGTCACTCAAAGGAGTCTCCTATTCAGTTAGACAAATTTGATAGATATAGCAAATTCCAGGAGGAAACCAATGACAAGCGCATGAAACTATTGGACAGACAGGAAAAGATATCTTCTGAGAAGCTAGAGGCCACAAAAATTGCCCACCTTACAGCACAAGAGTACAAAGAAGGAAGGAAGCTTGAGAAAGAGTCAAAGATGATGGAGACTTATAACAGCCTCATCTCACAAGATACAAGTTCAATGTCTGCTGAGGAAAAGGCGCAGCGAGTTAGTATAATGAAGTGTCTTATGAAAACTCTTTTCCCTGAATCTGATTGAACAGGTAAACACTAATGCAATATCTGAAACTTACATGTTATTGCCACAAATATGTGTGATTACAAGTGTCTTAGGCAGTCCCTTCAGTGTCTAATGTAAACCTTACTGTTATTGATACAGATATGTCAACTTTGCAAGCGGAGGCTACTATCGTTGGCTATCTGGTGAATGCCAAATTATCTTGTTGTTTTTTCTATCCTAAACCAACTTTTCCACTTTTTCTATCCTAAACTCTTGCTATTGGCAAGTTATGTTTAATATTTCAGCAAGTTCAGTGTATGTCTCAGTTTATATAATTTTTGTTCATGCTCAATCCACTAAGCCTATTTTGGTGCTTGTTCAGTGATACACTATACTACTGATATGGAGTATATATAATCTAGGTAAAAAGATGAGCATATTAGCCTTTTATTGCATTCCTTTTCTTTTTGTACTCTCTCTATACATATATGCAGTTATGTTTAATCTTTCAGCAGGTTCAGTGTATGTCTCTATACATATACTTTGATGAGAATCTGCAAATGATCAGAAAGGGGAAATTTAGGAAATAAATTCAGAACTTGATCATTGGAGGTATATACTGGGAGCTAAATATTGATTTGATTGTGGTCATGGCTGGGAGGTATACATCCTGGGAGATATATACATCCTGTGAGGTCAGTTGGAATGCCGAGAGGTCTCATTCAGTTTCAGTTTCTGAATTAATGTGAATGTGATTTGTAAATGCGAATGTGCACTTCAGTTTCTGTTGGAATGTGAATGTGCATGCTTCAGTTTCAGTTGTTGCAATGTGAATGTGCATGCTTCAGTTTCAGTTTCTGTTGGAGTGCCGAGAGGACTAATTTGCTTATGTGAATGTGAATGTACCCTTCAGTTTCTTTCTGGAATGTGAATGTGCATGCTTCAGTTACAGGCATTATGTATATGTGCTCCTTTATTATGTGAATGCTTCAGTTATGTGCATGCCCGTTTCTGTGAATGTGAACGTGAATTCAAGCCTCAATTTTATACTATAAAATGGAACCATCTACTCCTTTTCATTATGTATATGTGCTCCTTTCCACCACCGTACCCTCTACTCCTTTTCATTCTGTAAATGGAGCCGCATGAAGATGATGACTTCCTAGAAGCCGACGATTTTGAAGTGTTCACCGTAGAAGAGTTGCTAGCAGAGGATGAGATCATTGAAGAGTTGCTAGTAGAAGAATTCAAGGCTGCAGGTGATGGAGAAGCTTCGTCCGTATCTCGCCGTCGTCGACAGAGTGGACCAAGGAGGTACATACCAAGAAATCGAGAACGAGGTCATGATGATCTTGTCGCTAATTACTTTTCCGCAAATCCTATCTACACCGATGAAATGTTTCGTAGGAGATTTAGGATGAGACGGCCGTTGTTTTTGCGTATCGTACATGAACTTAGTGAGTGGTCTCCTTATTTCACCCAACGAGTTGATGCAACTGGTAGGAATAGTCTTTCACCGCTTTAAAAGTGTATAGCAGCTATCAGGATGTTAGATTATGGAACCACGGCTGATAAACTTGATGAAGTCTTGAGGATTGCTGCAAGCACTTGTTTAGAATGTTTGGGAAAATTTGCTGAAGGGGTGATTGAAAAGTTTGGTGACGAATATCTACGCCCGCCAAGAGCTGATGAATTGGAAAAAATCTTACAAGAAAATGAGGCTCGTGGTTTTCCTGGAATGTACGGAAGCATCGATTGTATGCATTGGCCATGGAAGAATTGTCCGAAAGGTTGGGCAGGCATGTTCACTAGTGGTAACAAAGGCGTTCCTACTATGATTCTTGAAGCAGTGGCAACTAAAGATCTTCGTATATGGCATGCTTTTTTTTTGGTACCGCCGGGTCTCAGAATGACATAAACGTTCTAAACAAGTCGCCACTATTTATTCAAGCAATAAAAGGGGAAGCTCCAACGGTACACTACAACGTAAATGGAACACAATATGACATGGGTTACTATTTTGCCGATAGAATATATCCAGAATGGGCAGTATTCGTGAAGACAGTGACGGCCCCTCGGTTGGCGGAAGACAAATTATTTGCATTGAAGCAAGAAGGGGCGGGGAAAGATGTCGAGTGCGCATTTGGTGTGCTGCAATCACGCTTTGATATTATTCGTCGACCAGCAAGGTTATGGAAGCAGGGGGACGTTATCAACATAATGCAAGCTTGTGTTATCCTTCACAATATGATAGTGGAAGATGAGAAGGAAGCAATTAGAGATGTCTTGGATTTGAATTATAATCCAAGTGCGACGATAGTGCTCCCGCCTAAAGTGCAAAGAAGCGACAACCCAGATCCATGCTTCACAAAGGTACTTCGTAGAAATTCCGCTATCAAAGCTCGGCCAACACATAGAAAGCTAAAAAAGGATCTAATTGAGCACATATGGCAACGCTATGGAAACAAAGAAAATTAGACTAAAGGCATTGTAATATAATTATTATATTTATGGTTCCTAAAAATTATTGTAATCATGTACCTTATTCATGCTTGATAGTATTATATCAAATATATAGCCACACAATGGTATACACAAATACATTTGCAGTTGATCAAAGCTACATGCAAAGCATTAAATAGCTTACAGACAGACCCTCTGTCTGTGGGTTGTATAAGCTGTCTTTATATCCGTCTGGATGATAACTTCGAGGTTCTTAAAGACGCACCCCTGTCTGTGGGTTGTACGCACCTCTCTTGAAAAGAGATGAAGTCCCTTATATTTATGGACGGTCAAGGGAGGTAGTATTTCTTCTAATGCAGCCAACTATGGGTATCCATCTAAGCCAGGATTTCATGGTGTTGTACAAGTGATAAATGTGCATTAGCTTAGCCTATTCTTTGGGCATGCATTGGCTGATTACATTAATCCTGTAGCAAGCGTGAATGATTCATTGAACTGAAGTCAGCGTCAAGATCTCTTCTCAATCAATGGAAATGTGCTTCTCCAATGGAAATCTAACGCATAGATATACCCCTTTTGTTCTTACTGGATGAACACATGGGAGATGAATTCATTTTCTAAAACAATTATGGATAGGATAAGTACCTAATGATTTTAAAGTGGTCTTCTGTTTTATTCCAGCAAAAAGAAAAGGGGGTAAAGTTGTCAGTTTCATGGTGAAGTTAATTAGAAACTGCAGTCGTACAATATGATCAAAGACGTGTGCTTGCATGAGTCAATATATCAAGTTGTTGAAACGCAGAGTTTTTTTTTTAAATCCCGTAGGGTGCACTTGTATTAAGTAAGAGGGAAAAACTGTACAAAGGCCCAATAATTAAGGAAAAACTGTCCAAAGGCATGTGTCCTACTTTTTGAAACGCGGAGTTGCGCTATTACTCTCTCCGTCCCATAATAATTGCATTTCTAGGAAATTAGAGACATATTAACAACAAACACAATTTACCACAATAACCCTATTTAATAACTACATTGCATGCACATATTCCATATGTATACTTTGTTAAAAGGAAGGTTGAGGCACACATTTCATATGTAAACTTAATTAAAAGGAAGGTTGGGATACAAATTCTATTTATTGGGTCTCATCTTATCAGAAATATAATTTTTGTGGGACAAAATTTAAAGAGTAGAAATACAATTATTATGGGACGGAGGTAGTATTTCTTTCGAAACTTTTAAGAGACTTGCTAGTCATCATCTATAGTAGCAAACACTATTGTCTATTGACTTTGATGGAAAGTAGATGTCCTCTTAATTAGGGATGCAAATAGGACAGGGATGTGGGTTTTTTTTCCACCTTTCCAAATTCTAGTTTTTTTTAAAAAAAAATTAATTTGTGCTGCCATAAAGAAAATGAACAATTAAACAAGTGTTTATGCGAGTAACGGAAATGCATGATTACCCACTTTCTTCATTAATGTTACTCCCTCCATTCTAAAATATAATATTTTTTAGTCTTTAGAATTTATCTCAAAATATAACTATTTCTCCACCTAAATTCTTTTTTCAACCAATCACAATCCTCTAGCACTAAATTTTCCAACATATCTCCGCTTCTCATCTAATCACAAACATTCCCATATTTAATTCTATATATTTTCTTAATAACTGTGTTTACTCCTAATTAAAAATTCTTATATTGTGTTATGGAGAGAGTAATTAGAAGGTATGATTCATTGACCTCAAGTCAATGCCCGTTTGGGTATAATTAATATACGCGTAGCTCACTTTCTCTCCAACCATCTGTATTACCATGTGTGTTTGGAGCTTCACTTACACAAGATGAAACTCCTTGCTCTAGAGCTGCTGCTGCTGCTGCTGCTGCTTTCCTCGGCATGCCTTCTCTGTCCTGCAAACTCTACAGCAAGTGTGCTGGACCGGCAAGCAGACGCTCTTCTCCAATGGAAATCTGGATTAGATGGCCATGGTAGCTGCCTAAACTCATGGACCAAGGGCACCAACACATGCAACTGGACCGGCATCGTCTGCAGCACAAGTGATGATGCCCCAGGTATTCTCAGTATTTCGCTTAACTCGTGTGGCATCTCCGGCAGTTTGGGCAAGTTCTGGTTTGCAGAATTCCCCCATCTTCAAGGACTCGACCTCGGAAACAACTCTATCTCTGGGCTTATCCCATCAAGCATAGGTCGTTTTGTCGACCTCTTTGATTTGGATTTGTCCAGCAATAGGTTTTCTGGATCCATCCCAACATCCTTAGGTAATCTTACAAGACTAAATTCTCTTTATCTCTCTTCCAATTTGTTATCACAAGAGCTATCTGAATCAGCAATTGGCACACTAAACAGCTTGCAGTTCCTCGATATAGGCAACAACAAGTTAACCGGCCCAATACCTTATAGCTTGGGAAACTTGTCCACGTTGTATTTTCTAGACCTTAGCTTCAATAAGTTTTCTGGTCCTATTCCTCGTGAGCTAGGGATGCTTGAAAGTTTGATATCCTTGTATCTATTAAGGAACGAAATCACGGGTTGCATTCCTACTGAGCTAGGGATGCTTCAAGATTTAGTATCGTTGGATCTATCCAATAATAGAATCACCGGTTTCATTCCTAACTTAGGAAATCTAACAAGCTTAGTGTCATTGGTTCTCTCCAACAACCAAATCACAGGTTCCATTCCTTGAGCCTTTCGGAAATTGACCAATATATAGCAATACGGGAATTTGAGCTAGTCCAATGAGTCAAGTGGTGTACTCTAAAGAAAAAAAAGTCTAATTAATTTAACCACCTAACATAGCTTTTCTTTTTCCTTTTTGGGATTTATCACCCTAAACTACAATACATAAATCCCAAAAAGAAAAAAAAACTATTTTACATGGGTATATTAGACTTTTTTTCTCTTTAGAGTACACCACTTAACTTATTGGACTAGCGCCCAAGTAGCCCAAGTTCTAGATCTAGTAGGATGTGGTTTTAGTAACCCCTGTGATAAAGAAAAAAAGGATGATTCAAAGTTTAGTGATGTTGGATCTTGCATAAAATGTAATCAGCACATTTTTAGGGTATAATTGTTTCACAGAACACCATGTTTTGAGCCCAGTTGATTACAAAAAGAAAACCGAAATCCGATACTCCCGCCGCCCTGGCCTTTAGCTGACATACGGACCCCACCAGTCAGCTTCACGTCTCTCTTCCTTCCTCCTCTTGTTAGATGGGCTGGGCCGCTGGGCATTGCAGAGATCGCCGCCGATTTGCACCCGATTCAGTGCCCATTCTCCAGATTTAACAATGGAAGGAAAGAGCAGATCTGCGACTTCGCCACAAAATTTTGGTAAGGGAAGCTAGGTGGTAGCGGCGACGGAGGAGCTCGTCGGACCTATGCTTCGTCTTCCTCATGATGCCACATCACTGTCAGAGAGGCTGTCAAGTAAAATGGGCTAGAATGGCTGGCTCTGGCTGCCTCCAATCAAATAAAAAAGAGTGATGACTTTGATTGTGACCTCATGTCTGTAGATGTAATTGATCTCTCTTTTCCATCTCTTTTACCTCCTGAAAATCTGATGTAATCGTGTCCATGCCTTCATGTGTTCTTATACACTTGTATGCAGTTGTGTTGTACCAAAGTACTCCCTCCGTTTCATATTATAAGTCGTTTGATTTTTTTTCTTAGTCAAAATTATTTAGGATTGATTAAGTTTACAGAAAAAAATAGCAATGTTTATAACATCAAATTAGTTTTACTAAATTTAATATTGAATATATTTTTGATACAATGTTTGTTTTATAATGAATATTATTATATTTTGCTACAAATTTTGGTTAAACTTAAAAAATATTAAATAACTTATAGTATGAAACGGAGAGAGTGCAACAATTTGAAGCAATAGTTTTGGTTCCCTAGCTACATGAGCACAGCGCCGCCTGCCTTATGCCAATGTGAGGCTGGCTGGTGGGGCCTTATGTCAGATGATGGCACGCAGCCTGCAGGCAGAGGCAAGGTTCAGTATCCCGATTCGTATTCTAGTATCTTACGATATTACGATCCTACCAAGCCGAAACGATACCGATCCCATCTAGTATTCTAATTTTATAGTATCTCGATCCTACTATTCATTACTACACGATCCTACGAAATCTTAGGTGGTATCTCGATTCGACGATCCCTACGATACTACAAAATATTATTTAAAATAACATAGTTTGAAAATAATGTAACTAAATATGCTCAAATTTATATGAAAATCAGTTAAATATATCAAAACCAACATGGTTTCTCTTGATAAATGACTCTATTTGCATGACATATATCATTACTACATTTTTTTATATAGAATGGCTATATATAATTAATATAAATATTAATTAAACTTAAAAAAAGAAAATCTCATAGTATCCCGATACTACGATACGATATTACTTTGAGCAAAACGATACTACCTAGTATCCCGATCTTGACAACTTGGGCAGAGGTGGAAGGGTAACGGATTTTGGTTTTCAAAGCTACTCCCTCCGTCCAAAAAAAGACAAACCCTGGTTTCCGTGTCCAACGTTTGACCGTTCGTCTTATTTAAAAAAAATTATGAAAAAATTAAAAAGATAAGTCACGCATAAAGTATTAATCATGTTTTATCATCTAACAACAATGAAAATACTAATTATAAAAAAATTTCATATAAGACGGACAGTCAAACGTTGGCACGGGAACCAACGGTTTGTCTTTTTTTTTTTTGACGGAGGGAGTAGGTTTACGTGCACTGTCATCAAAGCTAGGTTTAATTTATCCTGCATAATTAATCTAGCACCACAGGTAGCATTTCACCTCAGATATATAGGACAATGTCAGAATTTGATTTACCTCCACCTTTCAAGAATTTTATTTACCTAAGAATATCAGGTAACTTAATAACTATAACAGGTCCAAATGTCCAATACTGCACGAGAGCTTGATCATTGTATTAACCTGTATGAACTATGAACTCAGATCGCAGATAGTATTAGAGCATCACCAACAGAACAGCAATAATCTATCCGCAAAATTTGACTTTTGGGTCTCCTAAAAGAAAGCCTAAATTCTATTTCCAAAAACTAAAAGTGGGCTTTTCTATTAAACTACAAATAGAAATTTCCATTTTCTTCCTTCCCCCATGCAGAAAGAGATCGCACCCATGCGCGGGAATGGAAGGAGAGAGGCGGGGAGCGCGTGATTAGGAGCTAACCGGTCAGACAAAATATGTATAGTGAGTGCGGGTTATTTCCAAATCTAGTCAATATTTCCCATTTTCTATCTTAGGCTGTGTTTAGATCCAAAGTTTGGATCCAAACTTCAGTCATTTTCCATCACATCAACGTGTCATACACACACAACTTTTCAGTCACATTATCTCTAATTTCAACCAAAATCTAAACTTTGCGCTGAACTAAAGACAGCCTTAGATACCAAATTTATGTGTCAACATTTTGGTGGGCTATGGCCTGGGTGAGCTAGTCTAGCTGAGCAAGATCTATCCAAGGTCCAAACGTACCCTAAGAATCTGTCCATACCTTAAAAATCCTTGAAAACAAAATTTTGAGGATAGATTGTTGGGCATTATTAATGATGTTCTTGTTAATTTGCCGCCGTGGTAAACGTTGTTGTTATTTTGATCCCCAAAGTTAGCAGTCCCTCTGAACTTTTGCCAATTTCTCCTCTCTTTTTTTTAGAATTTTTTTGCCAATTTCTCCTCGTCCTATTTTCATTTTCGTTTTCAATCTTTTAGTCTCAGGGTCTCAGCACCTGCACAGCCAAGCCAAATCCTTTTTTCTCTCTCTCTCCAGGTCGATCGAGGGAATGACGGAGGCAGGGCTGGCCGGCCATACCACCTTCTTCTCCATCTCCGTCCTCGCGCCGGCGCCACCGCCAGCGGCCCACCATCACCTAACACCTGTGTCGCTACTGTTGCCCTACCTGAAGAATGGGGATCTTCTACCACAAGTACCCAGATCTTGAAGGCCGGGAAGGATTCGCCAACTCAGTGAGTCAGAGTACTGAATCTTGTCATGGTTCAGTTATCTCAATGGTGAATCATTTTTTTTTAAAAAAAAGAGGTACTATTCCCCTCTATTTGCTGCTACTAGGACGAACTGAAGCCCTGACAGGATTCTTGTGCGATTCTGCTTTCGTATTCAGTTTGCATGATTGGTGTTTCTCTGGATTTTGCTTATATTCCACACTGCCTAGAGCTTAGCATTTTGGTAAAAAAAAAAAAAAGAGCTTATCCTAGTTCAGTCACATATCAGCATTGGCGTTGCTTTCTACATTATACATTATCAAGTTTTTAGTATATTTTTTGTGTCCATCTTGCTAAGATAAATACCCGAGGAAAGAAACAACACACTATGGTATAAAATCAAAAGGGGTAATTTTGCAAAATTATAATGGCATGGTTCCAATTTTCCCTTAAAGAAAAGGCCAACTGGCGTAGCTCCCACGAATCTCCATTGTGCTGAAGAATCAATAAGTGCATTTTGTAGACGAAGGATGTTCTTCTGAAACGATTAAAATAACTTTTCACAAGTTCTGTTTGTCAGTTGTTAATTAAATTTCACTGACAAGAAGGGATAGTTCATGGGACGTTCTGATTCAAAGAAGGCAGGAGGGGAACTCCTTGAGATTCTTGAATAAACCCATCTGCTTGAGGTCATCAGAAATTCAGAATTGCTACAAGCCTAGAGAGAAGATCACAACATAGAATAATGAGCTTCTGATGGTGCATTCCTCTTACTACAAATTAAAATTCCTCAATTTCGTCCCTCTTACTACAATTTTGTAGTAAGAATAATTGAGGGCATTCCTCTTACTACAGTTTTGTTCTCTTGCATCCATCACAGAATTACTTTAAATAAGACCATTTATGCACTACATAGATAACAGGAATGAAGTTTTCAACTGACTTTGGAGTAGTACCCGGAAAAACTTAGAAGGGAAAACCTGTAATCAGTGAAGTATTAAACAACGTGCAAAACTGATCTTTTTCTTATCATACAAATGGTTTCCTATTATCCAGTGGCATCTATTTTTGAAATGGAGACAATTCATTGCCAACTTTGGGGACAATTGGAAGTGCATACTGTATAGCATCATATATTCCGTATGGTTCCACAGAAATCATGGAAATGCTGTAGTTTGATCACATTTAGGGGCTTCAGGATGGGAGCTGGTAAACTTCTGGCAATGAGTGCACGACAAACCTGCTGCATTGTTGGCCGGGATTTCGGGCATATTTGCAGGCAAGCAAAGGCTACCATAACAAGCAGGATGATATCCTTCTCCTCTTCGGTGGTCGGCGCCATGATGCGTTGGTCCAGGATATCCTTGAGCATTGTATGTTGTTCTGTTCGGCAAAAGAACGGTAGCAGAAGATCTCCAGGATGTTTTCCCATCACCACTTCCAGCACAACCACACCAAAGCTATACACATCGCACTTCTCCGTTAACACCATTGTAGATGTCAATTCTGTGGCAACAAGAATGTTCAGCTAGATCAGAAAAAAAATACTTTTTTTGTACTAATATTTTTTTTATGAATTAAGTGTCCCTTTGAACTGTGAAAATTCTACAAGATTTTTGTACAAATCAGTTCAGTTCCAGCAAAAATCTAAAAAATCGCCAAGTTACAAAGAGATTTTGCATGATAAATCATGTCACATTGTCATCTTAGCTAAGGATTAAAAAGTATATGTACCTGGGGCTATGTAGCCACATGACCCTGCAAAGATAGTGCTCCAACTAGATGAATTGTCCTTCAACTTCTTTGCCATGCCGAAGTCGGATAAATAAGCCTTAAAATCATGGTCTAGCAAGACGTTGCTACTTTTAATATCGCGGTGCACGATTGGATCATCACAATCATGGTGCAAGTAAGAAAGAGCTTTACCGATGTCCATCACAATAGTAAATCTTTTAGGCCAATCAAGCTCCTTTACTTGCTCTTGGTCATGCCAAATGGATGTCAAACTTCCTCTCTCGATGAGATCATATACGAGGAATTTGCACTGCGAATGAGAGCAGTAACCGTGCAGCTTGACAATGCAACGGTGCCTGATTTTTGTCAACACTTGAACCTCAGCAAGGAATGCTCCAATATCAAAGTAATCTTCCATTCTGTGAAGCAGCTTGATGGCAAATGTACCTTTTCCTTGGATCTCAGCTCTGAAGACAGATCCATAACCTCCAACACCAATGCAGTACTTTTCATCAAAATTTTCTGTTGCGTATAATACATCTTGAAATGCAACCTTCGCATCGAAGTCCCATATGGAAACGAAATCTTCAGTGCTGATTTCTTTGCCCTTCTTTGCCAGTTTTCTTCTCCAACAAACCACTGTGATGCTTCCAGCGACGAGACAGATGCAAGAAAACATTGCAAAGGCAAGAAGTAGCCTCGGAACAAGATGTTTACTGTCAGTATTTTCCTTTTTATGTAAACTGTCAGTATTTGTATTTGATGGTTGACATGGTGTCAAGCCATATAATGGATCACCACAGATACCTGTATTGTGGTCAAGCGAAAGTACGGAAGGGATTCTAGTGGGGTAGAAACCAGAAAATTTACCGCCCAAACTGTTGTATGATAAATTCAGCTCAAGTAATTGGGAAAGATTCATGAAAGTCATCGGTATGGCGCCACTTAAATTATTTCTGCTCAAATCCAACTCAGTTAGGTCGGTACAATACCCAAGCTCTTGTGGTATTGGTCCTGTCAGTAAGTTGTTTGACAGGCGCAACGAGTACAAATAGTGACACTGTCCTATCTGAGGTGGAATGCTTCCCGTAAACTGATTGCTGCTTAGATTCAGAACTACAAGATTACTTAGAAATCCTAGTTCTGGTGGCAGTATAGCATTTAGCACATTGGACTCAAGATTCAGTATTTGTAAAGATAAAAGTTTCCAAAAGGTTGAAGGGATGGGACTGATGATTCGGTTGTTGGAAAGATCCATGCTTCGTAAGCTCGTTAAATTTCCTATACTTGTAGGAATCAAACCTGTGATTTCATTTGTGGAGAGATCCATGTTTTGCAAGCTCGTTAAATTTCCTATACTTTCAGGAATGAAACCCGTGATTTCATTTATGGAGAGATCCATGTTTTGTAAGCTCATTAAATTTCCTATACTTTCAGGAATGAAACCCGTGATTTCATTTGTGGAGAGATCCATGTTTTGTAAGCTTGTTAAATTTCCTATACTTTCAGGAATGAAACCCGCGATTTCATTTGTGGAGAGATTCATGTTTTGTAAGCTCGCAAAATTTCCTATACTTTCAGGAATGAAACCCGTGATTTCATTTGTGGAGAGATCCATGTTTTGTAAGCTCGTTAAATTTCCTATACTTTCAGGAATGAAACCCATGATTTTATTTAGGGAGAGATCCAACAAGTTTAAATTTGTTAGATTCCCTATGGTTGTAGGTATGGAGCCATTGATATTATTATAAGCCAGATATAGCAGCACTAAACTATGAAGCATCCCGATCTCACGTGGAATATGACCAGAAAGATTGTTAAAGCCAAGATGTAGATGATACAATCTAGTCAAGTTTCCCAAACTGGAAGGTATTGGGCCAGTTAATTTGTTGTATGTTAAATTGAGGTACTCCAAGTTATGTAACGTGCCAGGTGTGCAATCGAATATCCTTCCTGACAAATAATTGGAAGAGAGGTCGAGGAAGGCTAGGTTCGTAAGATTACCTATCGATGGCGGGATGGATCCATTGAGCACATTGCCAGAGAGATCCAAGTAAGAGAGCTCAGCAAGACGACCAATATCAGATGGAATTGGTCCAGAGAGAGAGTTCATGCCAAGGTCAAGATGGACAAGATGAGGCAATTCTGCAAATCGGAGCTTGCTCAAACCACCGGAGATGCCACATATATAAAGTGTAATGTTTGTCACAACTAGGATGGCATCACGCTCATGGCCATGACCATGAGCCACCATGGAGCTGCAGCCTATGCCTGGCCACCTGCATGGGCTGGTTGCGTTGGTCCATAAATCTAGGTCGCTGTAGTAGGTTAGATCAGATTTCCATTGGAGAAGTGCTTCAGCTTGCCGATCCAACATAGTATTTGCAATTGCAAGGCAGGAAAGACACTGCAGCGAAATCAGCAGAACCAGCAATAGCTCCTGTGAGACAAACAGTGTCATCTTGTGTTTTGAGTAGCAGTGTAAGTGAAGCTCTAAAACACACACATTTATTGAAAGTTGGACAGAAAGCGAACAAATTTAACCAAGGAGACCTTGACTCTGACTTCAGGTAAATGGATCAATAATGCATGCTCGTGACAGGACTAGTGGAGTCAGTCAATGCCCCAAGGAATAAGGTGCATGCACCTCCATCACTCCTTGTGCAACACAATGAAATCCATGGCTCATACAAGAAAATCAACAACACATTGTTGGCACGTTTAGAAAGAAAATACGCACGAATCGGTTCATAACTTCATGTTTAGTTTGGAGGTTATTTCTATGTATGGATATCTTTAACAATATAACAATATAAACCAGAAGCTCTTTGTACTGTTTTGATGGAGTTTCTTGATTTTTCTTTTATTTCCCCAACCAAAAAGTACCTTCACTATATTGAGCTTTGCAAAAAAAAAAAAAAGCACAAGGTGTAGGCTATGATAGTAACATTAGTAAGGATAAAAAAAAGCATGGATAGGAAAGCAGCAGCAACGAAAAGCTCCAAGACGAGGAGTTTCATCTTTGTGCAGGTGAAGTGAAGACCAGGTCACCGAGATGCATGATGTGTTGTTGATGGCTGCAGTCAAAGAGACACTTTATTATAGCCAAGGAGACCCTTGACTCCATCTAGATCAATGGAACGTACTGATATTGATGTGATACTGATACTGATGCAAACAGATACTGGCAATCAATGGTTGCTGTCTTGCAGAGAGAGCCATCCTTCCAACCCTCAATAGAAGAAGACTAGCAGAGGCAGTCTCGGTCATTGGCCCCAGGAACAAGGCAGCACAGCGTGCAAAATCTTAAAATCCTAATTCATATCACCAGAGATCCATGGCCAATTCCTAGATTTTTCTAAGGGTGAAGGAATGTGAAGCAGAGCACGAGCATGCGGGCCGAATCCTGTTAATCGATCGGACATACTCCTATGTGACATGAAAAACAACGAACATTGATTAGTTATACCTTCCTAGCGATGAGTCGATGCTAGCTGCAGATACAAAGTAGAAACCTAGGAAGATTCAGCACGCTGCAGCTGCAGCATCTTGCCATCTAGCCCTCCACGGCCATCCAATCGCGCCTCGGTTGGCCATCGCCAGCCTCAGGATTTCCACCATCCTGCAGGAACACGCTGCCGAAGGAAGGAAAGGAAGAGGGTAATGCATTGGCCATTTGGCCAGCGGTGGGAGAGGAACATGGTGGGGTGGTTTTCCTTTTTTAATCTTGAACTGATTTACTGTGAATTTCTGTGTTCAGAACTTCAGAAGATGCTTTTTCAAATAAGTTTTGGTGAGTTGCTTTCCTTCTGTTGGCAAGCATATATAGCACCCCATTTCCCCCATTTACTCAAATAAATTCATATATCTATTTAGGCCCCTTTATTTTGGCTTACATTGTTTTATAAGCTGGTGTTTTTAAACCTTAATTAAGAGTTCAGTGATGAAGTCCAAACTATTCTTCACACAAGTTAAAAAGAAAAACCTACTCAAACTATTCTTCACACTTTTGCGTAGCGGAATAGTGGCTTATGACTTTAAAACAGAAAAAAAAAAGGCTATATGTTTTTGCGCTTGGACTTTTTGGCGTATAATGATATGTATAACGGTCTCTAGATGCATGCAAGGCTTAGTTCGAATTAGATGTTGTGCTTGCATCATGCAGAACTATGTGAGCCATTAGTATAGGATTCAGTAAGTAATAATTATTATAAACTTAAAAACGTATTTATTTGATTTTTTAAGGAACTTCTATAAATAAAGTTTTTGCATGAAATATATCGTTATTAGTTTGAAAAATGTGCCCGTGGTAAGCCAAAATGAACTGAGCCTTGAAGTTGCCAACAACCACTCTTGACGAAAGAAACGTACGTGGTGATAATAGGAGAATATGGGCGTTTACAGGGTAGTCTTCAACAAGAGTTCATATTCGGGTCCAATGCGAAAAATGCGTTTTTTGGCACAGGGATGAATTATTGGGAGTGCGCGAAATTGGCTTTAGAGGTCGGATGGGAGCGGAGGAGGCGGCACAGTTCATCCTGCAGATGTTACCGCTCGTCCACTGCGTGACCGCCACAATCGACGATGGAGTGACTGACACACGCCTCCTCCACCATGCCGCGACCACTAGTCCTCTACCATGATGTCCTTTGCTCCACCACTCGGCTACTCTGCCACTCTTAGTATAGTGTGCCAATTGTAGAATTGATTAGTCCTTCTGACAGCAAACTGGAAGAGAGATTGAGGGAGATGTCCTCTAAGATTACCTATATATGGATGTTGGGATGGATCCAGAAAGTCTATTGCTGGAGAGATCCAATTCAGAGAGCTCAGCAAGACCACCGATGCTTGATGGAATTGGCCCCGAGAAAGAGCTTCTACCAAGATTGAGGATTTGAAGATGTGGCAATTCTGCGAATTGGAGCTTGTCCAAACCGCGAGAGATATGGCACGATTGAAGCGAAATGGTAAGCACAACAGCTGGGACGGCATCACTCTGGCCACTGGTGCTGCAGGCGATGCCGGTCCAGTCACATGGACTGGTATTGTTGCTCCATGAGCTTAGGCAGTAACTCTGACTGTCTAGTCCTGATTTTCATTGCAGAGGCATATCTGCTTGCCGGTCTAGCTGGGTCACTGTAGAATTTGCGAGACAAAAGAGGCATATATTGTAAGGAAAGAAGCAACACCACCACGAACAGCTCCAAGGCAAAGAATTTCATCTTGTGTAGGTGAAGTTCCAAACCAAACTCATGTACCGATGTACGCATCTGTGGATGGGTTTCTTATATATATTCTTGTGTTGCTGTTTGGCCTGTGATAAGAGTCTTGTTTTGTTTCTACCCTCTCTCTCCCTTTGATTTGGCTGAACTCTTTGTTTACTCCTTCACTATGAATTGTTCAGAGATATGTAGTACATGATCAATCGATGGTTCAGAGAGAGGAGACATTGACTCTTGACTCATCAGGTCAATGACACTAACATGGCACCTACTGTCCATCAAGATTGTCGTGCTTCCAAATGGTCATTACAGGATTACTGGAGTCAGTCATTGCCCCCAGACTTCCGCGTGCAAGAGACCTTCAATTCCTAGTTTCTTATACAACGGATTGTTGTTTCTAGCTTTTTTCATGTGATTCGATCAGTGAAAAGAAAATGATGAACTTTTTGGCTTCTTCCTTGGGTACTTAATTATTTTAGCAAGATGATAAAAGCAAAGCCAATGCTGATTAATGTGATTGAACTAGGTGAAAGAATTTACCAGGATACTTAGCGAACCACGACGCAGTGTAGAAATTAGGATAGAATTCAGAGAAACACCAACCCTGCAAAATTGAATACGAAAGCCAGATTCGCGTCTCCGCCGTCAGGGCTTCGATCGTTCGAGTAGCAAGCAAATAAAGGGGATTATTAGGGAATCTGTACCTCTTCTTAAGAAAATGATTGGAGCCTGGGAATGATTGATTCCTCGAGGTAACCAAATCATTCCTGGCCTTCAAGAATCCCGACTTGTGGGAGAAGATCCCTATTCTTGACAGGTTAGGGTTCGAAGCTGCGGCGGCCGCCACCATGACCAGACGCGCGCTCCCGCGACCGCGAGGGGAGGGAGGAGGTGGCGGCAAGTCAACACAGGTGTTAGGAGGTGGCGGCGTGGCCGCGACAACGGAGATGTAGGCCCTGTTTAGAGAGCTTGTCCAGCTGCAGCTTTTCCTAAAAGCTGCTTCTGCTAGAAGCTCTCCTAAATAGTTCACAGCTTCTACGAATCTATAGAACTAAGAAATCTATAGAACTAAGAAGCCAAAAGCTGGGTTTCAGAGCTTTTCCAGATTCTCAAAAACTGACTACTTGTTTCTTAGAATTTAAAGCTCCACCAGGCCCGTAAAGGGACTGAGAGAGGCCGCCAGGGTGTGCTACTTTAGTCAGCAACGTAACCAAATAATTTTCCTTTGGCAAAACTGATATTTAATTATGACATTTATTAAACGGGAATTGATTCTGCACTCTCGACTCTCCGAGGGCCTTCTTAAATATATAGATGCCATATGGCCCACCCAATGCCCGGTGATTTTGGCCCGGCCCAGGCACGCATGGCTCGACTCGGGTAGTGCCCGTGCTGGCCCGGCCCAACAGTCGTGCCGTGTCTGGGCTGCTACCTCGGTACGCAGGGCTGACACGGCCCTACCCGAAGTTTAGGGATATGAAACAGACTTATTCTCAACCAAATGTAAGGCACGTCACAAAGTATAGGGAGAAAAAATAGACTTATTATATGGCATGTCCTAAAGAGTAGGGATGCAAAAAAGACTTATTTTAGCTCTATATATATATATATATATATATATATATATATATGTCACAGCCCAAAGAGGAGAGATGGGAAATAGACTTATTTTAAAGAAGGCATGATGGGCCGCCTGTACCTTCGGGCCGGCACGGCACGGCCCAACTACTGGTGGGCCGTGCCTAGGCCTGAGATGCAGCCCGTGGCCGGCACGGCATGGCCCGGAGTGTTGGTCGCGCCGTGCCGTGCCACCCCGATAGATTCTGGCCCGAGCACGGCCATGCCTGGGCTGTGCCGCCCAGATGGCCATCTATAGTTAAGAAAAAGAGTAAATTTACTATTTCTCCTTATAAGATATACTAATACGTGATACTCCTACCAGGGTTTCCCAAACCGCCAAGCCCGGGGTTACCGCACCCTAGCGGTAAGCACGGTTACCGTGTTGTAACCGTGAAAAACCGTACAAAACAGTGCAAAATTTATCAAAAATTTAAATTATTTTTTAAATTTATTTGAATTTAAGGAGGTTACAGTGGTTTTTCTATTACCGTACCCTGTGGTAAGGCCAGTAACCGTGCGGTTATCGACAGTAATGTAAACCCTGGCTCCGACAGCACAGGTTCACATCAGAAACATATAAGTTTAAATTCCACTGCTAGGCCTATAAGTTATAGATGTGAAATCAAAGTATATGTTGATTTTTTTTGGGATGAAAAAATTGAGTGATGAGATAATAGGTTTTGATATTTGAAGATAATTGTTGAAGTGGTTTTGTTCTCTGAACAGAGCCGGTCAGAGGGGGGTTTGTGCATTGGTCAGACCAAACAAATATTGTAAATAGTGATCGAATGGTGAACAAGATTTTAGACTGAGTGAATAGTGATCGATTGTGGAGTCGAATTTGGAAGAAGTCTAAATTTATGAACATTGGAGTTTGAATTGTAATGCGATAAGTTGGATACTTGTATGGGAAGATTTTCTAGCGGATTAGGACTACTCGTACAAGTTGGATTCAATCCGTGGTTTTTGAGTAGCCACCTTAGGGTATAAAAAACGAGGGGTTAAAGCCTCTTGGTATTGATTTTTATATAGACTAGTTGAGAGAAAAAAATAGGGTTTAGCCAAGATTACTTTGTAAACACAATTAAGAGTAATAAAGTTGATCTACTTTCCTATAGTCTTCGGTTTGAGTTTGTCTTCGATCTAGGTGGACTGACGAGAAGGCATCAGTTAGACCGGCAAGGCATCATTGATCAAACTGGCGGTGTTGGCTCGGCGGGTCATAAGGCAGTTGGACATGTAGCTTTCTTCTGGTTAGACCTACAACATTGGTACGGTTTGACCGGTGATATGACAGTCTTGGACTCAGTTAGGGATTTTGTGGAATTTAAGGGATTTTGTGGAATTTAAGGGTAACTTTTAATTGGTGTTCCTATCATTCATGCCTCTATGTGGACTTGGTTTTTGGGTATTCCTTCTTACAAACAAAAGAACATATTAAATTATAGCTAGCATACGTTAATATTCGTTTTCAATTGGTAAAAGTTAAATTTAAAAATCCATGCTTGTGCAACGACATATCAAATATTTTTATAAGTATTCGGTGACATTAGAAAAACATGATCATGACAGTTCTTTTTTTTTTGGGTTCATATCACACAATCCCAAAGTCTAAAACCACACGTGTTCGGCGCTGCCGGTTCCTAACTTTGGCTGTGTTCGCATATGACAGTTTCCCACCAAAACAGTACACACGGAAAATAGAGCGGTCCATTAGCACGTAATTAATTAAGTATTTGCTATTTTTTTAAGAAAAAATGGATCAGATTAATATGATTTTTTTAAGCAACTTTCGTATTAAAACTTTTTAAAAAAATGTACCGTTTAACAGTTTGAAAAGTATACACGTGGAAAACAAACCAAGGGAGTTGGGAACTTGGAGCTTCGAACACAGCCTTTCTCCTCTCGTTTTACATGCGCACGCTTTTCAAACTGCTAAACGGTACGTTTTTTGCAAAACGTTTCTATACGAAAGTTGCTTAAAAGAATCATATTGGTCCATTTTTAAAAAATAAAATTAACTAATACTTAATTAATCACGCGCTAATGAACCACTCCGTTTTCCACGCGCACTGTTACCGGTTGGTAACCCTCTCGAGTATGAGAAGGCAACCCTTCTCCGCCACTGGTTGGTCTGATGATTGGCACAGTGACCCGATCATCAGATATTTCCATGGCCACCATCGATAATTTGCCTTATCCCTTATGCCTCCATGGATGAGCTGTCGATCCAAATCCATTCTCCAATCTCCATGGATGAGCTTTCCTTCGGAAGCTTGTGCTTGGTCGCTATGGCCACTCTCGCCCTCGCGTTGGCGCTCATGGTCGTCATGGGAGCTCATCGCCGCGGCGGCGAGAAGGGAGCAACCACCGGAGCCAAGAACCTTCCTCCGGGGCCATGGAACCTCCCCGTCATCGGCAGCCTCCACCACCTCTTCTTCGCGTCGCCGCCGCACCGCGCGCTGCTCCGCCTGTCGCGGCGGCACGGCCCGCTGATGCTGGTGAGGATCGGCGAGGTGCCCACCGTGATCGTCTCCGGGTCGGACGCCGCCATGGAGGTGCTCAAGGCGCGCGACCCGGCGTTCGCCGACCGCGCCCGGAGCACGACGGTCGACGCCGTCAGCTTCGGCGGGAAGGGCATCATCTTCGCGCCCTACGGCGAGCACTGGCGCCAGGCGCGCAGGGTCTGCCTCGCGGAGCTCCTCAGCGCGCGCCAGGTGCGCCGCCTCGAGTCCATCCGGCAGGAGGAGGTGTCGCGCCTCGTCGACTCCATCATCGCCGGCAGCAGCAACGCCGCCGCCGCCGTCGACATGACCCGGGCGCTGGCGGCGCTGACGAACGACGTGATCGCGAGGGCGGTGTTCGGCGGCAAGTGCGGGCGGCAGGAGGAGTACCTCCGGGAGCTCGGCGTGCTGACGACGCTGGTGGCCGGGTTCAGCATGGCGGACCTGTTCCCGTCGTCGCGCGTGGTGCGGTGGCTGAGCCGCCGCACCGAGCGACGCCTGAGGAGGAGCCACGCGGAGATGGCGAGGATCGTCGGCTCGATCATGGAGGAGCGCAAGGAGAAGAAGGCGAGTGACGCCGGCGTCGGCGCGAAAGGCGAAGACGATGATCTGCTCGGCGTGCTGCTGAGGCTGCAGGAGGAAGACGGCCTCACCTCCCCTCTCACGGCGGAGGTCATCGCCGCCCTTGTTACCGTGAGTAACTGCCTATATACCCTTTACATGTTTCTTCGTCTCTAAGAGCATCCCAGCAGATCCTTCAACTGGTACTCCATCCGAAATATAGCGCACGGGAGAAGAAAACGGCGCTCCAGCAAATACGGCATCGAGGCCTACTCCAAAAATAGACGATACCAAATCGGAGAGAGTTCGGCCAAAGTGATTTTGTCCTCATGACATGTCTCAACGTCTGCGCTTCCGCCCTCATCTGGAGTTCCGGATCAACCTCCCTTTCGTCATTGTCGTCGCCCGCTGGCTGCCGCAGCCGCTTCTGCGCCCGCTCGCTGTAGCCGTTGCCGCCGCTTCCGATCCGGTCGCCTGCTCGCCTCAGCATTCGCCGCCGTCGCCTGCGCGTTACCACGCTCGCCGGTAGTCTGTGCCACCCACCCGCTTCAGCATCCGCCGTCATCGCCTGCGCGGCTCTGTGCCCGCTAGCCACCTCGGCTACTTCGGTGCCGTACGCCGCCTATGCCGCCCACCCACCTCAGCATCCCCTACCGTCTCCTATGCGGCTCCACGGCCGCTTTCGCGCCCGCCAGCCGCCTGCGCACCTCCGCTCCTACTGGCCGCCCCGACTGCTCTGCGGAGTCATATTAGAGAAAAGAGCAAAGAAGGATAGAGAAAAATAGAGAAAAAGATATAAAGATGAAATATAGTCCTTCAAATATAATATATAAGTGTATGGTAGTTGGAAAATATTACTAAAATATAGAAGGATGTGATATGGAGAATGTAATATGTATGATCGGTTGGAGTGGGAGGGGAAATGAAGGAGAAATCTTTTTTGGATGGCCATCCATTTAGGCATATGGAGGATCAAATTTGGATGAGCTGTTGGGATGCTCTAAGAGCAAATACAATAACCGGTGACAACAGTTACACGTAGGATTTTTGGATGACATGGAGGAGAGAGGGGAAGATAGAGGGAACCGACGGGTGACTAATTTGTCACCGAGCTGCTCACGCTGTCGAGATTGTGGGCCCATTGTCTGTAGATGGAGAGCATCCCACGCCTCTGGTTTCCACCATGGCTGCTTTGCGTTTGCCGGGCAGGCGCCTTCATCCATTGCGGTCGTCGCCCTTAGCCAACCTAGTCGCCATCATCTCCTATGTGTGTCGGACGACCGCCCTCGTCTAGCCCAGCGGCCGGCGCCGAATCGCTACCCCATGTCCACCACGGTCGGTGGCATCTCTTGCGTCCACCGAATCGCCACCCCCTGTCCCCCGCAGCGTCTCTTGTGTCCGTCCTGACCCCCGCCGACACCCTCGTCCATCCTAGCTTCCAACAGCATCTGCCTAGTCATCACCTCAACCACCCAGACCTATGCTAGACTGCATCCCCCATCACCGCCACCATCGTGCGCTGCATCTCCCTCATCCTCGCCAGTGGCATCCACCGTAGCTGCCGCTCTTCCCCATCGTTCATGCCACTGCACTCACCCGCGTCCCCGTGGCTACCGCTCTTGCCCGTCGCCCGCAAGGCCATGACCCTCTCCCCCTGGATCTGCAACGGCTGCCGCCGTCATCTGCACCGCTCCATCGCCCGTGTCTTGCCCGTCGCTTGCATCCTTCTAGCCGCCGCCGCCGCCCGCATCTGCCGCTGTTGACGCAGCCCCGCTCTAGCGCGCTCCTAGCCATCGTCTTCACTGGTTACTCGAGTTGCATCATTTGCATAAGAGGAAGAGAAGCTAAAGTAAAGGAGGAAGAAACTGAAGAGGATGGTGGGCCCTATGAAGTTAATAGAATATTCGTATTACAATAAGATATTTCTATTATATACATTGGCTATATTTTTTGCTATAGGTGATGTGGCCATCAGTGGGCTCTCTTATTGACATTGCTCTAACTAGTTACTATTCAATAAACTTAGTATATGAAGTTGCATGTTCGTTTCCATTACCTTCCTCTAAAGTAGTTCTAATATTATACTCACTCTAAAATATAAGGTATAACCACACTTAACCCAATTATTATCACCTCTTAGTTTGGATCATCCTACTAAATATAAATATAATGATGCACCCAATAAGTTTAGAAATCTTAAGGATAGAGGATTTTAAAAAAATAAATTAATGGAGAGAATGTGCTAGTTAATTGTATACATGTCTTATCTCTACTATTATAAAAATTGAAGATGTTTTTGCCGGTATTTTGGTACGTCATCTATTTTTGAGTCGGTTTTTAAGATCGTTCGCTTTTGGAAATACATATCCGTGTTTGAGTTGGATTTTAAACTCGTTTGCTTTTGGAAATACAAAAGGAGTCGTATAAGAATTCTCTTTTACAAAAACTCAGCATGCTAACTTGAGAAGAAAGTCGGACTCCTAATTGTAGCTCATGATTTTCATAAAGAAATTACAAGCGAATTCCCACACTGAATTTTACCCTAGCTAGCTAAACCATATAAGAACAATAAGATTAAAATAGCATTCACCTGTTGCAACGCACGGGTATTTTTCTAGTATTATGAAACATATAAAAGGATATAGTTGTGTTTTATATTATGGAATGAAGGAAGTAAATAGTGAAATATGAAATGCCCCACCCATCTTTTACCGATGGTGAGTGCAACAGGTTGGGTTAGTATTTATTAATCTTTTTTTATCTCTATTTATTCATCATTTATGGGTCATTGTCTTCGTGTCCATCGTTTCCTCTTCCTCTTCCATTTTATGAGTCATGCATACTGGTGTCACTGATATGTGTTTTATATGTGGCTTGTTCCCGTTGGATTTTGTATTTTTACCTTTCACTGATATAGATATGCATTAATTGTTCTAGTATTTTCGTCATCCATACACTATAATATTTCACCTTTTTTTTAATTTGACTATAATTTAGACAAGTTTTTTTGGCAAATCATATGGATAGACCCCTAAATATTTTGAGAAATTTCCTTAATAATCAAAACGCATATGTTATAATATATTTAGGTTATATGCTAATAATTAATTTTCAGGATATTTTTGGAGCTGCTACTGATACCACAGCTTCCACACTTGAATATACACTACTGGAATTCCACGGGGTCCCTAGGGTTTTCAAATGTCCCCTAGAGCCCAAATTAGAACCCAAGGGGATAATAAGTTCCCTAGATCCGAAATTAAAACCCAAGGGAACTGAGATGATCTCTAAAGTTTTTGCTTGCTCCAAGGGAAACTTGTACAGCTGGCACTAGTAGGAGAACCACTGTGACAAGGTCCACTGATTTTTTTTCAGAAACCAACCACGTGGAAAGGCTGCAATAGTTTCTCCCGCCTTGTGAATCCAAAATTTGAGATGTGCGCCCTATTCTCTTTTCATTGGAAAGTAATAAAGTACCCCAAGCTGCTAACTTTCCCCTTTGTTCTTCCTTCAACATGTTCTTTCATCTCTTCCTCCCCAAATCAACTCCCTCTCCAGTCTCCACCACCAAATCTACCCTCAAGTAGTAGAGATCGACAGGAGCTTCGACCTTCGAGGGTGGTTGCAGCAGCACTCCTGAAGGCCGTGGTGGGCGTGGGCTGATTGCATTTGTTTGCGGCTGAGAGGCGACGCCGGGACAGGGGTGAATCAAGGCCACGGTGACCTGTGCAGCCTGGTGTTGTCGAGCTGCTCTCTAGTTAGCAAAGGTACTCGAGCAGATATTTTTCTGTGCATATTTTGAAGTTTTGATTTTTTTGATGGATTATTCGCTGCTTGATGCAGATCGATAAGGCCGAGAAGTCAAGAACTTGAGCTACGCTTGCAAAACTTGCTAAATGAATCATATTACTGCGGTTAGTAATCAAAGCTAGAAATCATGTGCTTATTATATTGAACAAATAGAGAATCCCACGTATGTAGCTGCCGATTTCCATAAGTACTTATTTTCTTCAACCTTCCTACTCATTTTGCAGCTTGATGATTTCTGGAAGTGCTATTACGTACCATTTGCTTTGGATACAACTACTGCAGAAGGCTATATTTGTGTTTTATCATGTTTTTTGAGAGAGCCAAGCCACAATCTATTAAGTGTTTGTCAATTTTCAACTCTGGATGTACTCCCCCTCTGCGTGTGTGTGTTTTTTTCTTTTGTTTTTCGATGGGCAACTCTGCATGTACTCCCAATTTTTACTGTTGAGATTAATTTTGTAATGCAGTATATATATTTTTTTGTTGAAGCAAGTTGATGACGAAAATATGATTGGAATGCGGCTTACTGGCTTGTTTGCAAAAGAAATAAAATAAACAAATAAAACTCATCAACGATTAATCAAGAGCTAAATTAATCTGCATTAATTTCTAAATGAACTACTCCAATAAAAATGTTCCCTAGGGTGTTGTACCACTTTCCACGTTGGATTTTTCCTTGTCAGGTGGCATTCAATCTCTATCTTTTGGAACACATGGAAAGTTTCTTTCCCTAGAGTAGTACCAAGAAAACCCAAGGGAACCAATTTGTTCCCGTAGAATGCTTCCCTAGGGGCCATTCCCCAGGGTTCACTCTAGGGAAACCTGATCCCTAAAGTTTTTAGCTCTTCCCTAGAGTTTTTGGCTCTAGGGATACTTGTGAATTCTAGTAGTGAATGGATTATGGTGGAGCTCATGAGGAATCCAAGAGCAATGGATAAGGCACAACAGGAAGTTCGAAACACGCTTGGCCATGAAAAAGGCAAATTGATTGGCACCGACATTAGTGAGCTACACTACTTATGTATGGTCATCAAGGAGACCTTACGGCTGCATCCCGCTTCTGCACTAATTCTATGACAGAGCAGGGAGAACTGTCGTGTTATGGGCTATGACATACCACAAGCGACACCTGTTCTAATAAACACATTCGCCGTAGCAAGGGACCCAAAGTACTGGGACAATGCGGAGAAGTTCATGCCAGAGAGGTTCGAGAATAGCGGCGCAGATATCAGGACATCTATCGCACACTTAGGGTTCATCCCATTCGGAGCTGGATGCAGGCAATGCCCTGGAGCGTTGTTCGCGACCACCACACTTGAGCTCACATTAGCGAACCTCCTTTACCACTTTGACTGGGCACTTCCTGATGGGGTGAGCCCCAAATCACTCGACATGAGTGAGGTGATGGGGATCACTTTGCATAGGAGGTCTAGTCTCCATTTGCATGCAACTTTGAGCAAGTCTGGTTTCTTTAGCCACTCTGGTCGATAGAGGCTCCATGCATACTGGTGATCCTTTTTTTTTTGAAACATTAAACGGCAGGAGCTCTGCCGGATATATTAGAAGGAATAAAGGTTGCCAATCATTACAATCAGCGAGCAAAGACAAAAGCAAACTAGGGGAAAGGGACAATCAGATCGTCGATTACAGAGATAGATGATAACGACTAGGAAAGCTCCGCAAAGCGTTAGCCATTAGTCTTTTTTGAGAGCTCTATGAGATCTATGTTTTCTTTTATTAGGTGTGCTACTTGCAGCTCGGTCTGAGATTGCTGATTGAAAATTCGTCGGTTGCGCTCCAGCCAAACATGCCACCAAGTGGTGAGTAGTGCCCCTACCATCCTTTTCTTCGCTCTTTTTTCTTGCACTGAATGGAGCATAGAATCCCACCATACCGAGATATCTTCATTTTGCGGAGAGAAAAGAGATTGGTTAAAACCTAACCAATTGCATAGCCGATTCCACACATTCCTTGTGAAAATGCACCCCTTTGCCAAATGATTCGCATCCTCGAAAGCTTCAGAACAAAGGCTGCAGATCCAGTCGCAAGGCAAATGTCTTCTTAACAAATTCTCTGATGTGAGAGTTTTTTGATGTAAAATGAGCCAGCCAAAGAAACGTTGTTTTGGTTCAGCCTGTGCTTCCAAAGAGGGGAGAAATTTAGGTTTGTGGTTGTTTCGGCGAATTGGGCTTCATAGGCACTTTTTGTTGTGTACTCTCCATTCGCAGTCCACTTCCAAAAGATGTCATCTGGCACATTTGTGTTGAGCGTAACCTCCTGCAGGTAGCTTCCAAGCCGCACCAGGGCATCTATCTCCTTTATAGATGTGATGGGATTAAGGATTGCAAGCCAGTGATTATTTTCTAAGCTGAGCTTTACGTTGTTGATCTTTCTCTTGGAAAGCCTGAAAATCTCTAGGGCAATATTTGTTGGGATACGCGTAGGCTACGATAGCATAAATCAAAATTTTCTATCGCGTAAACCAGGAACCATGCAAGTATTAGATCATAGATCGTTACCACTCGACGCGCTGCGCAGCGGAAGAAGACGCTGAGAAGTCGAAGGAACTCTCGCGAAGTAGCGCGCGTCGATGTAGAGGAAGTAGTCGATCGCACCGGCTCGACCTTCTCCTCCTCGTGCGTTCTCCTCGCCGTACTCCCACGCCGATCAGCACCGCAAACCAGCGGCGCCTCTACCGGTATCCACACGTACAGGAACGGAACGCCACGCGCAGATGTGCTAACACCCACGCGTGGCTAGGGTTTTGCTCGGGGAGGGAAGTGACGGCTAGGGTTTCTCACGTGATGCAATGCCTCCGCCGGTCACACCCCTCACGAATATATAGGATTCATCACTCGGGCCTCCAAGGCCCGTAGAACTCCTATTCGGATCCCTATCCGGATTAAGCTTATATTGGATCTCTATCTAATCCCCTTATTCCAGTCCATTAAGCGTGCGACCCTGTAGGTTCATATATACTCGGTTATAACCCGAAAACTCCTTTTCGGTCAACGCGTCAACAGCGGCCCCTAGCAGAACGTACTGACCCACCGGGCATACATAAAGATCATATCGGCTGAACCTCTAGTGTATTTGTATGAACCCCTTTGCCTCACGATATCGATTAAGCTCAAGGCTAGATATGTGCCTCTAATAGCTCAATCATTCACTCGAACCTGTTGATAGATTATATAACTTGTGATTGACTCCTCAATCACCTTTGGCATGGCCATGCACTTCCATAATCTACAACATCGAGGGGCCTAGAGATATCTCTCTATAGGAGGGGCAAATCCCATCTTGATTATTCTTATCCCACTACATGTTTCATAGCATACCCGAAAACTACTTTTATAACTACCCAATTACGGAGTAGCGTTTAGCAGTCCCTAAGTAAGCTACTACACATGTTGAGAACCATGATAATCTCAGGTCTAAGGATTCAACACCAACACTCAATGAGATCACTGATGGCACAACACATATGGCTCTTGCAGTGTCTCATGTTAGGTCTATCCAACAACATGTTCACCAACATGTATCCACATTATTAATTTGGTATCTCTATACCATGATCCATGAGACATGATCATCAATTAATACTTGTGCTGATCATATAAACATATTTGTTCCACATATGATATTTGATCAGGGATCCTTTAGAAATAGCAACACATAACATAAAGAGTCTCATGAAAGAATCACATATTCATTAACCAATAATGAGTTATCTATTTCAAGGAACAATGTCGGATAAATATGTAAACATAGTATGTGATACAATCATCTCTATAATTGCCTTTAGGGCATATCACTAACAATATCCTTGGACGATTGTCCCAGTAGCCAGTTATCAGACCAAAAGGAGCATTTTCTTCCATCCCCCAGAGTAATCACTGTTCCAGCTCTGAACAGCACTCTATCCAGATCATTACAAGGAAGTCCCATTCCTTGCCAGGGCCTGTGTTCATCTTTCCAGCCAAACCAGAGCCAACGCAGGCGCAATGCACGCGAGAACTTTTCCAAGTTAAGAATACCAAGCCCTCCTAAGGATTTTGGTTTGCAAACATTCTGCCAGTTAACAAGGCTGCTGCCTGAGCTCACTTTTTCAGGGTCGTCTCCCTTCCAAAGAAAAGCCCGCCTAAGACAATCGATCTTCTTGTAAAGCTATTTGTTTTGATGTAGGACTGTGAGGTGATAAACAGGTATCGAAGAGAGAGTTGTTTTAACGAGGGTCTCTGCCTGCTGAACTGGTGATCCTTTGGTATCGGCTAAAAATGGTATAACTTGTGAAGTTGCGTTTATTCATATAGTCATAGAAAACTTCGGAATGAAAGCTTATTAGATGCATGTATGAAACCTCTAGCCAGAATCAGTACAAGTCAGTACTGTACTAGGCGTGCTACATTTGAAATGTTATTTTGGGTTTGATTCTATGCTTAAATCGTTTGTTAATAGATATCACTAGTCGCCAATCCGTGTTTCATGGCTGTTTTCATGTATATTTTAAAACAGAGTAAAGTGTACGGGCGGTCCTTAAACTTGTAGTGGTGTGTCATACAGATTTCTAAACTCTCAAAATGCGTATCCAAGTCCCAGAACTTGTCATAGTGTGTCATCTAGGTCCTAAATCGCCACAACCCCTTTAGGATCCTACATGGCGTTGATGTGGCATGCCACACGGAATGACGTGGCATCATTTTGACTAACAAATGGGTCCCATTTAAAATTTTTTCTTCTCTTTTTTTCCCTTTCTTCTCCTTTCTGTGTGACCCGAGCAGAAGAAAGGAAAAAAAAAGAAGAATGAGAAGAAAACGAAGAAAAAGTAAAAGAAAAGAAGAAAAAAAATAAAATGACACGGCACGTCCATGTGGCATGCCACATCAGCGCCACGTAGGATCCTAGAGGGGATGTGTCGATTTGGGACCTAGATGATACACTTTGACAAGTTATGGGATCTAGATATGCATTTTAAGACTTTAGAAACCTATATGACACAACCTTACAAGTTTAAGGACTGCCAATGTACTTTACTCTTTAAAATATATTGAAAAAGATATGGGGCCTATTCGGTGCAGCTTATGATGTGTCTGTACGCTGTGATACAGCTGCAGCAGTAAGCTGCACTGAACAGGTCCATCGACTTGTACTAGATCTGAAGCTGAGCGCATTATGAGCGTGTGCATTTGTACTCTGCTTCTCAGAAATAAAAAAAGAAAAGAAAAAGATTTTTTTTGTCTGAATTAACTTTGCAAAGCGAAAGAGAAGAAATCAACATGTATATCGAAAAAGAGATGTGAGTAAGGTACGTGATGAATGATGCTCCCTCATTTAGAAATGCATGTGTTTTAGAACACAATTTAGTCAAACTATATTAACTTTGGTCATAATATTTCAAATGGTATTTGAATTTTATATATGTATAAGCGAAAGAGAAAACTATACTAGTACTTTGCAACGGTTACATTAAGTATTGAAAAACATGTTCAAGACCAGGCGTTATTCAACTCTAACTACCAAAACTGTTAATTTTCAATCTTAATTAGATTAGATTTCGAATGGATTTAAATGACATAGAAATATAGTTTAATGCCAAAACAAAAAGAATTCTTCAAAATATTAAACGTATTTAGAAAATTCGAAAAAGGTAAACCGTTGGAAATTTGGAGTATAGTTATTAAAAGTTCAAAAAACCACACAAGGCAGAGGCAAGTGGAATGGAGGCAAAAACGTCGACAGCAGGATTCGAACCTGCGCGGGCAGAGCCCAGTAGATTTCGAGTCTACCTCCTTAACCACTCGGACATATCGACAATTGTGTGCATAATTTTTCTGTCCTGATTTTAAGTAAATTGTTTTGCACATGTTTCATATAACATCGCTGTTCACTGTTATGTGCTTGGCCGTTGGCAAAGGTACGGTTGAAGCAGTTGGAGCCCTCTTCATCCCATATATTTGTTGTTTTCGCTAATATTCCAGCAAACAAGAAATTAATACCTCGTGTGAGACAGTGAGATCGATGATAATTCAGAGACAATTAACAAAACTAGAGATCACACAGGACGATGAATACTACTACTAATTGGAAACAATGACCACGGCAAATCTGCTACTAACAAAATCGTCTAAATCTGCTTCTAATTCGTTTTCATGCATGCTACGAGCTAGTTCTGGTCGCCGGCGACGCGCCGGAACGAGAGCACCTTCCACGTCCACGCCGTCGACCCGGGCACGCCCCACACCACCGCCTCGTACGTCCCCACGCCGCCCGCCGCGCGCAGCAGGAGCCGGTAGTTGTTGCCGGCGCCGGCGGCCTGCACGCTCCCGGCGACCACCTCCACCAGCGTCAGCTCCCCCTCCGCCGCCCCGAACGCCAGCATCCGCACCACCAGCGCGAACCTCGCCACCTGCCGGTACAACCCGTCGCCCCTGATCACGTGGAGAGCTGCTCATCGTGGCCGAGCTATACATGTTGTTCACTTCTTCTCAGCTCCAAGCTTAGCTCCAATGGCGATAGCTAGCTAGCTGCAGCTTTGCTTATTTATAGTGGTAGCTTAGCTAGGGTTTCGCTCGTCGTCGACATGGAAGCTTAAGCTTCTTGAAGAGAGTGATCAAGGTCAGCTGGCCCGACGAACTAATGAATCAATTAGATCACCAGCTGGCATTCCAATCGACGAGGAAAATCAATCTTGGCAGTATTCGTATCAGGTAGCTGTTGAGGTGTAAAATCTTCTTGACCAGAAACCGATACCTATTTTCATGGGTGTGTTAGGTTAATTAACGAGTTAATTCACCATCCAAGGTTGGCGCTGACATTTGGTAGTGTGCCTTGCATGGACACACTATCCTCATGTATCCATATTCATATATCAAAGTCAAAGATGGAACCTAGTTCAATTATCCGTCCGAGGTCGCAGAAAAATCGGTGTTGGGATGCAGTTTGTCGCACGATTTCGAGGCTGATTTGTGGCCCAAACCGGCCCATGAATCGGATGAGATCAGAGGAGAAGAACAGAGAGCAGAGCAGAGTAGTGAATTGCTCTGTTTTTATACCAGTCCTGCTGTTCATCTTACAATGTGTGTGACATTGTGAATTTGTGACCTGATCCTTGACCGTTGGATCACCATCCAACTGCTAGTGGCTTCATGGTTAATTACTTGGTCATGCACTTGACCAAGTTTTTTTTTTTTAACCATACTTGACTAAGAATTTTGTTCATGGAGCTTTATACGAAAATAATTGTTTGAAAAAAAAGGGGAATATAAACAGAAAGTTATTTTTGGTTCAACTTCGCACGTACTTGCTGTGCCATTATGGCGAACTTTGATAATCTTGTTTGGTGAAACAGTTTTCTAGACATTTTGGTTTGGAAAATTCTTTATTTTAATATAATGGTGAAAAAACAATGTTATGAAGTTTTGAAAAAAAAATGAAAGAGACATAACAGTTGAAGAGCATATATTATCTAATCGTAATTTGATGAGTAAAGCAAGCTATAACAATTGAAGGCAGGTCCTCTGCAGTGCTGCAGAGGATGTCTACTAGTTATTACTACCTCTTTCCCTAGTTCCTAAATTAATTATCATATAATGGAATTCAAAATTTCTCAAATTGATCATCATATAACTGCATGGACACGGATTTCATCATAATATAACTAAATATGGGAGAATATGTGAATGCTAAGGTGTAATTAGCATGGTGTTTTAATCGATGCATGCATTGTGGGAGAATGTGTGCATGGTGTGGTCTTGGTACATATGATAATCAATTTAGAAATGAGGGAGTATATGCTTTATTTTCATAGCGACTACTATTATAAGTTTTATATAAATGCTTAGTTTAGACATAGTGAGCATTTATGTATCTCTACCTTCTCTACTCTCACTCTCGGCTCTGATCTATAATTATTAACATTTAAGACAATGACATGGTTTTCAAAATATATTTTTGAGTATATTTTTCTATTATGATATATACAATAAATAAATATTTTTTTATTTTATTACATTATTTTGTAAGACAAATTCATATATGTTGTTCTTCTGCCTATAAACTAAACGTCAATAATAGTCAAATTTATAGAATTTTGTCCTTAATCTTTTCAAAACTTCAAGAATTATAGACCAGCGGGAGTAGCTCTTATAGACTTATGTGATTACATATGAAGCAAATTTAACGGTAAAACATGGCAGCCAATGAAAGAACAAAGGAGCTGAGGACTCATAGAAGCCACCAGTCACAACGAAAGAACAAGACCCTTGACTGGGCTGGATGCAATGCCATTACTCATTCCTCCGTCGGTTTCATATTGCAAGTTACTTTGGGTTTGTCCTAAGTCAAAGCTTTTAAGTTTGATAAAAAATATTAAAAAAATATAGCAATATTTCTAACACTATAAATATACTATAAAAATACATTCAATAGTAGATTTAATGAAACTAATTTGGTGTTATAGATGTTACTATATTTTTCTATAAACTTGGTCGACCTCAAAGAAATTTGACATAGAACAAACCCAAAATAAATAATTTATAGAAAATGTGTCCCACATGTAGAACCATACAGAGATACATCATTCACTTGATGTAAAAATTGTTAGCTTTCAACAATAATACTATTGTTTATATGCTTGTTCTCTCTCATTCTTTACATATTTTTTCTGCACAGAAATATTTACATGCGATTCAATCTGACAAATGCTCTATTTGCCTAAACTTTATTTCAAATAACTTGCTCAAAAATCACTTCAGAAATGTGTTGGTCAAGCATATGTGGTGAGCAATTGGCAGCATAGTAACAGCTTTTCACAATGCTCAAGAAGGTCTGCTTGGTTTTGTTGTTAATTCTTCTGTCATCAACTCTTGGAAGAAGATATTGAGCAAGTTCTTGCATATCCAACTCAATTTCCTTGTCAATTTGATTTATTGTTGTCTCATTTTTCTTGGTATCCTACAAAATTGTATCAACAGTTGAGTAGCTGAATACATTGACATTGAAGCAAATATAGTAAATAGAACCATAGCTCTGATGTAACTGCTAAAAAAAAAAAAACTTCAGTCCTTGGAGATGCCTTGAGAGTTAGAATTATCTTTTGTACCGTTACTTATTTTTTACCTCTTGACACCTATTCGTAGTGGTACCTAGGAGGTACATCTACATTGCAATAACCCCCAAGGATCGTAAGAATTTCATATATTTATACTGAAAGTGCATTGTTCAGGACCAAAGTACCGACTTGTTATCATGTTACAACATCTATACTGGAGAATATATAAAACTATTTATTACAAATGCTGATTTCATTTTTATAATTAGTTTTTCATCATCCAAGTGATTATAACGTGCCCAATTCAGTGAATACAGCTTGTCAAGTCGGTGAGAAGTTTTTATCGATGAAACTATACTAACATATAAAGTTTTACAATAAACTTTCTAACCACTATACACATAATTTGATCAAACAAAAAACAACCTACACCATTCTTTAATTTATATAACTACTGCAAAATTACACTAGTATCAGAATAAAACTCTAGTCAACAGACTATGTAATGTATAAGAGTTACCTGTGAAAGTAACATCTTGGCATGAAGAGAATCGCAAATAGAGGAAGCAAGTTGAATAAACCAAGAACCTTCGGTGTTATTTATCATAGATGCTGCCTCCTCAATTCGTCCAGCACAAATTTCAACAATTTGAGCAATAAGTAAACATGTTTCTTTATTATGAACAGTGCATGACCCTGGATACATAACTCTGCCTTTGCCATATCTGCCATCCTTCATATTGATTTGTTGCATCATCCATTCAATCCACTAGAAATGCAAACAAAGATCTTAGCATTTTTCTGGCTACAACACTGTAATAAGAAGTTTATAGTTATGTTTTACTTACAGCACATCTTATGAGATTATGAATACACTTTTGACCTTCTCGAACTGGCGGTGTCTCTTGAGACAACAAATCTATAAGTTGACAAAGTGTCCTCGCAAGGATTCCATCTTTTGCATATCCTTCTAGCCTGAACGAAAAATTTTAAGTTAAATACTGAGAAAAATCTTAGTAGATTTTTTTACATTTTATGGCATTATGATAAGAATTTTCTAGATACATCTTTACATTGTAATATGTGGTGTACTCCAAGGCAAGCATTCTTCTCTTTTGTTATATAAAAAAAAATATAAGCATTATATTAGGCTGGATAGAACAAATACCAAGTTTGGAATATTCTTCTGTCATTTTGTAATAATCCTATGATCACAAATTGTTCTTCCAAATAATTCTCAAGAAATGAGTTCATGATCTAATTTATATTTACGAAATGTTTTTTTTAAACCTATATATTTACCAAATGTTGTAAAAACTAGTCCCTCTTAAATGGTTGTAACTTTCAACATTCCATTTTAATGCTTTTACGTACTTACCTTCCTTTACTGTTTTCCAGGTGAAAAACATTAGTTTTGCTCTTATTTTAAGAGCTGAAGGACAATTTGTGCTCCCTTCAAATAAAAAAACCTAATATATTCATTCTTTTGATTGTCAAAATAGAAACCATTTACCATTCAATTCAGCTTCCCATTTTTCTCATAGAGAGGACAAGCATCAGAAGCAATTAGTAGTAACTATCCATAAAAAAACCCATCATCATGCTGCACGGTGCAAAATCATAATTTGAAGGAATTTCAGTTTCGCAGTACTCACCCCAAAACATTGCCATTTTCTTCATAGAGGCTGCTCCACATGAAACGCTCCATCCTTTTCATGCTTGACATATCGCTGTAAAAATGCATAGAAATAGTGTTGGCCAGCACTGATACTCTAGCCCATGCAAGTCGCTCAGAGGCACGGTTTGGTTCGAAAATGCACGCGGCAGCCAAAAAATAAGCTCTCAAAACATCTTCAGGTGTCATCCCAAAAGCTTCCAGGCCATTCTCAATGAACCACCTAAATATATATTTGTGGTGCCAAAACAAATTTTATCTTTGTTTAAGATAAGTTCACAGAGGAAAATGTGTGGTGAAACAGAAATGAAGTTTATGGAGTTGATTTACTTTTGTAGACCCTGCAACTCATGCTGATGTAGAGCTTGACAACGGTTGAAATCCTGTTTCGCCAACTCGAGATATGTAGCGTTATTCACAATTGGCATCCTGACAAAAGGCACCCAACAATTATCAGCAAATCTTAACTTCAATTATTTTGAAGATAATCATGTTGAACAATGTTTGAAGTTGGAACAAAGTTGTGAAAACTTTAACCTGTAGAGTGTCTTTCCAATCCAGACATCATCATTTCCACCATATTGACCTATGTATGTTCTTGCCTCGACGCGTGGCAAGCTCGCATACCAAGGAAAATCTAGTGTGTATTGTACCTATTGATCCAGTGCAATGTTATATCAGAACTCAGGAACTGGTAAATATTTGCAAAGAGAACAAATTTAAAATAATGTACTATGAAGTTTATAAAGAAATTATTCTACAATCAAAAGTAACTAGATTATACCTCTCCTGGTAGGTCCTTGGAGATGATCCATTTATCATGAAGTGTCCCCTGGGCTTCTCTTTCTCTAAGGAACTCATATGAGAAATTCCTTGCACGCTGCAAAATGTCTTCTCCTGGAAAACTTATCTGAGATGCTCTGTTCAGGTTATACATCCCAGTGACTGCTTGAGTTGATTGCCCCACAAAACAGAAGAACTCCCCATCCTTCTCAAAATTCTTGAACACACCTGAATTTACAATAGCAATTTGTGATTCAGAAAAGGTAATATGATCTTGAAGCGTAACACGATACAGTTTTTCCCAGGATATGTGATTTCATCTGAATTTGAAAGAAGAAAAACAGCTCCATACTTGGTGATACATTGTATCCATGGAGGCGTAGTAGACGGAAAGCCATAGCGGTGTCATCCACTTCTTTTACATTGGAGTTCCTAGCCCAGCAAATCCCATCTTCAGTCCAGTGCCTACACAGTGAGAAACACAGGTTAAAAAACTCTGCTCATAAGGTTCCTAAAGTAACTACAGAAGACACCACACATATCATTTTGAGAAATATTGCGCTAATAAAACAAAACATTATGAAAAACCTGTTGACATAGTCCATGTTCTGTTCAATCTCTCGTTGGAAGTACCGTGATATCCCAAGACGCTCCAACCGATCGACAACCCATATGTGCTCAAAAAGATCGACCGGGTAAACGTTCGGAACTGAAAAAATTGTCAACATCACATGATCTGAGATCAGCTGCCACAAAATGGCACCTAGTGCACTGTAGCAAATCAGATTTCCGAAACAGTGGTCAGTGAAATGCCACGAATCTTTTACCGCCTCCGTCGAATTTCTTAATGATCCTGTCGATGTACGCGAAGCATTTCTTGTCACCGGTCTGCATGAGAGCATAAGCAGTAGCTGAAGGGGAGAACAAGAAGGATCCATCACTGCATTGGAGCTTCAGAAGCCTCTGCCAATCCAGCCCAGGCATCCCTTCAAGGCTATGCAGAATTGAAGTTGGGACTATATGCATCATGTCCTTTGGGATCCTACATTGTGAGTTTTTGTCAACAAAAGACAAGCGTCATCAAGTTTTTACTAGTTAAGCTCTCCAATGTTTGCCACTATATACATATCTTTTGTAAGATAATGAAAGTAACTTCCGATCTCTGCACCAACTACAGATGCACGACAGCGGTCACGATATTATACATAGGACGCGTATGGATTTATACCTCTTAAGCTTGAGTTCTCTGTTTGCATAAATGCCCTTGAGAGCAGGGTGATCATATGGGAAATCAATACCCAAACCCCTAGCTGCCTCCACAAGAGAAGGGAATGCAATCTCAAACCCAATCGGCATCGTATCCGGCTCCTCCTCTACTAACCTCCACAAGTTCAGATTCAGAAACTGAAGCCCTGAACAAGAGCAAAAAATTCAGAAAACATCAACATCATCTCACACATTGCCTCACTTGCAATCTGGAACTAACTAATCATCACCTTCAAATTAATTACTCCCTCCGTCTTAAATTATAGCAACTTAGCACTACCGGATTAAACACAATCTAGTACTACGAATCTAGATGTATTAGACCGAGGGAGTAACCAACAATCTATCTGAAACTGTAAAAGGATTGTTATTAAATAACAGTCTATCTCACAGACTGCATTAACAATCTATCTGAAAAGTTAACTGTAACAAACCTATCTGAAACTGTAACACAAAGACTGTAATTAACTGAACTTCACTAATCTGTGATAAATGAATTATTACTGATGATACCTTGCTTGCACTGGTCATGGTGGAGGGACCATCTGGTGAGGGCGACGACGCAGGCGAGGGTGTTGATGACGCGGTCGTAGGCGGAGAAGAGCGCCTCGTCGCCCCACGACCCGTCGGCGAGCTGGCTGCCGACGATCCACCGCACGGCGGCCGGGAACTGCGCGCCGCCCTCGCCGTCCAGCCGCGGCACCAGCGCCACCCACGCCGTGTCGTACGCCGACGCGGTGATCACGCCGTCCTCCATGGACGACAGCATCGACCTCACCTGCTCGACCAGTGGCTGCAGCTCATCATCTGCCTCCTCATCAGCCTGACGTAAACAAATTAATTAATTAATCAAAATGTGCTTAATGAGATTACGTACGAGAAGAATGTGACCATGAATGATTACTGTAAGAAGGTAGTGGATGATTCACCTCGTTGTTTTGTTGGTGATCGTCGAGGTCGCGTGATTCATTGGGCCATTTCGTGATCCGGGGGGTCTCATGTTCGATGATGTTGGCTTGCAGCCCTGCACATGGATTACAGCATTTCCATTTATAAATGCCAAAAGAAAAAAAAAGAAAACAGCATGTTTTCATGAGCAAAGTGTTGAGTATCGCTTGTATATGGCGTACGTATGTGCCGCATGTTTTTGGTATAGTTTTGTGAGTAGAAGTTTTTAGAATTACCAAATGTTGGTAAGGATTGATAAGGTCGTGTGATGGTAAAGTCTCATTTAGTTTGTTGTCTTACCAGAATTTGACATTGCAAATCAAACTAAACAAGCCCTAAGAATCTAAGAGATACTATTTTTCGGAAGCTTCTGGACCATTTTGGGATTATCTGTAACAAAAATACGAGACAACGACATTCTCAGTGGGCAGAAAAGAGAATCCAATGCAGTTGGCCTGTTGCTCTGGCAGGATCCTAATCACAGTTTGGATTTTGGAGTATACATAGAACTGAAGCTTATATGCAGTTTGAACCTCTCAATTGAGAGAACATATAATGGCCTCATCGGTTGGCCTAATAAACCAAGGCAAAAGTCAAAATTTAAAATTTAAAATTTAAGTTTAAAGTTGATTTTAAGATATTTTCAACGTAGATTTTTTTATACACTGACTTTTAAATCGCTAAGAATAAATATATAAAAGTTTTATTTATAGATTAATTTTTGTTCCTAATAAACCGTTTTGATTTATTAGGGAATATGGGAACAGATGGGAGTAAGTTTCAATGTCAACTGTATACTCGAAGGATGTAGGAGTATCTTAATTAAGATATGTATCCTAATTAAGCTTCACTTCTCTGTAATTAAGCTTCTGTGAGCTGCCTCTATTGATCGTTGTAACTGCGCACGAGGCTCACAGCATTTAAAGTTTGAGAAAGTTTTGATGATGTTCCAAAGTATTTCCCTTTTTTAAGCAACTAGCCAAAAAAGCTCTACCGTTTAATACTATTAGATGAGGAAGAATACAACTTTTATTAAGATGTTACTAAAAGCACGTCAAAAAATAGATGTTACTATCACATTAAACTTTTGTCTCTCTTAAATGATGAGATGCCGTTTTTCTCACCTTTCAGCATTCCGGAGACTGAAAACTAGACAACCTATTTTTATATTTTCACTTGATCAGCGTATCCCAATGTCAAATACACCTTGTCCTCCATCCAAAAAAATATAAAGCACAACTACCTTTTTTTTCATAGTTCATGGCATATATACATTAACTAGCACATCTTCCTCTAATTTCGCTTTGTTTTAACTCCTCTACCATCAAACCCCCAATCACATTAGTTGTATGCATCGAGGTGATTCAACTGAGTACGTAATTAAATTTTTTCTTGGTTTTTTTTTAGTGATGGTTGTGCCTTATATTTTAGGATAGGGGAGTACATTAATTTGCATTATAAAAAAATATTGTGGAGCCCAACTAAATTATACTTGTACTTCTTCACAAACTAATAAGTCATCCTATATAATACGTGAAACTATAGGGCAATTCAAAATATGAAACCTAAAGGCATTGGAGATTCACGAGAGCTAGCCCAAGTATCAAGGGCAACATATATAATTTTATTGACTAGGATCGATGGGAATAAATATTATATTCAACCATGCATTTCTTTTGCTATAATCTCTTAACATTTATTCTCAGTTGAAAAATCTTAGGATTCATGAAACTGACCCCTAAATCTAATCCTGTATCTGCAGTGCTAGTCTGATGTGGCAAATCTACGCGACAGACAACGTCAAGTCCCAGTCCAAGCCCAATCGATCGAATCTTGGGCCAATTTTATTCGATAACCAAATTGATATGCTGGCCATCTGGCTAAAGCAAAGCATGCCTTACAAAGAGAACAAGGTCCCCCAGAACAAACCCGTACATCAATAAAAAAAATTGGATAGATACAAACAATCTTGCATTGAGATTTTTTTGTAAAATTCAACCGATCAACAGTTGTGATAGTAACAACGAATAATGATGCTGGATTCTGGTAGAAACAACGAATAATGAACAGTCTAACTCGCAGTGAACAGCTTTATTAATTTGACAGCTGCTGGAAAGATAAATGCGATATATGCCAATTGATTGCGACATCGTACGATATATTTGAATCCACACAACACTGAATGGACTGCAAGAGCGACGGCAACACTAACTAGTTGCAGAATAGGCAATTGATTTGTTCTTTTTTATCTTGTTGGTTCTGTTTTTATATCATATTAATTTGTCTTCAGCATTTATGCGTTTATGGACGTGGTTGGAGATTAACTTCCAAAAACTGAATTTCGGAGACAAATTGCCGTTCAGTTTTCGTCCAATTTGATTTATCACTATTACTAGAAAAAAGTTTGTGCATTGCAACGGGTGAAACCTATTTTAATCTTTTTATTGATATATGGTTTAGTTAAGGTAAAATTTACTTTGAGAATTCGCTTGGATATATATTTTTCTAGAAAATCATAAGCTGCAATTAGAAGTCCCATCATCTCAAGTTAGCATGCAAGTTTTGTATTTCTTATACAACTCCTTTTATATGTCCAAAGACGAATAAACTTAAAACCCAACTCAAATACAGATCTATATTTCCAAAAACGAACAAACTTAAAAAATCAATTCATACACGAATGACGTACCAAATACTGGTAAAAACATCTTCAATTTTTATAATAGTAGAGATATAAGTAAAACCATGGTTCTTTTAAGTGAATATCACACAATGCAAGATTGTTGTGGTGTTATACAAATCAAACCATGGTTCAATTTTTATAATAGTAGAGATTTAAGTGAATTTCACACAAAAGATTATTGTGTTGTTATACAAATCAAACCAAGGTTTTTTTTTCTGCAAATTTTATTAAAAAAATTATTGCACCCCAACGAAAATACTTTAATTCCATAAACATTTTTTTCTAACACGATAAGGTAACTGCTGATATTGTTAATAGATGGTAACTGTTTACAAATAATTATTTTCAAGATATGCTGACAGCGAGGCTTTTCTGTCTCCATAAATTTCAAGATATATTATACTCCCTCCGGTTTCATTTTAATTGATGCTTTGGACAATGACACGCTCTATAAGATATACCTTTGACCTTATTTTTCTATTATAATATATACAATAAATAAATGCATGTTTACTTTTATTATAGTGTTTTGAAAGACAAATCTATATATGTTTTTCTAGTTTCTTTAAACTAAATATTTTTAAAGTTATTGATGGTCAAAGTTATAAAAGTTTAGCCTCAACCTTGTCCAAAACGTCAATTAATATAGAACCGGAGGGAGTATTAGTTCAATGTTTGGAGGTGCTCATATGAGTAGGGTATGTGTGTATGTGCATTTGTATGAGTGCCCGCGTGTACAATGTTTCACAAAAATAAAATAATTATTTCCAGTTTTTTTTTACACAATAAGGTAACTGTTTACATAGGTAAGAGGCGGTGGTGAACTTGATTGTACTTCATGGCATGCCTAATAATTCAGAAGTGTCAATCAATCGCTACAGATAAAAACTCACTCATTTTAAGCACCGACATAATCTCAAGCTGTGTGTCCCGAGCCACTAATTTACCTTACTATAAGAGGTAATACTTTTTCTACAGAAAAAGTAAATCCGCCAACGAAAAATCAACTAGCTTTATATCCTCAAAGTAACTTCTCAAAAAATTCAACCCACTTTATATATTCTCTCCCGAGAACCTCCATCCAAACTAAATCTATCTCTGTCCTCCTCTGTTCAGTGACTATGCATGAACCCAAACCAAAAAAACAAAACTACTTTTTACCCTCATCACATAACCCAACGTCACAACGCAGTGGATCAAAATCCTTCGACTATCGTAAAGTCAGAGGAACATGATCGCCGATATATACAAATCCTACTGTTCTTCGATCGGGTTCATATGTCAGCGACCACATCAAAGATCTTTGAAGGAGTCTCTCCCTCACCCCCCCCCCCCCCCCCCCCCCCCCACACACACACAGTGTAGATCATCTACGTACCTAAAGTGATCTCTGAACGAAACTAAAGCGTTGGCACAACCAAAGGCAGCTGCTCACTAGGCTATGCAGGTGCAGGAGTGCAGTGAATAAAGCATGCAGTGCACTCACTGACTCACCCCCGTCGACGACCCGGAAAACGACAAGACCAAAAGCGGCGGAAGAAAGATCTCTCATGAGCCCGTATACTACCTTTGGCTGTACTGCTGGAGCTCGACACGCCGGCGGTGGTGGCCCGCGCCCTCCACGCCGCTCCTCCTCCGCCGCCGCCGCCGCCGTCGGCGTGATGATCCTCGCCGCCGCCGTCGTCGCCGCCGCGCCGCCAAACGCACGGACGAAGATGGCCACCTGCACAGAGAGACGACGTAAGTAATTAAAGAGATCGACCGATCGACTGAAGAAACGTATAGACCGGCCAAGATATATCGAAATGCACAACCACCTATAGCCACCGGAGCGCGGGACGACGACGACCATGACCACCGCCGCCGCCGCCGCCAGTCCGCCGAGCCGGCGCCGCCGAATGCGGCGGGCGCCGTCGGCGGGGAGTGGAGGTGAATCATCGTCGGCGGCGGAGGAGGGAGTAGAGAGCTCGTCGGAGATGCGCGCGAGGGATGGAGGAATGGAAGACACGAGTAGAGAGGAGGATGGGGAGATGATGGAGATGCGATGCGGGAGGCGAGAGCGAGTTAAGCGCGGGGGGATGCAGTGCGTATATATAAGTGCAGTTTTAGCAAAACTAGTTAGCCCCATACCTATCCAAACCTGCCTATTTATAGCCCACTTCCCGCGCCATTACCGCTCTCTTAAGGATAACTATTACGTATGCCCCGTAACACCCCCCCCCCCCCGCCCCCCCCCCCCCCCCAACACACCACGTGTACCGTGCATGCATGCAAACGTACGTATACACACCAAATGTCTCGTACATATATATCTATCACCGACGTATATACAGCAAAATATATATGTAGTGTAAATTAACCTGTAAACTACCGTCAGATATATATTCATGTCAGAGTAAGTAATCTTTTTACTTGGAGGACATACATAAATCTCAGACGTCTATTTATGTATTACTCCCTCCGTTTCAGGTTATAAGATTTTTTTTTTTGACTTTAGCCAAAGTTAAACTGTTTTAAGTTTAACTAAATTTATAGATAAATATAATAATAATTATAATACTAAATTATTTTTATCAAATCAATAATTCAATATATTTTCACAATAAATTTGCCTTGGATTGAAAATATTACTACCTTTTTCTACAATTTTGGTCAAACTTAAATCCACTTAATTTTGACCAAAGTCAATCTGAAACGGAGGAAGTACATGTTTTCTTCCGTACGTAGACGCATGTACCTATGCATATATACCTATGGACTATGTATATATATACGTGTATGTATCTATGTAGGTGGTGTGTAGCGATAGCGAAGGGCGAGAGGGGCGCGCGAATGATTCTTGCGGAGAGAAAGGTGGGGTAGTGGACAAAACCGAAAGCTTAATTAAACGTTTTTGTGATAATATTTTATTTTGGTAGTGTTAATGGGTGGTCAGAGAGGGACATTCCTCGGACCTTATACACCCAGATGCCGCTCCGTAATGCCTCCAGATCGAGTTTGTTCGCATGCATCTCTTCAGTCAAAAATTACATGGAGATCCTCAAAATTAATTAAGACAGAGAAATTAATTCTTGTTTTTGTTTGGATGCATGTCACGCGCCAAACGTTAGACACGCTACGTTTTTAATTTGTATAAGGTGAGTGTTTAATTTGGGTTCACTTGCTTGCTACAACTGGGCGCATGGTATACTTGTGAGTTGTCCCTTGTCTAACATAGTACTAAATTATTTATTAAACCTTTGCATAAGTATATATGATTAACAAATTATTGGTCACACTTGCATTAAGATTTGACATAAAACTGTGCCAACGCGCGGATAATCCAAACATATATATATAGTACCGTTTGAATGTTCTCAAAAAAAAGAAAAACGTTTGAAATACAACTGTGCTATGTAGTATTGTACTATAAGATAAACAAATTAAAAACAAAACTAGAGTTTGTTATAATGGGATTTTCTTCAAATTCTGATCTGATGGTTAAGCCTTACTTTAGGATCCACTAAAGTATACTAGATGAATACCCCACCACGTTACTGCGGAAAATTAAATTGCATAATATGTACAAATAAGATGTAATTTGATTATCAAAACTAAAACAATTTTGAGCCTAAAAATAATTGAGATTGCATGTTTTTAAGAGAGAAGAAAAAAGAGACAATTTGGACCATAGATCTATCATCCAAAGGCTAAAAATAATTGGGGTGATATGGCTTAATGAGAAAAGAGAGAAATATCATTAACTATACTTAATGAGGATGAACAATATAAGTATATAGGTATCATCCCAACCAACCTCTTCTCCCGCAGCATCCGATTTTTCCTCACACCATATCCCAATGAGAGCACCTCAATGGAACTCGAATGGATTAATTCAATGGCCGTGGTCGTGGACATGCACGGATTCGGGGACGACGGTTGCGGCGGTGCTCACGTATGCGAGTGGATCCGATAAAGGCAATGATCTGGCGTAGGGAGCGGAAGGATCCAACGACGGCAGTAGTGGTACTTGCGGATGGATCTCCGGCGGTGGTAACAATGCGCTTCTGGCAACGTAAATTTCATGCATGCAGGTGCCCTTTGCGGTGTTTGCTCCTGGGAAACCGTTTTAGACACTCGGTTGGACGTCCATCCATTTTTTTTTCATGTTATCTAAATAGTTATGAAAAATTTTCGAAAAAAATGACATGATAGGTTAACATGTAATATATCACTTTACAAATATGCAAGTTCAAATTCGACTTCTACAAGTTGTAACAAAAATAATAAATTTGACTGTGAATATACATATACTAGTTAGAGTTTAATTTGTTATTTTTGTTACAACTTGTACAAGTCGAATTTGAACTTGCATGTTTGTGGAGTGATATATTACATGTTAACCCATCTTGTAAATTTTTTTCTAATTTTTTCATAATTATTTAGGTGACATGTAATACTCGGGTGAACGTCCACTTCTCCCCGCCTTCTTCCCCTTTCCCATAGCTGGCTCCCCACCTTCTCCCCTCGCCCATGGCAGCAAGCAACTGTGAGACAGAGTAGCAGCATCATAAGGGAGGGAAGAGTGAATTTTCTATTGTTTGTGGCCGGCTTTATGTAAATGGTTACGTCAACCAATTAATAGATTCCTATAAAATTATTCACACAATATATAAATAGCTCTTAAAGGTTTAAGACACTTTCTATTTTTACATTATGGAATCCATAATATGGATGTACTCATCTTTATATCCTCTCAACTCCTAGTACAGTAGTACTAAGGCTCCAACCCAAGCTTCTTAACCAACCATATACTCCCTCCGTTTCAAAATGTTTGGCACCGTCGACTTTTTAGTACGTGTTTGACCATTTATCTTATTCAAAAAATTTAAGTAATTATTTATTCTTTTCATATTATTTGATTCATTGTTAAATATACTTTCATGTACACATATAGTTTTACATATTTCACAAATTTTTTTCAATACGTGTGCAAACCACTACCACCTCTCCTGCCGTACAGCCTACCTACTACCATGGCCCTCTACATACGTGTGCTTAAGTTAGTCCAGTGGTATACACACGAGATGCGCATATGTAGGCGTTTATATATAAACTCCTACATGTTAATAGTGCCACCGGACAAGATTATAGCACCATTAGTTTTCTACTCATTCTGCTTTAAAATATATAACATCGTTAACTTTTGAAAATTTATTTGATCATTCATCTCACTAGTAACTCAATACAAATATTAAAAAAAATATAAGTCATGTTTAAAAATATCTTTGATAGTGAAACACATCACAACAAAATAAATAGCACGAAATTAGACCTGAAATCCGAAAGAATGAATATTTGGCTTGAACTGGTGTAAGCACGTAGTAATAAGACGAAATTAACATGTAGGAGTTTATATATACACCTACAGATGCGCATCTCGTGTGTATACCACTGGACTAACTTAAGCACACAGTCCACTTATATTCCTTCCCAACTGATCTGGAAATGAACATCAATCAGGAATTGTTATATCTCCATATTAAGGAGGACCATTTAGCCATTTCTTTACTAATTTTTAATTAGAAATAAATTAATTAATACCCCTATAAAATGCGTCGTATGTTTCAAAATAAATGAAGCAACATCTCTTTAATGACTTTTCTTTAAGAGTAAATTTTACAAAACTACATATATATGCTTTAACCAAACTATAAAAAAAAAACTTCAAATTTAAGGTCTTGTATCATAAAACTATAGATTTACCTTGAAATTTCTCACAAAACTATAGATTTAGGAACAAAGTGTCCCAGAATAAATATTAAGTAGGAAATTTATCACAAAACTACATATCAATTTATCCCGAAATTACAATGTTTATAGCTCCAACAAGAGAAAATCACTTGTATACCCCTAAAATTTTATCTAATCTCTTCTATGCCCCTGAATTTTGCTTACTTCCTTATATACCCAAAAATTTGATTTTGATCCCTTCCATGCCCCTCCTGTCAGTTGACCGTCTAATTTCTATAAAAATGACCATTTTACCCTTTGAATGAACATAGAAATTTATGAATTATATTATTGAAAATATAAAAGTTTGTTACATGAGACTATTATAGTGATGAGTTTGTTGTGCGATACATTATTTATGAACAAACATATTTTTAGATAATGAAATAAAAATATGTATTTATTTTTTTAAAAAAAATTCATAAAAATTGAGGAGCATTCATATAAAGATAGGACTACAAATGCTCACGATATTTTTTTATGAATGCTCCCGATAAAAAAATATTGTCCTATTAAATTTCAAATAAAAAATTAATTTATTGCATTTGTTTTATTTTTAAAATTTATGTCAAAATTTTCCGCACTAATTATTTAGTATCGTTAGTTACATAAAATGCACATGTTGTGCATTCAAACAAAATTTCAATCTTTTTCAAGGTTATATTCAAACCTAAGTCATCAAGGTTATTAAAGACATTTGCCACCAAAATTAATAGTGAGATGAAGGAAAATATAATGGCAGGGTCATGAAAGAGATCAAGTTGAAATTTCAGGTGTATAGAAGGGATCGGGTAAATTTCAGGGGTACAAAAGGGATTGAGTGAGTTTTCGAGGGTATAAAGGGAATTTACTCCTCCAACATAGTGTTAGCACTAGGGATTTAAACACTAGATAGAATCTGTAGTTTTGTGATAACTTCAATATTACATTGGTAGTTTTGTGATAACTTCGATATGAAATTTGTAGTTTTGTGATACTTGACCTTAAATATATAGTTTTGTGATAAATTGACAGCCAAATTTGTAGTTTTAGGGGGTGTTTAGATCCATGGGTGTAAAGTTTTGATGTGTCACATTGAGTATTTTATAGGGTATCACATGGGGTGTTTGGACACTAATAAAAAAATCTAATTACATAATCCGTCCGTAAACAGCTAGATGAATTTATTAAGCCTAATTAATCCGTCATTAGCAAATGTTTACTGTAGCACCACATTGTCAAATCATGGAGTAATTAGGCTTAAAAGATTCGTCTCGTAAATTAGTCGCAATCTGTCCAATTAGTTATTTTTTTTAGCCTATTTAATACTTCATGTAGGTGTTCAAATATTCGATGTGATATGATGTAAAATTTTTGTGTGGGAACTAACCATGGCTTTATAACACAACGTTTTAAATGTATAGTTTTACGATAGTTTGATCAAAATATATGTAGGTTTTGAAATTTACTTTTTTTTAATTATAGGTCGCGTTTGTTAGGGTTGCTAATGGAGCTAATGCCCATCAAACAGTACAATATCCACCGATAGATATAGTGAAGCAGGTTGATTCCTAATCTCCTGTATGGAAGACACACAGGCCATCACAATCATTTACCCACGAGTACATATCCCCATTAATACACACCCAAACAAAGATCTAGGACAAATCCACAAATTTCACTAAAATTTTTAGTAACGACATATTTACATGTGTGTAATTGTAGTCTTGATAAATAGAGTAATGCACGCACAACTTTACCATTGCACCTCTTATATGCCCATAAGTACTTATACAAGGAAAATTTTATGTTCTTAATGCAGTCGTATATATATTCGACCTAATTTGACATGCTTATATATATATATGGAAAAAGTACGAATTAACCCCCGAACTATCGCGGTCGTCCGAATTACCCCCTTACCACAAAACCGGACATTCTTCACCCCCAACTATACAAACCGGACGAATTACCCCCTCGACCCAATCCGTGGTGGTTTTGGTCTACGTGGCGTACGCGTGGCAGTCCAGTCAGCATTCTATATTTAAAAAAATGTGGGACCCACCTGTCATACTCTCTCTCTCTCACCTGTTAAAAAATGTGGTATTTCTTAACTACATTATTGCAAATATAATTCCCAGCAATGGCGCAGAAATACTTCTGGTATATTATGGTTACAGAGTTCATCCGCAAGCGCACGGATATACCATTGTAGCATTTCACCCGAGAGTATTCTAAGGGTATTGTATTTATTTTATCCCGTGGGAAGATCATGTAGAGAGAACTCAACTAATAATTTATATATTACTTTAATAATCATATTCTAAGCAGGGGTTAAGATAATCCAAGGGTAGAGTGACACACAAGCATTAACAACTCATTCTCGTAATAAATAATCTAAGATAAATAGAAAGAAAAGAGAAAGAAAATCTATTCCTATACTTTTAATATACATAGTATACATACATTCTAGTTAACTGATATACTAGCTAATACCCTCTATCCGATGCCCTCCTGGTACTTCGAGAAGCCACCCCTGACTGCCGAGTTCCTTACGACAGCCCGTCATGACCATACAACCGGGGCTAAATAAGGAGGAATATCCTCCCCAGGAAATTAACTTAGGATTATATACCGGCGCGGAGGAATACCCGTACTGAGCTGTCACCATCAGCGGCCCACCTCTCATCCGCAATATATAACCCCAAATAATGATATCCCGTAATCTAGACACCACGTCTAAACTACCAAATACTACTCTAATATTATCGTCATGACATAGAGTAATTGCATAAGCAAACATTATACCCACACCAAAGCATCTCCCTGATAAGCTAGCCGTATATTCAGTATAACATGAACATAATATAAAGTAGGTACTCATATACTCGGAAAGTATTTCAATACCATAAATATATATATAGAAGAGTATTCTAATAAAAGTACAAAGCTTACAAAAGAGGAAAGGAAAGCTGCTAAAGCCATACCCGAACTCTTCCGAAGACTTCCGGACTCCTGATTTCTACTCTATTCCTATTCCACCAGCTAGATACTACTAAACTAAACTTGAGAGAAATGAGAGAGCTATTACTTGAGGTGTGTGTTGAAGTGAAGAGAGTGAACTCCTTAAATAGGCAGGTAATGACGGTTATGGCGATTGGAAAGGTCGGTAATACCCTCCAACCGCCATAGGGGAGCAATCCACACCGTCCATCCAAACCCTGCATCCAGCGGCTTCACGGCAGGTTCGGCCGAACCCCCAGGTTCGGCCAAACCAGGGGCCGGCCCAACCAGCCCACATTTTGGCTGATGGCCTCCTCCGCTGCTTCACTTCGTAGACTTATGAATTTTGGCCCAATTCATCGTGTCAATTTTGTGTTCTTGGCCCATTCATACATAAGTCTGGTTATCGACATCGTCCGATTGATTTATCGTCTGAGTTGATGTCGATTCTCCAACACTTTATTGTCATTCTCTGCAAAAAGGTTATTCTAATACTAGTAGAATATTATTATTCTAACAGATATATGCATTGCAAGCATCACTAGTTCTCCTCTATTTTGGTAATATTGACGGTGGAAACTGATCGATAATGACCGTCAACAAAACCCCCCAAGCTTGAACCTTTGCTCGTCTCGAGTGAAGGATGAAAGGAAACAATGACTTGGTTGTTGATCAGGAGTTGCTACTATGCTGCATATCTCAAAGATACAGGTGCAAGGTATATGTACTCTCTATCAGATTAAATAATCTTTGGCACGGTGGCTTACCCTTACCCCTGATTCCCATGAGACACTGCTTCTCATTGCCTTGGGCGGTTGAAAGACAGAACAGCAATTAGAGCACCAATCACCCAATTTTTATTCAACTCTTATTCCGGAAGTTTTCAAATGATTTTGCAAAAGAAAGCCAAGTTCCTCAATTGATTCACTCAGCCTCTCTAAGTGTATCAATATGAATTCCTCACCAAATGTTGCCTTGTTGATTCCTACTCTAAGGTTTATATGTGGAGCTCGGTAGGGGTCAAACATGGCATGCTTACATTCACATTTATTACTAAGTCAAAAACTTAGACTAGAGTAGATAACTAAACATACTCAAGATCATGATCGTGCATAATGTGTGTGTGGTATATAGTGGAAATGGTATATGAGGAAAAATAAAAGAAAAATGCTTCACCTTTGTGCTTACTTTCTTCTCCCAAAAATCCTTCTTTTATTGATTAGGAGAGGGCATGGCTACATATTTTTTTTTCAATCATGCTCATGCTTGATGGAGCATAACTTTATTTATTTTTTTTTCATAACCATGCCTTTCCCTCCTTTTCTTTCTTTTTTTTTCAAAAGGATTTTTCTTTTTAGGGGAAGACAACACATGAAAGCATGGAGAATTTATTTTGGTGGTAATATGGGAATGGAATGGAATATTGCTTAGCTCCCAGTGTATGAGTTTTAGCATGTGCATATATGTGGGTGTATGATCTTGATCATAGAGCATGAGAAGTATCTACACAAGTCACAAGAGTTTGACAAAGTTCAATGGAATGTCAAGCAACCAAAATGTATATGGTTTAATCATGATAGCATATTTTTGGCTCTGGTAGGAATTTATATCAAATGAGGAACTTTCAATTTGTCATTTTGAAAAACAAAGCATCCGGAATTCAAGTCAAACTAGTATCAGGATCATAGTAACTCTCATTCACTATCTCATATCTCGCAACAACCTAGACTTAGATCAGCAGGTGCAGCCCATTTACCTCAGGTTCCCAGATAATTGTTGGCTACTTATATTTAACCTTTTGAGAGAGTATTTACTAAGAACCCATATATCAGAGATATAAAATAGAGCAACTATTCATCATTTCAACAAAGAGAACTAGCTTGTCTTACCTAGCATGACTCAAACCTATCTTATCTTTTTGGTATTTTCTATTTTGCAAATTTTTATGTTGTTTTCAAGTTTTATAAGATGCAATTGGAAAGCAAATATGCAATTGGAAAGGGAAATATGCAATGGGATACATGTTACCTTAGTGGGGAGGAGAGATATCCCCCCCCCAAGCTTGGTTTCGTTCAGGGTCCTTGATAAGGATTGAACCCCTGAAAACGGAAGTACGCTTGAAGGTCATCGTGCTGTTGCTGCATCATGTTGTTGATGTTGGTGAACTGAGCATCAGCAGATTGTTGCCATTCTTGCGTTTGAGCTATGTGTTCCATTAGGTTGTACTGGATCTTCCCCGTCTGCATATCAAGGGTGTCCATTCTCCTAGTGATTTCACCCAAGTCCCAACAAGAGGAACTTGAGCGCCATTCACTTGGAGATGGAGGCACACCACTTGGTCTGGGAGGTTGATTGTCCCCCCCATTGGATGTCATGAGGCGCATGCCACCGGTCTTCATTGGCGCTTGTCCAGGTTGAGACTCCGATGCTATGGCGTGGAGCTTGGGTCCATCTAGGTGCATCCCTAGTTGGTGCCCAACCTGCCTCATACATCTGTACAGGTGTTGAGGATGATGAACTTTCTCATTTGTTTCTTGTCATGTTGCGCATCTCCCTGTATGTTCCAGCTGCACGAGATTCTTCTATGGTCTGCAGGGGAATGGTTAGTTCATGGAAGTTGTACAAATGATACCCCGCATTTGGCAACGGGATTTCATTTGTACAATCAGGGAAAAAGTATATCAAAGATCCATCTGCTCCATATTTCAAAATATGCCCTTGCACTAGATAAGCCTCATCAATACGCGGACGAGTGGCTGAGATAAAAGCAATTTGGTTGCTAACGACCCCTAGCCCTTTTGCCATCCGAGTAATCAGAGAAGTACACTCAACAGGAGCAGAGAACTTTATACTTTCCAACTATTGCCTTATCATACATTTCACAAGAGCAATTTTAATTTTTCTAACCATGGCAAACATGATAATTAATTCATCCCCCCTAATGGGTCTCAGATCACCTCTAGGAAACAAAGTCATAGCAATCCATTTGTGCATGAGCCTAAGTGTAGGATTATGGATATAATTCATTCTAGGTTTCTTGCAAATTGGAGCCCAGAAATGTCTTCCCAAAACCTATTTTTCTCGAACCCAGAAATTCCTTTCTGGAGATCGATTATACAGGAATCGTGAAAAACCAAGAAGTGTACTTAAGCCTTTCCATGTGAGTGTGAACTCCTTACGGAAAAAGCGAAAAGAGATACCATCTTCTATTTCTTTCAAAGTGCACAGAAATTGCAAAGTAAGCAAACCAGATCCAGGCTCGTCTACCACAACAAATCTCTGCCAACCAACAGCTTTCCAAATAGAACGAAATTCAACATCCATACCTATCTTTTTCAGCAGCTCCGGTGAGTATTCTCGTGTGTGAGCATACTCCCGGTCGCTCAGCATGTAGTAGGCTTGCCTCTCCCGATCACTGACAAGGTCGAGGTCAGTGTCGTTTAGGAGTCGTCGCGGAGCTTCGGCGTCTTCCATCGAGACATCGGCTAATGAATGAGTACTAGACTCGTCATGATGACTTGACGAAGAGCCGGACCCTTTTAACAGACGAGACAATCGCCTCCTCATTCTGCACAATGAAGCAAGAACGGACTAACTCGGCAGGGGTTAGAAATGACAAGAGTTTCACCCGCCGGTTAGTTTCACCAAAGCAACTTGTATATATGCAACTAAAGATTTGAATTTGAGGGAAACTATCAAAGCTTGAATGAACTTGAGAGCAAACTTTGGAGAGGGAATGAAAATGTGTTGAAATGGGGTGAAGTCCCTTCTCCCGGCCGGTTGGCTTAAATAGTGCACCCACAACGGTCAAAACCGACCTGTGGGGCCCACTAGCCGTTGCCTCAAAGAAAGAGGCAGCCGACCGTTGGCCTAGCCGGTTCGGCTGAACCAGGGTGTTCGGCCGAACCCCTGGTGGGCCCAACCGGCCCCACTTTCGGCCGTTGGATTCCAACGGTCAGTGCGGTCGTGGCACAGTGAATTTTCGTTGAAAATTTTATTTTGGTTTGCTCTGAAAAATTCATTTGAAGAATTTCCTCAAAATTCAAAATCCTAAATGCAAATTTTGAATTTCAAACATGCGATGATGAAAAAATTCAAATTGTTGAAAGTAAATATGCGGATACATACCAATTTACCTGTTGGCGAAGGTCGCGTCGTTTAAAGTCTGACGTGCAAGACCGTACCTACTTTCGGTTTAGTTTGCGGATTTTCCACCCGTCTCCAGAGGTGATGGAGCGGGCGCCTTTGGCTTTTCCTTCCACACCTTCTTTGGTTTTGGTGCGGAAGACAGCTTCTTCTGAGCCGGCTGGTCTAACTTCTTGGCCGGTACGGGTGATTTTACTAGCGTTTTCCAATAACGGTTCCTGGGCATCGTTGTTTACTTCTCCAAGAAGTTCTGCATAAATTTCACTAGGCTGTCTATTTTGGGTGGCTCTACTGTGACCACTTGAATATTCTGAGGGTTCGGCCCATACTTTATTCTGACCATGGAGCATTGTTCCGTCCTTGGTTGGAACTCAAACTTTTCCTCCTTCCGATTGATATGGAAACAGATATTCCCCGTTCCCACGTCAATGTTGGCTCCTGCGGTGCTAAGGAACGGACGTCCTAGGATGAGCGGCGTCTCCTTCCCCGTGTCCATGTCTAGCACCACAAAATCAACCGAGATGAAGAAATCCTGTATGTTGACTGGCACATCCTCCTCTATCCCTGCCGGGTAATGGACTGACGAGTCAGCCAGTTGAAGGCACATCGGTGTTTGTGACAACACCGTGAAGTTGAGCTTGTCGAAGACGTCTTTTGGCATGACACTGACGCTGGCTCCAAGGTCGCATAAGGCCTGGTCGAATTGTTGTGCCCCGATCGAGCAGGTGATCGTAGGACACCCCGGATCTTTCTTCTTTTCCGGGAGTTTGTGGAGTATCAGGTTGCTGCAGTGTTCCGTCAGCTTGACCACCTCCGTTGTTGGGAGCGGTCTCTTGTTGTTGAGTATGTCCTTGAGATAACGGGCGTATGTTGGCACTTGCATAGCATCCAACAACGGCATGTTGATGTGGATCTTTTGGATCACTTCAACAAAACGAGCGAACTGCTCGTCCACTGATGGTTTCCTCATCCGTTGGAGGAACGGCAGTAACCGTGTGTCGCAGTATTCCTGCGGCACGGTCTTGTCTGGCTGAATCTCCTTGTCAGCCAAGTCATTAGATGGCGCTTCTTTTGACATCCCATTAGTTCCTGCAGGGTTAGGATATGGCGGATCACGAGTGGACTTACCTCCCCTCGTTGTGATCGCCTTGACATTTTAAATGGAGGAGTCGGGTTGCCCCGGAATCCTCCCAGTTTCATTTGCAGGGACTAAAGATGCTAACTGAGCTAACTGGGTTTCTATCATTTTGTTAAAGCTCAGCTGATTTTGAAAAGCAGAAGCGAAGCCATCTAATTTGACATTAATGTTCTCTAGGATCTTATCATTGGCAGCAAGCTTTTTGCTTAGCGCATCAGTGGTTTTGGCTTGCGCAAAAATGAGATCCTTTAAAGAGGGCTGGTTAGAGAAGTTACCGTTATTGTTACCTCCTTGATAATATGGGTGTGGTTGGTTCCACCCCTGACCTCCTTGTGGACGGTACCCGTTGTTGTTGCCCATGTACATCGCCTCCTCATGGGTTTCCGGGCAGTCATTCCCAGAATGACCCGTGCCGCCGCAGACCTCACACGTGACGTGTGAGTCCAAGGCCTTGACGGTGCCTTGTGGCCTTTTCTCGTGGTCGTCCAAGCGTTTCATGAGGAGGTCCAGCTTGGTAGCAAGTAACTCCGTCTCCTTGACGGTGTGCATGCCTCGCTGATAGGTCTAGAGTCGTTCCTCGCTCCAACCCATATTGGAGACCATCTTCTCTATGAGTTCAACGGCTCCTTGAACCGTTTTAGAGAAGAAGGCTCCTCCAGCTGCCGCGTCCAGGTGATCGCGGAACATTGGGGTGAGTCCATTATAAAAGTTCTGCAGGATCAGCCAGTCGTCCATCCGATGATGAGGACAGGCGGCCACATACTCCTGCAGACGCTCCCATGCCTCAGGAATAGACCCATCCCTTGTCTGCTGGAAACTTAAAATCCTTCCACGAAGAGCATCGGTTTTGCCCATCGGGAAGAATTTCCAGAGGAATGCCGTAGAGCATTTGTCCCAGGTGTTGACAGCAGCACGGTTGGCATAGAACCACTGCTTCGCTCTCCCGAGAAGGGAGAACGGAAACAGCCGCAGCCTGATGGTGTCGGGACTGAAGCCCTTAATGGTGTACGTGCTACAGATCTCCAGGAACTGTTGCAGATGAGCATTGGCATCCTCATTAGGCTTGCCACAGAACGGGCTAGCCTGCGCCATCGTGATAAGGCTGGACTTCAAGTCGAAATCCATGTCTCCTATGTTGACTTGCAGCCCAATCGCAAACTCGCGAAGAGTATTGCTGGCCATAGTCTTGAAGGTCGGTGGCACTGGTATGGCTGGTTTCTCTGTCGGAAGAGTTTTCTGCGGAGCAACGACTCGCGGCCTGACGCTCCGGAAGAAAGCTTCTGGATTTTCTTTGAAGTTTTCCAGCAAGTTGAAACCAGTCATGCACCACCCTATTTTCACAACAAAAAGTGAAAACAACCAAGGTTAGCCTGCAAAGGAAATGATTATACAGAGGTAAATATAAAGTAATTAGTTCAAGTAATCTCTACTATGAATCTTCCCCGGCAACGGCGCCAGAAATGCTTGTTGTTATTTCTTAACGACATTACTAGAAATATAATTTCCAGCAATGGCGTAGAAATACTTCTGGTATATTATAGTTACAGAGTTCATCCGCAAGCGCACGGATATACCATTGTAGCATTTCACCCGACAGTATTCCAAGTGTATCGTATTTATTTTATCCCGTGGGAAGATCATGTAGAGAGAACTCAACTAATAATTTATATATTACTTGTAATAAGAATATTTGTCGACGGGTGATACCCGTAGACCGGATATAGAGGGTATTGGGGTACGTTGGTACAAGGATCTACGTAATACGACATCAAACAGACAGAAAACGAAGATTATACTGGTTCAGGCCCCTTGATAGGTAATAGCCCTAATCCAGTTGATATGGGATTATATGATGGAAATCACAGGTTACAAAGGGAACGATGGAACTCGATGAAACCGGCGAGATCGTAATTGAGTTGGTTCGACTAGATCTCCCGGCGACTTGGCTCCTGTAGGCTCTGACTTCGTAGGCTGTGATGGTTGTGTTGGCTCTAAGATTCGATGCCTTAGGTCCTCCCGGGGGGTCCCTTTTATATCGCAGGTCAGGTAGTTCCCAAGTAGGACCCGGAAACATCGGACCCTGCACGATACATTGACGACCCAGTCCTGTCCGAGTAGGACTCCTTCCATCTGCAAACTCCGTGAAGGATTTCCTTAATGTATACAGAGAACGTCCATATACGCGCAGGCAAGCCATATCGATATATGACATATATCGAAGGGTAAAGGGTATGCCTTACCCGTAACCATGACAGTAGCCCCCGACTTTTGCTTAAATGAACTCGTGTAACCGATCGCGACTTCTGGTGTCGAGGCTGTTGTCGTTCTCAATGCGAGGACCGTAAGACGTAATCGACAGCACCATGTGAAGCCCAACGGTCATGAGTGAATTTAAACTGAAGTCCGAGAAACCGCCGCGCGTAACGGACCCAGAAATTTCCAGCGGGCATCTCTCTCTCCTTTCCTTGGAATTCGCACTGTCGGAAATGTGTCTATTTAAGAGGATTTTGGGGATCCATTTTGAAGTCCGCCTATTTGTGAAGAAAAACTCTCCAGCCTCCAAGCACTCCTCGTCTTCTCCGCTCGCGCACAAACTCTAGCTTGTTCATCCCGGTCCTTTCTCCGGCGATCTCCGACGGCAATGGACCTCGACAAGTCCACTTCAACCAGTGCGTCCTTGAAGAAGTTGCAGGAGGAGGGCGCCCTCCCCGGTCGTGGGACCATGGAGAGGAAACCAGGAGGTACTGAACCTGAACCTGTCCTAGGCCGCATGGTTGCGGTAGAGGATTATATTCTTTGTGGCTTTCTCCCTCCACCTTCTGAGTTTCTCCTCCTCGTTTTGAACTTCTATGGTCTTTCTCTGCTCCATCTGAACCCCAATTCCATCGCCTTCCTCAGTATCTTTTCACATCTCTATGAGGCCTACATTGGGGTAGAGCCGTTTCTCGATCTCCTTCGTTTTTACTACGAGTTGCGCTGGATGGAATCCACCAGGGTATCTGGATGTGTTGGTTTCCGACTTCGGGATGGCCTGAAGTCGTGCTATATCCCCTTCCAGTGCCCTTCTTCTCGTAGCAAGTGGTGAGCAAGATGGTTCTATCTTCAGATAGAGGATTCGGATCCGATCTTTGCTGTTCCTGAGGAGCAGCCAGATAAGGTTCCGTCTTGGACCGCCAAACCCACCTTGACCCCCTCTCTTCAGCCCTTCATCGATGCCATCGATGACCTCCGAGTACGGGGCTTGTCGGGGTATGAAGTCGCTGCTAACTTCATTGGTAGGCAGATCCAGCTGCTCTAGGCTCGAGCCCACCCAACCTTTGACTACTCTGGGCCGGAGGACACGACCCGGGTTTCTCGGGGTATTTTTCTTGTGTTTAATTTGGTTTCCTTATGTGCATGTTCCTCCTGTCTTACCGAATTTTGGTTCTCGGTCTACAGGTTTGAACAGCGAGACTTTGGAACGTCGCGTCGGTCAGTTGATGATCACCGGCCCGATAACAGCGAGCGACGTCCCTGTCCCCCTTTGCGAGAAGGGGAAAGCTGAGCGTGAAGCCGCAATCAACGTGAGTGTGTTTGTCGACCCCTTTGCTTTTGGTCCTAGATCGCATAACGATTTCACGTGATGCAGGCTCTCCCTCTGACCGACGTCATTGGACCACTCGTGGACCACCAGGCGGCGGCTTCGTTGAAGGAGGGCGTCGCCCAGGAGGCGTTCGACGTGGCCATCACTGCTGCTGCTGCCACGACTAGTGGCAGCCGTGTCCCGAGGAAGGGGAGAAAATTCACCTCCGTGCTCGGCAGCCGCCGAAAAGTGTCCTCCCCATCAGTAAGTCACTCGAGTTGTTAACTATGTAGTCGGAAGACGTCCCCCTCACGTCGTACTGGTCTTACTTAGGCGTTGGATGCGTCTCCGCCACCTCCACGACGACAGAAGCTGGTGACGCTGGGGGAGAAGTGAGTAGACGGAAATTGAGGTCCTTCATTTGGTTGAATTTTGGCGACTAGTCTTGATGTCCGGATACGATGATCTTCTGTAGGTCGGCACGGGCGAAGGCGGCGCACGACGGGTCTGGAGGGAATTCAAGCGCGTCTCCTGTGGTGGCCTCGACCGATGTCGTGGACGTGTCCAGCAGCCGTGAGGCGACGCCTAGCGGCCCTGCCAGTGATCTCGGGCCTGCTCGCGGCCCGCCTGCTGACGTCCTCACCTGGGGGGAGCTCCAAGTCGAGATGGGGCGCATCCTCGAGGCTGGCGCTCGCGGCATAAGCCGCGAGATTGTGGAAGCGAGGACGTCGACGGCGTCGTCGGCAAACGAGCGTGCCGACAAGCTGGCACGTGACCTGGCGGAGGTTCGTGAGGACCTCCAGAAGATGAGGGAACTGGTGGCCAGCAACGAGCGACAACGGCGGGGACTCGAGGACCGCATGTCGGAACTTGAGGACAACCCGTCGAGGATCCGCGGCTCGTTGCGGGTCACCTACACCGGCCTACACCAGCTCGCCGGGGAATGTGGTGTTACGACCACCATCCCGGCGAACCCCGACGAGTTCTCGCTGACGACTTCACTCGCGGAATTGGCCACGTCGATGGAGGCGATACCCTCCAAGCATGCGGCCAGGATCGGGGAGGAGGCGTCCAACGGGATCTATACCGGAGCGTGTCACGTCCTTGTGTGTGTGAGGTTACCGCACCCTGAACTCGATCTTCAGCGGATCTTGGATCAGGGGGCAACTAACGACGCGCGTAAAGGTGTGATGGAGGAAGTCGGCGATCTGGGAGAGTCTGTTCTCCCACTTTTTGAAGAGTAGGATCTCAGTTCTCTTGTACTCTTTAACCAGTCATGCCTTGTAAAACTGTGTTGGCCTGTGTGCGGTCGTCACCTTAGTTTTCTTCAGCATTTTGATTCCGAGTACTTTGTTGTCTTTGTAGAGATGTTGATGTCGAGGATGTCCAACAGCGTGGGCAGCCTGAGTCGCCAGTGATCGTCCCGGCACTTGCGTTTGAGCCACATGTGTCGCCGGACGATGTAGGTCAGAATTTACCCGTGGAAACGGGGATGGCGACGACTTCCTTAGGTTGGTGGTCTTTTCATCTCCTTTGCTCCTCCGACTTAATTTGCTATGTTCTCGAAAGAAAAGAGTAGCTTGACTTAGTCGTTTCCATGCTAAGCAGATCTCGAGAGTGCACTTGCTGACCAAGATCGTCGTATCCAATATTGGAAGACGAAATTTGAGGTAGCGGAACTCGAGAGAACTATGCTGGAAGTAAAGAAGGAGGTGTGGTTGGAGGGTATCGTACTTGAAGGTAGCGGAACTCGTGAGGTGTGGTTCAACTCGTACTTGAAGAGTTGCTGCACGTCCATGGCCAGAGTTTGTAGAGAGCTCCGAGTACCCCGTGGAGATCCCGAGGAGTCGGCGGCTAGATACATCTCATGGCTGAATGGGGCCTGTACTCAGCTCGAAGGCGTCGGCAAACGTATTGACGAAGCCCTGAAGCAGGAGTGCCGTCGATCGAGCCGATATGCCAGAGGGCACGTGTTGGCTTGCATACGAGATCATCGTCCGCAACTACACCTCGAGTTCCTCCATGAAGGGTTTTCTCGTTCTCGGAGAACTCCGGCAGAGATAGATCACCTGGCGAAGTCGATGGCGCCGCTGGCTGAGAAAGTCTTCCAGTCTATGGACTGGCGTTGGCCTTCCTGGTAGTCTTTGTACCCTGTAATAGATATCTTAGAGAAAAGTGTAATATAGTTCTGGATTTGTGTGAAATTGTAAGAAATACTTGTGAAATAGAAAAGAAATCTATCTTAACTAAGCTTTCTTACTCTGGATGTAGTGTGTAAGAGTGTCTTCTCACTTTACAACTTTGATCAGTCGTTTGAGTCATACACTCTCCCTAGCCCCCAGTCTTATCATCGGAGAATTCTTCTCGGAAGATAAGGCTCTTGGACCTTTGACCTGCCTCGGTTGAACAAGCACTGATCCTAGCCCCCAGCCGTGAAGTTGGAAAGTTAATTTCCGATTACACGGCTTGGTTAATACGCACGGCGAGAACTCTTACACGACCAGATCTTACATGGTCTTTCGTCTATACAGGATCCGACAAGGCCTTATCGGCTCTGGGCGTCCCCAGCCGAAGATCCCTTAGGTTCCTCGGAGGCCTTGTCAAGACGGCGTAAAGGGACATGAGGATATGTTTCAACACTAGGTGTCATCTGGGTAAGGGATCATTGGGCAGGAGCACTTTGATTGTAATCTGCACCTGAAAATAGGCTTTATTGAGGCTATAAGGTGTCTTACAGGTATGGATACTATTGACTTATACATAGAATTTACGTAGTTGATCAATGTTCCAAGAATTTGCCAACTCGCGACCATCACCGTCTGCAATTTTGAATGCGCCTGACCGCAAGACTTGTGTGATCGTGTATGGTCCTTCTCATTTGGGTGAGAGCTTGCTTCGCCCTGCTTGGCTTTGAACCCGTCGGAGGACGTAGTCACCGATCGAAAGTATGCGTGCTCGGATGCGCTTCTCGTGGTAACAGTGGAGGGCCTGTTGGTAGCTGGCTGCTCGAACGGCAACTCGTTCGCGATATTCCTCGAGTAGGTTCATATCGTCGTTTCGCTGCTCCTCCTGATCCTCATCGGTATACTTCTGTACTCGTGTACTTTGATGTCGTAGCTCGCTGGGGAGCATGGCCTCTGAGCCGTACACGAGAAAGAAGGGTGTTTCCTTGTTAGACGTTGTCGGTGTGGTACGTATGGCCCATAATACTGATGGGAGCTCTTCGACCCATTTCTTGTCATGTGACATGAGCCTGTCGTAGACGCGGGTCTTGATTCCTTGTAGTACTATGCCGTTTGCCCTCTCGAATTGTCCGTTGCTTTGAGGGTGAGAAACCGAGGCGAAGCAGATCTTGACTCCCAGCCCGATACAGTAATCTTGGAAGTCGGCGCTGATGAACTGGGAGCCGTTGTCGGTTATGATGCGGTGCGGCAGTCCGTATCTGCAAAATATCCCTTGAATTTGATGGCATTGTTGGCCTTGATTTCCCCCGTGGGTGTCGCTTTGATCCACTTAGTGAATTTGTCTATCGCCACGAATAGGAACCTGTAGCCGCCCTGTCCTCGTGGGAATGGCCTGAGTATATCTAGCCCCCAGCACGAGAACGGCCAAGTAAGAGGGATAGTCTGGAGCGCTTGCATGGGTAGCTTTGTGTGTTTACTGTGGAATTGACAGGCTTCACACCGCTGGACCATGTCGCATGCATCTTTGAGGGCGGTTGGCCAGAAAAACCCTTGTCGAAAAGCTTTCCCGACCAATGTCCGACCGGCGGCGTGTGACCCACAGATCCCTTGATGTATGTCAAGGAGGAGGTGTCTGCCGTCGTCGAATGAGACGCATTTGAGAAGTACCCCGTTTGGCGCTTTCTTGCATAGATCGTTGCCGATCGTACAGTAGATTTTTGCTTTACGGGTTATTTTCTCGGCTTCTGTATCATCCTCGGGCAACTCTTCGTTGTTGATGAATTTAATCAGTGGGGTGCGCCAATCGTCTGTGGTCTCGATATCGGCAACGGCGCGTTCTGCCTCTGTAGCCTCCGAGCTGATGTCGGGGACGACTGGGTTACCTTCGCCGCTAACCTCTTTTACTGATGGCTTTGTCAGGACGTCCAGAAAAGTGCCGGGCTCGAGTGGTTCTCATCTGGACGCACGCCGTGCTAGATCATCCGGCTCGATGTTGTCCTTGCGGTATACGTGTCAGACCTCGATCCCATCGAACCTTTTCTCCAGCTTCCTGACTTCTGCAAGATAGTTAGATAACTCGGCGTTAGAGCATTTATAATCTTTGTGCACCTGGTTCACAACTAGTTCGGAGTCCCCTTTCACGATCAGCCAGTTGATTCCAAGTGCAGCTGCAGCTCTTATCCCGGCGAGTAGTCCTTCGTACTCGGCTATGTTATTGGTTGCCCTGAAGTTGAGGTGGATTGCATGCTTGAATTGATCTCCGGAAGGTGATGTCAAGATGAATCCTGCCCCTGCTCCTTGGCTGTTGAGTGCGCCATCGAACGCAATTGTCCACGTTTCGTTGTCGATTTGGTTGTCTGATTTGTTATCAGGCATAGTCCAATCGGCTACGAAGTCGGCGAGTACCTGCGACTTGATGGCTGTTCGTGGCACAAAGTGGACATCAAACTGGCTTAGCTCGACTATCCATTTCGCAATGCGGCCGACAACGTCTTTGTTTCTCACGACTTCACCGAGAGGGAAGGAGGAGACAACTGTGACTCTATGGGCTTGAAAGTAGTGGCGTAGCTTTCTCGATGTCATGATTACCGCGTAGAGCAGCTTTTGGATCTGTGGATATCTTGTCTTTGCGTCGTGGAGAGCTTCGCTGACGTAGTAGACTGGTCGTTGTACTTTTTCTCTCTCGACAACAATGACGGTGCTAACGGAATATGGTGTGGCGGCAATATAGAGGAATAATTCGTCATTAGCTTGGGGAGCAACAAGTACAGGGGGATTTGATAGGTAGCGCTTGAGTGCAATGAATGCCTCTTCGGCTTCCTGTGTCCATACAAATTTGTCTTGCTTCTTCAGCAGAGCGAAGAAAGATTGCCCTCGCTCTCCCATCCTAGCGACGAACCTGCTTAGTGCCGCCATGCATCCAGTTAGCTTTTGTACTTCCTTGAGTCTTGTGGGTGACTTCATATTCTCGATTGCCTTGATCTTCTTGGGATTTGCTTCTATTCCTCTGCCAGAGACGAGGAAATCGAGCAGCTTGCCCGACGGTACTCCGAACGTGCACTTCTCTGGATTGAGCATGAGGCGATATCGTCGGAGGTTGTCGAACGTTTCCCGCAGATCGTCAAACAATGAGTCGCTTGTCTTCGTCTTGACAACAATGTCGTCGACGTAGGCTTCGACGTTGTTTCCAAGCTGGTCGCTAAGTGCGCCCTGGACCGTGCGCTGGAAAGTATTCCCTGCGGTTATCAGTCCGAATGGCATCTTAATGTAGCAGAATACCCCGAACGGCGTGATGAATGCTGTCTTCTCCTTGTCCTCTTTTGCCATGCTGATTTGGTGGTAGCCGGAGTAAGCGTCGAGAAAGCTCAATAGCTCACAACCGGCTGTTGAGTCGACCAGTTGGTCTATTCAAGGAAGAGGGAAGTGATCCTTGGGACACGCCTTGTTGTGGTCGGTGAAATCGACGCACATTCTCCATTTCCCGTTGGCCTTCCGCACCATAACTGGATTGGCTAGCCACTCTGGATGGAGTACCTCTCTGATGAAGCCCGCTTTGAGAAGCTTGTCGTGCTCTTCTCGTATGGCTTGTTTTCGATCTAGTGCAAATCTCCGCAGTTTTTGCTTTACTGGCTTGGCGTCGGGTCGCACCATGAGTTTATGCTCAATCACCTCCTTGGGGACCTCCGGCATGTCGGACGGCTGCCAAGCGAACACGTCAGCATTGTCGCGGAGGAAGGTGATGAGCGCGAGTTCCTATTTCTCGCCTAGTGATGCCCCGATCTTGACGGTCTTGTCGGGGTTGGCACTAGAGAGTGGAACGATCTTGATCGCGCCGTCCGGTTTCGGCGTCTTGTTTGTTTTGCTCACTTTCTTGGGTGGCTCAGCTGTGGCGGGTGGGCTAGGCGTGTGCTCGACCATGTCGAGGCTCCGCTTGTCGCATTGCACTGCCGGCTTAGCGTTCCTTTGAATAGTGATTGTTCCCTTCCGTCCTGGCATCTTGAGCACTTGATACGCGTAGTGAGATGCGGCCATGAACTTCGCGAGTGCAGTTCTCCCGATGATGGCATTGTATGCTGTATCGAATTCAGCGACATCAAAGGTGATCTGCTCCGTTCGGAAGTTGTTTGCTTGGCCGAAAGTCACAGGCAATGTAATTTTGCCCAATGGTTTGGACGAGGATTGGGGAGTGATTCTATGGAAGGGTTGATCGGTGGGTGTCAACTCGCTTCGTGGGATTCCCATTGCATCCAAGGTGCTGGCGAAGATAAGGTTGATTGAGCTACCACCGTCGATGAGAACTCGCGCGACCTTGATATTCCGAATGGTAGGTTCGACCACGATCGGATAGCGTCCTGGGATGACGGCAGTCTTGGGATGGTTTTCTTATGAGAATTCTATCTTCTGTTCAGACCACTTCATCTTGGGTGCAGTCCCCTGCCACGTCGAACAGACTTCACGTTCCACTTTTCTTGTATTCTCGCTTCGAGGAGTACGTTGTGGAGCCTCCGAAGATGTGCGAGACGTGGAGATCGGAGTCTGGGTATGCTGAGTCTGATTCCTGAGTAGCTGCCTCCGCATCCTTCTCGACTACACGTACTCGCTTGCCTTTTTCTAATGCCATGTGCTTCTCGAGCGACTTTTTGAAAACAAGGCAATCTTCCAAAGAATGTCTGTCCGACTTGTGTATAGGGCACCATGCTTTCTTCGTGTCGCTACCTTGTGGGCCTGGGCGCTTGGGAGGGTTCGCGTATTCTGCTGCGAGAACTTCCGCTTGAGCTTTCCTTTTCCCATTATTGCGATTTTTCTTCTTGCTTGACTCAGGTGCGTCCTTGGCCGGTTTCTTCTCTCTCCCGGTCTTCGGCTTATCGTTCTTGCGTCTCAGTGCATCGTCCGCGTGGGCGCATCGATCGACAATCTCGAATAATCTCCGAGTAGTCGTGATGCGTCTTGTTGCCAACTCCTGGGTAGTATAGCGATCTCTGACACTGGACTTGAAAGCGCGGATTACAGAAGCGTCGGTGATTTCGGGGATTGTATTTCTGCACTCATTAAAGCGCCGAACATATTCCCTCAAGGATTCCCCGGGTTCTGTGTCAACGCTTGTAGGTCGTCTTCGATCGCGTGGCACTTGTAAGTTCCTTGGAAGTTGGCGACGAACTGCTGCCACAGGTCTGCCCACGAAGAAATCGAGTAGGGCAGGAGATGCATCAGCCATGAACACGCAGAGCCTTTCAATGCAGTTGGCAAATAATTCGCCAACGCGTTGTCGTCTGCTCCGGTAGCGTAGAGTACTGTGGAGTAGACTTGAAAGAATTCTTCTAGGTCGGTACTCCCATCGTACTTCTCTATTGCTCCTGGTCGGAATCTCTCAGGCCATCGGACATCACGCAGCGAACGACTGAAAGCTCTACGCCCAGCGCTGGGGGCGGTGGGTTGTCGGCGATCGTATGTCCTTCGTGGATGTCTGTCTGACGATGAGGATGAGGAAGAAGATGACGATGATGATGGGTCACTTGGTTCCGGTGTGCGATTACGAGGACGTCGGCCGGGTTCTCGAGAATCCTGTCGTCGCCCTCCGTTGTTGTCCCGGCGCCGATCTGCATCGTCGTCGTCATTATGGCGGTGTCCTCGACCAGTATCGCCCGGCACCCGCCGTTCACAATCGTCGTGATCATGGCGGTTGTGGCGATTATCACGGTCTCGGTCTTCGTTCGAGCGACCTCTTCGCTCTTCATTATCGTGATGTCGTGAAGAGATGCAATGTCGGGAACGGTTCCCGTTGTCTCGTGTGCGTCGTGCCTCTCGGCGGCCATTCAGGTGATCACGGAGATCGCCGGTGCCGCGAGGTGGAGGGGTAGCTCGATGAGGCGATTCCTGCTGTTCAGGGTTTTCGCCATTGTCACCGCCAGTGGGTGGCTGTTCCGGGTGTGCTGCAGCAGCGGCCTCTTCGAATGCGTTGCTGAGGTTGGTCACCGATTCCCATAGTCGTTCTGTCCACTATGTGAGATCATCGTTCAGAACGGGATCGTAGGGGGTCTCCCTCAGTATTGCATTGATGGTCCTGATGTGCTGAGCCGGTGTAGTCACTTGATTTTCCGCTTCCGCATTAGCGCGTGCTGACGTGCTGGTCCCGTCGACAGCCAATACCTCGCGTGGAGTACTCGTTGGCGACGAGCCATAGTCCTCGAGTAGATGCAGAACTGATGGTTCGTGGGGATCGACGTCGATTACCCCAACGAATCGATCTGAGACCAGCGTCGCTCCCTGTTCCTTATCTTCATCCCTAAGGGATATGCCTGACTGCTGGACCTTAGGAGATGATGTCTTCATGGCGCTGAGAAAGACCTTGCAGCTTGAGAGGTCGTGATTCTTTGTCTTGTGAATAGGACAATAGACATCATGAGTTGGAGAAACACGCTGAATTCCACGCTCTTTGTAGGCGCGAATTTCAGCGTGGACGTTGAGAAAGACCCAGCAGGCTTGCAAAGTGTGTTTCCTAGTTTGGTGGATAGGACACCAGGACTTTGTCGCTTCGGAAGTTATCCTCGTCGGCTCGTGGTTCTTGTTGGAACGACAAGGTTTGGCCGCATTAGAATCCTTCTCGAGCTCGGATGTCGTCGACGTTCTGTTCTCCGCTTCGGCGGGAGGATCCTTCAACATGGAGTCATCTTGGGTTGTAGCCACTGCGTTCTCGTTTCCGGTCATTGATGGACTGGCTGAGACCGGCACCGTGGTGTAAACCGGGAAGATGATTTCGCCGACTTGAGTCCACACCAGCATTGTTGAAGCAGGAACTCCCTGGTTAAGGTTGCTGTTGACGTTGTTGTCGACGAAGCTGGATGACATAGTAGTAGAACCTTGAGCACCAAGTCCCCCTACCTGGCGCGCCACTGTCGACGGGTGATACCCGTAGACCGGATATAGAGGGTATTCGAGTACGTTGGTACAAGGATCTACGTAATACGACAACAAACAGACAGAAAACGAATATTATACTGGTTCAGGCCCCTTGATAGGTAATAGCCCTAATCCAGTTGATATGGGATTATATGATGGAAATCATAGGTTACAAAGGGAACGATGGAACTCGATGAAACCGGCGAGATCGTAATCGAGTTGGTTCGACTAGATCTCCCGGCGACTTGGCTCCTGTAGGCTCCGACTTCGTAGGCTGTGATGGTTGTGTTGGCTCTGAGATTTGATGCCTTAGGTCCTCCCGGGGGGGTCCCTTTTATATCGCAGGTCAGGCGGTTCCCAAGTAGGACCCGGAAACATCGGACCCTGCACGATACATTGACGACCCAGTCCTATCCGAGTAGGACTCCTTTCATCTGTAAACTCCGTGAAGGATTTCCTTAATGTATACCGAGAACGTCCATATACGCGCAGGCATGCCATATCGATATATGACGTATATCGAAGGGTAAAGGGTATGCCTTACCCGTAACCCTGATAACATTCTAAGCAGGGGTTAAGATAATCCAAGGGTAGAGTGACACACAAGCATTAACAACTCATTCTCGTAATAAATGATCTAAGCTAAGTGGAAAGAAAAGAGAAAGAAAATCTTTTCCTATACTTTTAATATACATAGTATACATACATTCTAGTTAACTGATATACTAGCTAATACCCTCTATCCGATGCCCTCCTGGTACTTCGAGAAGCCACACCTGACTGCCGAGTTCCTTACGACAGCCTGTCATGGCCATACAACCGGGGCTAAATACGGAGGAATACCCTCCCTAGGAAATTAACTTAGGATTATATACCGGCGCGGAGGAATACCCATACTGAGCTGTCACCATCAGCGGCCCACCTCTCATCCGCAATATATAACCCCAAATAATAATATCCCGTAATCTAGACACCACGTCTAAACTACCAGATACTACTCTAATATCATCGTCATGACATAGAGTAATTGCATAAGCAAACATTATACCCGCACCAAAGCATCTCCCAGATAAGCTAGCCGTATATTCAGTATAACATGAACATAATATAAAGTAGGTACACATATACTCGAAAAGTATTTCAATACCATAAATGTATATAGAAGAGTATTCTAATAAAAGTACAAAGCTTACAAAAGAGGAAAGGAAAGCTGCTAAAGCCATACCTGAACTCTTCCGAAGTCTTCCGGACTCCTGATTTCTACTCTATTCCTATTCCACCAGCTAGATACTACTAAACTAAACTTGAGAGAAATGAGAGAGCTATTGCTTGAGGTGTGTGTTGAAGTGAAGAGAGTGAACTCCTTAAATAGGCAGGTAATGACGGTTATGGCGGTTGGAAAGGTCGGTAATACCCTCCAACCGCCGTAGGGGAGCAATCCACACCGTTCATCCAAACCCTGTATCCAGCGGTTTCACGGCAGGTTCGGCCGAACCAGCCCACATTTTGGCTGGTGGCCTCCTCCGCTGCTTCACTTTGTAGACTTGTGAATTTTGGCCCAATTCATCGTGTCAATTTTGAGTTCTTGGCCCATTCATACATAAGTCTTGTTATCGGCATCATCCGATTGATTTATCGTCTAAGTTGATGTCGATTCTCCTCTACTTTATTGTCATTCTCTGCAAAAAGGTTAGTATACCTAATACTAGTGGAATACTATTATTCTAACAGATATATGCATTGCAAGCATCACTAGTTCTCCTCTATTTTGGTAATATTGACAGTCGAAACTGATCGATAACGACTATCAACACAGGCCCATCCTTCATGGTCGCGGGGGAACCGCCGTCCTCCCTATCCCCTCCTCCTCGCTTCCAATTCCGGCCACCGTTGGTCATAGCGGCGGCAACGGCATCATCTAGGCCGAGCGGCGACGCGGCGGCAGCACCACCACCGGCGGCGCCTCTGCCGCCCTTAGCCGCCGCCGCCTCCGCGTCGAGGCCGCCGCCCTCAGCCGTTGCTCCCGCCTACCGCTGACTGTGAGAGAGAGAGGAAGAGTGAGGAGAGTGAGAGAGAGAAGAGAGATAGGAAGAGTGAGAGAGAGCGTATGACAGGTGGGCCCCACATTTTTTTAAATATAGAATGCTGATTGTACTGCCACGCGTACGCCACGTAGACCAAAACTACCGCGGATTGGCTCGAGGGGGGTAATTCATCCGGTTTGTATAGTTGGGGGTGAAGAATGTCCGGTTTTGTGGTTCAGGGGGGTGATTCGGACAACCACGATAGTTCGGGGGTAATTCGTACTTTATTGGACTTGCTTAGAATGAGCACAAAATTAATTAACTAGGACAGAATTCTGCGATAATAAAATAATACGGCATCTTCTGCAGGAGGATTGGATACTATTTATAATTATAGTGTACTAGTCCTAGCTTACAAATCTAATAACGGAAATATTTTTATATTCATAATATTAGCATGTGTCTTATCTCATATTAAATTGTTATATTTGTATTCACAAATTAAAGCTATACCCACTTTAATCGACCTCCTGACTACTACTGCCTATAAAGAAGAAAGAAGTAATAGGTTGGGATAGGATTTGAACCCTTGACATTTTCTACCCAAAACAAACGCGCTACCAAGCTGCGCTGCTTCCCATTTTCAAATTGTTGTACAATGTCATTGTACACAATTCCTATCTTGTTTTCCACAGCTAATTTTCTTCTCTTTTTCTATCTATAGAGAATCCTCTTGTCATTTTTTGGGTATCATATAATCAAGGAGTGGTATATATCTAAATCCAATCTAATTTCACCTATAAAAGAAATATTACTATTCCTGGGTAGTCTATACGAAGGGATTGTCTTTTTGGTATTTAGTTCAGAATTTTGCCTAGACAAAAGAAACACAGACAACCTTGGGCAATAATATCTGATCATATAAGTATTCCAATAAGGAAATAAGGAAGGAGGATTTTCAATGCGGGATATCAAAACATCTCTCTCTATAGCACCCGTGCTAAATACTATATATGGTTTGGGGCTTTAGTAGATTTATTGATAGAAATTAATCGTTTATTTACATATGCTTTGTCATTCTCTTTTTTTTATTCTAAGCGTTGTTGCTATGTGAGGAATAGAGTTCTTCGTGACATGATAAAAGTTTCCCACATTTCAATAATTTTTTAGTATAGAAAAGACAAAGAGAGAAAAGATAGATTGGGTTGGACCTTACGGTCATGAAAATTTTACTAAATCTCATTTTTGAAAAAAGAAATCCAATTATAAGCAGTATGCAAGCTAAATCAGGTCTAAGAAATTATAGCATAGAAAGAGCGGGGATTGGATTTTGAAGCAAAATCTTTGCTAATTTGACAAGGATTATATTCCTTAATTATTTCTCTATTTTATTACTTAATTAAAAATTTTCCAAAAATAATTCTAATGGATTTTCTTCTTCCTCTTCGGTTTCAAAATAGAGGATTAATAAAAGAACCAAATAGAAGAACAAAATAATAAGTAGAAGAGTTAAGTAAAGTCAAAAAAAAGAAAGGAGGCTCATGGCTAAGGGGAAACATGTTAGAATCATAGTTATTTTGCAGTATGTAAGTTGTGTTCGAAAAGGCGCCAATGAGGAGTCGGTAGGGATTTCGAGATATAAGTAATCAAAAGAATCGTCACAGTAGACACGGACAATTAGAATTAAGAAAATTTTGTTATTATTGTAGTAATAAGCATACGATTCCATGTGTACAAGTACGGAAGATTCAATTTGTGGGTGCCTAGTCATAGTGATGATGCCACATCTCGTGTATCACGCGATCGATGGAAACAGCTAATTTAACCACAAGTTGGCTGTTTCTGCGGTTAATTCTTGCAAGACAGACGAGGAGTGACACCCATTCATTGGGACCGTACGTCTAATAGTTCGTATCCCGACTCATCAACCATAATCATATATCAGCTTGCATTGCTTCACCACTTGTTTCTATCTAGTTATAAGTTTTATATCCTAGTACTCCCTCCGTTTCAAAATATTTAACACCGTTAATTTTTTAGTACGTGTTTGACCATTCGTCTTATTCAAAAAAAATTTTAAGTAATTATTTATTCTTTTTATATCATTTGATTTATTGTTAAATATACTTTCATGTACACATATAATTTTACATATTTTATAATTTTTTTTAATAAGACGAATGGTCAAACATGTACTAAGAAGTCAACGGTGTCAAACATTTTGAAACGGAGAGAGTAGTAGATGACCCACTAACTATTAGTCACCCAGATATAGTATATATATATATATATATATATATACTAGAAACACTAGTTTTATGAGTGAGTACCGTCCGAAATTTCTAAGTCGTCCTCACCAGACATATGGCCTATGATCTTGGCCTGGACATATGTGTGGGCTGTTGTGTCACCACTGTGACAAGTTCGGCCGATGCCTTCTGTCGAGCTCCGTCGTGATAGTTTAGGTCAGGTTAGTTAGTGTGGTGTTGTAGTTATGGTTTTCGTTCAGTTTTCCCTAATTAACTGGACACTGTAAGGTTTGGTCTGTTTGCTTCTTAAAATGGAACACCTTCTTAGTATAAAACGTCGGCAACGGTATAACCGTTAAAAAAAAGATCTTGGCCTCGACATATGGCTCTGCTAGCTGCTGATGTTAATTAGTCCTAGGATACAGCACGCATAAAAAACCCAACTACTGCTGTAAATATGCAATCGCTAATTAGCTTGCTTGCAAATCGTCAATCACCTGAATTATTAGTCTTATTAGGTTAGTGCATATTATTAGTGCTTGCTACTTAAGAATATTATTACTCATAAACAAGATAGACAATTTACCGCTCCATTTTGCAAAGATCTATTTTTAGTTCTTTTTAATATTACAGACTTTAGTTGTTCTTGTGAGTCATGAAGAGAAAATGGCATTACATTTAGCATCTATTATTATTATTATTATTATTATTATTATTATTATTATTATTATTATTATTATTATTATTGCTGCTGCTGCTGCTGCTACAAGTTGGCCCTAACACATTTAGTATGTCCTACAAATTTTAGCACAATCAATATATACTGTAAAATCAAAGTAAGTTTATTGGTTTTGATATTTGGAGATTATTGGCGAAGTGGTTTTGGAGATGATCGGATTTTCAAGTGATGAACAGGGACTGCTGTTTTGTCGGGTCCGGTTAGATCGGCCAGGTGCTGCCGATCAGACCGGCCAGGTCGCGGTTTGACCGGCCGACTCTGTGTCAGTTTCGGTTTCGGTTTGTTTTGTTGGATATCCGTGGATGATTCATGTTTATGGCTTCTAGATGGATACTATGCGTATGTAATACTGTTGTTGCTAATAATGAGTCAAGTTGGAGATAGCTTGGTCTCGAAATATGGTTTCATTGTTTCATTCATGTGTAGGTGTCTTTATGCCTTGGGAGAGTATTGCTGGTGATGGATCGAGAGTCAACTTGAATATAAGGTGACGTCCGGACAGTCAAATATCATGCGGAATACTTAGGCTAAAGATCAATGCACATGGTTGGTGAAGATTCCATATGGCATACGATGAAGATATTGTGTGTGTATGGGATGCGGAGTCAAATTTGGAAGGAATCCAAATTTGGTATGATTGGAGTTTGTAAAGTTGGTTTCTTGTACGAGAAGGTTTCCTAGGTGGATTAGGACTTCTTTTATGAGTTTGGTTCGTGGCTTTAGGCTGCCTACCTCATGTATAAATAGAGAGGGAGAATGAGGCTTCCCGGTATCGCTTTTGAGAGCATTGAGTTGAGAGTTGAGTTAGGGTTTCAAGTTTAGTCAAGATTTTCGTGAGGAGTGCTATTGTTGCACTTTATAAACACAGAGAGAAGTAATAAAGTTATCATCTATATCAAGAGTTCTTCTATTTGTGTTTGCTCTGGTTTAGTGGTCTAATCGGTGAAACACCATCGGTCGGACCGGCTGCATTGCGGCGGTCAGACTGGCGGAGTAGCGGCGGTCAAACCGGCGGTGGCTTCAGGCGATGACAGCTGATCTCGGCGGTCAGACCGGAGAATCAATCTCGGTCAGACCGACTGTTTCCAGGCGGTTAGACCGCACATCTACTTTGGTCAAACCGCGATTCATCAAAATAGAGGGTAACTTTTGATTCCGCTAAAAGTTTTGGTTTTTGGGTACACCAACCATTCACCTCCTCTCTGGTTGGCTTAGTTCTTGCTATTCGGTCCTACATATACTGATTTGAAAAGAAAATTGCTCTAATATATACTGTACTAAATTGCAATCAAAGGCACGAAAATCATGTTTATTTTTTATGCAGTAGTGCTAGCTATTTCTATTATTATTATGCAGTAGTGCCACCTAGTATGTTAGACTTGGCCCTTGTATCAAAATCCTGGCTTTCCCGCTGCTTCCATCGCATCAAAACCTATGTGATACCAAATATTAGTTATCGAGCTCTCTATGATCCAATCCCAGAGACTTGTTATTGAGCTTCCCCACCATACCTTTGCATCTCAGAATCTATGTGATCCCAAACACTTGTTATCGGTCTTCCACATCATGCGACCTAATCCTAGAGACTTGCATGTCACTGGGCTCCCCCACTATGCCATTGCATTTAGAACCTATGTGATTCCAAAGATTCGTTACTCTACTCCCTCACTGTGTGATATATGAAAATCATTCCGCGTCTTTAAAACTAGGCTTTGATGCCACTTATTAGAGTGCGAAACCTGCTCCCATCAATCCGTGCACCCAAATTATATTGGGTATGCTAGCTCCATCACAAACTCAACCGGAGTCATAACTTTAGATTTTGTCCTACATAACCCAAAAGATAGATTTAATAGGTGAACACTGTTGGAAATTTGGTCATAATTCGGCATAATTTGATCCAAAATAACAAGATAATAAACATGATATTTACAATGGGATTTGATCCAGTGATAGTGGTGAATGTAATAAATATGAGCATGCTTAACATAGAATAAGCATCAACAATCACATAATAACGCAATGTTGACATTGTGATGAACATTAACAATAAAACTTCTAATTGAAATAATATAAGAAGGTTATACCCCAAAAATGGTCCTCCGCTGGAGTTTGAGGCAGTATTGCCTCTGAGTTGTTGATGGAAACCTCCTTCTCCTTGGGAACCTCCTTCTCCTTGAATCCAGTGTTGCCGTTGTCTCCAGTGTTCGACATGTTGGTGAAGATAAAGTAGACGTTGACGAACAGTGAGTAGTCGCGTCTTGCGCTCCCCAAAAACCTGATTGCCCACCCGTCCGTGCAAACGTCGCAACGGTGCATGGTTTCGGAGGCCTACTCTCCCAACGCGTGTGCACACACTCGTCGGGATGGGATTACCGTAGCAGCAACAGCCTTGGAAATGGATGAAAGTGACTCACTTCTTCTTAGGGAGATCAAATCCATTCTCATTTTATAGGAGGAATGGAAGATGAAGAGTAAGAGTCATGGAATAGGAAGAGGAATAGAGTAACTAATTCTCATCAATTAGCCATCAACCATCCTCCACTACACAACCATCAATTAGGAGTAATTGATGTAGGTTACCAATGGAATAGGAAGAGGAATAGAATAACTAATTGTCATCAACTAGCCATGAACCATCCTCCACTACACAACCATTAACCATCCATCAATTAGGAGTAATTGATATAAGTTACCAATTCCCTAATCAGATGGATTAATTCTCAAAACTCTTCATCCCATTGATATCCCATAAGAGAATGAATACACATGAATTCCTAGCATAATGGGTCTTGTAATTTATTTGATTTAATTGATTTAAATGGATCAATTACCCAATTAAATCTAACAACCCCTATTTTTAAGTCATGCTCCACACCATCAGTTTTCTATGTGAAATTAACTAAACTTAACACATATTTTCTTTGTCCCAAAATAAGCAAACCTAATACATGGTGATATTATCCTATTACTATGAATTTGAACAGGGCTATCCAGATTCGTAGTACTAAAATATATCATAGTTTATATTAGATTTGTTTATTTTGAAATGGAGGGAGTATTTACTTACAATTGATCACACATTGATTTTAACACCATTCAGTAGTCTTGCCTCACACTAAAGGAAATGACCTTGGTGCCCCTTTTTTTATCTTTGAAATTCTTTTTTTCCTAGTAGTTACATATGGATCAGAAATAGCATTGGCATGTACTACCTCCCTTTTTAATTATATGAAACCGTTGACTTTTGATATAAATTTGATCATTTATCTTATTAAAAAATTATATAAATACTACCATTTATTTTGTTGTGACTTGTCTTATCATAAAAAAACTATAATTTTAACTTATACTTTTACTTATTTATAATAAATTTTGGAATAACATGAACATCGGAGCCACCACCGACACCATGCGTCAACTCAATTAGCTTGTCCGCCGCCAATTCGTAGTAGGGATTTAATTAGTGTTATGGCAGTGATTGAAAATAATTTTTTTATAGCAAATACATATATAATATAGTTATATTTGTCCAGCTCTAAAAGTTTTCCAGGTCCACCATTAGTATAAATATAGAGGTTGTATCAGATCCACAACCAATCATATACACCATGTTCTAGCCCGAATACAAAGCCAAGATCTTGGTGGTACAATATGTAGGCCCACTAATATGAACATCACTTTTGCACGGGTTTGGTGTGGCATCTAATTAAACTGATGTGCAAGGATTCCTTTCAGACACCACATAATTGTGTTGTCCAAAAAGACCTTTAGCCATCTCTATTCATTGATAATGCACTTTGAGGATTATATTCCGACTGCCATCATCATTCTCACCCTCCTTAATCCACATAGTGCACCTTAATCTTTCTTCGAATGAGGCAAAGACAAAAAAAAATAAATAGTCCCATAATATTGTGCCAGCGGAAAATGCCAACTAATTACTTCATGTTAACAAAAGTCATCAAAATACAACAGACAAATTGGAAAAATAGTACATAGCGCACAATAATTTTCCATTTCTTAATTATGATAGAGTCGGAATTTTCTAAGTGGCCACACAAATCCTATCTACAGACCTGTTTGGCACAACTCCAGCTCTAGCTCTACCTCTCCTGATGCTAGAGCTCAGCCAAATAGTTTCAGTTTCACCTAAAATGGGAGTGAAGCTGAGTGGAGCACTCTTACAAAATGAACTAGAGAGGTGGAGCTGGGTTTAGACCCAACTCTTAGAGCTAAATTTAGAAGTTGAAGCTCTTCCAAACAGGCTGTACGGAATTAATTGTACAAATTAAACTTTGATGCGAAGGCCATATTAAATTCCATGATGTAATAAATTAATCAAATATAGCCAAACTTTAGGATTGGCCCACTCACATCTCTTGATGGTACAAACATATCTCCCCACTCACCTTTAGCAAATCCTTAAGGGTGGCCAACTTTAGGAAGAGAGACAAGATTTGAGAGTCTATACATCGCACACGTAATGAAGATCAAAAGATATATGCCCTAAGCTATAGCTAGCTATCGACAGGAATACAGCTTTTGATATCGAGAACCCATAATATTTGCCACTTTGTTCTCCTGGCCTTTGGAGAAGACATATCCCTTCAGCTCCATCAAACTGTGCCTTTCCTTTCGGCCCCCTTTGGGAATCATAATCTTCTGATGATTGTATATTTTTTTTTGAAAAGAATGATGATTGTATATGCAACACACTCCCTCTCTTGATCTGGTCCCTCAAAGTGAAAGACTTAGTTAGGAGTTAGATTTTCTCATTATTTATGTACGTGGGATTGTAGGCTACCATACGTACGTTATTTGTGTTTGGCAATATTTGCCACGTGCGACTATATATGATATGTAATCTTTAAAAAATCTGGAAAAGAAATACAGATGTCAAACGTATTTTACGCATGAAGTAAAAGTTTGTGAAAAAAATGATGATATCTATACTACTTCAAAAACTCGAGTGCTACCACAACCACTATTGACATGTGGAGCCATGACATGACCATGAGTTACATAAGGTCAGTGTACTAATCTACCTGAGTATGCTCCTCCATCTGTTTCAAGTTTGAATAGAAAAAGGAGATTGAGAGAAGGCCGGTCAGCTCTATAATTTTCTATTAATTTGCGTTTTTTTCACCTCAATTCAAATAAATATTAGTTTTTTCTTTTGTCAAATAGGGTTTCGATCTATATTCAAGTGTCTCACGCTGAGAACTACAATCCTAAATACGGCCTTCCTCTTTTTGGTGTTTTTATCATGAAAAATCTTATTTAAACCAGGTAGAAATATTTTTTTCAACCATGAAAGTAAATTAAAGACTAAACATTCTCACATTAATCGGAAAAGCTAAAAATTCTCATGTTAAACCAAAAAAATATATGAAATCATGTGTATCTATCAAATCTGCAGCTATTGAACTATGATCTTTCTGTAGATTACGTGATTTACTAACAAGAGTGCTATGCCGAGAGATAAAATTCCCCAACACTTTCACCAAAAAAAATATATGGATTTGTTATATTAGAAATTAATAAATACCTATTTTTGTCCGTTCGGTGTCTTAATCATAGTATTTTTATAATTTAATAATTCCAACATTTGCAATTCATAGATAGTTGTACAATTCCAACAGTTGCAATTAATAATAGATATAGAGTTCTAATCAGTTTTTAAACTAAAGTATATTTTTTATGATTTCATAATTTTAAATTCTAAGTTAACAAATATCAAGTTATATGCGATATCTAGAGTCTTAATTTTAGTTTTTCTTACACGGTTTATTATTTTTAAATTAGTAGACACCAAGCGTGTGTTTGGTTCTGGGACTAGGTGGGATGGGATGAAACCATCCCTGATTTGAGGATTGGGATGATTCCATTCGGATGTTTGGTTTGTAGAATAGGACGATCCCAGTTTTTTGTTTGGTTCAAGGAACGAGGGAGGGATGGGATGAGCGCCATTTGCAACCACCTACAACGCCGTTTGCAACAACCAAGGCCGACGCCGCCTCTGCCCTCACCTCCGGACGTGGTTGCCGCCGGCCTCCTTGATGGCGTCGATGAGCGGCTGCGGGGGGCTCGGCGACGGCGGCGGTAGACGGCTCGGGCGACAGCGGCGGCGGCGGGCTCGGGCGACGTCGGCGGCGGTGGGCTCGGCGACGACGACGGACGGGATGACCCAACCGAGCGCTGGCGGCGATGGTGTCGGCCTTCGTGCAGAGCAGCCACGGCTCGGCGACGACGACGGTGGCGAGGTCCGCGCGGGAGAGGGAGAGGGAGAGGCCGGTGGAGAGGAGGGCGAGCACGACCACCATCGCGGTCGGGCGGGCGGAAAAGCGCGACGACGCACGGTCGGCCTTCGCGCAGAGCAGCCACGGCTCGGCGACGACGACGGCGGCGAGGTCCGCGCGGGAGAGGGAGAGGGAGAGGCTGGTGGAGAGGAGGGCGAGCACGGCCACCATCGCGGTCGGGCGGGCGGAGAAGCGCAACGACGCACGGTCGGCCCGCCGCCGAGTTCCCCGCCTCCGGATCCGTCGCCACAACCTTCCCCATCGCCGGATCCGCCGCCGCCACCCTCCACACCACCGGATCCGCCGCCGCCGCCCTCCCCACCAATGGATCCGCCGCCACCGAGCCCCCCCGCCGCCGCTGTCGTCGAGCTCGCCGCCGCCGCCGTCGTCGAGCCCATCGCCGCCACCGTCGATCGAGCCATCTACCGCCGCTGTCGCCGAGCCCCCCACCGCCGCCGTTGCCGAGCCCACTGCCGCCGTCGCCGAGCCCGCCGCCGTCTCCTGAGGAAGAGCGCGCGAGCAAAGCGGCGGTTTCACGCCGTTGCTCGTCCCAGGTGGGATGAGTTCGTCCGCCAGTTTTGGCCAGACCGATTGGTCCCGGATCTGAGAGGAATATTCCTCTGTAGGGACCAACCCATCCCACTCACCCCTGAACCAAACACTCCTAAAAATGGGTTCATCCCATCCCATCCCATCCCATCCCATCCTAGCAACCAAACACTACCCAAGTCATTCAGCCTCAGTATAGTTTTCCTTTCCTTATTTAACAATTTAAAATTTTAAAATTAACAAATACCAAGTCATACCCGACCAGATTCTCAATTATAATAAATTTATTTGTAATATTAATTAGTAATCATGTAGTAATATTGAGTTGTGCTTTGTCAGATGCCTCTTTTATGATTTAATATTTCAAAATTAATATACTTCATATTGTCCTTAATTAGTTTAGAATATCATTTATATTATCTTCATGGTTTAATAATTCTAATATCTTAGTAAATATCAAGCTGATAATGAGCAACTGCATGGTGGAACCAGGAGTGGCCTAGTTAGGGCTAGAGCCTTACTCTGAGCCTAAATACCCATTGAAACAACACTTCAAATTTTAAATTTTAGAAGATAAACGGCAAACCTATGAAAATTACACTAATATAGCCGTAGGCTTGAGAAAATGCTGGCTCTTCCACGGGTAAACAATTAGTCCGGGCCTTATGACAGATTCACACTTCATAGTTAATACTGGTGTTCATGAGAGTTAGACCATGTTTATTAGATGGGACTAATTTTAAGTCCCTATCAGATCGGATGTTTAGACACTAATTATAAATATTAAACATAGACTATTAATAAAATTCATCCATAATCTTAGACTAATTCGCAAGACGAATCTATTGAGCTTAATTAATCCATAATTAGACTATGTGATGCTACAGTAAACATTATCTAATTATGGATTAATTAGACTTAAAAAATTTGTCTCGCGAATTAGCTTTCATTTATGTAATTAGTTTGTAGGTAGTATATATTTAATACTCTAAATTAGTGTCTAAATACAGAGACTAAAGTTAAGTCCCTAAATCCAAACACCACCTTAGAGTAAGAGTTGTATCATTTATTGGCTCTGGGCCCCTCAGACATGCAGATAGAAAAACCCATGAAATATGGAGAGGAGATTTTTGGTAGCATCACATGAAACTAAGAAAGCAAAGTACACTACTAGAAAAAAAAAACACATAGAAATCGACACTATATGTACTGAAAGTGCTAAAACCAATACTATAGACATTTTCCCACCACCTCGGGCTAAAAACACAAAAAACCAACACCTTTAATCAACTATATGTGCCAATTCTAAAAAAAAAACCAACACCTCTACTATAGATGGTTCCTTATATTATATTATAGGTGTCGGTTTTTTTAAAAAGAAAAACATGTACCCTAAAATCGAACCGAGCCGAACCGATGGCCTCCCCCTCATCCTCATCCTTTCTCTTCCTTCCTTATCCTCTCCTCCACCGCACTCTCTCTCTCCCCCCTCAGGCGGCGGTGGCCTCCCCTCCGCCAGATCCAGCGGGAGGGTAGGCGACGACAGCGTCGTGCGGTGGCAGGAGGGAAGCGGCGGGGGGTGCCCTCCCATTCATCAGATCCGGCGGGAGGAGAGGTGACAGCAGCATCATGCGGCGGTGGGAGGGGATGCAGCATCGGCGAGTGGTGTCCTCCCCTTTGCCAGATCTGGCGGGAGGGGAAGCGATAGCAGTGGCGTGTGACGATGGGAGGGAAGCGGCAGCAGGGACGGCGGCGTCCCCTCCGCCAGATCTGACGGGAGGGGAGGCGACGACAGCGTCGTGCGGTGGCAGGAGGGAAGCGGCGGGGGGTGCCCTCCCATTCATCAGATCCGGCGGGAGGAGAGGTGACAGCAGCATCATGCGGCGGTGGGAGGGGATGCAGCATCGGCGAGTGGTGTCCTCCCCTTTGCCAGATCTGGCGGGAGGGGAAGCGATAGCAGTGGCGTGTGACGATGGGAGGGAAGCGGCAGCAGGGACGGCGGCGTCCCCTCCGCCAGATCTGACGGGAGGGGAGGCGACTGCAATGGCATGCGGCGGCGGCGACGCCCTCCCCGACGTCGCACATTCTTAGTTGTCTTAGTGTTCTTAGTATTCTTGGTTTGGTTGGGATGTTCTTGGATGTTTTTGGATTGGTTGGGGTGAAAGGGAGTTGCTCGATGCATCGGCTCGAGCCAGCTTTTTTTTTATTATTCGTGGAATCTCAAATGTGTCGGTTATAAAGCGACACCAGAACAGGCACCTATTTACTCTCCACGTCAGTGTCGCCTTCCAGGTGCCGGTTGGGAAATCCGGCACCTTTGTGGGGTTCTCAACCGGCACCAATTAAGGTTTCTATAGTAGTGATAATGTCTCCTTTTGAATTGAAGGAAAAAAATAAGAGTTTATATGATTCTAATCTTATAGGATTTTTTTTATATATACCCTTTTAAGACAAAGGATTAGAGATTCCTTAATCCTACAGAATACACTGTTTTGCACTTGCATATCAAAATCTAGTGTTTAATCTATTCTTCCCTTTTCTCAATCCAGTGTTTAAAAGGAGCCTTTAAAATTTTCAAGCGGTTAGACCTCGTACTTATTTATCTTATAAAATTGATCCGTAGAAATGCATACAATCCTATGAAAAGTCTCTTATATCCTTTTCCAAAGGGTTGTATAGAAAAATTTTCTTAAAAAATTGAATCCTTCGAGCCCTAATTAAAAAGCAAGAAAAGCAAGGGCAAAAGCAGAGAAACACCTTGGGATCTTCTGGCTAGCTTCATAAGGTGGTGGGCTAGATGCTCTGGGTTCGAAGTCTCAACCCTTCTAATTATTTGATATTAGTTACTTCTCTAATATTCGTGTATTTTTTTTTTCAAGGGCAAAAGCAGAAGTGATCAAGCAGTGAGACCGATCGACCAAGACGCTGTTTAATTTGACCCACCGATCGACGGGCTGCCTCCTCAGCCGCTCGTCAGATGCCGTTCATACAGACGGCACGCATGCTCGGTGTCGTGTCGGCAGAGATCCCTCCCCACCGCCGCGCGCAATGGTTGCCGCACCACGTACATATTCGATCGCGAAAATCACGTCTATTAAATATATGTTGGTAATATATTTGTTTTATATTAAAAATACTATTATGAACTTAATCGAATTTATAGAAGTTCGGTTAGAAAAAAAAAGTTAAAACACTTTATAATATGTAACGGGCAGGCAGCGCGCGGCTGCCATCAACCATTCCATTTCATCCGGCCCTCTCCCCTCTCTTTTTTGCTCTCTGCTTTCTCTGGTGCCTTCTATCTATCCAGCATGATAGCGATGGCAACATGTTCCTCATGTTATGAAGATGCATCTGATTATGATATTTGCATTGCCTGTGTATCTTCTCCACTTATTTTGGTTAGCACGATGATGTGAATGGAATTCGATCTCAGGAATTGTGAATGGCATGAAAATGGAGTGAATCGGGTTAAAACCCGTACAAAACGGATTAAAATCCACACAAGCGTTGTCACACGTATAGGCTAAGATGCCTACCCGGGAAATAGGTAAGGCCGTTCGATTCTATGAAACTAAAAATATGAATGACTGCGTAGGAAGGTAATGTACGGGAGGATTGGGGAGGAATCGTTGTCATCCTCAAAGTCATTATTTGCGGTGACAGCGATGAATGGAGAGCTCAAAGCGGGACTTGTGACATGTTACGGATGAGCCAATCAGTCGATGTGACTGTGGTTGATGCCACTATCTCCCGAAGGCTAATAATCAAGGTGTGTTTAGTTCACGCTAAAATTGTAAGTTTGATTAAAATTGAAAAGATGTGACAAAAAAAGTTAGAAGTTTGTGTGTGTAGAAAAGTTTTGATGTGATGGAAAAGTTGAAAGTTTGAAGAAAAATTTTGAAACTAAACTCAGCCTCAGTGCCGGCTCTAAACCCTCCTTAAGCACCATGAGAGCGGTACCGATGAAGGGGCTATAAGTGTTGGTTGTAAAAGCCATCCTTAGCATGTTAGGATTAGATGGTTGTCACATCTCTAACTTACAAATTACTTATACATTAAAACCAATTAATTACTGATATATTATATATTATCCTAATCGGTTCATAATTATATATCCATCCCTTTCCTTTTTATTTACACCCACCCCATTCTGCTGTCGTATCTGTCCGAATAAAAAAGAACTTTATTTCTACCGAATCCGATTCGACATGGATCAGATGGGAAAATCATCCGTACAATTCACTCATACTAGTACAACGCAGGCGCAAGGATGCATGGCAATCTCCTCTCTTCTCTATGTGAGCTTTTTCTCCTGTGTTTTTCTTTTCCATGAGCTTTTTATTCTACCTTTTGCAACACAATGGAGATGAAAGAATGGTGCGTCAATCGATCGACCAACAGTGCCTCCGCTTTATGCTGTTGTGTCTAGTCAATCTTTATTTCAGTAAATACTATAAAACCGTAACACTTTGTTTTATAAAAATATACAGTACAAACGTAGACGTGGCACACACTCATCCTTATAAATGTACGACACACACGCACACACTATATCTTTGAGATTGATCAAGTCATCAGGAACACCTTGCTGTCGACGGATGTGTCGCCTAATATTAATAGAAAATTAGTCGTAAATATGAGAATCATAACATCTTTATAGTCAAAGTTGTAAAAAATAGCTTTATAGTAAATATTTGTACAACTGGGTACTTACGTTTGTGGAATTGCTTAAACTCTTTTGCATACTCCCACCGTTTTAAAATATAGATGCCTTATCCCAAGTCAACTTTTGAAAATTTTATCTAATAAATGAACTAAAATGTCATGCATGTAGTATCATCATTAAAGTAGTACTGCATCTATTTTCAGATTACTTCTTGTGTTTTAGGTTTGTTCTAAGTTAAATATATTAATCTTTTTTTGAGGAAAATATATTAATCTTTAATCATTAATTTCTATAAATTCATATAGTTTGACATTATAAGATATATATTTTTATATTCACTATGAGAAATACTTTCATGATATATGTCGACGGGTGATACCCGTAGACCGGATAAATAGGGTATTGGGGTACGTTGGAACAGGGATCTGCTTAATACGACACCAAGCAAGCAAAGAGACAAGGATTATACTGGTTTAGGTCTCTTATCAGGTAATAGCCATAGTCCAGTTTATATGGGATTGATATGGAAAAACCATAGAGTACAGCAGGAGTAGACGAATTCGACGATACCGACGAGATCGTAGTCGATGAATTCGACGAGATCTCCCGGTGACTTGGCTTCGTGTGCTCCGGCTTTGTAGACTATGGTGGATATGTTGGTGGTGAGATTCGATGTCCTGAACCCCTCTCAGGGTGTCCCTTTTATAGCGTGGGTCACCTTGGCCCTCAAGTAAGACTCCGAGACATCAGACCTCGTGCAATATAGAGGAAACCCTATCCCTTCCGAGTAGGATTTTGTTAATATCTCGACTCGTAGGGATATTTTCCATAATGTCAGGGTTACGGATTAGGTATACCCTCTATCCTTGGATATACGTTGTATACTGATACGGTATACCCGCGCGTATACGGATAGTTCCTGTATACGTTAAGGAAATTTATCACGTGATAGGAACAGAATCCACGTATGGGAGGAGTCCTACTCGGACAAGATTGGGTCTTTACCATATCGTGAGGGATCCGATATCTCCGAGTCCTACTTGGAGATCAACTGACCCGCGGTATAAAAGGGACTCCCTGGACAGGACCTAAGGCATCGAATCGCACCACCAACACATCCACCACAGCCTACGAAGCCGGAGCCTATAGGAGCCAAGTCGCCGGGTGATCTAGTCAAACCAGCTCGACTACGGTCTCGTCGGTATCATCGAGTTCTGTTATTCCCTTTGTAATCTGTGGTTTTCATCATATAATTCCATATCAACTGGACTAAGGCTATTACCTACCAAGGGGCCTGAACCAGTATAATCCTTGTCTTCTGTTTGCTTGATGTCGTACTACGTAGATCCTCGTACCAGCGTACCCCAATACCCTCTATATCCGGTCTATGGGTATCCCCAGTCGACACATAATACGTGATAAATCCTTTTAACGTGTACGGAAACAACCCGTATACGCGAAAGTATACCATATTCGTATATTCCATAAGTCATAGAATATGAGGTATGCCTTATACGTAACCATGACAATATACAATTCACATGTTGTTAAACTGCATGAATTTCTAAAAATTAGCGGTTAAAAATAGCATGTTTAACTTAGGACAAACATAAAAAAAAATTGAAACAGATGTAGAATTTGAAACTATTGCCATATGTGTTAATTTCGTAGTTGTTCATAACATATTTTAAAATAAATTAATAGTTAAATCATAATGTTAGAAACGTATAAAAACCTAATATGTCTCATATTTTAGAGCTGAAGCAGCATGTTCCCCCCCCCCCCCCCCCCCCCCCAAAGCTATGGTGCATGTATGCTAATGAAGGTATTGTGTGTTTAATTAGCGATAGCATTTCAAATATTTAGTAACATTTTAAAAAGATAAAAAAATAATTGTTCATTGAAGTACTTTCGACAGTGTCACACTCATCTGGAAGACTGCATCAACAATATATCCCTAAAGCTAGCCATGGGAAGAACCTTTATTGTGTATCTCTCAATATCTGCATGCATAATCTACTTTGCTATAGAGTAGGCACATCAGGTGACGGCTGGGTATTACTCCTCCATTGATTTTATTGGGTGAACTGAAATTTGGAAAGCTCAAACTTGGTATATTTTAACCAATTTTCACTCATATTATAATCTTTCTGTTTCAAATTACTTCTCATTCTAGTTTCGTTCGAAGTCAAATATTTCTATATTTGACTACAATTTTTAGAAATTCATATGGTTTAACATCAGAAGATTTATATTCTTTATATTTTCCATGAGAAATACTTCTATAATATATAATCCATATGTTCTTGATGGCCAAATATAGAAGTGTTTAACTTAGATAAAACTGAACCCAATAAATTTAAAACGGAGGTAGTAAGTTCTTTTATATATGAAGTGTAAAAAACCATACCAATATATTTATATTTCAAAGTATGTTTTTCTACTATATATGTTAGTTTTATGGCTAGCAAAAATAGTTATGAGAAATCTACTGATGGTCCAGGTTTTGTTTTAGTAATTTTCAAATTAGATTACGTCCTATGAAATCAAATGACATATATGGCAATATTATCAAGTACAGCTGTTAAGAAAACAGGCAAAATTACAAACACAAAAAAAAATTGGCATCAAAATTGGCTAAAAAAACAACATAAACATATCGATTCAACCCAACAAAGGGCAGCATATATATTCTACCTTTGGTGTCAAACGGTCAGGTAAACTCATTGTCCCAAAATGTCCCCAGCTACCTACAAAACTCTCCTCTCCCTCCCATTTTCTTTCTTTCTTTCTTTCTTTCTTTTCAGTTTCATAATTGCACGTCTTAGTATATTCAACGCTAAAATGTGGAAACCTCCTGCCAGCATATGCAGAGTGAGTAATACATGACACATGGTCACATATATTCAGGGTAACACATGACATATTTATTCCCTCCGTACTCATAAAGGAAGTCGTTTTGGACAGCGACACGGTCTCCAAAACACAACTTTGACTTCTGGTTTCTATAAAAATATTTATTGAAAAGTGATATATGTATACTTTTATGAAAGTATTTTTCAAGACAAATCTATTCATATAATTTTTACATTTTCAAACTAAACAACTTGAGAGTTATTCATAATTTATATTCCCAAGATTTGACTTAAACATTGTCCTAAACGACTTCCTTTACGAGTATGGAGGGAGTATATTGGAAGTGGAAGGGTGATTGAAGGGAAGATAAATAATAATAATAATCAGAGGTTAACTATCGCTGGGATAATTAGTACCGCAGAAATAATACTTACAATGTGTATAAAATTGCCACTATTAAATGTGGCAATTAACCATTTACCACCTAAATCTACATGTCATATACACAAAAGAATTCACGTGCATTGACCCATGAGTGATAAATGGTTAAACGTTAAACCTAAAAATTACAAATGGTTAAACATCAAACCTAAAAGTTGCAAATGGTTCAACGTTAAATCAAAAGAGTGGCAGATGCCCCTGGGAACGGAGCGAGTACACTTTAAAACAATGACATCCGGTCAATCAGGTCGCCGGGCTATCGACCAGCCATAGCGCCATCCATGTCGCCTCGCCCATCGACATGTGTCATGTGGCGCGGCCACAGCAAACCGCAGCAGTTCATGTCTTCAAGATCTCGCATCCGATCCTCTTGACTGTCTGTCAGCTAGCTGATCGATGCCATTTTGAAGCACTACTGGAGATCATCTTATTCCAAAAAAAAAAAAAAAAAAAAAGGTACTGGAGATGGAGCAAGCTAGATAGCCTTTTGAGCTAGTCAAATCCCTGCATATGTGCTCATCCATTCCATTTCTCCTGCCGTCCTTGCTGCCAGCAAAAGGGGGCACAGTCCTGTGTGTGGGCAACTGTTGCACGCGGTGGAGATGACCAGCCAAACATGGGGTGTTTGATGCAATGTTGCACACAGTCCTGCGTGTGGACAATTTGTTTGTTCATCCAATGTTTCTACTACTAGGTTTATGTTTGTAAGCACTTCCATCTTGCATGTCGGCTTGTTGAGAAATAATATGATGTACTCCCTCCGTTTCATATTGTAAGACTTTCTAGACATATATATGTGTCTAAATTCATTAATATCTATGGTTGGGTTTAGTTCTGCACCGAAATTGGAAGTTTGACTGAAATTGGAAGTTTGAAAAAAAAAGTTAGAAGTTTGTGTGAGTAAGAAAGTTTTGATGTGATAGAAAAGTTTGAAGTTTGAAGAAAAAGTTGGAAAGGCCTATATAAATATGGAGAATGCTAGAAAGTCTTACTTCGTGAAACGGAGGAAGTAGTCATTTTGGGTGCTTAGATGGCATTGTGCTTAATAAAATTTGGGTAAAAACCCATTTTTAACCCCTTGAACTTTACCCGAAGTCTAATTTTCACTCTAAATTACAAAACCGGTATTTTTCTCCCTAAGCTTTTAAAACAGGGGAAAAATGCCTGTAAAATTACTTTTTAGTGATTTTATTCAAAATGGAGGTGGCCTTTTCCTAATTCATATTCTTATTGTTTACGTTTTATTGTTGTATATGTCACTTAAGTAGGTCCAGAACTATGAAACTTACCTAAGCAAAGTTCATCGCATTAGAAAACTACTGTCATGTACTCATATCTATTTTCGGATATTAGCTGATTCCATATTAATTTCTTTTTCTCAAAAAAAAAACTTAGCAACTGGTTGCCATACCAATATTTATGTAAAATCCTTAAATAACAACAATTCCAAATAAAAAATTGAAATGCTTTGAAGTAAATATATTTGTGGAAAATTCATGGGATATTTGACTAGTTGCTATGAAACTCAAGTTGCTGTGCTTGATTTGCATGCGCAGACAACAAATAATGCCATCGATAGACATTCTGCCTTTATTCGGTTTTATACTAAAGTTGTTTTGTTTGCATGGTCAGTCAGCCACTGAGGTAAAATCTCCTAGATGTGATCCGTGCTGAAAAGTAAGCTACCTAGATAACGCACATATGACATATATGTGCAGGAAATATAGATGTGAGAAAATTAAGGAAAAGAAGGATGATGCATCAGGAGGCATATAGCAGCCAAAGCCAGAAAATATGTTAAATGTTGGCTTTGCTAAACATGACTCTATTGGCTGAATCACATAATCCTAACAAAAGTTGCCGACATAGTGCACCTGTGCATGAAAAACACAGGAAATTATTTCAGGATAAGGAGGAAAGGGATACATAGGGGGCATATCATATCAGATCAACAAAGCTATTTCCATCAAAAAAAAAAAAAGAAGGATCAACAAAGCTATAAAATGTGTCGAATGCTGGATTGACTGCACGAACGCCGCGTCAGCCGATTAGTCTTACTGTTGATTTCTTGCATGTAAACATAAAACGTCGAGAGTAGTGTAGTGTATTGAGATTAGTCTACATGTTGATTTTGAATGTGCAGGTTGAATTCAGCATATTATCCTGTTTGAATCATATATAGCTCCTTTCGGGTTAACCTTCTGTATGAAGCGAGTGCAAAATAAAGTGTTCTATGCACATTTGCGCACCCCTCCGCACTAAGACACCTAAAAATGAACTAACCTACATCAAATAAAAAAACAAAGAGTATACGAGATGGCATGCCAAAACATATATCAGGGATTAAATCCTAATACCCACGAATATTATTCATACGTAAGTAGTCTTTCAAAAAAAAATTAATGAGATTAGAGATATGCAGTTGGTTTCACTCTCTTTGAGCGTGTGTTCAGGAACTACTCTAGCAGCCTTGAAATGCAACGGATTTTGCTCAAATTATATTTGGGATTTTGGTTCAAAATTTAAGGTAGAGGCAATTGTGTCATCCAACCAACCAAAGTGGAGTTTGTTTGGATGGGCCGGCCCAATCCAAGTGGAAAGAAGTAGCCCAGCCCGGCACGGAGGCAAGCCCAGAAGAGGAAAAAGGGACTCAAAAAGAAATCCAAAATCCTTTCCTTTGCACGCCGTTCCACGCGATGGCGGCGGCGGCGGCCGGCGGCGGGAGGGGCGGCGGGGCGCAGGCCGCGGTGGCGGAGCAGATAGCGCAGGCGGTGCAGTCCACGTCCAACCTCCTCCAGCTCATGGAGGAGTCCTCCCCGGCCCAGGTATCCTCCCCCCTCCATCTCGCAATCCCCTTCTCTGCTTCCTTTCCTTCTCTCCCCTCTCCAGCGGAGGAGAGGCGCGGCGCGCTTGGCGGCTGTACGGGCGCCGGTGGCGGCGAGGGACCAGCGAGCAGAGCATAGGGAAAGAAGGGGCAAGTTCCCAACCCTGATTTTCTCAACAGGGAACAAGGATAATTCTTCGCCTCTTTCTTGTTTCCTGACCTGTGAGCTTTGGCCAAGTCTTTTGTGTTCGGCAAGTTGAGAAATCGTGGATGGATATATTCCTAGTTTGGTAGTGCACATTTATGGATTGCAATTTAGCAAAAGTGAAGTTCTGGAAATCTAGCTCAGATCATTTCTCAGTTGATGCTCAATATACTATATTGTAGTGAAATTGCATTTAAATGGAACATTAAAGTTGTAATGCCATGTTATGTCACAACACTGCTCTTTACTACAATGAAACAAAGTTTGGCCTTTAACAAACCTTGTTGATGTCTAGTTGGGAGTTCTGTTCTTGCTTGAGCAGTGGTCCTCTTGTTTCTTTTTTATCCTGGCCTCTTGTAAAGATTGGATTTCTTGCTGAATTGCTTAAACTATGCATCGATTTATTAGCTACAAATGAGATAAACAATCAGATGCACCTTGCACGCTATGTCAGAATTCCAAGTGGGTCTATTTAGTGTCACATACAAAATAAATTGAATTTTTCCCAGCCAAAACGGCTTATTAGGGAATAAAAATGAATTTGTAGGTAAAACTTTTATATATATGTTCTTGGTGACTTAAAAGCCAATGCTGAAAAAGAAACTATGTTGAAAATATCTCAAAATTAAGTTTGAAAATTTAAAATTTGGCTTTTTCTTTGGCTGATTAGGCCATCCGATGAGAGCCGTAATCTCAGAGTGTTCAGACAACAGTGTTTTTTATTATATATTTTTTTGCTGTATAGTTCACTCCGGTACTCTGTCACACCTCATTTTACTTCCTCCTCTGCCACTGAACTACTTAAATGCTAATTCACTAAATTAAGGAGTGTTGGTATATCTTTCTGTGATTGGCATAAATATCTTATGTACTGCTGCGAGCCTGTGATATACCTTAAACATTCTACTTTCATGGTTACTCCGTTTTGTTGGTGTGTTTCCAGTTATCAGTTTCTGAATCCGATTAATCACATTAGCTAATAGAGGATCTTTTTTTCACAGGCTCACCTGGCAAAACTTCCCAAGAAACTCTTGGCAAAAGCATCTCTTGCAAAGAACACAGGGCAGGTAAGGAATACGATGAATTACTTCCTGCTGTGAATTCGCTATTAAAATTTGTGTCTTCTCTAGGTCCTGCATCAACTACCTAGTGTAATTTCTTCCTTGGATGCTTATATGGACGCTAGTTTGCAAAGGTGATCTTCTCCAATTCATTTCCTTTGCATACACATTCTGTTCATTAGACAATTCTAAGAATTTATTTTACTGATTATTTGTTATGTAGCCCATAGATTTAAACTGACAGCGTGGTTGAAGTTTTCTCCCTGTATATCATCTTTGCTAACCTCCCATTTCAAACTCTGCAGTGCTTCTCAAATTAAGACTGTTACACAGCTCTTGTCAAACATGGAGAATAACCAGCTGAGATCTATCCTGCCTGCCTCTCGGTTAGAGAAAGCACAGAAGAAAACTGAGACTGGAGAACTCAGGATTGAATGATAAGTTTACCAATAGGATATAATAACCAATCTGTGTTCTCCTAGTAAAGGTATATTTCTTTCGACTACCTCTTTTTTTGTTTGCAGATACTCTATCCGTTTCAGGTTATAAGACGTTTTGACTTTGGTCAAAATCAAACTATTTCATGTTTGACTAAGTTTATACATAAATATAGTAATATTTATAATACTAAATTAGTTTCATCAAATCAATAATTGAATATATTTCATAATAAATTTGTCTTGGATTGAAAATGTTATTACTTCTTTTCTACAAACTTGGTCAAACTTAAATCAGTTTGATTTTGACCAAAGTCAAAATGTCTTATAACCTGAAACGGAGGAAGTAGTAAACTACAGTGTAGCTTAATTTTGTTAGTAAATGCTTCCTCAAAAAGGTAATTTGATTGAAGAGGAACACACTGAGAATTTTCATCTATAGCATCATGTATTGCTAACTACAATCATCTACAGACTGCAGCAATGATGATTATGTGTCTGTTTGCAAAGATTATTTATTGTCTACCATGGCAAGCAAAACAGGAATTATTTTGAAATAGTATGTGTCAGTCTAATAGTTAAGAAAGACCAACGTTTTTCTTGGCTCTGTGGAACTCATAACTAGGGATGCAATCCTGCTACCTGCATAAAAGCCCACTTAATAGTTTTTTATTTCCTACTTGCTAGTACAAAATTTGGATGAAAAAAATTAACTAGAATTGTAATAAGGAGGTCAAAAAGGCAATGTCCTAGTTTTCAATCCCAAGGAATTTGAGTAATTTTGGACAAAAATGTGCTTTTATTTTTTCGTTTTTTACAATGACTGCCATTTCCATAGGTACCTTTGCCATCTTCTACTGACGAACAGGAAAAACTGAAGCCTTACAAATGGTTCAGGTGTTGGCTCTGCTCATGGCAAGTGGACTTGCTCCGTTGCTCATAACCGGTGTTTGAAGACCTTGCTTGATTTGGATGGCTGCGTTTCTATTATGTTGGCTAATATATTTCTGGATGGCTTGAGCACATCAAATATGTTGTTCCATCTGGCTCTATAATCCCCCTACCCTAGTGCTGGCTGCAAATTCAGTCCATTTTTGTTGTTTTCAGCACAAATATATATAGAAAGGAACCGAAAACAAGATTCAACACTCGTGTAACCTTTGGTTGTGTCCACTTATGAATTTGTGGATATAGAGACTGAATTTCTGTCCATTATCTTTCTTTTTTTAAAAAAATGATTCAACAAAGCTCTGGTTTTGACAAGGACAAAACTGTGCAAAGTAATGATCGAGGAGGTGAACTCATTAGTCACCTGAGATTTTCACCGAGCAAAGGCTTGGAGATGTTTTCAAGCGTAATCGGGGGAGTTCGTTTGTATCCGGAATCCTGGAAACGCCTTTTCGCACATATCAATCAATTCTTCTCAAGCCGGGTTGTTGATTGGACCACGTGGCGTGACAACGCGTGAGAAAAATAATTGGGAATTAGTGAGGATAAAAATTTGCTAGGCTATGTAAAAGAAAATAAATAAAGAAAAGTATCTAGATATATGAATTGTGATGTGGGCTAGAAGAAAGATAAAAGGAAACAGAAAGGATCTAGATAGACCCTGATGTGTGTGAAGTTAATTAAAAATCGAGATCAACGGAGTTTCAGCTTTTAGTATCCATAGTTTATAAAATATAGTTACATCAAAATTAATCTTCCCAAATCATAAATCCAAAGTAAGTGACGTTTGTACACTTCCCAAATCAATCATAAATCCAATTTGCACATAAAATCAAATCTATAATTGATTATTGATTTTTCTGTAAGAATAAGTAACGGACATGCTCAAACATATTTTCTTAATACAATCTTCATTCGTTTGACATTGATTGAAACAAAGTAAAGGATTTTTCAGAAATTGGATTAAGGCTGACAAAATATCTTCAAGATTTTTTTTCAAAAAGGATCATAGCAAGGATTATACTAGCAAGGAATGCCAGCAGGCGTGCCGATTTTCTAGTATAATTCAAAAGCAGAGAGGGACATTTTTGCGGTCGAATGATAAAATGTTTTATACATGTATGAGAGTTTATCATGGAGCAGTCCAAAACATGAAATTCTCACAGTGGGGCCTTATTGGGCCCAAGATTTCTGGGCCCATCGTTCTTGGGCTTGGGCTCTCGATTTCCGACACACGCGCTTCCGCTCCAGCGTCGTTAGGGTTTTTCTCCCAGCCGCCGCCTCCTCTATAAATCCCACGGCCACCACAACGGCAGCCCTCTCACCCGCAGCCGCCGCTTTTGTTTGCATCAGTGTCCTCTCCCTCGAATTCTAGATTTTGGTTGTTCTTCAATGTGTTGTTGGTTTCACCTCTCGTGTTCTTGATCGTTCTTCATCAGCCTGTTACTGTTTTTTCCTTGATTTTTGGATCGGTCAAATCTGTTGATGCTGCTTGCGAGATTGGTTTGGTTTGGTTTGGTGGTAATTATAGTGGTGAGGTTGGGGGGCGGGCTATGAGGAAAGAAAACCTTGTGCCGGAGGCGGATGCGCCGGTGTCGGTAACACAAAATCCTCTAAGAAGTTCTGAGCTCCTCCTCCTTTCTCTATCCTACGTTCTTGCGCAAGATCTCGATCCAGATTGATTTGGTTTTTATGTTTTCTTGGCCTTTTTTTTGTTTGCTTTTCTCTGCGACGTGGCTTAATATTGGATTGGATTGGGTGTTGCGAGGTGATGATGAATGTATGAATGTCTGTCAATCCCCTGATGTCACAAAGTGATGACTCCTCATACATCCCGACAGGCTCTGATCGCAAACCCTAATCCACCAGCCATTCTTTACTTGCCTTTGTCTGAAATTTGTTCGATTCTCATATTTTAGGCACTTTTTCGTCTGTCTTAATTTGTTCGATTTTGGAATTTTCTAAAAGCAAGTTGATTTTTCTCGAGCAGATTTTAAACACCATATCAAACAAATTATATAATTTAACAAGATACCCGAGACCAGAGAATACAGGATTTAATCTCACATTAAGAAGCTCAAGTAAATGAAAAACACATCAATATAATCGTTACGTATTTGAAGCGGATTGGCATGAAAGGAACTAATCAGAGGTCTGGTTGGTCTGACGATATCAGATTCAGGTGCTCACAGAAGCCAGTGACCCAGTGTTGAATGAACCAAACCAAGAACTCAAGAAGGCAAGAATAGCCGTATCGAGGCATTCCTTTTGTGCTTCTGCAAAATTCTGAATGATTCGACCACAGTTTCCTAGTTCATCCGTTTCACAATGTAAATTTATTTTAGCATTTTTCACATTTTTATTGATGTTAATGAATATATATATATATATATATATATATATATATATATATATATATATATATATATATATATATATATATATATATATATATATATATGTGTGTGTGTGTGTCTAGATTAGAGTATTTGGTTTTGGAGTAAAATAGATCACAATTCTGTAAAATTCCGTGAAATAAGCTCGAATAATGGCCCAAAAAATGACGAGCGGTTTGGGAAGCAAGCGATGAAATTCAAAAAACGGCAAGCGGTGAAATTCAACCGAAATTGGTACTTCATCCGTACTATAATTTGACAACTCGTCTTATTAAAAAAAATTTATGTAAATATAAAAAACAAAAAGTTATTAAAAAAATTTGTGTAAATATAAAAAACGAAATGTTATTAAAAAAATTTGTGCAAATATAAAAAACGAAAAGTTATACTTAAAATACTTTGGATAATAAAGTAAGTCACAAATAAAATAAATAATAATTCTAATTTTTTTAATAAGATGAATAATCTAAAAAAAATTAAAATTCATTATATTATAGAATGGAGGAAGTAATTAATAAATCCGTAGTATTGTTTATTTTTTTGGGTGCCTAGCAATTAAACTGTGTGAACTGTGGTATGACGAGATCATTGTTACAAACCTCGGTTGTCACGCTTTTTGTTTCAATTCAAATGAAATTGGCAAAAGAATATACTGGAATGCTTTAAAACAGGAAATAGCTAAGGCAGAATTTATGTACTAATATAGAAAACTCTTGATAAAATGGTTTGAACTTTGTATAATATACGAAACGATACCTCCCTTTCTACTCTACACATAAAACCGATGTAAATAACAAGAGGGACTTTGTTTTGAATTTGAACGGAAAAAAAGGAATTCTATCCATTTTTATTTCCCATTTTTCTATTTAGTTGTTTCTTAATAAAATAAAAATAAAGGCATATAAAAATAAAAAAAAATTGCTTTTGGAAAGTGTCGAGGAGTGATCCTCTCTAGCGGGTGGTCGTGAGACCCCCCCCCCCCCTTGTGAGTTCGGCCAGGGGATATAGCGCGATGATCAAGAGCGTACTTCCGTTTGCCGTCTAACTACTAGATCGCTCACGAGTCTGTGTAGAAGGTAAGGGATTATACATGTTCGGGCCGCTGGGAAGCGTAACACCCTACTCATGTATGTGGGATTATGATGAGTTCTTACAAGAGGTCTTGAGCTCCTGGGGAAACCTAGCTGTTCTTCCTCTAGAGCTCAAGCTATTGAGAGTCGTCCCTTTTCTTGGTGGGCGAGGTCCTCCTTTTATAGTTCAAGGGGATGCCACATGCACCGTTTATACCTACCCCTCCATGGGACGGGGACCCACCTAGCTTGGATCAGACCGCCATTCGTGCCTTCAACCGAAAGCAAGGTGGTTGTGCGTCTCTAGGTGGGGCCCAGCGCCGTCCTCCACCTGACACAGGGGACGCCCCTGCCATTCCCTCTTAAATGTATGGAGACTTTGGCAGGCTCATCATGCGCTGGGGGCGCTCCTGGCAGTATGCCGATGGGACGGGGCATACCCGTCCCCATTCCGCCTGACACAGGATGGGACGTGGGGTACTGCTACCCGTCCAATTGCTTGTGACCGGTCACAGACCGGTCAAGCCCAATTGACGTGGGTCAATCGGGCGGCGCCGCACGCCCGCCCACGCCGCATTAAATGCGGCATCGGACGGTTGGGGCGCCGCGCATTGAAAGAGCTGAGGGGCGCTCCTGCGCCACCCACTCTCCTCGCCACGTGGTGGCCCGGCGGGGGCCTCGGGGCAGTGCGCGCTGAGGGCCGAGGGGCGTGACATGGCACCCCGAGGCCCCCTGACCACCTCAGCGTTACCTGATCGCCCCAGAGGGGGCGGGGGAAGGCCAGGCCGCGCGGCCACGTGGCCAGATGGGAAGGTGACTCCCCTCTACTGTGCGTACCCCCGGTCCCATATCACCGACAGAAAGCGACAATATCCCATGGTTAATTGGCTTTTATCGAGTTGGTATTTATTCATAGAACATCGATAAAACATGCTATGTTGAATTAAATTTAACCCTAAGAAAAGAAATAAAATTTAAACTAAAATTTCAGTGTTTACCAAAATTTCATTTAGTATTTTTGTACTGAGATATAACCACTAGGTTAATCGTGGTTATTAAAAAACCGGTTGACAATTTTTGGTGGACAAAAAGGTTTATAAACCTTTGGAAGAATAGAAAACTATGCTTACAATCACGTCCATCATCAAGTATTTAGATGTTTATCAAGCGAGAGATTTGATAATTTATCACTCATCAAAACTATTTGATATCTTAGTACGCTTTTATTCACATAAATAGTACCACATGTGGTATGAGTATTAATAAGGGAAAATTCCAAAAACCATTCCAGAAGTTACTTGAAGTTTGACATTTCATCCTATAAGTTATTTTGTTGCAAATATTCACACTCCTATTTGGTTTTGTTACAAAAACCACTCCAGTGTGCACATGCTTAACTGAATCGGTATGTTTTTCTTTTCATAAAGCGTGAGACATCAATATGGTAATACCAAAGTTAAATACTTCTATGGAAATTCCACAAATAGAATTGCTGATGAGAGCTTAAACATTATTGCACTAAGTTTCATTCATTGTGTGCAGAAAAGAATTAAATGAAACACGAAGAATAAATCTAATACAAGTACTTGAATAAGATTAATTCAGCCAGATTAGCCTGTGGAGCTCTACTTCAGCGATAACACATTGATTCGGTTAAGTACATGCCCAATAGGGTTGTATAATTTTCCCATCAATTAAAGTAAACTGACAACGAAAAAGTGTCAAATCCTCAGATTTCTCCTCACACGCCGGTCTCCTTGAGCGAGTTTTCTGGGCCCGAACGTGGCCCGGCCCAGCCCGGCCCACCCCCTAACCCGCACATGTAACCGAGCTCGTATTCGCGTCGTCGCCCTTTCTCCTCTCTTCTCCTCTCCTCCCCCGTCTCCGCCGCTCGCGATCCCCACCGCCGCCGGCGACGCGCGCGCGGCGGTCGCCGGGGGTTGTGTCCGCGCCGCCCCGACGAGCCGGCTCGTCGACGGAGACGGTGCGGCTGTTCCTCCGTACTCGTCGCCCGCCACCTCATCCCGCGGCGCCGTCTCCCTCGATCCCCTCGCCAAAGCGCGCAAGGAAGGAAGGCTCTCCCCCGCCACCGACGCCGTCCGTCCAGATCTAAGGTATGGATCGAACTGTTGTTCCCTCCTCCTCCTCCTCTGATGTAGGTGTGGTTTTCCATGGGTTAGGTATTCAGTGTGGAGTGGATGTTTGGAGCGGGGTTTTGGGAATTTGGATTGTGGATGGAGAGGATTCGTTATCATGTCTTAAGTAATTGTTTGTAGCCAGTAACCTAATAATGTTCTACTCGGTGATAATGCATGCTAAGAATCGAGTAGCTTGATCAGTTCTGAAAGATCACTGCAACTACAACTTGCTTGCATGTTAGGATCAGTAAACGTGTTTCTTGCTTTCAAAGTCTTTGCGCTGGTACTAGAGGACTGAGGGGAGCTTCTGAGAGCTCATGCGACAATATTTTTGGTGTCTTTTTTTTTTCTTCAAGGAGACATGAATTGCTGTTTACTTAAGCATTATTGTCTGAGAGTACTTGATGTGAGTGCTATCAAGAGGATCAATGTGTTGTAGAGAACACCATACACAGATATGCCATTGGCACTTACAACTTTCTTTTGAAATCTTTCATCTTAAAAATGAAAATATGCCCTGCTTGGATGTATCTTAGCACGTCAGTAGGGTCAGTTAGATATTTGCTTCTTAGAACCTATGTTTTGATGATACAAAGCTATGGGCTAGTGATTTCATTTATTCCGAAGTGTATTCCTCAAGAATAGTGAGTTATGAGCCAAACAGATGTAATGCTTGAATCAAAATCATGTAGTCTCTCTGCACACAGTACAATTTTCTTTATGCACTTCAGACTATTATTAAGGTAGCATGCTTTTTAGAAGAAAAAAAAAAGCATACTTTAGTGTCATGTGCTCGCTGTCTGCAACAAGTAGAATATACGCAAATTTGCCTAATTTGTTTGTAGAATGTCAGGATGTAAGGCTGTAACAAGCAGAAACATTATAATTATATAAACTTTGTCTGGATCAGTATAAACTGTATGATTTATTCACTTTCACGGTTCTTAAAGCATGTAATATGGTCTTTTTTTTCAGTCCTTTGTGGCTTTTTTGAAATCTAGCTATTATAATTACTTAAAAATTCAGGAATTTGATGTATGCTTCTGTTTCTTTAGTGCCTGTGCAATTTACCGGATATAAATGCAGCGACCTTGTATTTTGACTCTGAAATTATTTACAATTTAAAATTTAATTGGCCCTGCTGTTCCATTTACCCAACCTGGAAAAGCATGCCTTATCTTGGCATTTGGCTATTGACTTGCCCATTAATAGAAAAAGATAGTAATTATTTGACATTTGTTTCATTTCTCCATTCATAGAATCAAAATTATTATGTACTGGGATTACCCTGTCATTCTTTTATGACATACTGTATGAATTTGTATACTACCTCCGTCCCAAAATACTTGTCGCTTTGAGATTTTGTTTGCAACGTTTGATCATTCGTCTTATTCAAAAAAATATAAAATTATTATTTATTTTGTTTGTGACTTGCTTTATTATCAAAGTATTTTAAGTATGACTTATCATTTTTTCATATTTGCACTAATTTTTCAAATAAGACGAATGGTCAAGCGTTGCAAGCAAAAAGTCAAAGCGACCACTAATTTGGGACAGGGGTAGTATGTATTAATTTTGTTTATACTTTTCATATGCCAGACTGCAATAGTTTCAGATAATGTTCACTGTTATTTTTCCAGATGCTGCCTTATTTTTATCCTTTTTATTACTTTTTTGGTTAAATGGTATGCATATATGTCACATATGTTTTGGTTTGATGGGTCCAAATCTGCAGTGGTGGCAATACTCTAAGCCGCTACTTTCATCTTAATACTCTTTTTATTTCAGGAAAAATAACTTTCAGATTATTTCTTGTTCCTACCTTTTTTTTTTAGGTTACTTATATTTTAGGGTGATTCCTGAAAGCATTTAATAAAGTAAATTACTATGTACTTTAGTCCTAGTAATGATACTGTGAATTCAATCCATTGGGGAAAAATATCCTATGGGAGCCTTGGATTGATGGATTGCTCCAAAGGAATTCCGACTTCCCTGCAATGTAATGGTAAAACTGGGAAAGGATTGGAGTTATGTAGTTATTAAAATGCTTTAGCAGTGCTCTGGATCATGAATCTCTTGTGACTGGTAGAAAAACACCTTTACTGCAGTGCTTCTAGAAATGTGAAGTATGCATGATTCACTAAAATTCACTATTTTTATGTTTTGCATCCTGAAACTCTTGAAATTTTAGTCATTGTAATTACTTAAAAAACTGGCCTATATATTTTTTTATATTTGTTTTTGGTTGTCTAATTTCCAAAGGAAACTTGTTCATGAGCCTGAGTTTGGTTTACATTGCAGGTTGGGCATGATCACTCAACCTTAGAGATTTTTGTCATTCCATTTGTGTAACCTGCCACAACACAACTGACCTTGGCACTATTTTGTTGTTTTCCCATGAGTGCTTAATGGATTGGATAGTTAGAGTTACCGAATATTGCATGTAAACGTAGCACTTGCTGACTTATGAGTGGCTTCAAGTCTCATTGAGGCTTAGTGCATTACATTGCTTCACATTTGGTAGGGTGTATGTAAGTTTATTTCGCTATATTGATCTTAGCTACTGATTTACACAGGTTACATATTATCTCGATTATTTTCTTGACTTGATAGCTATTTTGGCAGCAATACTATCTGATGAATGAAACCTCCTATACCAAATAAGGGTTTTCATGTTCTATGGCCTCCACCATTTTTAATTATCTTCTGCATTCTCATACTTCATTAAAATTGCATTTACATATCCATAACCATTTATTCTTTGTTTCCAGGTTTTGACACAATGGGGTTATTCAAGGGCAGCTTCACATTCATGGTGGGAATGGGATGTGGTGTCTATGTAGCTCAGAACTACAATGTTCCAAACATCAAGAAGCTTTTCAACACATATGTTTTCATGGCAAAGCACATCGAGGAAACGTATCGGAAGCCAAAGAAAGATGATGACTGATGATTTCCACAGATTTTCATTTTGGTGCCCCTGGAAATCAACGTGTAACTAACATGATACAGAAATATGATGTTCATGAATGGGGAAGTCGGTAAAGTCGGTTCTGATCGTCGGCAATTGAACTATGGTGGCTTAAATGCTTTACCGGTGAACCACTGTTTACTACTTTACTATACTGCTTTTAGGGGGGTTGTTAGAGAGACAGAAGTTGCTGTCCAGATGACAATGACTCCCTTTTATCTTTTGTTGGTGCTACGAAAATGCACTTGACCTTTTTTTGGCTGTTGAAATGTGTAGGACTGGAAATCCACCACTATTATCATGTCCATCTGTATATGTCATGCTTAGATTTTCAAGAGGCCACTGTTTACTATACTGTTTTTAGGGGGTTGTCAGAGAAGCAGAAGTTACTGTCTACTCGATGACAATGACTTCCTTTGTGGTTTGTCGGTGCTAGGAAAATTTACTAGACCTTTTTTTGGCTGTTGAGATGTGTAGGCCTGGAAAATTTACCACTGTTATCATGTCCATGTGTATATGTCATGCTGAGATTAACTTTTCAAGAGGTCACTGTTGTTTGTGCATGCAATTATAGGGGTGATTAATCGGAATGACATGCTGAAACTGTTTTTCGTGTGATTGTCAAGCTTAGGTGGATATGCGTGATCAACGTTGCCTAACTAGTGATTTCAGTATTTCACATGTGCCTAATGATATTAACACCTTGTAAGCATATTTAACTGAAAATAGACCTTTATCATCATAGTGCCACGCCCAAAAACCATCAAGATCATCTCGCAGTGGTATGGCTAGTATGATTGATGCATCATCTTGATTAAAAAGTTTGCTAGAGCAGCTGTGAGTCCCATTGCAAAGTTATACGATCAATCAACTCATTAACAGTATTCAACAGAATACTGACTTACCGAGAGCTAACTCTCCTTCTTGTGCCCCTAGGGATCCAAGGATCAGTCCAGACGTTTATATTTCATATTTGTGCCTTTACCTACTCGATATATATGATGCCTTCTTTAGTAGCTCCAAATAACCATTCAATCTGTACTGTGTTTCTCAAAAAAAAAAAAAAAACCATTCAATCTGCTGCGCCATGTACAAGGACATATGCCTTCCATTGCTTCAGCATTCAACACAGTACCTTCAGGGAAATTCTTTTCATGAAGAATTCTTGCATAAAGAGAATTTGGTTCTTGTAGTGTATGCTTGGCTAGCATAGCAGATTGAAAACAGGAGATCATGAAACCCGATGCATTTTCTTTTTTCTTTTATCTTGCTGGCACCACCAATATCAACCAATCACTGCACTCACTTCATCACAAAAATTTTTTGTAAGGTCAAAACATGACATAGGTTGGGATCGTTCGAGCTACTGCCTTCACAAGTACCCCCCCCATCTACTTTTGATAGGCATATTATTAAATTTGAAAAATTTACTTTTGATAGGCATATTTCAATTCAACCACCTATGCTCTTAATGACTTTCTCGGATTTAATGCGTGACTCTCCATTCTTCCACAAAAGATTGGCTACATGGACATCGAGAAATGTAAATATTAATGAATCGCTTGTTTACGAGGAATAACTAGTAGCATGTTTAAATGAATGATAAGTAAAATTACTTATCCTTAATTATTGTGCCAAGATGAAATATGACTATCAAAAGTATATGGAGGGAGTATCTCCTTGCTTGCCTTTGGGAACATTTTTTTTTCTTTCCACCCTTGAATTATTTTCCAGATTTTATCTTGGCAACATGCTAGCAGCTGGCTCATAATTTTTTTTAACTAAACGGATGACTTACACATACAAAGACGCCACTGCACGGTTTGAGTTTGTAGACGAGTATTGCTATAGTGGTGTCCCCATTAATAACAAAACCAAAAAAAAATATGTGCACTAAGATTGACACACAGAACATGATAGGTAAGCCGCATAATTTTTAGCCACTTTTGAATAAGCAAACTAGAAGCTGTCATTGGAATAAAAAGAAAACATAGTAGAATAGCAAACCCCTCATTGCTAAACTAGCTACTCTGAGTACATGGACATTATTAATAAACCTTACAAAGTTCAAAGTTCTATTACTTTCTTCTAGATCACTGCCACATATGATAGAATACTAAAAAGATTCATTATCTCCACCTCTATATGGCACCAAGAAATCATCAATTTCCTACATATTGGAAGGAGAGTACTTTCCATGGTTGTGATGTTGACTTGGGAATACCCCATACCAGCACATGGTACTTGCCAACCTTCTTATACTGATCTGCAATTTTCAGCACTAGAAAATAGTTGTTGCCGCTGCCTGCAGGCTGCATACTCACTGAAAGCACATCCACAAGTGTGATATCCTTGTTCTTCACCAGTTTGTGCATTAGCACTGCAAATCGCCCAATTTGCCAATACAACTCATCACGGTAGTTAGGGATTTGCACGTATCCTGGTGGCGTCCAAGATGGGAGAGTGAACGGTGGTGGTGACCAGCCCCAAGGTTGATAGGGTGGGGGTGTTGATTTGGGACTAGGTGGTGGTGGTGGATGGCTATTGCCTGGATAAGTTGGTGGTGTCATAGGAGGACTAAACTGTTGTGGTGGTGTTGTCATAGGTGGAGGGCTTGATGGAGTTACACTTGGGGGACTAGATGAAGGTGGTGATACGGTAGGTGGAGGGGTTGATGGAGGTGGTGAGGTGCTAGGTGGAGGACTCGATGAAGGTGGCGGCGGTGGCTGGCTGTATGATGGAGCTACCGTCGGGGGACTAGACGGAGGTGGTGATGTGGTGGGTGGAGGGCTCGATGGAGGTGGTGAGGTACTCGGTGGAGGACTCGATGAAGCTGGCGGTGGTGGCTGGCTATACGATGGAGCTACTGTCGGGGGACTTGTTGGAGGTGGTGATGTGGTGGGTGGAGGGCTCGACGGAGGTGGTGGCTGGTTGTATGATGGAGCTACCGTCGGGGGACTAGACGAAGGTGGTGGTGTGGTGGGTGGAGGGCTCGATGGAGGTGGTGAGTTGCTAGGTGGAGGACTCGAAGAAGGTGGCGGTGGTGGCTGGCTGTATGATGGAGCTACTGTCGGGGGACTTGATGGAGGTGGTGATGTAGTGGGTGGAGGGCTCGACGGAGGTGGTGGCTGGTTGTATGATGGAGCTACCGTCGGGGGACTAGACGAAGGTGGTGGTGTGGTGGGTGGAGGGCTCGATGGAGGCGGTGATGTGCTCGGTGGAGGACTCGACGAAGGTGGTGGTGGTGGTTGGTTGTATGATGGAGGTACTGTTGGGGGACTAGACGGAGGTGGTGATGTGGTGGGTGGAGGGCTCGCCGGAGGTGGTGGTGTGGTGGGTGGAGGGCTCGATGGAGGTGGTGAGGTGCTCGGAGGAGGACTCGATGAAGGTGGCGGTGGTGGTTGGCTGTACGACGGAGCTACTGTCGGGGGACTTGATGGAGGTGGTGATGTGGTGGGTGGGGGGCTCAACGGAGGTGGTGGCTGGTTGTATGATGGAGCTACTGTCGGGGGACTAGACGAAGGTGGTGGTGTGGTGGATGGAGGGCTCGATGGAGGCGGTGAGGTGCTCGGTGGAGGACTCGACGAAGGTGGCGGTGGTGGTTGGTTGTATGATGGAGGTACTGTTGGGGGACTAGACGGAGGTGGTGATGTGGTGGGTGGAGGGCTCGACGGAGGTGGTGGTGTGGTGGGTGGAGGGCTCGATGGAGGTGGTGAGGTGCTCGGTGGAGGACTCGATGAAGGTGGCGGTGGTGGCTGGCTGTACGATGGAGCTACTGTCGGGGGACTTGATGAAGGTGGTGATGTGGTAGGTGGAGGGCTCGACGGAGGTGGCGGCTGGTTATATGATGGAGCTACCGTCGGGGGACTAGATAAAGGTGGTGGTGTGGTGGGTGGAGGGCTCGATGGAGGTGGTGAGGTGCTCGGTGGAGGACTCGACGAAGGTGGTGGTGGTAGTTGGTTGTATGATGGTGGTACTGTCGGGGGACTAGATGGAGGTGGTGATGTGGTGGGTGGAGGGCTCGACGGAGGTGTTGGTGTGGTGGGTGGAGGGCTTGATGGAGGTGGTGATGTGGTGGGTGGAGGGTTTGACGGAGGTGGCGGCTGGTTATATGATGGAGCTACCGCCGGGGGACTAGATGAAGGTGGTGGTGTGGAGAGTGGAGGGCTCGATGGAGGCGGTGAGGTGCTCAGTGGAGGACTCGACGAAGGTGGCGGTGGTGGCTGGTTGTATGATGGAGGTACTGTCGGGGGACTAGACGGAGGTGGTGATGTGGTAGGTGGAGGGCTCGATGGAGGTGGTGAGGTGCTCGGTGGAGGACTCGATGAAGGTGGCGGTGGTGGCTGGCTGTACGATGGAGCTACTGTCGGGGGACTTGATGGAGGTGGTGATGTGGTGGGTGGAGGGCTCGACGGAGGTGGCGGCTGGTTATATGATGGAGCTACCGTCGGGGGACTAGATGAAGCTGGTTGTGTGGAGGGTGGAGGGCTCGATAGAGGCGGTGAGGTGCTCGGTGGAGGACTCGATGAAGGTGACGGTGGCTGTTGGCTATACGATGGAGCTACTGTCGGGGGACTTGATGGAGGTGGTGATGTGGTGGGTGGAGGGGTCGATGGAGGTGGTGGCTGGTTATATGATGGAGCTACCGTCGGGGGACTAGATGAAGGTGGTTGTGTGGAGGGTGGAGGGCTCGATAGAGGCGGTGAGGTGCTCGGTGGAGGATTCGATGAAGGTGGCGGTGGCGGTTGGCTATACGATGGAGCTACTGTCGGGGGACTTGTTGGAGGTGGTGATGTGGTGGGTGGAGGGCTCAACGGAGGTGGTGGCTGGTTGTATGATGGAGCTACCGTCGGGGGACTAGTCGAAGGTGGTGGTGTAGTGGGTGGAGGGCTCGATGGAGGTGGTGAGGTGCTCGGTGGAGGACTCGATGAAGGTGACGGTGGTGGCTGAACGGCTGATGATGGAGCGACTGTTGGGGGACTTGATGGAGGTGGTGATGTGGTGGGTGGAGGGCTCAACGGTGGTGGTGAGGAGCTAGGTGGTGGGCTAGATGAAGGTGGCGGCGGCGACTGGTTGTATGATGGAGGTACTGTTGGCGGGCTATATGGAGGTGGTGAGGTTGTAGGTGGAGTGCTTGATGGAGGTGGTGACGTGATGGGTGGAGGGCTTGATGGAGGTGGTGGCGGCGACTGGTTGTATGATGGAGCAACTGTTGGGGGACTAGATGGAGGTGGTGAGGTTGTTGGTGGAGAGCTCGATGACGGTGATGGTGGTGGCTGGTTATATGATGGGGCCTCCGTTGGCGGACTAGGCAACGGTGGCGACGGAGGTGGACTGTTATCTTGGTACGGTGGAGATGCATTAGGTGGACTAGACTCTGATGGTGATGGCGGTGGCGACATGGTTGGAGGAGACGATGATGGTGGCGGCTCGTAAGAGGGAGGTGCCGGCGAATCATTCGACGGTGAAGGTGACGGCTCTCCACCACCTTCGCAATCTTCATTCTTTCCCGGCCCTTTACCATCGCCATGGGGGTCCGGACCTTTCCCCGGCTTAGGACAATGCGGGTTCTTCACCGGCCCAACCCCATTGTTGCCCTGGTCACCCTTCCCCTCATTACCCTTGCCATCGGCTAGGGCTACATGGACACTGAGGGCTACTACGAGGAGGATGGGGAGAAGCACTACGAGCGTTCTCATGGCGAGAGAACGCCTACCGTAGGCAGCTACCACAACACAGGAGGTGAGTAGTTAGCTCCTTGTGATGAAGCATCAGCAGCACAATGCCATGTATTTATACTAGTTAGTTAGCAAGTAGCTAGAGCAGAAAACCTAGCTAGGATTCGCCTCGATCGATCAGTAGCTCGATCCAGATCATGGGAGCTGTGTCCTGCATCTGTTAGATTAATCCAAGGTCAGCTCTTACCAGTTACTGCATTATATTATCACTGTACTAGATTACATGCTCATGTCAGTGATAATTTGAGTTTCACTGGTATTAATTTGCGTTGACATTGATCAGCTTCTGCTAAATGCACGGTTCTCCGCGCACGTACGCGCATGGAGAGCATCTTGTCAGAGGAGGCATTGAGCCTTCTGCTAATTTGGAGTTGACTCCATCCAGAAGTAAACCTTGAACAAGATCTATCGATCTATACCTGGATTAATTAATTCTTAATGCTGTTGCAGCAGCAGCTTAATTGTGATGCAGCTAAGTACCATCGATCGTCACTGCATGATCATGATTCGATCGAGAGGTGACCTAGCTAATCGCCGTTTTCAGAAATTAAAAAAAGGAAGTGACAGAAAATTAAGCATGCGAGAACTAGCAATATTTACTCTCTAAGCTATGAGAGTTGAGCGTGTGAAAAAATTGTAAAAACTAAAAAAAATTGTTATATAATCGAGGTATGTAGGATTATACAATTTCCGTTCATCATAATATAATCATTTAACAGTAATTTGTGAACCTGTAGTTGAAAGTGTCAATTATTGAAGAACGAAGAAAGTAGTTCTGCTGCTGCCGCGGCAGTAGCTTAATTGTAATATGCAGCTGGCTAAGTACTATCATTGCATGATCACCATTAATTGTATGATCACACGATTCGATCGAGATTACCTAGTTAATTATTAATCGAAATTAATTAACATGGAAACGCCATTTTTAGAAAAAAAAGGAAGTGACAGATGAATTAAAGGCTGTTCAGGTTGCTGACATTTTTACCCATACCATTATTTGATAAAATTAACAGAGTTACGTGGGTACGTTTAGTTTGTTACTCCCTCCGTTTCACAATGTAAGTCATTCTTTATATGTCTAGATTTATTAACATCAATATAAATATGGGAAATGATAGAATGACTTATATTGTAAAACGGAGGAAGTACCAAATATTGGTAATGTGTATAGAATTTTGACAATATTATTAAGCTAATCCTATCAATATATTGGTAATGTTATCAATTTATTAAAATTTTGTCATTGCCAAATTTTAGTATGGTTCATTTCGACACCAATCTAAACAGAAGCTAAGCCTGTGCGAGATCCATCAGAAAGAAAAATGCAATAATCTTAATTAGCTGTGAGTCAGAGCGTGTGATATCGTAAAATAGCATGAATCATTGCACGGGAAACGATAATGGCCGGCCTAAGCCCTTGAAGAGGTCAAGTCGCCTCCACGTGGATGGCGGCAAGAATCACTTGGGCTTTGTAGCCATTTCTGCAGCTGAAATTATTATTATTATCATTACTATTATTATTACAGGATCTACATAGCTAATCGAACTGACTTTGTCAATGCTGACACTCACGTTACATATAATGGAGAGAGTGCTTACTTTGGAACCATGCAGAGAGAGAGAGAGAGATTTAATTGGCAAGAAATGGCAAACGAGTTCGATTTGCGAAACCAGCAGGTGTGTCGGCAACCCATGCTGGTTGGGGTTGGATGATCACATGCTCTCTCCTGAATCTCTGATTAACCAATGCAAAGAGAGTTAGATGTGTGCATTAACCACACACCGGTCGGTCTGTGAAAAAAAAAAAAAGAAAGTCCTCTTTCACAGTGCAATTGAAGCGAGATAAACTTGGTTCACAACAACGCCATGCCTAACTAAGCTAGAGTTGTGCCCAAAATGTAAGCACGAGGTAGCTGGTGTGCTGGTGGCACAGTGCACGGTATGTGCACTCAGCGGTACAAACCTTGGAAGTATTTCCAACCAAGATAAAATAAAAATAATAATAGAAAAAAAAAAGCTAAGCCGGAGTTTACTGCAAGGTATAGATCATGAGACTAGAAAAAACACTAGACAACCAAGCAGGAACTAAATTAATATCGAATGAGTGTGAGCGTGTCAAAAAAAATCAAAAACAGACCTTAAAGATTGAAACCACACACATCTGAGTATCTGACACTACACTAGCAAGTGCGCATATAGATCATGAGACTTGAACCACTAATCTAGATTATTTTTTTAATGTAATCCGCTACTCAAGAATTGATCAGCCTGGAATGACAGAAAACAAGCTTGTCTAGAAGAATGACATGAAATATGGTTTAAGACGTAGGTGAACAAGGTAACATGGTCAAAATTATAAGCAAGTTCATGTTAGTAAACCAGGAACCAAAAATTGTTTCAAGACTAATGCTAGTAAGCTTTTCAAGCGTTCATGAAAAATGAAAGAGAGCATTGGTTCAAGACTAATGGTAGTAAGCTTCTCAAGTGTTCTTCCAGAGTACCAGTCAAAAAAGAGAACATTGGTTTAGGACTCAATTACAAGGCAAAGCAATCGAGCAGCTAAACATGAAACTTGCCAAATGCAATTCATCCAACTATCGCTGCCTCTTCTACCAATTGGCAGCAGATTCCTTCCTACACGCCCATGCAGTTCATGAATTGCTGCTTTGCAGATTATGCAATTATTCCAATTATTTACTATAGATGACCTCTAACCTGTTACCACAGCGCATCTTTAGTTCCTAAAGAGATTCTGACATTCCAAATGGAAGTACCATATTAATGTTACGCTAACAAATATCTAACGAAGTTCAAAACAAACAATTCAATCAAATATAATCATGACAATTACGCTAGAGAATACTTGTTGCCTGCCCTAGCATCATTAACATCACCATATCTGGCGCAATAACATATCACAAATCGAACCTCTTCCAACAAACTTACCAAGCAACAGCTGAAAAAAAAACCATGCTTTGAAAAATATCGAACTTGTCTGAAGAAAATCTTGAAACCAAACCTTTGTCACTTAATAGAACACTTCACATATCAGCATCCACCAGTTACTTTGTGAAATTAGATGATTCCATGAGGCTCTAAAAACATATTGCGGCCTAAGCTTAAGATGATATAACCTTCAACAAAACAATAAGACAAATATAAAGAGACGAGGTTTCATAACAGATTACTGGATTGTTCAGCGGCAAGGTAAGAATTTGACCTGAATTTTACAAGAAAAACAGTGCAACAGGAATACCACAAAATCCCCATGATCCAAGTGTGACCTAAACTAATTTTCCTTTTACAACAGTGTCCACTAGCAAGAGGTCTTCCTTACCAGTTCAGTTAAATATATCATACGATAAAATATATTGCATTGAAGTCAGAAGATGTAAGAGCTACACAGATACTGAGAAACTTGAGCTATATAAGTTCATTGACTATCTGCACCTAGCTTTGAGCAACATTACTGATTTGTTGAGGATCCAGATTTTCAAACATAACAAAAATGGTACTACCTCTGTCCCATAATAATTGTATTTCTAGGATTTGAATTTGTCCCAAAATAATTGTCACAATAGAGTAATGGTCCCATTAATCACTTCCCATTCAAATTTCTTCCTATTTTACCCTCAACTATCCTTCCACTCTTACATATACATCATTTAATAAGTGGCATTATAGTCTTTCTTCTCAAATCTTAATATATGCTAAACAACCTAGAAATACAATTTATATGGGCCGGAGGTAGTACAATTGTAGCTCCATCTTTTTGTAGCAGAATCTTTTCTTCTCAGATGACATGAATAGACTTCAAAGAAAATCATTTTCTAACACAGATTTACCAACTGGGTGGTTTCTTTGTCACATCTCCTCTATTGAGGACAACTTATTTCCACTTTAAAAAAAAGAAAAGAAAATGATGCAAAACAAAGGAACTGCAAAGGGAAAAAAAAACATAAATGGGACAAGTATAGGCAAGCTTAACTCAAACTGTAGTTCCTCATCACATATGCAGGATCATAAACCAAATAACAACTAGATCGTTCAGCTACTCTAGAGGTCTCAGGATCCAACTTAAGTATTTTCCATAATAGCACCACCTATTCAAGAGTCAAGACCTCACTAAGAACTTGTGTTCCTACTAGATACCCAGCAGAAGATGGACGCAATGTCACCACAGAAACCTCCCAAAATATAACAATGATGCAACTAGCTGCCAACCAAGTGCCATTCAACCAAGCTCTCATTTCTCTCCTGTGCCTCCCCCTCCTTCCTCAACTCTGTATACTCGAGGGTACCCTTTCCTGAATCCTAACCCCTGCCAACAAACTATTGCAACTAAATGATGCCGCAGTAGAGGCGAATGATTCCACTTACTGTCAAGCGCAACCAATCACACCAAATGGTTTCCTTAATAATAGTAGACAACAAGGGCATATGTCAAGATGGTGTGTTATACTTGGTTTTGTACAGTAAGTCAGTAACTAGATAAGAAAAAATACATTAAAATTGTATTACCTTGCATAACTGTATGTGCAAACAATCTGATCACTAGAAAAATGATGAGATTAAATAAAATAAGATGTGCATTACTGCATTCCATGATATAAAATCACCCGAGCATTTTCCTTGAGTTAAAAGCCCACTTGCAAACTACCTTGCTAACTCAAAAAACGCATGCATGTAAACACATGCTTACAAGGAAACATGGCTACGCACTGACCACCCAACAATCATACATCACTGAGTGTTGGCATCTCAATATAATGAAATGCCCATCAATGTAATGATGATCGATAAGGGTGGGTTGGCACTATAAGGTAAAATGAGTGTCATAAACACTTGTAGTGCAGATCTCCAGAAGCTGAAGCAGTGCCAGGTTCTAAGCATAGCAATATGTCAAAAGTACAGGAACAAACATATACACAATTCTTCTCTAATTAAGCATAACAGGACAGTACATGACAAGCGGCTACCAATCGATCGTTTACATACTTTGCAGAAATTTTGGTAGCAGATGTAAACTGTAAGACAGTTGATGGCACGGTAGAATCATGTCTTATGCAGCAAAAAGAAGAGAAACAAACTATCTGCATAAACATGTTTTGCAGCTACCATTAGTCTGTCCCTATGAAAGTAAGAAAGCAGTACCAGACTTCATCTAGTATTCATTTAATCATCCTGTTTTGTGTCCCAGTCTTTCATCTTCTTACTTCCCTTTGGTTTGGCAATAGGAGCATTCATGCCTGCCATTTTTGCATTGTACTTTGCTCGCAAGGGCCCATTTGTAGCCCACCTGAAAATTCATCCAAAAGTAAATCAGGATCATGTTTCCTTGTTGATACAAAAAAGGAAACCATAGGAAATAACTCAAAAAGAAATGCATTGAGCTGTAGCAACCAACAAGATAAGAAAGGCCAAAACTTGATCCCGTTTATATATCAAAAGAAGCTCAAAATCCTAGAACAGGGTAAGTGGTCTTCTCATTGGGAGTATCTAAACGGTGATCTTTCTCTTTAGCCAACCAATATTTAATTGTTTAATGTGAAAAAACAACTACTAAATAATTGCAGGTAAGACAAAACTTTTTCTTAAAAGCAATATACCAGATTTAAAACAAAAATGTAGCAAGATAAGAGTACATACGGTGCATTCCAATCTGTAGTATCCTCATTAACAAGATGTGTCCACTTCGTTCTGCCACTCCGTCCGAAGTGCTTAACTTGCATAACCTTGGGCAAGATGCTCTTGTCCATCTTATCTTCACCAGTTGGTGCAGAGAAATCACGAGCGTAAATATCATCTTTACCAGCTGATTGGATAACATCATCAGCACCTTCCTGGAAGAAGGCACCCTTGTGGTAATACTTCTGCATAAACTTCCACTTCTGCTTGTTCTCACGAAGTGGCTTAGGATTCTTTCGCTCCCATTCTCGCCGCTCCTCCTCGGTCATATTCCGCACCTTCTCAATCTCCTCCTTCTCCTTCAACCTTGCATCTCTTTCTTCCCTGTCCCTCTTGATTCTAGCTATTTCTCGATTCTTCCATGACTCGTACTCCTCTGCTTCATTCAACTCATCATCTGTATCAACATCCTCAATGTTGGCCTCCTCATTGAGTGTCTTCTCAATATGCTCCTCCTTCCTGATTTCTTCCACCACAATCTGCCTAGTCTCGATTTTCCTAGCCTCCAGCCTCTTCTTGACTAGCTCCTCAAGCTGCCGCTCCTCCTCCTCCAGCCGCTCCCGCTCGGCAATGGTGTCCCGCTGTGACTTTGGTATGAAGACGGGCTTCACCATCGCCATGCCGGTCTGCTCATCCTCCGAGTCAGTCTCATACTCGGATTCCTCTGATTCCTCCTCTTCCTCTATGGGCTCCTCCTCCTCCTGAGGAAGCAACTCCTCCTGCTCCCTCAAGAGCTGCCGCGCCCTTATCCTCCTCCTCCTCTCCTCCTGCGCCTCCTCATCGTCCTCCTCCTCCAGCTCAGCCTCCTGCCTCTCGTTCTCCTCATCGACGGTAGACACAATCTCGGCCTGCCGAATCCTCCGGTGATCCGCCCTCAGCTCCTCCTTGTTCTCCGCGCGGGTCTGCGCGAGGCGGCGGAGGCGGCGATCATCCTTGACAGGCGGCGCGTCGCCGTCCTCATCCTTGGGGAACGCCTTGTCGAGAGAAACCTTATTGGTGGTCCGGAGATCGGCGTCGTCTTCGCCGTCGTCAGCCCACTCAGGCGCCTTCCCGGGCCAGTACCGCTTCACCTTGGTCTGGCCAATCTTCCCGCGGAGCTTGTCGCGCACCGCGATGGCGGCGTCGCTAACCCCGGCCGCCACCGACATGGCTGGTTACTGCCCCCCCTCCTCACCCTCACCTATCCTCCTCCCCCCCTGCCCGTTCCCTCGCTCAATCGAACACTGCAAACACGCAAAAATCCAACATCAACCCCCCATTTTCTATTGTCGAAAACTGCGATTAGTGCTATGATTAAGGCAAGGATACGAAGCTCCCGGATCCAGAAGAGAAGCTAGGGTTAAAGCGAATTCGAGAAAAGAAAAGGTAGGGTTAGGGTTAGCGCGAATCCGAGAGAAGGTTTGGGGGTAGGAAGGTGTGTGTGTGTGTGTGTGTGTGTGAGAGAGAGAGAGAGAGAGAGAGAGAGAGAGAGGATGCGCGCACGGGCGCTCACCTGGACGGCGAGGGTGCGGGCGGACGCCGGCGGCGGCGCGGCGGGCGAAGTCGCGGGGAGACGGGAGTGGAGGCCGAGGGGAAGGGGGCAGATCGACTAAACTAGTAGGGTGGGCTTCCCGTAGGCCATAGCGCGGCCCGGTCTGAATCGACTATGGCCCACTACTGTAAACCGACTATGTCTCGAAAAGGAATACAATAAAATCGTCATCAAATAAAATGAATTCAATTCGAAATTTCTTAGTTTGTGTAATATAAGAGCATTCCTAGCCGATATGCTGTCACGTCCTCCATCTAGAAAATAGTGCACTCACGCGGGAAGAAAATCGTGCTCTAGAAGATAAGCCGTCGTTGACTTCAAGCTTATCGTGTTCGATGTCCGAGAGAGAGAACTCTCTTCATGCCATATTGCAACTTCTTGCGTTCGAACCGAGCTCCCACCTCGAGCCGAATTGATGGCTCGCCCATCTCCATTGTTGTCGGCTGGATCTAGCCTGTAGGGTGGAGTAGTGAAGGTGGAGACTAAAGGTAAGTGCACATCCTGATCTGGAGATGGGGCTGGCAAAGACAAGCCCACGTTGCACGCAGCTTCTCTGTCCCATCACCCGTGCTGCCCATAGCTTCTCTGTTCTCACCGCCCACGACTTCTCCACCCTGCCACCCCACCGTTTGTAACTTCTCCCCACACGCATGTGTTTTTGTCCGCTCTGACCCTTGCCGCCCTCCCTCTGTCGTCGACCCTCTTCTCAGCCCTCCTTCGCCCTTCCTCTCATCCTTCCCTCCTGTGTAGCTCTCTCCTCTTAGTAGGCATAGAAAAGTGAGGAAGATAAATATGCAAATATAGTACGATGCGATTTGGAGAATGTAATATGAATGATACATTGGAATGAAGAGGGATATGATGGATCAAATTTGGATGAGTTGCTGGCAATTTTCCCTTCTCCTTATGCTATTTGCAACTTTAGAACATATCCTAGCTCATATTTCTTTCTCAATAATTTCAATTGTGATTACGATTCATTCGATAATAACCTTATTTGTTTGTGAACTTGGTGGATTACATGATTGGTCAGAAAAAGGAATTTCCTCTATAACATGATTCTTCATTTCTCGTTGGGCTTCTTTGGAATTTTACATTAAGTAACTAAGATGAAACCCAGCGCATTGTTGTGTGCACTTCTAGGTAACAATCAAACAAATAAGTGAGAATAATCTGCAATAACTATATTCAGTGGGTAATAAATAAGTTATAGTGGAGATTTATAGCAATCATAGGGAATAATAATTGCACACAATATGAACGTTGAGATCAAGCATGGGAGAGATCTAACGGCTCTTCTTGCGGCTTCACATATGTTGATCTTGTCGTTACAACTATATAGAAAGAAAAAAATATATGTCATTGATCCTCTTTTCATGGGCTCTATATATTCTTCCTATGATTCCCAAGATGCATAACTAATAGCTTTTCTAAAACAAAATAAAATAATGCATCATATCTTACATCCTATGTACTACTTGGAACCAAAAACTTTGACATGCATTGAGACACATCATCTAGAAAACAGTAGCATTTCGATCATACTCATGCTTTGATCTCAACCATTCATGTCGTGTGCATTTACAATTCACTTGGTATAGTTATTGCTATAGACCTCAATGTGTATTGAACCATTTCAACTAGAGAAGAAATAGCCATTGGATTCCTAGCAACGTTTATTACATAAGCATTCACGTTTCATGTACAATTGGAATTCCATATCAACTTTGTAGAGCTTAAGATATTATCATTATAGGTATTATGAGTACACAAGATTTACAAAAAAAATTCTTTCAATTTTATTCAAAGTGTTTACAAATTCCGTGCTACAATAATGTGCGGGATATATACTAATATACTTATAAAGTTAATCCCCACTAAATGTAGTTAACAATAATTGTCTCTTCTCTTATGAAACCACATCACTTTAATTCTTTTTGGCCTTTGGATGATTGATCAAGGTGCAAATTACCTCTTTTTGCAAAAGCCACACCATAGATTTGAAGTAATTATTCTGTTTGGATATTGACCAAAGGTGCAAGTTATGAAAAACACATGAATGAAATCATATAACAAGAAGGAATTATGCAACTCATATATAGTACTATTTTATCATGCAAATTTCCAGCAGCAATGCATGAGATTTTTGTCGACGTTTTAGATCATAACTATGGTACTTGCATGGTATGAGGATCATTGGTACCAGGGTATATGCGAGGTTGAGGTAAAAGAGGTAGAGACAAGGATTTTTATACATGTTCGGGCCCCTTCACAGGAAGGTAATAACCCTACTCCTGTTGGCCGAAGCTGGTATTGCTCTTATTCATCAAAATCACATAAGTACAATATTTGGGATAACTTATCTAGTCGTAGTCGACTTGGTGACATGGAACACCAACATGTAGTCAATGATAGGGTAGTCTTCCTCCTCGAATATGTACTCGGCGAGATCAGAGATAGCACTAGATCCCTCTTGTCGGCCTTTGATGGCACCAAATTGGGTCTGTCTAGGCTGATCTGATATCGATGTCTAGCGGCGTGTATTGGTGTCTATTCTGACTAAGCTTGTTGGTTTGTCTGGGGTTGTCCTCCCTTCCCTAGGGGGCCGGGTCTTGTATTTATATCCATAAATGTCCCCTTGTCCAAGCAGAACTAGGGAGATAAGTATGATACAATCCGAGTAGTCCTTGTAGTTTTCATGTAGAACTCTGCTTGCCCTTCCTTATCCGGAACTCCTTTTATATACGAGGTATGATTCTATATAGGACTTGGTATATGGTGGGCCCTACCGTGCTTAATCGACTACTATTAGGTATGTGCTATCCATAACCCTGACAAATTTCCTTTAGCAAAGAATGATAACTAGAACAATGAGAATTATAGTCGTCATCCTAAATATAGTGATTTGAACATAGGGCTAGGTATTTGGACAATAGTTTCACATTGAACAGCATAGCAATCCTTTTTAGTTAACATATAAGTTTGCACAAGTTAACATGCCGGACCAGGGTAATTTAGAAGGGGTTGTATTGATGCTGTTATGGCCTTATGAGGTGCTATGGAGTAAATAAAAATAGAGATAGGAACTTCTGCTAACTAAAGTAGTAGGGTGATTGAACTAGTTACACTGTTCTAAAAAAAAGAACTAGTTACACTGCATAGATACGATTTGGGTTGCTAATTTGTGGATTTGGTGCAATGTTGCTTGTCCTAGTCCAATCAGCAAGACTTTGCAAATTTATGTGGTCTTGAGTGAAAAGGATGGCTAAGCCCTATAGTCCAATGCGGAACTATGGTCAAAATATCTCACACTTGTAAAAACTAAGCACCACCACAAAACCTAGCACTGTTGCCACCACCCTCTGTTCACTCCCCCTCTTCCTCTCTGGCAAGATGCTGGTAAGAAAGGGGAGGGCATCTATCGCTCTAGCAGAACTAGTAGTTGCTTATGTTTCAACCCAAATAAAGTTTCTACTAGTTGCTTGTGTTTCAACCCAAATAAAGTTTCTATCTTTCCTCATCTTCTTCAATGGTAATGGTGATGGTGAAATCTTCTAGTGTTGGTTCCCTGGCCATCTTGCTTCGGTGATTTCATCTATAGGCGAGCTTGGCTATGGGATTTGTGTCCATGGCATCATCGTCCTTGTCCCAAAGGAGTTGATGGCGATGTTCCTTCTAGTAACGGTCCTTTGGCTCTCTCTTGCTCACTAGTAGTCTATCTGGCACTAGTAAGAGCCTGTGGGGCTCACCTGGCTCTCTCCGTCCCCACCTAGTTCAGGAGGGCATGCCACGTGATATGTCATGGGTCAACTAGGGGCTAGCCTTGGAACGTCCTCGATCACAGCCACACGTCAACCCTCGACCAGTGGTGTTGTGGTAGGCTGGGATCCACGCAGGTGTCCACATGTCTTTTTTTCCGGGCAAGAGCCATGCAGATGGTACCTGCTCGGGAAAAACCGCATGGTTGGTTTTGACACACCTATGTGACCCAGTAGGTTTGTGTCTTGATCTCATTTGACACATGATCCTCATATACTTCTCCTAGTGGGCCAAGGAAGCAAACTCAATGCCTTGGTTCCCATCCCACGTGCTATCAACGATGTGGGACCCCATATTTATGACGCTGATAAGGTTTTTTTTATCATAGTTTATTTCTCATCATTGGCTTTTAAATTACAAAAAACACAAAAACAACATTTTTTTATTTGCAAATTATTATTGTTGCTAATTAATATGTTGTTTTACGGCAGTTGTAGGACAAATGATCTAGCAGCCCTATATATAATCAAACTACGAAATCTTTCCTAGGTCAAAAAAGAAAGAACATTTTTTTTTAGAGAAGGGCCTCTACATCCAAATGGATATATGGAACCATTTAAATTGGAAATTTAGCCCCGCAATCAACCCAATCCGAAATTCGCTCTTATAGAGATTTGAACTCACGACGTTAGAGTACTACTCAGATCACTGCAAAAGAGAAATAACGTACAGAAATATAAATAGGAGTAGTAATCAATTGAGGGAACATTTTATTTGTCTTAGAGGAAGGAGCACTCGACTCCATGCCCTCTCCTCGAACGTTCGTTCGAAATGATTCTTGCCGGGCGCCAGATGTCCCCAAACGTTCGAAAAAACGAATCATGGCGGGCGCGGCCAGGGTGGGCACGCAGCTTGCCATGATGCCCAAGACGTCCACCCCAAGTATTCCCAGGAATGGATGTCAGGCACGTTGCCAAAGTGCTTGCGACCCCTGCAAACTTATTTCTGTCGGTTTAATCTCTCTCGCAGCTATAGAAGATATCCCCGGTTAACAGCTAGCTATAGCTTTGCTTCCCTCGATCCCTGAACCCCTCTCATCATTCCACACGCCTCCTAGTCCTACCTACGTGCTTGCATGACCACGCTTGGAGCAATTAACCATCGATTTAATTTAACTGTTGATCATAATAATATATCATAACCTGGAAAAAGAAATTATTTAATTCGTTTCAAACCGCTATATATATGTCCCAAATCTATCTAGTGCTTCAACACACACATCTCAGGGAGAGCAATCATTCATATAGATCGAGTTGTTAGCCATGGCGGCGAAGCTGCAGGGAGGAGGAGGAGGAGCCGCGGCGATGGCGGCGGTGGTGGTGGTGGTGGCGATGGTCGCCGGCGTGGCGTCCGGCGGCAACTTCTACGAGGAGTGCGACGCGACGTGGGAGCCGCAGAACTGCTGGTCGTCGGACAACGGCAAGAGCCTGTCGCTGGCGCTGGTCAGCAACTCCTCCGGCTCCATGATCCGCTCCAAGCGGCAGTTCGTCTACGGCTCCGTCTCCACCTCCGTCCAGCTCGTCCCCGGCAACTCCGCCGGCACCGTCACCACCTTCTACGTACGTACGCCAAAACCTGCGTTTCTGACGACGTACGCATCGATGGATGAATTGATTGATTGATATGCATGTGTGATCGATGGATGCAGACGTCGTCGCTGGGTGACAAGCACGACGAGATCGACTTCGAGTTCCTGGGCAACGAGACCGGCCAGCCCTACACCATCCACACCAACGTCTACGCCAACGGCGTCGGCGACAAGGAGATGCAGTTCAAGCCGTGGTTCGACCCCACCGACGGCTCCCACAACTACACCATCTCCTGGACCCCCTGCAGGATCGTGTAAGCACACACACCTACATTCTTAGCACATCGTTATAACTGATCGATACATGTAACTCAATATTAAAATAATGAATTAATGCAGGTGGTATATTGACGGGACGCCCATCAGGGTGTTCCGAAACTACCAGAGCAGCAACGGCGTGGCGTTCCCGACGTGGCAGCCAATGTACGCCTACTCGAGCATATGGGCGGCGGAAGACTGGGCCACGCAGAAGGGGAGGGTCAAGACGGACTGGAGCAAGGCGCCGTTCGTCGCCAACTACCACGGCATCGACCTCGACGTCTGCGAGTGCTACGGCGGCGACTGCGTCTACGGCTGCGCCGCCGCGTTCAGCCAGGGCGGCGGCTGCGCCGGCCAGCAGCTCACCGGCGGCGAGATGGGCCAGATGAAGTGGGTGCAGGACAACTTCAGGATCTACGACTACTGCGTCGACTACAAGCGGTTCAACGGCCAGATGGCGCCCGAGTGCAGCCTGCCACAATACTGAGTATACCGAAGGAAATTGCAATTGCAAAGTTTGCTATATATATGTGCAATCATCTTTTGAGAGATGTTCCCTTTTTTTTTTTGCTATAGTTTTCCCCTCTCTTTTTTTTTTTTTGGATATTAAGGGTTTGTGTCTTTGATCGGTGGTTATATATCTGAATCCAATAAGTTTTTGATCGAGCTATTTTTTGTATTCTTTTATATTGTTTTGATGCTTGTAATTAAATTATATTTTTTGGCATGTATATGTGCATGCCATGGTATATATAAACTATATGTTTGTCTGCAATACAGTTACATATTATATACTACCGCCGTTTTTTAAATAGATGACGCCGTTGACTTTTTCTCACATGTTTGACTATTTATCTTATTCAAAAAATTTACATAATTATAATTTATTTTGTTATGAGTTGTTTTATCATTTATAGTACTTTATGTGTGATTTATATATTATATATTTACAAAAAAAATTTGAATAAGACGAATAGTCAAACATGTGAGAAAAAGTCAACGGCATTATCTATTAAAAAACGGAGGGAGTATCTAAAAGAATTACATATCAATGTATCACTTTATTACATTTTGGATGCTATATGAGCTAGAGTTACCCTCCCAGTCATGTAGTGATGCTTGTGCGTCCACTTCTACCATGTAATTAATAAAAATCATATCTAATTTTTACACTCTCTCTATGTGTGTAAGTGTAGGCATATGTATTTGTAGTGTGTTTTAGAGATTTTCCCTTTAATTAACGAGCTAAAATTTGCCATGCTCTTTATGCAAAATTAAAGCCCAGAGTCATATTTTTCTCGATAGTATATTGAAGACTCAAAACAGTACTACCTCCATCCCATATTACTTGTCTTTTTGAGTTTTTGTTTGTCAATGTTTGATCATTTGTCTTATTTAAAAAATTTTGGAATTATTATTTATTTTGTTTGTCAATTGCTTTATTATTAAAAGTATTTTACATACGACTTATCTTTTCTATATTTGCACTAATTTTTCAAATAAAACGAATGGTCAAACGTTACAAATAAAAAGTCAAAAACGTCATCTATTATGGGACGGAGGGAGCATGTTAATACTCTTCAAATGATGTCTGATATATGGAGCCACAGTGACAAAATATGATCATCATTAGTAGTACTTCTCATCTACATTTTAAACAAAATCATATGGCCCAACGACCTATCTGTTCGTAGGACAACCATGAACCGTGCGTGCCTCCCGCAATTTAGGAGTGGATGTATAGAAAATCATTCATACCTGTTTGATCACTCTACTCAAGAGCCCCAGTGCCATTCACCGCTTAAAAACCAATTTTCATCGTACCAACCTTTTCTTTAGTGCGAGGATTAAAAAACTCAGGCTTGTAAAATGCATTTAAAGGATTCTAGTAACGAACCGCTAGCAAAAATCAATTTTCGCCGATGGTAAATTTAGGGGTCCCCTGAAGTCGCTGCTAGCGTAAATCAATTTCCACTAGTGGCTGATAGAGAGCATCCAACTAAGTTCCTCTCCCTACTCCCTCCAGCCTCCCTACCTCCATTGCACGTGACGATAGCACCAACGATGGTGACGATTGCAATGGTGACAAACTGCAACAAGATAAGAGAAGCGAATTCGGCGCCGATGGGCTCGGGAGGGGTGGATCCGTTGCCGGCGATCTCGGGAGTGGCAAATTCGCCGCCTGGGCCTCGGTTGTCATAAAGAGGAGGGGGCGATGGTGCTCGAGAACAATGGAGGAGTTGAATCCGGAGCTCGTCATATGGAGGTGTCGTCGGCGGGCGTGCACAGCCTCCTCGTGCCCTTCCTCCCTCCCTCTCCACCTCCCAGTCCTAGATACAGACGAGCTTCTCCCGCGGGATAAGGGGAGGGAGCAATGACGATGGAGGGAGAGGCCTCCAACTCTAGATCTAGTGGCACTGACCATTCCTCTCTCGAATCCACATAGTCCGTCGGCTTTCGTACCTGTTCGGTGATGGTGACAATCACAGCTTGGTGACGGGACGATGCCAACAAATCGGTGACTGCATCGGCGACCTCCACCCCTGCTAGGCTGCTCCTCTTCTCTCTAATCTTTCCCGTACATCTGGGATGAAATTGTGAATGGATTTTCTCCATTTCTTATTGATTATGGAATATCGTGATGAATTGTTCTCCCCATATTTGCTTGATTTGTGTTTGATACATGGAAATTGTGGATTCAGTCATGTGGGCATTTTTGAAAATTGTGGATTCAGTCATGTGGGCATTTTTGAAATATACTACTCCATCCGTCCCATTTTAAGTGCAGCCATGATTTTCCGTACAGAACTTTAACCGTCCGTCTTATTTGAAAACTTTTTTAAAAAATTAAAAAAAATAAGTCACGTATAAATTACTATTTATGTTTTATCATCTCATAACAATAAAAATACTAATTATGAAAAAATTTCAAATAAGACGGATGATCAAAGTTTGATACGGAAATTTATAGTTGCACTTAAAATAGGACGGAGGGAGTATTGATCAAACGCAAGCAACTTAAAGTGAAAAAAAAAACCAACAATTATTTTTCAACGGGCGAAGTATATTTGTTACTTTCTCTGTTTCTTTACTATCCTTTAGTCATTTAGGATTTCAACTACGTCAGTTTGAGAACGTAGGGAGGAAGTTTAGTAGAGGTGAAAGTTCAGGAGGATATAGTAGAATTGTTGAGTTAATTTCAGGAAACCCCATGTTTTTTTTTCAGTTACAGAAAACATTAACAACACCACATTACACATATGATGGCATTTGACAATTTGCTACCTAAATACATAAGATCTACCATGTACATTACAAATGGCATTTAGTTATACTACGTGATCTAAGCAGTAGTAGAGGCTTAGTACTAAATCGCTGAAATTAACAAGTCTAGTTTGACCTATAAGCATATCTCCCAACAAAGATCCTGCATACAGTTTTTATGGTACTTACAAAACAGGGCAACAACCGTTCATAAGATGATGATGGTGACAACCAATTAATTACTACTCCGGATAGTAGCTAAAAATAACATGCAGGCCTGTAATCTCAGGTTTATATATATGTCTCATTCGAACGAGACAGCCAACAACTCCAATCTGATTCATGTACCAATGGGCAGAGTGCCAATTGGAAACAGGCAGCTCAATTCAAGCATGCAGAGCACTAACCATGTCAAAACCAGATACTGACTGACTAGTTTAATTAAGAGGAACAAATCAAGACGCGTTTGCAAAACCAGGAGAAGATTGTACACAAAAGCATAATGCAGCTGGCAGCACTATGTACAAGTGTACATCGTGAAGAGAATTAACAATTATCAATAGCATCATGGGAGCCAAAAATCTTCTGTTGATTTTGACCGGGAATGATCAGCATGCACGCAGAGAAACATAGATTAATTCAGAGAGTTTCAGGGTTGGATAACAGTGTGTATATAAGCCCCCTGTCTCCCTCTGAATTTTTCATCCTGTTTTCTCATCAGCATTTCTCTCTTAACCTGTGACACTTCGTCTGAACTTTTTTTGCTTGAGCTTTTCTGCAACGAGAGGAGGGCGACGACGACGATGGGGAGGTTGAGTTTGCTCCTCGTGGTTTTCGCGACGGCGGCGGCGGCGGCGGTTGGGCTCGCCGGAGCCAGCTTCCGCGACGAGTGTGACATCCCGTGGGAGCCCCAGAACGCCAGGTTCACCGACGACGGCAATGGCCTCTCGCTCTCCCTCGTCAGCAACTACTCAGGTCACGTACACAAAACCTTTTTCAGATAGTTTAATTTATTCTGATGAATTACCTTCAATTGAAATTCGAGATTGATCAGCTGAGCAAATAATTAAGCGCGAAAATTTCTTTTGATACTATTATACCTGCTGCGATCGGCGATTAATTTCTTAATTTGTTACATAATTGTGCAGGCTGCATGCTGCGGACAAAGAAGCAGTTCATCTTCGGGAGCGTCTCCACTCTCATCCAACTTGTCCCCGGCAATTCGGCCGGCACCGTCACCACATACTACGTGCGTGTCCTTCATTGATCGACTTGTTCTTTCTCCATCGCAAAAATTAACCAATTGTTTTTTCCATTAATTATATGTTTTCTATCGATAATCGAGTTCAATCAGTCAATACATAAGTGCATCAGGGTATTCCCAACCCAATGACTAGGATGGTGTCCATAGCATTAAATAAGTTGCCACCTAGGATAAAAAAAATGATGTGCCAAGTGAATAAATGAGGAAAGAGAAGGAAACCATGTCATGAGACATGGTTTCTACACAACATCTAAGACATCATGTGAGATAAGTAGCATTAAATTGAAGTATGGAATAGTGGTTTTTGCATTGGAAGAGTAGTGTCTAGTACTAGTTTCTTGATGATGTGGAGTTTATGGAAACCATGTTAGTGTTATGGGTTGGGACTGCCCTCAGGGCATCGTACGTAAGGACTCGATTAATTACTCCGTTAGAGAAACTATCTTTTATCCTGAGCCCCAAAACATAATATGTCAGTTAGATTAAGAACTAGTATTAAAGATGCTTTAGCACCGATTCTAAAAAGTCCGAATCTCTAAAAACATCTTTAGTCCAAGTTCTTCCAACCGGTAGTAAAGATTCTCGATTTACAACTGGTCTCAACCGGTACTAAAGGGGGTTTTTAACCAGTATTAAAGATCGTTTCTCCAGTAATGATATGATTTTGATTATATGCATTTCAGACATCGTCGGTCGGAGACAACCACGATGAGATCGACTTCGAGTTCTTGGGCAACGAGACCGGCCAACCCTACACCATCCACACCAACATCTACGCCAATGGCGTCGGCGACAAGGAGATGCAGTTCAAGCCGTGGTTCAACCCCACCGACGGCTACCACAACTACACCGTCTCCTGGACCCCTTGCATGATTGTGTATGCACACAAGCTAGATTTTAATCTTTGTCTGGTTGTTGCATCAAACTCAAATAATGGTCATGATCTGGATGAGATGCAGGTGGTATATCGACGGGACACCCATCCGAGTGTTCCGCAACTATGAGAAAAGCAACGGCGTGGCATTCCCAACGAAGCGGCCAATGTATGGGTACTCGAGCATATGGGCAGCGGAGGATTGGGCAACACAGGGTGGCCGTGTGAAGGCTGACTGGTCCAAGGCACCTTTCGTCGCGAACTACCGTGGCCTCAACATCAACGTATGCGAGTGCTCTACTACCTCTGGTGGAGGCAACAGTTGTGCTGCAAAATGTGCTTCAACCTATAATAGCAAGTCATCAGCATGCCAGTTGAGTGATTCAGAGCTCGCACGGATGCGGAAAGTGCAGGATGAGTATAGGATCTACAACTATTGCGTTGATCCCAAGAGATACAACGGATCTGTACCGGTCGAGTGTAGCCTACCACAATACTAGTTTACCGGCTGCTAGGAATACTCGGATGGATATTTTTGTGATGGGTTCTAAGATTTATTTGATGATTTTTTCTATTCGTAAATCTTACATTATTTGCTCTTAAAACAACTTGTACTTGTATATTTACATATGTTATAGCATAAGCAATTACAAATACATAAGCAGATTGTTTATGTGCTACTCTAGATTTATGTTGTCTTCATCTTTTTGTCTTTCAGAAATTTGTTTTATATGCACCAAGAAGAAAAAATCTATCCTGATTGGTGGAGCTCCTATTTTTTCTTTAAAAAAAAAGAGTTACCCGATCCCTATGTAACTAAAAAAGAAATTGAATCCCTTATGTGCTATCGAGTTGAAAGTTAATTATGTTAGGTTATTGTCATCAGCTCAATTATGCACTACGATAAGTCTAAATCTTATCAGGATTTTAACGAAAAAATAATGCTACCTTATAAAGTACATGTCACTTTCTTGTTTCTTCCTTTTCCCACGCCCTTCCCATTCTCTCTTGACCACCAGATAATATAGGTCACTCGTCCTTTGCTCTCACAATCACTTCTCTTTTATCTCTGGTATTTAGTGCCTCAACTCTTAGAGCATCAAATTCGTCACCTCTACTTGACATCTTTTCACAAACGAGGACACTATTATATATTGCTGACAACATGTTGCCTACATGGCAACAATTGGTAAAAAGCTTGTGAGTTGCAATGGGTATGCAGAATGAGTTTTGTGCGAGCCAAAGCAACGTCGATGACAATGTTGGTGTTTGACATCATTTTAGCTAAGTTAATTGACTTGTGTAAGCAATGTGTATCATGAAGCCAATACTTACAGGACAAAAGAGGATAGCCTTAACTATGACAACCAATAGAATGAGAGGAGGGGTGTGTGACTCATATTTGGAGGTGAGAAAATAAATGGGAGGTATATATTGATATGGCGGTACTACCGCAAGCGATACAAATATTAGCGAGAGGAGGGAAGGAAGTGATTGGCCAACAAAAGTAAACAAAGAGTAGGACATACAAGACTAAGGGTGTGTTCTTTACCTTCTTTTCCCACTTCTTTTCCCTCGTTTTCCACACACACACACAGTTCTGAAATTGTTAAACGGTGCATTCTTTGAAAAAAATTATATAGGGAAGTTACTTTAATAATCTATTTTTAAGTTTATTTTAGTTAATACTTAACTAATCATGTGGTAGTGGATCGCTCTATTTTATGCATGGGAGGTGAAGTTCCTAACACTTCCACCTCCAAATATGGCCTAATGTGTATTGCAGGTAGCTATATGGATCATCTTAGCATGTCAAGAAAAAAAGGGCAAAGGGATATTTTTGTTATCCCACTTATCAATGTCCTCTTGTTACCACGAATGGAAATAATATAAGTCTTGGAATGGCTCAATGATACAAAAGAAACTCTCCATTTTTTTAAAAAGAAATTTCTATATTATCAGCTATAGTGTCAATGGCCATTATACCAAATACCATTTTGTATGCCATTTTCCCGCCTAAAGTGATCTGATTGATGGGCCAGTCTACTCAAAGCAATTTAGTTTCATAACTCTTTCTTCTAAATACATGTTCAATATATATCTAGAAATAGTCAAAGCTCTTTTATAAATATACTCGGGCCTATATGGTTGTTGCCTAATATTGTCACAACTCAACTTGTCATAAGTGTGATCAATAATTTGTTAGCCACAAGTATGACAATATTTGGCTAGAAAAATAAGTGTATGACATGCAAGCTCAAGGAGGAAAGTGTGGCTTGCCACAATTAAAACAAAAAACAAACAAACAAACACTAAGCTAATAAACTGTGACATGCCTAACATGTGATGTGGTAATATGTGGCATTCAACTAAACAACACAACTTCCCAACTTCTATTTTCTCGTTTTCCACACGTGCACTTTTCAAACTACTAAATGGTACATTTTTTAAAAAGTTTTTCTATAGAAAAGTTGCTTTAAAGAATCATATTGAATCCATTTTTCAAGTTTAAGTAGTCATGTGCTAATCCGTCGTTCCGTTTTATGTACAGGAGAGAAAAGGTTCCCAACCCTCAACGTTGAACGCAACCTAAGTAATTGATTTAGCTTTCTACCAGAGGGAGGCACTTTATGTAGTAAAGAGTTTTATGTATTAAGGAGAATTTTACTTTAAATTTGTAGTTGGCCATGTGTTTGGTCATAAATAATTTAAAGAATATTAAATTTATTTTCCTACCTTTTTTGAAAGTCAGCACATAGCTGTTCAAAAATTTGATTTGAATATTGAAAATAATCTCGCATGTCATTTCATGTATTTTTTGAATCAAATTAATTCCCATAAAATTTGTTTAACATGGTTGAGGCTAGCCTTGGAATAAAAACTCAAAAAGTACTGTAATTAGTAATCTGAATCTTAGTGCTTAACTCTTGAGGGACTCCATACCAATTTTTTCTCTAGTATTGCAAGTCATCAAATGAAACATGTAAGTCACACTATCTCTTGTGACAAACCAATAAACTAGAGAAAGATAACTCCTTATTTTGATATCCTTCATACATAACACTCTAACACTCCTTCTTGTACTGTTTTCTCATTTTTCACAATTGTTTTTGACTCGGAGAAAATAACACATGGTTGGCTATTTTTGCAAAAATCAAATCTTGAATAGACCCTCGCCCACCTGACACCTAGTTTTGTTTTTTAAATCCTCGTAGTTTCACATGAAATATAGTAAGAAGATAATTTCTCTTCTATGGGTAGCGCTATAAATGTGGAAAGTAGAGAGCTGTTTTTGCAAAACAGCATGCCCTCCAAAAAAAAACTCTTGCCTTTTCCCATCATCATCTTTTCTTCCATGAGCGGCATCCCCACCGTACGTGATCGTGCCTCGTGCCGGCTCCGGTGCCGCCCTCCTTCCATATTTTGTCACATTGTTGTTGCTCTTTCTCCGCCGGGTCCCCTCTTCCCTATCAAGCACGTCTCCATCTCCTTCCCCAATCCCCAACCCCTAGGTGAGGCAGCAAGAAACCCATAATGAAACCAACATTAGTATAGTAAAGGTGTTGTGATGGCTATCATATCTGTTACGACCACGACAATGACAGCTAAGAGCTGCAGCAACCAGATCAACCGCCGCTTGCAACCGTAAGTATGTAACAAGTAGTTGTGAGCAACTCCTAAATTTACAAGCTATAATATTATCTAATAATAACATGGCACGCCATTTTTCATATCACCGCAAAAGAGTTCTTTCATTGCCTTAAATTGTTATTTGTTGAAAAACATTTTTCCTACTACTGTAACTCTTCCCATCTTTCTTTCTCGTAATAAACGTGGAGAGGAGTAATGGTTGACGAGGTTGACGCTAAGAGCAGGTACAATATCAGACTATAAGCCAGCTATAAACACATATCGAGGATATTAAAGTAGAGAGAGATGAGCAACGGGCTACAGATTTGTAGCCAGTAGTACGGACTCTAAGATGCAACGTGTGTATGACAGGTGGGACCAGATATTAGAACTGTAGTATATATTTATAGGTAACTATTGTATGAATTGGCTATTGAATCGACTATAGATGATTTAAAGCTAGTAGTTGGTTATACTATTAAACTTGCTCTAATTTTACAACTCTCTGTTTTATTATCTGCCTGTTTTCTTTTTCTCTTTTTTAGGGGAGCTTCTAACTGCTGTAGCTTCTCTTAGAATCAGAAGCTCCCCAAAACAGTTCAACTTTTAGTCTAGATTCTGAGAAGCTATAGTTATAGAATCCAGAAAATGAACTGGAAGCCAGAAGTTGGGAAGCCCAGATTTTTCAGAAAATGAACTTAAAGTCAGAAGTTGGGAAACCCAGTTTTTCCAGATTCTCAAGAGCCGCTTCTAATACCTTAAACTCCCCAAATAAGCCATTAGCAAACTCGTCTCTATCTTCAAAACCTGATCCCAGCCCTGATACTAGAGGAAAGAAACACGTTGTTTCCAAATTGGAACCCCGGAAGAACAACCATAAATAAGCAAATCAATAATCCCTTCCCTTGGTCCCCTGTCTATCTACCCAAGTACTCAGTCGGCGCAACGCAACACAGTCAGAGTGATCGCCAGTGGGGAAGGCTACCAGCAGCAATCCAATCTAATCCACCTCCACTCCCCCGCCGCCGCCGCACCTGGACTGCCCGGATCCGCCGCCGCCGCCGCCGCCTCCTCTGGGGTTGATTGATGGCCACGCCGTTCCACAGCCCGCCCTGCCCAACAGCCGAGTTTCTCCTCCACCGTCTCTAGAAGCTTCACCCCCCCACGTCGCCGCTTCCCAAACCCTAGCCTAGCGCCTCGTCGAGGGTGAGAAGGAGGGAGGGGCATGGATAGGATCGTCGGGGCAAAGTACAAGCTGGGCCGCAAGATCGGGAGCGGCTCCTTCGGGGAGATCTACCTCGGTTCGATCTCTCTTCCTCTTACCCCTATCCCTCCTCCTCCTCCTCCTGCTTTTCCCCCTTCTTCGATTCGGTTCTCGGATCTGATGTGGTTTTTTGCTTTCTTCCTCTTCTCCTGCAGCCACGCACGTCGACACGTACGAGATAGTCGCCGTCAAGATTGTAAGCTCTCTTCCTCCTCCTTCGCTAATGTTAGATTACTTGTTGCGGAAATTAGGTTTTGGGCTGATTTCATCGTTTTGATAGTTTAACTCGCAGTGTGCCGTGCATGTGTGTTCTATAAAACCCAGAATAAAATGTTAGGTTACAACTTAATTCGCTGTTGATGTTGGTGAGTTGGAATTGTGTAGTAATCCTTTCTGTTTGGAAATCACTGGTTTATGCTGAAATGGTATACATTTTTTGTGGGAGTGAAACTGCATGGCCTGTAGTCAGTGCCGGAGCCAGGATTAGGACAGGAAAAGAGAATATGTGTGTGTGGGTGGGTGGGTCGCAAACAACAATGGCAATAGAACATGAAATGGTAACTAGCAGCTAAAGAATGTCCCGCTCTCTGTTACTGTGAACACATTTCCACGAAGTAGTAGATGCAGTCTGCAATGGTGGATGTGTTCAAATTTGCCCGCCAATAGTGAATGTATCTCCCAATGAGGAATGCTATTATGCTTCGTTTCGACGAGACATGCTAAAGCTAATATTCAACTAATGATCCCATGTTTGTAAGCTACTGCTGTATTTATGTTTTTTCTGTAGTCATTTATGTTTTACTGTAGCTTCAAACCAAGCAGTGGCAATAAACCATATGCTTACATTAATCACATAATTAGGCACTAGGTGCCCAAGAAAATAAATTTCTTGAGGGGGGTGTGCCATTGCTCTAGTTCAGCCCCTGCCTGTAGCTACAAAAATTTCAAGTGGATATCATGGAACAGAGTATGGTTTCCTACACAACTGTGCTATGTGCCCATTAGTATTGCTCATTGAAGAAAAGTCAAAACGGTGCATGATAGCAGGTCTCAATTTATCTTTTGCACCTACTATCCACTTTCACTTGTGGGTGTCTTTTCTAGATTGTGAGTAGCTAGATGTTTGGTGTGCTGCTGTGAAGTATGCGAGTTCAGAGGAGGAGCGCTTTGCGTTATAGGAGGAAACTATTGTGCCTCATTTGGTTCTTAAACAGACTTGTGAACACCTAGTTGGTGTCTTAGTTGTATTTGACACAAAGAATTGAAAACATTCTTTATATTTTGAAATTCGAATTCAATTCAAATGCTAATTTTCAATATTTATTTTATCTAAAATTTATTTTTAAAAGGGAAAAATGCTTTACTTTGTCTTTCCAACACATGTAATTTTATCCTAGTTGAAGATGCTAGACGTTTAGCATTCTATCCTTGCATTGGAAATTTCTTCTTAAGACGTTCAATTTCACGACTGACTATTCCAAGAAATAATAAGTGAAATAAAACTTTTAAAGATCTCATTTTGTTTGGTTTTGGATTGAACTTGTCGTGAAACTCTTGTAAACAGTGTTTTATTGTATATTATGCTTTAGTGATGTACCTTTTCTGCTTTAAGTTTCTCTCTTTTCTTATTTTCATATAATATATTTACATTGTATCGAATTAGATGGTAATTCGCATATTTATGTAGTATAAGGCCTCTGATATATCTTCAATATGATATAGTTTCTTTTGCCATGTCACTGCAACAACCATTATTTAAGAGGACATTCGAACTGTTTATCCATTTTATTGTGCTGATGTATACTGCAACTGGTTATATTCAGGAAAGCAGCAAAACAAATCATCCCCAGTTGCTTTATGAGGCCAAGCTGTATAATGCTCTTCAGGGAGGGAGTATGTGTTTGGTCTTTAAATGGTTCTATTTTCTCATTTTTTTGTACCAGAGCTAACCCAAATCCTTCATACCTGTGAATTCATGTAGCTGGAATTGCAAACATAAAATGGTGTGGCATCGATGGTGAGGACAATGTGCTTGTTATTGATTTGCTGGGGCCAAGCCTTGAGGATCTATTTGTTTATTGTGGTCGAAGATTCTCGCTAAAGACGGTCTTGATGTTAGCGGATCAGATGGTAATGATAGAATTGGCTTCAATCTTTCATTGTTCTGTTTGCAAATGGAGATGTAACTATGGAAGCTAATGTCTCTTTTGTGAAAAATATGGCTATTGCTTGTTGATACTACTTTTAGTTAACACACTATAGGCACTAGAACATTTTAGAACATTTTTTAGAAACTAGCACCAAAGGTGATAGAGGGGTTTTAGAACATTTTTTTTTAATTCTACTGTTAATAACGTAACTTCACGTACACGATATACCTGTACCAGGATTCCATATTGCTTGCAACATACCTTTTTTTCTTGAATTTTGTAACACAAATTTAATTATCCGGTAGTTTTTCTTTGATGGTTTGTTCTATTTCTTGCACTCTTATCAGCAACTTCAAAAATTTGCCTGAAACTTTTTTGCTGGATAATTTTGTATACTGATTTCTATGGACTTACCTATACAACCTGCCGAACCATGTTTTTTCTTTTTCTTTACCGATCCATTAATTGATTTCTCATTTAATCATGAAGATAACAAGAGTAGAATTCATGCATTCCAAGGGATATTTGCACAGAGATATCAAGCCTGATAACTTCCTCATGGGCCTTGGTCGTAAAGCTAACCAGGTGTGTAACAAGTGGCTGTTTGTACATATATGTTGTGATTATGCGCTGTAATTGTTTTGCCATCTAACTCTCAGGTCTACATTATTGACTTTGGGCTTGCAAAGAGGTACCGTGACGCAACTACTAATCGCCACATACCTTATAGGTGAGCAAGTAGTTAACCCCACATTTATTTTTTCTTTTGTTATTTTTCGCTATACATTAATTTAATCTTCTACTTTCTGGTGTAACATGTGTTGTGTGAGTGTCGTTAACCCACTTGCCATTTTTACAGGGAAAATAAAAACTTGACCGGCACAGCTCGATATGCAAGTTGCAACACTCATCTTGGCATTGGTGAGAAATATAACAATTCTATTTATGTGATGTCATAAGTCATAACTTTAGATGCTGTAATCATGAATCGTGATAATTGTACTGTTTGATTATTTGTCGTGAAATTCCACTTAAATAAAGCGAAGTTATTATTCTATTACTTTCCTTTTACATCAATTACTAAACTTAGTTTTGCTATCCCTTGCCAGAGCAAAGCCGAAGAGATGATTTGGAATCCATTGGTTATGTTCTTCTGTATTTTCTCAGGGGAAGGTAGTATTCTTCAGTGTTAATAAGCTATTCAGACTATATTTTTCCTTCTCGTTGTGGCAGAATAATTTATGATTGTAAGATAATATCTGTAACTGCAGCATGACCATTGTTAACAAAAAGGTAGTTATATCCTCTTAACATTAATAAGCCAGCTAGATTTAGTCTTGAATTTGCCATGTGCTATTGTGCTTGTATTATCCATAGATTTTTGTTTCTCTCTCTAAACTAACTATGCATTTTGTCCAGTCTTCCTTGGCAGGGTTTAAAAGCTGCCACAAAGAAGCAGAAATACGATAAAATAAGTGAGAAAAAGCTCGCAACACCCATCGAGGTTGTTTAAGTTTGCATGCTTTAATTTATGTAAATTATTCACACCTTTTTGTTTCGTTGATGTGATTGCTTATGGAGTTGTTGGTGCAGGTTTTATGTAAATCCCATCCCGTTGAATTTGCTTCTTATTTTCATTATTGCCATTCATTGACATTCGATCAACGGCCGGATTATGGATTTTTGAGAAGGCTCTTTAGAGATTTGGCTGACCGTGAAGGTATAGCATCAGAAGCACTAGTGGTACATCTCCCATTATCTTATGTTACATGAACTTAATATCTTGTTCAATAATTTGGCCACCAGGTTATCAGTATGATCATGTTTTTGATTGGACACTGTTGAAGTGCAAACAATCCCAAAAAGCAAAGGCTCAACAAGTATGTTTCAGTGATTGCGATCTTGCTTCTTTTCACATAATCGTGATCGTTCTTATTTTTTAATTTTTTTTAAAATTTGAACAATTGTCAGAAATTTATGCATTTTAAATGGGTTAATTGGATCCCAGATTGATGTGCTTAATGGAATGTCTGTGATTTCTCCTAGATTGATTTTTCACTTATAATCAGTTTCTATTTGTGATCTCTATCTTAGCACCTTTTCTGATCTATCTCTCAATCTCTTCATTGACAGCAAGATCCAGGTGTAAGTAGCCGGGCGGTTCCAACGAATATTGAGAAGCACCAAGGTAGCAGATTGCACGAAATTCTTAGTATCAATAGATGCATGGTATTCCTTTAATACTGTGGCTTTTGTAACTTAGTCATGGTTGTCACCTGATTACTTTCAGTTAGTGTGTCACGCCCAACGGAAGCTTCTGGTCAGCTTGAAGCAGAGCAACGCCCAGCAATTAGAATGCAATTCAAATCTACTGCTGAAAACAGTCGTTCAAGTAATCGGCATACTGACAAATTGGTAAGTTCTTCCTATTATTTGATGAGGAAATTTTCCTAACTAAAATAATGTTCGACTTAATTTACTGTAAATAAATTTGAATGCTAATGAAATTTCAGAGTGTTATTAAGATCTTACATGCTCCCATTTTTTTAACCTGATAGGAATAGAACTTTACACATGAATGTTAAGGTGCCCTTTGTTTGGTTATATAATCTTGTCATATTTCTCTGCAGAGAGTTGGTACTAGCACTGAAAATGTCTTGTTGCAATCCACATCATTTGGTCATGCTGATGCTCCAAGGAGGAATATAGCACTTTCAAAAACTCAGGGCCTCGTTGATTCCAATGCTCATGGAACTAACAATCCAGGGCCTTCTACTCACCTTTAGCGTCTGGATCAGTTCATGAGAGCATATTGGTCCATGCAGACCACCATTGGTGCGACTTCTTTCAATTCTATGATGTCCTTACACCTTCTTTATGTAGATGTTATGGACAATTGTGTGGTGCTTTTGGGTAATTTTCTTCTGCTTGACCTTACGGAATCTTTGCTTTCCCTACAAAATAAGTGTGTAGAGATGGTATGGTTTCATCCTGGTAACTGTAGGCATGCATGATTAGAGTTGGAATCCACCATGTTGTCGCTGTCATTGCTAGACCCTCTTATGAGTTATGAGCAAGTTTTCAAAATGTGAGTGAGAAGATAATGTGTTGCTGTGACAAATTCTCCTTGAACACACTTTCTTGATTGTTTAAACAATGCAGGTGGTATCAGAAGCAAAGTTTGTGGAAGCCTAGAAAAATATTAGGTAAAATAAAATGGGAAATACATGTATACCTAGTTGTATGTTGGCTCTAGGCATGTGCCTTATTTGACAATAATAATAGTTCAGGCGTTTAAAAATGTAAGTGGTCACCTTTTAAGAGATACCGTTTGGTCCATATGGTATTTAGCAATCATTGCATTTTCAGTGTCTCTGTAACCTATTTTGGTGATGCCAATATGGCCACTCTTACCTATGTTTCTCCTGCATTGCCTAGTGACCTTTTTTGCTGCTATACTTGTAGGTCACTGTATATGACTTCGGGAGAGAATCCAGAGCAAAGCTGTATGCCCTCAAATGTTTTGGTGCATGAAGCCGTTGCCAAAAATTGCTGTCAGGCTTTTAAGGTGTCCTCTGTATTGATTGAGGTGATTACTACCTAACAGAAACAGTGGTTAGGTGTGCTGTTAGCCTGTTACTGATCTTTTAGCGTGCAGTGGTCAAGAAGTTCACTTTTCCATATTATGTGGATAATATATGGAAGCTTAGGAATGTCAGTACCCTCTTTTGTGTTCTACATGTGTGAATGCATTGTAACGTTTTACCTGGGCTCATTTATTCAGGGTTCTTTGCCAATTAAATTTTTAACGATGCTATATTGATTGCTAAAAGAGATCTTGGAGGCTCATTGGAACAGCTTTAGCCATAATTAGGGATCAGCGCCAGTGCGATAATGGAACTTCCACTCATCATCTAATTGTGGGATCTCCATCTGACTTTCAGTTGTAAGTTGACTGGAGATGGATGCTATTTGTTCTATTGTACTATTAAGTAACTGCAATAGAATTTCTCACTGAAATATTTTCTCCCTCACCAGATGTCAGTTTGCTGCTGTCAATCCGCCAGCCAAAATTGAGATCTTATTCAGCTTGGATGGGCTTGCAGTCTCTAATGAGTTTGGCATCATATCCATCCTATCAAAGATTATGAGGAGCTTTCTCCGAAGTATTTATGATTTGGTTAGCATGGCATACTTCATTTTCATCTTGACTTGTCAACATCAATATTCCTAAGCAAATGGTTTGCTTCCTGTGAAAAATGGCAGAGCAAATTCAGGGCCATTTGGACTTTCAAGTGCAACTCTACTGTGGCTTATGATGCAGATCACTCTTTGAATCTATGAGAGCAAGAAACCTGGTGGTTTTGTTTCACAGAGGTAAATTGGTTGTCATTTGTGCCATGTGAGCTGTTGACACTTGGCGCAACATGGCTTGGCTGGTGTGTGTTCTGCTAGATGATTTCTACTCTGATGTGTAATGGAAGAGCTCTCGTGTCATAATTTGTATAGAATCAATATTTCATTATTCTAATATTTATAAAGACATAGATCCAAATGAAAGCGGGGTTTTTGGCATGGAGCTTCAACTTGTTTGAGTTAAAAGGAATGAAATCGATTGCTTATACCATTCTGAAGAATCAGACCTTCAGCTACCCTATTGTCGGAAACTTTGTGCTTTATCTGTTTGTTGATATCGCAAAAGGTTCATTTGAATGTACTGTGCACCATACGTTTGATGGTTTGAGTGGCTCGGGCATTACTTCTGGGTGTAAAGCCAAATTGCTTATGTGTGTTAATGTAATTTGATGTTATGCTCATTCCTTCTGGGATTTTAAGTTGTCATAACCTCGTGGTAAGTGGAGTAGGGTCTGTTTCATTCTTGGATTTGGAATGCATCAACTTGTTCATTGCTTTGAACAGTTTATTTTCAGATTAAGCTTCAAACTTGGAACAGATCAGGTAGCTAGGTCCTGTTATCTATTCATCTAAGCTATGTTTTGTACTCTTCCCGGTCGTCACGGGGTCGAAACCTCATGCTCTGTTATTTATTCAGACACCAAAAATTCTTGTCATGGAGTTCGAGCTCATTTACAGTGATTGCAACAAATTTATCTCTGGTCACGAGTCATTCAACAAACAGAACTGGCACCCAGTTTCTGAACAAGTTTTACTCCAGTTCCTTTGCAAAGTCAATGTTATCGACAAACACCTGCCATGACAAGAGAAGAGTGAGCAAATGTTTCTACTGATGACCAGCAGAAGAAAGCACTTTGAAACATTTGGCTGATTGAAGCATATGATCCGATACCGATTTCCAGCCATCAGGGTCCAGGATGGACGTGATCTTGGTGTTGATCCCCGGCAATGGCCCCGGCTCCCGCACCACCTGCCCTCCGAACAGCTTCACCACCTCCGCCGTCTTGTAGACATCGTCGGTTCCGATCGCGATCTGCGTGAGCATGGCGCGATCGCGACGTCATGCCAGTTCAGCTCTAGAAACCATTGATGGGGTGAATGGAAGAAAGGAGATCCATGATAGATGGAGTGTTCACCTGGGCATATGCATTCCCCTTGTCATATTCAGTGACACCATAGTTGTATGTCAGCTCCAGCACAGCATTCTTGTCTTCAGGACCATACCCCATCATTGCCACTGTGTACTGCACAAGCACTTGAAAATGTCACCACATTGTACATGAATGGTCCCCCAAATGAAGTTCTTTTTTTTTTTCTGCAGATTGATCACCTTGTATTCAGGGTTATCTCTCTTCCTTAGCAGCTCCATGCCACAGGCCTGCAAGATGGATCATCCAATCCAATGCTATGAGAATCATCAAGGCAGGATAAGCTCCGAAATTGCGCGGGTTCTTATTTCTTTTCGGTTTTGGATTCGAACCTTCTCATAGAAGCTTATGGCCCGATCAAGATCACCTACACGGAGCATCACCTGGCACAGGGGCTCTGGAGTCCCTGGCCTCTCAAGGATCTCAAACTTGTAGCCATCTGGGTCCTCGACGAAGGCGATCACCGTCTTGCCGCCCTTGACAGGGCCGGGCTCCCTGGTCACCTTCCCTCCTTTCGCCCTTATCAGCTCCACCGTCTTCGCCACCTGCCATGATCAATTCCAAGAACCCCAAACACAATTGAGCCAAACTTTCAACCAACCATCAGACCAAGCAAGTGATGATCAATCACACTTGCGATCGATCGCAATTGTCGAGAGCTGAAATTACATCGTCGACGGCGATGCCAAAGTGACCGAAACCCGCCCCGATGTCATACTTGTCGACGCCATAGTCTGCGCCATATGCGAGAGGTGAGACCAAAGGAGGAGGAGGAGGAACATATCAGTCATATGAGAGAATGAACAATGTGCAATGCAAAATTATGCAATGGGAGGAGTGGAGTAGCGGTTTTAACTGTAGGTGAGCTCGACGACGAAGTGGTTGTCCTCCGCGCCATAGCCGAGGAAGGCGTTGGTGTACTTCTCCTCCGGGATGTCGCGCTTCCTCAGCAGCTTCATCCCAAGGCACTCCGTGTAGAACCTATGCAGCAGCAGCAGCAGAAGATCAATCAATTGAGGAAAAATGTCAGATTGTGTGTTTGATTTTCACTTCTCAGTAAGAGATTGTATCCGTGAAGGTGATGAGGTTTGTCTACTTGATTGTTCTGTCGATGTCGCCGACGCGGTAGACGACGTGGAGCAGCCGCCGGTTGTCGCTCTTGGCCCAGGCGAAGGCCTCCTTGCTGCCGAAGGCCGCCGCCGCCGTGGCCGCCTGCGCGGCGTCCGGCGGCGAGGCCCGGAGCTTGGGCGCGGCGCTCGCGCCCCGGCTCAGCCTCACCGGCTCCGGCTGCAGCGCTGCAGTCCATCCAAGAAGACGTACAGCTGACCGATCGAACCGACTGAATTTGCTTGGAGAGGAGGAATCAGCCGGGGGTCGATAGGGGGGCTCACCTGCGGCGGCGGTGGAGAGGAGCAGCGACCTCCGCGGGACGGCCGGCGAGGCGCAGGCGGCGACGGCGGCGGCGCGGCCGGCGGCCATGGGGAGAGCTCTCATTGTGCGGTGCGGTGCGGGCGGTGAAGCTTTGGTCGGGGCGGTTGGTTGGTGTTGCCGCTGATGCTATCCTTAATTCCTGGCTGCTTTGCTCCTTCCTTTCGCGCCACATTTCCTTTTTTATTTTCCCGCGTTTTAGATGTAACCGTTGAGAAACAGGTGGCACATCAACATATTCACGTTCCCTGTGCAGCTATGGTTTTGGAGCACCACCAACAGAGTACGTGTCTTAAATCCTCTAACTGAATGACTTTAGCGTCACCGATATGCAGGTTTATAGTAAAGTGAATTTATATATGTCAGTGATGACTTAAATGGAAGAATTAGCGTTCCTCTCGATGGATTGTGGAAACCATGAAAGGTTTGATGAAAAATTTGCCACCTCCGCCAAAAATCATCCCAAATGTGATACAAACACCAATAATGGCGGAGCAGGTGGCTGTTTAACTAATAGGGCTTGAGTGCTTGACAACGATCAAACAATCAATTGTTAAGGACATTGACAGACTTGTAGTGGTGGCAGCAACCACAGAGCCCTAGCAGTTTCCCAACCAGGCAATCTCTGCCTCTGTCGATTATAGAAATCGGTAATAATAAAATAGTTAACACACGAGACCTAAACCTAAAGTATATGGATATGCATAGGGACAGAATTTAGACAAATTCAGGTTGAGAGGTAATACCCTACTCCTATTTGATAATTATATCCATCGGGTGTAGTATTGATCTGACGATCTAACTGTGACATATCTCGCCATCTATGGCTATGCCCTTAGATTCTTATTTGAGAATTATATCTGTCGGGTGTAGTATTCATCTGATGATCTGTTGTGGTTTATCTCGCCATCTATCGTTATGTCCTTAGATTGTTCCCTGCTCACCTTATATAGGTTGGGGGTAGGGTTACAAAAAGAAAACCTAATCGGACATGGCATTAGTTTTCTAGTCTATTATATGGTAGTACCTGGTTGGGAAAATAGGTACCGCCATCGAATACAAGACAAAATTGTGACCGAGTCATAAATTTTGGCCAAAAACGTCACATCAAATGTTTAGACACATAGATGAGGCATTAAATGTGGGAAAAAAACCAATTGTACAGTTTGCATATAAATTGTGAGACGAATCTTTTGAGCCTAGTTACGTCATAATTTGACAATATGATGCTACAGTAAAAATTTGCTAATTACAGATTAATTAGGCTTAATAAATTCGTCTCGCAGTTTACATGCGGAGTCTGTAATTTGTTTTGTTATTAGTCTACGTTTAATACTTCAAATGTGTATCTATATACTTTAAAAACTTTACACCAAATAACTAAACACACCCTCTATTACATAGGGTGTGTTTAGTTCACGTTAAAATTGGAAGTTTGGTATAAATTGGAACGATGTTACGGAAAAGTGGGAAGTTTGTGTGTGTAGAAAAGTTTTGATGTGATGGAAAAGTTGAAAGTTTAAAGAAAAAATTTGGAACTAAACTCGGCCATAATATATAGATCCGGCTCACCTCCTATCTCTAGTTAAATATGGAGGCTGTAGTTAAATATGAAGGCTGTGTGTACCGGTACCAACTTTCTCCACATCCATGTTAGGAACCCACTACTTCCAACTCAACAACAAGCATCCACCATAGAAGCAACAACTGTTTTGGGGACAAGAGAAGAAGAAGCTATGGAATACAAGTGCTGGAAACTTCTAGAACCGACGGGGGAAGGCTGGAGATCGGAGGGGAGGTAGGGGAGAGAGATCGACGAGGGTGCCCACCGGCTGCCCAAGTCGCCGCCGCCGCCGGGAGCTTCAGCTCCGCCAAGTCCAAATGATCTTTCGATGCCCCCTGGTGTTGCCGACGCTGCTGCTTGTATGCTGCTCCTTGTATGCTGCTCCCTTCCGTTTGCTTGGGCCTCATGGCGATGGGCTGACCAGCCCGTGTGTGGCCCACCCGGGATCCTGACAATCCCCTCTTCTTGAAATTCGGCTTGTCCCCAAGCCGATGGAATACACCTCCCGGATCCCATGGTTGCTCCAAATATTTGGTGTTAGACAATGAACCATCATTGAAGAAGAATAGAGAAAGTAGATTTAGCTTGAATAACTGCTTACTCCATGTTAATTACTCCTGGGTGATGCATGACAATGGCACTGTTACGAATTGCTTGCCAACATTGATTCCCAACAATTTGATATGCTGCAAACAGTGACAACCTCGCTTGATCAACACCACTGTAGGAACTAACCCAAAAGTATATTTCTCATCATGAATTGAATTAGTGTCTGCTTCCATTCCTTTCATCCTTTTGTAACCTTTTTCTTCAGCAATCACATATAGGAAATCTCTTTCAACATTCAAACCAATGTAATTTGATTCCAAACATGATTCAGATTCTGATATCACCATGCAAATTATTCTCATATTCCATTTCTCCACTATAGTTGGGTAGTAGTTGAGCAACATCCCCCAGAGATCAACAGATGATAACCAAACAGATAATGATTCAGGATCAGAAATAACTAGATTGCTTTCCTTGCTAGCAAGTGATGTCAAACTGACCTGGAAAATCAAAGCCCAAAACTGGTGCATTTTCTGCTCAAAGCAAGTGGAAGTTTCAATAGTCATCATTTTCTTTTGCTCATTCCAAGGAATTATACTTGCAGCAAAATCAGTAGTGCAACCCTTCCCTACTCTAGCTTCCAGCAAACCAACTAATGGCAGCCAAGGTGGCATCCATTGCAATCTGGTCCTGAAATAGCTGGGGATTGGCAAGGCTAGATATGGATTCCAACATTCCTGTGTCCCTTCCTCAAAACTAGTGTCAATAATTCTACTACTCCTTGTCATCTTCTCATCCCATGCAATTATACTCAAAGCAGTGACATAATTGCAACATTTCCTGCTACTAGTTTGGAAAGGCAAAATTCTGAAACTTGCTTCATGTGGTGGAGGCCAGGGCTCCAACTCAACCATTTCATTTGATAAAACCACCCTTTGAAGTATAAGAGCTCCAATACAAAAATGCACCCATGCCAAAGAACTTACTAGACTTGGTGGAGGCCAGGGTGGGACGAAATAGAATCTCATCCAATGATGATTGATTGCAGTCTAGGTCATATACCACTTCTTCCATCCTGACCAGGCAGGTGGCCATGGGTTTTCCTTGGGGTGTTCCATCAGTGGCTTATTGTCACTCTCAGTACATTTCATCGAACACTTCATAGGCACCTGATCTCCCACGTAGATGGCATCACCAAGCTTTAGCACTGTGGGTGGAGATGGTTCTACCAATGATGTCATGAACTCCATAGGGCTAGCATAAGCGGGAACGCAAGCACAACTTGTTCAGTGCCCTGTTTGACGCCGGAGCCAGACATCGAACACTTAGCATGCGTCACCTTGGGGTGGTCAAGATTATTGATGTCAGTGGCACCGATTGCGTTCCTAGTGGCTACCAACTCCATAGAGGCCGCGGCAGTGGTGGCGGACGTAACCACTATAGCCACAGTGAGATCGGGCTCGATGGTAGGACCGGAGCATTTCGTCAAACACATGGTGGGCGTGACCTCGGGTGAGTCCTTGGTGACGATGCAGGGGGCGTGGCCCTTGTCCTTGTTGTCTCCTAGCTCCCAGGTAGCTGTTGGAGCAGTATCCTCACCAATGTGACTTGAACTCGCCATTGCCCAAGTGAAGTTGTTGTTGGGGCATTCTGTCAAACACTTGGTAGGCACTGGAGTAGGTGGTGCCATGGGTGCTGTAGGTGATGTAGCCTTGAGAACAGCGGTGGTTGCCCTGATGGCTGCAATTATTTCCTCGGAAGCCTTGCTCCTATGAACCTCTATCTCTTCCAACTTTTGAAATATCCGATTGATCTTTTCCTCTTGCATGCGCTTGGCCTCCATTTGTTCAAACTTCTCCAATATCCGATCTAGAACTTTGTCCAGCCATTTCTCCTCTTTGTTCATGGTAGAATTGATGGGGACAGGCTTAGATGTCCTCTGATCTTCCTTGGGCATCTCAGATTGGCTAGGCATTCCATCGAACAGGTTGTGGGCGTTGGTGTCATGAGCACCACCCTTGCCCAAATCCAACAACCACTTGCATGGGGCGTTGCTGCAGTACTCTCCCATCAACTCCATGCTAGAAATCCCACGAATTGACAGCTCTGATACCAGATTGTTAGGAACCCACTACTTCCAACTCAATAACAAGCATCCACCATAGAAGCAACAGCTGTTTTGGGGACAAGAGAAGAAGAAGCTATGGAATACAAGTGCTGGAAACTTCTAGAACCGAGGGGGGAAGGCTGGAGATCGAAGGAGAGGTAGGGGAGAGAGATCGACGAGGGTGCCCACCGGCCGCCCAAGTCGCCGCCGCCGGGAGCTTCAGCTCCGCCAAGTCCAAATGATCTTTCGATGCCCCCTGTTGTTGCCGACGCTGCTGCTTGTATGCTGCTCCCTTCCGTTTGCTTGGGCCTCATGGCGATGGGCTGACCAGCCCGTGTGCGGCCCACCCGGGATCCTGACAATCCACTAAACACCAACGAAAATAATATTACTAAAAAATAAATTTGACATTAAAAAGTTATGCACAATGAAATTAAATTCAGGCTAATCCGGATATACATGCATGTCATTTCATATGCTTATCTAATATAAAAGTAGTGAAAAAAGTAAACTTTCTAGCAAAGTTTCAACAGCCGCATCGTCGAAAATACATGGCATGTCCGATTTCCGCTTGGAGACGAGCATGACTAATAGAATGTGAATAATTCATTCCAAAATTTTGTTATTGGGTTTGTTTTCTAAATTAGGAATAGAAAATGAAAAAAAATTATCTATTCAAGAAAAAGCCTAAATTTAATTTCTAAAAACTAAAAGTGCAACATTTTATTAAACTACCAACCGAAATATTTCCTTTTCCACTGTGCCCGCGCGAAAAATGATCGCTCCTCCACCCGCCCCATGCGCGGTAAGGAAAAAAACTCGTGGAAAAGAGAGATTGGCAACGGGAGATGCGGCATCGCTCCCCCTCAAATAAACAGAGCTATGAATGCGGGTTTCCAAAATATTAGGATCAAGATAGGATAGCCGTTCGATCCTTTGCTTGGAGCCTTGGAGTAAGGGCATCCACAATGTACTTCAAATCCCGTCCATAGTCAATAAAATGATACATTCAATTACCTAACCATACTGTGAAAGTAGTGTATAGGAGAGAAATAGCAAAACTCATTCATAAGCATATAGATTGCCCATATAGAATAAAATATGTCATTTGTCTCTATTTCCTCTCTCCTCCTACTAATACTTACTACCTACTCCCTCAATTCCATGAAAAACCAACCTAGTACTGGATGTGACATATTCAAGTACAATGAATCTGGACAAAGGTATGCTATAGGTATGCCTAGATTTATAGTACTAGGATATGTCACATCATTTGTTTTTTCGGGACGGAGGGAGTATATACATTATGAATGTTGCAATAGTTAAAGTCCACAAATATGGATCCCATCTTTATAGACTCCTTTAGCTATAGCTATATAGTACATTGGTGATTTGGTGTTGCCCTAACCACCCCAAGTCTAAGTCCTTGGAGAAACTTCTTTTTATGGATAAGTCCTTGTACGTCCCTACGGTAAATGAAATCGCGATTTCCCCCTCGTCCGGCAGCTCACGCCGCCTCCGCTAGCTCCCCAAGTCGAAACGTCGTCGCCCCTCATCATCTCCTCCTCGTTGTCGCACCCCCAACCGCACGCTGCCGCCGCTCGCTTCCTCCTCTCCTCGTCTCACTCCAGAAAGCCAAGCTGCAAAGCACTATGGCACATCCCATAGCAATGGCAGCATGGACACACAGCCATCGGAGCCGACCGTGGTAAAAGCTTTCATCGCGGTGCCTGATATATCGACGCCGACATCGAGCACGCCCCAACTCCATGTGAGTTCACCCCATCTTTCCTTCTACTTGCTAATCCAGTGTTTGGTCTTGGATGTCAGTCTGATAGCTCTGCTCCTGCTATGAGATTGATGAATTTGTTTGTTGCTTCACCTGTCCGTTCTCCCAAAACATGTTGAACTCGGTGCTGCTCGAATAAAACTTGTAGTGTTGATTTGATTCCTTTGTTTAGGGATAGCTATAAGGGTCACCACCATTCACATGGTAAATTGCAGGTCCCAAACGACATTACATTTTAGTTGTGCAGGGAGTTATATAAACTTCGAAATAATTCATTCTAATATTCAGTGAAAAGGTTTAGGGTGAGAAATACTGCAAGTTTTTTTTTAGACTAAAAGAGTCTAAAATAACAATACTCTCTGCATATCTCCTTGAAAAGGGGGCTACTGCAACGAAGAAGTATTATGGAACCATAATGGTTTGTTTTACTCAGTTGTTTGAGTAATTGAGTTTAATTTCCATAAACATCCACTATTATGATGTAAAATATTTGAAGACCGGACAGGTGAAGATGATCTTTACCAGTAGAAGCCAATAGAAGACTTATTCAGTTTGGCCTTGGTAAAATCTGAAACCTGAAAACTTAATGTTCTGTTTTCATATATGCAGATCCAACAAATGCTTAGTTATTACTCCGTATGGTGGAATTCCATCGCTTATCAGCCTGGTAAAGAATACTGTTATTAATTTTCTAAAACTAAGAGCAATGCCATAACTTATTCTCTATCCACTTATGATAGGAGGTTTTATTCTTATGAAATTGTTTATTTCATTATTGATTCCTCAATTTTCTGTAGTTTTTTCTATGCGTGCTAACTCAGCAAGCTCTTTTATGGGCCTAATTGCCAAAGACAGATTCTTTTTTACTCTAGATTGAATTACATTATGTACATAACAAGTTGAAATCAGATGTGCATATTTAATGGCTCAGTTCTGCCGACCAATAATAACATAATATTTAAACATTTAGTTCGGATCATAGGTTCGTCTCGATATCTAATTCTAGCTGACTGACTATCAATTTATGTATTTTTGAAAAAAAAAATCAAATTTAAAGTATAATCCAATTATAATATATTATGGCCCATATATACACAAGGCTCTTATACGGGCATCACAAAGTCGCGCAACGCGCGGCTAGGTGGCTAGTTATACTAGTTGAAATATCTAGGAGATAAGAGAAGGCAAGCAATGGAATTTGTTTTTCCCATTCAGGCATTCAGCCCCGTTTGGAACTCAATTCCACAATGTTACTAGCTCACTTCCACAATGTCAAACTGCTTGAAATACCAGTCCCTTTCTTCTGCCCAATTCCACAATGTTAAATAGTTTGAATACCTTTAGTTTAATTTCAAAAAAGGAATTTGAAGATTCCCTTTCTTGTGCTCAATTCCACGATGTCAAACAGTTTGAATACCTATCCCTTTCTTCAGCTCATTCTGAATCTTTTTATCTTATCTATAACGAGTCATTTTTTTTCACCATGTACATCGTACATCATTTCTTCTACTGTTGAATAGTAGCTGAGAAGCAGTGTCCATTCTCATTATGCCTGAATTTTCAATCCATTTTCATCCAAGTATCCAATTCAAGATGTATTTGCAGGCTATAGATGAGCTGAAAGATCTCCTTTCTTTTCAAGCAAGAACAAAGTTAAGCAAGGGAAGATCCAAGAACAAGAACACCAATGGCTGACGAGTCATGGAGGGCGCCGGCGATAGTGCAAGAGCTGGCGGCAGCCGGCGTCGAGGAGCCGCCGAGCCGATACCTGCTACGGGAGAAAGACCGTTCTGACGTCAAGCTGGTCGCCGCCGAGCTGCCGGAGCCCCTCCCCGTCGTTGATCTCAGCCGGCTAGATGGTGCCGAGAAGGCCACCAAGCTCAGGGTGGCTCTGCAGAATTGGGGCTTCTTCCTGGTCAGCTTCTAACAAGTGATTCTACTTTGCTTCATAAAAAAGACTTGCTCATTTGTATTCATTTCTCCAATTTGTGTGGTTGTGTGTGATCCAGCTTACCAACCATGGAGTAGAAGCCTCTCTGATGGACAGCGTGATGAACTTGTCGAGAGAGTTTTTCAACCAACCAATCGAACGGAAGCAAAAATTCAGCAACTTGATCGATGGCAAGAACTTCCAGATTCAAGGGTATGGAACTGACCGGGTGGTTACCCAAGATCAGATCCTGGACTGGTCTGATCGGTTGCATCTCAGAGTTGAACCCAAGGAGGAGCAAGATCTTGCCTTCTGGCCTGACCATCCTGAATCTTTCAGGTCACCTACTCACCTCACATTGATCGATGTTTTACTTTCCAGTTTCCACACGTCTGAATTTCTTTCTCTTTTGTTTTTTCTTTTTTTGCAAAATATAGTGTTTCTTACTGTTCATATATTACTTACAAAGTAACAAGGATTGTTGTCTGAATTCAGAAAGTACCACTTGACGATGTATCAAGAAATGGTTTTGCTGAGCTATTTGAGAGCCTTTTCTTCTGCAGGGATGTTCTGAACAAGTATGCATCAGGAACCAAAAGAATTAGAGACGATATCATTCAGGCTATGGCCAAGCTTCTTGAGCTTGATGAGGATTACTTCTTGGACCGACTCAACGAAGCTCCTGCATTTGCAAGATTCAACTACTACCCTCCCTGTCCAAGGCCTGACCTTGTGTTCGGCATCAGGCCTCACTCCGACGGCACCCTCTTGACGATTCTTCTCGTCGACAAAGATGTCAGTGGCCTGCAAGTTCAGAGGGATGGCAAGTGGTACAACGTTGAGGCAACTCCTCACACATTGCTGATCAACTTAGGTGACACCATGGAGGTAATTGCCTTATTGGCATCCAACATCCAAAATACTTACTCTCTGAATCTGCAGACATCCAGTACTTCCTCCGTTTTATATTATAAGACTTTCTAGCATTGTCCACATTCATATATATGTTAATGAATCTAGACTCATTAACATATATATAAATGTTGTTAATGAATCTAGACACATATATGTCTAGATTCATTAACATATATATGAATGTGGGCAATGCTAGAAAGTCTTATGACCTGAAACGAAGGTAGTATATCTGATGATAAATCCAGGGTTTCTGAATGCTGATGCATATTTGGATGCAACATTTCTGTGCAGGTAATGTGCAATGGCATCTTCAGGAGCCCGGTGCACAGGGTGGTGACAAACGCCGAGAAGGAGAGGATCTCCCTGGCCATGTTATACAGCGTGAACGATGAGAAAGACATTGAGCCGGCGGCTGGTTTGCTGGATGAGAATCGGCCTGCAAGATACAGGAAAGTGAGCGTCGAAGAGTTCAGGGCCGGGATCTTTGGAAAATTCTCTCGAGGAGAGAGGTACATCGACTCCCTGAGGATCTGATCTCGAAGAGAGCATGATTGTTGCAAGCTCAGCAGCTTTCAGTAGCAAGTATTTCCTTGGGAAAACAAACATTTTTCCCCCCTTAAGGGAATTGCTGAAAACATGTCGCAAGTTCTCGTAAAGAAAAACTTTTAAATTTAACTATGGTATAATTGTAATATAATTACATATGTAATACCCCCTCCGTTTCATATTATAAGACTTTCTAGCATTGTCCATATTTATATAGATGTGGGCAATGCCATAAAGCCTTACAATATGAAACGGATGAAGTACTATATTGTAACTACGGTACTGCACTCTTTTCAAATTACAAATTACTTGTCATCCTAGCTAGCATTCAAAATTTATATCAAAATATTTATCGTTCTCACGTTTCAAGGCACTTTCCTACCCTTTATCAGCGTAGCCATACTAGTAATACATGGTGATAGTAAGTAGTAACTTTATATCATGACATCCAACATATATTAAATTGTTCAAGTATGATGAAACTTAATTAATGTACGCAATTAACACAATCTACCAAAACAGTTTTGTCATTAGTTAATTATTATGCTAAGAAAATAAATTTCACATAATCCACCTCGCTGAAAAAAAAATCATATAGCTCTATAAAAAAACCATATAACCCTATAAAAAAGGAAAAAAAATCATATAACCCTAGACATGTGGCATGAATAACACAAAACCCTCACCTCTGGGTTTGTCCCAATAATAAATTCCTAAGGTTTTTTCAGATATAATCCGTGGTACAATATAACTGTTCCATTAACTCCATCATATGAAGCTAGTTAGTGGCCCTTCTTTTCAACCCCACCTTCCTCTCCCCATTAGCCCTTATCATCAAACTTGCACATCGATAATTTGAGCTCTCAGCTCTCTTGCAGTATTGAGGTAACCAGTCAAAAATTACAAGATAACAATACTTGCAATGCCATTGGCTCATTGCTGATAACAAAAATTGACATAAAGGAATTAGAAAATAAAACAGAAATTTAGTGTGCCAACACTGATCAACATAACTTGGAGCCCTTTCCACCACATAGTTGTCCGTGTTTAGCTCTAAACTCGACCATACCTTTTTTTTAATAATGGAATTTACCGGCCTTTGCTTTAAACAAGCTATAGTCAATTATTATAGGGAAACCAATCAAAAGACCGCGAGTTACAAATTCATAATTTTATTAAAAACGAGAAAACTACTTAGAACACCACCCTGGAGACAGAGATGGCCTTCTATCTATGGTTGGTGAGGAACTATATAATCGTTGTTTTTTCATCAACTTACAAGTTATATGTAGTCCTTGTATTCATTGTGCCGATCAAATTTCGCTCACATCACCGCTAGTGACCAATGTCGAACCGAAGCGAAACATAAAATGAGAGTATTTGAGCTATAAATCAGTCGTTTGTGATCTAGATCTTGCCATCACAACAACTATTGAAACCACCAAACTGATGTATGTAGCCAACAATGGCCACTCCTGCACGAAGAAGGTCCTCCAAAGCGACACCTCCATGAAGGACACAACGTGAGATACCATTACAACTCGTCCAAGAAATCAAAGAAATGTTTCACTTGGATGCCAGTGCAAAGGGATGGAGTGATGTGAGATGCATCCAAGGAGAACAACGGCACCCAAGGACGGGTGTGACTGATCGGCGACCAGCTGCGCACTGCGCGGGGCTGCACCCGTGCGGTCAGTCCTGCACTGCACGGGGCTGCACCCGCGCGGTCAGTCCTGCCCACCTTAATCCATTAGTACAGCTACTACTGCTACAAATACTACTACTACGTTACTACTACTAGTAATAATACTACTACTACTATAATTATTTTTATATGTATATATTTTTTATATAAAAAAATATATACACGTATACAAAGTTTATATACGACGTATACAAACTTTATATACGTACATATTAAAAATTAAAAAAAAACTAGAAAAAATACATCATGTACGTAAACTTTGTATACGCGTATACAAACTTTGTATCCACGTATATAAAGTTTGTATCCATACATATAAAAAAACAAAAAAAAACCGAAAGGAAAAAACCCAAAGAGCCGAAAAAGAAAACCAGAGAAAACTTAATAAAAAAGAGAAGAAAACCAATCGGGAAAAACCCACCATGTGGGCTTCCCACGCGCGACCGCCGCCCCCCCCCTCTCCTCCACACGTCCATCCGCTCGCGGGGGGGGGGGGGGGGGCACGGATATTCGCCAATTAGCTCTTTCGCCCAAGGATATCGATATCGTCGAAGCCAGCTAGATGGCGTAATTGAACACAAAATTATGATGAGGATTTCGCCATACATGATGGAAAAGAAATGTCTTCAAACCTGGGGTTATTGAAACAAACCCTTCAAACATGCATGAGATTTGTGTTACTCATGCCTAGGTTTTCCCTTACCATTTGGACTGGGGTTACCGTATCTCAATGGTAAGTGCATTTAACTAAACAAATTAACCTTATTGAAATTTTAAATATTTGTTTTTTTTAAAAAATGTTATGGTTGGCACGTTCTTCTTATTATTGTACCATGACAGTAAGCTTGGTTAACATGGTAACCACATGGTGAGAAAAACCTTACTCATGCCTAGAATGAACAAAATATTTTATAAAATTGAACACAAAAAGGAGGTTCAATGCTAGTACCTTCTTCGGCTAATTAATTCAGTCCAACGCATGGTCGCATGCACATTTGGATCTTCTCGCATGTGCACCTGTTGTGACTGAGGTTTTCTGGATAATATATTCAGCTCCTGATCCAAAGGTTTGGTCATTTAATTTGTTATATTCTCAGAAGTACATTTGCCGAATCTGAAAGCATTAATTATATGTACTGAAAACTTCCAATATATGGCTGTCATGAAATCTTTCTCCCATGTTCTCGAATCTTAATTTATTCTGTACTTCTCTTTCATTTTTATTTTTTCTGCATTTTTCTTCGTTCAACGCAGCCAACCATGTGTGTGCGCAAATCTGAGCTCCATCTTCGAGCTAGTTCTGGCCGTCAACATAATCTAAAAAATAATTAAGCAATCATTCATGCATATATCCTTATGGCGAACGCCGGGACAAAATGCATTATTGTACACACATCAAGAAGATAGTGAAGTGTCAAGCTACAAATTGATTGCACCCATTTACATCAATAATCAATTGACCATGGACTAGTTTTTTCACAAAACAACACAACTAAAACACATTCCGATTACAGATGATTACAGATGTCGCTTTTCCACCTAACATCATAAATCCAACCGATCGAGAATACCACGCACATTCTCATTTTTTCTTTCCCATTACACGCAAGACACATACCTTCGTATGGAAAGCGAGCATTAATTCAAGCGTTCCAACAAACAAAAAATTAGGCAAAACTCCTTTATAAATGCTAAGAGTCGACTCTGAGCCATTGTCATGCATAACAACCATACTTCTTTCTCTTTCTTCCATGTCATCAAATTTACTTGCATGACAATAGAGAGAGACCACTAATCTTCTATTCAATGCAGTCCCACCGAGCCAAGGGTCTTATAACAATCGCACCGAATTACCATCTCCAATCCGCCACTGGAAGTTCTCTTTAATAGAATGACTGGCTTTACATATCTCCTTATTAATAGGAAATGAATGAGCAGCAACATAGAACCCATCCCAAGAACCCTCAAACCAGTATTTACCCCGGAGAACACGGCTCCACAACGTATTTAGTAGCGGATCCACTTTTCCTTATCTGTTAACGAGACTATACCCATTTTATTCATTTGGAAAAATCCAAAAAAGGATATATAGGGAATTAGAAATAGTGGTCTCTCTCTATTGTCATGCAAGTAAATTTGATGACATGGAAGAAAGAGAAAGCTTAGGACATGTACAACGGTCTTTATTAGTGGTCTCTCTCTATTGTCATGCAAGTAAATTTGATGATATGGAAGAAAGAGAAAGGAGTATGGTTGTTATGCATGACAACGGCTCAGAGTCGACTCTTAGCATTTATTAGAGCAAATTTTGTTGCATGGTGGTGAAAGAAAGGAAAGAAGAGCAAGAAAAAGTATTTTAATACATTAATGGTTAGAGACCATATTGTCTCTAACTGTTGTAGGATGCTAGTCTCTAAATAACGTAGAGCTCGTAACTGACTCTACCTTTGTGCATGCCCTATATGGATCACTAATCTGGTGACTCTACCGCATATCTATTCTTTTTAGTTTACTTATCATTGCTATGAATTATTTGCTCCACGTTTCTTAAACTAGGAAGGTAGCCCGCGCGATGCGCGGGCATGTATTATAGATTATGTTTGAAAAAGACTTAAAATGACATAATATCAACCAGATGACATTTGCCATTTCAAAAGTATTGTTTATCCATAACTTATCCTCATTAGTGTTGCTTAGATAATTTTTTCAATCTATTTGTTAGCTTTTAAAATATATAATATTTAATACATTCCTATAAACAATTATCTACGATCTCTTCATTATCTACAAAGGAGTTAGATTTAATTTGGTTGGAAACATGTGGTGTTTTGTTTTGTTTAATAAAATATTTATGTGCTTTATTTTTTTAGCAAATCCTAAATAATTATTATTGTTAATGAATATGTTTTATTTGTACTACCAAGCTAGTCCTCCTAGTTGGTTCACATTGACACAATTTGCTGCATATTTACATATAATTTTCTAAAGATATCTCGTTGACCTCCCTTTCCTGATATATGCGTGATCTATAGTATCTTTTTTTTAAAAAAAAAATGTTATGGCAATAGAACTTGTAATAGTTGTTCAAATTTTAGTGAAAAGTAGGAACCGATGTTCCTACTGATATTTTCCATGTCTTGTTTTATTTTATACCACTCTTATTTTAGGCTCAAAACATAGGTGTTATGAATCTTTAAATTGTTGGTTTAATTATGAATAGAGCAATTTATATTAGAAATAAGATGTGTGGCTAAAAAAATATGTATGTTTTAATATTATTGATTATTTGTCCTTTTAATTTGATAGCTATAAAAATATCAAGGAGGGGTAGAGGGGAAAGTGCGAGCCGAGGAGTGAGGGGATGGGTAGTGTTGTGTTTGTGCGCATGTGAGGAGGAGGACGTTGTTTTTTTGGGGGGGGATTTTTTTCTTTCCTATTTTTTTTTTATAAATGACTTAAGTGAAAACCGATGAACTTTTTTTCCTAAAAATTCAAATAATTTTTTTTCTAATTATTAAGATGTAACACCTAACGGCTTAAGATTTTTTTTTTTAAAAAAGTAGATCTAATGATTGAAAATAATGGATCTACAGATTTAAGTTGAAACTGGTGGTCAAATGTTTTTTTCTTATAATTTCTATGATTTTATTTTTAAATTTAAGCCATAACACATGACATTGTAAGTGCTCTGTAGAGAATGTATGATGATTTAAGGTGACATAGTAACTTTTATCATTTTTTTATTGTTCTATTTTTTTTATTTGGTTGACACATATAGGTGTCTACAAATGACGTATTAATTATTTAAAGTGAAATATGGGTAATATGGATATTGAATTATTTATTCATTTATAATTAAGACAATAGTTGAAACAAACTTAAAAACCAGATATAGCTTAAGAATTATAATCATTTAGCTTTCTAATTGATGTTTATTTTTTATATTAAGTTCTTAATTAGTTAAAAATTAGAAGAATAAAGAATTGGATGAGAGAGGAGAGGAGGAGAGAGTGTGTGTTTGTATATAATTAGAATATTTATTTTACAAGTTTAAATTTTTTAGTTACTATTGCTTTATTGTATAAAAATAGAATAAATGCTTTATTGATTGATTAATATATATCTTTCTTAGTTGTCTTTTCATAAATATATTTATATGTATACAATAGTTATTAAAAGTATGTACTCTACAAATCTAATAATATTATTTTGACTTATTATAATGTTAGAATGAGAGGAGTATTTTTTGGGAACATTATCCAGTGTTAGGTTCATTTAGTTTTTTCATCGTATATCTAATTTAATTATTGTTAAGTTATATACGGTGATAAAATCTATATCATTATTTTTTTCCATAATTTTATAATTTTTTGAATTGGACACAAAGGTCGGAAAATATAACCAAAAGTTACAAATTATTTTTCAAAGTTGAAGTATTGTGAATGTGGGCCCTTAAATGTACAATAATATAAAATGCAGTGCGTGCGTAGGCATGGACGTCTTGTGATTAAAAGAACATTATTTATATGATTTACATGTCATAGTTGCTTAAATTTTTAGCATAAATTTTGATTTCTAACTAATATATTTTGGGAACATTACTTCTGTGTTCTTTGCTTTAAGTTCCCAACTCATCCCTCTTTTTTTGTCTAGTGCGTTTTTCAAATTACTAAACAGTATGTTTTTTGAAAAAAAAAATTCTATAGGAAAGTTGCTTTAAAAGATCATATTAATTCTTTTTTTAAAAAATAGCTAATATTAAATTAATCAAATACTAATGAGTTGCTTCGTTCTGCGTGCTAGAGAGATTAGGTCCCAACCCCATGGAATGAACGCAGCCTAGTTACGTTCATTTTACTTTTAGAACTGTAGATCTAAATTAATTATCATGAAGTTATATAGGATGATAATATATATTATTATTGTTTTTCATATTTCTTCTAATTGTTTGAGATGCATGCAAAAGTCAGAAAATATAGCCCAAAAGTAACACTGCAGGTCTTTAATGAATTTGGTCGTAAACAATCTCGAGACATTGATGGATAAAAAAACTATTATATGATTTAGATATCGTAGTTACTTAATTTTTTAACAAATAAAGCATGAAATTAGGAGAAAGAATTAATGGAAAAGAGTAAGAAGGAATAGGGAAGGCGTAAGTACGTAAATGTATGTACGTACCTAATGCTCGGGTGGGCCGGGTTTAGGAGATGAAAAAAATAGATCTAATGGTTGTAAATAATGGGTCCACCAAATTTAATAAAAATCAACGGTTATTTTTTAGAGTGCCATGTGGCGGCTTAGGAGTATTTATAGGATGCCATATGACGATTTAAGAGCGTTTGTAGGAAGTTTAATGGACTTTTAGTATATAATTGATTTATAATTTCTCAAAACAAAATTCTACGATATTACTTAGACCACTTTATCAAAACTGTGTGTTAACTTTAATTTTTCCAAATATTTAACTTGTTCGTACAATTAAGTAAATAATTTGTTATCCATTTCAACAATCAACTGAATAATCGGTATCAAACGTTACCCATGGGTTTATCATTTTCTATATTTCTCTTTTGTTGTCTTTTTTTAAACATTTCTATCCAAATGTTTCTAATATTATGAATTGTCCTTATTTTAGTTCTCTACATAATTTTTCTCTCTCATGTTTTTCCATATACCTATTTGAGAGATAATGACGTATAGAAATATAGCTAGAAAAGTAATATGTTAACCATACATCAATAGAGTATAAAGTTGCTAACATTTTAAATCCCTTCGATTTGTATAATATCACCAAAATATTTTCAAAAAAAAAATTAGTAGCACCTCCCTTCCCGCTCCTTGCCAATTTTTACAGAAATGGCTCGGGCTGGAGGCAATACTGAAGTATGGAATAAAGATCGTGGGCGGCCTGACAACACCTGACAAAAGGTGAACCGAGACTAAAAATGATTGAGCCATTGGATCACCGGTTCATAAGAGTACTGAGAGATTTGTGATTTTGGCCTATCTGCGAGATATTTACACTGAGAGAAATGGCATGAGCACTTATCGGTTCTTCAGTAATACCAGTTTCCGTAATCTGCGAGATATTTACACAGGTAGGATGTGTATTTATAAAAATAAATGCGTAAGCTTCCAATGACCGTCTATGCTATACGTGTTTGTTAAAAAGAAGAGAGAGGGGGCGGGGGTGGGGGGGGGGGGGGAGCCGGAGAGGGAGAGAAAGGACCACTACCTTTTTCAGGACCGAACGGATGAGCCGAAAAACGGAAAAAAAAAAACTATAGGAACGGAAGGAATAGGATGGTACGGTATGGCAGGTAGCTGCAGCCGGTCAGGTGCTACACATCTCATCCACAGAAAAGGTCACCGTACAAGTAGACAAGTAGTACGTCGGGCCATACGTACGCGTCCATCCATCCATCCAGTTCGTACCTACATGGACGGCTCCCTTTCGTCGCCAACAACACTGCAGCTCGGGCCGGCGCCCCTGCGCCCCATACAAGTTGTTTTGAGATGGGGTTAAAACTTTTAAATCTTATCACACAGGATGTTTGGCCACTAATTATAAATATTAAACGTAGATTATTAATAAAACATATCCATAATATTAGACTAATTCACGAGACGAATCTATTGAGCCTAATTAATCCATGATTAGCCTATGTGATGCTATAGTAAACATTCTCTAATTATGTATTAATTAGGCTTAAAAAATTTGCCTCGCAAATTAGCTTTCATTTATGTAATTAGTTTTGTAAGTATTATATATTTAATACTCTAAATTAGTATCTAAATATAGAGACTAAAGTTAAGTCCCTAAATTCAAACACCACCTTCCTCGCGGCGTTTTGCGGACATTCTGCATCTCTGCCGTGCCTCTCTCCATTCTCCCCCTCTTGTTAATTGGAGTTGCATGCTCATCATGGGCGCATGCATGCCATTTCGGCCAGGGCATGAACAGGCAGCAGGGCCATGAGAAGACTAGCACATCATCGGGCCATCAGCTATATATGTACCTAGCTAGCTATAGCCAACACTTCAGTACGTTCTATGATTAGAGAGAGAAGGTCTAAGTTTCTTTTTTTAATAATGAAATAATGATATCCTGACAGCTACACCTAAATATATAGATTCTAGGTGGTTTCATAATCCAGTGGCGAAGCCACTGGGGGTACCGGGGTGGGCCTGGCACCCCCCATCCCCATACACTGCAAACCCCCCGGGTGATTAGGCATCTAATCCATACAATTAACTCATTAGTTAGTTGTAAGTTGAGCCTATACATAACTAACCAATACGTGATTACCTGAGTTAATGCAACTAAGCGATGTGGTTGCAAGTCTCCAAAACTAAAAAAGGATGAATAGAAATGATGTCTTATCATTCATGTATTCAGTAAATTTGGTGCTATTTAGTTGCCTAATTTTAAAAAATGATTCTTTTGGCGACCACGTATGTTAGTGCGAACAAGAGGTGAGGTGAGGCCAATCTGCCACTCAGCATGAACTGAGCCATCAAGATCCACACCTTTGTCTACCGAGGCGCTGGTGAGTTCTTGCATCTCGTGGCCAGCACCCCCAATCACTAAATCCTGGCTTCGCCACTGTCATAATCATATAATATTTTGTTAGGTTGATATATTTAATTAAGCACTAATTATAACATTTTAAATTTGTTTTAACCTCGAAAGAATCGCTTCACCTGCCCAAGTCCCCATGTCGTCGTTTCTATACGGGCAACATGGGCGACAGCAAACCCTAGCCAGTGCTACTCCTCTCCAACCTCATCGCTGATGGAGCGAGCTACCAGCCTCCACGCGACGAGCTAGGACTGTGGCGGCAGGACAAGCTAGCTCGGGAAGGAATGGATCTAATGCGCGAGACAAATGGGTGGTGTGCGAGCGACAACAGTGGTCGAGGCGGCAAGGCAGGTAATGATGGCGGTGTCCTAGTCACGAGGAGGGGAGGTTTTGGCCATGTGCAGGGTTGCATATGGCCATGCCTCTAGCGATTGAAGCTAGCGACGATGTATGCTGATGGGGACGACGGGAGAGAGAACCTGGCACTTCCTTGATGGGGATGTCGTGATCCGAGCGGGGCTGGAGGTTGTCAAGGGCAACATCTCAAGATGCGGACGCGGTGTTGTCACGATGATTGTGGTCGCGTTTCAGGTGGTAACATCTCTTTTATGGCCATTGGCAGCCAGGAGCTCGGTGGCATAGCGATCCAGTAAACATAGAGGTGGTGACTTCGTTGGGAGATATTTGACTATTTGACACTCTTATAGGTATCAATTAAGTATTTGCTCTAGACTGGACCCACAGGTTATAGACGCATGAGGGCCCATATGTCATATACTGCGAGTACTGACAAATAGTTAAACATCACACATTAAAAGTGGCAAATAGTTAAATGCCCCCCTTGTTTGGTGGCTGGTTTGGCGTCGACTTGGTTGACAGCACTAAGGCGGCTGAGCGGACTAGTCCCGTCCCTCTTCCTATGCCTATAGCTAGATCGGACAACAATATACAACAATCTTGGAGGCACGATAGATCTTGATGCGGTGCCAATGGCTTTGTTGCCAGCGGCATCAGAAATAGATGATTTGAAGCGTACAAGTAGAGGTCGCAGTGGCTGCAACAACAGTGAGATGGCGTGGAAACAAAACGGCTAGCTAGTTCGGCATCTACCCGCCCTTCATCTCAGGCTTGGTTGCTTGAGGCGGGGAGTTCCACTAGGGCCGTCAAGTGCCGGTTGATGGGGTTTCTATGTGTAGGGAACGTTGATGAGGGTGGTTAGGAATCTAGACTACTTCTTGAGATCATCTCAAGTGCAATTTTGCATGGCAGGGTTTATCAGGTAGCAGAAAATCAGTATCTAGCTGGACAATTCTGACATCAAAGTTTCAAACTAAACAAGTGTTATGATGGTTGTTGTGCATAAGTGCATAACAAAGGAGCAAGGTTGAAATGAGGCACGAAAGAATTGAAGTTTAGTATTCTACTCTTTTCTTCTTTGTTGTTTTTCTTCTGTGTATCTCAATTATGAGACTTGAAGTCTAAGTATTCATGCAACCTTTGACCGTGTATCTACTTGTGGATATAAAGACCGATTTTCTATCTATTATCTTAAAAAAATTAATTTCAACCCTAAACTGAAAGTGTGTTAGTTCTACAGGTGGATATATAATGTTTGTCTTTTCTTTTTTAAAGATATATAATGGATAAACCAGCTGTTGTATCAGCTATTACAATTGTTTCACACCACAATGGAAAGATGAATATGCAAAAGCTTAACAAGTACTTATGAGAACACAAAATTTCAACTTGCACATGCCCTATTGCTAGATTTCCATCCATGGGTGTTGAACACGCCTCTAGTTTCACCCCTCTGACAACTTGCCATAACGACCACCAGTCACCATGTCTCCTTCTGGATTAAAGACCAAAAGTGTAGCCACGAAGAGCACAAAGTCACTAGTGTAGTCTTAGAGATACATTTTTTTTTCAAAAGCAGTATTAATTAATTGTATCTAACTAAAGAGCAGATGCCCCATTCGATACTTCGGAAATGCTTGTACCTGAACGTTCGAGAGGAGACGAAATGTCAGACGACACTCAAGGTGGGATCCACTATCGATTCAAGTATTCAACCCAACCATTCCTAATCCTTATCCTCTCATCCTATTCTCACATTTTCTTCAATGGTAGGGAACACACCAGGCGGAGCTAGCCATTGTTGCCGGTGACCATGGCGGTGGTGACGGGAAGAGATGGCAGAGCCATCGTCGCCAGCGGCCACGGCGGTGGCAGTGGCGGTAGGACGACACGGAGAGGAAGGAGGCACTAGACATGGCCATTGGTGACCATGGCAGAGGCGGTGAGAAGAGATGCTAGAGTCATCATTGCCGATGGCCACGACAGTGATGGCAGGGCGAAGCAGAGAGGATGGAGGCACCGGACCTGGCCAATGACGTCACCATAAACGGGAGGAAATTCGGAGGGATGGAGGTCAAAGTGATGACGGTGATGGGCCGTTGGCCGAGGTGCGATGAGGCTCGACACATTGACAACTGCCTGAGTGGCTGTAGTCGAGGAGCTCACTGACGAGGAGTGCCCGTGAGTTGCGAGAGATGGTTGGGTAGAAGAAGGCAGAGTTAATTTTGTTTTTCTTGGAGCTTGGCGATGTTGCAATCCATTATTATGTTTTTATTGGATGTTGCACATATTGATGTCTTTGTTTTGCAACCAGTAGTTTTCAAGTGTTGCATCTAGTTAAAAACTTTTTTATCCAGTCAATGAAACATTTTCTCAAGAGCGATGGTACATTTTCTCTCCAAGATACAAACAACTGAAACATTTTTTATCGATCGACGAAACATTTCTCTACATGTGGTCCAACATCGTCCGATATTTTGCAAAGTATCATATATCCGTTTTTTAGTGCTCCCCTCACTACTTGTTTTCTTTATCTCACACTAATATGTGGTAGGCAATCTCCAAAATATGTTCTTTATCTCACACTAATATGTGGTAGGCAATCTCCAAAATATGTGGAATATTGTTTGGATGATGTAACCCAAAGTCTATATGAATTACTCGCTATACAAAACAAGCTCGTGGACAATCAAATAAAAGATGTTAGATCATAATTTCGTTCATGTTGCAAAAACAATAAAACTGGATACCGATCCATTATCTCTTGGCTAAATTATCTTTCGTTAAAATTACCCATGATGTAAGTATGGAAAAAGGATTTAACATTTAACAATATTTTAAGAAACCACAAGGTCTTATTCATGGGTTGATTATCATAGAAAGGGTTATTTTCGATGTAAATTCCATTTAAAGGAATTCTTGTATTGAAAAAGTTGCACATCAACTATACTATGTGTGGTTCCACGCTACGAGACTTTATCCACCTAACGAGAAACATTAAGTGATATGGTGCTCATTACTCATGCTACTGTGCAATGTTTGTTCCTCACAATATTGTACAACATGGGGTCTTGGAAATTGAGTGGCGTTTGTCCTAACCATGTGTAATAATGAGTTACCTGGACTAGCTTCTACCTTGGTAAATGTTTTTCTCCTAAATATTTTTTTTGAAGAAGATTCTGCCATACCCCTTCAAAATCAAGAGTTTAATTAAATAGCCATGTACTAAGCAAAGAGTCTTTCGACATATAGAGCTCCCGGTGACTTCCCTCTGGGGCAAGATAAAGGAGGAAGAAAAGACGTGGGTGATAGCAGACGCAAAAAAAAGTTCAAAAATTCTCCGCATCGGGCGCTCGATGGGGGGAGAAAAAATCGAGTGCCCCACACCTCCCGCCCTCCCACGCTCGCGCGCCGCCCCCACAACGCGCCACACCATGCACGCCGTTGCAACAAACCACTCGCATATCACAGAAACAGCCTATTAGGGGGATCCGTTTTATTTGTTATTCCACCAACAATGTTTCAGCTAGTGTACTTGTGATGTTTCACTATATATGGATCAAATGTTGGAGCGGATTTTTGATATTGTTTTAATAAATTTTATCTTGATGGACACGTGGTTTGTTGACGTACACGGGATTTAAGTGTTGCAATGGCTTTAAATTGTTTATTGTATACGTTTAACCAAATTATTTTATCTAGCGATCTGACCGTGTTTCACTTTTTTTTTAAGAATTGAAACATTCTTTCACTATTTGCTAAAACATTGTTTTTATATATGGTGAAACGTCGTCCGATTTTTTGGAAACCGTTGTTTCATACATTGTAGCAAAATGTTTCTGAGGTAATTTAGTTGTGTTTTAGCTTTTTAAAAGATTGAAACATTTTTGATCTACTTGGTGAAACAACGCCCGATTTTTATAAAAAAAAATCAGACGCCCGATCTGTAGGCGCCTCGAATTAAGTTGGCTAGGTCACCATCCTAATTTCTAACCTATAATCTCTCTGTAGAACCTGCTTTGACTTTTTACATGTATAAATGGCAATTAATATTTCTTACTTAATAAGATTGGTATGGTCTTGAGCTGGTTTGTTAAAAAAAATTAACCATGTACTACTAAATAGGCATATATTTTTATATGAAGATTTTGAATACCTAACCCTTGTTGATCTTTTTGGCCTAAACGCAATACTCTATCTAGTTCTGCTGTACTAATGATCATCCCCTGCCAGAAAAATCTGAAGCTAAAGTGATCAAGTTTTTTAAATATATATTAACGCTCTGTGTAATTGAGTTCAGATTGATATGATTTTATTTAGGATAAATAGCTCAATTTAATATCTATGTATCCAGTTCGCAATAATTGATTATCTGACTAATTAATTAGGCTGTTATCAAGGTATTTAATGATCAATCATTGTTTAATCACATCACAGCATACTGGGGTATCAGGGTAGTTGCTCGAGGACTTCCTCACATCGGTGTCCCCCTGAAGAGGATGGTGGATAGCAGATAATTCGGAGGTTGTTAGTTCTAAATTAATCAAATATTCCAAAATTTCAAACTGTTTGGACGGTGTACCTAAAGCATTTAATTGATTTGGTGATACCAACATTCCATTGTCCTCGGTGGCTCAGTGCCTATGATTCCCAGGAATCTTAGTCTCTGATATCTGGATACTTCTAAAACCTGACATATATATCCCGTATTCCCATATCGGATACTCTCGGATACGAACCGGACACATATAGGTGGTTTTCAGTTTTTCAAAATAATAAATTAATTCTGGATACTTCTCTTAATTAATACTTCGCCGACACTTAGTATGGATATCAAGCCTAAATCAAAGTTATCCCATGTTCAAAATATAAAACGACATGCGTGTATTTAGATATATTAATATGTACAACTTTTTCCCCAAAAAAAATATATGCAACTTTTGATTAATAACTAAGGCATCAATATATTTGTTTAGTGTTACATGATCCAAGTAATACCGTTAAATTCATATTTGCATATTTGAAAATACCTCCATGTAATATTAATTCTGTAGTTATTAATGCTATATAATGAAACAAACCAATGATCAAAGTATTATCGTGCAAAAATTAATGCGTTTTATATTTTTATATTTTTAGACGGAGGGATTGTGTGATCGTCCTATTGATTAAATTAAATTGAATTGCCGTCTCCTCTATATATAAAATCTTAACCTTTTGTTTCTTCATGTTTATATTATTTTTAACCTACAATGGCGTATCGTGCATCCATATCAGAGTATCGGTGTAACTTACGTAGATCTTACAGTGAACTAGCAATAATCATCTACCATACTAGTTGTACCATGCATCTAATGGGTCAGTCCTATTTCACACTATAGATATATATTTAGATTCAACAAAAAGAAAAATGTTTTTTTTCCTGACTTATGCATTCGTTAACTAGCGTAGACACTTTCCTCTGCTTCGCCTAACTTTAATTTTGGCAAGTTGCTAGTCACTCATAGGAAAATTGTGACTTAACAAATGATTATCTGATATGTATATTAAGAGCATGTTTGGAGAGCTTTCTGAGAAGCAGCTGGTTGATAGCCAGCTTCTGAGAATCTGGAAAAACTGAGTTTTCCAGCTTCTGGCTTTTAGTTCATTTTCTAGATTCAACAATTACAGTTTATCAGAATCTAAACTAAAGACTGGATTGTTTGGGGGAGCTTCTAATTCTAGAAAAAATTACAATAGATAGAAGCTCCCCTAAATAGGCCTAAAAAAACTGCAGCGAGCTACAATTATCATTGTGGCACAACTAATATTATTATACCTAAACAGTTTGACACTAATCAAATTAGTACTAACACACGCATATATACCCTAGTCCTAGCTGTGCAATGGATCGAGTACTGTGTTGTGGCACTGTAGATTGAGTGAACGGGTCACCAACTGGGAGAGAGAAGAAATCAGTGTTTGGAAGGAGCATAGCATAGGAGGTGCCGACAAGGTATTTCTTGTCAGATTTCACCTATGGGCCATGGCAATGGTAGCTGCCTTTCTGCTTTAAACTTTTTGGATTTTTATGTTTGTAGTAAGTTCCTTGAGATCTCACTACTAGAAAATTGATTTTTCACAGCGTTTTAGAAAATATTTTTCATGGCGGCCACGTGAAAAAACCACTAGCGCAGAAAATCGTAGGGGTGGGGGGTCAAGGGCCGCCAACGGAAACACATCTTCGCTAGCGGTCTACTTAAGAAGGCCGCCAGCGAAGATATGATATCTTCTCTGGCGGCTCTCTTAAGCTCACGCCAGTGAAGGTATTGTATCTTCGCTGGCGGTAAGGAGATGCGGCCTGCCAGCGAAGATGTAGGTTTATTCGCTGGCGGGCCTCTTAACTTAACGCTAGCGAAGATACCATATCTTCGCTGGCGGTGTGATGACGTGGACCGCCAGCGAAGATACCTGCATCTTTTCTGGCGGCGTCCTTAACCCTCCGCCATCTCAAATAATTTTCAATAGCGGTTTGAACGAACTGACATATGAAGACCGCCAGGGAAAATGCGCTGAACTATATAAACCAGCTACAGTAACCTCGAGCACCATTAGGAGCACGATTTTCTCTCTCTTAAGAACACATACATAGGGGGAAGGTTTTGATCTCGAATCTTTTCAAAGATTTATTGTACCAGAGGTTAGTTATACTTTGTCCTACTCTTTTTGTCAACTTTTATTTTCATTTTTATTGGTTGTATGTTGAGATTTGTCATCGCAAAAAATACTTGACATGGAGGAAGAAAAACATTTTTTACTTGTTATTTGGAGCTCAAAATGGCAAACTTTGCAAGAAATATTGTGCATGATCGATGTTCCATATATATATATATATATATATATATATATATATATATATAGTTTTCGATAGGTTTATTTTTAGCAGATTTATATATTAGTTAACTGCAAAAGAATGAGCTAGCTAGGAAGAGAAGAAGAGAAAGAAGGGTAGTTTGGTAATTCGTCCGAGGGATAGATGTATTTTTTATATATGCAGATTTTCGGCTAGCTTTAATTATTTTGTTCAAAATATTTGAACTAACTAAAGTTGTATTATTTTTTCCGCAGTTAATTAATTAATGCATAGATGGCGGATAGGGCATGGATGGATAAAGAGAGATATTGTGCGTCATACATTGAAGGAGTCGACATATTCATGAAAGCAGCTAAGAAGAATGCTGCATCTAAGAAGACCAAAGATATTAGATGTCCATGCGTGCACTGCAAAAATCAGAAAAGTTGTAACGATCCATCTGTAATCGAGCAACACTTGGTGACGCATGGATTTGTTGAGGGATACACAAACTGGTCACATCATAGAGAGATCCCAAGCAAGCAAGTTCCGAACCAGGCTACAGTACGCGACGAAGTGTTGAGCTGGGACGAGGATGTCATTGTAGTAGCTGAAGAAGAAGAAGAAGAAGAAGAAGAAGAAGTGCATGCAGTAGAACCCGTTGATGATGATGATGTTGTTGGTGGCAATGGTCAGCACAGTACAGTTAATGATGCTGATGATGGTAATGTCAGTGTAGATGATGGTAAATTTGCAGATTTGAAAGAGATGTTGCGTCATGCTGAACCTGAGGTTGTTGCTGGGTCCGCTCGTGGGTTGGATAACTTTGGTGCATTGAAAAAGGCAGCGAATGATCTTTTGTACATGAGGCAAAGGGCTGTGAGAAGGATTTCACGTTGTTGCGGATGGTGCTTGAGCTTATGAGATTGAAGGCCAGAAATGGTTGGTCCGACAGTAGTTTTAACGACTTGTTGGTTCTGTTGAAGAAACTTTTTCCGCAACCCAACTCCCTGCCAACAAGCACCTATGAAGCAAAGAAGCTTATATGCCCTTTGTCACTGGGTGTGCGAAAGATACACGCGTGTGTTAACCACTGTATCCTATTCTGTAAAGAGTACGAGGATTTGGACAGATGTCCAACATGCAAGAGTAGTCGGTACAAAACAAGCCGTAGCCAGTCCGAGGGTCTGGATGTTGCCCTTGACGATGTAGAAGAGTCCGATCCATGCAAAGACAGTAACAAAAAGAAGATTCCCCAGCTTGTCATGTGGTACCTTCCGGTGAAAGATCGTTTGAAGCGTTTGTTCTCAAACCCGAGGGATGCCGAATTGATGCGCTGGCATCATGAAAAGAGAAAAAAGGATGGGATGATTCGACATCCTGCAGATGCAAGACAGTGGAAGGAATTTGACAGAAAGTATCATAAGTTTGCAGAGGACCCAAGAAACGTAAGGTTTGCATTGAGCACCAATGGAATTAATCCATTCGGTGACTTGAGCAGCTCACACAGCACGTGGCCAATACTCCTAACCATGTACAACCTCCCAACGTGGCTGTGTCAGAAAAGGAAGTATATCTTGTTGACCATCCTTGTACAGGGACCACGACAACCTGGTAATGACATGGATGTGTTTCTGGAGCCTTTGCTGGAGGATATGCGCGATTTGTGGGAACACGGGATCCGAGTTTGGGACGAATTCCTGCGGGAGTACTTCACGCTACATGCAATTATCTTTGTCACCGTCAACGACTTGCCCGCACTGTTTTCCCTATTGGGACAGATCAAGGGAAAGACGGGTTGCATTATTTGTGTGGATGGTACCGTGTACAGGTATCTTAAGGGATTGAAGAAACTAGTGTACATGCGGCACCGGCGTTTCTTAAGAAAGAATCACTCGTACCACTCCCAAGCAGAATATTTCGACGGTACTGTTGAGAAAGGTGTAGCACCAGAACCATGGAAGGGTGATAAAATGTTCAGAATGACAAAAACCTGAAGGTTGTTTTTGGGAAGGTAAAAAAGAAGGAAACAAGTAAGCGAAAGAGAAATGATGCCGAAGTGCCAGTAAGCCCTAGCGTGCCATTCAAGAAGTACTCCATTTTCTTTAAGTACCTTCCGTACTGGAAAGATTTAGACATACGCCATTCTATCGATGTCATGCACCTAGAGAAAAATGTCTTCGATAGCACCATTGGGACTATACTGGACATACCAACTAAGACCAAGGATGGGCTAAAATCACGTAAGGACCTCGTGGATATGCAAATAAGGAAAGAGCTTCATCCTGTGGATGAAGGTAATAATGGAAAAGTGTACCTACCGCCTGCTTGCTACACCTTGACAAGAGCCGAGAAAATGGCATTGTGCAAATCCCTACATGGGGTGAGAGTGCCTACTGGCTTCTCCTCAAACATTAAGCGACTAGTGTCGATGAAGGATCTGTCGCTTTTAGGCTACAATTCCCATGACTGTCATGTAATGCTCACAGTATTCCTCGCCATTGCAATTGGAGCAGTCGAACCAGTTCACGTAAAGATGGTCATCACAAAGCTCTGCTATTTTTTCAATTCCATATCTCTGAAAGTAATTGATCCTGAAGAGTTAGGTCCTCTCCGGACTTTCGCTATACAGACAGTGTGCGAGCTTGAGATGTGTTTCCCACCATCATTTTTCAATATGATGCAACACCTCATAGTTCATATTGTGCCTCAGATAATTGCACCTAGGCCCCTGTACCTGCATCAGATGTGGCCTTTCGAACGATACATGTCCATTCTAAAAGGCTACGTACGGAACCACGCCCACCCAAAGGGATCCATGATAGAGGGATACACAACCGAGGAGGTCGTTGAGTATTGCATTGATTACCTAAAAGATGGGAAAGCAATTGGTTTACCGGTACCTCGACATGAAGGTAGATTATCTGGGAAAGGAACAAAAGGGAAGAAAAGAATCCACGACAATGACTACAAAAAAGTGAAAAATGCTCATTTCACTGTGCTGCAGCAACTCGCAATAGTGGAGCCGTACATAGAGCAACCCCTGCAGGAATTACAAGCAACAAATGTGGGTCGATCTAATAGATGGATCATGAAGAAACACAAGCATCACTTTATTGAATGGTTCAAGAACCTCGATCTACCAGATGGCCATACCATAGAAGAAAGAACAATTAAAATGCTAGCTGACGGGCCATCAAGTGTGTATACCTCGTGGCAAGCATACGATCTGAATGGATACACGTTTTACACAAAAGCGAAAGACAAAAGGAGTGCATGCCAAAACAGTGGCGTTCGAGTAGAAGCAATCGACACAACTAGGCAAAAGAGCACATACTACGGATTCATAGAAGAAATCTGTGAACTAGACTACGGGCCAAATATGCAGATTCCACTGTTTCGGTGCCAATGGGTGAAACACCCAGCCGGCGTGTCTGTGGACAACTTTAGGCTGACAATAGTTGACTTTGAAAACGTAGGCCACAAGGATGACCCATGGGTGCTTGCCGATCGGGTCGCTCAAGTTTTCTATGTGACAGACCCATCTCATTTGAAGAAAGACATAGTTATTTCGGGAAAACAAAGGATTTTGGGAGTTGATAATGTCGAAGATGTCGAGGCATACAATCAATATGAGAACATATTCACAGATTTTTGAAGATATTACGCGTCGAAGAATCAATTGGTGAATCGCCGAAGCCATACATGAGAGATGAAGGTGTAGGGAAAAGTATTAGATGCTAATTCATTATATATGTATCATGTTGGACGTATCGATGAATTTTAATGTATTATAATGCGTGACAATGATGGATGAGATGAATTTTTGTATATGGAATATGGTGACATGATAATTGTTGGATCAAGAAATAGTTTGCTATAAATTTATTTGTATGCATGTATTAAAAAACTATCAGGCGCAAACATTAAAAAATCATATTTTATTTTTTTGATAAATTAATCATATTTGTGTAAAAATAAATAAAATTATTTTTTCAGTTGAGAATGACATGTGGGGCCAAAGGGTTTTCGCTGGCGGCCGGCTTTGCCCACCGCTAGCGAAAACTATTTTCGCTAGCGCCCCACATAAGCTACCGCCAGCAAAAACTGTTTTCGCTTGCGGCCCACATAAGCGTTGGTGGATTGTGGATTGTAATAGTCAGTTTGAAATGGTCAGGGTTGGTGGATTGTAATATTGATGTCGTTGCCGATCTCATTGATTGGTAACAATATTTATAGTTGTAGTACAAAATTAGTATCTAAATTTTTCCTTCTTTTTGGATTTACAATAAGAAAATGATTCCATTTCACAACTAACATTAATTCACCTTCAAGCGATATCAATGGACAAACCCACCCAAGAGCAACCCACGGGTGACAAGGGCAAGGAAACTCAGCTAGTCATGGAGGAAGATATTTGCACGCAAGTAGTCGCGGAGGAATCTTCGTCGTCTAGCTCAAGTGAACCAGGTAGTCGATCGTATCACTCGCCGAGTGACCCCCATCCTTCTCCAGCAAGGAAGAGAAAGAGCGGTAGCGACAATGAAGTTGACTCCGACTACGTTCCCCCCGAACTGGTGGTACCTAGCATATAATATATGTTTAGTTCCAGTCATATTAACTGCAAACTATGGATTTTAATTAAAGTCACGTTATTTGCAAACAATAGTTGAATGCTCCACGTCGCTCCAAAAGGAAAGCCCAAGCCGCAACTAAACCTGAAGCTGAAGCTACAGCTGTCATGCGCACAACAGCTTTAAGCAAACCCAAGAAAAGGAGGAGCGAGCGAGGGAAGAACATGTTGTTGAAGAAAGTAAGCGTGCTGACACGGATGAGTGAGACAGGGGAGCACCTGTCACCGGAAGACTCATGTTCGAAGTATAGCAACCAATGTGGGGCGGTGGTCAGGGATATCGTAGAGATCACATGGAAGGATTGGAAGAAAGTTCCAGAGAGTCGAAAGAACAGCTGTTGGACGTCGCTGCAAAGCAAGTTTGAATATCCAGAGGGGACAGACGACGATAAAGCCAAGGATTATGCGTTGAAGACAATGGGGAAGCTGTGGCGAAACTGAAAAACGGATCTGAATAAGAAATATGTCCAGAAGGGACTCACGCCATTTAAGGACTACGGAAGGATAACACAGGCCCAGTGGGATGAGTTCGTTGCCCTTAAAAGATCGGCGGAAGAAAAGGAGAAGAGCCAGAAGATGGCTAAGCTAGCAAGAAGGAATGAATATCCACATCATTTGGGATCGACCGGTTACCGGCAAGCGGTGAAGAAATGGGCAAAACAAGATGAAGAGATGGAGAAGGCTGGGAAACCTGTTCCTATGAAAAATCACAACCCACGAAGCAGGAACTGGGTGCGTGCAAGAACATCGGCCTTCACCCTTGAGGGGGATGTAGTATTCAAGGATCAGAAGCTCCAGGAGGTAGCTGTCAAGATGAAGAACATCGTCACGCAGCAATAGGTCGGGACGTTCATGCCAGATAGAGACCGGGACGAGCTGACCTATGCCTTGGGCAAACCGGAGCACTCTGGCCGTGTACGGGGAGTTTCCTCAAAGACTAACTGGAAGGATGGGTTCAAACAGGATGCTCATACCTACAAGAAGCGTGATCGCTACAAAGAAGAGATTGACTCTCAGGCTAGGGCAGCAGCTCGTAACGAATGCAATATATACTGGAGTCAGAAAATGATGCACGGTGTTGCTGTTTTAGAGCCTGAGCCGAGCTATGCTTTCGATGATGTAACGGAGGATACTCCGTGCAAGCTCTTGATTCCAGTCGGCAGGGCAGGAAAGAAAATACTCGTTGCAACTGGGAGGTTCATACCAGGCCGCAGGTTTCATTGCCAAGACATTCCGGATGACTACACCAAGGTAGAGGTTTGGACGGTCATTGAGGCTTACCGGATGCATGAGCTCGACTTTCCAACTACTGAGCAGATTGTGTACCTTGGAGATGCCGTCGACCAATTCATACTATGGCACAAGAATGATATTGAACTAGGGTCAACGGATGGAACTGATTGTCCACCAAGGATACCGGTGTCACCGTCGCGTCCACCAGTCGTATCCAGTCCGAGGGATAGTCCTATTGCTTCACCCCCTAGACTAGAGCCACCAGTTGCATCACCTCTAGGACCAGAGCCACCAGTTGCATCACCTCGAGGACCAGAGCCACCAGTTGCATCACCTCCAGTACCAGAGCCACCAGTTACATCACATCCAGTACTGGAGCCTCCCGTTACATCACCTCAGACAGAAAAGGATGCAGAAGAACCATCATAGCCTATACAAGCAGAGCCTACAAAGCTAGCGGCGGGTGAAATTGAAGCGGTGCCTGATCAGCCAATGCCCGATCAACCAAAGCAATCGCAACCAGAGCCATCGCAACCAGAGGAACCTAAGGGTGCCGATGTGCCAGTGATGGTAAGGACGCACAAGCACAAAGCAAAAAGTGAGTCCAAGAAATATTATATGGTAACGACATTCCGAGGAAGGGACAAAGATATCATAAATGCCGAATTTGATAACAGAAAATTAAAAGGGTTCAAACAGACCTTCGATGACTATCTCAACTATATCAATTCCCCAGACGTGCCACACGAGTTTGAGAATGGCAAACCATTCATTTACGACTGGCAACTAAGAGAAGGACCGTGGCAACTAAGAAGGTGGCACGATTGGTACATTAGGGCAAGCACCATGAAAGGCATCGATTCATTCACAGTTGCCGTGGGGGAGAACATCTTCTGGAGCGGTCCTTGTCTACTCCAAGTCCATTTCTCCGATATGCATTCCCTCTACCGTAGGAAGCGGCTGGACGCCAATTTGATTGCCATCTGGTGTCTGTAAGTGCTACACTTGAATATGTTAATAGATCACTACACCTATATGCGTAGCTCATTTGATCATCCATTGTTGGCAGGATGAATTACGTGGAAGCCGAAGCGATGAAAAAGCCTGTCGCCTACCTAAACCCGTGCAGGATAAGTAAGCTGAACCACACATACACGCTAGACGAGAAGAAGCTACCGGAACACATCAAGGCGATGACTCCCGAAGAGAGGAAAGCTTACATAGCACAAAAGCATCTTGAAAAGATGCTCGATGTCGCTACGTACGTAGCTATTGCGCTTGAATCTACGCAGGACAAGGAGTGTGTTTATGCCCCATATGCCTTTGAGTAAGTTGTAATATATATGCACTAAGAGTATATACATATAATCATGGCTCGACTAACAATTCCGTTTGCAGCGACCATTGGATAGAGTCTTTCTTCTCTATCCAAAGTACAATGAAGTCATCGTCTTGGATTCTCTCGACAAAGATAGCAACACCTATCAGGAATTTCTAAGAATTATCGATCTGTAAGTAAGATATTAGCATGACGTGTTTTAACCTCTAATGAACGTAAATTATTTATATCCGCAAAACAGTGCATTTAAAAGGTATTACCAGCGAGGTGGACAACGCAAAAACTCAAGAGAACGCATATCCGTCCGCAATAAGTGGCCGGTAAGTACATATATATGGATGTCACACAGTACTACTTAATTTTCATAAATGCTTGTGTGTTTCCATGTAATAACCTATTATACCTTATAATTATTTTGATGTTGAAAGTGTCACAAGCAACCGGTGGGAACAGTACTATGCGGATATTACTGTTGTGAGTTCCTAAGGGTTAATGGGAAATATTGTGCGAATTACGACGAGGTAAGTAATACACGGTTGTTAAATTAGTCGCTAACTTGTATTATTGTGAATAGTTAATTTCCTTAATTCTGTCATGATCTGATGCAGCTTCCAAAATTCCCCAAGTCTGAAAGAGAGCTCAATGATACATCCATTCAGAACATTCAGGCGGACATGTGCTACTTCATCCACCGTGAGTGCGCACATCAGCTTGGGCGGTTTTTCGACAATGAAGGAGTCTTAGCCCTGCCGGAGAACGAATCCCTGTCTAACTGGACCAGGCGTATAATATAGCTAGGGTTTTGTAATTCATTCAAAATACTTGTAAATGTTATGTCGTCGATCGAATTTAATTTGTCAATGTACATATATGTAGGTGCTTCCGAATATTTATATATACGTATATTATTCTGCTTCATATATACTCAATGCGTGGCTCTAAAATATGCGAAAGAGAACATACTCTGTCGATAGCTCGATTAGTTATATCAACCACATCTGACTCTGAAATATGCGCACGAAGAAAAGAAAAAATAGTATATATAATAATGTTCTAATTTTTTTTAAAAAATTGCATCTTCACTGGCGGGCCACGTGTCAGAACTAGGACAGTCCATATCGTCGCTGTCGGGCCACGTGTCCATCCACAGAAGCCTTACTTCATTTTTCCTAGCATGCCACATGGCCTAAAATACTGTGAGCCGCCAGCAAAGAATTATCTTCGCTGGCGGCCGACCTAAGGCTAACGCAAGTGGAGATACTTCTTTGCTGGCGGCTGCGTTATGTCCGCCGCCAGCAAAGACATGTCTTCGCTGGCGGGCGTTCTTTTCTCGGCCACCAGCAAAGATGCATTTTGGCTGGCGGTAAATAACCGCTAGCGAAAATCGACATTTTCACTGGCCTTTGCTTTCTGGCGGCTGCGATTTCCGCCAGCGGAAACCTAAAATGGCCACCACGAAAGATGGTTTTTGTAGTAGTGTCTGTTGCCATTTAACAAATTTGGATGATTGGATTAGCAAGAGTAACAGGGTTATTGCAATGTTTGGTAGCTCAAACTTTCCCAAGCCTCAACTATAAATGATCAGCATAGTAAAAGTATCCAGCTAGTTGATTGACGTAGAATCCACAATTTAGGTTGCATTAAGGTCAACAAAGCATGTTTTCTAAAAATGACGGAGTTTTGTTTTCCCGTTAGCTTGGGATCATAAAATCGTTAGCGACTGCGATGATAGAACTTCATCAAGGATAAAAGTAGGGATGCAAGTGGGTAGTTCCGCTACCTATATAAAAACCCGCTTGCTAATGTATTTCTCGTATGGTAGTTCAAAATTTAGAAGAAAAAATAAACTAGAAGTGGGATAAGCCAGAAAAAAAAACCTGCTTGCTCGTCCCGCTTGCATCCCTAGATGAAAGGTTCATCTTTGAGCTACGGCTGATAATAAGTCGCATAAAAACAAACAAACTACAAAAAATTAATTTATAGATACGAATTAGTAGTGATTGGAATCTAATATTGAAAAAAATAGACTATAATGAAAAACAACAAAATCAACTTTAAAATTGAAATCTTGATTGTGATTGATAAGTGAACAAACAGGCAATGAGAGCATATGCCGCAAAAGAGAACCTAAGCTTGTATTGATAAGTTGATGTTGTTGTGTGAAAGGCAGTGTTTCACATGCCAATTAACGAAAAGTTTTAATTTTGCACAAAACTACACCTTTACCAACGACATGTTGGCCACATAAGCGCCACTTGTTTTTATTGCACAAAATCTCCGTGAAATGTTGAATGGTTATAATCACGGGTAATGCAATTAGCTGTTTTGAATAACATCGTGTCAAATATGATGAAAACAAGATGCGATTTCAACAGGCGAGGTTTTGTAAGATATTTATAGCATAAAACGTGGTGTCAACGTTACATATGGACAAGACATATTTTTCTTGTAAAAAAACTCAGTACATAGATACTGTTTTACAGCTCAGTCATAAAATTTTCTATCATCATTCATCAAATTACCTGTTGAAGTTGAAATTCGTTGGAAATCTAAAATTTACACAAACTCTCATGAGAATTAGAGAATTTAAATTGGAAATTAAAAAGTGATAGGTGGCTACAAAAGGAAAACATTACAAAAGCTGCCCCCCCCCCCCCCCCCCCCCCCCCAAAAAAAAAAAAATCTTTTTACCTTGATCCCTAAGAAGGCATTTATAAACAGGAGATGGGTTGCTAATATTCATGTGGGGCTATCGGTCTAGGTTTTTTTTTTTTTACTTGGCCATTTGGGATGGTAGAACCACCCTTTTTTCAATTTGGTAGAAGAGGTGGTTCTGATACAAGATGTTCAAGATCAGCATGTTTGAAAGCTCGTAATTGATGGTATATACATGTGTAAATCTACCTATGAAGCTTATTTCCTGGGATCAATCAAGTTTGCTCCTTGGAACGTATTTGGAAGAGTTGGGCTCCTCTTTGGTGCAAGTTCTTCAATTGGTTGGCTATTAATAATAGATGTTGGACATCTGATCAAGAATCCAACACATTCTGATCTCCTGTGTTTTTTCTCGCGCCAAGCGTGGACAGCACTCTTCTTGAGATTGGGGTTATCTGATATGGCGCCTCAACCTTCAACTGATCGTTTTCTAAGATGGTGGAGCCAAGCTACTGAAGATTGGAAAATAGAGCAAGTAATTAAAACACATGATTAATTAATTATTAATTATCATAAAATTGAAAATTGGGTTCATTTGAATTTTTAAGGAATTTTTATATAAAAACTTTTTTCAAAAAATACATCGTTTAACAGTTTGGAAAACGTGTTACCAGAAAACGAGGGCCTTAATCGTTTTTTGTGCGCACGCTTCTCAATCTACTAAACGATGTAATTCTTATAAAAAGTTTTATACAAAATTTGTTTAAAAAATCATATTAATTTATTTTTATTTTCTTTAATTAATACTTTAATAACAACTAGGTGGCCCACGCAGATTGCGCGGCTAGCACCATTATATTTTCTCTCATACAATAGCATATATGTTTTCTCATTATATTATTTAAATATATTAAAATGACAACATAATTTTAAATTTTGTAATAACTTTATAAAACTACTAATGTGTAATATTCATATTATATTTTATATACGTGTTAGTTATTAATTATTTTTAATATCAAATTTTAGTTATTTGTAAATTATATATATTCCTATATGTACTCTAGACTCATCTTTTAATATTTCTTTTTTTTAATTCCGAATTTTCTGTAAATTGTATTTCTAAATAGACTCTATGCTCTTCTTCCAATATTATTTATTTTTATTTCTAAATTTTTATTATTTCTAATTGTATTTCTGTGTGGACTCTAAACTCATCTTTCAATATTCTTTAATTTTTAATTTCGAATTCCAGTTACTTCTAAATTGTATTCCTATATTTACTTTAAACTCTTATTCCCATGTTTTTCTTAATTTTGAATTTTGGTTATTTGTAAATTGTATTTTTATACGGACTCTAAACTCTACTTTTAATTTTATTATATTTATTCCAAATTTTAGTTAGTTTTAAATTCCTATATGGACTCTATACTCAACTTCTAATATTCCTTATTTTTTATTCCGAATTTCTATTTTTTTTTCTTAATTATATTTCTATATGTACTATGTACTCTGCTTCTATTCCTTATTTTTAATTCCAAATTTCTATTATTTCCTAATTGTATTTCTATATGGACTCTATACTCTATTTTTAATATTCCTTATTTTTAATTCCGAATTTCAGTTATTTCCTAACTGTATTTCTATATGAACTCTAGTCTCCTCTTCTAATATTCCTTATTTTTTAATTCTGAATTTAAACTATTTATAAATTGTATTTCTATGTGGAGTCTAGTCTCCTCTTCTAATATTCCTTATTTTTTAATTCCGAATTTCAGTTATTTCTAAATTGTATTTCTATATGAACTCTGCTTTTTCTTTTTCTCCGATTAATGTGAGAGTTTTTAGACTATGAGAGCGAACGTGAAAGCTCCTTTTTCTATTCCTTTAATAATATAATAGATAATAGGGTAATGAGCTACCTCAACCAACACTATCGAAGACACCGAGGGCCGAGGCTGCGGAGCGGTGCGGCGCGGCGCACTTGGGTAGTCACCGGCTGAGGCTGAACGCAACGCAAACGCAAGCAATCCAATTCTTCCGCACAGCGACTCCTCGTTGGATTCCCACCACCTCCTCTCCTCTCCTCTCCTCTCCTTCTTCCTCTTCCCCTGCACTGCACTGCCACTGCATTAATCCCCTTCACCGATTCCTCCTCTCCTCTCCTCCACCTCCACCTCCACCGCACGCACCAAACCGCAGTTTCTCTCTCTCTCCCTTTCGCTGTTCCTGTGTGCCTTGCTTAGCTGCCGCTTTCCTCTCTCCCTCCCTCTCTTTCTTTCTTCCTCTCTCTGCTCAACCTCACAAAAATTCCCCCCTTTTGCTCTTTCTCTTTCTTTCCTCCCCGATCGACTTCTTCTTCTTCTTCACCTTCTCCAGTTCTCCTCATCCGTCTTCGGCGATCTTTGCCGCTGTAAGTTAGTTACTTCTTGATTAAGCTCTGTTTGTACTCATGAATCGTGGAATGTTCTTTCTTTTTTATTCATGTCTTGTCAGGTTCTCTTGGCTTCTTTGCAGTGTGAGTACTTTTATTTTGTTTCATTTTTCCTCTTCTTTTTTTTCTTTTTCTTTTTCTCCCTACCAAGATACTTCAGTAATCTTTAGCAGAGGGGTTGCTTGGCAATTCGGTTTGCATGCAATTGCCGTGATACTCCAGAGTGGGGACTCTCTTCTCTGAATTCCCCTTTTTTTTTCTTTTTCCCTTTTTCCACACACCCGTGACTGTAAAGCTTCTGTCTTTCAATCAACTGCTGTAGCATGTAGGGTGCTAGTTGCATCTTTAGATGCAGAGGATAGAACCTGTTCTTCCATTCTCTTGCAGTAGTGGTAGCATCCACTTTGCAGAGATGAAAGAAAGATCATCTGCTTCTTGTGTCCTGAATACTCCCTTTTGTTTTCTTCTCTATAGCATCTTGTCAGTAGCAGCATTGGTTTATAATGACATCGATTTAGGATTTCAAGGAAATGGTTGATCGAGGCTTTGTCACGTCACCTGCATTTTTTCTGTCCATGGGACTGCTCTACCTCTCACGATAAAGTTGCTCTCAACTTTTTTTTTTCCACACTGTGGAACTGACTGGTCCAACTAAACACTCATGCTGAGCAAATGCATGCACCTTTATCCATTTGGAGGCCTGTAGGCTTAATTGGAGTAAGAAAATCGCTTTTAAAAGGAGAAATGCTCACAAACTTTTTCGTTTTTGGAAAATTTGTCTTATAGCATTATACAGTGAGTTCAGTTGTCTTATATAGCGTTATAAGATGATTTCTGTTACAATTTTCGTGCTATTTTGTTGTGTGGTAATTCTCTTCATCTCTGATTATATGTAGTACTATTTAACAGTCTGGAGTTATTCTTAAAGAAAATCAATAAGCTCACAGTTTTTTTTAAATGTCCAGAAGATAAAGATTCCATTCACAAAAAAAAAAAAATCTATCTTTCACATACAACTGTGATTATTCCCTTCTTTATGTTCATTGAAATATTTAATTCTTTCTACTTCTAAGGGGTTTTGTGATAAGGTTGTAAATGATGCTCCTGGCTTGGTGCTGTCACTATCAGAATTCTTCTGCATGTCGTTTTGAACTTGTCCAGTAGTTTTGTAGTGCACATTCATGTCAGTTCTAGAGGCCAATGACTTAGACCTGTTTCTGGCATTAGTACTTTTCCTTTTGTGCGTTATCTTGTCTTGGATGTAGCCTAGAGTTCTACCATATTTCTAGAACTTGGACATATATATCAGTTTCTGTCAAAACAATTTTGGGTCAGTGTTTTGTTTTTCAAATCTGATGGTGATGAATGTTTGTTCCCAAATACTTGTTTCAGAACTTCTATAGATATCTATTATGTTAAATTTTGATCGAGACTGATTTTGCATCCATTCAGTTGACAGTACAATTAAATTTAATCTTTCCATGTCGGTTTTTATCCTCTGAAAATTCTCTAGTATAGCAGTTGCATGCTTTATTATGTCACCTCTCTGCCTTATGTCATACACACAAAAAAGAGGAGAGTTGCTGTTACTGTTGTCAAAGGATGATTGGATCAAAGAATGTCTATTTATCTCCTTTATTTTCCTATATCCGTAATGTCGTGGTTGCACTTTTCTCTTCAAAGTGTTGCTTGTAATACTTTTGTGAACTAGATTTTTAAAATAATCCATCTGACAGTAGGTTGGTTATAGTTATTCTCTAGCTATAACTGACTTCTCTTTTTTTAAAAAAAATTCAGGTGAACATTTGACAGTTTACAGGTTCCTCCATTTCAGTTGTTGGATTAAGAAAGAGGCTTTATGCTTTATAAATAAGTAAGCATCATCATCAATATAAGTTGTGGCTGCTCTTAAAGATCCTCAGATTCTGTACAAGTTCAGAGCTTCCTCTGTTTGGCAGTGTCAGTACACGTGTTTGCATAGTTCATAACTGGGGTGGAGATATCTTAGTTTCATGTTCTTTGTGCTTCTTGGCTCTTACCCAGCTGGTTTAACATCTGATGGGCTGCTCACCTTCTAAGGTGTGTTCATGTCCACATTATAAGGGCAGTTTGTGCTTCTGTGACTGTGGGTGCTTTGGACAAACACCTGACTCCCCAAGAGAGTCAAGGGGAAAATCAAACCGGGTTAGGGGAAAGACAGATTCTAGTGCTTCAGATGCTTCTTCTGATGACCTAGAGGAAGATGATGATGGATTGCACCAAATGAACATTACAAGGGACTCTAATGTTGGTATCAATCGACTCTCAAGGGTCTCATCACAATTTCTTCCACCGGAAGGTTCACGTAAAGTTCGAATCCCATTGGGGAATTATGACCTGAGATATTCCTACTTGTCTCAAAGAGGCTACTACCCAGAATCATTGGACAAGCCAAACCAAGACAGTTTTTGTATACATACTCCATTTGGAACAAGCCCTGATGACCATTTCTTTGGTGTATTTGATGGCCATGGAGAATATGGAGCTCAGTGCTCACAATTTGTAAAGCGAAGACTATGCGAAAACCTGCTCAGAGATGACCGGTTCCGTACTGATGCTGTTCAGGCTCTTCATTCTGCTTTCTTGGCAACAAATTCACAGCTTCATGCAGACAGCTTAGATGATTCTATGAGTGGTACTACTGCAGTCACTGTGCTGGTGAGGGGTAAAACTATTTACATTGCGAATACGGGTGATTCACGTGCTGTTATTGCCGAAAAAAGAGGGGAAGATGTTGTTGCTGTTGACCTGTCCATAGATCAAACACCCTACAGGACTGATGAGCTTGAAAGGGTCAAGGAGTGTGGTGCTAGGGTTATGACGTTGGATCAGATAGAGGGGCTAAAGAACCCAGATGTACAGTGTTGGGGCACCGAGGAAAGTGATGACGGTGATCCTCCAAGGTTGTGGGTGCAAAATGGCATGTATCCAGGAACTGCTTTTACTCGCAGCATTGGAGATTCTGTCGCTGAATCTATCGGTGTTGTCGCTAATCCTGAGATTTTTATCCTGGAGCTCAATGCCAACCATCCATTCTTTGTTCTTGCTAGTGATGGAGTTTTTGAGTTTCTTTCTAGTCAAACTGTTGTCGACATGGTATGTTCTATCTACCTTCTGCATAAGTTGCAATTATGTTCTGAGATCCTAAAGTGATTCCCTTCAGTACTAGAGATACAGAGATTCCCCCACAGTATCAGAATTCAGTTCTCAATAATCATTTACTTTGAAACAGTAGGGAAGGCCCCCCTAATATTCTGCGTGCATTTTAATTCATCGATTTCCCTTTTCCACTGTACCAATTTGTTGGATAAGATTTCCCCACAATGTTTATCAAAATTAATCAACTTCTTTATTAAAGAGCCCAAACAATTCTATTAACTATTTTTCAGATAATTTTAGATTTGTGAAATGAATTGTTTTATTTACTTCTTACAGTAATGAATTTGCAGATTGCTAAATACAAGGATCCTCGTGATGCGTGCGCTGCAATTGTTGCTGAATCCTATCGCCTCTGGCTACAGTATGAAACTCGTACAGATGACATTACAATAATAGTTGTTCATATTAACGGGTTAACTGATGTATGGAATTTTCATCTTTTACTTATATTACTTCCACTGCACTGGTTTCATTTGGTTCCATGAATAATCCTCATTCTTTTACTAGATGGAATGTACTCAAACTGTAATGAAAGTATCTTTACAACCTTCCCAACAAGTCGTAGAATTGGTAGGCTCAGAATCACCATCGACAATAAGTTTGAATCCCAAGAACCAGCGTTCCAGGCAAGATCTATCACGTGCTCGGCTGAGAGCACTTGAAAGTTCCCTGGAAAATGGTCGACTATGGGTCCCTCCATCCCCATCGCATCGGAAGACATGGGAAGAGCAAGTAAGGTCACCAATTTCCATCACTGTTGAACTTTGTATTAGTTCAGGAGTTCTTGATATCCTATTACTGATGAGTTAAAAAAAAAACTGATATGAAGGCACATATTGAGCGAATACTACACGACCATTTCCTCTTCAGGAAGCTCACTGACTCACAGTGCCATGTTTTACTTGATTGCATGCAAAGAGTTGAGGTGAAAGCTGGGGATATAGTGGTGCAGCAGGTTCTTATTTTCTATGCTTATTTATTTTACTGGTACTCTGATGATATTTTTTCTGGCTTCTAAGAAATTATTTAATAGTGGGATTATGTGATGCAGGGCGGTGAAGGCGAGTGCTTCTATGTAGTTGGGAGTGGTGAGTTTGAAGTGCTAGCCATTCAGGTATCCATTTTTATTCACATTTATTTAATGTGATATTTTCTTAAGACGCTTTTTGCATAGGGTGCTAAAACTACACCCTCCATTGTTCTGTACTTGTCATTTTGATCATTTTTTGAGTTAAAAATAGTAGTCATTTTTTTCAAGATTGAATTTCCTATTTTGTCCATACTATGAATTTGACATTGTGATTGGCACATTTAATTGGAAACCTCTAGAGTGTTTTTTAAATAAGAAGAAAAGAAAAAATGTACTTCTATTCAGACGGATTTAATCACTTCGATAAAAGAAATCAACTATTTTACAATATAATTTGTTCTTTAACCTTTATTCAGTGATTTTGAAGTCTAAATTGGTGAAATGATAAAAAAAAAGCAGGAAGAAGATGGAAAGGAAGTTACAAAGGTTCTACATCGGTATACTGCTGACAAACTATCTTCTTTTGGGGAGCTAGCACTAATGTGAGATTTGTATTCACTTGCCCTTTAGTATATTTGCTCTGATCTTTTGCACCATGTTTTAAGAAGTCACGAAAATTGTTCATGAGATCAATCAAGATAAGTATCGTACAATAGTTATGAACAGGTGCTTACAAAAACGATAGGAAAACGTAGTGCCAATAAAACCCACTACTAATCGGAACAGTTTACCCTGTCTCCTATACAGTTCTAAAGCTTGAAGCTTAGTCCCACTAGCTAACATCCAGAATTATATATACAATCGACTTGATTTTTTATGAGAACAAACTACTGGTGTGGGTTGATGTGTAATCTCTCCACCTTTCTTAGTTTAGATTTTTTGGGTGAAAGACCATCCAACTGTACTCAAATGTACACTTAGCAACAGAACTTTTAGTAATGGCCACTAGCTTTTGAACATATCATCACTTATGAATCTGAAACCTACCATACCATGACATGAGAAGGCATTAGAAAATAACATTATGGATCCCTCCATGGCTAATCACAGTAAAATTAAAACTAAATCCAAAATGTATGTCTATGTCTCTTTATGCATGTATTATGTATATGATGGAAAGTTGAATCAATTCAGATGGACATAGACTCAAGTTACTATTGTTGAAAAACAGGTATAATAAACCACTTCAAGCTTCAGTCCGTGCTGTGACTACTGGAACTTTATGGGCTCTAAAGCGAGAGGATTTTCGGGGAATTCTGATGTCAGAGTTTTCAAATATACCATCATTAAAGTTGCTCCGATCAGTGGAGCTGTTTACGAGATTGACAATTCTTCAACTAAGTCAACTTGCTGATTCTCTTGTTGAAGTAACTTTTGGGGATGGTCAAATGCTAGTAGACAAGGTACTTGGACTGGAAAATGTTTCCTTTAGTAATATTGTTAGAATGTTCTTCTGCAAACTTATGAGTTTCTTCTTTATGTTGGCTTACTTATTTTGTGGGTCTTTTTTTCAGAATGATGATGCATCTTCCTTGTATATTATTCAAAGAGGTCGTGTGAAACTTAAATTGGCTGCAGATCAGGTAAATTCAGATGCCTGGGATCTTCTTAGTTCTCAAACAAAGGTGGCCCAATCAAGTCGAGAAGATGGTAATTACGTGTTTGAGATAGATGAAGGGGGACACTTTGGAGAGTGGGCTCTCTTTGGAGAGACAATTGCTTTTACTGCTATGTCAGTTGGTGATGTGACTTGTTCTACTATTGCAAAGGAGAAGTTTGACTCAATTATTGGGCCCTTGCCAAAAGTTTCCCAGTCTGATTCCAAGTACTGCATCTGAAATACTTTTCACATAGTTTACTGAGCAAATGTTTCTCAATTGCTTACTTTGTCACATGGATGGCATCTATGTAGGCTCAAAGATTCCTTGGTTCCTAAAGGGCATGGTGCAGATGATAGTTCCTTCAGGAAGGCGCAGCTATCTGATTTGGTAGGGGGTTAGTACTACCCTTCCTTTCCTCCAGCATCTGTTTGTTTATCAGAGGAGATTTTGTTGAAATTTTATACAACCACGTGTATAAATTTTATACGGCTATATCTTTGTCCACAGGAATGGAAAATGTGCATATATGCCGCTGATTGCAGTGAGATTGGTCTTGTCCAACTAAGAGGTTCTGGTATGATAATCAGTTTGGCCTTCAGTCATTATTGGATCAATTAATTCCCTAATAAACATTATTTATGTTTTTATCTAATACTATTTTGTTTGGCTGTCTGATCATGGACCAGACAAGATCAAAAGCTTAAAGAGGTTTTACATCAAGAGAGTAAAAGACCTTCATAAGGAAAAACACGTATTTGATGAGAAGGATCTCATGAAATCTTTGAGCCAATCAACTTGTGTACCAGAAGTTCTATGTACTTGCGCTGATCAATCCTACCTAGGAATACTGCTGAATTGTTGCCTTTGTTGCTCACTGGCTTCAATACTTCATGCACCACTAAATGAGTTGTCTGCACGATTCTATGCAGCCTCTGTCGTCGTAGCGCTAGAAAACCTCCATCAGGTAAGATTTTGATTTTGTTTGTTGAAAATTTAACACAAGAAAATTTGTCTCTAGGGTTTATTCTAACAGGCTAATCCATACACGCTTCTCCCGATGTAAGTACTAATGCGTAGTATATGCAATTTCAGAGGTCCATTCTTTACAGAGGTGTTTCTGCAGACATTCTTATGGTCGACCGATCAGGGCATCTTCAACTAGTTGACTTCAGGTTTGCAAAGAAGTTGCAAGGTGAAAGGACTTACACAATATGTGGGATTGCCGACTCTCTAGCTCCAGAGATAGTTCTTGGTAGGGGCCATGGATTTTCTGCTGACTGGTAAGTGGCTGTTTATCACTTCCCTATGTGAAGTCCACATGCCATGTGTTCTGAATTTTATCCAATATGGATTTATGGCTTTATCTTGTCTGTCCAAGTGTACATTGCTTTTAATGTAAATGGTGATGATTCTGGGTGAAGGCATTTACTTCCAGATTCACATGCAAATCTTAGACATTTTTACCTCAACTTTCTGACATTTTCAGAGGAGATTGAAATAAATTAATACTGCAATGGTAATAAAACATCAAAGAGAAACCATGTGTTAAATTAGAAAGCACATATTCATATTTCTTACATCACCTTCATCTCAAAAGTAGCACAAATTATGGTGCCAATGAATGGATATAGTACAATACTCGCGCTTTTGAGTTGTAAAAGCACATATGCATGCCTTCGTTCAGGTAAAGAAGATTAACAGATGGTTCTTTGGTTTTTCATCATCAGGTGGGCGCTGGGAGTGTTGATTTATTTCATGCTGCAATCAGACATGCCATTTGGCTCTTGGAGGGAGAGTGAACTGGAACCTTTTGCAAAGATTGCCAAGGGTCACCTTGTCATGCCATCAACATTCAGCATCGAAGTTGTTGACCTTATTACAAAGGTTATACTATCCCATTAAGGATTGTTGTTTTTGATTCAGCGGTTCGTCTATTATTCACCTTGTCAGGATTTCCTACTATATTGACACGAATACTCTCTGAACAGCTACTCGAGGTAAACGAAAATGCGCGCCTTGGGGCCAAGGGAGCGGAATCTGTGAAAAGACACCCCTGGTTTGATGGCATTGACTGGAAACAAATAGCAGATGGTACTTATACAGTACCCCAAGAAATCACCGATCGTGTCGACAGCTATGTAGAAACTCTTACAGAGGACTTGACAGCATCCCCTTCCATGCCAAGTGAAGAAACAGCTGATCAGGCTGCTCCAGAATGGATCCAGGATTGGTGATCTCAGTTGCTGCATGAACAAAAAGATGTTTGGGAAAACTTGTTTAGCATTTCAAATGAAAAAAAAAACGGGTACATACATGATTACAGCATGTGAATTTTTGTCGAAATGGTGGATTATACGTAGCAACAATTCTGTATAGAGGAATCATCAGCTCAACCTGCAACCATCTGATGGATATGCTAGCAAAAATGTGAAAAATGGTGTTGCAGTAGTTCAAGCAGGAGCCAGAACTGGTCTGCAGGGAGAACTAATGATTCCTGTGGTACATATGTATAGACCCTTCTTTCATTTGTAAATTTATTTGTATTATTCATCTGTAGGTGAAAATTATAACTGCCTACCTATGTAATTTTGTATAACATTTTGATAAGAAAACAGGGGCCATGTGTCTGACGGTGACTTCTGAACTTTTAATTTTTGCCGTAGACTGTTGTGCTCTTTTGATAGATTTGAAGAAGGCTCCAAATCCGTTACTATTTGGTACTTTCCAACAATGAGGTATTTTCTTATTTTCTCCCCCTATTTGTTGCACTAGCCTTGCAATGTAGCACAGCATAATTTGGTTTGATTACTTCGAATGCCACCATGATGATTTGGATGGCTTATCTATGCAGATTTTCTTTTGAAAGGTTGTTTGTGCATAACTAGATTATCAGATTATAGAATCAACTAGGAAGGTGACCCACGCAATGCGCGGGCATCCGTACTATCATAACGTAATATTATAATTTCTTTAGAAATTATATCTTATAAGGGCAAACTATAGGTTGGATATATCTGAAAACCATTCATTGACTTAGAAGATAGATCAAGGTCATATGACATTTAAATTTACTTTTGACTGAGTGAGTAAATATCATGTATACGCGTTTGCGAAAAGTAAATATCATATATACCATTTGAACACATACCATACAATATTGCTACAAGTAAAAATTGCGATAGCAAGGACTCAAAGTTATTGTGATGGAATCGTCTCATGAAGATGCATAATTTAGTGACAACCAAATTAAGGATAGATTAACGGTTGGATTGTTTTTCCCTTCATAGAAGTTCAAAATTTTCATATTCTTTTCCAAAGTTTTAAAGAATTTTTGTTAGGACACAAATCATTTGCAGAATTGCTTGGTTGGGTAGTGCAAAATATCAGCAACTGTTTGAAGCTTTTCTTTTTATTTCTTTTTCGCATGTTTGATTGTTTTCTTCGAAACAATATTTGTTTGAAATAAGAGCAAAATTATATAAATTTAATTGGTATGTATAGTGTTTATCGGATCACCTTAGCTGCCTTAGGTACGAAGCTTCGTCATACGTGCAGAAAGCAAACATGCACATGTGCGAGGTCTTTAGAAGTTTCATTTTACTTTTATAAAAGATAGATATGGCATGCTTGTTAATAGGTCCTTAATAGGTATAGTTAATAGGTCCATCAGTTTAAGTGAAAACCGATATCAAAATATTTTTATTAAAAATAGTATAAAATAGTGGGCTCAGTAATTAATGTAAAATATTAGTTAATATAGATCATAAATTGGCAATTTACTGGTAGAGAATATTATTGCGTAACATTTATATTAAACAACATGTTTTTAAAATTTTGATATAAAATAATGATTTGATATAATAGATAGATCGGTTTAAGTAAAAAAATATATTATATTGTTAATATAAAGGGCAAAATAATATAGTTTTATAAAATTTATTTTCAAAAATTTGTGGAGCTAATTTAGAAATGTATAGATGATATATATAATCTATGTTTATAAAGTTATAATTTCTTCAAATTTATTACCACTCCTAATAATTACAATTTCGTCAATACATGTAGAAGAGAAGGAAGAAGAAGGAAGCAAATGCACGTTTTTAGTGACATAATTATATTTTTATGTTTTTCCACTTTATCTTTTTAAATGTACGTTACAGTTGTATATGTATTTTCGGCTTTTTTACAAGTCGTACGTACGTACATTTCTCTCGTCGGTGCGCTGAGGGAGATTTGGAGAGAGATTATTAATAGGATTTAATCTAATGGTTAGAGATAACAGATCCATCAATTTAAATAAAAATTGATGGCTAGATATTTTAGTTTTTTTCTCACATTTTCTAGATGTTTTTCTAATTTATTAGAGTGTATTTTTACAACTTAAAATATAGTTAATACGAATATTGATTTTCTATCTCATCTAACCTGAAGGTAAAAAAAGAGGAAAGAACAAAGAGGGTAGGTACATATGTACGTGCACGTCCATGGAGAGATAGAGGACTTTTTCTACGCGTGATTCTTTTTTCCAGATGAGCGTAATTTCAAAATCTTATGATAGATCTATGTTAGCTAAATAATAGAAAAAGTTAGCTAAAAATAAGAGAGAAGAGAGAAGGGAAGAGTTGGAGGGTGGCTAGAGGGAGGGAGCACGTGCTGGCTACCGGAATTTTGAATTTTAGAGAGATCTAATGGTTAAAATTAATGGGTTCACCGATTTAATAGAAAATCAATAAACTTTTCTAATTTATTATAACGCCATGTGACAACTTAGGAGCGTTTTTAGAGCATTTACATTGTACATGCTCTTAGGAGTCCCACGTGTCGGCTTGAGAGAGTTTGTAGGAAGTTTAGGTGTTATGTGCCCTCTAATATAGGCCATTCGTTTTCTTTGAAATCCATGCAATTTTTTTAGGAGGGTAACATATATACACAAGATATTCTTTTTGGCTTTTTTTCTTGTCAGTACTATGTATTCATATGTACGCAGGATTTTTTTTGTTTGGGAGGAATTATTTTTAATAGATGTGATCTAATGCTATAAAATAACTGGTTCACCAATTTAAATAAAAATCGAAGGTCGGAATTTCTAAAATCTCCTATTGTAATTACGTAATTTTAATACGAAGATGAATTCCAATGTCAATAGCATAAAAAAGCAGGGTTTTAAATCTCCTGCTATAATTGTTTGAAAAGGGTTTAGCTATTTGGTCTCATGTACAATTTAGCCACCATAGCTCTATTTAGCCCGCTATAGCTGCCGCTATATCTGTTTGAGAAACTAACCGCTAAATGGCTTAGCCCGCTATTTAAAACATCCTAAAAAAGTAGAGGTTGTAGGGTAAAAAAGGGGTAAATGGGGAGAGGGAAAGAAAGGAGGGCACATACCTTACCTGGGTACAAACTGGATGAAGCAGGTGTACATACACACGGGTGAGATGAGAGGGAGGGACTAACTCTTCTTTTAATCTAATCTAAATCTAAATAATGGACTCACCAATTTATATCTCATGTAGTAAAAATATTTTTATTCGGTGAATAATGGAGTAAGTATATATACGTACACAGGAAGATTCTTTTTGGCTTTTTTCACGTGAATAGTGCTATATATTTATACGTACATAGGATATTCTTTTTGGTTTGGAAGGTATTATTTTTTATAGATCTAATCTAATGTATAAAATAACTTGTCCATCTGATTTAACGTGAAAATCGAGGATCGAATGCTTTAGGCTGTGTTTAGTTTCTAAAATTGGGGATAAGTTTGGGGAAATTTGGTAGTTTGGAAAAAAGGTTAGGAGTTTATGTGAGTAGTAAAGTTTTGGATATGATGTGATGTGATGAAAAGTTGAGAGTTTGGGAGAAGTTTGGTGTGAACTAAACAGAGCCTTATTTTGGGACTGTCTATGTAACAACCTGCTGAAATTTTTTGTGGTTTCAGCAAATATACGCTCAAAAATACCAATGGCATAAAAATGAGGTGATATAAATATATTGTAAGGTATTTCAGATAAAATTAAATAAAAAAGTTTGGGGGGAGTAAAAAAAAAAGGTGGGGCACACGTTCATGCATGTTACATGCGTGCCATTGGGGCATACGTATGCGCTCGTGAGACGAGGGGAGGACTAATTGACTTTTTTTTAATTTGAGATAATCTAATGGTCTAAAATAATGGATTTACCTATTTAAGTGAAAATCAAGGGCTAGATATTTCTAATATATTAGAATGCCACGTGACAAACTAGGAGCGTTTTTAGGAGTCCCGCGTGATGGTTTGAGAGTGTTTGTAGGAAATTTAATGGACTTTTAGTATATAATAGATTGTTCGACCATTCGCCACCTCAAACTTAATCTCTCTCTTAAAAATAAGAAAAACTCCAAATGTCCTTAGAGCATTACCAACGGAGTACCAAAATTCAATCCCCTAAATCTGTTTTTTGATATCTATAATGGGATTTAAGGGACTAAAAATATCCTCTCTCCAAGGATAAATAACTTCAACAAAAAAAAAAGTGGGCCAGTAAAAAACATCCAAACAGAATTGACCCTCTCCTCCCATACTTCCACGATTCCTCTCAATGCGACCATGGTGATTAGGAGTGAGAACATCTTCCGAGTTGTGAATAAGGAAATTTCTAGAGACGGGGATGAGGATTTTTGAGAGTTTGTTTAGTATGAGGCTGAATTTTACTTAAAACCTAAAAATTTTGGGTTGGCAATATGTTGCCCATGCTTTTATATTTTTAGACGGAGGGAGTAAGATGTGCTCTATTTTTTCTCTAAATTGTTACGTCTCAATTGAAAAGTAGAAATTGAACAGTTTTATTAAAAAACATGTGCTTAACCGAATCACATGTTTTTCATAAATTGTGAGCTGTCGTGTGTTCTTAACCAAAATTAAATATTTTAATAGTCTTAGGGCATCCTCAATGTATGTGTGAGCACTGGACAATAAAGGTGGGGCCCAGTGTAGGTAGCACTAGTTAAGTCTCTCTTCACAATGGTTAGTGTGAGTGGGAGGTGTTAAAGTGGGTCCCGTTAGGGTCCCACCAAGGAAAAAAATGTCAACACCTATCAACAGCCGTGGAGTCATTCGCGTGAGAAAAAATTAGCGTCCTCACTCCTCAGTTCCTCCGCCTGATCCCTAATCTGGCTGTTTCGACTTTTGTACCACTCACGGGCTTTCTTCATTATCATCTCATCAGAGTATCCACTAGTGAGGGTAGTTCTAGCTTTAGCATAAAATCCACGAAACTTTGTAACATCTCTCTTCATGTTATCCTAATGTGTCCTGTATTACTTAGGTGTCCTTTTGTTCCCATTACTAGGCATATTGGTGTTAAACTCTACAGCCACTGCCTTCCAATACTATTCTGATTTCTTGTCATTGCCTTTTATGGGATCAACAGAATTGTTCAACCAAGAACTCATCAGTCGCATGTTGTCATCTTCGGTCCAATTGATGTGTATCCCCCTTCTTCCTTCTTCACTGCTATCACTTTCCTCTTCAAGATCAACTACTTCTTTCTCCTTCTGTCTTGCAAGGCTTGGAGAAGCTGACTCTGATCCATAGGAAGAATTGTTGGTTGCAGCCCCAAGTGATGAATTATATTGCATCCCAACTTGTGATCTACTAGCTGCAAATCCATACACTTGATTAGGTGAGCATACCATACTTTCTTGAAGTTGAACCCCTGGAAAGCTAGATGGAGTTGTTTGCCATAATAATCTTGTCGGTGGGCACCTTGAAAGATTGGAGGAGGGTGGCTATATGGCTGGTAGTTAGTTGGAGTACCAAAAGGATGAAAATTATGTAGAATTAGGTCCCAAATATTGGGGAAAATTTGTGGGAAATTGGGGATGAGGGGGGTTTGGGCCATCACTCTCTACTGCTTGGCTTGAGGAACCTTGATTGAGCGGATTTGTAAAAGTTTTGTTGAAAGGATCCATTTATGGTGTGGTGAAATGGATGAATCAGGTTGTGTTGCTCGTTCACTTGTGGGTTTTCTACCTCTGTTTTATAGGTATCAGCGGCAAGAAAATGAAGCCAACGGCTAGAAGTGTTGCAGCAACGGCCACAACCAAGACTCCAGGTCTAACGGCTAGAAGCTTAGCAGTTGAACTGATATGTATATTTTTTTTTTTGACCGGAATTACTGCCAGGGCTTTACCCAGTAGTGTAATTTTATAAAAATTAAAAATATTTACAAAGTTACAGAGTTACAGAAAGAAAACCGCAACAAAGACTATAAAGTTTGTAACCAATTAAGAACAATTTGCTTTAAAGGATCCTTCATTTTGCACATATGCAGAAGAACTTTTTTCACAAAAAGTGATCTCCAGGCTTGGAAGGAGGGTTGAATGTTCTGAAAGATTAAACCATTCCTCCGCTTCCATATGTGCCAAGCTGCCAAAAAGAAAACCTCCAGGAAGCCCTTTTGAGCAAACTTAGTCTTGCTAGGGCAATCATTTGAAAGAACTCCAAATCATGGTTCCACTCAATTCCCAGGTGCTGCCAACACTTGATACTGAAAGGACAGGAGAAGAAAAGGTGCAACCTTGTTTCTCTGTGATCAGCATTGCATAAAACGCATGTGAGGTCATCATCTTCTTTGGCATAGTGCCTTCTATCCAGCATTTCTCTTGTGTTGAGTCTGTCACAGAACATGAGCCAGGCAAAAACTTTTATCTTCATGACACATTTTGTTTTCCACAACCAAATCATGGGTCTAGAGGGTTGTAATGCAGAAAAATTGAGCTTATAAAATTTCTTAGCTGTGTACTTGTCTGAACCCCAGATAAAACTCCAAGCATCCCCCTACCTGACTGTATGTTTAGATGGCCTAGAACTTCCTCTAGCTGCAGAAATTCAGAAAAGGCCACATCTGAGAGAGGTAGAATAAAAGAATCCTCTAAAGGTCTTGAACACGTGGCTTTCACTGAATCATTTTTATACATGGCCGCGGCAAAAATATTGGGGTAGCTAGTGCATTTAAAATCATCATTCCATAGATCATTCCAGAAAAGAGCAGTTGTTCCTATCCTGATTTCACACTTGGCTACTCCCCTAAAGATATCTGCAAGAGATGTGATATCCCTCCACCAGAAGGAACCCTTATTCACCATCAAGTGTGGAACTTTAGAATCATAATATGTTTGTGAGATCAGTTTTACCCAGGGTAAATCAGCACCATTGTAGAATTTGACCATGTGTTTTAGGAGTAAGGCTGTGTTTTGAACTCTCAGGTTGATCACTCCTAGTCCTCCTTTCTCTTTAGGGGTGCACACCCTGTCCCAAGAGGCTAGAGATTTCCTTGTAGAAGAAGGGTTATTTCCTCTGCACAGACAGTTCTTTCGAGTTGTGTCAATGGCCTTGATGACTGTAACTAGTAGCTGCAAAGAGGACATATAGTAGGTTGGGATTGATGAAAGGACTGAATTGATCAATGTTAACCTTCCTCCTTGAGGCAGAAACATGGAGCTTGCTGTCAACCTTCTTTCTACCCTGTCTAACAAAGGTGCAAAATCCACCACTCTAGGTCTAGTGGTGCCCAAAGGCAATCCCAAATAAGTGAAAGGTAGAGAACCAATTTGACATCCCAGAATGCCAGCTAACAAATCAGCTTTGTCCTGTGAGAGATTGAGAGGATCCAAGCTTGATTTATCAAAGTTCACCTTAAGGCCTATGGATTGAGAAAACATATTTAACATAGCCTTGAAATAGAAGATTTATCTTTGGGATGCTTTGAGCAAGATCAATGTGTCATTAGCATACTGTATGATTGGGAAACCATCCCCATTGCTTTCATTAATTGGCTTTGAGAAAAGACCCTGATGGAAAGCTTTGTTGATTATCCTTTGCACCATCTCTGCACCCAGCACAAAAAGCAGAGGTGAGAGAGGATCTCCTTGTCTGACCCCTCTCTTGCACTTAAAAGAGTTCCCTGGCACCCCATTTAGAAGCACCACAGAAGATGCAGTAGAGAAAACCATTTCTACCCACTCAATCCATTTTGGTGGAAAACCCATATGATGCAGAACTGAGAGAATTGCATAGTGCTCAATGGTATCAAAAGCTTTTTCAAAATCTAATTTCAGGAGGACAATTTCTCTCTTAGACTACTGACACTGGTGAATATATTCAAAAGACCTAGCAAGAAAGTCTTGTATTGTTTTTCCTTAAATGAAACCATATTGATTATCACTCACCAGTTTGAGGATTACCCCTTGAAGCCTATCAGCCATTAACTTTGTTAGAACTTTCAGGCTTATTCTCATGAGGGAAATAGGCCTGAAGTCATTGACAGTCTCTGGGGAGCTTTTCTTTGGAACCAGGGTTATAAAAGAGCTATTTAGGATCTCCAAATCAACACATCCAGCATGAAAATAAGCTGCCAGTCTGTAATAATCTTGGGCTATAATGTGCCAACACTTTTTCATGAAATAGCCATTGAAACCATCTGGTCCAGGTGCTTTGTCAGCTGGGATAATGGAGATGAGACTGTCAATTTCCTGAGTAGAAAACAGATCAACCAGACTACTCAAATATGTATGTATGTCAAAAAGAGTATCCAGGTCAAAAGCCATCTGTGGGGAATTTGAAACACCTATCCTGTTCTTGAAGTTGTGATGAAAAAGATATGCCTTTTGCTCATGCAAATGCACAGTCTGTCCATTGTGATCTAGCACTTGTGAGACAGTGTTGAATCTGAATCTTTCAGTGGCTATTGATTGGAAAAATTTTGTATTCTCCTCCCCCAGCATCATCCATCTATTAGTACACCTTTTTTTTTTCAATAGGCCTTCCTGAACTCCAACAATTTCAAAATTTGCACTTTTACAGTTTCTCTGAAATTCCACTCATAGACTGAGAGCATTATGTTTTCTTCAACTAAATCCAAAAAGTCCACCACTTTGTTGCAATTTTTTTTAAAAGTCCCATCAATTTAGATATATTTTTACTCCAAGCTAGGAGCTTTTTCCTTAGCACTTTCAATTTAAAGGAGATGCATTTGGCAGGATCATCAAAACCAAGATCTAAAGACCAAACTGCCTGAACAATATAAAAAAAAACCCCTCCATCTCCACCCAGTAATTTCCAAATCTAAAGATAGGAGATTTTGGGATTTTAATGTTAATTTTCACTACACATGGCACATGGTCAGAAATGTTTCTGGTTAAAGGCACCACTATTGTGTTAGGATAATCCAATGTCCATGAAGCCGATGTAAACACCCAGTCCACTCGTTCAAGAAGAGGATTCTATTGCATATTGCTCCAGGTGAAATTTCTTCCTTTAAGAGGGATTTCTAGAAGGCCCAGATATTTTATTGTTGTGAATAGTGTAACAATTATATTTTATTCTCTTATGTCACACCTTAAGCTTAAGCTTGTTTTTACAAGCATGAAGCTTGTGGTGTAGCTCCACAATGCTTAAAGTCATGTACTGTTGTAGCATCAATTGCTTAAGGTTACCTTTTTCACACATTGAGGATGCCCTTAACACTTATCTTGAAGATTCCATAGATAAGATTGCTGACGAGAGTTTAAACGTTGTCGAACTAAGTTTCGCTATATACACACAAAAATTCAATGAAACATGAAAAAATAAGTCCAATACAAGTACTTGGATAAAAATAACTCCGCTAGCTTAACCTATAATAGCTATACATCAATAATAACGGGCTGATTCGGTTAAACATTTACACGCCAAGGTGGTTTTGCAATGAAATTAAGTATAGGGTGGACATTTGCAACAAAATAATTTATGGAGTGAAATGTCAGACTCCAAATGACTTATATGATGTGATGGTTTTTCTAATTTTCCATTATATGTAAAATTTCTGGGTTTCATGGCGCATAAAATTTGTGGGCCTAATTTGTTAAAAGGAAAACGTGGGCCTGGGCCCTGGTGTGTCAGTAGCGTCGCCTGTCTTCTTCTCCGAGAGATTAAAAAAGAGAAGCTCCTCGCGAACCTTGAGAGATGGCGGCGGCGGCGGCGGCGGCGGCCGGCGACGAGGCGTGGTGCCGGGAGACGGTGCCCCGGGTGATGGAGCTGGTGAGCCCGCGCCTCCCCCAGCGCGACGCCTGCGCCCTGCTCGCCGTCAGCCCCTGGTGCCACCGCGCCCTCGTCGCCAACCCCAAGCTCTGGGAGGTGCGGTACCGCGTCGCGTCGCTCCCTTCTACCTTCTTCGTCCTCCCGCTGCTTGCTCTTGGTCTCGACTCTCGAGGCGTGCTTCTTCGTTGTTTCGCGCTGCTGAGGAAGTGGTCCCTCGCCTGGGCTTCGTCGCTGGAGTGGCCGGTGATTTAGCTCGTGTAGTCGGTGCGCCTCCTGTTCGGCCTTGTTCTGAATTGCCAAAAGCATAATGCAGCGAATTCGTACTCCATGTTCAAATCTGTCGCACCGGATGGTAGTAAAATGGTTCTTCGATTCGTCCCTTTTTGTTTATTGGGTCATCGTATTGTTTCTCTATTTTTCATTTTTGAGGGGGGAAAGTAATCGTAATTTTGCCTGCTAGAGTTGAAATTCAGATTGCGGGACTCCTGCTAGAAGGATTATTAGTCTCTACAATACTTAAATTATCCCCATCTTGATTTATTGTGTAATAATCTTGATTTTTTTCCCGAACCATGAACAAATGCCTCCTCAATATTTAATGTAGGTGCTTGATCTGCATGAGATGAACAAAGCTGGTGACCGACTTATTTCAGCGATATCACTGGCAAGAATAATCCTACTTTTGAATATTATATTTTTTTTAGTGATGAACTCATGAACTGATGAATAGATGCTTGATCTACCTTCTGAATGATAATTCATACTATTTGTGTGGTTGTTCATATTTCTGTACTATTTGATAAAACATCAACGTTTTCTAGTGCACACTGCACAGCAGCATAATACTGTAGTCTCAGTTTAAAATCTTTAAGTTGCTTTGGTGACATGTTTTGTCCCATTCTTCCACAGCCAAGATATTGTCATCTCAAAATTATTAACCTTGAATTTGCTCAAGATATTGATGACCGGCATTTTGTTCGCCTGAAAGAAATGGTAAGATTTCCTGTGACTTTTGTTCTTTTACTTAGAAAAAGATTGAGCTATAATATGGATCTGCAACTTAATTGGTTCAATTACAATGATTTACAGGGATGTACCTCACTGCAAGAGTTGGAATTATTGAACATAAACGCATGCCAAAAAGTTTCTGACAAAGGGATTGAAACTATTACAAGTCTTTGTCCAAACCTTCGGGCCCTTTCTATCTATTGGATTGTTGGGTACACCATTTCTGAATGTTTTCTTTGCCATACAGCCCCCCTTGTTTCTAATTGGTGGACATTTTGTTTCCACAGACTGACAGACTTAACCATTAGGCACATTGTGCAGAACTGCAAGCACATAGTCGACCTGAACTTGAGTGGTTGTAAGGTAATGTCTTTGTCTGCATTTCCCAGTTGACAGTATGTTTTGTTCCATATTTTCCTTGATCAAGCCGGCATCTAGGGAGAAGCTAGATGTACTTTGCTATGTCTCTTTCCATAATTATTGTGCATAGAATAGTTTCCTTGTAGCTGCTTATTGTTACCGAAATGATTCCTGGTGCAGTGCAAATGCAGAGTGTGTGCTTTGTATATCCCTTTGTACTGAACTCTTCCATATCTCAACTAAAAATCGCAAACAAGATTACTATAATCTTGGAGTTCTGATGTGTTTCTATAAATGAACAGTTGTGGACTACCAGTTACAATCATTCCTGTCATTTTCATTCTTTTTGTCCCATTATCTGTTTCGGTTCACTACGATAGTAAGATGAGTCAAGTGCAAGAGTTATTTTATGATTGCAGAATATCTCAGATAAAGGTATGCAGCTAGTTGCTGATAATTATGAAGGACTAAAGAAGTTGAACATAACCAGGTACACTTCATTCTTGATGTGCACTGAATGTTTATTGTGCTCTTTGGTGTTGCTCAAATTCAGTGGTTGTGAGCAGGAAATGAAATTTAAACACGTATATACCCTCTATTATATATTTATAGGTGCATCAAGTTGACAGACGATGGACTTCAAGAAGTGCTTCAGAAATGTTCTTCTCTTGAAAGCTTGAACCTTTATGCCCTGTCAAGGTAATATTGGAAAAAGCAAATGATGTTTATATGCGAACTCGAGTGTCTATTATCTATCATCCTACTTCACATCCTGCAGTTTTAGCGACAAGGTTTATAAGAAGATAGGATCTTTAACTAACCTTACATTTCTAGACTTATGTGGGGCCCAGGTAACTATTTGTTTTTATTTACTTTCAACTATCAATTTATTTTTAAATTTTTTTGTAATAATTTACCAATCTGTGGTTTCCAGAATGTAACTGATGATGGCCTTTCATGTATATCAAGATGTGTATGTCTGACATATCTCAATTTGTCCTGGTATGAACTACCTGTCCTTTTTTCTCTGTGCAATGAAATTGTGTTGATTGATCTCTGCAATCACTTGACAGGTGTGTACGTGTTACTGATGTTGGGGTGGTAGCTATCGCACAAGGATGCCGGTCCCTTCAATTGCTTAGGTAATGTGGTAATTTTATCCAAAATACTCCATCTACTTGTTGCTTATTGTACTTGGATTTTTTTTTTGGCAGTTTATTTGGAATAGTTGGTGTAACTGATGTCTGCCTGGAGGCTTTGTCAAAACATTGCTCACGTAGTCTCACAACTCTTGATGTAAATGGCTGTATTGGTATTAAGGTGAGGATTCGAGAACTATCTCTTGGACACTTAGTTTCTTTTATTTATTTTGTAATTTTCATGTTTTCTTCCAGTTTCATTAATTATTCCTCACTTATAGGTTCATAACCTCATAACTTAAATCAAAGACCTTCCATAAGGGGTTATTTTTTTTTACCAACGTTTATGCATTTTATTGGAAAATGTTTATTTTACTCAATTTTTCTTCACGCCCATAGGTGACTTTCTATGCCAATGTCAATAAGCTATATTCAGCTTTTGTTGTTCTAATTTTGGTTCTCATTCATATATTACTTTGGTTGTTTACAGAAGAGGAGGCGGGATGACCTGATTCAGCTGTTCCCGTTGTTACGTTGCTTCAAAGTACACAGCTAGTTGACCTGAATTTCTGTTAAGTTGTTTATTCTACCAGAGGTCAGTTCCCCCTGTTAACATTTAAAACACAATCGAGTTACTCCATGAAGAAAAACAATAGCAAGACAGTTTTGTCGACCTAGTGGCTATATGTTTATTTTGAATTTGGTGGAGATCACAAAGATTTTGTAGAACTTGTATTTGATTTTCTTACAGTGGTGGGAAGTTGATCTGTTTGTTTCTTGTCCTGATGCTTTGGAGTGTGTATATCCTGTATGTGAACGCATATATTATGTGTGAACCAAAGGTTTTTTAGGGTGTGCTTGAGGAGCTCCTGTTAGGACCTGTTTGGGGAGCTTATGTAGACTGCAGCTTCTTCCAGGATAAAAAACTTCTCCAAATAGTACAGTTTTTTATCCAGCTGCTGAGAAACTATAGTTACAGAATCTTGAAGGGTTTTCTATCTTCTTAAAAACTGGCTACCAACAAGCTGCTTCTCAATATCTTACCCCCGAACCAGTACTTAGTTTTCCTTCATTTGCTTGCTGGTTCAAAGTGTTGGCTTGTCAGCCACTTTCGTTGTTTCTTCATGTCACCGATCCGCAGTTCTCGCCTTGGCTTAGTGCGTATACTTTTGGACATTTGACTAAATCTACGTATAAATATATTCCTTTCATTTTAGGCCGTGTTTGAATATCTTGGTTTTTACAACATCTTTCGAGGAAGTATTCAGGAACTAGCTCATCTCCTAAGAAATATTATAAGCTTTGCTTAGGCCGCTAAAATTATTTGTAAGCAAGCTCACGCAACCTTACGGCATGGAAAATACGGCATGTTGCTCAGGATAGCAACCAAACATGCCCCTAGTATGAGACATGGGGTACATCTGTATGGCTAAAAATTTTGCATGTATAAAAAACGGATGAAAAAACACTTACATTAATTCAAAATTAAGTTCTAATATTTAAAAGAGTGAATTGTAATTTGGGCCACATTTATTACACGAATTTCACTTTGGATCATTTTTAAACCAATCTTTTCACTTTAGATGGGTAATTTTGCAATCTTTTCGGTTTGGACAATGGCAAACAATTTCTTCAGCACGCATCAACAATCTCAATCAAATCGGTTTGGATACATCAGTGAACTTTCTCATCTATATGCAGGTCATATGTTTACCAGAATGGAGGGTAGACATGAATAGTAAAGAGAGTTGGGTGGTTCAAACAAAAAAAAAAAACCCATTCAAAGTGAAAAGATTAGTTTGGAGTGTGACAAGGACTAAGGTCCCGATCTTCCGTTAGATATTGATAAGTCGATTGTGCAGACTCGATGTTTATGATCCAAAGGCTTCGATCAGGATGACCCCTTGCAAGCACTACACAACCCTTCCGTTGGTTATCAACCGTGTGCCGAAACACGGTTGACCTCACCTATAAAGCTATCTCCTGCAATTGAATCGACGACACAAGTAAGAGAGTAAAAAAAAGCAATCTGAATATATATTGCAAATATATGATGAAGCTCATAAACTGGGGTTCCATGAACCGAACTAGTGGTGAAACTGCAATGGCAAAAATAATCTAAGCATAACCTGATTCTAAATGATAACGGCTATTAAATAAATATGATTAGGGATGTCCTAACGTTAGCCCAAGGGCGTCCGCCCCTTGGGCTTAGCCCTCAACACAATTGGTCCGATGCTCAAATCGGACTCGACTATTGGATGATGTATGTGGCTTCTTTTATATATTTCCGATAGATGAGAAGGAATTTTGATGTGGGACCAAAACCATCTGAAAGTAGTCTCCGTAAGCTTTTTAACAAGTACTCATGGGCTTCGAGATTCCTTCTTGATCAGCGGATATGTCCGTTCGAAGTTGATGCGGTCAGGAGGCCTAAATCCGAATCCAAAATATGCCAAACTTTATCTATTATCTTCTATGGACCAAAATAGACATGGTGATGTAGGAGTAGACTTGGGAAGGATATTGATTGGTCCCCAATCAACTTCACATCCCCGCTTGGTCTCCCTCTCTTCATCCATGCAAGCACTTCTGTCAACGAGAACACACAAAGCTTATAGTGGAGTGACATTTGTCCATATATATAATGTAAATCTTACATAGAAAGTATGCACTATGCACTCTGGTTAATGGATATATAAGGTAGCCATGGTCATATCCACGGTGGTGATGTTCTTAGTGGTCCAAAATGAAACTTTGTAATAAAAGATAGCCCAAGCTACCATTCACTCTATTTACAATTTGAAGAATAGTATCCGGTTGATAAACTGATCGATGAGCAGACAATGGAGCATGTCATCATGTATTAAATTTCTAAGTGTCTTAACGATTAAATATTGATAATTTGTTTTTTTACGAGGTGATGACAATTAGTTTCTTGTAACATGTAATATATGTTCTCAATAGCTGTAAATATGTTCCGACTTTAAAATATGAATTTATTGTCAAAATTGCAAGTGCCAATATATTTTAGGTTTACTACTAATCATCTCTTAAAATCTACTTTAGTTTTTTAACATTAAAATATGCCTTCTAAAAAATAAATCAATGTAGGAGTTTATTTAGTGTCAGACGTGTGACAACTAAAAATGAAAATCCATAGTGGGCATGGTTAATGGATGGTCATAATATGCTTTACGTACGTTTCAAGAGGTTTTGACTGCATCTAATGAATCAATGAATAATGCATTGATCCATTGAAAAGGGAAAATCATACTCCTATGTCCTAGTCAAATTATCATAAATTTAATTAAATTTACAGGGAAAAAATTATGATGTCAAATGAATATCATTAGATAAGATATAATATATATTTTTATAGTGTAATTCTTTGATATAGTATATGTACTCCCCCATTTTTATTTCTTTGTCACTACTAATGGCTACACAAGTATATCAATGTAAGCAATATTTTCTAAGTAAAATAATCAAAATGGCCTTATGTACATGGGTATGCAATATAAAAGCTTCTAAATGTACAAGCTACAACGGATTTTTTTTTTCAGAACTCATTGTACATATTTTAATATATTATCATTGTAGTACTTGTGTTATCAGTTTTGAGCTAGTGACCTGCTGAGCTAGCTATATTATTCTTCTAACTGAGCGCGTGTGGCTATGGGAGCTGAAAAGCAAACTCTCGTCTCTCTGTGTATGTTCATGGGTCCCACATAGCAATTGGGTGATGGTGATGGCAAATTCACCACTATCATTTAACCGGACTTTACTTTAATTAGATTCAAAAATAAAATGGAAATTATCACCTTGGTAATTGTGTAGTGACAAATATTTATAAATTTTAGAAATTAGTGAAAGGAATGGAGGTAGTTTGACTTGTCTTTTGACAAGGAAAATTGTTTTAACTTATTAGGGCATGTGCAGTGTACCGCGGTTTTAACTAGAGATTTTACCATCTACATAAACATATCATCATCAAAACTACTCGATTCACAACACATGAGTATTTAAAGTGGGCTCACCAAAAGAATCTTTCCCCACCTTTTCAACTTTCTCCAACTCAAGCCATAGTCCTCCCTCTCCCTTCCCTCACAGCCATAGCACAGAGCGTGGGCCATGCCTGCGAAACCTAATGAGGAACTTACGACCCAACTTGACTACGCGGTCTTCACGAGGCTCCACAGGTGGAGGATGTGACGGAGAATATTCGGTTCCTGGTGTTCGGGCTGAAGGCCACATAGGAGCATTAGAGGGTGTTTAGATCCAAACGTGTAAAGTTTTGGCGTGTCACATCGGATGTACGGACACATATTTGAAGTATTAAACGTAGATTAATAGCAAAATAAATTATAGATTTCACCTGCACCTGTAAACTGCGGGACAAATTTATTAAGCCTAATTAATCCATCATTAGCATCGCCCTTACAAGTTAGAGCACAGGGAGCGTGGTTTAAAAAGACGCGCACTATGCAAAAAGTCATTCCGTTTCTTCGCAGAAGCATCCTCGCGCCGTTCCCCTTTCCCTCGCTTTCTTCTTTCTTCTTCTTCACGGGAGTATTTGCTTTGAGCTGCGGCGCAGAGGAGGCCAGCCAGCATTCGCTACGAGCAAAGAAGCGGAGAATCCAGCGAAGGCAAGCAGATCCAGGGTGAGCTAGCAGCAGCGCATCTACCTCCTCCTCCTCCCGTTTACGATTAATTGCTAATGCGAATGCATCCTCCAAATAAACCTAGCTATATATCTCCCTCACCTGCAATTGTTTTCACCCAAAAACAGAGCTGCGAAGAGTGCGCATCATCATCATCCTCCCTCTACTGTATGCCCACTCTAATCTTGATTATATAGTGATAAATTGAATTTTGGTAAATAAAATTAGCACATACTAGCTTGGAATAAATAGTCTAAGTAATTGAGTAATTTTGTTTTTACTTTTTGACAAAACCTGTTTTTAGAGCCGTGGAGCAAATTATTCGTGACAAAAATATGGTGAAGTAGCTGAAAATAACGGGTTATCTCGCTACTCTGTTGCTTCCTGCACACTGTGCGCAGATGTGAGCACTGTTTGAGATCGATCCAACTGACCAAGCAGGCAGGAAACAAAAATACGATACCCGCACCAATGATTTGTTTTCTCGGAATGTATAAAGTATACTCGCCGATTCTTCTGGTTTACTGCACGCTTGCCTGATGTCCTATACCTAATACTATTAGGAGTAAATTTTAGAAAACTATAACTTTAGTGACAAAACTATCAATTTGCTACAACATTAGCGATATGTTTCAGTTTGCTACAACAATACAGCAGCATATAACGTAAAAGTTACAATTTATGATAATTTTCCAAGTTATTGTTGCAGCAAATTTATACTTGTCACTAAAGTTACAGTTTTCTAAAATTTACTCTACTATTAATTCATGACTGAAAATATGACATCAGGCAAGCGTGCAATTAACCTGAAGAATCGGCGAGTATACTTTATACATTCCGAGAAAAATTTTTAGGGATTTTTCTATCCTCGAGAGTGTACCGGAAGGTGCCATATTTATCCGTGCAAATTTTGATTAGAGATTGATAATTCCTTGCTTAATCCAACCACGGTAGTACAAACTCCTCCAAGTACTTACTGGCATTCTTATCCCTTATGCAACCAACTAAACTTAATCCAAACAAACTTGTGAGTTGTGACTAACCAAACTCTGTATGGTGTAATTGGCAACCCGCATAGGATTTGAAGACGTGGCTGTGGCACCGGAGTTGTTACTGGACTTTTGTGCTCCGACGCTTATACGTAATTCCCTGCGTGACAAGGTGCCTCCTTGAGCACCTCCAGATCATTCATTTTTACATTTCTCCAATATGAATAACTGGTTATTTTACAGAACATTGTGGAAAGATAAAAATCACTACCTCCGTTTCAGGTTATAAGATGTTTTGACTTTGGTCAAAGTTATTTCATGAAAAAGGTAATAATTTCGAACCAAGATAAATTTGTTATAAAATTATATTTAGTTATTAATTTAATAAAACTAATTTGGTAATGTAAATATTACTATATTTGTCTATAAACTTAGTTAAACTTGAAACAGTTTGACTCTGATTAAAGTCAAAACATTTTATAACCTGAAACGGAGGGAGTTATATATTATGACTTCAACCACAAGATATTACTTGTACGTTTTTTACTGAATCCACTTTGTCCACAAGGTTTGAAGGAATCTCCAGACTCCAATCACCATGAGCTTATCCAAGACCATTGGGTTCATTAGTGGTGTCAATGAGTGTGTAAATTTATTTCAGTGGGCTAGATCTGCCATTTCATCTCTCCACACTAGATGGAGTGGCACGCAGGATCAAAAGCTTCAGGATGAAGTATTGCAATTGCAGAGTGGCCTGCAACTTCTCAAGGATACTCTTCCAGCAATGTATGATCTTATTGATAGAGCAGAGTGGAGAAGCCACGAAGACTGTGTGGCCAAACTCCTTCCAAATCTCAAGGACGCAGTGTACAATGCTGATGATCTTCTCGATGAGTTCAGATGGTACGAACAAAAGGTGGCACTGGAAGGTAATGCTGCAAGCCAATCTCCTTTTTTGGAATTCTTTGATTGTGTTATTCAAGGAAGATTCAATAAAGTGACTGATATCATTGAAAGGCTAAATAATGTTTCTAGCGAGCTGGAGAAGCTAGGGTTACGTGAAATTCCCCAGCGGTTTGACAAAACATTGAGGCCAGAAACTAGCTCTTTCCCAAGTGATAGAGAAATATACGGTCGTGACAATGAACTAGAGAAAGTGATGGAATTGCTTAGTGTACCTAAAAATTATACTGGTGTTCATTCCAAACGCAAGAGAGGAAGTAATGATGCATCAACAAGCACATCAACATCCAACCAAGTTAGTGTTCCTATTTTGCCGATAGTTGGAATTGGGGGTGTTGGAAAGACCACTTTGGCCCAACATATCTGCAACCACCTACGAGTTAAGTCTCACTTTGACCCAGTAATTTGGATATTCGTCTCAGATGACTTTGATGTCAAGAGATTAACTAAGGAGGCCATAGAATCCGCTTCTGGAAAAGAGGCAAAAACCGATCATTTGGATTCTATTCAGCATGTTCTTCGTGAAAATGTGAAAAATAAGAGGATCTTGATAATACTTGATGATGTATGGGATGATGCCTTAAAGGAAAATGGGCAGTGTTGGAAGAAGTTTTGTTCACCTTTAGCAAATGTATGCCAGGGAAGCATGATGTTAATTACCACTAGATCTTCCAAGGTTTCTAATGCACTCGGGACATTGGAACCCTTCACAGTGAATTGTTTGGAGAATGATATCTTTTGGGATTTCTTCAAATTATGTGCATTTGTGTCTGACAGTTCAAACAATGATCCTGAGTTAGAGTGCATTGGCAGAAGCATACTTCCTAAGTTAAAGGGTTCACCTCTAGCTGCGAAAACTCTTGGACGCTTGTTAAGAATGGACCATCACACGACGCATTGGAAAAATGTACAAAAGAGTGAACTGTGGGAATTGAAACAAGAGGAGACTGACATTTTGCCAGCTCTTCAGTTGAGCTACATGTACTTACTCTTACATTTGAAGAGATGCTTCTCATTTTGTGCTGTGTACCCAAAGGATTATAATTTTGAAAAAGATAGTTTATGTGAAATTTGGGTAGCTGAAGGCTTTGTGGAACCTGAAGGGGACATTCCAATTCTAGATACGAGCAAAAAGTATTTTGAAGACCTTGTAAGCCGGTCCTTCTTTCAAAAAGTTTATGGTACATATGTAATCCATGATTTGATGCATGACATGGCACAACTAGTTTCAAAGCATGATTGTTTCATCATAAAAGACACAGGCGACTTTCAAAAAGTTCCTCACAATGTTCGCCATTTGATGATACTTGATAGCGAAAAGTTTGATTGTTCCAACTTATTGAGCCTATGCAAGCACACAAAGTTGCGTACTATACTCTGTAACAAGTCTCTATGGCATAAAACTTTAGCTTCTGTAATGGACCATTGGTGTACTGAACTTTGGCAGATACGTGTGTTTTCTTGTGCCTTCCTAAAGGAGATACCAAAGAGTATTGGAAATTTGAAACATCTTCGTTACCTTCAAATCTCTGGATCTTGTCATTTGAACAGTATTCCTCTACAGTTCTGTTGCCTCTACAATTTGCAGTGTTTTAATGCTTTGGAGTGTGTAGTTGAAAGCTTGCCTTGTGACTTTGATAGGTTGATCTATCTGCGGAGATATAAATCACAGGGATTTGTATACGATCGAATGGGACAACTGCATCTCGGTACACATTGGGAACATGAAGTTAGATTGATGAAGAATTTCAACCAATTCTATGGGGATTTGAAGCTATCCAATCTTGGTGCACTAAGTAAGGACCTTGCAGCTGAAATCAAACTAAACAGGAAGAGATATATTGGATGTCTGACCCTGCAATGGTGTCTATGGATATCACAAGAGCACAATGAGATGGAAGTGTTCCAAGTCCTACATCCTCCCACCAGTCTTATATCTCTGAAACTCATGTATTATCCAGGGAAATCTCTTCCATGCTGGTTTCAGGAACAAAACGGTTGTAATGAGATAGCAGGAGTAATTGCTAACAACAATAATGGCTGCATTTCTGTTTTCTCATCGCTGACCTACCTCGACATTTCTGATTGTGAAAAGTTATCAAACCTCAACCAGTTCCTGCAGGTAGCTCATGTACCATCCCTCGAAAGAATACGAATATCAAACTGTGGAAGGGTAGCATCAACTCCAAGGTTTGGTGACTTTCATTGCCTGGAAGAACTAATTCTGGATCATTGCAAGATATTTGACCATTCAGAAAGCTTGTCAATACCTTCCCTCAAGAAGCTCGTACTACATTATTCTGGGAATCCAATTTGCAAAATCGAGTGCCGCTCTCTCACATCTCTGTCCTTTGTGTGTCCGAGTGTGACGTCTATTCCCCTACAAGTGTGGAGTAGTAATCTTCCTGCTCTGCAGAATTTAGACATAAAGTGGTGTCCATCTCTTACATTTATTGGAGAATCTGAACCAGCGGACTTCACTAACCTTTCTCACCAAGTGAGCAGCAGCAGCAGCAGAATTAGAACATTCTCATCCCTTACTGTGCTAACCATTCACGGCTGCGAGAAATTGTTGACCCTTGATGATCTCCTGAAACAAGAATATCTACCTTTCATCAAGAGTATTAAGATTTCCTATTGTCAAGGGCTACTGTCCTTGCCCGGTGAAATGTTTGGGTCTTTTCCTTTCCTGAATGATTTGGGCATTTGGAACTGCCCAAGTCTCACTTGGCAGAGGGGATTGGTTTTACCATCATCTCTCCTAGAGCTCAACTTAATTGATTGTGGTTATTTCTCTACATGGCTTCCTAGCTGTTTGGAGAACGTCACTTCCCTGGTTATACTGAGAATGATTAAATGTCGGGGTATAACATATATTACAGATCAAACATTGAGCAGTAATCTTGCCTCACTCCAGGAATTATGCATTGAGGATTGCCCAGACCTTGTTTCAATCGGTAGGGGAAAGTTGATCGCAAAATTAAAGAAGGTGCGTATATTTGAAAGAAGGTAGATTTCATCAGCGTGGCTTCGCTGTTTACCCATGCGTGGTATGTACGTGTTCTCCCTAAAAATTTTCTTGTTCCACCAATTTCTGTATATGAATTTATAATAAAACTGTTTTAAATATAGTTTTCAACTTTATAATAGCTATTTTATTCGATTGTACCCATGAATAGTAATCACAGAACCATTCAAATTATTCGAAGAAATATTTCTTTTACTCTAGCATAGCACAAGGCATTATGTGATCTCGTGCCTCAAATTTTGAACTACTTTTCCATCTATATCATGAGGAACATGCTGGACAACTTGTTGATGGCGATCAATATATTTTCTCCTACAGAGTTTCAAAGTATAATTTGACCTGCAGCAATTTCTAATACGTTGGATAACAATAGAACTAGAACATTATCCATGTAATTACAAAAGCATATTCAGGGTGTAACCTTCACCATTAATTTCCATTTTAATGTATTTGTAGAACCCAATAAAAATACAATATAGTTAAAAGTAATTTGTAGATGAATCTATATATGCGCCTTTAATGCATCCGAATCCAACCTAAGCTAAATATGTTTTAAAGGTATTGATATGTGAGTCCTCAATTGTTTGACTACATGTATATCGGCCCATATGTCAGTGAGCAGTACTGCACATGCAGTATTGCAAGGAATCTTAATTGATGTATATCCAAGGGTACACATGTGCAGATTAATATGTGAAAATGAACTCTATCCCCCTAAAAAAAAATACTGAAACTGTTTCTTTACCTCTATGGAATTATGATAAATTATTTCTTGTTGTAACTTGTGTTAGCTTCGATTTATATACTGATAATGTTTTGTTGTTTATTAATGAAGGGTGGAATGGCTGGCAAGATTGGGTAATGGCTGCAGGAGTACTTGCAAAGAAGGCCATGAGTCCTATTTTCCTCCCTTTGTTGTCCTGCGATTTATTATGGCAAAACAAATTGTTGCAAGGCTGATAATGGTCTCTGAAAGGTTGCTCTCTTGTCCTGACAGTGCGGCATATCCGTTAGCATTTCCCCTTTCTGTTTTAAATAAGTTGGGGAGAAAACATTCATGTCATTTAAAACCTCTGTTAAGTTGTGTGTTTTTGTTTGATTAATCTTTAATCATGCTCGGAGCCTCGGACAACTATACGTTACCAAAGTTTTAATCGCAGTGGTCTACTACGGATATTTTCTGATGTATACCATACTAGTTTTCTCTTGAAATCTTTCCAATATTTTTGTTGTAACAATATGCATATATGGTTGCGTGGTTTTTGCTATGGAACCGTTGTTTCATTAGTGAAAGTACAGAATAGAGATTGACTCAACACAATAATTAGATTGATACAAATATGAAGTATATATAGGCGAACCCTTCCCTTGTCTTCTCAACTGACTTATAGAAACAAAATTGGTAGAGATATTAGAAGGATAGCAAAGAACGAAACAAGTGGTATATGCCAAATTTAGAGATACGCTAACATCCCTATAGTCTTATCATCGCCAAGGCAAACATTGGGATTGGAACGGAACTCCTATAAGACTGTGCTAGGTTAGCCCTTAGTGAAATATCAGCATATTGCAACGTCATTAGCACATGTAGAACCTGAACCTCTCCAGGAGTAGCATGATGATGAACAAAATGAAGATCAATCTCTACATGCTCATCCAACACAACATGCCCACATCCGCCTCATCACAAAGAAGGTTGAAGCCACAGGAGTGAAACATTACCGACCAATAAGTCTAATACATAGCTTCATGAAGATAATCACAAGTTACCGGCAAACCGACTGGCCTCAAGAATAAGTGATTTGATCTCGAGAAACCAAAGTGCTTTCATTTGCAAAAGAGCAATTCGTGACAATTTTGCATGTTTGTCCGGGGAATGATCCAAAACCTTCACCACTCAAAAGAACCTTCCCTCTTCATCAAGATAGACATCTCAAAAGCCTTTGATTCAGTAAGCTGGCCTTATCTCCTGGAGGTCTTACAAAAATTCAGTTTTGGGACTAAATGGAAAAACTGGATTGCAAACCTCCTCCTCTTCCTCGATCATCTTAAATGGTGCACCTAGGGATCACATCCAACATGCAAGGGGTCTGCCATAAGGCGATCCTCTCTCACTCTTCCTCTTCATCCTGGCCATGGAGCCCCAACAGAAAATGATCAAGGCAGCAGAAGAAACATCAGCCCTTTCTCCCTTAAATGCCAATTACAAAGGTTCAGATGCTCATGTCATGTGAGTATCTTTGTCAAGCCTTCTGTCCATGAGCTGAAAATCCTTGGTGATATTCTTGTTGGAATTAATGAATGGGCCTTAGCCCACTCGAAGATTAATTCTTTGGAAAATCACAAAAGCCCACCTCATGGGATGGCATGCATGTGGAGTTTAGTACCACCTTGCTTATTCTAGGAGAGGGGGACCTCCTTAAAAGGGAGGATGCCCTCCTAGCCACTTGAAGCATGTGTGGTGGAGAGAAGAGGGGAAACACGCGCGTGCTCGCCTCGCCTGGCAGGGCAGGCGGCGCGCGTGCACGACGTACGCGTCGAATGGTCCGAAAAATTGGCTCCTCACCCTTGCGCAGATGTAGCCTCCTTTTGCAGTTTTGTTTTGCTGCAAATTCGGATTCGTTTTTGTTTTGGAAACAAAAATCCGGTGCGTGCAAACGGCGTGGAGTCCGGATAAGTTACGCGCGACTTATCCGGTGCGTGCAAACGGCGTGGAGTCCGGATAAGTTACGCGCGACTTATGTGGTTTGGTTACGCGCAGTAGAGATCGTGCGGGCGCCCTGATCAAGCGACCCTTCTCTATATAAACCGACCCGCCGTCTTCACGCAACACACGCGAAATCAATCTAGGGTTTGCCTCCTACTTTGTACTGCGCCGTCGCTCGTAGACTACTCCATCTCGCTCGCCGGCGTGCACCGGCGATCGGGAGAGCAGGTCTCCGGAACCTCTGCCTTCGACGTCCTGCACCGGGAGAAGGCGGCAATAAGGTTTTTGGGAAGCGCTTCGCGCGACTGCTCCCTGTTCGTTCGCGACGGCTCGCCTTCCTCTTCGCTCGCGTGTTTCGTGTCTTCGTAGACGCCTGCGAAAAGTTTCGACCAAGCAGCCGATCTTTCCGTCACCTCGGTACGTGTTCAATATGTTGCGCATATTTGATCTGTTCATGTTATACTGTGTAGTTTACATGTGTAGATCTAATGATGCGTTCATGCTAGTTTTCATCTGTAATGTTATGATTTATTTATGGAATAGATTAAATCATTATATGCCTATAATCTCAACAATTCTTCGGATCTTCGCAGGGGCTTCGGGACTGCACACAAACATCCACAGGACAGAGTTATTTCCAATCGCCTGCAATGACACTGACATTACAAGTTTTCCCAACAAAACTGGGATCCTTCCCATATTGCTACCTGGGACTTCCGCTCCATGTGCAGAAGTTGTGGAAGATTGATTTACTCATATACAATAAATTGCGTTCACAGTATACGAACTTATATGGGTGTAAATAGGTACAATAACTTGCAAATTGCTTATTCTGGTACAATAACTTGGCTAGTTCATGCAAACCTAGGCCAAACCGATCCACAAGTAAAATTAATCTAACATGATACATAATGGTGTGTAATTATTGCTACACATCAAAAATTTATACTGTATTATTATTATTATTATTATTATTATTATTATTATTATTATTATTATTATTATTATTATTCGCATGATATTTTCACCCAGCTCTAAAATAATGAAATTTTGGCTAAATTTTGGTCAAAATTCATGAAAAATCATAAAATTTAGAAAAAATCGAAAAAAAAAAGAACCCATTACACTTCTTCTTGGTCTGTTGCCACAAACCATGGTGAACACCTTCTGCCATCTTCACCACCGCGGTGCAAGAGTCAATGGTCGAGACAGTGAAGATTGGACACCACGACATGGCAAAGATGATCCAGAATTATAATCCTTTGGTGCCTTGATGCCTTACTTAAGAAAAAAGGGGATTTTCTATTGCATTAGGTTGAGGGACGACCATCATGCTTGCCGTCCGCCGCAACAGCACTGTCCGAACATCGCGCTTATGGCTTCAGTTGCGCCCTCCAACAGTAATGCTCTAGACGGCTCGGACAGGAGTGGGCCAAACAGGTCGTTTGGGCTTTCAAACGCTGAGTGCTGATGAACAAAGCATCCACCAAATAGGAATAAGTTCATCCGAGGTACCTCAGCTTGTCGACGAATCAGATTTTCGTCCTTCAACCGAAAAACCAGATATAGCAGGTCCCTCAGCTATTAAAACCGGTGCAAACGAGATCCCTTGGCGGTTTAGAAGGCGCTTTTGGCTGACATGGCGCCAACATGACTGGTTTGACTTCGTCTTCGTCCCACGTGGCATTTGACGTGGCGCTTACGTGGCAATTCGAACCTGAAAAATAATAAAAACTGTGGCCCCACGTGTCAGTGACACACAAAATAATTAAAAATGGTGGGGCTCACGTGGGCCCCACATGTCAGCCTCATCTCCCTTCTTCCCTATCCCCTCTCTCTCTCCTTCCTCATCCTCTTCTCTTCTTCCCTCTCCCTTCTCTTCAACTTCCCTTCCCGGCTTCCCGCAGGCAAGCGAGGTGGGTGTTGGAGGTGTACCACGAAGGGCCTTCGGCCAGACCCGCCGAAACCAGAAACGTGGGCAGCAGGCTTAGACCAGAGGCAAGCGGCGAAGGTCGAGAAGAAAACCATATGGGCAAAAGCCACAGGGCAAAAGCTGCGGCTCGGAACTACATGAGTTTCGCTAGGAATGGACCTCGCCGGAGGGCCGCACGGGCGAAGACGGTGAGGCGAAAGCCTCGGCACGAAGGCACGGGCTTCGCCAAACCACCAAAACCCCGCCGTGAGGAGGCCAAGCGGGCTGTTACGTTCTCAGAGGGGATTCGCCAAATAAATGGGCCAAGCCATTTAGCCCAATAGGGGCCCATACATGTGAAGGACAATGTATACCCCCAATAATGTCCCTATCATAAGGGTAACCATATAAATTTCCCTGTAAAGCCTAAACCCTAAAGGAGGAACCTGTAATAGGGCTATAAATAGCCCCTGTAGGCCATGTAATAGGGCTATAAATTTTCACTAAGCAATACAATTGTTCTTTACTTCCAACTACTTTTGAGAGAACCACGCCTTTCGACGTGACGCAGTTGTCCATTTGACAACAGTGGGCATCGACCTCGGCGAGGCGGCGCCCTAAGCAACCTCGCGCGCCACCGTCGCACTCCACCTTTGAACCGCCGCCTTCCTCCAATGGTCAATCCCCATTGGCGAGGTCCCCATCGCGCAGTGACTCATCAAGGCGGCAAGCACGTCGTCACAGGTCCTCGTCGTCGCCGGTCACCTACCAGCCGCTCGACCCCTAGCTCCAATTCTCCGCCGTCCCATCACCACCTCCCTCTCCCGCATCCTCCCCACCTTGATGAACCCTGAGCTTCACTCGAGACACTCACGGTTGTTGTTTGGCCCGATCTTTCGGTGAGTTGTAGATAACTACAATTTGGGAGAAACGTTGACGACCCGACTACAACCGTACTAGACATTGTTGTGTTGCGCCTTAGCGATCGATACACCTCTCCGTGGGTTGTTGATCTTGCCGGTGCAGATCAACCTTATTCCTGCAAGCAAATCGAAGAAACAAGCCAGAACAAGATAAAAGCAATCTGAATTGCAGATAGGAATTGAACACAAATGATAAGTTGGGGTTCTGTAACGAGCAAACCGGCGATCTAACCGATCACGGGATTACACAGAAAACTAGCGAAGCTAAACTTTTATCTAAACAAAACCCCAGAAACTTTGAAGGGGTACCAAGCTATTTATGGAGATGGGAGGACCCTAGGTCGTCCTCCACCTGGTTGGGGCACACCCCACATGGGCCCCACTTGGGCCGGGGTCCCAGACGAAGTTACAAGCCCATAGGCCCAGTATAGGTGACACAACACCTTGTTTCTGCGATTGTGGCCAAACGAGATGGAATTCGGAGATGGTGCTAGATCCGTTTCAAAGAGGACTCCGAGAGCTTTCCATCAAGTACTCACGGACCCAAAACAGAGCTCGTATGCAATTTTGGCGGCCGTTTAAAGGCAGCTGTCACGCCCAGAAATTCACGAACCAGAATTTCTAAGCTGAATGTGCATTTAACCCCTGTCCAGGACCAGCTAGGGTACACAAACGACAATTGTTGACATATAGATCCACGTCTTACAAAAATATAAAAGATTACAAATGAAGAGGAAAAGATAAAAACGAGCTAAGCCTGAAGACTTGACTCCTGCAGCGGGCGACTTCATTCCACAGGCATCCTTGACGACAGCGACGAAACCAACTTCTTCGAGACATCTCCAACTGAGAAGAACTTCAACTCTGGTGTGGGGGAAAAGAGAGCAAGACTAAGTACAACCCACTGTACTCAGCAAGTCATACCGGAAGAGGAGGTATGATGCAAGATATATCCAAGGGAGGCTAAAGGACCTAAAGCTAGCATTTAAAAGCAGTAGTTGAAAGCAGTAAAACAGTTATAGTAATTAATCAATATTAACCAATCACTGTCTAACACTACACCACGTTATAATAGGCCCAACTAACCACATGAACTACACCAGTTCAATAGCTAACTAGGGGTGAGACTAATCATGGTGAATCTGGTCGACCGCCCATAACCGTGGGCACGGCTATTCGAATAGTTTTACTCTGATCAGAGGTGTACAACTGTACCCACAAGACACAGCCCCACGACACGTTCCCGTGCGCCGACATGCCACCACGACATACCGGAAAGAGGCCGTGACAGGACCCTTCGCATAACCCCCTCTAACCAATCGCACCACACCTCAGGGTTCGCCCCCGTCCCCAGCAGGCAACGGGCAGCCCCCCTCTCGTGCCATGGTGAATCCGGAAGCCGATCAACCGGACACCCCGGCCGACCCAACTCCATCACGCCTACCCTAACCTGGGTACGTCGGCTAGAGGAAAGCTACACTACAAGCCTAGCCGTTGCCCACGCTGGCTTGTGGTAAGTACGATGAATTCTTCCAGGGTTTCCCGCGAATCGGTCCTTAATCGCCATGGGCACGACTAGAAAAACCATGCACCCACAGCCCACCATTTAATATATTTCAATTAACCAACACCAAAGCGGTGGCACTAATCCAAAGCTATGCCTATAATCAAAGTTTATGCATTAATGTGATCCCCCTTTGTGTACTAGTTGAACTAAGCATGGCTAAGCATCTCATAAACCAATATCTAGTCTGATTAGTACCCAAGTTATCAATGGCATGAGGTGAACAACATATGGCTAAGTAATAGGACCCATCCCACATGATATTGTAAAGATAATGCAACATTTAATAGAAATGCGGGATATTTGTAAATTGGGTACAATATGATCAATTGTAATGCATGACTTGCCTTGCTCTCGCACTGATGAGACCACAACAACGTCTTCGGGGAACCGCGGATCGACGAAACGGCCGAAATCTACGCGACAAACAAAGCACACAAGCAAAACAGGCTATAAGACTACTGAAATAGAAAACAAAACCATTTTTAATGGATTCTATACATTTTTATGAATTTACTGAGACTTGAGTGGACTTAAACGGAGCTCGGATGAATTAGTTATGAATTTTAGAAGATTATCTGTGTTTTTACTATAAAAGAAAAAAATCAATTATTTATTGCACAATATTGCCCAGGGCTGACGTCAGAGGGGGGCTGACTGGTGGGTCCCACCGGCAGCGGCTCCAAAGGAGGGGAGGTGGCGCATGGCGAGTGGGTCCCACCAAGCGGTGGCTCAAAGGGGAGGGGAGGGAGGTGCTGGCCGGGCTCGGCTCGACATCAAGGCCGACCGGCCGGTTATGGCGAGGGCGGCGACGGTGAGCAGTCCCTGGCGATGGCAACCGACGGCGTGGGTGGCGGCGGCGTCGACCGAAGGCGACGGCGCACGGGCGAAGCAGCAGCGCGGCCTGGCGCTAGGAAGGGAGGGAGGAGAAACGAGGGGGAGGGAGCGCCTCACTGTGAGTTGGCCGGAGTGGGGGAAGACGACGGCGAACACTGGCATCAAGCGGCGGACGACAGGGTGCGTGGGATGGACGAGGCGACCCTCGACCCCGCGAGGCCAATGGCGCAACGGAGCGGCACGGCGACTGCACTAGCGACGGCTAGCGGCGGTTGGAGGCGGTATGCAGCGGCGCTAGGCTTGGCGTGGGGAGAGCGATGCGGCGGCGGTGGGCGGCAACTGAGTGGCGGCCGAGGTAGCCCTTGTGTCGGCGGAGCTAGAGGCGGCGGTAGGCGGCGTGGCGATGGCGCTAGCGGCGGCGGCGCGTGGCCGGAGTGCGGTGGCAGGCGGCGGTGCAAGGGGCGAGCGGCACAGGCACGGTGGAGAGCACGGGAGAAGGCGGCGAGTAGTGGAAACGAGAGAGGGAGCTCGGGGAAGGCGTTTTACAGGCGAGTGAGAAGCGGGCGAGGCCGGGTGGTGGCCAGATTTGGAGAAGGAGTGGCACCGGCGACGTGGGGTGGAGAGAGAGAGAGAGGGGCGGATTCAAAATCGAATCTCGCCCTCTCGGGCGCGCGTGCGGAGGCACGAAGGCGTGGGGAATGTGGGCGGCGACGTGGGTGCGGAGCACGGGCGGAGTGGGGTGCGGGAAGCGGGGAAAGCGGCGGCGTGGGTGGCGGTTGCCGGCTTGGGCGCGGGCGGCTGGAGGTAGGGGATGGCCGACAGGTGGGCCCCACCTGTCGGCGTCCTAGAGAGAGGGGAAGGGAGTTGGGCCAGCCCAGCAAGGAGGGAGAGGCGCGGGAGGAAGGATGGGCCGACGGCCCAAGAAGAGGGAAAAAGGAGGAAAAGAAAAGGAGAAAAAGAAAAAGGATTTCCTGGGATTAAATATTGCACATGCTCATTTTTAATTGGTTAAAATTATTTCCAAGGCTCTGAAAATTCCACTAAAAATCCTGTTAATATTTTAGAGCATGGGGAACTTAAGAAAAATTCCACCACACCGTATTCGATTATTAAATGCATTTATTAATTAAGGATTCAACTCTAGGTTAATTTGAACCAACTTCTTCAGGCTATTTATTTTATGAATTTAAAGCAAGGGAGGGGAACTTCAGGGCGTGACAAACCTACCCCCTTAAATGGAATCTCGACCCCGAGATTCGGAAGAGCTGGCGAAGAGGTGCGGATGGGTGGCCTTCAATTCATCTTCTCTTTCCCAAGTGGCCTCTTCCTCTGAGTGGTGGCTCCACTGAACTTTGTAAAATCTGATCACCTTGTTTCTGGTCCTTCTCTCATTGGTCTCAAGGATACGAATCGGCTTCTCCACATATGTCAGATCTTCTTGAATGTCGATGTGCTCTGAGCTAGCTTGTTCCTCTGGTGCCCTCAAACACTTCTTCAGTTGAGACACATGAAACACATCGTGGATACCAACCATGTTAGATGGAAGCTCAAGCTGGTAAGCAACTTCACCTCTGCGTTCCAAGATCCTGTATGGTCCCACAAAGCGTGGTGCCAATTTTCCTTTGGTTTGGAAGCGGTGTACTCCCCTGAGCGGAGTGACACGAAGGTACAAATAGTCCCCTGCTTCGAAAGTGAGTTCTCTTCGGCGGTTATCAGCATAGCTTTTCTGTCGAGATTGCACTATTCTCAGCCTTTCTCTGACGGTTCTGACTTTCTCCTCTGCCTCAGTTAGCACTTCTGTCCCAAACAATTGGCGTTCTCCAGTTTGATCCCAAAACAACGGGGTGCGGCACTTCCGTCCATACAATGCTTCAAACGGTGCCATTTGCAAACTGGCCTGATAGCTGTTATTGTAAGAGAATTCCGCATAAGGCAGACTTTTATCCCAAGCTCCACCAAAGTCAAGTGCACAGGCTCGCAATATATATTCCAATATTTGATTGACTCGCTCGGTCTGACCATCAGTTTGCGGATGGTGTAAGTATTGTGACATGCGAAACAACCTAGACTTCTTGTTTTATATTAGGTTTCTCAACTCGCACAAAGATAAATCATTTTGAGCACCGACATAAAAAACAATGGTGCATTGCTCCTAATAGTATGACATTCCTATATTCAATATGGTCTTTAATACAAACGCCGAGATCAGCAAAATGCTAAGAAAATATACTTAGCTTCATTATTTCCATTGCCTTGTGCTTATTCCCATGGCCTTACCTTGACAACGGACTTCTGTCAACACCTGACTTTCATCACTACATGATGTTCGGTCACTTCCAGTTCTACAAGCCACTTGATGTGCTTCAACTTATGTCGTCCATCATATGCCTTTTATTAATCACTGGATGTGGCCCATCTTGTAACTCTTCATCCGAGTCTTTAGATGTCATGATCTCACTTGAGCATCAAGACCATTTTCAATTCTTATGACCTATTTCTTCCATTTTCAACTCAATAAAATCGTTAGTATAAATTATCCTGTTGTCAATCACCACTTGCTGATGAACCAATCGCATATAAATTAAATGAATAAATTGATGAGTATTAGGTAACATTGCAAGTGTCATCTACTCACAGGTATGCTCAAATATGAAGATCCTAATTAAATTTTAGTAAATGACTTGGATCAATACAAGCATAACTAAGATATAGAATTTGCTTGGCTTGTGGATAGGAAGGGATAGGGGCGGAGGTAGACATTGACATATTGGTGCACATGCATCAGAGGGCCCTAACGCTTGGCCGACCACACACGGCAGCGGGTGCACGGTCGATCAAGCCTCTATACATATACAAACTTTATGTTGAGATTATAGGCATATAATGATTTAATCTATTCCATAAATAAATCATGACATTACAGATGAAAACTAGCATGAACGCATCATTATATCTACACATGTAAACTACACAGTGTAACATGAACAGATCAAATATGCGCAACATATTGAACACGTACCGAGGTGACGGAAAGACCGGCTGCTTAGTCGAAACTTTTCGCATGCGTCTACGAAGGCACGAAACACACGAGCGAAGAGGAAGGCGAGTCGTCGCGAACGAACAGGGAGCAGTCGCGCGAAGCGCTTCCCAAAAACCTTATTGCCACCTTCTCCCGGTGCAGGACGTCGAAGGCAGAGGTTCCGGAGACCTGCTCTCCCGATCGCCGGTGCACGCCGGCGAGCGAGATGGAGTAGTCTACGAGCGACGGCGCAGGTCGGTTTATATAGAGAAGGGTCGCTTGTTCAGGGCGCCCGCACGATCTCTACTGCGCGTAACCGAACCGGATAAGTCGCGCGTAACTTATCCGGACTCCACGCCGTTTGCACGCACCGAATTTTTAAGAACGTTTCCAAAACAAAAAACGAATCCGAATTTGTAGCAACTGCAAAAGGAGGCTGCATCTGCGCAAGGGTGAGAAGCCAATTTTTCAGACCATTCAACGCGTACGTCGTGCACGCACGCACGCCTGCCCTGCCAGGCCAGGCGAGCGAGCGCGCGTGTTTCCCCTCTTCTCTCCACCACACATGCTTCAAGTGGCTAGAAGGGCATCCTCCCTTTTAAGGAGGTCCCCTCTCCTAGAATAAGCAAGATGGTACTAAACTCCACATGCATGCCATCCCATGAGGTGGGCTTTTGTGATTTTCCAAAGAATTAATCTTCGAGTGAGCTAAGGCCCATTCATTAATTCCAACACTTTATACCTATATGTATAAACTTTGTATTTATACCTATATATATAAAATTTTATATTAATATGCATAAACTCTATATCCATATGTATATACGTATAATTTTTTTATGTACATGTATACACATACGTATATTATGTTTATGTACAAACGTTGTACATAAAAAATTGTACGCGGGCCAACAAAAAATTGGCCTGCTAGATAAAAAAAAAGAGCATAAAATAGCCTTCTCGGATTGGGCTATAGATTGAGTAAAAAGCCCATAGAGAAAATCAGGCTAACGTGCATCCCAAAAATAAGAAAAGGTAAAATCATCAAATGGGACAAAAACACATCCCCTAAAAAATTGGCCCAAAAACCGGAGGCACGCTGGCGCTGTATGGCATATTGTTTGGTGTGTTCAGGAAAACAGATTGGGAACTTCTCTCCCACACACGTAAACAAGGTTGCTCACTAGTGCATAATTAATTAAGTATTAACTATATAAAAACTTAAAAAAATAGATTAATATGAATTTTAAAGCAAATTTTCTATAGAATTTTTTTAAAAAAGAAATCACACCGTTTAGTAGTTCGAAAACGTGTATGTGGAAAGTGAGGATATAAATTTAGGAACATGCAGTAAAGAACACACCCATAGAGCGTTCCAGCTGGTGACCCCGGCTACGGGTCTAGGGCGGTGCTAGAGCCGGCTGGTGGAGCATAGGGCCAATGGGACCCACCGGTCAGTGAGGGATGGAGGAATGAGCTAGATGCAGATTTATAGTTTTGTGATCACTTAGGCATTTTCACTAATTACTGTCTCTGAATTACTTTGGCCCAACAATTCAAATGTTTTTACTGTGTATAGTGTAACTTACAGTGTGTAACTAGTGCACAACATATATGGCACGTAGAGGTTTGAATTGAAACAAAGCAATCGTGGAAAAATTGCAAAGAGACTTCAGCAGTACTGTGGCGACTTAGAGGTTTTGACCAGTCGATTTTACATAGCTAGATTAGAGTATAAGTTATGTAAAAAAATTCAGTTAATAGAGGAGGCCAAAAAGCGCGTACAGTAGGGGAGTTAGTGTTTAATTGTGATAAAATGGCAAAGTAGGTTTGGTGTTTAGATTTAATCACTGTTTTAGGACAGTTTGACTTATTTAATTGAGGTTCTAAACCAAATGTCAAAATATTTAGCAAACATTCCAGTGAGCTATTCAGAATGTCTAGTAAGTTTTAGAAAATTTTCTAGAAATTTTAGTTGTACAGAATATATATGAATATTTTCCTTAGGTGATTTAGTACATATGAATGTCTTTATGCAATGCTAGAAAAATTCCAACAACACTGAGAAATGATTAACACACAAAGGATGCACACTTTTATTAGTTAGGACACTTGATTCACATATTACAAGATCCGGGTATGTCACACTGAAATTTTTTAAGCACATGGAATTTCGATACTCCCATAAAAGATTGTAACAAACAAACCTTTATGAAAAAAGAGAATGTAGTGAAGCAATAAACAAGTGTATGCGTAGCATGTCTCTACTACTGAAAAAGTGGAGCCATCCTCCTCCACCACTATTGTACTTCCCCCACCACGTAAAAAAACCACCCCACTCAAAAAACAATATTTTTCATAAGACATTCAACCCACCAGAAAAATCGGATGTATAAAATTGAACCCCATAAAATCATTCATCCGCATTCCTCCTAATACCATCCATGTTTCTCCTAATCCCATTGTAAAGCATAAGCATAAACTAGTAATGATAAAAGGGGAGAAACAATAATATTGGGGAAACGGAAGCCACAAAAATAGGAGAAACGGAACTTAGTGGGAAACGGACACCACGTTGCCCTATTCGCTCTGCACGGCCATGCGTCAATTAGCATATTTGCCCTAAGATATATGTAGTTTGGGTATTGTGTGAAGAAAAAAAATGTTTTACCCTAGAACGTGTTTCCCAAGCAACAACTAACACAAGATATACTCTTGATTGTAATGCTCATTGTTTTCACACTATCTAAACTCTGCAGGGTAAAAAGAAATTGCTAGACTCCAATCACCATGGACTTATTAAAACCCGCCTTTGAGGTCATTGGTGGATTCAAGGAGTGCGTACATTTTTTTTCTTTGGGCAAGATCTCAATTGAGTGGTGCGCAGGAACAAACGCCTAAGGATTTTTTTTTCTCAATGGAATGCCTAAGGATGAAGTGGTGCGCAGAAAAGAGGAGGCCAATGTAGCATGAAAAAGCTAATGGGCGATCAGTCGTGGGCGCCCCTCCCCGCGCGACTGGACACGTGTCGCGCATGAAAAAGCTAATGGGCGATCAGTCGTGGGCGCCCCTCCCCGCGCGACTGGACACGTGTCGCGCGCGGAGAGGAGCGGCGGACGCGCCGCACGAGAGGAGGAGGGAGTAGCGAGTTTTTTGTTTTTTCCCTTTTTTTTGTCGTTTCTGTTCGGTTGTTTTTTTCTTTTTTTCTCTTTTTTTTCTCCGTTTTTCTCGTTTCTTTTCGGTTTGGTTTTTTTATTCTTTTTCCGGTTTCTCTTGTATTTCTTTTTCTGGTTTTTTAAAGATGCATGAATATAAAGTATGTATTCGTATGTATGCAAGGTTTGTATACGCGTATGCAAGGTTTGTATACGCGTATGCAAAGTTTGTACTTCGTATACGTGATGTATTTTCTAGTTTTTATTTTATTTTTTAATACGTACGTATATAAAGTTTGTATATATCATATACAAAGTTTGTACACATCGTATACAAAAGTTTGTACATATCGTATACAAAGTTTGTACATATCATATACAAAGTTTGTATACGTGCATATTTTTTTATACATCAAAAAATATACATATAAATATATATATATTTTATAGTAGTTAGTAGCATAACAACAGTAGTAGCAGTAATAGTAGTAGTACTACTAGTAGTACTGTAGTAGTACTAGTACTGGACTAGTACTAGTACTACCCCCAATGTAGCACACATATTTGGTGGCAAGGAGCAATTTTGCTCACCACAAAGAAGGTCCATGTGATAGTAGAAATTGCTGAAAACTAGATAGAGATGGCACTGGTGGAGAAACCATTTTTGGTCGGTCAACCGAAATCCACAATAGTCCCGGATCCATTTAAAACCGGGACTAAAGATGATCTTTAGTCCCGGTTGGTGGCTACAACGGGCATATGTGATCTTTAGTCCCGGTTGGTGGCTACAACGGGCATATGTGATCTTTAGTCCCGGTTGGTAACACCAACCGGGACTAAATATCATCTTTAGTCCCGGTTGTAGAGATGTCAGACGTTGTCAGGACCCCCGGGATCTTTAGTCCCGGTTGGTGTTACCAACCGAGACTGAAGATCCTGGCGATCTTTAGCCCCGGTTGGTAACACCAACCGGACTAAAGATCCCCCCCTTTATATATGTCTTCTTCCTCCTCCAGCACGAGAGCAAGCTTCAAAATTTCTCAAAGAAAGAGGGGAGGTCATGCCAAAATTTCTTGTGAAATTTTTTTAGTGATTATATACAAATCGGAGGTGTCTAAAAGGTTAGTAACTTCCTCCTCCAATGTTTTTTTGTTGTTATATTACTTTTGGAGCTATGTTTCACATATTTTTTTTGTCTCCAAAACTTTGTTGTAAGTTGATGAGAGAGAAAATTTGTGTGGGGAAGAAGAATATATAGAAATTTTATTCTCATAGTTTAAAATATGATGAAAATTAATCTTAAAAAATAGAAAACAAACTAAATTGAAAATTAAGAGAAGTACAACATTATGTTAGTTTAGAACTTCAAAAATTGTTAATAAGAATTGCTTGTCGAAAGAGTTTTTAATTATTTTATCATTACTGTTTGACTGTTATTATTGTACGAAAATTTATTTATGTACGATTTTTTTTCGTTTCATGTAGATGGATCGGCAATGGATGTACGCTGACCGGCGGTCCAAAGAGTTTATCGAGAGCGTGCATTATTTTTTGAGAGTGGCCGAAGCTAACAAGCGTAACGGTTTTATTTGTTGTCCATGCAATAAGTGTAAGAACCAGAAGGAGTATTCTGCATCCAGGACTATTCATTTCCACCTGTTTGAGTCGGGGTTTATGCCAAGCTATAATTGTTGGACATCCCACGGTGAGCAAGGGGTTGAAATGGAAGAAGATGAAGCGGAGGACGTGAACATTCCCGACTGGGCTCAGTACGCTGGATTTGAAGGAAATCAAACGGGCGAGGTGGACAGGGATGCTGGCGATAACAACGCTGCGGATGATCTTGGTCAGATGTTACAGGACGCAAAGGAGCACTGTGAAAGTGAAAAGAAGGCCCATAAATTGGAGCAGATGTTAGAGGACCACAGAACGTCGTTGTACCCAGGTTGCGAGCAGGGGCACAAAAAGTTGGACACCACTCTAGAGTTCTTGCAATGGAAGGCAAAAAATGGTGTTAGTGACAAGGCATTTGGAGATTTATTGAAACTCGTCAAGAACATTCTTCCGGAGGGAAACAAATTGCCCGAGATAATGTACGAGGCTAAGAAGATAGTCTGCCCTCTAGGACTAGAAGTTCAGAAGATTCACGCATGTCCGAATGATTGTATCCTATATCGCAGTGAGGAGTACGAGAACCTAGAAGCATGCCCTGTTTGCAAAGCACTACGATACAAGATTAGACGAGAGGATCCAGGTGAAGTTGACGGACAGCCAACAAAGAAGAGAATTCCTGCTAAGGTGATGTGGTATTTCCCTATAATACCATGGCTAAGGCGTTTGTTCAGGAACAAGAGGAATGCTAGAATGATGCGATGGCACGCTGAAGAATGTCAACAGGACGGGATGCTGAGACACCCCGCCGATGGTTCGTAGTGGCGAAACATCGACAGAAAATTTAAAGACTTTGGAAAGGACGCACTGTCACGCCCGGAATTTCTATCCAAAATTCCAAACGCTTACATGTGTGTGAACCCTCGTCCAGGAATCAGCCGAGGCACACAATAACAAATTGATAATAGAGTGCAATTATTACTCTAATTAATAAGCGAATAAAATGTCATTACAGAGGTAGATAGTTCCTCTCAATCAATAAAGATCTAAGCAGCGGAAAATAAGGTAAACAGCGCAGACGACTCCACTCCACAGGCAGCTTGACCAGGGCTACACCTAATCCTCCACACCATCGGCATCACTGTAGAACTCCTCCTCTGATGAATGATTGCAAGGTGAGTATATGACATACGCAGCAAGCCATGCAGCAAATATGCAAATGCACAGGATAACAAAGAACGACATAGTAGGGTTTCATTTGCATAAACAGCATTTAATAAACATTTCAGAATTTAATAAAACAGTTAAGTAATAATTAAACAATATTAATCCAATGCTATACAACATACCCTGTTGCATAGGCCCAACCATTCTGAACAACCAACCCGGCTGCACAGTTCCATCTCCAAACCAGGAATATACCATTCCAAATTAGGAGCTAATCAAATTATTACCAGTTATAGCATCTTTCATTATGATGAGAGATGTGAGACTAATCACGAAAGACATTGTTAGACCCGCCCATAACCGCGGGCACGGCTATTCGAATAGTTTTACTCTGGCCAGAGGTGTACCACTGTACCCACAAGACACAGCCCCACAACATGTCACCATGTGCCTCAATACCACCACGGTACCTCAGAAAGGAGCTGTCACAGTACCCCTCGCACAACACAATCCACCACAGCGCACCGTTCCTGGATCATAATCACCCCCTTATAAACAAGGCATGGACTCCCCAGCGACCCCCGTGGGCTTATCTCCGCCACTTCTCAGTCTGGTGCCCCGCAACGAACCATGCTATACAAAAGGTAAAGCCGTTGCCCACGCTGGCTTGTGGTTGGCACGGTTAATGTTTCACAACCGAAACTCGTGAACTGGTCCTTAATTGTCATGAGCACGACCATCAAAACCATGTGCTCACAACCCACCATTATCAGGTTTTAGTTGGCAAATTAATTAATTAACCAATTATGGTTAACCATCATGAGTTATCATTAAGCCATCATTAAATAATAGTGAGTCATAAATTATCCTAAAAGTGTTCTAGTGTTTCTAAGCATGGCTAAGCAATCACATCTAATATCTAGCTGAACCAATATATAAAGCTCAACTAGTCAATTTATAATAACCCAAGGTATCAAGGAATAAAGTAATCAAGAACAAAAGGGCTATAACAAACAATAGGTTAATTCCACCCAATGACATTCGAAAATAAATGCAAGAGTTGAATAAAAATGATAGCTTTAAACGGGATCAACATGCTCAAAGGGTCGTTTGGGATCTGTGTGACTTGCCTTGCTGGCCTTGGAACTCTTCAACTTCTTCTCCTGCGAAAACGGACTCTCCGGAAAAGTCGGAATCTAAAGAGAAAAGAGCAAAAACACCAAAACAGCACATAAACAAGCATGAACAGTACATGTGGATATTTTTAACATGTAGATCTCAGTTTTAGAAAAATTTAGAAACTTGAACCAACTAAATCCGAGCTAAGATGAATTAGTTATGAATTTTTAAAGATTAAATCGGATTAAAACACTTATTTGGATTTTAATTGAATTATGACGCAATAATGAATTATTTTTGAAAAGGAAAAGAGGATTTATTGCGTCAGCGGCTAGGGTTTGCGGTGGACCGGGCGCACGGCGGCGGTTCACGAGATTGGACGGCCGAGATCGATCCATCCAAAACGAATGGCCGAGATCGATCGGTCCACAGCCAGACCACGGCGGACGGCATCGATGACGTCGGTGATGACGTCACCACCGGCGGCGACCAAACCGCGCGAGCTTGCCGGCGAACCACGGCACGACAGCGCGAACGGAAAGCCTCTACGGGTTGCGGGCGGCACGACGAACTCACCGGCGACCAAAGCGACGGCGGACGATGACCGGACGACGTCGGCAACGAGGAAGAAGCGGCGGCGACCTTCGGCTTGACGACGGCGACGGAGTTCCGGTGGTCGACAGCGACGGCGGAGGGGCAGACGAGGACGGCGACGCGACGGCGACCACGACGGCGGCCTTCCCGAGCGACGGCGACGACCGGAGCGACGGCGGCGCACGGCTGGAGCGACGGCGGCGACGGCGGCGCTAGACTGCACGGTGCTAGGGCGCTACGGGCGGCAAGAGGCGAAGGTGAGGGTGGCGGCGGGTAGCGGAGACACCGGGGATCCTTTTAAAGGGGCAAGGAGGCGGCGGCGAAGGCCCACGGCGACCGGCGACGCGAAGGAAAAGTTAGGGTTCGGGAGAGAGAGACGAATCCGATTCGAGATCGAATCCTCCGCTTTCCAAACGATTTTAGTCGATGATTCCAAAAGAGAAAAGATAGAGGAGATCAAGAAGATCATTTCCCCTCTATCGATTTCATCGGAAACGGAAAAGATCGGCCGGATTTGGAAGGAGACGGCGGCGGCGCGAGGAAGACGACGAGTCCGACAGGTGGGCCCCACCTGTAAGCGGGCGGACGCGCGCGCGAGCGGTGGCTGCGGGCCGGCTTGGGCTGAGGGGGAGAGAGAGAAGGTTTTGGGCCGACTTTTGGCCCAAAGCCAAAAGAGACTTTTTAAAATCTTTTTCAATTTAAATTATTCATGAAATGCAATTCCATTTATTAAAAATACTTCCTTAGCTCAAATAAATCCCAGAAAAATCTAGGAATTATAGAATTAAGCAAAGTATTTAATGAAATTTTATCTGGCCCTATTTTATATTGGAATTTATTATTTAAAATTAGATCTTCTCTTCTAGGCTTTTAAAATCAATTCTAATAATTCCAATTAAACAACAATTTATACTTTTAGGATTTTTAGGATGTGACACGCACGAAACATACGGTTTGGTTTAAGTACGGATGGCATGAATCCTTTTAGAGAGATGAGCAGCGGCCATAGCACTTGGCCCGTTACGATGTGTATCTACAACCTCCCTGGCTATGCATGAAGAGGAAGTACATAATGATGCCGATTATTATTCAATACCCCAAGCAACCTGGTAATCACATCGATGTGTACCTAAGACCATTGGTCGAAGATCTTAAACTGTTGTGGAAAAAGGAAGGTGTCCCCGTGTGGGACGAGGACAAACAGGAGGAGTTTAACCTACGAGCGTTGCTGTTCGTAACCATCAACGATTGGCCTGCACTTAGCAACCTTTCCGGGCAGTCCAACAAGGGGTACAAGACTTGCACTCACTGTATGGATAAAACAGAAAGTACGTATCTTAAGCACTGTAGGAATATTGTGTACATGGGTCATCGTCGATTCCTTGCTGCAAACCACCCGGTACAGAAGAAAGGCAAGCACTTTGAACATAAGGCAGACCACTGTACGAAGCTTAAACATCGCAGCGGGAAAACAGTGTTTGCTATGGTTAAAGATCTTAAATTAGTGTTTGGAAAGGGGCATGGAAGCTAGCCTATAGAGAGTGAAGATGGTCACGCGGCGATGTGGAAAAAGAACTCTATATTTTAGGAGTTACCCTATTGGGAATTCTTGGACTTCCGCCACGCAATCGACGTGATGCACCTCACTAAGAACCTTTGCGTAAACCTTCTTGGCTTCCTAGGTGTATATGGAAAGTCGAAAGATACACTGGAAGCACATAATGATCTGAAGCATATGGAACAACACGACGACCTTCACCTGGAACCAAAGGAGAAAGGAAGCCATTACTTGAGTCCAGCCAGCTACACTCTTAGCAAGGCAGAGAAGGAAAGTATGTTTGAATGCTTAGAGAGCATAAAGGTACCGTCTGGATACTCCACGAATATAAAGCGAATAATAAGCACGAAGGAGAAGAAGTTCACAAACCTAAAGTCTCATGACTGTCACGTGTTGATGACACAACTGCTACCAGTTGTAATAAGGGGTATCCTTTCAGACAATGTCCGGGCAACAATAACAAAGCTATGTGCTTTCATGAACGCAATTTCGCAGAAGGTCATCAATCCGGATAGATTAGAAGCCCTTCAGAATGATGTGGTGCAATGTCTTTTCAGTTTTGAGTTGATATGTCCACCTTCATTTTTCAATATAATGACGCATCTGCTTTGTCACCTTGTCAAAGAGATCAGTATTCTCGGACCTGCGTACCTACACAACATGTTTCCTTTCGAGAGGTACATGGGCGTTCTGAAGAAGTATGTTCGTAACCGTGCCCGTCCAGAGGCAAGCATCGCCAAGGGGTATGGAATAGAGGAGGTCATCGAATTTTACGTAGAATTTATTGAAGACCTTCGCCCAATCGGGGTACCTAAATCACGCCATGAAGGGAGACTACGGGGAAAGGGGACTCTCTGAAGGAAAGCAATAATGACTGTAGACAACAATTTATTCCGTAAAGCCCATTTCACAGTTCTGCAACAATCTTCATTGGTGGCTCCTTACATCGAGGAGCACTTGGCTCTATTTCGTGCCAGAAACATCGGTAAGTCCGATGCATGGATTACACGGCATCACATTGATACTTTCCCTGCGTGGCTATGACAATATCTCATGGGTAACGAGATGATTAACCAACAACTGACCTTCCTGGTGAGGGGACGATCTGGCTCGATCGCGGCATTTCAGGGATATAAGATCAATGGGTACACATTCTACACGAGAGCCCAAGACATGAAGAGCACGAACCAAAACAGCGTTGTTCGTATCGATGCCATGGGACACGATGGAACAACTGTCACGTATTACGGTGCCATCGAGGACATATGGGAACTTGACTATGGTCCTCTCAAGATCCCTCTGTTCCGGTGCCAATGGGATAGGTTGACTGATGGAGGCGTAACGATTGCTGACAGTGGGATGACAACGGTTGACCTTAACAAGGTTGGATACTCGGATGAATATTTTGTCCTTGCCAATGATGTAACACAAGTCTTTTACGTGAAGGACATGTCTAGCAAAGGAAAGAAGGGCAAAGAGCCTGACGAGCCGAAGTGCCACGTGGTTCTCCCAGGCAAAAGAAAAATCATCGGAGTAGAGGACAAGACTGACGAGGATTACGATCAGTTGGATGGGCAACCCCCTTTCACGGTGACAATTGACCCTAGTATCCTCCTATCAAATGAAGACACCCCTTACTCACGTAGCGATCACAAGGAGGGAACAATAGTGAGGAGAAAGTACGTGCGGTCAACCGTCACCGCCGATGTATTGCCGTAATTATTGTGTACACGATGTAAACTATTTTGGATGTATTGATTATCCATATAAACCAATCGTTGTATGGCATATGTTAATTATGTATTATTATTAGAATTTTTAACAATTTTAAATCATGCATATGGTAGTTATATGCGATAATTAGAATTTTTAAAAGTTTTAAATCATGCATGTGGCATTTACATATGTTAATTAGAGTTTTTAACAATTTTAAATCATGCATATGCTAATTATATATGATTATTAGAATTTTTATTAATTTTAAATCATGCATGTGGTATGTACATATGTTAATTAGAATTTTTAACAATTTAATATCATGCATATGCTAATTATATATGATTATTAGAATTTTTAACAAGTTTAAATCATATATTTGCTTATTACGTATTATCCACTTAATTTACTACAGACAACAATAATTTTTCGAGGTAGTTGTCATTAATTTTTCGACTTTAAATAATTTTAATGCATTATTTACTATTTTAGAAACACATATGTAATGTTCAGTGCTATTATCTGTAGTCTCGGTTCTTAACCCTAACCGGGTTTAAAAAGAATTTGGAAATAGCGGGAAAATATCTTTAGTCCCGGTTACAACCAGGACTAAAGATCTTAGTCCCGGTTGTTCTCACCAACCGGGAGTAAACATATCTTTAGTCAGAGTTGTTCTCACCAACCGGGACTAAAGATCTAGGGGTATATATATTCCCGATGCGTGCTCTCGTCTTCTCCACCAACACTTAGAAGTTTTTTTCCCCGATCTCGGCTTCTCCTTCGCCGCCACTGCCTACAGCATCCCCGTGCCGACGCCGTCGTCGTATCTCACCGTCGTCTCACGGGCGTCGTCGTCGCCGCCTCCGCCGCCGCCGCATCTCTGGGGTGAGAGCCGCCGCCGCCTCCTTCTCTCTCTCGACCTCGATCTCTCTCTCTCTCTCCAAACCACCGATGCCGACCACGACCTCGATGCGGCTGCCACCGCCGACGACGTCGCGCCGGTACTGCCAACGACACCGACGCCACTGCCACGCCGCTGCCCCTGCCTCGGCACGCTACCGCGACGCCACGCCACCGCCACGCCGCCGCCGTGCCACGCCGATGCCGCGCCGCCACGCCGCCGCTCCGCTGCCGCCACGTGAACGAAACGTGAACTTAATGAGAACGAACGTGAACGAGCGTACGTGAACGAACGAACTTACATGAACGAAACGTGAACTTAACGTACGTTAACGTGAACGAATGTACGTGAACTTAACGAGAACGTGAAGGTGAATGAACGTGAACGAAACGTGAACTTAACGAGAACGCGAACATGAACGAACGTGAACGAAACGTGAACGTGAACGAACGTGAATGAAACGCGAAAGAACGTGAACGAAACGTGAATAAAACATGAACGAACGTGAATGAAACGTGAACGGTCGCCTTATACGACACTACGTGAAATACAATATATGTTACTTTGCGTTTAGACTAATACATTTTTTTTGTATGTTGCAGAAAAGACGTCGTCGTTGTCCCTCAAGCTGGAGTGGTAGCTAGCCCTCGAAGGAATTCGCGCAGGCAAGTGATGTAAATATATGATGGTTAGATTTTTAATATAATTAAGACTATTAGATTTAATATACGACACTTAGACATAGCATATATGATTATCTAGGGTTCTAATGTACGACACTTAGACTTAGCATATATGATTATTTGAGTTCTAATATACGACACTTAGACTTAGCATATATGATTGTTAGAGTTTTAATATAAGATTATTAGATTTGTAATATAGGACTAATAATATAAGACTATTAGATTTAATATACGACACTTAGACATAGCATATATGATTGTTAGCATATATGATTGTTAAAGCAAATATGACCTATAGACTTAGCAAATATTTCTTGTATGAACAGATAGCTGATCGTGATGAGGAACATATACTGTACGATACAATCGCAGAGGGAAGCAGCCAGTACTAGAACGAAGAAGAGGGGAACGAGGATCCAAACCAGTACTTGAACGAGGAAGGGAATGTGGAGAGGGATGCGGAGGGGAACCAGGAGGGGAACGTGGAGAGGGATGCGGAGGGGAACGAGGAGGAGGAGGCTAGTGGAAGTCAACCCTCCGCTGGACAGAAGAGGGCCCGCGAACAACGAGGTGCCGTGAAGAAGCTAGAGGGTCGACACATCATAACGGAAGTGTACGAAGACGGCTGACCTAGTGCCCCGGCAGAAGCAGCCAAGAACTACGTACGACACAGCGGTTGGGTTGTGCGGGATAACGTGCCTGTCAGTACGGTGTTCTGGCGCAAAACAAAGGCACGCGGAGATCATGAGAGCTTTGTCCCAGATTCGGAGAAAGAGATGCTGTGGACCACAATGCTCGAGACATTCACCCTTCCAGCGGGTACAGAGAACATAGTGAAAAGGTGGACTCTAAAGAAAATGGCAGAACAGTTTCAGGGCTTCAAGGGAGATCTGTACCAGAAATACATCCTGAAGGGGCAGACACCGAACTTCAACACATTCCCAAAGCTAAGGGATCCCTGGGACGAGTTCGTTGCTTACAAGACAGGACAACAAGGGCAGGCGATGATGGAAAGAAACAAAGAAAATGCCACCAAGAAGAAGTACCATCACCACTTGGGGTCAGGCGGCTATAGCATCGCGATGCCGAAGTGGGAGGAGATGGAGGCAAGCTTGCTTGAGAGAGGTATCGAACCGGCCACCGCTAAATGGCCTGATCAATCGAAGTTCTGGTACTATGCTCACGGTGGAACGCTCAACCCAGTTGATGGCTCCCTGGTCTTCAGCGATCAGATACGCGATGCTGCGAGTCGACTAATGGACGCAATGGAAGCCTCTTCTCAGGGCACGTTCCGACCAGACAGAGAGAAGGACGAGCTGTCACTCGCCCTATAGACTCCCGAGCATCCAGGACGAACACGAGGGAAAGGGGTGATTACTTGGAATATTGGATTCAAGGAAAACATCCACACGTATAGGAGTCGGATGAGGAGCAAGAGAGATACCGAGGCGAAGATTGCAGATCTTGAGTACAGGGTATCGAGCTACGAGCTCAGCATGCAAGAGGAGGTGGCAAGGAAGGTGGATGAACACATGGTCGCACATCGGTCTCAGGATCCCCAGCCGTACATTCCTCCTGCAATGGTCAGCCCTTCAGGCAATCGTAGCAGCTGTGCCTTAACGGGGCAGGTAGGATCACAGAGCATGGACGCCATGCAAACCCAGGACGAAACCACCTGCCCCGTTGATGACATCACTTAGCGGACACCATGTGAGCTGCATATTCCCCTCAAGAACTTGTCAATAAAGGTAAGCTCGTAGTTTATAGATTTTAGAATTGTCCATTCCGCAAGTTGCTGCTTATATATGTTGATTACTAATAAATAACCTCTCACCACGTGAAGGTGGCATCGGGCATGGCCATCCCAATGGACCCTTCAGGGACTTACCACTACAGGCCGATTCCAGCAGGATACTCCAAGGTCGAAGTTGAGTTGGTGGAAGCCGCGTACGAGGACCTCGAGTTGGACTACCCTGGAGGAGACAGTGAGAAGCATCTACGAGACACAAGCCACGCCATTATACTATGGTGCAAGCGGTACATCATCCTCCCTGGGCGACAAGCAGCATCTCGTGCACCATCTCCTTCGTCTCCACCATCTCCTCCTCAGTCACCTGCACCGTCTCTCCTCATGCTCCAGCACCGTCTCCACCTCAGGCTCTTGCACCGACTCCTCCTCAGGCTCCTACACCGACTCATCCGCAAGCTCCTCATCCGGCACCTTCCAAGTCAAGGCCCCCCCAAGCTCCACCGCCTGCCCCCACAAGGGCAACGAAGAAGGCGAAAGTTCACGCCGCCAAAAACAAGGACCCGGGGTACGATTGCACGCAAGAGGAGCTTGACGCTTATGTGGCATCAGAAGTCAGGAGACAATTGAAGCCTCGAAGTCCAGAAAAGAAGATTCCTTTAGACCCGAGTGTCAGGAACTTCTTCAGGGGTATGTTTGCACCTGCCAAGGAGGCCATAAAGCTATCGGACTATGAGCGAACACTTAAGAAAGCATCTTCTAGAAAGTCCAAACCAGTCCCTCAGGTTGGAGAGCAACCAAACCAGGAGATTGAGCCGTTGGTGACCGGTGAAGAATTTGGAATACAAGATTTTATTAATGACACCGGGCTAACTACGGATCAATTGCTATGAGGTGCACCAATCGAAAAGGCGGAAGTGAAATACATGTACGAACTCGGTAAACCGCTTGCCAAGCCTGAGCAGCTGCAGTCCCTACCGACACAAATGTATAAATTCCATCAACTGTACATAGAGATGAGCGCCACCGGTAGAGAGATGATCGGAGCGAGGATCAGGGACACGGACTTCTTGCAAGGAGAAGATATTCTCTGGATCAATTTCAAGGGTATCTACGAACTATACCAGCTGGACGCTCTCGACGTCTCTATTATGAGTTGTTGGACTATGTAAGTATCGTTCAGTTAGATTTCTTATTACGTTTCCTTTAATTAATTAGGTCCTTGTATATAAGTACACCGTATATAATATATACTTCCTTTTATCGTTGTAGAATGGAGATTCAAAGGGCCTGACGGCGGGGTGTATTCGATACTGGATTCATCGACCCTCCGAAAGTAAACGTCGCAATGCTCGACCAGTATCCGCAAGCCACAGAGGACAATCTCGTCCATATCCTGAAGGCGCAGCATTACAAGACAGAGTTAGTTTTTACTGTCTTCCTACCAAATTTCATTCCCGTATGAACATGCTAAATGTTTCATATATAATGCATCCGACGCACATTGCAGATTCCACTGGGTCCTTTTACTCTTCGACTTGGAGGCCTGCGTAGTCAATGTATATGACTCAATGGATAAAAAAGAGTCTACGTTTGACCAGGTTTTTGAACTTATAGACAGGTACAGTCATAAGTTCCAACGTTAATTACGAATCTTGTTATAATTAATTGCTACTACGAATCATAGCTTTAAACTCCATGTAGGGCTTTCTCTGTCATTTGGTCCGCGGCAAATGGAGAGAAAGACTTAGGCGGAAGTTTAACTTTCATGTGAGTACACATGCTCTACATTTATATTGAATCTCCAATTCAAATACAAGTGTATATTAATTAGATCTCTCGTCATTTGTCATTTATATATAGTGCGCAAAGCAAGACCAGGGAACTAACTTGTGCGGCTACTACGTGCGCGAGTATTGCCACTGCCTTGCAGACCAAATCATCAACACAAGAGAGCTCGATGTACGTACAAATAAATTGAAAATTTCATTGCGTACGTATCGATTTGTTGTTTACTAATTAATTTCATACATTCATAGGATATTCGCTTGAGGGATAACCTCACACACAAGGAATTTATCGCGGCGGTTCAAGAACAACTCATGGGATTCATCAACGAACAAATCCTTGATTCCGAGGGTGAATTCTACTACGACAGAAATACAATTCGTAGGTCGTTAGCTTCTGAGATAACGACTACTACTACGTCAAAGTCGTAGCTAGCTAGGACATCATAATGAATTGTAATTAATACATGTCTATTTTTCTATATGCATGTACACATTTTTACTTTAGTGTAAATATATATTTTGGTCATATATATATGCACATAAAATATTAAGTGCTTTAATATATATATATATACATATGCATTTGCATAACATATATGTATAAATACATATATATTACGCATGTATATGTATTCAAACATATATAAATATAATATATATATATATATATTATAAATATATATGTATTGAAACATATATATGCATGGTTTATATATTAAACCATGTAGCAACAGGGCCATGCAAAGAAAAAAAAAGGTTAGCTCGATCTTTACTCCCGGTTATTTCATCCGGGACTAAAGATAGCGATCTTTAGTCCCGAATTGGTAGTCCCTGTTTGAAAACCGGGACTAAAGGGGGGTTACGAACCGGGACTACAAACGGTTTCTTTACTAGTGTGGGAAGTTAAAAACAGAAAATTATTGTAAAAAATAAGTTGAACGATAAAGATTGAAAAGACTAGGACGTCTTTGGATTTTCCCTTCCATCTTTCACCGATACATCCCTTCCTATCGCCACCACACCCACCTGCTTCCCGTGATGCCTCCTCCTGGTCTTGAGTGTGAGGACGGCCTTCTCGTCACCGTCCAGCTTCCTCACGAATTCTGGTTTTTCACCGTCGTCCTCAAGTCCAGAGACTTTACTACGCTACACTAGTGGATGCCATTTTCTGTCTATAATTTACCGTTTAAAACTCAACGATGGATACTAATTGGTTAGAAATTGAATGGGTACCTTCCAAGCACTGTCGTTTAATCGATCGATGAAGAGTGTGTTTAGTTATTTGGATGTAAAGTTTTTGAACTATACGAACACACATTTGAAGTATTAAACGTAGATTAATAACAAAACAAATTACAGATTCCACCTGTAAACTGTGAGACAAATTTATGAAGCCTAATTAATCCATCATTAGCAATGTTTACTGTAGCATTACATTGTCAAAGCATGGCATAATTATGCTCAAAAGATCCGTCTCTCAATTTACGTGCAAACTATGCAATTAGTTTTTTTCCCACATTTAATGCTCCATGTATGTGTCTAAACATTTGATGTAAAGTTTTTGGCCAAAATTTTTTGCGATCTAAACAAGGCTTATGTTCTCTTGTTGGGTATATGATTTAATACACCCTCTCTATAATATGCAATGGTAGTTGTGTTTTACTATCAAACCGCTGGTGGAATTAAAGCGTGCAACAATAGAAGGTGAGAGGAGGCCAATGTAGACACACACCTTTGGTGGCAAGGAGCAATTTTGCTCACCGACAAAGAAGGTCCATGTGATAGGAGAAATTGTTGAAAACTAGATAGAGATGGGAAGTTAAAAAGAGAAAACTATTGTAAAAAATAAGTTGAACGATAAAGATTGAAAAGTGTAAAATCAAAGGTGTTTTTGATTATTATTCTATGATGAACAATTTGAATTGGAGATTATTGGTTATGATATTTGGAATTTATTTGCGAAGTGGTATTGGAGATGATTGGATTTCATAGGTGATCTTCAGGTACTGCTGGATATGGGTCTGGTCGGACCGGGCATGTGCTGCTGGTCAGACCGGCGCAGCCCGCGGTCTGACCGACCGACTCTGTGTCAGTTTCGGTTTCAGGTTATTTGTTTAGATATCCGTGATTGTTTCATGTTTATGGCTTCTAGATGGATACTATGCGTATGTAATACTGTTGTTTACTAAGAATGAGTCAAGTTGGGGATAGCTTGGTCTCGGAATATGGTTTCTTTGTTTGTTCTATGTGTAGGTGACTCGAGATTCCAGGAGAGTATTTGCGGTGATGGACCGGGAGTCGGCTTGGGGATAAGACAACGTTTATGGTGATCAGAGATCATGTGGGATACTAAGGCTAGAGTTTAATGCACATGGTAGGTGAAGATTCCATATGGCATACGATGGAGGTATTGTGTGCATATGGGATGCGGAGTCGAATTTGGAAGGAATCCAAATTTGTATGATTGGTTATGTAAAGTTTGTTTTTTGTACTAGAGGGTTTCCAAGGGTGATTAGGACTTCTAGTATGAGTTTGGTTCGTGACTTTAGGCTGCCTAACTTGGGTATAAGTAGAGAGGGAGCATGAGGCTTTCTAGTATCGCTTTTGAGAGCAATTGAGTTGATAGTCGAGTTAGGGTTTCGAGTTTAGTCAATATTTGTAAGGAGTGCTGTTGGTGCACTTTGTAAACACATAGAGAATCAATAAAGTCATCATCCACTTTAAGAGTTTTTCAATTTGTGTTTCACCGGGTTTCGACGGTTAGACCGGCGGCTAGAGGCGGTCAGACTAGCGAGTGACCTGTGGTCAGACCGGCGGCGGCGACAGGAGCAGGCAGGCAATTTCGGCGGTTCGACCGATCGATCAGACCGACGGCAACCAGGCGGTCAGACTGGTGCATACACTTCGGTCAGACCACGATCCGTCGAATTTGAGGGTAACGTTTATTTCCGCTAAAAGTTTTGGTTTTCGGGTATACCAACCATTCACCCCCCTCTGGTTGGCTTAGTTCTTGTGATCGATCCTACAAGTGGTATTAGGGCCTTGTTTTCTTCTTTGGATTTTTACCGATCTAGAGTTTTTGCCATGGCTATTAGGTTTTCAACTAAGCCTCATGTTTTCGATGGAACGGATTTTTCTCATTGGTGTAGTAGGATGCAATTTTACATTATGGCTGAGGATTATGATATTTGGAGAAAAGTTTATTATCCTTATGTGATTCCTGAACAAATTAATACTACTGCTTTAAAAACTGAGTTTGAATAAAATTGCAAAGCTCGCAATATTCTTTTGAGTGGGATTTCTCGTTCGGATTATGATCGTGTTGCTCATCTTCAAACTGCCCATGAGATTTGGATTGCTTTGAGTAATTTTCATCAAGGAACTAATAACATTAAAGAACTTCATCAAGATCTTTTCAAAAAGGAGTATATTAAATTTGAGATGAAACCTAGAGAAGCTTTGGATGACTATTTGTCTAGGTTTAATAAAATTTTGAGTGATCTTAGATCTGTTGATTCTTCTTATGATGTTAATTATACACAATCTGAGATTTCTCGCCACTTTTTGAATGGTCTTGACATGTCTATTTGGGAGATGAAAGTTACATCTATTCAGGAGTCCGTTGACATGTCTACTTTGACTTTGGATTCGCTTTACGCAAAATTGAAAACACATAAGATGAATATTCTTTCTTGTAAAGTTGATTCTAAGTCGAGTGCTTTGGTTTCTTCCTCAACTTTTTTGGATGTTGATTCTTCTTCATCAAAGTCTTCCGCATTTGCTTTGTTTAATGCCATGTCCGATGATCAACTCGAACAATTCGAGGAGAAGGACTTGGTTTTGTTATCTAACAGACTTTCTCAAGCTGTGACTAATGTTAGGTACAGGAAAAGAGGTGGACCAAATCGTTGCTTTGAATGTGGTTCTACGGATCACTTTCGTTCGCGATGTCCTAAGCTTGGGAGAGCGAGGAGGGAAGATAATGGTGATGAGAAGACCAACGACAACAAGCCGAAGGGTACATTCAAAGGGAGGAAGATGAAGGAGACTCTCAAGAAGGCTTTTGATCAAGTCTACACCGCATTTGAGCCGCTAAGCGATGTAGATGGTGATAGTGGCGATGAAGATAAGGGAAAGAACATCTCCGGTGTTTGCTTCATGGCGCGTGGTGAATCGGATTCAGAGTGTGAAGACAATGAGGTACGTGTTTTTGAGGAAGTTATTCTTATTTTAAGTGAGAAAAATAAGAAGTGTGAGAAGATGTATAGAAAACAAAAATTTATCATTTAGTCTCTTAATTCTGAAATTTCTAGATTAAAATCTCTTATTCCTAATGACGAGTATAAAATTCCTAGAAAATTTTGGGTGGAGGCGGTTAACACCACATGCTATATTTCAAATCGGGTTTTCTTGAGATCAAAACTTGGAAAAACTTCTTATGAGCTTCGATTTGGACATCAACCCAAAGTTTCACATTTGCGTGTTTTTGGTTGCAAATGCTTTGTTTTGAAATATGGAAATTTGGATAAGTTTGAGGCACGCTCTACCAATGGAATGTTTCTTGGTTATCCCGCACACTCTCGTAACTATCATGTACTTATTTTGGAGACTAACAAAATCATTGAGACTTGCGAAGTTTCTTTCGATGAGGCTAGTCTAGGTACTAGACCAGATATTGCAAGTACATTGTCACATGTTCAGGGGGAGGATGGTCGTATTTTTGAAGACGAGAGCGACGACGACGACGACGACGAGGTCAGCTCGGCCGGTCAGACAGGGCGCCAAGCCGATCAGACCGCCGGCACATCTCCGGTCAGATCGCCTTAGGATGAGCGGTCAGACCGGCCAGGTTCGTCGGGATCGGGTTCTGTTGATGCTGATCGAGATGTACCTCCAGAGGCTACAACTTCGACCAGTGAAGGTACAAAACGTGAAACAACTTCAGAAGTCACTGCTCCTTTGCATATTCAACGACGACATCCGCTAGAACAGATCATTGGTAATTTAGGTGAGCGGACTACTAGGTCTAAGGTAACGACTCATGATATTTGTGCGAATTCTGCATTTGTTACTTCTTTTGAACCCAAAGATGTGTCACATGCATTAACTAATGAATCGTGAATTAACGCCATACATGAAAAACTTGAAAATTTTGAGTGAAACAAAGTTTGGACTTTAGTTGAACCACCTTCTGGACATAATATTATTGGAACCAAGTGGGTTTTCAAAAATAAACAAAATGAGGATGGTTTGATTGTGAGAAATAAAGCTAGACTTGTTGCTCAAGGTTTTACTCAAGTGGAGGGTTTGGATTTTGATGAAACTTTTACTCCTGTTGCTAGAATTGAGGCAATTAGACTTTTGTTGGCTTTTGCTGCATCAAAAGGTTTTAAATTGTATCAAATGGATGTGAAAAGTGCTTTTTAAAATGGTTTTTATACAGGAGGAAGTTTATGTCGAACAACCACCAGGTTTTGAAAATCCTGATTTTCCCAACCACGTTTTTAAATTGTCGAAAGCTTTGTATGGTTTGAAACAAGCACCTAGAGTATGGTATGATATGCTTAAGAACTTTTTGCTTGCGAAAGGTTTTACAATGGGAAAGGTTGACAAAACGCTTTTTGTTCTTAAGTATGGTGATAAACAACTGTTCGTTCAGATTTATGTGGATGATATTATCTTTAGTTGTTCAACTCACGCTTTGGTTGTGGAGTTTGCTGAAACTATGTACAGGGAATTTGAGATGAGCATGATGGGTGAGTTATCATACTTTTTGGGATTGCAAATTAAGCAAACACCTCAAGGTACATTTGTGCATCAAACGAAGTACACGAAGGATCTTTTGAGACGGTTCAAGATGGAGAATTGTAAGCCAATTTCAACACCAATTAGTTCTACAGCTGTGTTGGATCCGGATGAAGATGGTGAAGCTGTTGATCAAAAGGAGTATAGAAGTATGATTGGATCGTTGTTGTATTTAACTATTTCTAGGCCAGATATACAATTTGCTCTGTGCTTGTGTGCGCGCTTTCAAGCTTCTCCTCGTGCTTCACATTGTCAAGCGGTCAAGCGAATAATGAGGTATTTGAATCATACACTTGAGTTTGGAATTTGGTATTCTACTTCATCTTCTATATGCTTGAGTGGATATTTTGATGCTGATTTTAGTGGTTGTAGAATTGATAGGAAAAGTACTAGTGGAACTTGCCATTTTCTTGGTGCATCATTGATTGCATGGTCTTCTAGGAAACAATATAGTGTTGCTCAATCAACTGCTGAATCTGAATATGTTGCTGCTGCTAGTTGTTGTTCACAGATTCTTTGGCTTTTATCGACTTTGAAAGATTATGGTCTTACTTTTGAGAAAGTACCTCTCTTTTGTGATAATACTAGTTGTCACGTCCTGATAAATTCATCCCGAAATAAAAATCATTTCCTAAAAGGAATAATAGAATTAATTAAAATTCGAAAAGAAATTGGATAATACTAAAATACGTACAAGAAAAATTCGAATGTGGCCCGGAGAATTTTTTTTGAATTTCTCCGTGGTCTAAAAAGAGCCCTTAAATTTTACTTGAATTTTCAGAGCACTGGAAATATTATTAAGCAACACAAACAATTATCAGAGTTTATTAAAAAGAAAAACCTAAAATTAATCCACCTCCTCCCTTTCGGCCATGTCTGGCCCAAAGTCCTACCACTCTCTCCCGGCCCGCGGCCAAAGTCCTCCCTTTCTCCCTCTCTTTCTCTCCCTCTCCTTCTCTCCCTCCTTCTCTTGGGCCTCCCCGCCCCCTCCCGGCCCACTCCCTCCTCCTCCCTCTCTCCCCCGGGCCGTCTCTCCCTCCCCTCCTCCTGGGCCGGCCGCCCGGCCCAAGCCGCAGCGCCCTCCTGCCCTAGCCGCGTGCGCACGCGCGCCGCACGCGCGCTGACGCGCCACCGCGTGGGTCCCACTCCCGGTCGTCGTCCTCCTCCAGCCGCACGGCCTTCTCCTCTCTCTCTCTCGTGAACCCTAGCCATTTCCTCCCTCAAATCCGCTTGATTCAATTGGCTAATTCCAAAATTGATTAAGGGGGATTAATACACTTTCCTTCCTCTCCCTTGTCCCCTTAATCTCCCCATCAATCGTGCACTATTTTGACCAGAACGGCTGCGCCATTCATGGCCGCTTCCATGGCCGCCGGCCGCCATTTCTGCCGCCGTTCCCCGCTCCTCCCTTGCTCGGCTCGCTTCCCTCCGCTATAAAATGGAACCCACTCTTTGCGTTCTATCGTTTTAGCCTCCTCCCGAGCCTCCCCGTGGCTGCACCGCCTCTCCCCACCTCATCCCTCTCTCTCATGTGCCGCCGGCCGCCTCTAGCCATCTCCCCCTCCTCGCCCGTGCGCCAGCAGGCCGTGCCGTCGCTATCCTCGGCGTCGCAGCTGCCTCCTCTCCCCCGGTCAGCCCTCCGTTTCACGGGGAAACCACTGGAGGTGCGCCCCTGCCGGCAACCAGTGGCATCGCCGCCACTGCACCGCCTCCCGCCGGCTGTTCGCCGTGCCTAAAGCGTTGGCCGACGCTGCTGTCCCCTCCCTCGACACGGTGACGTCGCCATCAACCTCGGCCACTCCCCGGTTTTGCCCGGAAGCCGCCGCACGTCGCTGTCGCGCCGGCTTCTCCATCCTCCTCGTCGACGTCTCCTTCGGCCGCCCGTTCCACCCCGCTTGTGCACCGGCCAACGTTGCCACCACCACCTCCGGCATCGCAGCGGCGAGCCGGCGATGTCGTCCTTGGCTTCGCCTCCCCTTCAGCTGAACCTGCCGGGGTTCGTCGTCGCCTTCTCACCGGTTCCCATCGTCGTCCTCCCGTCGTTCCCGGTAGTCATGGTGTTCGTCCCTCCGTCAAGCCATGCTGTTCGTCGCCCGCCTTTCGTCAAGGTTGCTGCAGCCCCATCGTCGTCTTCGTCCTAGGCTCTGCGTCGTCAAGCGTTGCGCCGGCTGTGTCTCGCCTTCGTAAAAGGATCGCCGCCGAAGTCGTTCCCTCGCCATTCGCTTCCGTCGTCCCCAAGCTGTCTCCGCCGCACCCGTTTGTCGTCGTCGTTCCCATGCCTCGTTGTGTGGTGGTAAGGGTCTCTCTTCTCGCTGCCCCGTCCTCGTCCTTTCGGTGTCGCCCCGTGCCCGTTGTGCGATTGTCGACCCCGGTACCCGTGTACCGGTGTCGGTAGTCGATCGTGTGTGCGTGTGGTGACATGTTAGTGTGCCCGCTCGGTAGCCGCGTGGTTTCCACGTGTGCAGCCCGCGTGGTGTCTAGTGGAGTTCGTTTGTCAGCCACTTGCCTCGGTTGACACACTGGGTCCGCTTCCGTCGACCCGTGGACCGTCTCTATGTACTCGGTCTACCACGGTCCTTTAGGTTGACATGTCGGGTCTGCATGTCAACAGCGCAGCCTTCCTGTCTTTTCCAGGCTAGCGCTTACACATGTTTTATAGTTGTAAAACCTAATTACAATAATCTGTAAATCTCCATATAACAGCATTAAACTTCGGATGACCATGTCTTGGTCATACGAACCCCGAATCGACCCGTTCAAGTCTCTTAATGTTTGTTATAACCTAAAGAACCCTGTGCTTTCTTTTTATGTACAGCTATTGCTTCTTTATAGGCTTGTAGCTTTGCTTGTGTGCTTCGCGTAGCTTCTGTTGTTCTGGAGGTTTCTGAAGCGTGGTTCGCGGTCGTCGCCGAAGGTTCAGAAGGCCGTTCTCTCTGAGCAAGGCAAGTCACATCACCCTTGAGCATATTGAATCCAAGTTTATAAAATTATTTTGATTTAAATTATTGCACTACCGCTTTACTTAAATTCCCGCGTTATCACTGTTTTATTTAGCCATGCCTATTTACCTTTGTTATGACCTTATTATTATTGCTATTGTTATTATTACCTTGTTCACCCTAGGATAAACAAAACCCCAACTAGTGGGTACTCTATTAACGGTTCCATTAGTATGAATTTAGGTAAATGCTTCGCTGATTAATTAGGCAACACTAAGTGGTTTTATAACTTTAGACTTTGGGAGTTCTCATATGATTTGGACACTGTGGAATGGTTGGCTTGTGATGGAATTGAACACACACCTCCCCCCCTCTATTCAAAACTCCCAAAATGGTTTTAGGTTGGGCTCGAGGTGCATGGTTCTGCTAGTAGCACCTCGGCCACTATAAGGACCCGTCTTCGGGCCTCTATTGCAAAGCACTACCGTACTAACCACATGTCTAATGGGTAAGGCTTAACTTGGTGCTCAGTCTAGTCCTGGCAAGAGTACACGGATGGAGATGGACGAAGTCGGGGCTCGATGGACATCTCTAGGGCAAATGAAGGCTACACGAGCTGCGGCTCGGTAGTCGAGATGTCATGGCACATGGCTGGTGTCCTGCTGCTAGGGGCTCAATCTTACCTACCTGTCTCGGGATTCCGACCGTAGGCTAGGTTGGGTCGGTGCTTTTATCACGGCTAGGATGGGTAAAGGGGTTATGTCACATCCTTTACGACGGGTTCCACGGCCGTGGAATGCGGAGTAAAGATGTGTCTTGTGGGTAAAGATGTACACCTCTGATCAGAGTATAATCTATTCGAATAGCCGCGCCCTCGGTTATGGGCAAGCCTAGCAATGTACCCAAGTTAGTGGTTTAATTCTTAAAACTTGCTTAACAACTAAAATGTGGAATGGTTGGCCTGGATTGGCTTGGGACGAGCTGGGATCTGGGTCTGGTTGCCAGTTCGGTCTGAATCATCGTAGGCCTTAGGTTAAGGCAGGTTCGTGTGGGTTCACGGCCTTGATTAATAATATTGTGTAGCCCTAGGATTGTGCTTGTAAAATAGCTTTGAGCAACTAAGTGTCTTTTAAATGCTGTTACTGCAAAACCTAACCCCTATTATTATCCCCTTGTACCCCCTTGCATTAATCATGCATCTGCCGGTGTGGCTTGCTGAGTACGGTGGTTGTACTCATTCTTGCTCTATCTTTCCCCCCTTCAGTAAGAGAAGCTTTAGAGAAGAAGTCCTAGGTGGAGTCCTGGCTTATACCCCAGTTGAGCGCCTGTGAAGATGGAGCCGTAGGCCCGCTAGTCCGCTGCTGTTTATTTTTGTTTGTCAGGCCTGGAGTGCCTTTGTAATAATGTAAATATTATCGATATAATAAAGATGTGCCTTTTGTATCATGTTTGTGTGGTGTACCCCGGCTTTTCCTGGGACGGGGATTAATACACTAGCGTTCTGGAAAAGGTATTTTTCTGGGCGCGACACTAGTGCTATAAATATTACTAAGAATCCTGTTCAACACTCACGCACAAAGCACATTGATATTCGCTTTCACTTTTTGAGGGATCATGTTGAGAAGGGAGATGTTGAATTGCAGTTTTTGGACACAAAGTTGCAACTTGCTGATATTTTCACTAAACCTTTGGATTCTAATTGCTTTGCTTTTTTTCGTGGTGAATTGGGAATAATTCATCCTTTTTGAGGGGGAGTTTTGCACCTCATGGTTTTATCAAGCAAAAATATGACAATGAAAAAAATTGATATAAGAGAGCTTTGTGTTATATATATGGTATTTTCTTGTGCATGCTAGCAATACTATGAAGGTTTATTTGTCTCCAGCATAGCTTGTATGTGTCCTATTTTTTTATGAGACTTAGATTTTGCTTTTAAGGGAGTTGATGCATGACACTTAAATTCTATACTTGAATTAAGCAAATATGCAATGTTGATGCTAGCATATGGTTTGATCTATAAATGATCTATATATATGGTTTATTGAATTATTATTCCTCAAATAGCTTGTAGTTGCTTATTGTGCAAAGAGAATAAAAATATGAAAAAAATGAATATCGAATCCATGGAAATAGTCTTGACGACAAGGACATATTCGATGTGAGCAAAATAATGGGTGTCGAATCCCTGGAAACAGTCTTGACGACAGGGACGTACCCGGAATAAAAGAGAAAAATATGAGAAAAAGGCTCAAGAAAAATATTAAAAAATTCTCTTGGTTGTTTTGTGCAAAAGCTAATTTGAGAAAGAGTGATAAATGCAATAGGTATATATGTTTAGTGTTTATCTTTCAACCTATGTGCTTGTTAAGATGTTGCATTATAAATCGTATGAAATCATGAATTTTAATTGTTGATTCAAGCTTAATTGTAAAATCTTTGGGTCATGATTATACTTTAATGCATGCTTATTATATTATAGATGTGTTTATCTTCTTTTTATTGCAACACATGACATGATATACTATATGTATGCTAAGCTCTTGAACATTAATGAACATAATTCCTATGCTTGATGAAATCATTGTCAAAAGGGGGAGAAGAGAAGAATTTTTGGAAAGTTGAGAGCATGTTGTTTTTGGTTCAATTGGGAATTTCTTTCTTTTCAAAAGTGAGAGAAGTTTTCCTTTGGATTTCCGAGCACGATGTGTACGTTTGTACGAAGTGCGCTTTTTACCACTTTCATTTTTATTTTTCCAAACACCGAAACATTTTTGATGGGTTTGCCAATGTGTTCATCAAGAGGGAGATTGTGAAATCAAAGGTGTTTTTTATTATTATTCTGTGATGAACAATTGGCATTGGAGATTATTGGTTTTGATATTTGGAATTTATTTGCGAAGTGGTTTTGGAGATGATTGGATTTCACAGGTGATCTACAGGTACTGCTGGATTTGGGTCCGGTTGGACCGGGCATGTGCTGCTGGTCAGACCGGCGTGTATTGCACGGTCAGACCGGCGCAGCCCGCGGTCTGACCGGCCGACTCTGTGTCGGTTTCGGTTTTTCGGGTTATTTGTTTGGATATCCGTGATTGTTTCATGTTTATGGCTTCTAGATGGATATTATGCGTATGTAATACTGTTGTTTGGTAACAATGAGCCAAGTTGGGGATAGCTTGGTCTCGGAACATGGTTTCTTTATTTGTTCTATGTGTAGGTGACTCGAGATGTCGGGAGAGTATTTGCGGTAATGGACCGGGAGTCGGCTTGGGGATAAGATGACGTCCATGGTGGTCAGAGATCATGTGGGATACTAAGGCTAGAGTTCAATGCACGTGGTTGGTGAAGATTCCATATGGCATACGATGGAGGTATTGTGTGCGTATGGGATGCGGAGTCGAATTTGAAAGGAGTCCAAATTTGGTATGATTGGTTATGTAAAGTTTGTTTCTTGTACTAGAGGGTTTCCTAGGGTGATTAGGACTTCTAGTATGAGTTTGGTTCGTGGCTTTAGGCTGCCTACCTTGGGTATAAATAGAGAGGGAGCGTGAGGCTTTCTAGTATCGCTTTTGAGAGCAATTGAGTTGATAGTCGAGTTAGGGTTTCGAGTTTAGTCGAGATTTTTGTAAGGAGTGCTATTAGTGCACTTTGTAAACACAAAGAGAATCAATAAAGTCGTCATCCACTTTAAGAGTTCTTCAATTTGTGTTTCACCAGGTTTCGACGGTCTAACCGGCGGCGCACCGGCGGTCAGACCGGCGGCTAGGGGCGGTTAGACCGACGGATGACCTGCGGTTAGACCAGCAGCGGTGACAGGAGCAGGCAGGCAATTTCGGCGGTTCTACCGATCGATCTACATCGGTCAGACCGACGGCAACCAGGCGGTCAGACCGGCGCATACACTTCGCTCAGACCACGATTCATCGAATTTGAGGGTAACTTTTAGCTAAAAGTTTTGGTTTTTGGGTATACCAACCATTCACCTCCCTGGTTGGCTTAGTTCTGTGATTCGATCTTAAAAAAGACTAGGACGTATTTGGATTTACCTTACTTCTTTCACCTATTCATCCCTTCCTATTGCCACCACACCTGCCCGCTTTCCGAGATGCCTCCTCCTGATCTTGAGGGTGAGGACGACCTTCTCGGCTTTTCCCCACCGTCCAGCTTCCTCACGAATTCTGGGTTTTCACCGTCATCCTCAAGTCCAGAGACTTTACTACACTACACTAGTGGATGCCATTTTCTGTCTCTAATTTACCGTTTACAAATCAACGGTGGATAATAATTGGTTAGAAATTGCTTTGGGTACCTTTCAAGCACTGTCGTTTAAACGATCGATGAACTCTATTTTGGCACGAGTTGAAACTTTATGCATGGCAAGTTCAAGTCGTCTCGTTTCTTGGAGTGAAGCTTCCTCGCGGTGAAACTGCTTGCGGTGAAGGCGTGAAGCCTTTTCCTCACACGCGCACGGCGCCTTCCTCCCTAGCTTCCTTCTTACTACTAGTAGCTTGAGAGTTTGAGAAGCAGAGAGGCCAGGGTTGGCTACGAGCCTACTTAGCGGCCGAAATTTTGTTCCAATTAGACAAGCAGAGAGCAGAATCATCATCTCCCGCCACGGTAACCCTCCCCTCCTCCTCTGTTTACGCCTTAACTAATTGCTAGTAGTAGTACGTCTCATGACTCGTAATCTCCCTAAACTGATCTGAAATGTTCGACAGGATATATACAGGGGGGCCTGTCTGCCTGCATGTTTTGGTTGACATGATCTTGGACATGAGAGAGCCGGGTTATTGATTTGTTTTGGTGGCCGCCGGGCACAACCTGGCATCAACGCTCTCCCTTCTATTGTATGCCCTCTCTCCAATCTTCTTATTTCTTCATCACTTGCTGCTCTGTTACATTGCTTCGTGCAACTGACCAGGCAGAAAACAAAAACCAAGATGATCGTATGGTCGTACCAATGAAACTGTTGGCTTCTAATGTACGAAGTACACTTGCTGATTCTTTTTCTTTGGTTAACTGCACGCTTGCTTGATCTCCTTCACTAAAAGAACTGTACGCTTGTTCTTTTGCCCCCAAAGGGAGTTGCTATCCCTGCTGGATTACCTTAACACTATTACTCCTCACTTCTTATAGTTTACTCTTCGCTAATTTGCAGGATAGTTTTTTTTTTTAGATTTTTTTCTGCACCTTAAGGGTGTACCATCAGGTGCCTCCTCGAGGGCCATAAAATTTCAGCCTGTTTTTTTTGTTTTCTTTTTGGTACAAGTAAAACCAGTTATTCTACAGAGCACTACAGAAAAATAAAAACTTCAGCTTTATTATATATGACTTCAATCACAATATATACATCTATGTTTTTCACTAAATTAATCCACTCTATTCACAGGGCTTAAAGGAATCCCCAGACTCCAATCACCATGAGCTTATCCAAGACCATTGGGTTCATTAGTGGCATCAATGAGTGTGTAAATTTATTTCAATGGGCTACATCTGCTCTTTCCACTCTCCACTCTCGATGGAGTGGAACACAGCAGCAAAAGCTTCAGGGTGAATTATTGCAGTTGCAGAGTAGCCTTCAACGTCTTAGGGATACTCTTCCTGCAAATTATGATCTCATTGATCGAGCAGAGTGGAGGATCCATGAACACTGTGTGGCCAATCTCCTTCCAAATATAAAGGATGCAGTGTACAATGCTGATGACCTTCTTGATGAGTTTAGATGGTATGAACAAAAGGTAGCACTGGAAAGTAATGCAAACCAATCTCCTTTTATGGACTTCTTCAATAATATGATTCAAGGAAGCTTCAATAAAGTGAATGATATCATGGAAAGGCTGGATAATATTTCAAGTCAGTTGGAGAGGATGGGATTGCATGAAACTCCCCAACGATTTGACAAATCACTTAGGCCAGGGACTAGCTCTTTCCCAAATGAGAGAAAAATATTTGGTCGTGACAAGGAACTGAAGAAAGTTATGGAATTGCTCAGTGTACCGATAAATCTCACCAGGGCCTGTTACAAGCGTAAGAGAAATAGTAGCACGGCTGATGCATCAATGAGCACATCAGAAAAGTCAAGAATATCATGTTTTTCTGTGTTGCCAATTGTTGGAATTGGGGGTGTTGGAAAGACCACTTTGGCTCAACATATATGCAATCATCCACAAGTGAAGTCCCATTTCGACCTAATAATTTGGACATGCGTCTCAGACGATTTTGATGCAACAAGGTTAATTAAAGAGGCAATACAATCCTCTTCAGGAAAAGAGGCAACTACTGATAATTTGAATTGTCTGCAACTTGGTCTTTCTAACATTGTGAACAACAAAAGGTTCTTAATTATACTTGATGACGTCTGGGATGATGCCTTGAAGGAGAATGGGCAGTGTTGGGAGAGGCTTTGTTTACCTTTAGAAAATGGGCTACAGGGAAGTATGGTTTTGGTCACCACCAGATCTTCAAAAGTTGCTGATGGAGTGAGCACAATGGACCCATTTACATTGGATGGTTTAAAGGATGACATATTCTGGGATTTCTTCAAACTGTGTGCTTTTGGGTCTCAGAGTTCTAACAATGATCCTGATCTAGAGGACATTGGTAGAGGAATACTTCCTAAGTTGAAGGGTTCTCCTTTAGCAGCCAAAACACTTGGACGCCTGTTAAGGATGAACCTTCAAATTCCATACTGGAATAATATACTATTGAGTGAACTGTGGGATTTGAAACAAGAGGAAACTGACATTTTGCCCGCCCTTAGATTGAGTTACATGTACTTACCATTCCATTTGAAGAGATGCTTCTCATTCTGTGCTGTGTACCCGAAAGATCATAAATTTGAAAAGAACATTTTAGCTGAAATTTGGGTAGCAGAAGGCTTTGTGGAATCTGATGGTGGCTTTCCAATTCTAGACATTGGCCATCGGTACTTTGAAGACCTTGTAAGTCGGTCCTTCTTTCAAAAAGTTCGTGGTACATATGTAATCCATGACCTGATGCATGACATGGCACAACTAGTTTCAAAGCATGAATGCTTCACCATAAAAGAATTGAGTGACTTTCAGAAAGTTCCTCGGAATGTTTGCCATTTGATGATACTGGATTCTAGAAACTTTGATTGTTCCAACTTACTGAGCCTATGTGAGCACACGAAGTTGCGTACTCTACTCTGCGAAAAGTCTCTAATAAGCAATATAACTTTAGCTTCAGTAATGGACCGTTGGTGTAGTGAACTTCGACATATACGTGTGTTTTCTTGTGTTTCCCTAAAGGAGATTCCAATGAGCATTGGCAATTTGAAACATCTTCGGTACCTTCGAATCTCCAAAAAATGTCCTTTTCACTGCCTTCCACCAGAGATATGTTGGCTATATAAATTGAAGTTTCTTTATGCTATAAAATGCGCGCTAGAAAGCTTGCCAAGTGACTTCAGTAAGTTAATCAACCTACAGACATATGAATCAGTGGGATTTGCATACTATCGAATGAAGAACCTACTGGTTGTTGCAGGTAACGATCGAAATGTTAGATTGATGAAGAATTTGAACCAATTCTGTGGGGATTTGGACATATATCCTAGGGGATTTAGTAAGGATCTTGCAATTGAAATTGATCTTAAAAACAAGAAAGATCTCAGAAGACTGACCCTGAATTGGTTGTTCAGTTCATGTAAGAACAATGAAATAGTGCTTCAAGTCCTGCAACCTCCCACCAATCTGAAATGTCTAGAAGTCGCTGGTTATGGAGGTGAATATCTTCCATGCTGGAGCAATAACGGCAGCATTTCTGTTTTCCCATCCCTGACCGACCTAGCAATTTCTTCCTGTGAAAAGTTATCAAGCCTCGACCACTTCCTACAGGCAGATTACATGCCGGTCCTTGAGAGAATAAGTATAAGAGAGTGTGCAAACGTAACATCACTGCAAACTGAAAGGTTTGGTGAATTTAGTTGCCTTGGAGATTTTACTGTGTCTAATTGCCCGAAACTTTTCCATAATTCAGGAAGCTTATCAGTGCCAACCCTCAAGAATCTGGAGTTGCGTAATTCCGGTATTCTTCTCAGCAATATTGAGTGCTCCTCCCTCACCTCCTTGTCCTTTAAATGTGTGCACATGACAGCCATTCCCATACAACTCTTGAGTGGTAACCTTCCATCTCTACAAAAGTTAAACATAATCGAGTGTGAATCTCTCACATTTATTGGAGAATCGTATCCCCTCAATGGAGCATTCTCATTCCTTACTGTCCTAATCATTGAATGCTGCCACAGATTGCCAACCCTCGATGGCTTCCTGAAGAAAGAACATCTGCCCGCCATTGAGATTATTAAAATTTATTCTTGTACTGGGTTACTGTCCCTGCCCGGTGAAAGGTTTGGGAGTTTCACTCGTCACAGTGATTTGAGAATTTCTCATTGTCCAAATATCAATTGGCAAAGTGGATTGGTTTTGCCATCATATCTCAAAAGGCTATCCCTGAATAATTGTGGGAATTTTTCTGCCTGGTTTCCCAACTGCCTGGGCAGCCTCACCTGCCTCGTTGAACTGACAATGATTAAGTGTCACGGTATAGAATCCTTTCCAAACCAAATGTGGAGAAGCAATCTCGCCTCACTCAAGGAATTGCACATTGCTGATTGCCCAGATCTAGTTTCAATCGGTGCGGTGAAGCCAATCTCAAAAATAAAGACGGTGTACATATATGGGTGTCAGAAGTTGACGACAGTAAAGCAGCCTTTCACCAGAAGAGGAAGGTAAAACGTAGCCTTTGTTCAAAGGCCGCATTGGATGGAAACCCTATTGACCCATGGTATTAATTGGTACGTGTGTTCCTACACCAAAATTTTCTCGTTGCGGTTCTTTCTGAGATTTTCCTTTTTATCTTCCTGTCGTATCTAGCAGAAAAAATTTATGCATCCACCAAATTCCGAAATTATGATGAGCATGCTAAACAGCTTGATGTCACCGATATGTACATATTGTTAACAGTATGAGGTTTGCTCTGGTCCTGCAGGTACCTTGGTACCTGCCGGTACCTGTAATCCAAACCATCAATTTCCTTCCATCCAACGGGTGAGAAGAAACCGTACCGGCGGTACTGCGCACGTGATTGTATAGAAGATGAAGAGGTACTAAGGACATAAGGGTAGTCAGGTAATTTCGCGTTCCAATTGTATCTTCTTCATCTGCCTCTTATCCTTTCTCTCTCTTGAAGATGCCGACGAGCAGTAGTGGCTCATCGGAGGGTTCTCGCCGGTGGAGTGGCCATTTTGTTTTTTTTTCTCTTTTCCGTTCTCCGGCGTAATCTCCGGCGCCGCTTCTGGCTGCTGTAGACGAGCAAGGTCGACATAACTGTGCCACCGCGATTGGGGTGGCCGCGCCGTGCGGATGCAAACGCCGTCGCACGCCACACAGCCGTAGCCGTAGGAAAAAAAATTGATATCTCTGGCTAACACATCGTCCACGCCCACCGCTCCTGTGAGAGCTCCAGGCTCCTCGCCAGGGACGCCGCCGCCACTACCGTCTCGCTGCTACCATCTCGTCATCGGTCGCGCTCGGCAGCTCCCTGTGCTTTGGCTTTGGTGGCAGCGCCGGCGTGTCGTTGCTAAACAACTGGCCGTCCTCATCGTCCTTCCCGCCACTGTGCTAGCTTCAAGCCCTTCACCGGCGCGAGCTTTGACACATCCAAGTACGGCTTGCTATGGCAGCAAGCAGATGACGCTGCCAGCGGCCATGGTGCAGCCGCGTGAGGACGAGGAGCTAGCGTACTGTTTTTCCTCATAGTCCAGCCATCGCACCCCTAACGATTGAACGGCCAGATTTTGTTCAGTACCTCCCGGTACAAATTGCTGGACCAGAGCAAACCTCTAACAGTATAGTTAGCTCAAATCCTAGCCAATCTAGGTAAACATGATCCAATTTAGATATTTTCAGCTACATTGAGTAGGGGAAATATGCGGTAAAAACCACCAAATAAGCAAAAATCTGTGAAAACCATACCTAGAAGGTTTCTAAATTCGTGACAAAAAGACTTGTTTTTTCCTGCCCTACCATATATAGGAGTAACCCATATATGCAAAGGTATATATATGTTGAATATACCTGGATGTGTGGCAGTACGATTGAATTTAGTGTTCCCATTGCAGCTTGTTAATTTTCCAGCTGAGTGCCTGTGCTGACCAATACTCTCTTCTTTATTAATGAAGGATTTTTTTTGAGGGGATTTATTAATGAAGGATTGAATAGCTGCCGAATTGCTCTGAGACCAATATGATGGACTTCAATGGCATATACTCCCTCCGTTTCATAATATAAAACTTTCTAGCATTGCTCATATTCATATAGATGTTAATGAATTTATACACATATATATGTCTACATTCATTAACATATATATGAATGTAGACAATGCTAGAAAGTCTTACATTATGAAACGGATGAAGATATTCTCCCGAGCTCTAGTTTCCTCCCTCTATTGTCACTTGGGGTTGGTTTGGTTTGTGGCCTAAATAGGCCTTACCAAATTTTGTCATTGCCAAATTTTGGTATGACTAATTTTGGCAAGGTAAAGTTGTGTTTGGATTGAAGCCAAAATAGCCTAAGTTCACTATTGAAATAGCCTATTTTCTTAGACATGCCAAAATTTGGCTTCAAACCAAATAAACACTAAACACTATTGAAATTACCAAATATTGGTAACCCTAATTTAGGCCTCAAACCAAACCAGCCCTTGGCTTATTCTCTCAAACAATTTGTTGCAAAACAGATAACCCTCTGAAGGTTACCCATTTGTCCTCTCCAACACGACATGTACCCGTTGGCATTTCCCTTTCAAGTTTCAAATAAGTGGGGGAGAAAACATTAAGAATTTCTGTTAAACTGTATGGTTTTATTTGATTGTGCTAAGAGCTTTAGAGATTTGTATGTTAATCTGAAATTGAAGTATGTTTTCATTATTATTTTGTGATGAACAATTGGTTTTTAAGATAATTGGTTTTGATATTTGGTGATTCTTAGAGAAGTGGTGTTTCTCTTTGTATGGAGCCGGTTAGAGCGGGTCGAATAGGCCAATTAGACCGGTGTGGTATGTGCGATCAGATCGGCTGACTCTGTGTCGGTGTCAGTTTCAAGTGGTTTATTTGGATACTCGTGATTTTAGTGGCTAGATGATTTCTATATGTGTGCAATGCTAATGTTGAGTGAGGAAATAACTTGTGCTTGGATATGATTCTTGTTTGATTCATGTATAGATGTCTTGATACTTCGGGAGAGCGTTGCCGGTGATGGATCAGGAGTCAACTTGGGAGAAGATGACATTCGGACGATCAGGATATCATGCGGGACACTTAGCCTAAAGAATAATGCACGTGGTTGATGGAAATTCCATGCGGCATACGATGGGAGATTGTGTGCGTACGAAAAGTGGAGTCAAATTTGGAAGGATTCCAAATTTAGTAAGGTTCGAGTTTTAATTGTAAGAGATAAGTTGGATAGTTGTACGGGAAGGTTGCCTACTAGATTAGGACGACTAGTTGTATTCGTGGCTTTTAGGTTACCTACTTCGGATATAAATAGAAGAGGGGGTTGAAGCTCCTCGGTATCGATTTTTTAGTAGTTGAGTTGAGAGAAAAAGTTAGGGTTTCGAGTTTAGTTGAATTTTGAGATAGGAGTGCTATAGTGACACTTTGCAAACACAATTGTTCTTTGAGTTGTGTTTTTCCGGGATTGGCGGTCAAACTGACGAGAGTGTGGCGGTTAGACCAATGGCACTACGATGGTCAGACCGGTGGCTTCCAGGTGGTGTGACTGGCGGCATCAGGTGACGGCGGTAGAGACAAGACGGTTGGGCGCACTACAACAAAATCATTGTTTTAAGACGTTTCACTTAAGTCGCTACGTAAGTCGTCTATCTTTTACAAGTAAAATTGAAATAGGGACGATGTTTGAGACGCTTTATTAGTTGAGGAAATAGTTTTAAGACGCTTTATATGTTAGCACAAAATTAAATCGTTTAGAGATGAATATTGAGACGTTTCTGTAGAGATGAGTTTGTAGACGTTTTTATTATATGTGTGTCATCGTTATTAGACAATATATAATTATTTATATAGAGAAAGACGAAAACAAACACACTGTTCCTAATCGTCATCATCAAATACCATTATAATAATATTATAATTATTTGGACAAAAAATTGAATATTTAATATTCAGTCTCAGATTAAAAAAAGAAGAGTATCTGCTACAGGACGCATGTTTGTAGAGTTGCAATATAAAAAAATTGTGTATTTACCTTCAATATTGTTCACGTTAATGACTTGGTTAGCGCCTGAACTTTGCAACCTGCAGGTGTTGTGTTCGAACGTAGATGAAAGCATTAAATATTTAATATCAAACATATTAAGACGTACGTGTCTATATTGATGCTTCTATAAAAGCGTTCCTCTATATTTTGTAGAGATGCAACATCTTAAATAATGTAGGTATTCCTACGCCGTCTCTAGCAACATCTTAAATAATGTAGGTATTCCTACGCCTAGATGAAAGCATTAAATATTCAATATCAAATATATTAAGACATACGTGCCTATATTGATGCTTCTATAAAAGCGTTCCTATATATTTTGTAGAGATGCAATTTACACGTCTCTAGCAACATCTTAAATAATGTAGATATTCCTATGCCTAGATGAAAGCATTAAATATTCAATATCAAATATATTAAGACGTACGTGCCTATATTGATGCTTCTATAAAAGCGTTCCTATATATTTTGTAGAGATGCAATTTACACGTCTCTAGCAACATCTTAAATAATGTAGGTATTACTACGCCTAGATGAAAGCATTAAATATTCAATATCAAATATATTAAGACGTACGTGCCTATATTGATGCTTCTATAAAAGCGTTCCTATATTTTGTAGAGATGCAATTTACACGTCTCTAGCAACATCTTAAATAATGTAGGTATTCCTACGATGCTTTATAAAAGCGCCTCAGTTATTTGTGGGAGATGAAATGAAACGTCTCTATCCATCTTAAATAATGTAGGTATTCCTACGACGCTTTATAAAAGCGCCTCAGTTATTTGTGGAAGATGAAATAAAACGTCTCTATCCTACAAATAAGATGTCTCCGTTGGGTTGTTTTGTCGGGAGCTTCCATACCCATCAGACCGAAGGCATCTGTGCGGTCAGACCTGTGCATCTACTCCGTTTAGACCGATCTCCACAGACGATTCAAGGTAACTTTTAATTTCACTAAAAGTTTTCCATTTTTGGTGTTCCGGCGATTCATTCCCCTCTGATGGACTTATTCTTGGTATTCGATCCTACAATTACTACTTCTGTTTTTTAATGACACCGTTGACTTTTTGTATAACATTTTACCATTCGACTTATTCAAAAATTTAGTATAGATATGTACAACTATAATAAAAGATTATAGTTTTTATGATAAACAAGTTACAACAAGATAAATGATATTTATATAATTTTTTAAATAAGATGAATGGTTAAACATGTCGTGCCCTAAAAATCACCCAAAAATTTTATCGTCTAAATTATTTCTAGAAATTGTAAAAGCCAAAAATAGCCTTCAACAATTAAAATCACCAGGTTTCAACTCAAATTGGCATGTGGAATTCACTATGATGGGTACCCAAAAGTATTGGAGGGCTACAGTGATTCAAACCGGATATCTGATGCTTATAAGATAAAAGCCACAAGTGGATATGTGTTCACGCTTGGAGGTGGTGTTGTTTCCTGGAAGTCTTGTAAGCATACCATCTTAACGAGATCAACAATGGAATCATAACTCACATCATTAGACAATGCCAGTGTTGAGGCCGAGTGGCTTCGTGAGTTCCTGATGGATTTGCCGGTGGTTGAAAAACTAGTACCAGCTATCCTACTGAACAGTGATAATCAAACGATGATTATTAAGGTGAACAGTTCGAAGGATAATATGAAGTCATTTAGACATGTAAAGAGAAGACTGAAGTCTATCAAAAAGCTGAAAAGCTCCGAAGTGATAACATTGGAATATGTCCAAACTGCTAAAAATATGACATATCAGGTTACTAAGGGACTATCATGTAATGTGATAGACAGTGCATCAAGTGAGATGGGCTTGAGACTCACTTGAAGTTACACAATAGTGGTAACATATCCTATGTGATCAGAGATCCCATGAATTTGGATGGCGAAACAAGCTATTGGGTGACTAGGAGGAGAGACCTTTGAATGTGCTCATTTCTTTGATGTACTTATCTCCCTATCTGTATGACAGGTTGGCTCATACCTTAATATTATTGATGATGCGAAAAACACACACTGGCATGGGAGATCTGCTTAGCTCTAGTGCAGGTCCAAATCTTGATGAGGTGCAGGCATGCCAGTCAGATTGATCCTGCAACTAACAAGGTATGCAAATACTAGATCAATGAGCCGATCGGCTGACGAGCTGATGGAGTAGTTCCAGCCGATGCCAATACCAGTCGATAGCGCTAGGGTTTTGAGCTATCGGCTATATGTCCAATGTATATTTTGATACTTGAGAAAATAATGATATAAAGGCAATCGACTGATGATAATGCAAGAAAGCAATAATATAATCCAGTAGAAACCAACTGGCTAACAATGACATGATAGAATAAGCAATGATCCGACGGTTAAAGCATACATCGGCTAGAGGTCCGATGTCATAAAATCCACAATATCAGATTAAACAGTGAAACCTTTGTTGCGATCGGCTAAACCCAACTTGTATGTAATCCTTATAAGCTGATGCAACGTCCAGATAACTTATCGGCTAGCACCCCGATAAAACACTAGCATGAACCTATCGGCTCAACAAGATTTATATTATCAACAACAATCTAGTAGGTCGAACCTAACTGATACAGCACGAGATTGTATATGATAATCTAATACTCGATGAGCCGATAGATCTGTCTAATGTGATGGATATAACAAATCTATTTAGAAAAAACATTGTGATTGTAGAGATATATCGGTTAAGACAGAAGATCGGACCTAACCGAGATAGGCCCAACTAAACAGATGTGTCTCTAAACACAATGCAATTAGAGATAGAATTGAGATATTAGATAGGCAAATATATCAACCAAACCAGAGCGATCCAAGAGATCGAAGCGATGCAGCCTTGAACAACACCAACGTAGCCGATAGATTCACCAGGGCCGGCGGAACGTAGGACTTACCCCTTCACCGGAGATTGAACTGAACCGATGCAGCCCCGCGTCAGATGCCAAATTCCGCTGGATGATAAGTAAAAACCTCGGTAAAGAGGGTGGCGATGCGCCAAGAGTAGTTGTATTGATCTAGAGATAGATTACAATGACCCCGGGTGTACATATTTATACCCCTGGGTAGATACTAGTCCTTGTAGGACAAGAAAGAAACTTTCCTAAAGATAAAAGGAAAACATAAAGTCCTTATAGGACACTAAATACACTTTCCTAAAGATAAAAGGAAACTAACAAACTATTCCTAATTAATAGATAACTATTCCTAATTAATAGATAACTTGTCATGCCTCATCCCACTTGAACTCGGTCACTTCTGGATAAACTTCCTTTGATAGATTAATTTCCTTAACCGAATATAGCAGGAATTTGACTATTGGCGATGCGATAATTCTCCTAGGGGCTTACCAAATTTTGGTGTTAACAATGATCCAAGTGGCTTTTCTTAAAATAAAGATGTTGGCGTGAACATCTTAGAAGGAACACACATGTATGAGTCCAACTGCTAGTCACATACTATGATATTTGGGTGATCTCTATATGCTCATGAAAAGGCCCGGGGTATGACTTATTCGCTCAAAACAGAGGAGATGCTAACAACAGCCTAGTATCAGTTAAGGAATTGAGTAAAACCTAACTGCACAAGACTGACAAATCAAGGCATAGTCTATTGTTCACTTATGGTAAGGTGTAGCTCCTTTTCAAGGTGAAAGATAAACTTAAGAGTCTCCACCGAGACACTGGTATAACAAACAGGTGCAGAACTGATAACATTTTCCGTGAGCCCTCAAATTCGGTGAGGATTGTTCGGTTTAATGGGCTAGGCCCAATTTAATCCTAATAATTCCATGGGCCCACAATTAATATTAGGGGATTAATACCACCATGAAAATCAACGTGGAAAGACCTCGATTTAAATAGGTTGCTATCAGAGAACACCTGTTGAGTTGTTGAGGTGGTGGTGGGATTGCCACGCGCGCGCGTCGTGGCCGTGCCATGATGTGTGTGTAGGATGGATTCCTCTCCCAACGTTACGATTTGTTTTGATGATCAAAAGCGTAACCGACGTGCGATGATACTTCAGTAACGAGTAGAGCAGTGAATTGGCATTGAATCAGATTTATTCCCTGCTAATATCTCTCTCGCACAGTATGGAGCAGCGAATCGACATTGAATCAGATTTATTCCCTGCTAACGTCTCTCTCTCTCTCTCTCTATCTCTCTCTCTCGCACAGTATAGATCCCACTTCCGGCATAGACAGGTGAATCCAATTCTCTCTGTTCATGCCCCTCACTCTGATTCTCCCCAGGAAAGCTCTATGTTCTTTTGTTCCTGAGCTACGCATTTATTTCCCCAATTCTAAGCATCTGTGTGCAGTATGGAGCAGCGAATCGACATTGAATCGGATTTATTCCCTGCTAACGTCTCTCTCTCGCTCAGTATAAATCCCACTTCCGGCATAGACAGAGGTGAATCTAATTCTCTCTGTTCATCCCCCTCACTCTAATTCCCCCCAGGAAAGCTCTATGTTCTTTTATTCCTGAGCTACGCATTTATTTCCCCAATTCTAAGCATCTGTGCGCATGGATACTCGAGACAAGTAGGCTTCCGGAACTCTGTTTGCTTGAGTACCTGCATGGGTAGGCGGGCGATCAAGCTTCGGGGGAGCGCGTTCTTCGCGCGACTTCTCTTGGCACTGCATCCTCTTCGTCAAGGTCTTCTTCCTCTACATCGCGATGTCTACCACCGGCGCCAGTGTTAGTGGAGGAGAAGGGAACGGCGGTACTAGAGGAGGTTAAACCGAGAACGTCAGCATCAACGGAGGCAATGTCGATGCTTCATCATCCTCTGGAGCGTTCACTGGGTATATTACTACTCTTATCTTGGTGTTTAATATGTTGTTAGATGCTTTTATTTCTGTTAGCATATTTATGTTTATTACCATGTTAGGATCACCTTTTATTACGTATGTCAGGTTTATTATACTATATTTATATTTTTAGATTAAAATATGCTGAATTACGATCAGATTTCCAACGTCCTCAAGTCCAGAGAATTACTACACTACCCTAGTGGATGTCATTTTCTGTCTCTAGTTTACTATTTAGAGGAGGGAACATATCATGTGCACACAAGTTTTCCGTGCACACTCCGTGCACACTAACTAGCAAATATCACAGAAAATTCTAGAAAAAATTGGACACATACTTTCAATAGTATTACACCTATGTGTGAAATCTTATCTTCAAATTCATTATATTTTAGCTGTAACAAAAAAAGAAAATTTTAACCCTTTAAACCGTCAGATTTTCCTTTTTTTTTTTGCTACTGCTAAAATATAATGAATTTGAACATTAGACTTTACAGATATGTGTAGTACAATTGGGAGTAAATGTCTAATTTTTTTCTAGAATTTTTTATAATATTTGCTAGTTGGTTTATACGGAGTGTGCACGAAAAGCTTATGTGCATTGGATATATTCAACGGTGGATACTAATTGGTTAGAAATTGGATGGGTACCTTTCGACCACTTAATCGATCGATGAACTCTATTTTGGCATGAGTTGGGCGTTGGAACTTTATGCAAGCCAGGTCAAGTCGTCTCGTTCCTTGGAGTGAAGCTTCCTCGCACGCGCTCAGCGCCTTTTCCTCCCTCATTTATTTATACTACTATCTCCGTTTAAAATTAAGTGTACTCGTGAATTTTCGTATTCAACGTTTAACCATCCGTTTCATTTAAAAAATATTACAAATTAAAAAAAAATTAGTCACATATAAAAATAACAACAAAAATACTAATCATAAAATTTTTTCAAATAAAACGGATGGTTAAACGTTAGATATGAACAATGTAAAACTGTCCTCTTTATAGAACGGAGGTACTACTTACTACTCCCTCCGACACATTTTAGTACTACAAATTTGTATATATTCACAGTATTATAATGAAACATATATATTCTTAAATCTAATTTTATTGGTACGAAGGGAGTATTAGCTTGAGAGTTCAGAGGCAGAGGCCAGTGTTGGCTACGAGCCTACGAAGCGGCGGAAAATCTGTTCCAATTAGGCAAAAGCAGAGAGCAGATTCACTACGCGTAGGGCGCCGGGCAGACGATCAAGTTAATCATCATCTCCCACCACGGTAACCCTCCCCTCCTCCTCCCGTTTGTTTGTTTACGCCTTAACTGATTGCTAGTAGTAGTACGTCTCATGACTCGTAATCTCCCTAAACTGATCTGAAATGTTCGACGGGAAACAGCAGGGGGCTGCCTGCAGCTGCATGTTTTGATTTGTTTTGGTGGCCGCTGCAGCCGCCGGGCCCAACTTCGCTTCATTGCTCTCCCCTCGATTGTATGCATGCCCTCTCTCCAATCTTCTTATTTCTTCATCACTTGCTGCTCTGTTACTTCGTGCGGCCGTACCAATGAAACTGTTTGCTTCTAATGTACAAACTACACCTGAGGATTCTTTTCTTTTGGTTAACTGCACGCTTGCCTGATCTCCTTCACTAAAAGAACTGTGCACTTGCTCTTTTGCCCCTGCGTTGCAACGGGAAAAACTAAAGTTGCATACACATACAAATGATCAAGGATTTATTTTCATATGATCTTAACTCTTCTATAAAAAAATATTCTTCACGTAGAGCTGCTAGGTAACTTGTTTTTTGAAAATATTTTTGTTCTCACCTCCAACATGAGCTAATTTTTTAAAGAAAACTCGCACATATCCTATTAGAATGGGTTAATGGCATTACTTCTTGTTAGTACCATTGCATTTGCATGTGACATTTCTAATCGGCTCCGGTGATTCCAATTACCATGCAAACAAAATCTTATCACAGTCCTGTCATACGAGTGCTGAAGCTGAATTACGAGCTCTTGCAACTGCAACTGCTGAAGTTATATGGCTCCGATGGCTACTTGCTGATCTTGGCATTCTCCTTTCACAACCTACTTAACTATTTTGTGACAACACAAGTGCTATCCAAATAGCATCAAATTTTGTGAAACATGAACTCAGTATACATATAGGGGCTGATGCTTCCTTTTCATGGTTTCATTGCCAACATAACTTCAAGTTGCAGACTTCTTCACCAAACCACAAACTCAGAATCCGCACAATTTTCTTCTTTCCAAACATAACGTTGTTGATCCGCCTATAGTTTGATAGGGGGTGTTAATGTATATACATATATCTTCCTGTTTTGGCCTTTTGGCCCACTTGGCTCATGTACATGTATATGACTTGAGTCGTGAGGGATGGGGAGGGGATCAACTATGGCCAAAGGGTAAAATGGTCTTATCATGTTGCTTTGTCTTTTTTACTTTAGTTTTGTGAATTATTTTGTCGTCTTAATTGCACTGTTTCAGACGGTAATGGCAAACAAAAGGTACATAGACCAACTTCAGTGGAAAATTTGCAATTGAAGTTTTTTTTAATGGCTATTCTGAGTTAGGGGGGGGGGGGGGTGAAAGTAGTGGTATATTTGTAATTCTCCCAACTGGAAATTCTATAGAGCACTATGAAAAGATAAAAACTTCAGCTTTATCATATATGACTTAATCACAAGATATACTTTTATGTTTTTCACTAAATTAATCTACTCTGTTCACAGGGCTTGAAGGAATCCCCAGACTCCAATCACCATGAGCTTATCCAAGACCATTGGGTTCATTAGTGGCATCAATGAGTGTTTTAATTTTTTTCAGTGGGCAAAATCTGCCATGTCATGTGTCCACTCTCGATGGAGCAACACACAGGATCAAAAGCTTCAGGGTGAATTGTTGCAATTGCAGAGTAGCTTGCAATGTCTGAGGGATACTCTTCCTGCAAAGTACGATCTAATCGATCGCGCAGAGTGGAGGAGCCACGAACGCCGTGTGGCCGAGCTCCTCCCAAATCTCAAGGATGCAGTGTACAACGTTGATGACTTTCTTGATGAGTTCAGATGGTATGAACAAAAGGTGGCACTGGAAGGTAATGCAAGCCAATCTCCTTTTATGGACTTCTTTGATAGTGTCATTCAAGGAAGCTTTAATAAAGTGAACGATGTCATCAAAAGGCTGTATAATATTTCTAGCCAACTGGAGAAGATGGGGCTGCATGAAGTTCCCCGGCGGTTTGACAATTCACTCAGGCCAGAGACCAGCTCTTTCCTAAATGAAAGAGAAATATTTGGTCGTGATAATGAACTGCAGCAAGTGATGGAATTGCTTGGTGTACCTAAAAACGGCACCGATGCTCGTTCCAAGCGCAGGAGAAAAAATAATGATGAATCAACAAGCACATCAAGATGCAACCAAGAAAATATTCCTGTTCTGCCAATAGTTGGAATTGGGGGTGTTGGAAAGACCACTATGGCCCAACATATATTGCATGATCCACGAGTGATTTCTCACTTTGATATGATAATTTGGATTTGTGTTTCAGACGACTTTGATGGGAAGAGAATAACTAAAGAAGCCATACAATCCTATTCTAAGAAAGAGTCAACAGCTGATCATTTGGATTCACTTCAGCACGCTCTTTCTGAAAAAGTGCGGGATAAAACATTATTGATTATACTTGATGACATGTGGGATGATGCCCTGAGGGAAAGCGGACGATGTTGGAAGAGGTTTTGTGCACCTTTTTCAAATGTTTCGGCACAGGGAAGTATAATGTTAGTCACCACTAGATCTTTAGAGGTTGCTCATGAGGTGAAAACAATGGAACCCGTCCGATTAGAGGGATTGAAGGATGATATCTTCTGGAATTTCTTCAAAATATGCACATTTGGATCTTCCGATTCTAGTGATTATCCGGAACTAGAGCGCATCGGTAGAAACATAGTCCCAAAGTTGAAGGGTTCACCATTAGCCGCCAAAACATTAGGACGCCTGTTGAGAACCAGCCTTGACATTGCACATTGGAATAACATACTACAGAGTGAACTATGGGAGCTGAGACAACATAACACTGAGATTTTGCCCGCTCTTCGGTTGAGTTACTTGTATCTACCATTCCACTTGAAGAGATGCTTCTCGTTCTGTGCTCTTTACCCAAAAGATCACCTATTTGAAAAGGCCGGTTTAGCTGAAATTTGGATTGCAGAAGGCTTCGTGGAACCTGAAGGTAGCATTCCAATTCTAGATATTGGCTGTCAGTACTTTGAAGAACTTGTAAATCGGTCATTCTTTCAGAAAGTTCATGGCAATTATGTAATCCATGATTTGCTGCATGACATGGCACAATTAGTTTCAAAGCATGAGTGCTTCATCTTAAAAGACAAGGATGATTTTGAGAAAGTGCCTTCAAGTGTTCGTCATCTATTCATACTCCCTAGCACAAATTTTGACTGCAATCTCTTGCTGAGCCTTTGTAAGCACAAAAAGTTGCGCACTCTACTCTGCCACAGGTCTCTACAGGATAAGACTTTAGCATGTGTTATGGACCGTTGGTGCACTGAACTTCAGCATATGCGTGTGATTGTTTGTCCCTACACAAAGGAGTTACCGGCGAGTATTGGGAAATTGAAGCATCTACGGTACCTTAAAATCTCTGGAGACTGTCCTTTCAAAAGCCTTCCTCAAGAGTTTTGTCATCTATATAATTTGCAGATTTTTTCGGCTACAAAATGCAGGCTAGAAAACTTGCCCAGTGACTTCAATAAGTTAAGGAATTTACGGAGATTTGATTCATGTGCATTTCGTTGTGATCCCAAGTTCCAAACTCATTTTGATGCAATTAATGGACAGGAAGTAGGAGCTATACTGCAGAATGTGAACCATATTTGCGGATGTCTGACGATAGATAATATTGGTCTAATAAGAAAGGATATTGCTGCAAAAGCCGCACTAAAGAACAAGAAATATCTCAACATGATGACCCTGAAATGGTCTTCTATGGGACAACAAGTGCAGAAGTTGACAGAGGTGCTTCAAGTTCTAATTCCTCCCACTAGTCTCAGTTATCTGAACCTCACGGGTTGTCCGGGTGAATTTCTTCCAACCTGGTTTCATCCAAGTAATTTGCCAATGTTAACATCCCTTGAGCTTATTGCTTGCCATGGTTTTGTGACCATACCAATTTCCAGCATGTCACAGTCCATAGACCCAAATGAGATACCCAGGGTTCTAACTGAGAACAATACAGGCAGACCTGGAATATTTTCATCCCTGAACCACATAATCATTGAAAGTTGCAATAAGTTATCAAACCTCGACCAATTTCTACAACCTGCTTACTTACCGGCCATCAAGACAATAAAGATTACAAAATGTAGACAGTTAGTTGAACTGCCAACTGACAGGTTGGGTGAATTCCATTGCCTTGAAGAACTGGAGGTGTCTCATTGCCCGAATTTGAATGATCCACAAAGCTTGTCAATACCTACCCTCAAGAAGCTCAAGCTGATTAATTCTTGGAATCTCCTGGGAGACATTGAGTGTTGTTCCCTGACCTCCTTGGTTTTCTCTCTTTGGCATGTAACCTCCATTCCCTTGCATGTCTGGAGCAGTAGCTTTCCAGCACTACAGAAGTTACAGATTTCAGACAGTGGGATTACTGGAGAGTCTCAATCATCAGTCCTCACCAGCCTTTCTGTTCCAGGAGAATACAGCAGCATTAGAACATTCTCATGCCTCACTGACCTGAAAATAAGCAGCTGCAATAATCTGACGACCCTCGATCATCTCTTGTCGCCTGAGCATCAACCTGCTGTAGAGAAAATTTACGTTGCCCTATGTAGCAGTCTGCGTACCCTGCCGTGTGAGCTGTTGAAGGACTTTTCTGTTCTGAAGGATCTGAAGATTTGTTTCTGTCCAAGTCTCAAGTGGCATAGGCGCCTGGTTTTGCCATCTACTCTCCAAAGGCTCTCCTTAACTAGATGTGGGGATCTCTCTCCCTGTGTACCCAGCTGCCTGGAGAACCTTGCCTCCCTCGTGTCACTGGAGATCACCTTTTGCTCAATTGTGGCATACATTCCAGCTTCACTGTGGCGCGGTAATCTCTCGTCGCTCCGGGATTTACATATTCGGGGTTGCGAAGATCTTGTATCAATTGGTGGAGCAGGCGCGATTGCGGAAATAAACAAGGTGAAGATAGAAGGCTGTCTAAAGCTGAAGGAAATAGAGCAGCCAATGAGCAGAGCCAGACTGTAGATCTCATGAGAGAGCCGATTCAATCTTTGTGTGATGATGCCAAAAATTTCCCTTCTAGCTCTTACCAAGATTTTCCCTTTCTACAAGCATTGTGTCCTGAACTCTTTTTCTAATGCTACTTATGTGCATACTGTTTCCAAATTAGTTGCTTCTAAACCTTAGCTAGTTACTGTATGCTACTCCCACCATCCCAAAATATAAGCATTTTTAGCATAGTGACAAGTCAAGCATTTTTAACTTTGACTATTAATAGAAAAAAAAATAAATAAGATCAATCATGTAAAATTGATGTTACTAAATTTATCATTAAACAAACTATCTAATATGCAATTCTTTTTATTTAAAACATTTTATTTTTATAGATATTTTTTGTCAAAGTAGCATCTCGGAGACCGTGTCAGAATCCAAAAATGTTTATATTTTGGGACGGAAGAAGTATATTCTTAACCTGTAGTAATTAAGTATACTTTAAAATATTAGTTTAAACCAGTGTTGTGGAAGACGGTATACGGATGTCGGACGGAGAGGGTACCGTCAAACGATTAATCGGAATATGGTCGATTAATCGGAATTTAACGGAAATTTAACGTTTGTACAAATATATGTACCTAGTTGATAATAGTTTGCCTTTTTAGGAGAGGAAAATACATTAACTTCATATATATTTGAGATTTTTTTTCTTGAGATCTATTTGAAATTTTAACAAAAGATTAACATAAAATCTTGGATATTGTATTACATTTGGTAGAGGATTAGATGGAAAGAACATGTTGCTGTGAGTTGCGGGAAATTCGGAAGGGCAAATATACAGCTACATACTACAGAACACAGTAATGGGTTGGGTTGTTGTGGGCTGGGCCATGTAATAACGGTGATTATATGGCCGATTAATCAGAAAACATCCGATTAGTCGCTAATTATAGGGTTTACGCGTTCTTTACCAAGTAATGAAGGCCGTATCACCATGTCGTGACGGACTGCTCACCGTTACCACTATCCGTTTTCCACAACACTGGTTTAAACAGCAAAATAACCTATATCCTTCACCTGTAGTACTAACATATAATTTAAACTTTAAACGGCAAGGGAATTTACTTATCGAGGAATCCAATTACTGTGGAAATACATTGAGGAGTATAAAACATTCTTGTTTTTGTTGAGGGCACTGTACCGACCAAAGTTCTCTCCTTTATTAATGGAGGATGGAGCGACTGGTAAAATGGAGCTAATAGGTGGACTATTGGAGAACTACGGGGCACATCTTTTGATAGCAAAAATCTACTCATCCATAATTTTCTTCACTCTGTTGTCCTGTTTTTACTTAACTACATAAGATGATTTCTTTTCATCAAGCAATTTACTGGAAAGCATAATGCCTCTGAAAGGTTTGATTAGCCTCAAGAACTTCAGCTTGATTACTGAAAATTGAAAACTCCAATTATCTATCATATAGTAATGAAAACTCTAAGCAGTCCATTTCTTCAAATAGATACACCCTGCCCATTCTCTCTTACCCTTCAAACAGGTATAGTAGTGAAATCCACTACAAAACAGTGAGGGTGCTTATTCTGAATAAATTCGTTCACAACAGACTGCACTGAGAGAAGGGCTATAAGCGTACAGCGATATATGACTATCGAACACCCATTCCAGGAAGGTTTTTTTTTAACATCTACTGAAGCGCGTTCAGCAAAAATAAAGAGGAAGGGTGTCCTGAACAACATAGCCAAAATGAACACCTCAAGATATGCTGGAAGCTATTCCATCTATGCCTGGATCACTAGGCCTGGGGCTTCTCCTCGGCTTTCTTTGGCTGCCAGGCAAAAAGATGTCAAACTTGTCAATGAGAAACACAGCACGTCGAATACTGCCAATGAGAAATAATAGTAGAACCTGGCTATGGAATAGAAAATTCTCTTAGATAAGTCTGGCATCTAAAAAGAAATAAAACGCAAAACATAACACTCTGTTTTTTTAGTAAAAATATTTGAGTTGGTAGTGGTGATGGCCATCAGACACATCAGGACATCATTGCAACAGTATGCACTTCTGTTTCAATGCACAAACAGCTGGCTACTTGCAACATAAACTGAACGAATAGACATGCAAACTGTTCCCTGAAAGGGGCAGTTTGTGAGTACAATAACAAGCAAATGAATATACCTAGCAATCGATCATGTTAGTATTGAGATTTTGCATATGAACACTGGCAAATAAAGGATGCTTAGTTCACTAAATTTTAGTACAAAATGAATTGACACAACCTACAAATGAACCCATATTAAACAGTACTCCCTCCGTTTCATAATATAAGACTTTCTAGTATTGTCCATATTCATATAGATGTTAATGAACCTAGATATATACATATGTCTAGATTCATTAACATCTATATGAATGTGGACAATCCTAGAAAGTCTTACATTGTGAAACGGAGGGAGTATAAAGCACTCAAGTTTATATGAATTTGAGGAAGAAAGCATTCCTGTGGATAGTTTAATCAAATAACTATTGAACTTCTTTCTAAAGGTACACATACACACAGAAGGACATCTTTGCTTGTCAATTGCACTGCTTGCATTTAGTAATGGTACGTATTAAATTAAATAACTTTCATAAATGATACTAACCTTTCACACAAGATGCCATGCATGACTAGAGTAAAATTTAGCTCTAGATTGATTAAATGAAAATTTTTGCTTCTGCAAGTTAAAAATTCCCTATAAATTGAACAAGTTCTGAATGAAGGACTTTGGAAATATTTTGGTGTTAATTAATAAGTGGGGAGATTGTAGTTGCCACTAATGACTCAGTTCTCTGTTGTGCCACGAAAAAACCACTAACTGCCTTTACACCATTTCTGTAAATTGTTGTTTTCGATTAGTCCTCTCAGGTACTAAACTGTTGAGACTATTGCAGCCTACCCAGTGCAAACAAAATAGTTCATAAACCATCCCTCATCGAATGAAGAATAGGACATTTCTTTAGTAGCCAAAAAACACATAAAAAGTTAAATCTAGACCTGCTAAATACATCTTAGCTGTATACTGTTGCATTGCTAGCCTGTTAACAGCAGACTTGTATATCACTTAAATTGGCACCTTCACTTACAAACAAGGGTGCAAGTTTGCGAACTTATGGGTACCCACTGACCCACACCATTATCTAAAAGTACATTTTGTCCCCCTCCCTAGTTCATATTAGTTAGAAAACTGTAAGCCAAATGAACCAGCATGGATCGATGGGTACACGCAGGCTTACTAGGCATTTTTCCAAAGAAGCATCAATATCTGTTATCTAAGACGGAATTCCATACCTTAACCAAACTCTCATGTACAAGCCTTAGATGAAAAACATAAGTTTATGAATGTCTCCAAAGTACCGGCTCAAACTATTCTAATATGATGCCTTGAAGGCTTTTTTGAATTGATTCTAAATAAATGCTTGCTACATTGTTCAGCCCTGCTGCCCGCACACGACTTGTTTGTTGAATTGCCGGAGTGGAAGTCTTATGCTTTTCTACCTTGCATAGTGGGCCTTTATTATTGGATTAAGATGTTATCTATAACTTTCTTCTGTATGATTAGAAGTATACCGCTATATGAGCCTCATGGAGTTGTGACGAGTTTATTGAACTGGGACTAAAAGCTAACGAATACGGTAAGTAGTATCGCCCACAAGGTGTTCGATCAAATGAAACTATATAATCACCCAAAAGGCCACCCATAGTAGCACAAGAAACGCACGCGCAGGCAAGGTGTTGGACGAAAGGAAGACGAAGAGGCGAACCTTGATGCCCGGGAACGACATGGTGAGCTCCTCCTCGGGGATGAGGACGGGCCACTTCTCCCCGCCGTCGCGGAAGAGCTGCTCAGTGTCGAGGAGGCGCCCGCGGTCGAGGATCTGGTCGCGGATCCCCTGCGCGGTGGCGCCCTCCGCGGCGACGAAGGACTCCTCGACGCCGTTGAAGTAGGTGACGAGCACGCGCGGGGGCGGGTGGGCGTTCTTCTCCCCGGCCGCCGCGGCGTCGGCGGGGGGCGGCGAGGGGAGGCGGCGGAGCTCGACGGAGCAGGCCGGGTTGGAGTCCTTGGCCTTGCGGCCGTTGCACTGCGCCAGGAGCTCCACCACCGCCGCCTTCCGCGGGTCCAGCGGGCAGTACTCCACCACCACCTTCGACAAGAACTTGAGCATCTCTCCGACCCACGATTCGGGACGCCGGAGGATGACGGCGACGATGCGGTGCGGTGTTGCCGGGGAAGAAGAAATGCCGGGACGATGCCCGAGCTGACGAACGCGGCGATGCCGGCGGCCGACCACGCGGCGTCGACGGCGGGCCGCGGACTCCCTTCGACCCAGCTTCAGCGGTGGCGCGGGGCCGACAGGCGTCGATGCCGCGAGGCGGGTGGGCGGGGGCCGACTCGAGGCGATGGGCCGGCGGGCGTCGACGGCGCGGCGTCACCCGTCGATGGCGGCGCTCGGTCGAGGGGATAGAGCCTGATTTAGGGTTCTGGATGCAGGGGTATATTGATCATTTCGTGCCCATTCCACGCTGGCATACACATTTGGCGATGTACAGTGCGACAGGTGGAAAAAAAAAAAAGAAAGAAAACATCTCCACAATGGCATATTGTTAATGCAAACCTAATAAGGGTATTTAAGCAATTATCGAACGTAAAAGTGATGAAAAATTAAATTTCTCAAAATAAATCGGACACTAACATGACCTAATAACATGACTAATAGCTGGACTTGAGTCCCTCCTATACCCACAAGACTCATGGATACCCCCGGAACACCCCCTTCAATTTTTTTCATCATGGATGATAAATTTAATGTCTCTAAATGGCTGGAGATTGAAGAAACTGTGTAACAGAGTCCCCTCAATTTTTTTGTTCCTGGATCCGCCCCTGGTTACTGACCGTGCAATTTATACTAGTAACCCACATGTCATGGTCTCGGGGAGTCTTCTTTCTCCAAAGAACCTCAAATCAGACCAACTGAATTCCACATGCTATAGGAGTGGCAGAGAGTGTCAAGCCGCTGTCGTCTTGTCCTTTCCTCTACCACGCTTCCCGCTTGCTCCAAGAGGATACCACTAGCTGGGGGATGCAGGAGCGGTAAGGAATATTCAGTCACCATTGAGTCGGTCCTATGCTTCGAGTTCCTTCTTGCTTGCTCAATAAGGAAGACGACGTCACGTAGATTAGGAGGACACATTTGTTAACTGTAGGCTTAAGAGAGACGACAAGCTCAGAAGACCAAGGTTACATGGGAGGTGCATTACAGTAGAAGAGCTCTCCTATAATGCATGTTTTGGTTTACTAAAACTGAAGGCACTCAGAAGGAAATTGAATGGATAGAAAAAAATTGGGAAGGGGCATATATGAGGGAAAAGTCTATAATTCTAGAAAAAATAATGCAATAGACCTCAAGGCTGAAAATGTAGATATGAATTACACACAGGGAGGAGAGAAGAGAGTTGGAGAATAAACTGAAGTTTGTTATCAGAGAAGTAAAACTCAAATGGTTCCAAAGAAGTAAGGAAAAATAAATTTTAGAAGGAGATGGAAACACTAAATATTATCATGCTAAGGCAAATGAAAGAAAAAGAAAAGGACAAATTCACTCACTTATACAGGATGAAGGAGAGATTAAGGGACAAGCTAATCTTCTAAGTTATATAACAAAATTCTATAAGGAGCTCTTTGGCCACTCAAAAGAAAACACAGTAACTCTAGAGTTGGAAGGTGTGAAAATAGTTTCTGAAGAAGACAAAATAATGTTGATCAAACCTTTCACTCTGGATGAAATCAAAACAGTGGTCTTTGGTCTGAAAAAAAAACACCTGGCCCAAATGGTTTACCTGGAGGGTTTTATATGAACTTCTGGGAACTAACTAAGACCCTCTTTGTTTTAGCTTAGGGTTATCATAATCTGGATTATTAGGAATAATCTGAAATAAACATGTAGATTATTATAATCTATAAGCCGGATTGATATAATCTGGTAATCTCCTCTAAACGTGCTTTTGCAGATTATTGGGTGGCTAAAGACCTACTACCCTTAAAAATTTTATACAAATTACCCACCACTGCCATCGAACCCAACAGATCAAGCGCATTCGCTTCCTTTCTCCTCAGTCGCGCACGAACCTGGTGTCTTCCCCAAGCCGTGTGTGCATCCGCTTCCTCACTCCCTAGTCGCACACGAATCCTTCCCCAAGTCCCCACCCTACATGTGAATCCTTCCCCAAGCCCCACCCTGCACCTCGGTTCCTTCCCCAAGTCGCATCGCCACTGTTGTTGTTGTTGCCATCCCATCCTTTCCCCCCCCCACTCCGTAACAGCTGAGGGTATTATAGACATTAACCTTTCAAACCCAATAATCCATGTCTCCAATAATCTAGAGAAACAAACAACTCATAGCTTATTATAATCTAGCTTATAGTAATCTGGCTTAATAATCTGGATTACGATAATCTTAAGTTGAAACAAACAAGGCCTAATAAAATATAATCTGCTAAGGCTGATAAATGATTTCCATAGGGGAGTGAATAAAATTAATAGACTAAATTATGGTGTTGCAGACTAGCGCTCACGACGTAGTCGCGGAGGTCGAGCACTCGAGCAACTCAAAAAGGCTACTACTACTACCGACGACCGAGTCACAAAGCTAGAGGCCCAACTATCAGAGGCCCGGGCAGACACAAAGAAGCTTCGGGAGATGGTTGTCGGCCACGAGCGGCAGTCGCAAGGTTGGGAGGAATGTGTGGAATAAGTCTAGGAAAACCTAGCATCTCTTCGACAAGGCCTCCACTTCAAGTAGGGAGGCACGAGAAGGTACCCGAGTTCCCTGACAAGACTACGGTCTTGGGGTCCCTGGGCACCCTGATCGGCAAACTGGAGGCTACGGTATCCAAGCACGCCGCTCAGGCCGCCAAGGAGATGCACACCAATCGATGGACGGGCACTTGCGATGTCCTTGTGTGTATCAAGCTCACGCACCCCTAGATCAACCTGGAAGAGGTGCTATCCAAGAGCGGGGTGGAGAAGACACACGAGGGCATAAAATACTTTCCCGAGTCAGAGCTATCTGTAGGAGGCGAGTCAGAACGAGATCGAGGGTGGCGCAGCAAGCGAGCTCGATGGACAATGATGGTGTTGCGTTGAAGGAACCCCATGGCCTCGATGCAGAGATTATATTTCCCATCATACCCTTTGCCCCTTTGGTAATGGACAGTTGGATATGTGTGGTACCTTATGGTACCTGGTAAAAATCCTCACCCTCAAATTATAGTATTTGATATTGACTCTGACAACATTCTCACGAGTGTTAATATAATTAAAGATATTTTTTTTCTAAAAATATGGTGCCACATTATCCTCTTTTAATTAGATAATAAATTATTTTGAACCATAATTTTTTATATTGTGTATTAGAAAAAATTGCAATGTAAATATTGAAACTTGTAATGTTATAAGCTTTGAAATTTACAGTGTAATTCTCACATAAGTGTAGCTAATTTACTGTATAAGGATGATTTGGCTGTATTTTTTCGGAAAATACAGTGCCATAAATATAGTTACTCCTATTTTAAAAAAGGCAACAGTAAAACGTGCAATGTTGTTCACTTGTTTGATAATCTTGATAGTCTCTTATGTAACTCATATATCATTCTCCTGCTTGCATATTGTAGCGGTGATAGTTTCAGGCTTACTAGCAATAACTGCGCGCTACGCAGCGCGTGTGCTTAAGATGATGAATAAAAGGAAGTTGTCAGCTGGTAATTTGTAATCATACATGAGATAAGAACTATATGTAAGCTAGCATTTTGTTGTGCACACATAATTTAGCACAAAGGCGGACCAAATTATAAGTATAAATTAGCTAGTATGGCTGTATGATTTTCTAGCTAAAAGATCAACTCAATGTTCTGAGCCTTGCAATATAATTATTGCACATGTAATGAACAAACATTCATCTGTTGAACATACACATCTCTAGATTCCTGTCAAATAAAAAAAACATATCTCCAGACTCCACATATATAGCATGTGCATTTTTTGAAATCCCATATGTCATCAGCTCCAATTGTTTTTGTTATTTAGTTACCTACAAAAAAAAGTACTTACAGAAAAGATAAACCGTTAATAATATTGATTGATACCATCTGAGAATAAAAAGAGACCATAAATAAGGCTGATAGCATCAAGAACACATAATAACCCATAAGGTACATATTGAACTTGATGATTTCTCAAGCAGCACTGCTTGTGATAACAATTGAGAAGAGTACGCATCTAGTACAGACATCGCACCTCTTGATCTATCTCTAATCTCTAGTGTACCTATTACACATATATAGCATTCTAAAAAAGTAAATATTATCTAAATGCCCAAAATGTAGATAGAAAAGAAAATATGGACTATTCATATCAACAATTTTAGCCATTTACATCTGGTATTGATACTACCGTTTATATTCAGGGCATGTCTCAACATATTGCCATTTAGCTTGTTATACATAGAGCCTGAACTGACCTAATGAAGACATTGTAAAGATGTGTATTTGTGGTCTAGTAAAGTTCTAGCCAATATCAAAATCTTCAACTGAAGTATAGAATTTCTTGTTGCTAGATATACAACATTCCTTGTGATTGTCAGTAAGTTCCATAGCCATTGATTGACATGGTAGTATTGGTTATTGTGCAAGAAAGATCAGGTAAAGATGTAGCCTTTTACCATAAAGAAATAACTATCAGATAACAGCAAATTAACAAATAAAATATTATCTGATGAAAAGGGAGGGAAGTTGAGGAGACTCAAGAGATGTAGCATCTGCCCGTAGCATACTATCGTGGACATGTGGTGAGCATTCAGAAGACCAAGATTATTACCTCTTCAAGAAAACAACAAAGAACTTCCATACGATCCAAATAGAAGCACAACAATTGGCAAGTGGCTGTTGAAAGAAGATATATCATCGATATGTAACTTACAATAAGTAGGAAACCAAGAACAGATAAGAGATATCATGGGCTTCATATTTATCAGCTACATATACATGTAATATGTGAAACATCTTATCGGAACTCAGAGGGAGGATCGACGGTTTAAGTAGTGGTGCATATCAAACGGTGTTAGCTGACTGATTCGCAGGAGGGGCAAGATAGTGGATGTGTACAACAACAGGCCAGATTGATTAGAGCCAGCATGAAAGAATGAACACAACAAATAATTAGGACTGGGCAAGGGGGAAGAAATGGCTGTTGAAATGAACTCTCTGAGTTTTGGAACACAGGTAGCTGAGAAAAAAAATAACTTCACATAGTCAAGCTTTTTTCATTCTACCCTGGCACTTTATAGTAAAAATCTGGAGACATCTGTGTTACACTTAAGCCTCCTTTAATTTGCATTCAGCGAAACATTATCAATGGATCGTAGTTCCTACACTAAAAACTACCTCATTCGATATTATCCTATTATCCCCAACTGGCTGTCAATAACTGAAAGCCTACTTGGCTGTTGTAATAAAATATATGAGTTTTGGAACACAGTAGTTGCTCCAATGGTACATAGGCTTCAATTTGAATTATCACATTTTAGTTATATGACTATGTATGTAGCATGTTAAGCATATTTATGTTATCAATAACTATTTCAATTGTAGAAAAAAAAACTATAACAGAAGTATATGGTTTTTAGTGCCTGAATTCGCACACCTAAGGAGAGATACCCTACTTCCCCAAAATGCATTAGTGCTCCTAAAGAGAGAACCTAGCTATAGTGCCTCTAGCTAAGAGGACAAACCAAATTAAGGGACAAAAATAGCATGCCAAAGGTCCAATGGCCACAACATAGGTCAATGGTAGCTAAAATTTCAGTTCTAAATAGTTTAGGATGACTTCATGTGATGTTTTAAGAAAAGTAACTGATTCGTATGGAAGAAAAACAGAACTTACAAAGATATGTTCCACTTCTGCACAAGAAGACAAGAGAAAAAGAAAAGGAGGAATGAGATGTCTTACCGCTATATGTTTCCATTGCAGATTAGTTTTATTCACACTTTCAAGTGAACAAAGTCCACTAAAAGCTACCATCAGTATGTATAAAGACCATGGGTGAGGTTGAGGGGCAATATATTCAGGATTTGACTTTTCTTTTCGGCGGATGAGCTTAGTAGCAGGACATGTTTGCACAGAAATCATATTGTATTGCATAATTGTTTAACCTTTTGAAAGAGGAACAAATCAATATATTCAGATAATGAAATAATATATCTGCAAGAGTTCTTAGTGCAAATTGCGAACCTGAGATATAGTTATCTCATCCAATGATAGAAATATACAACCTGCCTAAGTCGACGAATTGAAGAAAGCGAGGTCCCTGTGAGAAATATCAAAACTTAAGCCTAATAAGATCATTTAGATGGTACTAAAAATAGCTAGAAACCATGAAACAAAATAAAAAAATTCCTTTTTAATAGTCAGTGTGTGTAGGGAACTTAATGTGCACCCATCTGAAGACCTGCATCAGCATGGCACACACCATGTCCTCATATCTTGTTTGTGCCTTAGAAGCATTAAAAGACTTGTTTTGTGTGGACAATTAATCTTGCAACAACTAATCTGTTACCTATCAACAAAAGTAACAGTCAAAGATCAAGCTAATACTCAAAATTGTTTGTCAATGGAATATAAATGAAACTATATTGTTGATAAGGCATGATAGAGAGATATGATGAACAGTCTTTCAGAGTACATATAAAGCAAATATTTGCATGTGTTGTCTTAAAGAAGGAATAAATCAAGGCTAAAATGATCAAGGTGTCTTAAAGAATGAATAAATCAAGGATAAAATGATCAAGGTACGATGACCTTGAGCAGTTTCTGCAAGGCATGAAGCCATCAAACCAAGCCTATTTTTTTTTACCAGAACGCAAACAGATTGAGCTTATCACTGGACATTGCAGAAATGTCACTCTTCTAAAACAAATAACATCAAGGAAAAACAAATGGCCCAGAAACATCAGATTTCATCATCAAACATACACCACGGCAAAGCTGACAGTAGCATATCACTGCAAAAAAACACCAAGAATCAACAGCAATCGTTAAGTACGACAACTGAGAAGACCATACATACATGACCCCAACAGGCTTGTGCATGGATTTCTTACCATACTGCACCATAGCGAATGCAATTAAAATCAAAGGAAATAATTGGATTTCAGTTTATCTCATCATTGGTGGCAAATTTAGCAAGAATATTACCATTTGAATATTGCAGAGCTGCGGCCATCCTTAATAGTGAGGACATTAACTGAATCTTGCAGCCTTGCAAGCAGCCATAACAGCGAGGATAAAACTTAATGGATGGCTTAGCCTGACAGCGGATGCAAACTGCAGCAATGGAAGCCAATCCTCTACCTAATCTGCTGTACATCCTAACCCATGAATAACTCAATGGGACCAAGGCAAGATGGTGGATCCTATAAAACCTCAAGTGAATGCATGGGAAATAATCAATGATGTGGTAGAACAGACTTACATTGCAGCCTTTGTGCTAATGGTCGGCTGGTCGGCGCAAGGACATGAATTAGAACAGGAGGGAGGGGAGCGGCACCTCGACTGATGGCGTCGACCTTTCACAGCTGCAGCAGATCGATGATGCAAAACCAACATGTCAAACGCCAGCGGACAGAGAATACGCGAGTGGCGGCGCCGCGGATTTGGTGGACCTGACCTCTAGACCTCATTGGGAGGGAGAGGCAGCGGTGGGTCGGCGACGATGGCTGGAGGAGGGCGAGACTGCGATGACGACGACGTGCGCGAGTGGAGGAAGATGGCGAGTCTGCGATGGAAACGATGCCGTGCGAGTGGAGGAGGACGGCGAGGAGAGGCGAGGCAACGCGCGTGAGGGCAGGAGAACGGCGTGGCGGCGGCGGCGACGGCGCATGCGAGGGGAGGAGCCGAGGAGGAGAGCGTGGCGGCGCGCAGAGGGAGGAGGGTGAGTGCGCGTGCGAGGGTGGGGGGCGACAGGGCTAGGGTTTGGTGCAGGCCGGCGAAATCCACACCGTCTATTCCGGATCCAACGATTTCACGGGTGCGGAAGGGCCGGCACAGTTGGACACGTGTGCGGCCAGATCTACCCTAGATCGAGATACGACGGTTTACGGTGGATATCAGCAGGGACCAATGCGTAATTAACAGAACTGCGGGGGCTTTTTTGCAAAAGTGACATCTGTCGTGGCACCCCTAACTTTCCAGCATTCCCACGGAGTTTAAGTAAATCAAATATATCAGCGGGGACCAATGCGTAATTAACAGAACTGCAGGGGCTTTTTTTGCAAAAGTGACATCTGACGTGGCACCCCTAACTTTCTAGCATTCCCACGGTGTTTAATTAAATCAATATATATCCCCTCCACACCCTTGCACCTCCGTGTCTCACGCACGGCGTGTTATTACTTCTCCGTTTCCTTTTGTCGTATGAGCAACACTAGAAATTTTTTTTTTAAAAAAAAATCCCCAGTTCTTCGATGCTTCCCCCCATCCCATCAACCATGGTCCTGACTAAGCTTTGGCTGTGTTTAGATAAAGGGGTGTAAAGTTTTGGTATGTCACATCAGATATATGAACACACATTTGAAGTATTAAACATAGTCTAATAACAAAATTATAGAATCCACCTGTAAACCACGAGACGAATTTATTAAACCTAATTAATTCATCATTAACAATGTTTAATGTAGCACCATATTGTCAAATCATGGCGCAATTAGGCTTAAAAGATTCGTCTCGCAATTTACACGCAATTTGTGTAATTAGTTATTTTTTATCTATATTTAATACTCCATGCATACATCCAAATATTTGATGTGACAGAGTGTAAAATTTTTCGAAGGGATCTAAACAAGGCCTCTATGGTGATGGTGGCGGCGGCAGCGGTAGCGGATTCAGTCCCTCTGCTGCCGAGCACAAGCGACACGAGCAGATTGGCAACCTCGCCGTCGAGCTCAAGCACCCGCGCCTTGCTTCGGAGCCATCAGCCATGGTACCGAGGTAACCTAGCTTCATGGGACCACCCGCGGCGGCTGATTTGGTCCCTTGCAGCCGAGCACAAGCGACACACGAGCAGATCGGCGACCTCGTCGGCGAGCTCGAGCACCACGCAGTGCATTAGGCAACACAACATCGATCTCAAAGTGCGGGCCACCCAATCGATTGCCTTGCTTCCGAGTTGGAGCTTGGGCTCTTGGAACTAGTAGCAGGTAGTACTTGTCTCTGATCCTGATCTTCTTTCGTGGTTTTGCTTTAAATCTGTTCTTTTGGTACGGTATCATAATGATATTTTGTAGCTTAACAATATGGCAAAAATATTTTGTAGCCTGAAGAAGTGAAGATAATATTTGCAATCTCATATCCCCTAGACTATATAGTTCAGTAACTTGCAAGTGCAAATTGTTTATGTACTAAGGAAAAGGCTATACGTACTAACTTTTTTTTACTAAATTCTTACTAACACTGATGTGTCATGTTATAAGTACACCTAGAATTTTTGTAACCTCCATCTACTTAAATCAAACGGTTGAGATGATTGTTAGTAAAAGTTTAGTAAGAAAAATTTAGTACATGTAGCATTGCTCATGTACTAAATATATTTAATAAATCAATTGAACATGTAGTGAAAATCGTGTCATATTGCTGAATCGGCCTCCCTTGATGCAACCCTTGACTTTGTGGAGTCATTAACATAGGAGTACGAAATGAATAGGAGTATGAAATGAAGTATGTGTCTATGCATCAGAGCAGCGCTATACTCTGATACGTGTAAAAAAAGTGTGGTTATTGGGAACCTCTAGATGATCCTAACACAAGAAAAAGTAATGGAAAAAAATCAGCGACAATAATCAAGGCAAGCAGTTTCTTTTAAGAAAAATGATTATGTGATCAGTAATACCATTACTGTGGTATGTGGATGTGGTTGCGCTTGCATCTCTACAGGTTGTGCAGTGATTGGGCTGGGACATCGTTGCGCACTACTACAAAAAATACCCATTAGTGCCGGTTCTTAAGGCCTAACAGGTGTCGGTTTCGGGCCCGACACCTTTTGGTCGGCACCAGTGATCAAAGTTATTGGTGCCGGTTCCAGAACCGGCACCTATAATATTATAGGTGCCGGTTATACACCAAGAACCGACACCTATATTGATTGTAGGTGCCGGTTGTAATCTAGAACCGACACCTATTTATTATAACCGGCACCTATAATATTATAGGTGCCGGTTATACACCAAGAACCGACACCTATATTTATTATAGGTGCCGGTTGTACCCTAGAACCGACACCTATATTGATTATAGGTATCGGTTTTTTTATAAGAATCGGCACCTATAATTCTAAAAGCCATAAAAAATATATTGTGAAATACAACATCCTGAAACACAGAAATCACAAAAATTACACAATATTATATTCGCAGATTCACATATGCATTCACACAAATATGGACATTCACATATGCATTCGCAGATTCACATATGCATTCACACAAATATAGACGTTCACATATGCATTCGTATATGCATCCACACAAATCACAGAATATTACATTCACATATGCACATCCACATCCTCCACATCCACATCATCCACAGAAATACAATATGGAACAAAAATGACACAATAATATTTGCATCGTCCACCAAAATCACAGAATATTACATTCACATCTTGCACATCCACATCATTCACATTTCCAAGAAGTCTCATTTTAAAATCCCACAACAATTCGTATCATTCACATCTTCTTCCGGTGACATTTTCTAAAGATTGATGATTAAATAACAAAAACGATAAAACTTCATTTACAGTAGATATGTTATTGCTAAAAATTGAAAAGAGAAGGATAAACACGCGGCAAAAGTGAAGGATAAACACATGGCAATAGCAAAAGTAAATGCAGAGTTAGAAACTGTAGCATTCAGTACCTAGTGTTGTAGTAATTACATAGGCTAAATGTAGAGTAGAACTAAAATTTTGTTGTTAATTAACAGGTTAAGGTTAAGGTGCCCTCAGGCCTCATGGACACACCAGAGGACCAATAACATGGTGACCATGAGCTGTTTGCTTGGCTTTCAGCTTCAGAACTCAAAAGGGAAAATATTAAAGTGAACAGGATTATTTTGACAAAAGTGTTACTGATTTCCAGCCATTTTTGAACCATCAGTGCAGATATGTCATATTAGTCTCTAATTAATCCTCCCGGTTGAATTTATTAAACTAAAGAGTTGTGATATTTGTATACTCCATAGTTCTGATTTGCAGGGTCAATGCCAGCATTGGTGAAGTTGACACTGAAGAAGAATGAGAAGATGAAGAAGATTTGTAATTTTCAGTGACTTGTATCTGTATTTGTAGAAAGGAATTTTCCTTGAGAGGAGGATTATCTATTATTAGTACGAGTATATTGTAGGGTTGGCCAGCTGAGTGAGCTCTGCTGTTTGAAGAGAAGCTCCAAAAGGCAGAAGAAGAAAAAGAAGCTGGTAGTGGAATGTCAAGGGCAAATAAGGATCACACTACTGTTCTTTATTAACCCTATATGTTTTCCCGGCTACAGTCTGGGAAGGCAAAGATAGGAGGTGATGGGATTTTCTGAGTTTGAGACTTACCAGGTCAGCTCTACCATAATCTAACAACTGTACATCCATGCATTTATGTCAGCAGTCAGCACTACCATCGAAAATGGTGGCAAACAGTACATGAAACAAACTAAGTAGGTAGGCTGTCAATAATTTTTTTCAGAGAGGTTGCTCACCAAGTGACTGCATGCAGATGTGTAATCAACCAGAGAACTAGGTTAATTAGTACACACTATACACAGGAATAAAATTTGATCCAGAAATAAAAAAGCTTTTTATTGGAGCAAAAAAAACAATGTTAACCAAAAGTATTCCATTCCCAATGTATACCAAAAGCCATTCCCTATGGACAAAGATTGTGTGCAGCTATATAGTACATGGGCCCGGCCTGCACTACTACTCTAGCTGAATGAGACGTCTCCATATTATACACTACCAGAGAACTAGGTTAATTAGTACACACTATACACAGGTGGCTAAGGGAGATAATACGGCAACCTCAAAGTTGAAGACCTATACGTTATTATTCACAAATACTGCAGTGCCCTAATTGTTCCATATTTTTGTTGACAAGATAAACATTCTTTTCCAGTATTATGTGACAAGACACTAAGGTTTAATTAAGCGTGTAATCATCAGGCAAGATCGATCACCTTGTGTTGATGACAGAGTCGACCAGGAGGGGGGGGGGGGGACAGCAGGAGGAGGACGGCATCGGCGCTGGCAAACAATTATCGTGATCCCTGTGAACATTATCACTGTGAATCAAAAAGCATAGAAATTTGTTGTAGGATACAATGATGATGCAAAAAAGCATAGAAATTACAATAAAAGGTGAAGGGACAGAAATTACAAATATTGGTTCCTCCTCAGTACATGTCCTAAAGCCAAAAAGAGCCAAATCATTTCCCCAGATCTTTTACCTGTTGATATCAGCGATCAACGGAGTTGCATAAATGCTGGAACTAACTTCAGTCTGCCATCTCAGCTCTACATGTTTTGGACACTTGGTCTTCAATAAAGCATCTTCATCACTGCAGAGAATATATAATTAGTACTCATTTTTATCACTTGGTTTAAAACTCATTTTTATCTAAAGAGAGGATATATGATCAAATCTATTTCAAAGGACACTAAGATTAACTCTGAAGGGATAGCCACCGTGTTAGCTTCCAAGAAACTAGTGTGCAGGTGATACATGTTTCTAGTGTCTAAGCAGAGATTGATAGCAATCAGAAGCTGAGGTTGCAGTTCTTAAGCAGACGGTATGAAATTTAACATTAAACTGTTAGTGGCTATTAATGGAAAGGGTCCATGTTTCCTAACCTAGCTGACACTTGTATCATCCTGAAATTTTTTTTGTAGGCAATGGAAATAGGACAGGAGCTCCTGGAAACACAGAGAACAGAGGCTATGCTTGCAAAGGTAAGCTCTTTTCTCAGAACTTCTGGATTGTGCCCATTCTTACAGTAAATGGGTGAAAATAATGTGGACTTTAACCTCTCCACATTTCAGCTAAGAGATCTTGAGAATAACTTGCAAGAAAGGACAACACTTCAGGACACAAACATGATACAGGACACTTCAGCTCAGATTCTATTAACAAGAAACTCACCAACAATTCTTCCATTACAAGGACAACAACAATTCCAGCAACTAACCAACCCAAGACACACATACCCGAGATTTCCTCTAACCACTGTGTAACTGTCCCTAGATCTCTGCAACCTTGATTAGAGTGTGTCTCCATGATAATTATAGTGTGATTTTATAGTTTTCTCAGGTCGAACTGCATGCACTTGATTAATTAGGTGCTTATGGCTTGTTCTTTGAAAAGTCTACATGAAAAATATCATAACTAATGTACAGTACTTAGCTGAAACATTTACACTATTTAGCCAAAATTTTTGTGATTGAACTTATTTAGTAGTACAAAATTAGTGACAGGTAGAAGAGACTAATGTGATCCAAAATTAGTGACAGCTGCGGTCTAAAACACTATCAACCAAGATAATTATAGTAAAGAGGAGAGGGGAACCTCTTGGCGTCGATCCACGGCGGCGGCGGTGGAGGAGAGCCGAGGGCGCGGTGGCGGTGGAGGAGAGCCGAGGGAGAGCCGAGGGAGCGGCGGCGGGCGGTGGCGGTGGCGGCGGCAGTGGCGGCAGCGGTGGGGGCGGTAGGGGGAGGTAGGGTGGCGGGCGGTCTGGGCGGAGAGCAGAGGGAGCGGTGGCGGTGGGCGGTGGCGGTGGCGGCAAGTGGCGACGACGGCGATGGACGACGATGGCGACGACCGCGATTGTGAGGAGCGGGTGGGCGGATAAGGCTGGGGGAGTATATACTAGCCACATAGGTGTCGGTTTGTGTGGTAGAACCGATACCTACAGAGATAAAAGGTGCCGGCTTTTTATTAGAAAACCGGCACTTCCATAATATAGGTGTTGGTTTTTTTTTAAAAACCGACATATATATGTTTGCATCATATTGGCCGGCGAGGGAAATAGGTGCCGGTTTTGATGTTTGCATCATATAGGTGTTGGTTCGTTTAAATAACCGCCACCGTTCGTATAGGTGTGTTTTTGTCCACGACTGCCACCTATGCGATTTTCGGACCGTTGGCGGGAGTATTTTTAGTGCCGGTTTTTGATAAAAACCGGTACCAATGACCTTCCCAACAAAAACCGACACCTATTAATCGTTATAGGTGCCGGTTTTTCGCTACATTGACGGGGAAATGACTTATAGGTGTCGGTTGTTGGCTAACCAGCACCTTTGTGAACGACACCTATGGGTGTTTTTTAGTAGTGGCGGCAGATGCATCTTCCAAGAACATAGAACTTGCTCCTGCATCATGCAGTTGTGATGCCTCTCATGGAGGAATCATGCTGTTGTTTGGCATAGCACCAAGAGTTGGCGTCGATGCCGGTGCTTGATATGAGAGCTTAATTTACCAAGATGCTAATACATGTTTAGACGTGAGTTGTTTAGATGTTGGAGGTTTTGACGGGAGAACTGAGATAAATGGTGCCATAATTCTTTTTCCTGCCAGCAATTCTATCTATTTGGTGCCTAAAAATTGTTATTAAAGTTAATGACGTTCTTTCCAATTATTAAACGGAGGCATAACACCGTGCGTGAGACGAAGGCGCAAGGTGTGAAGGCCCACTAGAAAATACTAAACTAATAAACGATTGACATATGCAGGGAACTGGGATGAGAACATGGAATTGGAAGAAGCCGCATCCGTAAGGGAGAGAAGAGGGTGGGCTGGTCGGAAAGTGGAGAGGGTTTCATGTTCCCTCATTGAGGCTTACGGTTTCATCTAGCACTTGTTAGTAGGGATGAAAACGGTACGGAAACGGATGGAACCACTTTTATCGTTTTCGTTTTCATATTTTTTCGAAATCGGAATCGGAATTGAAATAACCCTGAATACGAAAACAAAATCGTATATTATCGAATACAAGAACGGAGCGAATATGAATCGGAGCAAATACGGTTGGATATTTATCGAAATATAAAAAACCCTTAAACTGAAGTTCTCAGATCAAGAAAAAATGTAGCTAAATATTATTTTTCTAAAACAATAAATCAAGATTTCTATATTTTATCGATTAATGGTTAAAAGCAGTGCACAACGGAAAGTCGGGTAGTCTAAAAAAAATGAAACTTAAGTCAGGTCGTTTCTTCGCGGAAGCTTCCTCGCGCCCACGCTGCGGCGCCTCTCCCCTTTACCTTGCTTTTTCACATATCCCCTTTTACCTTGCTAACTTGGAGCGCCCCCGTAGGCAACCCTAGTCAGGTCAGGTCGTTTCTTCGCGGAAGCTTTCTCGCGCTTTCTTCTCTTCCTCACATATATTGGCTAGCTTGGAGCGCCCACGTCGCGGTTGCCTACGAGCGACAAAGAATAATAAGAGCATCCACTCCAAGCAAGAAGATACTCCAGTCCAGATCGATAGTATTGACTTGGCCGAACGATCGATCGTCTCCGGCCACGGTAAGATCGATTCTCCTCTATGCGATCAAGTCCTGATCCCTCTCTTGTGTGTAGATCGATACTCCTACTGAATTAATCTGAAGATACACTTGACTCAAGTGGAGTGGTAAGAGTTGTGTGGTTTTAACTTTGATCCAGTTCTCGTGTTCAATTCTCAACACGTTCATAATTTTTTCTTAAAAAATATTTGGAAAGACGTCTCTCCCTTTAAATCTGTTTCTTTTTAACTGATTAATCTGAAATGTTCGATGTGAAACAGGACTTGCTGGTCCTTGGTTAATCTGATCTTCACATGTGAGAGGCAGGACCGATTATTTTGTTGGCCGCCGGGGGCCTCGCCCAAGTTGATCAAAGCCAAATCTGGTCGCACTTTACACTCGATCTCCCCTCTACGGTATGTCTCCATATATTCACATGTACGCAATCATATAATTCATCCAATTCACATCTATACCTATATATCTCCATATCTACTACTTAAAAAATTAAAAACGTTTCCATCATCCGTGATAACGAAAAAAGGCGAAAAAACATAAAAAGAAAAAAAAAGGAAAGTCTGATTCAATGACGCTGAGTCCCATATATTTCTATTTCTAAAGCCACAATTGAAATTTGCCAACAAAATTTCCCAAATTCGAAGAACCCTAATTTCAGATAAGAACCCCAAGAGTCAAAATCCAAATCAATTAAGGTAAGGGTTCGGATTACATATACCGGATTTGAAGCCCCTAAGCTCACCGGAGCGGCACCACCGCACCTTCACCTCCTCGCAGTCGCATCGGGTTCCTCGTGCGCACACTATCCTAGAGCACCCCTCCACCGTCCCTTGCCGGAGATGGCAAGAGTAGGCTTGGTGCCTCCCCCCCCCCCCCACGCCCGCCACCGATGAGGTCCGGGCCGCTCGGCGCTCATTGCCGTTTGCGCGCCGCCCTCGGGTGTGCCCCCTAGCCGGCGAAGCAGGAGCCGCTCGACGGTCATCACCGCACGTGCGCGCTGGCCGGACCGCCTTCATTCCGCTCGCTCGTCACCGGAGAGAAAGGGGATCGGGAGAGAAGGATATGGGAGCTAGGGTTTTGTCCCTCTCTCTCGGTTGGCGCTTCATCTGACGCGGGGATGATCGGAGCCGTCCATCAGATAGGACGTCTCATATTTGCCCCGCGTCGGGCCGCCGCTGCTGATTACTCTGCTCAATGGGCCACGGAACTGCATCGGGCCATCGCCGCGAATGTGGGCCACGCTCAGCTTCTCGGCTTGTGGGCCGTTGAACTGACTCGGCTCGCACGAAGACGGGTTGGCCCAAGTTTGGGCTGGCTTTGGAAGACCTGGGCCAAAAGTTAAGAAAATCATTTATAAGCCTTTTTAGGCAAATAGAGTTGATGAAAAATTATTTTAGCCTCTAAATGAAATTATTTCTAAACCAGACATCGGCTTCAATTAATGGAAGGTGATTGTTTATAGGTTAAAACAATAAGGTCTTGAATTAGAACTTCAACATTGTGGTATTAGAGCTTAACTTTAGCCTACTCAATTCCTTATTCACATCATCTCGATGATTAGAAGCCATCAGTGCCATCTTGGTTCGACATGAACAATTTTGAGTCCAATAAGTTTAATATAATTTGTTTAGCTTCTTATCTTTACTGCTTAGTAAAGATTAGCTCATGTTCATGTTCAATTAAAGTTAATATGATTAAATTAGGGTTCATGATGCACTGCTCTCGAAGCCCGACTGCTCTCGGAGCCCATCGCAGCTTGTGCGCCCGCTTCATCGGACCGCCGACACCATGTCTTCGCATGGTGCCACCCTCAGGCGCGCCTCCCAGCCGGTGAAGCCATAGCCGCTTGCGTGCTCCACCTCGACGGACCGCCGTCACCACCGTCGCCACCATCCACTCTCTCGTGTCGCCGGAGTTTGGATCGGGGAGAGTAGGGGAGAAAAGGGATTAGGGTTAGGGTTTTCGCACCCCTCCCCCATTCGGCCGGCGATTTCATCGGCACGGGAGCGATCGGACAGCTCAGATCAGCCCCGCGTTGGGCCGCCAACACTGCTAGACCATGCAATCTTTGGGCCGCGCTTAGTTTGCCCTGCGTCGGGCCGTCGCCGATATATGGGCGTGCACGCTCGCCGTGCACCCACGCTAAATGGGTCGGTCCGATATTTTAGGCTTGTAGTTTTTCTCGTTGCAACGCACAGGCACTATTGCTATTCTTAAGTAATTAAAAAATTTGTAACTTTCCGTTCATCACATTGTTTTTTGTCCGTGTTTTTGTCCGTCAATGCGCTAATTCGGTTGAATCGGACTCGAGTTCGCTAGAGAGAAAAAGCAAGGGTTTGTCGGAGAGATAAACTCGAGTTCGAGCTTAATACGAGAGCGATTTCTACGGGATTTCCTTCAATTTCTTGAGGGGAAAGATGGAGTAGAAGATATAGAACAAAAGCCCTCAACTAATTTGAGATTATCTACACGGTTTTGGTTGAATCGGACGCGGGATTCGGGTGACGTCGGGTGTAGGCAGGGTTTTGGCTAGCTGGAGCTTGAAGATGCTACTGTAGTGACTGGGAAGTAAAATAGACTTATGCTGGGACATCATTTCCTAGGCTCGATAGGAGGGCGCAAAATGGACTTCAACGGAGAAAGGAAACATGCCAGAGACATATAATAGACTGATGGGAGGGAATATGAACTTTTGTATATTTGGCCCAAACCCAATTAAATATAATTGTTAAATGATGTTTGTATTATTAAAATTAGCAATTAAGCTCTTGAAATTCCAATAAAATTCCAAAGAGTGCAACTAATAATGGATAATTTAATAAAATTAAATTTAACCATATCATTTTATTTCTCACAGTTACTTTACTTGTAAATTGATTTAATTATACACCTACCTACTTAAAAATACCAAATATTTCAGGAAATTTGTATTTCAATTAATTACATATAATTAAAAGATTCGTAACAACGCACGGGCACTTTTCTGGTCTTTACACTTCTCGTTGCAACGCACGGGCACTTTTGCTAGTCTTAACTAATTAAAAGATTCGTAATTTTCCGTTCGTCACCCCTCTTTTCGTCCGTATTTTCATCCTTCCGTCCTATCCCAATCCGAATCTGATTTAGATTTTGTGAACGATGGAAAAAGTTGCAAAAAAAAATAAAGATGAGAGAAACCCAAACTTCAACAAGTCACCCCAAAACACCAAATACATTGTGTCCGCTGCCGCCGCTCGGGATTGGGTTGGGCACCGCCGCCGCTGCTCGGGTAGGGGAGGCGCCGCCACTCGCCGAGAGAGGGGGGAGGACGGCGGCGCCGCCGCTCGGGAGGAGAGGCACCGCCGCCGCTCGGGGGAAGGGCACCATTTCGAGAGAGAGCGAGAGAGGAGGGGTGGGAAAAGAATTCTAGGGTTAGGTTTTGGGTGCCCATTATTTATTTAGGATAGGATCAATCTGGACCATCCATTCGATCGGACGACTCCAGCTTCTCCCGCGTCGGGCCACCGGACTATTGGGCCGCTGCACTATTGGGTCGCCGAAGCGCGTGTCCTAGAAGGTCGATTGCAGGAGGACGCAAAATGGACTTCAATTGAGAAAGGAAACAGTCCAGACAAATAGAATAGACAAAAGGGAGGGCATATGGACTTTTCCATATTTGCCCCAAACCTAAAAGGGAGGATTTTGATTCTTTTTTCAATTAAATAATTGTTAAATGATGTTTGTATTATTAAAATTAGCAATTAAACTCTGGAAATTCCAATAAAATTTCAAAGAGCGTAACAAATCATGGAGAATTTAATAAAATTAAATTTAACCATGTCATTTTATTTCTCACACTTGCTTTACTTGTAAATTGATTTAATTATACACCTACCCACTTAAAAATACCAAATATTTCAGCAATTTTGTATTTTAATTAATTACATAATGTAATTTTTTTCTTAACTTTTCCTCAATTTTCTGGTCTTTACATTTCCCATTGCAACGCATGGACACTTTTGCTAGTATATATATCTTAACTAATTAAAAGATTCGTAATTTTCCAATCTTCACTTCAATTTTCGTTCGTCGCTTGCGTCGTCCGCAAGACGTGATAGCCAGGACTTGGCTTCCTTCGTTCCTCATCCAACTGGGCTTAGGTAGGGAAATCAGAGAGGGAAGTCCACCGCACGACCTTGCCGGGAAGAAGTAAGGAATTTGGGAAGAGGGAATAAATCATATTGAAATTTCCCCGAAATCTCCAAAATTAAGAACCCTAATTCGATTGTAAGACCCAATGCCCTAAATCACGAATCAAATCCAAACAAAATCATTAAATTTAAGCTTTGGGTTTCGAAAATTTACCGGCCTAAAACCTTGCCTTAAACCTCGGAGGCTCGCTAGGAGATAAACCCTCCTTTCTCTTGAAGATCCATTTACAACGAACAGGCTTCTTCTGTTTTGGCAAGTGCACAAGCTCCCATGTGCCATTCTTCTTAAGAGACCGCATCTCCTCCTGCATAGCTGAGATCCACTTCTCACGATCTCCAGAAACAACAGCTTTAGTGTATGTGGCTGGCTCAAGAGTATTCTCTACCTGTTCAGCACAACTAAAAGCATAATAAACCATATCACATTCCTCAATAAGGCGGACTGGAGCTCCACAACTCCTCTTTGTTCTGTGATGTGCAATAGGTTCATCTTGTGGCTGCAAAACAGGAGATGAGTGCTGAACAATATCATTAACATCATTACCAACAATTTCAGTTTCCTGATCATCCATGTGCTCCACCTGCACGCTAACATATTGCTGCTCCTCATCAGAACCACCTGGTATGACATCTGTGGGCAAGCTGTCATTAAACATAACAGATTCATTGAAAACAACACTCCTACTCATGAACATCTTATTAGTTTCAGGATTCCATAACTTATGTCCTTTTACTCCTGAACCATAACCAAGAAACAGACACTTAATAGCTCTAGGCTCTAATTTTCCATTATCAACATGAGCATAAGCAGTGCATCCAAAAACTCTCAACTGTGAATAATCAGCAGGCATACCAGACCATACCTCAATGGGAGTTTTCTTATTAAGTGGGATAGAAGGCGACCTGTTGATCAAGTAGCAGGCGGTGTTAGCAGCCTCTGCCCAAAAACGCTTGTTCATGCGAGCGTTGGACAGCATACAACGAGCCTTGGAGATGATGGTTCTGTTCATGCGCTCAGCCACACCATTCTGCTGTGGAGTGTACGGGATGGTGTGATGCCTAACGATACCTTCCTTCCTGCAGTAATCATCAAAAGCATCCGAACAAAATTCACCACCATTGTCAGTGCGAAGTACTTTTACCTCCTTTTTAGTTTGCCTTTCTATCATGACTTTCCACTCTTTAAAAGCAGCAAATGTATCATCTTTATGTTTCAGGAAATAAGGCCACACTTTTCTAGAGTAATCATCAATAATGGCAAGCATATAACGAGCACCACCAAGGGAGGGCTTACAAGAAGGCCCCCCACAAATCAGCGTGTACATAATCAAGTATACCTTTGGTGCGATGAACTGAGGTATTGAATTTTACCCTCTTATGCTTACCAAAAACACAGTGCTCACAAAACTTCATGTTACCCTGAGTGCAGCCATCCAGCAGGTTCCTCTTCATCAATTCTGCCATACCAAGTTCACTCATATGTCCAAGACGCATATGCCACAGGTTAGTCTTACTAGGTTCATCTTTAGAAACAACAGCAACGGTAATAGAACCATGTAATGTACTTCCTCTAAGAACATATAAGTTTGCAGAATTCATATCACCAATCATATAAACAAGAGAACCTTTCGATACCTTTACAACTCCACCTGAACCGGAGTATTTGTATCCTTCTGCATCAAGTGTGCTGAGAGATATGAGATTTCTCGCCATCCCTGGTATGTGTCTCACATCTTTCAGCGTGCATGTCATGCCATCATGTGTCTTGATCTGAACGGAGCCAATGCCCACGATCTCACATGGGTTATCATCTCCCATGCGCACAACATCTCCATTCTGCATAGACTTGTAAGAACTAAACCAATCTTTGTTAATGCAGATATGAAACAAACATGTAGTATCAAGTATCCATTCATCATGACTAGCAACACAACCAGCAAAAACGACAAGACAATCTCCTAAATCAGAGTTTTCAGCACTGGTAACAACAGAGGCCTTACCATCAGATTTCCTTTTCTCCTTATTCTGCAGCTTCCAACATTCTTCAATGAAGTGAATTTTCTTTTTGCAATACTTACAGAACTTTTTACCTCTGGACTTAGAACGACCTCTACTTTGGCTCTTGTCACGATCATTGCTGTCGTTGTAGGCTCTCTGCTCAGATCTGCCTCAGACCTGCAATGCTTCGCTCTTAGAGGACGACACATTAGACTGAACCATACCTTTCATCTTCTCCCTGTTTTGGAGCGCCTCATAAACTTCCGCTAGGGTTAGTTCATCACGGCTTAAAAGTATGGTGTCATGAAAATTTGCATATAAACTAGACAGTGAGCATAACAGTAAAAGACCTAAATCTTCATCATCAAATTGTACCTCCATCGACACTAGGTTGGTAACGATCTCCTTGAAGACCGATATGTGGTTCAACACAGAACCACTCTCCTGCAACTTGTGCGAGAACAACTTCATCTTGATATGCATCTTACTGGCTAGATCTTTAGACATGCAGATCGATTCCAGTTTGAGCCAAAGTTTTGCAGTAGTCTTTTCCTGCAACACTTCTTGCAAAATATCATTAGATAGATGAGGTTGGATCAGCGACAGAGCCTTACGATCTTTCCGCTTCTCCTCAGCGGTCCATTTAGTCAATTTCTTCTTCCCGAAGCTTTCTAGCGCCTCATCAAGATCCGAAGTTTGCGCCAGAACAGCCCGCATCTTGACTTGCCACAGCGAGAATCTCGTCTTGTAGTCTAGCAGCGGTAGATCATACTTCATCGACACCATCGCGAAACCCTAATGTGGAAAACAAGCTCTAATACCACTTGTTAGGAAACGATAAGCAAACAAACAATGAAGAACAATAGATCAATCACAGAAGACACGAGATTTAACGTGGAAAACTCTCCCAAAGCAGGAGAGAAAAAACCACGGGCGCCAGCCAGCAAAATATCTTCACTATATCTGAGGTGAGGTTACAACGCCGCACGGCGGCTTACAAGAGGTATATATATGGTGGAACCCTAAAAGGGATGACGCTCCGGCCCAAGCCTCCCGGCGACGGGCCTCCGCTCCACTACGGCAGAATATGGCCTTTATTAAGTGCAAATGAATTTGGATCACAACTCAACACCTTTCGCCTCCCTTGCGCACAAAACCTTGGTTCCTCTGGCTCCCAGAAAACCCTAACTTCCCCAATTCTTCTCTGGCCATCTCCGTCGTATCAATGGATCTTGGAGCCTCATCCATCGACACCGCCAGGATGAAGCTGCGGATGGAAGAGTCGCTGCCTGGCCACCAGGATCTGGAGCGATCGGAAGGAGGTACAGAAACCCAAACCCGCCCGAGGGCAAGTTGTGGTGTTAGAGGATTTTATTCGATGCGGTTTCCTACCTCCTCCTTCTGAATTTCTCCTCTTGATTGTAAATTTCTACGGCCTCCACCTTCACTTGAACCCTAACTCTATTGTTTTTTTGAGCATCTTTGCTCATCTTTGTGAGGCCTACATCGGTGTAGTGCCGTTCCTTGATCTCTTCCGCTATTTTTACAAGCTCCGATGGATATGATGGAGTCCAATAGGATCTCCAAATGCTGCGGGTTCCGTCTCCGAGATGGTATGAAGGCAGAATATATCCCATTCCAATGCTCCTCATCTCAGAGCTCGTGGAGGTCAAGGTGGCTCTATCTTCAGAAAGACAAACTTGACCTCGTACTTGTCGTTGCCGAGAACAAGCCCGAGTGGTCCCCTGACTCGACCTCAAAACATTCTTTGGCTCTATTCCTCTAAGCCTTTGTAGACATAATTAGCGATCTTTTAAAAGGGCGCTTTTATGGTATCTTTTAAAAGGTGCCGGTCTTTTAAAAGGAAACATAAAATACTATTGGTGCCGATCTTTTAAAAGGATGCTTTTACGGTATCTTTTGCTGCCAAATGTAGTAATGTGGCTTTTACGGTATCTTTTACAGTATCATTAAATCGGACCATCGGACCATTGATTTATATGGGTACTTTAGACTTTTCGTTAAATCAGATCAGTAATGTGGCATTTGACTTTTCTAAACCAATCATACAATGAGTATCTCTCGTCATTGTCCTCGCTGCATGTCATTACTGACGACTTGATCAGCCAGCGTCGTCGACAGGCTCGCTGCTATAGCGATCGCAAGCATCGATAACATCTCTACCCGTGGGCCGTGGAGCCAGATTTTGCTTCTGAGTATGAAAGAACGAATATAAATGCAACTGTGTTGTTTACCTGTTTAGGATAATCGATTGATTTACACTTGGCATGATTATGCAAATCTTGTGTTCCACCAAAGGAGGAGGAAAAAGAAATTAACAGGGCAGTGGCTGCCTGCGCATGCTTGGGTAGCATGGCCGAAGAAGGAAGAAAGAAGAAACATGCATGCATGCGTGTTGTAATTTGGATAATTATCTTTCAAACGAATAAGCAGCAATTAAATAACAAACAGATAAATCACTTTCATAAAATATATCAACTAATAAAACAAGAAATCGGGGAAAATATCCTCGTCGACATGCATGCACATGCTGTCCGGGAAAAATGGGAGGTAGAAACAGAAATTCGGTTGAGACGAAGATCCTGTATTTTTTCCAATTATACCCATCCACCAAATTTACTGTCACGCATAGTATCGTGTGTTTAATTCTGGTGCGTTAGATCCATCCACTTAAATTTGGTATCTTAAAAAGAATCCTTTTAAAAAGACCATCACCTTATAGTTATACTCCCTCCGTTTCACAATGTAAATCATTTTAGAATTTCTCATATTCATATTGATGTTTCCTCTGTGTGCCGCGGCCCTTCAGCATGGCCCCTCCGGCTCCGGTGCTTTTTTCTTTGGCACCGCCCCTCCCTCTCCAGCGCGCCCTTCCAGCTCCAATGCCTTCATCGAGGCCACCGGATCGACCCCTGCGCCACCTCCTTCGCCGCACCGGAGAGAAGAGGGATGGGGGAGCGGGGGGAGACGCGCAAGTTTAGAAGAAGGGAGGGGAAGGTGGAGCTTCAGACCGTCTGCACATACAACATTAAAAGCATTTGATTTCTGCACCTGCAAAATTATGCAACGCATGGAATCAAATTTGGGAAGCGAAGAGTTGCACCGGTAGATTGCAAGTCATGGAAAGATAGTATGTTCACCTTCTACTCACTCATAAGTTTGAGGAGTCAGCAAGTTGCGGCATTGAACCCATTACCCCTGCAGTCCAGTCTGAAAAGTGAACACCTGCTGCACTGCTTGTAAAGGCAAATATATGAAGAACATGATTAAAAGGCACATCAATTAATATGATGGCATGAGCTCACTTAACATGGCTATTCAGTGTATCTCTGTTCTCCTGGACAGAAATCATGGTGGTGTGTGGTCAGCACTTCTCTTAGGAACTTACCTAGAACTAATATTCAACTGAAGATGTAGATGGCACTGTATTGAACTTGAAAACCCTTAAGAGTGATTGAATTATATTGGGATCAAATTAAGGGGTGATTCAGAATGAATTTTTAGTGGTAGCAAATCAAGAGATGATTCATACAAAATGATGACACTGCAAAAAAACAAACATCATGACACCTTGCTATGAGCCTGAAAACCAAAGGCAGCATGCAAAAAGTTAATCATTTTTTCTGCAACAATCCTGTATTATGTCAAACTTCCCAAGCAACATCATCTTTATTTTAGCTGCTACAAGTAATATCAGGTAAGAATAAAAAGGAGAAATTAGAAAACATTAATTTTGTCTTAATAAAGCTATGTTCTGAAAATACATTCCGTACTTATAAATTCAGCACTAATTAATTTGGAATGGATATATACTTCAAGTGATAGTAAGTGTGTTCATTGTTTTCCCTCCATAGGACGAAAAAAAAAATCCAAAATGGACTTTTCGAAGATTGTGGGGGCTATTAATGGCATCAATGAGATTTCCACTTTATGTAAAATGGTCAAAGATATCATTAAATCTTGCTGGAGTGGCATACGGGAGCAGGAGCTGCAAGACAAAGTAATGAAGTTGGAGAATGACTTGGAACGTCTCAGAGATATTCTTCCTGCAATGTACAACCTCATTGATCGAGCGGAATGGACGATCCACAGAGACCATGTGCCAGAGCTTCTTCTGAAACTCAAGGATGCAGTTTATGATGCTGAGGACCTTCTTGATGAGTTGAAATGGCATGAACTGAAGGTGGCCATGGAGGACTCCGCAAACAAATCTCCTCTTATTGACTTCCTTGATAGTGTCATTCAAGGTAGTTTCAACAAAGTGAGTGGTACCTATGAAAAACTGAATAATGTTTCTAGTCTGCTGGAGAAGATGGGGTTACATGAAGTTACACAACACTTTGACAAATCCTTCAGGCCCGAGACTACCTCTTTCCTAACTGAAACAGAAATGTTTGGTCGTGACAATGAATTGGAGCAGGTGATGCAATCGCTTGGAGTACCTGCTAAAGGTAGCCGGGTCCTTTCCAAACGCAAGAAACCAAGCAGTGCAATTAATGCATTACCAAGCACATCAAAAACAAAACAACATAACGGTACACAAATGAGTGATGAATCAGGAATCACATGTATTCCTGTTCTGCCTATATATGGAATTGGGGGTGTTGGAAAGACCACTTTGGCCCAGCATATCTGCCACGATTCACGGGTCATGTCTCACTTTGACCCGATTATTTGGATTTGTGTTTCAGATGACTTTGATGTGAAGAGGTTAACTAAAGAAGCCATACAATCCTGTTCTACAAAAGAAGCTGATAATTTGGATTATCTTCAGCGTGCTCTTTCAGAAGAAGTGATGAACAAAAGGTTATTGATCATACTTGATGACATGTGGGGTGATGTCTTGAGGGAGAGTGGACACTGTTGGAAGAGGTTTTGTGCACCTTTGACGAATGCGCTACAAGGAAGTATGATGTTAGTCACCACTAGATCTCCAGATGTTGCTCGTGAGGTGCAAACAATGGAGCCCATCCGATTAGAAGGATTGCAGGATGATGTCTTTTGGGATTTCTTCAAATTATGTGCATTTGGATCTAAGAATTCTGAAAATTACCCAGAGTTAGTGCACATCGGTAAAAGCATAGTCCAAAAGTTGAAGGGTGTACCTTTGGCCGCCAAAACTCTAGGACGCCTATTAAGAACGAGCCTTGACACTGAATACTGGAATAGGATACTAAAAAGTGAACTATGGGAGCTGAAACAAAATAATACTGAAATTTTGCCAGCGCTTAGATTGAGCTACCTGTATTTACCAAGCCACTTGAAGAGATGCTTCTCATTCTGTGCTGTTTACCCAAAAGATCACAAATTCGAAGAGGATAATTTAGCTGAAATTTGGATTGCAGAAGGCTTTGTGCAACCTGAAGGTAACACTCCAATTCTAGATACTGGCAAACAGTACTTTGAAGACCTTGTAAACCGGTCTTTCTTTCAGAGTGTTGGTGGTAATAAATATGTAATCCATGATCTGTTGCATGACATGGCACAACTAGTTTCAAAGGATGACTGCTTCATTTTAAAAGACAAGGATGATTTTGAGAAGGTTCCTCAGAGTGTTCGTCATCTGTTCGTACTCCCTAGCATAGCCTTTGATTGTACTCAGTTGCTGAGCCTATGTAAGCACACAAAGTTGCGCACTCTACTGTGCTACAGGTCTTTACGGAAGCAAAGTCTAGCTTCTGTTATGGACCATTGGTGTAGTAAACTTCAGCATATGCGCGTGGTTTTGTGTGCCCACACAAAGGAGCTACCGAAGAGTATTGGGAAATTGAAGCATCTACGGTACCTGGAAATCTCCGGAGCTTGTCCTTTCAAAAGCCTTCCCTCGGAGTTATGTCACCTACATAATTTGCAGATTTTTTCAGCTCGAAAATGCAAATTAGAAAGCTTGCCCGGTGACTTCAGTAAGCTATGCAATTTACAGAGGTTCGAATCATGTGGATTTAACTGTCTCCCAAATGGAGAAAGTCATTTTGATGCATCCACTGGGCAGGGAGTCGGACTTACATTGATGAAGAACGTGAACCAAATTTGTGGAGGAGTGACGATAAATAATCTTGATGCAATAAGCAAGGATATTGCAGCAGAAAGTGCGATAAAGAACAAGAAAAATCTTGACAGACTGAACTTGAAATGGTCTTCTGTGAGATCGCAAGACCATAATGACATCGAGGTTCTTCAAGTCCTAATTCCTCCTACCAGTCTCAAGTGTCTGACCCTCAATGGTTATCTAGGTCAATCTCTTCCAAATTGGTTTCATCCTCATAATCTGCCAAGCTTAAAATCCCTTGAGTTTCATGATTGTCATAGACTTTGTAGCTTACCATTTTGTGGTATATCACCACCGTGCATCAACCTAAATGAGGCACCCGAGGTTCCAATTGAGAACGGTATGGGTAGCATTGGCGTATTCTCATCCCTGGTCGACCTAAAGATTGTGAAGTGCGGTTACTTACCAAACCTCGACAAATTTATACAACCAGCTTGTATACCGGCTATCAAGCGAATCACATTACAAAGATTAACATACACAAAGACAAAGGTATTGCCTCTACCAATTGGTAAATTTGATTGCCTCGAAGAATTGCACGTGACTGGTTACCAGATATTCAATGCTTCAGAAAGTCTGTCCATGCGCACTCTCAAGGAGCTCAAGCTATGGGATTCTGGGGACCTCCCATGCTTTTTTGAGTTCCCCTCCCTTACCAACATGTTCTTAGCCGTCTTGCCTGTAACGTCCATTCCACTACGAGTGTGGTGCAGTAACCTTCCAGCTCTACTTCGATTAAAAATTTATAGCTGTGCGAACCTTGAATTTATTGGGGAATCAGTCTTCACTGGCAATCGTCCTCAAAGAGACAGTTGCAGCACTACAACATTCGCATCCCTTACTTCCCTAGAAATTTGTGGCTGCGAAAAGCTGACAAGCATTGATGACCTCGTAACGCCTGAGTATCTTCCTGCTATTGAGAAAATTGATGTTAGCTCTTGTGTCAAGCTATCGTCCCTACCAGGTGAAAGATTTGGGAATTTCTCAGCTCTAAAGCATCTGGAAATTTTTAATTGTGGAAAACTCAAATGGAAGGGACTTGTTTTACCATCGACCCTCCAAAGCCTCTGCTTAAGTAATTGTGGGGATATCTCTCCCTGGGTTCCCAGTTGCCTGGAGAACCTTGCCTCCTTGGTGCGCCTGGTGATTAACTCTTGCCAACATGTACAATACATTCCCAGTTCACTATGGAGCAGCAATCTCTCATCACTCCAGGATTTGCGTATTTTCAATTGTGGTGACCTTGTATCAATTGGTGGAGCAGATGCAATTGTGAAAATAAACAAGGTGAAGATAGAATACTGTCCAAAGTTGCAGGAAATAGAGCAACCAATGAGCAGAGGTGGCCTGTAGATTTCATGATATGTATGTGATATGAAAGTTAAAGGATTCAGTCTCTGAGTCTTTATGGTATGTATGTGATAAATCCGAAAATTTCCCTTCCAGCTCTTACCAAGATTTTCTTTTTCTACCTGACCTAGAAGAAACCATTGTGTCCTGAACTAGTTTGCATCCTATATGAGTATATATCATCATCAGCTACCTGCACAAGCACAACTTTCTGTACATACTGTTTCCATTAATTAGTTGCTTCCAAACCTTAGCCGGTTACAGTACATCCTTAACCTGTAGTAATTACATATGCTTTAGACAGTTTAAAATTTAATAAGCAAAAGAACTTGTATCCTGACATAGATTAAAATTTAAACAGCAAATAAGACTTACTTACACTCTACCCAACTGCTGCCAGAATATATTGTGAAGTTTAAAACATTCTATTTTTTTCTATTGAGTGCACTGTACTGATTAAAGTTATCTTTTTAATAATGGAGGATGGAGCAACTGGCGAGATGGAGCTAATAGATGCATGACTGTTGGAGAGCTACCGGCACTTCTATAGCAGAATCTCGCCATCCATATTTTCTTATACTCTGTTGTCCTGTTTCCGCATAAGATGACTTCTTCTTATCAAGAAATTTACTGGGCAGGCATAATGCGTCTGAAAGGTATTGCACTTGATTATGCGACAAGTGTGTTGGAAATTCCTGTTTTTGTGCCAAATAAGTGGGGAGAGAGATACATACCATGAGAACCTCTCTGTTAAGATGTGTGCATGATTTGATTGTGCTCAAAAGGTTGTATAAATTACAATTTCATTTGTGATGTTTTTGGATGCGATCTTGTTAAGCTCATACTAGAACCTTCGAGTGACAATATATGCTCTATGTTTTTTTTTTGGTAGTAAAAGCGTATGATCTGTGTCATTTTGCTGTGCTCCTTTGCCTTTTTTTTTCTACACGTTAGTTATTCACCTTTCAGTATATCAGTTTGACTAATAAGTGAATGGTCCCTAAATTCTATGGGATGTACTTGGGTAAGGTGTTCTTGGGTGCATTCTTAGCTTCCTTTGGCTCCAAAGGAACATATAGCAAACTTGTCAAAAACACATTGAAATTCTAGGAGCATATATACATACGTGCATGTGGATCCACTGGATTTGGTATAAACTCCACCTGGTGGATCTCAACACATGGAGACTGTTGTTTTCTTTATGGCTGACGTTTGATGATAAAAAAACTAATGAGAATGCTCACATTTATTTATGGATGATATGGAGCCACTTCAGAACGGACTAAGCTGGAATGTGTTGGCAGCTTATCACTAATAGTATCGACTTGTGCTCCTTCATGAACCTTAAATTAAGCATCTGCAGAATCCACCAAACGAACACCCGATAAGCACAACGGAAATGTGGAAAGGAACAAATAGCTTTCCAAGATAAGCATTAATTCGTACCAATTTTATTGCTTGTTCATGTTTTTTTCCCCTTAATCAGTTGTAACATATGCAATGGAAGATTTCAGGTGTATTGATAACAGAACATGATTGAGCATTTGATCCTTAAGTCGCACAAAATATTATATTTCCACCAGATTCGCATCGCATTTGACATTTAACATATGCGTGCACAATCAAACTAAATGATTCCACAATCACGTCCGTCTCTTCAAAAGGAGACTAGATGCGGATTTTCACTTCAGTTTTTTCGCAACTACTCCATTATTACACACCCTATAACTACAAGGTTACAACGAGAGTTTAATTAACCATGGGGCACGCACCTTACGGCCATGTCGAACCCAACGGCGGCGGGGCCGCTGCCGACGACGGCGGCGTGGAGCGGCTCGATCGAGCGAGCGCGTGGCGGCGTAGGGCAGAGGAGGAGGAGGAGAAGCCTCTCGGTCGGTCGCGAGAACAGCAGCAGCAGCAGCAGCCTCCTCACCGTCTCGGAAACGCAGTCAGAGTTGGCACGGCGGCGGCGGCGAAGTACAGCAGCGGGGAGAGACGGCCGCGGCCGGGGATGGGGATTTCGGGGAGACACAGACACTCCACAAAGTGGGGTACCCTGAAATTATGTCAGGCCACCAACATTCCCTCTGTACAGCGACAGCCGCACCCAAATTCTAATTTTCAAAATTTATAATTTTACAAATTTTAAAGTTGATTTTGATTTTTTTTTCATCAAATTTTATTTTTTATATTAAGATTTAATCGTCAGGAACGACCTATATACAAATTTTACCTATAAATTATTATTATTTTCATAATACGTCGTATTATCGGCATTTGGATGAAAATAAGGGAATCCCATACCTTAACAGACCTCTCATCTACAAGCCTTGGATGAAAAAAAGTTTATACATGTCTCCAAAGTGAATGTTTCATGACGTAGGTGAGTCTAAATGTATATTCTGCACTGATTCGCTGTATACTGCTCTATGAGCCTTATGGGGTGGTGAGTTGTGAAAGTTCATTTCTCCATAAGAATTGGATGAAATTTTGTATTTTCATGGCCTGCTTTTCAAACTGTTAAACGGTATGTTTCGTGCGAAAACTTTCTATACGAAAGTTACTCTAAAAGATCATATTAATCTATTTTTCAAGTTCATAATAATTAAAACTCAATCAGCCATACGTTAATACAACCTCGTTTTACGTAAAAAAAACTTAATTTTCATTTTCATCTCAGGAGAAAAGAACACCACAAGGTGTTAGATGAAATGAGCAGTAATTAAAAAAAAACTATATTATCACCGTAAAGGCACATTGCTAACATGCACAAGATGCACGACTGATCAAGAAAAACAACGGGACCCGGAGCCGCAATATTTGGTTAATGAACCCAAAGTAGCAGGAAACGCGCACGCAGGCAAGGTGTTCGACGAAAGGAACACATAAGCAAAAGAAGACAAGTAGCGAACCTTGATGCCCGGGAACGACATGGCGAGCTCCTCCTCGGGGATGAGTACGGGCCACTTCTTTGTCTTCTCCCCGCCGCGGCGGAAGAGCTGCTCGGTGTCGAGGAGGCGTCCGCCGGTCGAGGATCGGGTCCCCGCGCGGCGGCACCCTCGACTGGGAATAAGTTCACTGGCCGTCCCTCAACTTTACACAAGATTTTTTTTAATGTCCCTAAACTACAAAATCAGAAATGTGTACTCCTAAGCTATTTTAAAACCGTGCATAAAAGGTCCCAAGGCAGTAAAAAATATTAAAACCTCTAAACCCCTAAACTAGGACGCCACCTCAGCAAAAAGAAATTAAAAAAGCACGTGGGCCCACAGGGAGAGAAAATGTCTCTTTTCTTTTTCTCTTCTCTTCTCTCCTTGTTCTCTCCGGCGCAACTGCAGATGGGGGAGAGGCGGTCGGCGGAGAGCGTGGCGCCGGAGATGCGTGGCGGAACGACAAGGAGTGCGCATTGGCTATGGCGGCGGCGGCGTAGCAGAAGGAGTGGCCGAGAGCGTCGTCCAGGCACGGCTCCACGTCCATGGACGCCGACGCCGCCCGCGAGCACGTGCACGCGGTTAGCAGTCGTGATGTGCCTGGGGCAGAGTCCATGGCGCAGCCCACCGGAGTCGTCAGCGGTGCCATGGGGCAGAGTTGACGTGGCCCACCGGATCTGGCATGGTGAAGAGGAGCGGAGGCGATGGGTGGTGGGGCGGAGTCGGCAGCGTGGTGGTGCGGAGTCGACGGCGACGCGATGAGGCGGAGTCGGAGGCGGCGTGGTGGGGCGGAGTCGTCGTGGCGCGTAGGGCGGAGTCGGCAGCGCCGACGACCGGCGCCGCTGTCGGGCCGACGATGACCCCATCGACGATGAGGATGTGCGAACCACCTGCTCACGACACCGACGACGACCCCATCGATGGCGACGACACGCCGGACGGCTGGAATCCAACGACCCACCATTGCCGACGCGACAGTGCATCGGCGAGCAGCTCCTTCCGTCGCCGTCGCGCCGGCCGCCTATCTCCCCCTCTCCCGCCGCCCCCGCTCCATCGCTGGACGTCTCTCTCTCCCTCTCCCGCCGCCTCCGTGCCCGCTCCGCCGTCGGTCCCCTCTCTCCCCCTCTATCGCCACTGGCAGGCCGCCTCTCCCTCATCTGCAGCTGCGCCGGAGAGAACAAGGAGAGATGATAAGAGAAAAAGAGAAGAAAGGAGAGATGTGGGGCCCACACCGTTTTCTCTCACTTACATGTGGGCCCCACACATATATATTTTTTTTCTGACTAGGATGCCCAAATCAGTGAAACCACCCATATATATTGTCTTGGGATATTTTATGCACGATTTTACATAATTTAGGGATACATATTATCTTAAAAATCTCGGTGTAAAGTTGACACACGGCCGGTGAACTTATTCCCCTCGGCGGCGACGACGGACTCCTCGACGCGGTTGAAGTAGGTGACGATTCGGGTTGGGCTCGGATATGACGGGACGGCCCAAGTAAGTTAAGCAATCCGACGTTGGCCCAAGTCGCGAAGAAATAATCCGACGGTCCAAAAACCATCTACGTTTTGGATCCAACGACGCACAGGTCATCCCCCTCTCCCCATGAAAAGCCCTCACCGCCTCGCCTGATTGAGCCGCGAGTGCCGTCCCAACTCCCACCGGCAAATCGCGATCCTTGGCGGAGGAAGGAGCAGCACGTGCGCGGCGACGGCGTCACGGCGGCGGAGGATCGAGGAACCACTCGACGAACCGGTTTATCGCGAGATTCGTGTGAATAAAAGGTTGCCTTTCTCTGATGTGCTACTTCAATCTAGTCTTTACTCTTTAGCCTGTAGGGAGACAGTATTTAAGAAGAGAGAACTCTATTCCATTCCACTTTTAGTGAATAAAGTAGTACAAAATTATAATTCTCTTTTGTTATGCTATCTCCCAGAACTAAACTATTCCTCACACTTCATACCTCATATGAACCCCTTTGTTTCCCTCCGGTATGACAATCGTTCGGTCGTCGCTGCTCGATCTGTCTCCTGTAATTTGATCAGGAGCGGGCGTCTTCAGTTGTGAATTCAAGCCAAATATCGCATATTCAAGCCAAATGTGCCAAAAAAAAGTAAAAAAATATAATTGAAATGTAGCAACATATCTCACAACATCACAGCTTGCTTAAAACCAACATTTAAGTTTGAAGTTACAAAAGTTAGAACATAATCAATTAATCATTCGAATATCTTACAATAGATAGTAGGTAGAAAATTACAAAACACTACTTTTCTACTCCGAATCTTCACCCGAGCGCGCCGCCATCACACGAGCCCGCCGCCGGCATCGTGAGGGAGAGTGGACGGGAGAGAGGTTAGTGGGAGAGAGGCTTGTAAAATCTACTAAATCAAATAGAACAAATATCACATAAAATTAATATTCATACAAACAATTTTTCTTTGGAAAAAAAACTCGATGATCCGGAAAATGAAATGAAGAAAAAAAACTCTATTAGAATTAGAGGGAAAAAAGTAAGAAAGCAATATACCGGAATTTAGCATCTCTTAATTTTCACTGCTATTGTTCACCTCTGATCTCTCGTATGCATGTAACACAAGGTCACATCATGCATGATCATTCGATTCGATGCAAGGACACATGCTTGCTATCTCTCCTTCCCGCTCTTGCATGAAGAGTCCGACACGAATCAAACACGATTTGAGAATAATTGAGCATGCAAGGGACTCTAATCGGTCTGGTACAGATCGCACTGTGGCTCTATAAATAGAAATAGGAAGTTTTGTGTCTTTGGCTAGGCGAGAAGTTAGATTATATTTCTGATTTTATATTTCTGTGCTATCACATGTAACAAGACTTGGGCTTGATTGATGTTGCACGGAAGGGACGTCACGTGTTATGTTAGGTGGGACGACGAAAACAGGTATGCTAGGTGGGACGGTAGAAACACTACGAATCTTTTAAGTAGGTAAAGATAAAGATAGGGATGCGCTAAACTACGATTAAAGATAAAGATAGTAGTTTGTATTCTAAATAATTATTTTACTAAAATATAAAAGTAACGTGTGTGAGAGCAGTCATAGGTAGGGATGGCAGTCGGGCACGACGGGCACGGGTAGTGACTGCCCATGCCCGTGCCCGCAAGGTAATTTATGCCCGTTACTACATGACGGGCAAGGAGTACTTCCTATGCCCATTGCCCGCGGGTGCCATGTGACCGCGGGCATGCCCGTTTACCCGTCCAATTATATCAGTTCAACCATAATTCCCACAAGTAAAGACAATGTTACAATTTAAAGAAAGGGTACAGTTGTACCAAGTTCAATACAAGCATTCCAAGTTCATCAATCACAACTTCAAATGACATAGTTTAGCACAATAAACAAACTTCAAACGCCGGCTGCTACTGGCCGGAGTACTTGCATGCTTGCTGCTGCTTGCCGGAGTTACCATTAGTTCAAATCACTAGCAATCAAATCACAAATAACAGAACAAAATCAAGAGAGACTAGATCGAGAAAATAGATACCTAAATCCAGAGGAGAGAAGGGGAATAGATGGGGAAAAGAAGGGCAATACCCCTTGCCGACGACCGGAGGGCTGGAGGTCCGGAGGCGGTGGCGACCGGGGGGGAGGGGGGACCTCCGTGGCTCGGCGCAGTGGAGGCAGGAGGCGGTGGCGACAGCGGCCGCAGACAGAGCGGGCCCGGCTAGAGGAAGTCGACGACCGACCGGTGGGGAGCTCGGCGCAGACGGCGGCCGCAGCTTCCTCCCGGAGGTGAAGCCCCTCCTGTCCCCTCCGGCCACTGGCTAGCCCCTCCCGTCCCCTCCTGCGGCCATGCGGTGAGCCTCTCCCGTCCTCTCACGGCGACGACTGGCTGGCTGGGGTGGGGGCACCGGCGGAGACCGAGGCGGCTGGGAGGAGGAGTCGAGGAGATGCGAGGAGAGGTGGCTGGGAGTGGGAGGAGGGAGAGAAACCCTAAAGATTTTAGATGGTGATTTTTATACTAAGTTGACTGAGGGCCCACATGTAAGTTGGTTTCGCGGGTAAACGGGCGAAGCTGACTACCCATGCTCGTGCCTGTGTGCCCGCTGGGTACAGGTTTTAACCCAATAAAAAACCCATGGATACTAAATGGAGAACAAACCCAACTCTATTAGGGTTTTTACCCGTGGGTAAACAGGCAAACAAGCAAAACTGCCATCCCTAGTCATAGGATGTAGTGCCTTTTTTTTGTGGATTTTTTTCCCCTGAAGTAAAGGGATATCATGGGTGGTAGTTCAGGTCTAGGTATTGATCGATTGATAAAGTGTACTCCTGGATCCGGAATAACCGGCTTCCGTACTATGTAGAGGAGGAGGGTGGTTCCTTCCACACAGTGGACTCAACTTTGCATATCTGAAATCCACCCTTTCTAGTGCAAATGCATCGCCGGTAACCCGAAGAATGGAGTCGCCGATACCATCTTCTTCTTCTTCCTCATCATCCAGATTAAGAGTTGGCGGTGATCATCCCGGGAGTCATCATGCGACTGTCGAGCAGCCTGGAAGTACATCAGCATCGCCAGGATCCCCAATTAGAGGGGTTCGGCCTCCGTGCGTTGACTCATGTGTCATGAATACGCCTGATAAGGATGTTCCGTACACTCGTGTATGTATTCCTGAACGATGAGTGAATTACTTTGAACTACTTTTCCATGTTTAACTAATGAATGATGTATCGGACAGTAGTTGACGTTGTATTGCAGAAGATTACAATTTTATACTTTCCAAATTTTCTTTGTCCGCAATTTCCAATTATGGTCATGTTAATGGAAGAAAAAAGTTGATTAGAGGGTCCCCATGTTAGAGAGGAAATGGTCCCAAAAGTAGGAATGGTTTTTGGGTCGTATGGAGAGACGTACAATTTTTACGATAGATACTCCTACCATGCTGGTTTTGATTTGAAAAAAAGCCGCATGAAACCTAGTTACAGAGAGATTTGTTGCACCCGTGAGGGGAAGAACAAATATGTTGAGAAGAATCAAAAAGTGAGCGTAGGCGGGTTTCAGTTAGGATTTTTTTTCAGCGTAGGCATATGTTAAGGTGAGGAATTTTTTTAGATGAATTGTAATGAAGATGTCATTAAATAAAATTCATCACCTTAACATATGCAAAAAAAAAAAACCTAACTGAAACCCACCTACGCTCACTCTTTGATTCATCTCAACATATTTGTTCTTCCTGTCGCGGGTGCAGCAAATCTCTCTGAAACTAGGTTTCTTGTGGCTTATTTTTCAAATCAAAACCAGCATGGTAGGAGTATCTCTCGTAACAATTATATGCCTTTTTATACGACCCAAAAAGTACACATCTTTTCATACGACCCAAAAACCATTCCTACTTTTGGGACCATTTCCTCTCTAACATGGGGACCCTCTAATCAATTTTTTTTCTTCCATCAACATGACCATAATTGGAAATTGGACATATAGAAAATTTAGAAAGTATAAAATTGTAATCTTCCGTAATACAACGCCAACTATTGTCCAATACATCATTAATCAGTTAAACATGGAAAAGTAGTTCAAAGTAATTCATTTGTTGTTCAGGAAAACTTACATGTGTGTACAGAACATCCTTGTCAGGCGTCATGAGTCAACGCATGGAAGCTAAACCACTCCAGTTGGGGATCCTGGCGACGCTGATGTACTGCTAGGATTCCTGACATTTGCATGATGACTCCCAGGATGATCACCGCCAACTCTTGATCTGGATAATGGGGAAGAAGCAAAAGATGGTATCAGCGACTCCATTCTTGGGATTACCGGCGATGCATTTGCGCTAGACGTGATAGATTTTAGGTATGCAAAGGTAAGTCCACTGTGTGGAACCACCTTCCTCCTCTACACAGTACGGAAGGTGGTTATTCCGGATCCAGGAGTACACGTGATCAATCGATCAATACCTAGGGCTTAACTACCGCTCACGATATCCCTTTATTTCATGGAAAAAAATTCAGAAAAAAATGCACAACATCCTATGATTGCTCTCACACACATTACTTTTATATTTTAACATCCTATATGTTACAAACAACAATTAGTAACTTTGTTGCTCGTATCGAAACTAGGCATACTCATAGTAATTCAATTACTCAACTGCACCTTCAAAAGTATAACTGCAGCTTCAACTGTACCGCATTTTTTTGTGCGGGGCCAATCAAAATAGAGTAATTGAGTTACTCATCGAACCTACTAATATTGAATGTAATATAGTTGCTCTATGTAACCTATCACTGTTACCGCGTTGCAACTTCTGCGTTGGTTGTGTTTGTGTGTGGCGTGCCTGGGGGAGGGGGGGTCTATGTGAGGGGAGCATTTTAGTTATCGCGCACCCCAGGCGCGGTTTAGTGCATCCCTATATACATATACATATACATAGTGGTGATATGTATCTAGCATGCTCGTACTAACGAATTTTAATTGATTTGCTATTTAGGATCGACGGGTGACGCATTATCATGGCCTTTATGTACGAACTTGTATAGGTACTTCACAGATATGACACTTGGGCAAAAAATATATTTCGGAGAAGTTTAAGCGTACGCTCATGTTACCGAGTTTTAAAAGAGGGCCTTACCATATTAACATATCATATTGATCATGAAGCCAGACAATAGTTAATACTCCTAGATAGATATGATAAAGTAATTTGCGCAGAGATAACATACAAAGATAATAACCCTATATTGCATCATCTAGTCATCAAGCATATGCACATTACCATGTGATGAACTAAATAAAAAGTGTGCTTGCATGGTCGACGAAGAGCGTTGCTTTCACTATCATTGACAATTCTATCAAGCAACACAAGGAAACAACACATACACTTTATACACGAGGAGAGATGATGGACATTGTGTTAAGATCAGAGGTGCAAGGTTAGACAACAAGTGGGTGGTCCCATACAATCCTTGACTGCTTATGTGATACAATTGTCATATCAATGTTAAAGCTTGCTCAAGAATAAAATCTATGAAGTTATATAAGTATGTATATAAAGGTCATGACTATATATTGTTCTCGGTCGACTCGGCTAAGGGAATCTATGAAATTCATCAATATAGGGATGCTAGAGGCGTATCACCAATGTGAACTATAAGTATGTACAATATTATTAGTTTCCCCCTGTTCGGTATCTATCTAGTTGTTTCTCAGCTCCAACTTCATTTGCCTAACATGCATTATGTTACCTATGATGGTTTTGGTAATCTTGAGAATGTTGTCAGCAGGCCATCTCCTATAACAACACTTATTAAGTATTTCGAAATGAATCGCATAGATCCGGATGTAAGTTTCCTTATTATCCAAGGAGTTTCCCAGAAGAATATTGGTGGACCAAGGTAAAAAAGTATGGATAAAAAGAAAAATAAGAAAGGTAATGTTGGACTTGATTGTGTATGTGTACCCTATAAAAGGAGAGAGAACTACTTAATTAGGAGTGCTTTTGAACATGTGAGAGGTGCAACCTCATATGAGGATTTGAGAACAATATCTGGTTTCACATACTTTACCTTTAGGAATGCATGCAAGAAGAGCGAGCTTATGAAGACGGACATGACTGCCAAAATGCTAGTTGCTCTACGTTGGTTATTTGCGACTACACAAGTATTTTATGAGACCACAAATATTCGTGCACTATGGGACAAGCACAAGGATTTAATATCTTGAGATTACAACTACAATAACACCAACCTAGTATAGCAGATAGTGCTTAGAGACATACTACGTACCTCTGTCCCAAAATACAGGATGTGACATTACCTATTACTACGAATCTGGACAGTCTGTCTGTCCAGATTCGTAGTAATAGGTAATGTCACATCTGGTACTAGGTAGCTATATTTTAGGATGGAGGAAGTACATCATTTGCTTCATTCAATAGGGAAGTATATCATACATTATGGCCTTTCCGAGGTGAGATTATTTTTATACCGGTATGTTTATTTTTTATTAAATTTTATTATCCTATTTACCAATAATTTCTTAATGCATTTATTTGTTCTTGTCAATCAAGTAAATTTTTCAAGAACATAATGATGAGCAATGTACAAAATTTGATGAGATCATGTAGTTAATAAGAAGAGCTAGGTTTTTTTTTATCGATGGTTCAGGTGGCATCGGAAAGATATTTCTCTACAAGATACTTCTTGCTATATCGCGATTCGTGGGATTAATAGCCATTGCAACTATGATGTCTGGTATAATAACGTTGATATTGTCGGAGGATGCACTGAAAACTCAAGGTTCAAAATACCCATTAAGCTTGCTCTCTGTTTGCGATGGTATGAACATATATTCACTTGCTCTCTGTTCATTTTTCCTGAATTTTGTATAGTTCTTTGTGCCAACTCTTTTACACTGATGTGACTAGATACTACACTTGTTTTTTTTCCATTATGGTTGGGCAACTAAACAACCACTTCCTCTGATATGTTATGGTCAAGTCTGATACGTGGACTGATATGATTAGATATTTATCACATCTCCTCCAGTGAGAAAATGCCAGTGATGATTGCACCATGCTGATTTAACATCCTTCTCTGTTGTTGGCTTGTTGCCTTTTCCTTCATTGTTTTAATTGATAGCGACAAATATACACATGATCTTGGTATATATTTCGATTTGGCCAGGAAACGAAATCAGTTAGTTTTAGCTTGCATTTTGGTATCTCCTTGTACGCTAATGCAAGTGATGATAAAGTAATGCACAACCTTGCTACAAATTTGAGATCATGCTACTTATACATTGTTCCTTACAGGGCTCATGAGTTTGAAGATGTCTATACAAAGCTAATAAACAGGACGCAGATGACATAGTTGGTTTAATCTCGTATATGTATTTAACTACATGTTTATCTGATTGGTTCCTTATTGTGGAAAACTTGCCAATGATATGCATACCCATATGGTTATTTTAAATTGTCAAATATATAAGCATATTGAATGAGATCATGTATATGTATTTGGCTATAGTAATCACATAACGTTTTGTTTGAGCTAGCCAGACAAGAAAACACATTGAGATACAGTAACATGCAAAATGCATGTGTTCTTTAAATAAAACAGTGAAAAAGTGAGTGTGCAAAAATTAGATGGCCACATACTCAAAACAAAAATCTAATATGTAATCTCCATGATGGAGTAACATCACTACCCATAAACTGATTTAGGGATAAATTTTCATCCACAAACTTCACGGTGTAACCTTCCACCACAAGAGAAGTTATCTACACTCCAAATGTATCAATACAACCAACATCTCCTACATGCAGGTCAGCAGGTATGTCTTTCCCTCTACCTTTGCTGCAACCAACAACATCTAACCATATGCAGACTCATCCAATACAGGCAACCAAACAGCTTCATATGTCTTTCCTTAGTCTGGCCAAGTTCAGTATGAACGAGGGAGATGAGTCAAGCTAGAGAGATGCAGAGAACAGAATATGTCCTAAGATATTTTGATTTAACTCAGTTCTCTTAACATTCACCTAAAAAATGTATTATGTTCATGAAAAGAAAAACATGTACGAGTCTTATGACTATTATTGTTTAAATTCAGAATTTAGGGCAGCCAGATAAGAAAGCAAACATATAGTGTGATCTTATTGTTGTTACAGTCAGGGGCGGAGCTACAATGATTCCTATGTATTCTCAGGAATACCTAACTTTTTTTTATCAAGAAACAAGTATACTTCAACATATACACATGTATATATATTAGTTAGCCAAGTACTCTTCCTCACTAAGATGTGTATAGATGAAAGGTTTAGAAAGTGAAAAATCTTGCTGATCTTTCCATTATGATTGTTGAAACAAAGTTACACAATAGACATGAGATTGTTTAGAAGCTTCTTAAATTGGTTCTAGAACTTACATTAGTAACAGCTAGTGTTGAAATAATCTTTTCTGCTATGAATTATGTAAAGAATAAATTGAGAAACAGGCTGGGGGATCAATACTTGAATGATTGCTTGGTCACATTTATTGAGCGTAAGATGTTTTCGAAAGTCAAGGACTGTGATATGATAAACCGCTTTCAAGCCATGAAGGAACGCAGAATTAAAACTACTCTTCCAAGCCATGAAGTAACCGAAATAGAAAATTAGAGGTACCATGTAATAATTTATAGTTTTATTTCTTCGATTATCGATATTGACATACTGTGAACCATTGATTTTTTTTTTACTATGAACTTTTTTTTAGACGGGAATAACCAACTTTGAAATCCTGGATCCGCATTGGTTACAGTTTAGTGTTGTAGCATTTCTCTGCACGAATGCACTTTATTAGATCAATTTTAGGAATATGCCGGCCGCATGATGATAAGAGATAACCAGCTGCTGTTTTTGCATAACCATGTCTGAGAGTTTGGCATGATAGCAGATGGACAAAATAAAACCAATCAAAGCACGATATTTATTCGTCTGTCTCTGTTCTACAACGCAAACAGAGTACTACTTGGTGAAACGAAAATACCAAGCAAGCACAATACCAAAATCACAATTCAAGATATATTTTTAGCATAAAAGCCATAAACGATACTAATTAATCCAACAATAGACTAATAAGAAGTCACTGAAACGTGCATTTAACTGCAGACTGCGATAACAACTTGCATTTTCTCGACAACTTCAAAAATACAATTCAACCCTGATTTGATCACTTGTTCAAACCCCGTCCAATTCAGGCAATAGCTTCACCCCGATCTTCATAAAATTTCATCAACCCAACCTACAGAGAGCAGGGGATATTTGGTGAAATTATCCCAATTAATGCAGTTCCTAATGCAAATGAGTAGAAACTTACCTCCCATGCTATATATAGTGCTTGTGCTTAGATTTCAGATGTCATTTCAAATCGATCCTGCCCACGAAGTTCCGGGGCATACCCTGGTGCCGTGCCAAAACATTCCTGTAAAGATAGATGACCAATCTGCATGTCAATTTAAACATCAAAGAGCATCTACTATAATGCTTATTGGAAAGCAGTGCAAAGACATACCGAGAGCACTGGCAGACTCATGTATGCGTGCAAGTATGTGCATGATAACGCGAGCCGAGCTGTTCTGCTCCGAAGGAGCTTTTGCTGAAGTAGAGTTGCCCCTTGCGAAAGCTTTCTGTTAACACGAGGAAAAGTACATGAACGGCATGCTATTGCAGTGTTGTTAGATAACTAACAGAGTGAGGGGGAATTTTATCTTACGTTAATACTCAAGGTAGTAGTAACATCCTGCAGCTTTCTGCTCAGCATCCTTTATAGAACCCAGCTTGTTGATCCTAGGCCTGTAGGTTGTAGGATCTTTCCTAAAGGTGACATCAAGATGCTGTGGAACACAGAGAAATTAAATTCAAGTACTTCCCACTAAAATTCTTATAATACCGTCTGAAATATTCAGTACTTATCACTTGATCCTCTAAAAAAGCAACATTCTGACTATGTCCATGTTATTTTCAGGAAACCTTTGCATGAAAATTTTCAGGGCTATCCACTATCCTCACTTGGTATAACGCAGGAGGCAGTAGAAGGAGGGATTTGAACTTACTGAAAGAAAACGGTTCATCCCAGAGGCCAGGGGTTCTGGTGCATTTGCAATACAGTCAACAGAAGGTTTTCCCTCAAAAACCACCACCTTGTCAGCAAGGTAGGTTGCCATGATAAAATCGTGCTCAACGACAAAAGCAGTTTTCTTTTCATGGAGGATAAATCTTTTTATGACCTTCGTTGCAAGAAGGCGCTGCTCTGAATCAAGATGGGCACTTGGTTCATCTATGAGGTAAATATCAGCAGGCTGCAAACAAAATGCCATGTAAAAATCAATACTAATTGATGCACTGTCGAGATGACCAATAGTTATATAGACTACTTTCTCCGTCCCAAAATATAAGCATTTTTGGACCCTAATATGGTCTTCGAGATGCTACTTTGACCAATAATATCTATAAAAGTAATATGTTTTAAATAAAAAGAGTTGCATATTATGATAGTTTGTTTAATGATAAATATCTTTTTTTTTTGCTATTAATTGTCAAAGTTAAAAATATTTGACTTGTCACTATGCTAAAAATGTTTATATTTTGGGACGGAGGGAGTATATTCCTTGAGCATAAACTTTTCTAACTAGGGATTCATGGTTTAAATTACAATCTATATGCATCATTAACAATAAACATGTTTAATAGAAAGAATGTACTGGTAGTTGTTCTCTTTTCTCCTAGATCTGCTGTCAAAACTTGAGAACGTTCTTACAATAGTCTAAGAAATATGTGTCAGCTTCATAGCCTAGACAAATGTGCTGCAGTGTTGTTTAAAAATAATATAATTACATTATTATGGCTCATCTAGTTTCCTCAAAAGAAAAATGGAGAAGAAAAATATACCAACAATCCACAAAATGTAATCTGCAGTTCTAGGCATTGCGAATCAGTATTGCCAAACTATTTTCCCACCTAAGTTGTAGAGACATTGATGAATAATAAACTCATCACTGATGCTTGTGGGATAGTTTGGTCAGGAGGACACAGAAATAGTGCAACATATGAGTCTATGCTTGAAAGTTTAAAACATACTGTAAAGTTCACCATAAAAGTAGCAAAGTAAACTTGCCCTCCTATTGTTGATGTGGAAAAAGAATGTAGCGAATGAAAGATAGTTGATTTTGCAGAGTGTGTAGTAGTGCACAGATCTTCTTTCCTACACTATACAGCCTAAATGAATTTTTGAGATAAGGTCCCGATTTCTTCTCAAAATAAAGCATTGGGTTAATGCAAACAAGGTATTTTTGTCTAACATCTGAAGGGCTTAAAATACATAAGGAACTTTTCTACCCACAACAATGATTTGAAAAGAGACTGTAGCGGGGTAATCCAAAGTTATTACCTTCCCAAGACAAAGACAAAGCGCAACCCTTTGCAGCTCCCCTCCAGAAAGAGTTGGAACCTGCCTGTCCATGAGTTGCTCAATTTTCAGTGGTTTCATGACATCAGATCTGAACTGGGCTTGAGTGCATGATCCAGGTACTTTCTCGAATAGAAGATCCCTCACTGTAGAGCTATATTTAGATATCAATTCCTGAGGCTTGTATGAGACAGTGTATTCAGGCACATCAACTTCTTCGTCTCCTACTTTGTCTGGCTTCACTCGTCCTGCCTGAAATTCAGATAAGAACAATCTTGAGGGTTATAATCAAAAGTAGAGATCTTCGTATTACTGCAAAATATATTTGACAAAAATAAGGTGTGTACCAGCATACGGATAAATGTCGTCTTCCCAGTACCATTCTCACCAAGCATTACAATTATCTGGGAATCATTAAAGCTGCCTTCAGTGACTGATAGCTTAAAGCCACACCTTGTCTTTGTCATTGTAGGATATTGGTAGCATTGGTATGTCTGACCCTCTACGATTTCCTCAGTAGACTCGGTAACCTAAGGAAGCAAATAGCATTGCATTAGAGTCAGAACACATAAGAATTGAAGTTATGGTGCTCATAATCATAGCCCTTACTCTAAATGTAAGTTTCTCCTCGCGGAAACGTAGGTTTTCTGTTGTTATAAAGCCATTCAGGAAAATGTTGATTCCTTCTCTAACAGAAGAGGGCAAAGTAACAACACCATATGCTCCAGGAGTCCCATAAAGACAGCATATATAGTCTGATAGGTAGTCCAGTATGCTAAGATCATGCTCCACAACAATTACATAGCTGCAAAAAACAAAGGAAAACTTGCTTGCCAAATGCAAAGTGTGCAGTTTAAATGTTCTGATTTGGTCAAATGGGACTCTTCTTACTTTTTGGGCTGAAGCAAAGAGCGAATAACTTGTGCAGCTTTCAGCCTTTGCTTCACATCAAGATAGCAGGATGGCTCATCAAACATATAAACATCTGCTTCTTCCATAGCACGGGCAGCTATTGCAAATCTCTGGAGTTCACCACCAGATAGAGCTGAGACATCTCGGTCAAGAACTTGATTCAATTCGAGAGTATCACACAGTAGGTTTTTCATATGTCTCTCATCTTTCTTGCTAAGAAGATCTCCAACCTTCCCTTTAACAGATTTAGGAATGTGATCAAGGTATTGTGGTTTCATAGTTGCCTGTAATCAATTAGAACGCATTAGACAGAATGTGTCACAGTAACAAATCTGACCATTACTATGTAAGTACAACTATAAAGCAAGTTAAATGGCAGTTAAATCTTCCACGTCAGTATTTAGCTTCTGGATAACTGAAAAGATTTAAATACTTGAACCATGATCATCAGAGCAATGAATAATTTGGATGATATGTGACTAAGAAACAAAATCTAGAACTGAACATGTTTAAGGGAAATATCCTAAATAGTTACATTACATCTGCAGTCCATCTATATTCGAATTCCATCTAACGCGTTTCAAATTTAGTCAAATATAGATGATTGATAAATGATAAATCAAATGAGGGAACAGGTAATAACCATATATGCACCAGAAAACAGAACATTGTAATTTTACATCTGCAGGGGAAATTTTCTGATAAATTCTGTAATGTACCTTCATTTTGTCTTCCAGCAGACGAGTAAAGTATTTCTGGAGTTCAGATCCACGGAAATTCCTCAGAATTTCATCCCAATTTGGGGGATCCTGCAAACACAATAAATAGTTTCATAACCTACAATTACTTCCATTAACAAGTATAACAAATAGTGCTCTGTGTTGCTTACTGTGAATTTACCCAAGTTGGGTTTCACCTTCCCTGCCAAAATTTTAAGTGCCGTTGATTTACCAATACCATTTGTCCCTACCAAGCCCAACACTTGCCCTGGTCTTGGAACAGGCAGCCTTAAAAAAAATTCAAATCAAGTTTCAGGAAGGTAGTTATGTGTGAGAAGCATCGTACCATTGTGTATCGGTAATAGTTTCATGGAAACAACATTAAGCTACTACAATAGTGTAAAAAGTTAAAAAATCAAATACAACTCAAAGAAAGCTAGGTGGCTAGTATTAAAAATAGGATTTTGTACCTGTGAAGCTTAAATGAATTTGGTCCATAGCGATGTGTCGTCTCCTTGTCAAGATCACTTGGCAAGTTTATAATCTGGATAGCATCAAAGGGACATACCTGAAATAATAATAACAAAAAGGAAGCAAGGCTAAGAATATTGCACATTTGGAAAGAAAATACAAAAAAATGAAGGCCAAGCGGAAAAGCAGTTACACCTTCACACAAATACCACATCCAATACATAGTTCCTCAGAAATTAAGGATACTCTCGATGATGGAGTAACTTCTATGCACTGACGCCCTGCCAATGTAGATAAAGAATCATAAGCCACATGCACAAATAAGTATCTTCTCTATCAACAAAATAAAAAGCCTTTTTCCTTTGTCTGAAAGGAAAATGTACAGATGCAGTAAAATTAATGGATATAGAACAACAAAAGATAAATCCTAGTGTACAGAGTACGAATGAATTTATCTGAGAAACTCAAAATTTATCTCAAAAAGATCGAATACCAAAATAATTAACTGCATTAAAGTGTGTGACTTGAAGGCATAACTAAACCAATAACTTCAGTAGACATATAGGTCAGCATGTTGACATGAAAAATAAGATTTTCATTGTTCTGAAAGTTCCCACTTACTCTTGGGAGCAGGTAATAGGATGTCACTGCTTTCATTCATGTGTGATGTCTTTGCGAAATGACTAATTCAAAGCATATTATTACCGGCACGAAGTAGGAGCAGATTTGAATGAAATAAAGCTCATTTCATCTATGAATATAAATAGATATTAGAAAAATATGGCATTGCAACAGAGGGGGATCCCTTATGCCATTTGGACTACTTGAAATATATATTCGTGCATATTACAAGAAATAATCGATGCCAAACAATTTCATAATGGTGAAGTCTCTGGTACTAGTTTAGTTTGTTTAGATTTTAAAATGGGGAGAATATTCTTTCCAGATGTTGCAACACATTTAGATTAAAGCATTAACACATCGCTGGAGGGTAGTCCAAACTTCCCAAACAAAGGGCCAAAGAGTTAGCAGCCTAGCAGGTAACATCGATCGCGCATATGGTTGTTTTACCACATTTGTTTTATAAACACATAATATATGATACTCTATCAAGTATCATCACAGGCGTGTATTGTTGTCTCACCATATTTGTTCTATAAACACAAATATAATATATGATACTTTTGTCAAAATAGGTAAGATGCCTATTGCGGATTTGCAGTGGTGAACGAACGAATCGTTAAACCCTTTCAACTATTGCAATTTCAATTTTATAAGCAAACAATCCATCCTAATTCCTCAAAAGGCCACACCACATCCTTAGAACTATTTTTCTCAACGGGCATCATTAAATCGAGCTTCAGCCTCAACCAATGCAAACCACAAAGGGGAACCAACCTAAAATCACAAGGCAGCCATACCAATTGCCGCTTCTCTACCCAAAACCCCCCGAGGCAGCTAGCGCAAAACAGAGATATCATCAACAAGAACGGATTGGAATAATCGAGGGGCGGCACAAGCACATAAAAAAAAAAAAAACATGTATACCGGTGGCATTGACGGGGCAGCGCTTGCGGCACTGCTGGCCGCACTTGCTGGGCCGGCACCGGTCCTCCGTCACCACCGCGATCCTGCTCGACCTCCCCGACGACGACGACATCGCCGCCCGCCTCTCGTCTCGCGGCGGATTTGGGGATTTTTGGCGGTTCGGAAGCCGGAAACCGATCGCCGCGGCGCGAGGAAGGAGAGGAAATCTGGGAGCCCTAATACGGAGTAGAAGTAGTAAACTACTCTTGTGTTGGTACGTACTCCTATAAGTGTTGGTGGGCCGCGCCGCACTAGCGACCGTTTCGCGTCGCGTACTCGCGTGTGTGTTGTTTGCTTCGCGGATTTGCGCGACGCGGCTGGATTAATATTGGATTTGGTGAGGGATTGGTAGTATAATTAAGGCGGTGCGGTGTGCATATGCCGTGGGGGTTAAGTTTGCGCGACGGACTCAGCCAACCTGGCCCCACCAGATCCACGCTGTCATCTACTCCCCCCTTCTTAAAAAAAAAAAGACAAACCTTGAATTTCCGTGCCAACGTTTGACTGTCCGTCTTATATGAAATATTTTTATAATTAGTATTTTCATTATTGTTAGATGATAAAATATGATTAATACTTTATGTGTGACTTATCTTTTTTAATTTTTTTCATAATTTTTTCAAATAAAACGGACGGTCAAACGTTGGACACGGCAACCAGGGTTTGTCTTTTTTTTGGACGGAGGGAGTACCATAGCTGTTGGGAGTAATATAAAGTACACTTGTAATTTGAGTTTTTGTGTGTAATTTGACTTTTGGTGGCGTCGTGTTTTCGGTAATATAATAATACTCCAACAGAGAGGGCTGACTGACTGCTTCATGGGTACATTCGTTATTTCATTTACTACCTCCATAATAAAATAGTGGTCGTTTTAATTTTTTTTCTTTTAACGTTTGATCATTCGTCTTATTTAAAAAATTGGTGCAAATATAAAAACGATAAGTCATAATTAAAGTGCTTTCGATAATAAACCAAGTCACAAACAAAATAAATAATAATTCTATATTTTTTAATAAGACGAATGATTAAAAATTACAAACAAAAACTCAAAGCGACAATTATTTTGGAACGGAAGCTCATGTTCCCAACTCCCCTCTCTCGTTTTCCGCGTGCATGCTTTTCAAATTGCTAAACGGTATTTTTTTTTTGCAAAAATTTCTATATAAAAGTTGCTTTAAAAAATCAAATTAATCTATTTCTGTAAAAAAAATTTGCTAATGCTTACTTAATCACGTGTTAATGGACCGCTCCGTTTTTCGTGCGTAGAACAAGTGTTCCTAACTAACTAGCTAACACACCCTTAGGAGTATTTACTAATGGACTGACGTGTATATAGTGCAGCCGCTTCTTATTTAGGCTAGCTTTCTCTGACCGGAGCAAAAACATTCTGTTTAATGGTTGGCATATGGTTGATAAGGTTAATTATTATAAAAAGGAATAAGTCTATTTTACATTCCTCAACTGATGTCCTTGGTGAATCATATCTCCAACCGTAGAACCGGGTATAATTTATCCTCAAGAAATCGACTCCCCAGCGGTTTTAGAGATGGTTTCATCCTACGTAGCACTTACGTGGCGGATTGACTTTGTCTTCATCTTACTCCTATGTGACATCAACGTAGCGCTTACGTGGCACTAAAATAAAAACAAACCTAAATGGGGACCATATGCCAGTGAGTAAAACAATAAAAATAAATTCCGGTGAAGATAATTTTCACGATTGATAAAAATTGCCAATTTAAATGACAAACCAAAACAAAGTCAAAAATCATATATAACGTTGAACCCGGTTGCACTCGTTTTATGCATCATCACAAGAAGAATCTTTTATATACATCTTTTCATAGGCCAACAAATCGATCAGGTGGCTATTCGATAAGTTGAAGGATTGGTATTTTGCTATACCTTATCGACCTTAAAGATTCAAATTTTGATTGTTTAATTAGTGAAAGTATTTTTTTTATATAGATGAAAAGCATTTGTAAAGTAACAAACTTACCGTATACACACCTTAAACAATGATAATTTCAAAAGAAAAATATTTATGTGAGAAATTTGGAAATATACAGATTTCACGCACAAGACCTCAGACCCCCATGCATTTGATGTTAATTAGGTGGTTGAGTTGAAAAACCTCATACCAGTTCTTGTTATAGATCATGAGTTTATTTTAGGAAGGAGTTCATACATCCCAATATAAATCTCATTACCTAATCAATAATTTGAATTCAATACACATCACTCAATGGATGAAAATTTGAATTCCTCGTAATTACACAATGTAAGCATGAACAATGTTCTCTGTTTTGCTCGTTCAGTTTCTGAAAAACAACAATTTCCCCCTACATAAAAAATGGTTTGGTAAACGAAATTCTTAACCCAGCCGGATTCCCGGAAACATTAATTCAAAAGATGTCTGGATCTTCGCATTCATCAGATGTTATGACAGCAACTCTTCTGGGATGCGCAATAGTTTGCACAAATCCTCTGTACATGGTTCTGAACTTCTGATCGAGTGATGCATCAGACCCACAATCCAATTCCTGCAGGTTTATCTTTCGTGATTCACATGTTCGATTGCTGATCTGCAGCTGAATTTTTTCTCCACCACTTTTCCTGATTAATATCTAAATTGGTGTTAGAAGAAATTAGCATTAGCACATCTTAGTGACATGTGTTCTTGTAGCAACTAACACATCTTGGTCACTGGTGATAATATGAATCCCAATGCCTACCATTCCCAACAGATTTCTGCATCCATATAAGTGAATATTCAGGCCATTTAATTTACAGGCAAAATTTGCTATAGGACACTCAAAGATCGTGGTCTTTGCTGTGAGACACCTAAAGATCGTGTATTTGCTCGTGAACACTGTAAAAAAGTGTTAATTAGCTGTTGGACACTCCTCCCATTATTTTATTATTTCCGGTTAAAATAGAGAGAGAAAGAGTTGTGTAAGTACCAAAATACCCCTGGACACTGTTCTTCCTCTCTCTCAATCTTTTTTCCCCTTCTTCCTTGCAGCAGAGCAGAGGTGCGACGGCGGCTGGCCCGAGCCTGGACGGCTCAGCCACGGCGGGGCGGTGTAGGCCCCACATCCTTTCCTTTTCTCTTCTTTCTCTCCTCTCTCGAGTAGGCGCGGTGGCAGACTCGCGTGAGGCGGCCGGCGGCGGAGTAGGGGCGGCGGCGCTGGAGAGGGGGGGAGAGACGGCCGGCGCGATGGCGAGCTCGGCGGCGGAGAGTAGCGGCGCGCGGCACGGCAGCGGGGGTGAGGAGCGGCAGGAGAGGGGGCGCGCGCACCGCCTGTCCTCCATCGCGATGGCGTGCAGCACGTGCTTGTCCTCCAGCGACGCCGGCGTGCCGACGTCGGACCACAACCAGGCCACGTCGGACTACTAGTGGATCATGGTGCAGTTGCAGAGATTGGGGAGGAAGAAGAACACTCACTGAATGTCCCCAAGTAAAGGTCCTTGTTGACCGAGACGCGGCCGATTCGCGCCTGCCATCTCCCGTGCTGATGATGCCTGAAAACATTGACAGAAAACACACCAAGTTAATCACTCAGTAAACATGCTTCCATGATCCATTTGGCGGTATTTTTGCTGCACTCATGTGATTAACAACAACCTGGTGACTCCACGGTAGATCGAAGCACCACGCGAGAAGCCGCTGCTTTTCCAGCAGCAAACGGACATGGAGGTTTACGGACATGGTCGTGCGCGACGCGGAAGAGGTGGCGCAGGTCGCCGGGAAGGCAGTTGTACACGCGCAGGTCGCCGCCGCTCCTCCATCACCCAGTTGTACACGCGCACGGCGCCGCCGTGCGCGACGCAGCAGCCGCCGTCGGGCGCGGCGCGGACAGCCGTCCCGTCGCCCGCGGCGTTCCCCGCCACAGACGCCGCCAGCTGCAGCTGGTCCCCGTCGAACGGCTGCCACCGTGCCTCGCGGAGTCGTGGACGCGGTCGAGGAGGCCGTAGTAGAGCGAGGTAGAGCGCCTCGCGCCCCCCGGCAAAACCTTCGCGTTGCTGTCGAAGAAGAACAGAGAAAGAGAGGAAGAAGAATAGAGAAAGAGAGATTGACAAGTGGGCCTACGGGCAAACTCATCTTTAACCAAAGTTTCTCTCACCATTTTCATCAAAAATAATAAAATAATGGGAGGAGTGTCCTGTAGCTAATTACCACTTTTTTACAGTGTTCACGAGCAAATACACGATCTTCGGGTGTCTCATAGCAAAGACCACAACCTCTGAGTGTCCTGTAGCAAATTTTACCTAATTCACAGATGCCATAGATGCAGATGTTAACTGCAGACAGAAGTCTGGAAGACCATCACCAGGGCATGCATGCAGTAACAATGAAGTTCTCCATCTACCATTTACACTTTATCATTCTAATTCACTAATTTTTTATACATGCATATACCACTGTTTGGATGAAACTAGGAAGGTGGCCCACGCGATGCACGGGCATCCATGCTATCATAACGTAATATTATAATTTCTATAATATTATAATTTCTATAGAAATTATATCTTATAAGGGCAAACTATAGGTTGGGCATATCTGAAAACCATTTATTGACTTAGAAGATAAATCAAGGTCATAATGACATTTGAATTTATTTTTGAACTGAGTGAGTAAATATGATGTATACGCATTCGCGAAAAGTAAATATTATGTACACCATTTGAACACAGACCATATAATATTGCTACAAGTAAAAATTGCGATAGCAAGGACTCAAAATTAGTGTGATCGAATCGTCTCATGAAGATGCATGATTTAGTGACAACCAAATTAGGATAGATTAACGGTTGTATTGTTTTTCCCTTCGTAGAAGTTCAAAATTTTCATATTCTTTTCTAAAGTTTTAAAGAATTTTTGTTAGGACACAAATCATTTGCAGAATTGCTTTGTTGGGTAGTGCAAAATATCAGCAATTGTTTGAAGTTTTCTTTTTTTTTTCTTTTTCGCATGTTTGATTGTTTTCTTCGAAACGATATTTGTTTGAAATAAGAGCAAAATTATATAAATTTAATTTGTATGTATAGTTTTTATCGGATCACCTTGGCAAATCACCTTAGCTGCCTCAGGTACGATGCTTCGTCACACGTGCAGAAGGCAAACATACACATGTGCGAGGTCTTTAGAAGTTTCATTTTACTTTTATAAAAGATAGATATGGCATGCTTGTTAATAGGTCCTTAATAGGTCTAATTAATAGATCATCAATTTAAGTGAAACCGATATCAAAATATTTTTATTAAAAATAGTATAAAATAGTGGGTTGAGTAATTAATGTAAAATATTAGTTAATATAGATCATAAATGGGCAATTTACTGGTAGAGAATATTATTGCGTAACATTTATATTAAACAACGTGTTTTTAAAATTTTCATATAAAATAATGATTTATATAATAGATGCATCGGATTAAGTAAAAAAATTATATTGTTAATATAAAGGGTAAAATAATATAGTTTTATAAAATTTATTTTCAAACATTTGTGGAGCTAATTTAGACATATATATGATGATATATATAATCTATGTTTATAAAGTTATAATTTCTTCAAATTTATTACCACTACTAATAATTACAATTTTGTCTATACATGTAGAAGAGAAAGAAGAGGAAGGAAGCAAATGTACTTTTTAATGACATAATTTATATTTTTATGTTTTTCCACTTTATCTTTTTAAATGTACGTTACAGTTGTATATGTATTTTCAGCTTTTTTACAAGTTGTAAGTACGTACCTTTCTCGTCGGTGCGCTGAGAGAGATTAGGAGAGAGATTATAAATAGGATTTAATCTAATGGTCGGAGATAACAGATCCATCAATTTAAATAAAAATTGATGGCTAGATATTTTAGTTTTTTCTCACATTTTCTAGATTTTTTTTTCTAATTTATTAGAGTATATTTTAAGTTTAATACGAATATTGATTTTCTATCTCATCTAACCTAGAAGGGAAAAAAAGGAAAGAACAAAGAGGGTAGGTACATATGTACGTGCACGTTCATGGAGAGATAGAGGACTTTGGGTGACGCTAATGGGCGATCGATCACCTAGAGCGATCAACCCCCATCCCCTCCTATAAGCTCCTCTCCCGCTTCCTCCTCCCCTTCTTCTCTTCCTACTACAACATATTTTTTAAAAAAAATTAAAGAAACAAAATTAGAAAGATTTATGTATAGAAATACTATATATAAAAAATATTTGAATTTAAATTCAAATTTGAAACGGGTATGTAAACTTTTGACTTATAAACTTTGGGTCTATAAACTTTAGGTGTATAAACTTTAAATGTATAGAAATACTACATATAAAAAATATTTGCATTCAAATTCAAATTTGAATCGGATATATAAACTTTTGACTTATAAACTTTGGGTCTCTAAACTTTAGGTGTATAAACTTTAGATATGTAAACTTGAGGTGTACAAACTTTAGGTTCAAAAATTTACTAAAATAGGAAAGTAATGCAGTGCCAAGAAAAGAAATCACGTTGAGAAGGGGGTGATCGAGCCTGGTGAGCGATCGCGCATTAGGAATTTCGGAGGACTTTTTCTACATGTGATTCTTTTTCCAGATTAGCGTAATTTCAAAATCTTAAGATAGATCTATGTTAGTTAGAAATAAAGGAGAAGGGAAGAGTTGGGGGTGGCTAGAGGGAGGGAGTATGTGCTGGCTACTGGAATTTTGAATTTTAGAGAGATCTAATGGTTAAAATTAATGGGTTCACCGATTTAATGAAAATAAATTTTTATAATTTATTATAACGCCATATGACAACTTAGGAGCGTTTTTAGAGCATTTACATTGTACGAAGATGCTATAAAATAACTGGTTCACCAATTTAAGTGATAATCGAAGGTCGGAATTTCTAGAATCTTCTATTATAATTACATAATTTTAATACGAAGATGAATGATCAAATATACACTCACTCAAACAATGTCAATAGCATAAAAAAGCAGGGTTTTAAATCTCCCGCTATAGTTGTTTGAAAAGGGTTTTAGCTATTTGCTCTCATGTATAATTTAGCCTCTATAGCTCTATTTAGCCCACTATAGCTGCTGCTATATCTATTTGAGAAGCTAACCGCTAAATGTATTAGCCCGCTATTTAAAACATCCTAAAAAATAGAGGTTGTAGGGTAAAAAAGGGTTAAATGGGGGGAGTGAAAGAAAGGAGGGCACATACCTACCTGGGTACAAACGGGATGAAGTAGGTGTACGTACACACGGTGAGATGAGAGGGAGGGACTAACTCTTCTTTTAATCTAATCTAAATCTAAAATAATGGACCCACCAGTTTATATCTCACATTGTAAAAATATTTTTATTCAGTGAATAATGGAGTAAGTACGTACACAGGATGATTCTTTTTGGCTTTTTTCAGGTGAATAGTGCTATATATTTATACGTACATGGTTTGGAAGGTATTATTTTTTTATAGATCTAATCTAATGTATAAAATAACTTGTCCATCTGATTTAACGTGAAAATCGAGGATCGAATGTTTTATTTTATTCTCAAATATTTTTAATACTAAGATGCATATAAATATACGCTCAAAAATATCAATGGCATAAAAATGAGATGATATAAATACTCCTATATTGTAAGGTATTTCAGACAAAATTAAATAAAAAAGTTTGGGGGGAGTAAAAAAAAGGTGGGGCACGTTCAAGTATGTTACATGCGTGCCATTAGGTGGGAGGCGTACGAACGCGCTCGTCAGATGAGGGGAGGACTAATTAACTTTTTCTTTAATCTGAGCTAATATAATGGTTTAAAATAATGGACCCATCTATTTAAGTGAAAATCGAAGGCCAGATATTTCTAATATATTAGAATGCTACGTGGCGATCTAGGAGCGTTTTTAGGATTCCCACATGGCGGCTTAAGAGCGTTTGTAAAAAGTTTAATGGACTTTTAGTATATAATAGATAGATAGATTGCTTTGTGTCTGGTTACCGATGCCTTCCCTTTTTATCGGGTGCCTGTGCTCCATCTGTGTCCAACTTTTTTTTTCCCATTTCCTCTCTCCCTTCCGTCTCCAATTTGCAGCAATGGCTCAGGCTAGAGGAGGAAGGAGGAGTATAAAAAGGTTGGTCCTATTTGACTGGGACTATAGTTGGCTCGGAGGTCTTCGAGGAGGCTGGGCTGCAACGCACGCAGACAACATAAGCGCGTGCCAGTGCACCACCCACATGGAAAATCGCTATTTTTGCCAGATGGGCGGTTCAACCGCATGGAAAAAATATGTTTTGACCACATGCAAAAAAAGCTTTCTGTAGTAGTGGATGTGAGTAAATTTTACTTATTATTTTAAACAAAACATAAAAGAAAATTGTTTTTAAAACAAATTTGATAAACAATATTTCATAACCAATATATTTAGTATGTGCTTAAAATACAAATATTTATAATTAAGGTATAGCTACAGCCATAGCAATAACCTGTAATGCACGGGTTGGCGATTAATGTGTGTTTAATCGGCGAAGGTGTGGTGAGTTGAAGACGTGAGGTGCATTAAAATTAAGGAGAATTGTTTACATTTTCCAGGAATCTTTTCAATCGATGGAGATTGTTTCACTTGAGTTACAGTAAGAGCAGGTGCAATAAGGTTTGAACACCGACGATAAAAATGCCATGTTGGCTTGGACGATAAGTTGGCGCGGAGAGAAGATGAAAGATAGAACAAGCCGGCAACTCACGCACTGCAAGAGAAGTGGGCCCGCTGCTGTGCACTCCAGGAGCTGATAATCGTCGCCATTGGTCGAGAAAAAGTAAATGAAGAGAGAGAATATGATAACTAATTAAAGAATAAAATAGTATCACTACCAACTGATGGGCAAATATGTTACATACTATTTATTGTAAATGTCTGTTGTTAGTTTGACTCTAAGTGACGTGGAAAATCATCGTCAGCAGCGCACGCTATTATTAAACTTGCTCTAAGTTGCATGAATCTTTTGTTTCGATGTGGTTCCTATTTATTTAATTATTTAAGCTAGCTACTCCGTCCATAGTCAGATGTAGGTAGAGGCACTTATTAAGCCATAACAATTTTCCTTTTTTTAATTCAGTTCATGCAGGTTGAGCGAGCTAGACTTCTAGAAAAATTACATCTTAACTTAGCTAGTTTTCTGCAAAATTTACATGTACCTTAGCTTTTCTGGAAATTCGTCGCTGGATAACCACTCACATGAATTGGATGATGTCTCCCTGTGCATGACTTGGATCAATTCAAAACAGTTAATTCATCTATTTTCTCCTCCATCATGTCATAATAATGATCATGAAAGGATGCAGTGTTCACACACATCACCTAACTTGCATCTGACACTACCCTCTACTGGCATAATCGTGCAATGCCCATTGCCTGGACACATTTGTGAAAGAGATCTTGTACGAGCACAAGTTTATAAGTGGCATTTTATCTTCCTGGTACCTACCATTCCCTTACCATATTTTCTCTGTACTCCTCTCACACATAATCTAAGCTAAGCTGTTGATTTGCAAGGAGATTTCCAGAATCAGTCAAGCAATACAAGCTACGTCCTACGTACGTACCCACATATGTGCAACCGCTCTTCTCTGTCAGACATACAACTATGTTGGCGTGTGATATATCTTGGCATATGATACCTAAGGCCAGCCTATAGCCACAATTGGTGAGTGAGAAAAGGGCTATATCAAAAGTTGTGTCTCCTTTGGTTTCGAAACTAGTTACAAATATGATATATCCAACTTCTCTCAAAGAACCTTAGGAGGTAGGAGTAACATGCATGTGTACCATGCTATTCACTCATCTATACTGCACATATATATAAGGACGATATGTTTTATTGACTCAGCAATATATGTATATTTCTGTACTGAATCACTGGAGAGATCACATCTCCGACGCTAGGTCAACAATAAAAATGTAGTGTTGAACATGCATGATCTATATACATGCATGCCCCTGAAAAAAAACCCTTTCATTTTCTTTAGCATTATCATGCATTTCAAAAAGTATCTAGCTAGTATGAGGCCTCCAGCATAGTTCGAGTGACCCACTAAGCATTTTAACTTTTGAGCGTAACACATCATTGCTTGATCAAACGAAAAGGAGTTGATTCTTACAATAACCTGTTTTGTGACAGTCAAAGTGCCATATACCTCACTAAAGATCAAATGTTCCATGAGAGGACAAAGCATATTGATATCAAGTATCATTATATTCGCGATGTAGTTGCACAAGGTAAGCTAAATGTATGCAAGATAAGCACTCATGATAATCATGCTGATATGATGACAAAGTCAGTTCCTATTGTTAAGTTTGAGTTTTGCTCAAGCTTAGTTGGTATAATGGTTTAGCCCAAGAGGCTATTTGGCGCCAAAAGTGTTTTCTTTGTTGTGTTTAGGGTGAAGGTTTGATTTATGCTACAAGAAGGAATTTGTCTCAAGGTGGAGTTTGTTTAGTTGTGATCCAAATTCATTTATACACGTATAAAGGCCAACTTCGGACGGAGTGAAGCAGAGGCCCGTCGCCGGAGGCTTGGGCCCCGCAGAATGGATTGTTATGCTTTTAGGGTTTCACCTTTAATTTATATATACTTCCTGTAGGCCGCTGTTCGGCGTTGTAACCTCACCCCGATATAGTGAAGATATTTGCTGGCTAGCGCCCGTGGTTTTCCCTCTCCTGCTTTAGGATGGTTTTCCACGTTAAATCTCGTTTCTTCTGTGATTGATCTATCGTTCTTTATCGTTTATTTGCCGATCGTTTCCTAACAACTGGCACAGTCGTGCAATGCCCATCACCTGGACACATCCATGGCGAAGAGATGTTGTACGAGCACAAGTTTATAAGTGGCAATTTGTCTTCCTGGTACTTACCATTCCCTTACCATGTTTTCTCTGTACTCCTCTCTCACATAATCTAAGCTTACCTATTAATTTGCTGAGGAGATTTCCAGAATCGGTCAAGCAATACAAGCTACGTATCCACATATATGTGCAAGTGCAACCGCTCTTCTCTGTTAGACTTATCTTGGCATGTGTGACATATCTTGGTATGCATGTGATACCTAAGGCCTATAGCCACATTTGGTGAGTGAGAAAAGGGCTATATCAAAAGCTGTGTGACCTTTGGTTTCGAAACTAGTTACGAGTATGATATATCCAACTTCTCTCAAAGGACCTTAGGAGGTAGGAGTAACATGTATGTTACTCTACTGACGGTATATATGGGTTGTGTAATGGTGTACAATGCTATTAACTCATTTATACTGCACATATATAAGAACGATATGTTTTATTGACTCCTATGATCAGCAATTAAGATGCATATTAATTTCCGTACTGAATCACTGGAGAGATCACATCTCTGACGCTAGCTCAACAATAAAAATGTAGTGTCGAACCTGCATGCATGATCCCCTGAAAAAAAATCCTTTCATTTTCTCTAGCATTATCATGCATTTCAAAAAGTATCTAGTATGAGTAGCCTCCAGCATAGTTCGAGTGACCCACTCAGCATTTTAACTTTTGAGTGTCACGCACCATTGCTTGATCAAACAAAAAGGAGTTCAATCCAATACAACATGCCAACACAGTACAAAATTGAAAATTGAAACCCTAGTTCAATTTTGTATTGTGTCACGAGGGAGTCAAGCAGGAGCATCTCTCGATCCATTGCAAGTCCCTAATGAACAAATAGTGAATCACTTAATCATCCTAGGTTGATCTTTGCTCTCAAATTCATCATTCATGCCCATCTTCACAGTGCTTACTTCAACCATATAGCTTGATGTACCTCACAGCCTGGCCTCATAGGCGAATTCATCGCTCAGTTTATTTGTCTGCAAATAAATTCCAGGACGAGGGGTCCTACAATTCTCGTGTCTATATATGGTGGGCTACATGCCTAAATTACAACCCTAATACAGTTCATGTAGGTTGAGCGAGCTAGATATTTCTAGTAACTTTTAAAAGCATCTTGAACACAAGCCCACCAAATTTTCATGTACCTTAGCATTTCTGGAAATTCGCCTCATGAAGAGGTTATGTTTTAACATTCAGCTCTGGATAATCATCATATGAATTGGATGATGTCACTCACTACCCTTGTACTGTGCATAACTTTAACTAAAGACAACAGCTTCTCTATTTTCTCCTCCAATATTTAGCACACCTCATGTCACTCACTACCCTTGTACTGTGCATGACTTTAACTATAAAGACAACACGCAGCTTCTATATTAATTAATCATGGAAGGATGAATCAAGTCTGCCCTCTATTGTGTACTGACTTGAGGTGTGCTATGCCTTCCTGAGTCATGCCCACCTCCCGAATCTCGCTACAGGTGAGTTCTAGTGTGAGCACAAGTTTGTATGTGGCATTTTGTCTTCCTGGTACCTTCTATTCTCATACCATTTTTTTTATCTGTACTCCTTTTCTCACACAATCTAATTAGCGTGCTATTAATTTACAAAGTTTCAGAATCAGTCAAAGCTACCAATATGTCAACCGCACTTCTCTATCTTACATGCATGCACCTATCTTGGTGTGTGATACCTATAGCCCAAACATCTGGGCGTGCGATACCTGTAGCCATAAGAGTAAAACGGGCTATCAAAGTTCTGTGTCTCTTTGGTTTCAAACCTATATTCGACTCTTATATATCTAACTCAGTAGTACAGGAATGATTTTCCTGGATGGGATTCATTTTAGATTGCAAACAGATCGCAAGTGGTCGCGTCTACAAAAATCGAGCTCCATTTTCGCGTGCCGCTCTTTAAAATAACCGCGCGGGAAAACCAATTTTCACGTGCGGACATGTTAAGAGACCTGCACACGAAAATACCCACCCACATTTTTAATGTCGCCATCGCCGCCCATCCCACTCCCATGTCCTCCCATCTCCCTCCTCCTCCCACCTCGACTTCTCCCTCGACTCCTCCCCCTCCTCTTCCTCCTCCTCCCATCTCCCAATCCTAGCGACGACGGCGGCCTCGGGTAGGGTAGCGGAGGCGGCGGCATCGGTTAGAGCAGCGGAGGCGGCGGCATCGATGGCGGCGGCGGCATCGGTGAGTACAGTGGCGGCACGCATCGGCTAGGGTGGTGGCGGCGGAGCGGATCCGTCACCGGCCACCGTGGGGAGGCCAGATCCGTCGCCGGTCACCGCGAGGAGGCCGGATCCATCGCCGGCCACGGCGGGGAGGCCGAATCCGTCGCCTGCCACCGCGGGGAGGCCGGATCCATCGCCGGCCACCGCGGGGACGACGGTGGTGGGCCTCGGGCAAGGCAGCGACGACGACGGTGGTGACGGCGAGACAGCGGCGGCAGCCGCTGGATTAGGGTTCTTTTTTTTTGTTTTGATTTTTTATTTTCCTGTGCAGGTGGCTTAAGCGCCCCCACGCAAAAATTGTGATTTTTGTAGACACCTCGTTCCAGACGGGTGGAAGATCCACATGAGAAAACCAATTCCGACCGCACGGAAAAATCATTACTGTACTAGTGACTTCTCTCGAAGGACAATAGATTTGACACTTTTTTCCCTTGGTCAGTAATATATTGCACCCTTCACTACTAAAAACGGTTTTTGTTTTGGTGTTAAATATTTTTTTTCTTAGGTGGATAAAATAAAAAATGCTAGTGAAAATATAACCAGGGTTCCCTGGTTAGTAACTGCTTGTAAAAGTCGATTTTTACAAGAGGCCGTCCTAAAGTAGCCGCTTGTGAAAATAACCCTATTTTTACATGCAAACGTTTAAGAGAGACACATGTGAAAATAAATTTTAAAGAAAATAAGTTCTCTTAGACAACAACCATAAAAAATACACGTCGAAGAGGCCGACATGAAAAAAGAATATATAGAAAGTTCCATCTTCCCCCAGTCCCCACTTGCTCTCTCCTTCCTCCCTATCCTCACCTCACCTCAACTCACCTTCCTCCCTCACCTCACTTCAGCTCTTCCAAGTTCCAACCTCTCTCTCTCTCTCTGATCTGACACCTCCCTCACTCTTCCCTCTCTCGATTTCGATGGTGGTGGTGGTGGCCGGCGGTGGCGGCTTTTGGCAGCAGCAAAGGGGTGGTGGTGACGAAATCGAGGACATGGATCCGAGGCTGATCCAGCCTAGCCGCCTCCATTTCCTCTTCCTAATCTAGTCGAATGGAGGAGGCCGGAAGAGGCAAAGGAGTGATGGCGGTGGTGGTCAACAACAGTAAAAGGGTGGTGGCGGTGGCCAAGGGGCTAGATCACATGGTGGAAGAAGGGGAGCAGCGGTAGAGGCCGCAGCAGCAGAGATGTTTGATGACATGGATCCGAGGCGGCAGCAGTGACGGTGGAGGGGAGGGGGTGGCCCGCCGTGCTCAAGACCGCTAGATCCACCTCCGTGATGGCAAGGAGAGGGGCGGTGGCGGTGGAGGAGGTGGATCTAGCGGTGGCGGTGCAAAGGACCAATGGGTCCGCTTCCACGACGGCGAATGTGAGGGGCAGCGACAAAGGAGGAGGTGGATCCAACAGCGACGGTGCTCGGTGACAGCCACGAGGGTTGTGAAGAGGGCTTAGTGACGCCGTGACGGTGATGAGGGCTTCCAGCGAGTTCATCCATGGCTTGGGGTGTCTTGTCGATGGCAGATTGGCGGTGATGTTGGAGGAGGCGGATCCACCAATGACACCAATTTCTGGATTTTATGGATCTGCCGGAGCTAGGATTCCTGAGGTTTTTGGATTTTTTTTTCACAGAAAATCTATAACACTGGAGGCTGGCTTAACCTCAACACATTAAAAATCAATTTTCACAAGTGGCCGGCTTAACCTAGCTGTGTGCAAAAATCAATTTTTGCTGGTGTTGAAGGCCCGCCCATGAAGATGGTAGATTTTCACTTGCCTTCAATCGCAGGCAGGATTCTCGGCCGTTTGCAAAATGTTGTTTTGATCACCATTGATTTTTCCTTTTGGTAGTAGTGCTTTCGCTCCAGTTTTTAACACTTGTAGGTGCCAAATAACAAGTCGACACATATTTAAGAGAGTTTCTCCACCGATAGTATATGAGTTTGTACTGGTGTACCATGCTATTTCATTGATCGATACGACTATATGTGCGCATGGAGTGATTTTTAACATTCATCTCTGGATAACTACTGACACGAATTGGATGACGTATATATTCCTCTCTACACATTTGTGCACGACTTCAGACTCAAGACTGTTAATTCATCTATTTTCTTCTCCAAACATGTCATAGTGATCATGAAAGGAGATGCATATTGGTCATGCAGATCGGTTAGCTTGCATCTGAGACTACCCTTTACTGACACGAGGGACACAATGCCCCTCTCCTGAATCTCTTTATGGTAGAAATCCTGTAGGAGCACAAGTTTATAAGTGGTATTCCGTCTTCCTGGTACCTTTCATTCCCATACCAAGTTTTCTCTGTACTCCTTTTCTCACACAATACATCTAAGGTTAGGTGTTAATATGCAAATGAAGTTTCCAGAATCAGTCAAGCAATATATACAAGGCACAAGCTACGTACGTACTCACATATATATGTCAACCGCTCTACTCTGTCATACATATAGCCAGCGAAAGGGCTAGTAATTAATTCACAAGCATTCACGCGCACTGAACTAGCGTAAAGACCCCAAGCTTTTCTTTTCTGGCACGGTATTTTTTCCTTTTCTACTAAGTATGTACACCAAAAATTTATATGTTGAAAATTTATGCATTGAAAGTTTATGTTTCTGATTCCAATTCGAATCAATGTTTGTTGTGTACAAAATTTCTATATGTAAGGTTTCAATGTACAAAACTTTTGGTAGGCTAATGCACCGTGCACGTGGGCCAGACTGATGTCATTCCCCCATTAGAACTATCTCCTAGTTGTCCAGTGCGAGTTTCTCACATGCTGAAAAGGGCACAACAGGTCCCCCGGTTTAAACTTTATTTGTTTGTAAGAAAGAATACAAGCCTAAATTACAACCCTAATACAGCTAATCTAGGCTGAGCGAGCTAGATATTTCTAGTAACCTTTAAAAGCATATTGAATAAAAGCCCACCAAATTTGCAAGTACCATAGCTTTCGTGGAATTCACCGCATGGAGATGTTATGTTTTAACATCCAGCTCTTGATAATCATCATATGAAACCCTTATGTGCGTGACTTCAACTCAAGACAACATCTCATCTATTTTGTTATCCAATATGTCATACTAATTAATCATGAAAGGATGACACTGGTCACACAGGGATCTTAGATCAGCTAGCTTGCACCACTACCCTCTATTGTGTACTGAGTACTGACATGAGCTAGGCTTTTCCCTCATGAGTCATGCCCATCTCCTGAATCTCGCTATAGGTGAGTTCTAGTGCGAGCACAAGTTTGTATGTGGCATTTTGTCTTCCTGATACCTACCATTCTCATACCATTTCTTTTATCTGTACTCTCTTTTTTTCACACAATCTAATTAACTAGCTGTTAATTTACAAAGGAAGTTTATAGAATCAGTCAAAGCTACTCATATGTCAACCGCACTTCTCTATCTTACATGCATGCACATACTACATCTTGGTGTGATACCTATAGCCAAATATTTGGACGTGTGATACCTGTAGCCACAAGAGCGAGTGAGAAAAGGGATATCAAAGTTATGTGTCTCTTTGATTTCAAACCTAGATTCACCTAGGATTATAGGTTTGACACTCTAATTTTTTTTTCTCTTGGTCAGTTATATATTTGTACCCTTCTTTCAGTCTAGTTTTTCACATGTCTAGGTGACAAATAATGAAGTGTTGATTAGTGGTAGGAGTAACATGTGTCGACACATATTTAAGAGTTCTCTACCGATAGTATATGAGTTTGTACTGGTACGTGTACCATGCTATTTCTTTCATCTATACAACTATAGTGCGCATATATAAGGATATGCTGTATTGACTCTCCTATGCTCAGCAATATGCACATTTCTGTACTGTCATCGCATTGAATCACTAGAGAGAACAACGGTGATGCTAGCTCAGCAATAAAAATGTAGAATTGAACCTCCATGATCCACATGCCCACGACAAATTCCTTTCATTTTCATTAGCACTATTATGCATTAAAGTACGTACTATGAGCCAGCCCAGCGCAGTTTGAGTGACCCACTAAGCACTTTAATATTGAGTGTAGGCACATCATTGTGCTTGATCAAACATTCTGAAGTAGAGGGTAACTTTTGGAAGGAATGGTTCAAAATCCTGATGCCTACCATTCATATGCCGATTATATAATTGAAGACTTGGCATGTAATTAAGAACTATCTGTATTGGAAGGGCCAAAATATGGTGGATAACAAAGTTTCTATTTCGATGGTTTTAGAGTCCCATTTATGTATTTATTCAAATTAGCTAGTCCATCCACAATCAAATGTAGGTAGAGACACTACTAATTAAAAAACTATTTTCGGCGACACCCCTCTAGCTATTTGTGCAAACGGTCAATAACAAAACATACCAGTAAAAATGCATGGGGGGTTCTCAGTCACGAAATGCATGTGAAAATAACAAATCAAAATTGAGCCAAAACAGCTCCGTTACGTATATAATGACGATACCTACAAACTTTATCTAGACCAGTAAGTAACCTGAATCCTTATTATTATGGATCAATAATACCAGATTTCAAATTTGTGTTCCAATCTCACAGAAAATTTGAACTTCTAGGGAGTAAAAAAACAATTGCCCTGGCAGTAATAAGGACATCCAAGTTTCGAGAAGAATGCTACAGTTCCACAAAAATTTGTGAATTTATCTTTGCTTTTTCTCCTTTTCCTTCTCCTCTAACTCCCTGTTCCGTTCTCTTCCTCCATGCTCTCTGGCTATCCCTGTCAGCAGCAGTAACAGGCAGCATACAACAAAAGCAGAACCACACACACGAGAAAAACATTAGCAAAATTACAGATCAAAAACTAGCGAAGAGCAACCATGCACCAGCAGCAGCCAGCAGCAGACTGCAATGGCAGCGGTAGACTGACTGGCTCTCGATCTCCATTTCCTATATTTTCTCTATTGGTTAGTACTGGTAATGTAGATCTAAAGACCCAAATTAATTTACTTGATTGTTGTGACTTCGGCCGCAAATGTGTAGTCCATTTCTTAGGTTTAATGGGCTGCACGTATCCACGATCTCCAATTATCCATTTGAGCAATGGATTAAAAGATGAGTTTTCTCACGCCACTCTTTTCTATTATTTTTAGCACTTAGTTGAAGCGTTAGGCATTACCAGCGTTGACGAATATCTATCAAGTTACAGAATAGAAGTATGAATTCATAAAACAGGTGTGAGCACCCTACTATGTGCAAGAACTCTTGCATCCCCTCGATCTAGGTCAGATTGAAACCCTGGTGTGTAAGAAAAAAAAATCTAGAATGCGCAGGAGAGTTATGCATCACTATATTAAGAAGAAGAGAGAGGAGTCTAGAAAGAATCGTAAAGCCCTTAAGGGCTAGGGTTAAACACAGAAACCAAACAAAATTTTATGGAAAAAACTAATTATATCCTTGGCCCTTGCATACACCATAATTTGGCCTCATCCCTAATACTACCTCCATCCCAGAAAATGAGTCGTTCTACATCTCCAACAATATCCCACAAAAAATGTCGTTACAGTGGAGAACTTGATTAGAAAAGTATACGCTATCTATCCATTCTATCAAGTCATCTGCCAATGAGTGTTCAAAGAATTCATTAATTAATTGTATGTAGGGATTCTTGGTAACCTGTTGAGTGTATGATGACTTATTGAAATGACAACTCAATTAAATAAATAGGGGTAATTTAGTCATTACAATATGAAGCTAATTTGGTTGACAAATCTCAGAACGTCAAGAATTTCGGGACGGAGGAAGTATCTTGCATAAGAACATTGGTAATATGAAAGGTCCCTTTAAAGACGCAACCTTTTTTTTATGTTTCCAAATCTACCAAGTCACTAGGACGATCACAGAGTTAAACCCCTAGTGATGTTGCTTAATATACTGCAAAGCTTGGCATCACCACTCAATAAAAGTAAGAAAAAAAAACTTACCATGCCATAGCTAGAACAAAGCTTTGTGGCCAGATACTATGTATCAAGCATGCGCAAGGAGGAGTTGGCAGGGCTAACGATAAACCGAAGAAAATGGTGCAAGATCCTGATACCTACCATTCATATGACGATGAGATATTGAAGACTTAATAAGCATGTACGAACTATCTGTACTGCCATTCCTTTGCTATAGCAGATGCACCCCTCTGCCATTTTATTGTAGTAGTTGGATGTAACAAGGGTTATAACGAAGCTCTACGCACTATATGTATATTATCAGCCTGCTTTGCTCTGCACTGTAGTACTATTTCATTCATCTTTTGATGTGGTAGTACTATTTCATTCATCTTTTGATGCGGTAAAAGTATAATTGTTAATTTTGTATCATCTGATTACTACTTAGGTAAAAAAAATAGAAGAATATTCGGCACCATCAAATCGCACATGCCCAAGCCACTCATTCTTATAATCATTATGATTTGCGATAGAGATTTTGTGAATTGGCTAAAGACCTACACTCAGATTCTCAGCTGTACTCTGACTTAAACTTTTCCTGGACGAGCTACAGTGGTCTGAAAAACTAAACAGACCAAAGAACTAGCGAACAGAATAAGCAGAGGATTTTTATCCTGGCAACAAAGATTACTTCATCGAGCCATATAGAGTAATGAGTGCATATTATTTAACCCCATACTACTCATGTAATCCCTTCAACTCACAATTGTAGTCCTCATACCTCGCATGCTCAGAGATGAGTCTCCATAATCCACCATCCAGAGTTCTGAAAATCTTAGCACTAATATCTGTCTGCCAACCTTGCTTTCTCAACATTCATTTTTCTTTGGAAGCTAGGGGAACAACAGGTTACTCGCAATCCAACGTGTAACTACTGCAGCATAAGCTCTCTCAATACTGCCTCACACATCGGATTGCTTGTCTACAGCTGACTTTCTCTTGGTCAGTACTGTACTCACTGTTAGAAGAAATAAGCATGAACACATCCTAGCAAAGTGTATTCTTGGAACTTCCAACAAAATAGTGCTACTATGAATCCCAATACCTACCATTCCCTACTAAAATTATCAAGAGACTTTGGCCATGTAGGTAAATATATAGGCCATTTCACATGCACAGTGTGACTAGTAATTGTGGATAGGTGAAGGACTGTTCACTAGTGTACTCAGTCGCAATGAAGTTCTCCATGTGTCATTTGCAGTCTAAAAAAACTCTGCTATTTTCTAATTTATTAATTGTATATTACTTGTGCATACTACTAAAGTTCTGAGTTTTAAAGTCCTCTGTTGAATAAAAACAGATGAGGACTTTTAAGGTGTCTGCAAGGTACCTAAAGGTACTAAAGGTACGGCAACGCAAACCGTTAATGAAGAGAAGGGCAAGGTCAAGATAGGAATTGAAACTATTGTAATCGGTGGCAGTGGAGTAATAATCTAAATAAATAATAGGTTTTATTGTAACGTTGTTATAAACTAAAAGGGACATTAAGTTTGGGCCGAGATATGTTGTCCTTGCTTGGAAAATTGAATACATTTATCGTAGAATAATTACTTTTCAGGCTTGTTCGATTAACCCCCACCAATTTTTGTTCAGTCCCCTTGGAAAAAGGATTAACCGAACAAGACCTCGAGGAATTCCTATTATGTTATTGTGGAATGGTTCTCATTGTTTCAGTTTTTTTCTCTTCATTATAGTGTGACTATAGCAAAATAAAAAGATGACATTATATCAAAATGCCCATCTGTAACCGAGTAAAATAGATTTTCCTTCACGTGGTGTTAGAGCCCCTTACTTTAATCATTTAAATTAGAGTAAAGTGCACAGTCGATCCCTAAACTTATGTTGTATTATCTCGGTCTCCAAACTCTCAAAATACATATTCAGGTTCAAGGACTTGTCAAAGTGTGTCATTCCAATCCCAAATTACCTTAGCCCCTTTAAGATCCTAGTGGTGTTGAGTGACATACCACACGGACACTGACGTGGCATATTCAATCATACACCGACTGAAGTGAGGCCTACTCAATTTGTTTTCTTTTTTTTCTCCCTTTTCTTTTTTATTTCATTTTCTCTTCTTCTTCCATCATACTCCGAGGCTCCATTTGTCAGTGTAGAGTTAGTGATGACATGTCAACACCCATGTGGCATGCCACATTAGCGCCATATAAGATCTCAAGGACTCTGGCAATTTGGGACAGGAATGACCAAATGACATGCTTTGACAAGTTCTCGAAACTAAATATGCATTTTGAGAGTTTGGCAACCCAGACGACATAACCACATAAGTATAGAGACCAGCATTGTATTCTTTAAATTAATTAGTGGGTCCACAATTAAATTTAGCTAGGAGTGCATAATTCATGAGCCTATTAAACCATAAAGGTAGTTTTTTTTAGGAAAAAAATTCTTTAGTTTCATATGTACGTTGAGCCAGATTTGTAACCTTTAAAATCATCTCGAACACAATACAAGCATACCAAATTTACATGTACATTTCCAGTGAATTCAACATGTGGCTATTGAAACATTCAATTCAACTTGCTAGGATGAGTATTACATGATGATATCACTCGCCTCCGATATGCTACAATCATGAAAGGATATATCTTCTCCCTTTGTTCATCACACCTCAAGGATATATAGCTAGCTAGCTAGCTAAGATGCTCTTTGTTCCTCTCACCTTGAGGGTATATAGCTATGAGCTCTTTATTCCATTTTATAGAAGGTAGATATATGCAAAAATATAAGTAACAACAATATAACACTAAGCGCTCTATGGCTATGTGTTCAGAAAAGACTGCATGAGCTTTCTTATTTAGTACCATGTGTTTTATATTATTCTCCTTATTGAATTACCAGATAGCCAACTAAAAATTGAAACAAAATACTAGCCATAATCCAACAATTTGTTTGTATTTTTTGAATGGATCTCTTCCTAATTTCCTAATAGAACAAAACAATGCACTATGGTTTTGGCCAATGTAGCATTCAAAGTTGTCATGAGAAATTTGAAAGTTCTCATATGTACTATCAGACATATTGAATGATATCTCTCCCACTTTCCATCTCCATCTTAATCTACCATATTTTATATACGATCCAATAGTTCTCATATATATCGTTGATGCTAAGAATGAAGGATGAAACACCATAAAAAATGTGCGACATAGCCGATGATCAAACTACCTTGGTATTCTCATGCTTTAGTTGCTAAAAATATCATTTCACTTGAGTAGCAAAAAAGAGGGAAAAAAACTTCCATGGTCAAACAACAACATTGATGTAAGTCTAATAAAGCAAAAGATAATAAATAAGTAGTGACAAAGAGAAAGGCACGTATTAGAATGAGATTATAGTCTTCATCAAAGGCATTGAACAGAGTTTATGAATAAACTAAGCTACCTTACGTAGAGCATAGGAAAACATAAGAAGCACGACACATGCGACACCAGGATGTTCTAATGCTTCAATAACTCAAAAAATATTATTTCACTTGAGTAGCAAAAAGGAAGAAGAGAAACCATGTGACCAAACAACATTGATACAAGTCTAATATATAACAGCAAAACTAAAATAAGTAGTGATAAAAATAAATATACAAAAGTCCAGCTTCAGCTACACCTCTCCTAGAGCTGGAGCACAGCCAAACAGTTTCAGTTCCACCTAAAATGGGAGCGGAGCTGGGTGGAGCGCTCTGACAAAATAAACTAGAGAGGTGGAGCTCGGTTTAGGCTGCTCTACAACTCCACTCCAGACCCAACTCCTAAAGCTAAATTTATGAGTTGAAGCTCTACTAAATAAATCCTATACTATAAAGATCCTATACTACAACGAGATTATAGTCACCATCAGTGGCACTAAACAAAGCTTCTACATGTCCTATTCTATCAGTGGATTGGGCATGGAAAACAAGGAGGCTTATCCATCCATCACAGGTGCTAGCAAACATCATCATGGACTCATGGTCATTATTGGGTCTTGCCAACCTGTGAATCAGTCTGTGACCTGCAAGTGGTTTTTTTCTCTTCCTCTTTTTATTTTCCCCCCAAACACACACAGCAAGTGGTTTTTCCTCTTGTTTTTTTAAGCAGTTTTTCTTTTGACGCAAGTGGTTCTCTCTATCAGGAGAAGACAGCAGCTAGCTAGCTAATCGACCCTGCTAAGCTAAGCTAAGCTAAGCACGGGAATCTGATTATCTCAACAACAAACAATAATAATCAATCAAATCCCCATCACAAAAACAAAAAAAAAAAAAAGGAAAAAAAAAAACACTCGAGAAGTTCTTCTCCTCCTCTTTCCCCTTCCTCTCGCCGCCCCAAATCACCCGCCCACCAAAACCCTCGCCGCGGCCTCCGCCGCCGCGGGATTCCGGCCACCACCAGCAGCCGCCACGGCCACCGGGGCGCCCTCCTCCTCCTGCCCCCCGGCACCGGCGACCGACCATCCCCTTGCCCCCTTTCCCCGTCGGGTTGTGAGGCGAGATGAGGGAGCTGCGCGTCGCCGTCCTCATCATCGCGGTCTCGCTGCCGTCCTTCTCCGCGTCCGACCGCCAAGGTACCTTAGCTTTTTGCTGCTCTCCGACCCCAGTCGCCTCGCCTGCGACGCCCCCCGGTTGTCTCCTCCGAGCTTCTGTGTAGTGTAGTGTAGTGTAGTGCAGTACTGTAGCTTCAATTTTCGCATGGTAGATTACCGAACGCCTTGTGGATTACATGCCGTGGCACACTGTCGCGATGGTAGCGAAGTAGGTAACCAGATGCCATGTGGAATTGCTGTATTGATTTCCAACGCTACAGACCTTAGGTTACCTTCAATTGATAATACATAGCACACCTTGCAGTAGGTACTACTGCTCGCTTTCGTTTTGATAGCTTGGAACTACTGCTTTTGGTCAAAACTTGCCTTAAATGTGAACGTACTGCTAGTTGCTTAGTCCAAACAAAGGGAAAAGAAGGCGCCAACATGCTAACTAATGCTTCGTTGGCTGACGTGGGCGCCTGCGCACCAGTCTAAATCTAAAGGTTTATCCAAAAATAGCATGGATTTGAAAATGCTGCATATTTTGAGATATTAAGAAATTGCGGAAAGTAGGCACATGTTTTCTCAAAACTTTAGAACTGTCAAGGTTTTTATCCTGAAATGACTGTTTTTGTTTATATCAATGGCTTCATTGCAGCATTAATGTTATGTGATAATTGCATTTTTGGAATTGTGTCTGGGAAATACATGTTGTGGATGCAACAATACATATTACACTCTTTGAATCCCCATATGTTATATAGTGAGAATATTCTTTATTTGCCCTACAAGTTAGTAACTTACCTTATTTGCTCCTATGAATGTTCCCCTGTTGACCATTTAAACTCAGTTTATGCCCCTTATTATTGACCCTCCCACCACCCTCCTGTAACTGTTCTGTGAACTATGATGGAACATGTCAATTTTGCCCTTCTTCCCCCTCAATTCCTTCATTGCCATCTTATATATCTTCATTGGACGGCATTTCCCCATCTTGTCTTCTGCTGGTACCGTGGACGGGAGGCTAATTGGCCAAAGAAGAGGGAGGCAGCGGAGAAACAGAGATCATCAAAGCTGTCTGTCTCATGCAAATCTGCCATCCACACCATTCGTCGAGCTCATGACACCATTTTTTCACTGGGCCACTGGAGCTCATGACACCATGACTGTCCTTCCATGGCCTACTGCCTTTGTTGAGATTACGACAGTTTTGTGGCCCTACCTAGTCTTTCCCAAGCTCACAGCATCCATGGCTGGTGTCATCAGATCTTGCCACAGACATACTGCTCTGTCTTTCACCAATCTCTTGACTGCCACAGCCCTCTTGCCATAAACAAAAATGTGATTTGCTGCAATTTACAGATTACAGAGAGAGTTATAGAGAAGATTAGATCAACATGGAAATCAGGCCTATACGGAAACCATGGGATCTATCTATTCTAAATTCCTAACCATTTTTCCCCTAATAGTGGAAATCAAGTAAAATGCAAGTGCCCTGATTGTTGCCGGATGGAAGAAATCGGACGGGAGAGAGAAAAAAGTGAGAGTGAAAAGGAAAAGGTGAGGAAGGAAAAGAAGAAACTGACAGTGGCCGGGATCAGGGGTACAGCTGCTATATGAGCAAAATAGTGAGAAGAATATTCGATTAACTGTATAGCATACTAACAGAATGTAACTGGAAGGGGAAAAGAGGAGTGAAAGTTGAGTTGGCAAATGAGGGATTATAGTTTCTGTAAGGGGAAACGAAAAGAATTTTCTCTACAGAGTGAAAACACGGGCAACAATATTCATATTAGATGCCCCTATCATGCGAGCTTATTATTATTTGAAAATTTATTCCTCATTTTCATGAGTGGCGAATCTTTGGTTGGCACTAACTTTGGTGTAATCCTGAGGTATTAAGTTAGTTGATGAACATAGAGTAACTTGTTATTTATCCTCTGGTTCTCAAAAACCTTTTGTATGTTTTACCAGGAGATGCCTTATATGATATGAAACAAAAACTGAATGTTACTGGCAATCAGCTTTCGGATTGGAACCAAAATCAAGTCAACCCTTGTACATGGAATTCTGTAATTTGTGACAATAACAACAATGTTATTCAAGTGTAAGTTGGAGCTCATGCACCTTCTCATCTTGTACACTTAAATTTTATACTGATTCCCACCTCTGCTCTTTGTCCTGTTTGTTTTCATTTTTTATGATAATGCTTTCCTACAGAACATTGGCTGCTCGTGGATTTGCTGGAGTTTTGTCACCAAGAATTGGAGAACTGAAATATTTGACTGTCCTGTGAGTACATTATTCTATTATGTAGATTAATAATACTTGGGAATTCAATATATGAGTGTTCAATAAATGGTTATGAAGTTGGTAGGAAAACCACAATCTATACTAAATTAAGAGAAAAATATTTTCTCAATACTTGAAAGTATTTCTGTAATTTGAAAACTATAAATAGGTGGCATGAGTAATTCCAACAAGTTTGTGCTGACCCCAGAAACTGTTGCTAATATTGCTTTCAGTTCCTCTATTTAATCCCTTTTTAAAAGGCAAACACTAAGGTAGAACCCTACTGGAAAATTATTGGATCAAAATAAAATAAATATGCAATAAAAAAGTTAAAAAAATCAAGAAGTCCAAGCACCCAACTCTGCAAGATCTGCACAAAATCTTAAGGTCAATTCTATGGAGTTCTGTTCCTGGTAGTTTTTTTCCTGTGCTTTCTTGTTGATTGGGGTTAACTGTAGTTTCATGACAGGTCTGAGTTCAACTGATTTTTTCAGTATAAAAGATCAATTTCTGCTAACCAGTAACCATAAAACCATTTTTAACTGAGAGAAATGCATTGTACCAATGTTACAACTGCTAATTCTTGATTTTGGAAGGTGGTGTGAGTATGTTTTTGTGTCCTGCATGAACTGATGGTTAGGTTAATTGCAATATGATTCTCCTATCGATTCTCTCCAACTATTATGAAATGCTGTTGTGTATGATCTTGCAGGTCCTTGGCTGGTAATAGGATTTCCGGTGGCATACCAGAGCAATTTGGTAATCTTTCTAGTTTGACAAGCTTAGATTTAGAAGACAACCTTTTGGTGGGAGAAATACCAGCTTCTCTTGGCCAGCTTTCTAAGCTCCAGTTGTTGTAAGTATATCTGCATTTCATCATTCTCTTCTTTTGGTGCATACAATCAAAATGATTCATCATTTTTCATGCTTTCTGTCCTTTTTGTCACCTGACCAGGATACTTAGTGATAATAATTTCAATGGATCAATTCCTGACAGTCTAGCAAAAATCTCAAGCTTGACTGACATGTAAGAGTATACATCTTGGCTAAGTATGATCTCTTTTTTAAAATTTCTGTTTCTGCTAACACTAGTTCATCTTCCATTTGTTGACAAACAACTTTTTTTTTTATGGCAGCCGGCTGGCAAACAATAATCTGTCTGGTCAGATACCTGGTCCGTTGTTCCAAGTAGCACGTTACAAGTATGTCAAGATCTCTCTAAAAACAGTTTAATCCAATTTTTTTAAAAACCTGAGTGACTGATGAAAGTTCAATTTTCATGAATAGCTTTTCTGGTAATCACTTAAATTGTGGAACCAACTTCCCCCACTCTTGCTCAACCAACATGTCCTACCAGAGTAGGTTAAATCCTCATTAGTTTATTTATATATTTACTGATACGGAGTTTGTCTCCTAGAAAAGATGTCACCTTATAATTCTGTACTATTTCTTAATTGTTCTAGAATTTTTCATATTACAGGTGGATCCCATAGCTCAAAAATTGGCATAGTACTTGGAACAGTTGGAGGAGTAATAGGACTTCTCATTGTAGCTGCTCTCTTTCTGTTCTGTAAAGGGAGGAGGAAAAGCCATCTGCGGGAAGTTTTTGTGGATGTAGCAGGTATTTGTTTTCATGTTCTTGTAGTTGATTTATTTTTAGTACCTGCATCTATCATCAGTTTTTGTGGTTGTGGCAGGTTACTTCTTTTGTGGCTTTGTGGTTAGGTTTATTAGTTCCTGCATAATTATTTCTCTTGCTAATGTCTCCTGGTTACACAAATGCTACATGTTCTTGTGTAAATTGTAACTTATCCGCATGATCAAAGCCGATGATTGTAAGCTATGTCCTCAATCAACCAAAACAAGCAGGTGCACCTATTTGTGACCTCAGTTTGATAAGTGTGTGATTTATGCCTTAATCTTTTTTTCTAAATAGAACATGTGAAGGTATCTCTGTGATTTATACCTAGCTTCATGTTTGCTTGACAGTGTGCATTGAACGAAGTAATGTAAAAAAATTGTGATTCACAGGTGAGGATGATCGACGAATTGCATTTGGCCAGCTCAAGAGATTTGCATGGCGAGAACTACAAATCGCGACGGATAATTTCAGTGAAAGAAATGTTCTCGGGCAGGGAGGTTTTGGTAAAGTTTACAAAGGTGTTCTTCCAGATGGTACTAAGATTGCTGTAAAACGATTGACTGATTATGAAAGTCCTGGTGGTGAGGCCGCCTTCTTGCGTGAGGTGGAGCTGATTAGTGTTGCAGTTCACCGCAATCTTCTAAAATTGATTGGCTTCTGCACAACACAAACAGAGCGCCTCCTGGTATATCCATTCATGCAGAATTTGAGTGTTGCCTACCGATTGCGAGGTATCAATATCGTACTTCTCCATCCCTAATGCCCTATTGCCTTATAAAGTTTGCTTAAATGTGCTGCTATTATTATTTGGAGTATCTGTGAACAGAATTTTGTCATTTGCTTAATTTACGGTTACAGATGGTGGGCATTGAGTTTTTCAGTTTAATATTTTAAATAAACCTCAAGTCATGCACTCATGTGGTTGATTTGTATTTTCTATAGACTTGAAAATTGATAAAATTAATTTAACCTTTATAGTTATTTGGTGTGAGCTTCATGGCATATTGTTTGTTGTGTTGAAATCGATGCAGATTTTAAGCCTGGAGAACCTGTCTTAAACTGGCCAGAAAGAAAACGGGTGGCCATTGGTACAGCACGTGGACTAGAATATCTGCATGAACACTGCAACCCAAAGATCATACACCGTGATGTCAAAGCGGCGAATGTCTTGCTTGATGAGGACTTTGAACCTGTTGTTGGTGATTTTGGACTAGCGAAGCTAGTGGATGTGCAGAAGACATCTGTCACTACTCAAGTCCGTGGAACAATGGGTCACATAGCACCTGAATATCTATCCACAGGGAAGTCATCAGAGAGAACTGATGTTTTTGGCTACGGGATCATGCTTCTTGAGCTTGTGACTGGCCAGCGTGCCATTGACTTCTCACGCTTGGAGGAAGAGGACGATGTTCTATTGCTCGATCATGTAAAGCTTATTTACTCTACCACTATTAACCACTCTACCATGTTCCTTGGGAAATTTTGGAAACTGTGTCCTTACATGGTGCTTGTTCTCCTTTTAGGTAAAGAAGCTACAAAGAGAAGGGCAGCTAGGATCCATTGTGGACCGCAACCTGAACCAGAATTATGACGACGAGGAAGTTGAGATGATGATACAGATAGCATTGCTGTGCACACAGTCATCGCCCGAGGATCGGCCATCCATGTCAGAGGTGGTTCGGATGCTAGAAGGCGAGGGGCTGGCGGAGCGGTGGGAGGAGTGGCAGCAGGTGGAGGTGACAAGGAGGCAGGAGTACGAGCGGATGCAGCGGCGGTTCGACTGGGGAGAGGACTCTGTCTACAACCAGGAAGCAATAGAGTTGTCTGGAGGTAGATGACAAGGGCCGTGACAACAGACATCAAACAAACGGCGTAAGCCGAATCTGTACTTTTTCTGTAATGGATGTAGCGTTTGTTCTTTGTAGAGTAGATATAGTAGATAGAATTGTCATGGAACAACAGCGTAAGCGATAGCTGGTAAATGATACAATCGGATGGACAATGATATGATAGAAAAATAAAGTTGTATGTGTTTGGTTGGGCATGGCTGAACCTTAGCAGTTGTGTGCTCCCCATGCACTGTTATCAAGTCGGCCGATTAGTCGTAAAGTCGGTCAAATTAGTTGACTAAAGAGCCATGACTCTGACCAAATAGCAAGTCATGTGATTAGTCGTACTTTGGCTAAAGAGCCACGACTCGATCAAATAGCAAGTCATGCGATTAGTCGTAGTAAGTCGTGGTTAGTCGTAAAGTCGGTCGTAAATTAGTCGTGATTATTGTATCAAATCACCAATTCACCGTGCTAAAGTCGGTCATAAATTAGTCGTGATTATTGTAGCAAATCACCAATTCACCGTGCTAATTGGCTTATTGTGTTTAGTACTTTAGTTTTATTTCTTGCTGACTTATTGTCTTGCTTTGCTACTCCATAGTCCATAGTTTATACTAATACATTTTTTAGCACAGTACAATAGTAGTAAAGATTTTATATTGCATCCCTTTTTTTTTTGCATGACCAAGTCATGGACTAGTCGACAAGTCAGTCCAGGGATATCTCAACTCGACTTACGACTTGATAACCATGTCCCCATGTATGTGCGTGTTATTCATTTGATGTTGTAAGCTGATTATTAGTCTTCCCTTGTGATAACCCAGCGTTAGGTCTCCTTTGAAACGCAGTGGAATTTTGCAAGATTTTGACAAGAAATTAGTTCTATTCCAATTGGAATCAAGAAAAAAGATCACTTATCCTTTTCTAAATGGGGCCTTATTGTTAACTTGTTCCAGAACAGCTGCGAAAATCTGTACATTTTTTCAATTTCGTCAACTGGAAACAATTTGCATGATTGCTGTCAAGCTCCCTTGATCTAATGTATTGTGAAGATGAAAATGTTTACTCCTATTTTGTATGTTTTGCTTAGTTTCAAGGGAACTCCGTTTCTGGCTCAAAATTAGTGTCCTGTTGTCGCGAGTGGCCACGCATTGTTCTTCATGGTGGTACCTTTTTTTTTTTTGTGGGGAAGAGAGAATATATTACTCAATCATAATGTTCTCCCCCATTAAATGCGAGATAAAATTACAATTTTCCCCCAACCAAAACCCAGAGAAGGATTCAGCTCTAGCCTTATTTGCCAGATAATGGCTGATAATATTCTGACTACTACAAATTTTATTAACAGAGATAACCCTCTCCCCAGCCTAGAGCAGGTTTGCTTCATGAATGATGTTTGCAAGCTCGAAACGATCTCTTTCTATGCACTACAGAAGCTGGACCACCGAGGCGCAATCAGTCTTCACCTGGAGTGGGAGCATTGTCCACTGGATTGCCAGATTAAGCCCTTCAACGCAAGCACGCAGTTCTGACTCCAAGGGACTATTGCATCTTTCGAGTGATCTACAGGAGGTGAAAATGATATTACCAGTGCTATCCCTAAGAATCATACCTCTTACCCGAAGCAGCATCAAAGGATCCATCCACATTTAACTTCATCCAACCATTTTTTGGTCTCTCCCAGCAAGGTTGTGGAGTGCTTGGATTTCTGCTTTTTAATCTTGCATTACAGGTAGCGGTACACTGTTGGAAATGGAACATTTGCATTCTTTGTTTGTTTTCATCTTATCTCATGGTGGATTTTCTTTGTGTAAACTAGCCACTCTTGTTCCATCTAATCTTTCATTGTTGCCCAACGAAACAGGATATAAATCACATAAGATCTTAACATATAGATATGCTCATGGATGAATTGGCTGAAATTGTTTTTTTTTACTAGAAATTGGCTCAAATTGTCCATGGATAGATATAGATCACAATTTGTATGGGCTCTGCTCACAACGGTTTCTTCCTCGAAACTGAACAAGATTAATTGAATGCCATCGAACGGCATAAGAAACCCTTTTGTTACATTTGTATAAACCGATGTGATAGTGGAAGGGGTACTTTTGAGTTTTATTTTAAAAATCCTAACCAGAAGGGAGAAGGCTTGAAGTGATATACTAGCAAGTAGTAAGTCCAAAGAGATATAGCAAGTACGAAGTTCCCCCTTGGAACAAAACCCCTCAGCGGCAGTAGATTCTACACTCTTGAAAACTGCGTTGAACTGTCGGTCATACACATCATAGAATTTGTCAACTAAATACTATTGAACAAATGTGTTTTGTTATCCTGGTGCCTACCATTCCCATATAAACTAGTTAATTCTATATATCTCCTTATTCACTTAATCCTTAACTCACTAAACTCAAGTACTCAACTGAATAAAAACTATGTAAATATGTCTAACAATCTCTTCTTTCATACTGATCATTGCTAAAAAAAACAAGATAAGTGATATGTATATGCTATTTGTAGGTGCTCCGTCTATGTTGTACTAGTTGAGTAAAGTATGACGCCAACCATTCCCTTTATGATGCTCCATTCAAATATCTAGAATCTGGCTGTGTTTAGCTCCCTTCAAACTTCCAAAAATTCCGTCACATTAAATGCTTTGATACATGAATGGAGCATTAAATGTGGACGAAAAAAACCAATTGCACAGTTTGCATGTAAATTGCGAGACGAATCTTTTGAGCCTAATTACGCCATGATTTGACAATGTTGTGCTACAGTAAACATTTGCTAATAGCGGATTAATTAGGCTTAATTGTAATATCCCGTGTTCTAGAGTATGATTGGGCGAATTCGAGGGTGAATTCGATCGAAGGGGGGAAGAATGTAATGCCCCGAGTTTTAAATTAATATATTTCGGGGAATATTAGAGCAAACACGCAAAAGTTCAACTTTTAAACCATTGTTCGTATAGGCGATCGGGAACCGTGGATGCGTAGAGCTCGCCGAGTAGTGCAAAATAGACTATAAATTTATAGTAATCGGAGTCCGAACGAAGTCCCGAGGATTGAATAGATGTGAGCCGTTAGATCTTATTTAGTCTCTTTATATAACCAACCAAAAAAAACAAAAGAAAAAAAAAGAAACAGGAGAATCGCTCCTGTAGCCCTAGCCGCCGCACCTCCTGCGCTCTGCCGCCACCGCCGCTGTTCCTGTCTTCGCCGGCGCCGCCGTTGGTGCAGCCGTCGCCGGTTGCCACAGCCGTCGTCGTCCACAGCCGGTCGTTGGTGAGCTACTGTTGTTTCTGTTAATTTCCCTGCTGCTGCCGATCCCTGCTGTTGCCGATCTGATCTCTTCCTTGCTGGTGATGCACGGCTTGCTGTTGCTGCCAATATTCGTTTCTGCTGCTGCTGCTGTTGGCGTGCAACGAACAGGAAGGAGGGAGAGAAGGCAGAGAAGAACATGAAGGAAGGAAAGAAGGGGAAATTTGATAGAAGAAGGGAAATTTGGGGAATTTGGTGAATATTTCCAAATTCTTCGTTTTTCTTATACATTAGTACTGCTGGGTAATCCGTTTTAGTCTATAGTTGTTTCTAATTTATATTTAAGACGATCCGTTTCCGTAGTTCGAATTTATTTTATATTGAACGCTAGGCTGAAACCGTATTTTCAAATCCGGTATTAAACCATTAGGAATCAGGTTAGTTGTCCTAAATAAAGTTTGTAGTCATCGTCGATATCTTTCCAACGGTGCTAGTTTCACTCGATTCAGATAAACGGTTTAGGAGAAACAGCAAAAACAGTACTGCTGACCGGGTCCGGAAATCAGGACAGCAGTTCGTTTTCCTTAATCTGGGATTTTCAGAGGCATAATCTGATTTTGTGCTCAACATGAAAGTTGTAGAAAACTTTGTCTAGATGTCCGAAGTTGTATTATTTGCTAGTTTCCGTTAGACGGTTTGTGAGTTACGCATAAAACAGTAATGGAACAGCTATAGGTTAGTTAATACAAATCGGTAAAAGGTTTATATGTTCTAGGTTTCGATTTTAGTAAATATTCCTTCTAACCATCGTTAGTTGAATATAGTGGTTTATTCGTAGTTTTGCTCCACAGGTGTGGAGGGTTCCAACGTTGGAGGAGTTGAGTCGGAGTATCGAAGGAGTTAAGGCAAGTACAAGACGGACTTATGTGATGGACAAACTGAGTTGTTTTGTTTGGCTTTACTTACATAATTATTATTCAATTGCTTGATATTACTGATTGTATGGCTCTGACGTTATGCTACTTATTCGTGTTTCGACCCATATTCAAATTCATGACGTTATTCATGTTTCATTATTCCGGATGTTCTGTTTACATTATTCAAGAACCATGCGTAGCTATGGGAGTGTAATTTGGGTCTTTATTCATGATCCTTGAGAAGCGCTGATCACGTTTGCTCGGCTTACCGGTAATGCTAAGAGAATATTCACACCTGCCTGGGAGGGAACTACTATCTTTTGACTTCTTTGGTTTAAAAATAATGTAAATCCAACCCTTCATATTGGTTTCTTAATGCATAAATCATGCGTATGTTTTACTAGTTCAAGATTGTACTTGCTGAGTATTCTTTACTCACTCTTGTGTTTAATTTGGTTTTTAGGTACCTAATGACATCGATCGGCATGGGACGGGAGTAGCACCCTTGGACTACATATTATTATTGCACACAACTGAAATTTAGTTTTAGACTATATTTTTTTGCTCAGCATAAGTTTTGCATAGAACTTGTAAAGGTCATTTAAGGTTCTGAGCCTTATTTTTCACGTGGGGTTTGTGGAGCTAGGATGGTTTGGATTGTGTGGATTATATCGGTATTGACCGTTTATTTTTAGGGGAGACTTTGCCGAAATTTCTAATAATTTTAGGACTTAGTTTTTTAGTGTATTTTGGTGTGGCATTCTAGGTACGTGGTTACAGTTTTTTAGTGTATTTTGGTGTGGCATTCTAGGTACGTGGTTACATGGGGTGTTACATTAATAGATTTGTCTCGCAGTTTACAGGCGAAATCTGTAAATTGTTTTGTTATTAGTCTACGTTTAATACTTTAAATATCTGTCCATATACGTCAAAAAAAAATTTAGGCATGCATCTAAACACGGTCTCTATTCCTATCCAAAAGGCCATGCTGCTAGCTAGCTACCTCTACACTCAACAAATAATCTCATTTCGCAGTTCGCACTTTCCACAAACAATATGTACTATTTCGACTTTAATGGGAGTTTACAAAACTCAAATATAATATATAGATATATGTAGTTTTTTCCTAGTAAAAAAATTATATAGAGAAAATGTCGACTTTCCTCACTCGATTGATGATCACTCACGATGAACTAGCTCGGGATGACCACAGAATGAACAGAGACGAAGAGAAACAGAGTTCTAGAGTTGTAGAATCGCTGCAGCTTTTTGCTTTACTCATTATGAATTTAAAGATGAATCGAGGTACCATGAACCCACTATGTTCTCCCTTGCATATTGTGCCATGGTTGACAATGCATGTCATCCCACACATCCAAGATTGTGGCACATGACACACATGGCTTCTCTCTGTGCATAGTTCAGCGCGAGCTCAACCAAAATACCGAAAATAGGGGAGCTTAAAAAAAAGGGAACTAAAGCAAACAAATTAATAAAAACCAGAGGATTTGTCATTAAAATCTTCAATGGCAAAGACTTAAATTAGCACCGCAATCCATTTCACATCAGCAGAATTTGCCTCATCAATTCTTGATATATTGTTTGCTATGTCATCAAAATGAGCCCACATCTCCAGCCCCTTCCCTTATCTCTCTCTTTATAACCACGTGAGGTAAACTGAGGAAATGATAATATTGCAGACATAATACTGAAAAACCACCCATGAAACCAGCTTTAATTGGTCTTGATTTTGCACTGGATTCGCTTGTTGGGGCAACAGTTTATTTCGCATGGTGAAATTCAGATTAATTAATGCATGTACTTTTTCCCCTTCTAAGGCCTATAGAGGCTGAAATAATGAAAATCCATTATCTAAAAAAAAAACCTACAGCAGGCCATCTCAACCTTGCATTATTTAGAACATTATTGCAATAATTGACATAAATAGGTAAATTTCAATATTTGACTTGCCCTTTACATAATTAGATTTTCTTGTTATCACTTTTCCATCATTGGATTCTGAAGATGATGTGTAAACTACTCCTATGTTATAGCAAAAAAAAAAAGATGTTGACATGTAGCTATTTCATTTCCTCCTCAAGCACATGAACCTTGTATTGCATGATGGTCAGGAAAACAATCAAAACTTAATGCTTGATACTGCTTGATCAAACTATGAACTTATTGATCTACAGTAGGACATTAATTTAAACACCAAACATCTACACTTGCTAAAAATTGAAACCCTTCTATTTCATACTTATTACAAAGACACATCCATGTTCTTATTCACCCAGAAAGTCCTCGATCATCTAGAGTGACACTATTCTTTTTTTTAGCACTTTAAATTTTAATTAGTGGCAATAAACAAACATTGCAATAATGTTTTTCTATGGTCCATCATGTACCCCTATTATAAACTGCTAAAACATTTGAAAACCACCACTCAAAAACATGACACTGCCGTGGATTATCCTGATTACCTGATACCTACCATTTCCATGCTGATATAGTCTAAAATTATTAATTCCTTTTCCACTTATCATCTCTGATTTTTTTACGAGAGTATTAAAAAACATAAACTATCACAAGCTCTTGAGAGAAACTATACTATACATATACCAACACCTATTCACTAAAAACATTCTATTTTGTCTTCTTTCTTCTCTTCCTTTCAGTATAGACAAGAGACACTATTTAAATAGCTGGAAAATGTTGTATGCAGAAAGAGTTATGACGAGTAAAGATGTCTACCAGCTCTTTCTACTATTTTCCCTTATTCTAAGACAAAGTATATTGTTTATTGATTATCACAATATTTGAAAGCTTTTCTATGGTACATGAAAGAAAATATGCAGTTTTATATTAATTTGTACCTTTTCTACTGACAATGTCACCTTAGGCAAACATTTCAAAAAAAAAATCATATTACTCCGAACACATTTTATTTATGCACCTTTTTTTTTTGGCAAAGAACCATGTAAACAAAATGCCTTCTGCTAATGGGTGTTTGCAGGTTGTTCTTGGGTTGGTGGTTTGTACTTCATTTTATATCAATGCAATGAGAAAAGAGCTTCTGGGCTTCTGGCTCTGTTTCAAGAAAGAAAAATAAAGAAAGCTTTTTGCTTCTCTTATCGATCTACCCTTGGAGTATGAATTCACTGTGTGCCTACCGCTACCATGTTGGCTCATTGAATATATCTGCTCTACTTTTTTAAATGGCATTTCTTAATGCTCTTTTTTATATCTCATAGGTAAGAGATTATCTATATATAGAAATTTTACGTGGGTGTAACCAATGGTAATTGGAGGCAGATGTGATTAAGATCTTAAGTTTCTTATAACCAATACAAGTGACAGAAGTTTTTTACTCTGCATCAACGATCTATTGTGCTGAACTACTGATTCATCCCTTTACAGATTAATTAATCTGATTTACTGATTCAGCGAATACCTCCTTTTTTTTTCCCTATCGTGCTCCTGCCAAATCAATGGTTAAATTTAATTGGTACCTCATTGTACCTTATATATAGTACCTTCTTAAGAATGAGAAAAGAGCTCTTACCTCTATATTATTGTACAGATTAAGAACCAAGTCATGTGTTTCCTTGTTTTTGAGGTAAAAACACATACGGCTATCATGAACAATTCCACTTAAGTGTTCTAATTAGCTGTAATACATACTTTCTCGGCCTAACTGAACCATAATGGTTGAGAACTTGTTGTTATATCCGCGACCAGGTATACCATAGTCAAAATTACAGAAGACGAAGTTAAGATGTACATGAACTTTATGTACAGCTACATCGCAAACCCAACAAATTTACAGGTTATACTATATGGAACAAGCAAAAGTATGCGACAACAACGAGGCAAGCTTCTGAGACACCCATGAGTTTAATGTTGCCTTTGGCTACGTAGTGATCAGCATGATCTTCATTCATTTGGTGACATGTTATCCAATGTCATTGCCGTAGGAAACACTGATCAGGAATGTGGCCATAGCAACTTTTTCTACCCGGCCTCTATATCTAACTGGATATATACGGCTATTGAGATAGGGAGAGCTCCATAGGAGATTTGAACTCAGTACCTTGGGGTACTGCTACTTAGGTCACTTTAACCACTAGGCTACATGCCCTTTCATTATCTGCTACTCCCTCATAAGCTTTCCTGTAAAATAACTCCTCCTACACATCAATCGCTAAAGGGAGAGGTGCTTGAGCTGTTGGTGTTTGCTATGTCATCCTGGTACCTACCATTCCCCATTCGTGTCCTATATCAATCCTCTCTTAGTTAAACTTATATTTTTCACTCTCTCATCCCACAGGGTGGAGAACTCAAAAGATGCTGAGGAAGAAGAACTCATACTCACACATGCTCTATTTATACTTTTATAGTAGCTGCTGGATGCAGTCAGTAAACAAACAAATGTGGCAACTAAGGATATGTGGTTACTTTTTTTCTCTACCAGCAAAATACTCGTACGTTTGTTATGGAATTTTAAAAAAACATATCGGCACATTGCAAACAAAAAATCTATTTTAAATTTTAGAGCTTAATTGATTTGACAATTAATTACAGGTTTTTATCTTTCTATATTTTAGGCGTAAAAAATTGCAAGCAATTTCTTTCAGGAATTTAAATTCTAACTAGGGCTGATAAGCCCTCCATACATTGCACCAGTTTGCCACTGTCTTCAGGCCATCACGGCTCACTTCAATCTGCTAAAATATTTTAGAACCACCATGTGACCAAGTCACGTTGTCATATACTATCCTGACATTTCCACACAGATGCAATCTGAAATTATTCATTTATTATTTATTTATTTACTAACCTTGAATTTTGTTTACGAGAAAATATGAAAATATCATAAAGAGCTAGCTGATAAGGCAAGCTATAGTACTATACATCCAACGCCTATTATTCATGAACAACATTTTATTTCATTTTTTTAATCTTCCTGTCAGTGTAGACAAGATAAGAAACTACGGGTGATCTCATCCACCCAAGGAAATAGGAACAACGGTTCCTAATCTAACCGGTAGAGAAGAGGAGATCGCTCCTTTCTCTCCCTTTGGCGTCCCTCTCGACAACCGACGCGATGTTCCCAAACATCACGTCCCCTGCGGTTGACACCGCTTCACATTGTATAAATGTACTGTCACCGCCCCTCTCCTGCCTTTTGCTGCCGGGCCGGATGGGCCGGCCCAGCACCCCTCGCTTCCCCCCTAGCCTGCCGGCCTGTGCCACACGGTGGTGGGCCGAATTCTTTTGATTTCGGCCCACCACCCAATTTATCATTTAATTTTAGTTTTAATTTTTAATTTAGCAGCAATTTCATTTTAGTCCCTGTGTTTTATATAATTTAGTCAAAACAGTTCATCAGTTGTACAAGCAATTATGTAATGGTCCTATAGACCATTGATGTTATGTGTTTATTAACATAGGTGTTTATTTAAATACCCTATTTCACTAAATTTATTTGTAATAACATGCCTTTTGCATATTATTTCAAGACACGCTCTACTTTCTCGCTTTATTAATTTACAAAATTCTATAAATTTTGTACTTTGATTTAGCAAATTCTCTTAATTATGTACAACATAATTAATGGAGGAATTAATGCATGTTCCACTTCACAATTTAACTTGGAAATTAATCACATGTTGATGGAGTCCTATACTTTGGTCATCGTGACCATAACTTAGGCAACGAGTATCTCGCCCATCATCAAGTGGTCTACATTTTGAGATGATTACCCGATGGAGTCCTACAAATTGGCCGCACTGGTCATAACCTAGGCAACAAGCATCTCGCCCATCTCACAGAGGTCTACATCTCACGATGATCATCCACATGTGTTACTTTCCAAGAATATGTTTTGAAAAATGAGATTATTTGAAATTTTGTTGAGCACAAGGTAGTGGAGTCCTAAACATTGGCTGCGGTATATTCACCAGAATATATTTGCCTGGAGACCGTGTTTTAGGCAGCAAATATAGCTTGCCCACTATTAAGAGATCTACTCCACTGTTTAATTACTTGGAGATTATCCACATTGTGCCACCTAATTTCGAATTCTAACTCAAATTGCCAGGTCTATTACCTGCATCTTTTCGAAACATTACAAAATATGAAGTCTTACATTTCGCATTGAGATTACAACCTTAATATCATGTTTTTATTAATTTACCTCTGTAAATTGATAATGTTAACCATGATTGTAGGGACATGGCAACAAAAGAGTTCAACGAACTCGCCCTCGATGGGACTAACTATCCCATCTGGGCTTCTGATATCAAAATCAATTTTGCCTCTCAGGGGATTTTAAATACAATTGAGGAACCCAATGATGGGGACCCGCCAATTGAGAATAGGAAGTTAAATACAACCATTTTCCTTCTGAGGCTCTACATTCACAAGGATCTCAAACATGAATACATGTTAGAGACGAGCCCTCTCAACCTTTGGAAAGCTCTAAAAGAGCGTTATGATCAGCAAAAGGAACTCATTTGGCCTGAGGCTAATTATGAGTGGGTTCATTTACGCCTACAGGACTTTAAAACTGTGGCAGAATACAACCATGCTGTTCATAACATTTGTTCCAGGTTGAAGTTTTGCGAACAAGAGCCAACGGAGGCAGAGAAGATAGAGAAAACTCTATCAACTATGCTTCCGGAGGACAGGATACTGACTCAACAGTGTCGCGCTAACAATTTCTAGAACCATTCTCTGCTTATACATACATTGACATAGGCAGAAAGACATCATGAGCTTTCTTTAAAGAATGCCCAACAGCGCCCACCGGGCTCTGCTCCACTGCCTGAGGTGCACTACAATGTACAAAATAATGCTGAGAATAAGAAAGGATTCAAGGGAAATTCTTCGAATAATCCTAAGAATCTGACTGGAAAGCGCAAACGCAACAACAACAGGCGCAAATTCAATGGTCGAAAGAAAGGAAAAGGGAAGGGTAAGGCACCACAACCTCGTAGCAATGGCCACAAGCATTGCTACAGGTGTGGATCTGACACTCATGTCGCTAAAGACTGCCGCATCCTGAAACATCTTGTTCTCTTGTACCAAAAATCCCTCAAGGACAAAAAATCTTCTGAGAACCCAAAATTTGAAGCCCACTTCAATCTTACACATGAAGAGCGACCTGAGGTTGCAAGTTCTCACTAGGCTCCTGTTGAACCAAAAATCAACCTCAATGTTCTCCCAGAAGATGTCGCTCCACTCTCTGTGATGGATGATATGTTCATCGAATACTGCTCAACGGACCCACTTGGAGATTTGCAATAATCTCGGTGCGTCCCACTTGGAGATGAAGTTGCTCTTATCTCAGTGTGCTTGAAACAGTATATTGATATCCTATAAGTTTGCCAAACAATATTGGTTGTACAAACTCCCTTATATTGTAAGGTTGTATGGCTTGCTAGTCATTAGAGTATGTACTTTTAACATATGTAAACGTCATACTATGTATTTGATGTTTTAATTATTGTATGTATGTGTTTATATTGGATAAAGAATTCTTAATCAAGCAATTCTTCTTTCATTATAGATGTCTAAGGATATCGCTCTATTGGTCATCATTTGATCACTGATAAATTTCCCAAATCCTCTGATTTTGTATGCACTGCATGTGCTACTGGGAAGTTGATTTTGAGACCATCTTATCTCAAAATTAGAGCCGAACCACTTAAATTCCTTGAACGCATTCCAGGAGATATCTGTGGCCCTATTGTGCCAAGATCTGGACCGTTCAGGTACTTTATGGTTCTGATTGACGCATCTACTAGATGGTCTCATGTGTGTCTTCTATCGACACGAAACCATGCCTTTGCCAAACTAATGTCTCAAATTATAAGGTTGAAGGCAAATTACCCTGAACATAGGATTCAATCAATCCGTATGGACAACACTGTCGAATTTACATCTCATGCTTTCGATGATTATTGTATGGCATTGGGATTTTAGGTTCAGCACTCTGTTCCATATGTCCACACACAAAATGGTTTGGCTGAATCATTGATTAAAAGAATTAAGCTTATTGTTCGACCATTATGGATGAATTGCAAATTACCTTCGTCATGTTGGGGTCATGCAGTTTTGCATGCTGCTGACCTTGTCCAACTACGACCAACTGCATATCATGAAACTTCCCCAATGCAGTTAGTACGTGAAAATCCTCCAAGTATTTCCCATTTGTGTAAGTTCGGTTGTGCTATATACATACCGATCTGACCACCACAGCGTACCGCTATGGGCTCACACAGGAAAGTGGGGATCTATGTGGGATTCAAATCTCCGTCGATCATAAAGTATTTAGAACCCTTAACAGGTGATCTATTTACTGCCCGGTTCGCTGACTCTATCTTTGATGAGGAACATTTCCCGGCATTAGGGGGAGACTTCAAGTACCAGAAAGAATGCCAGGAAATTGATTGGGATGCCCAAGGTATTCTAGCCTCAGACCCACGTACTACTGAAACTGAACTTCAAGTTCAGAAAATTATACATTTGCAAAGACTTGCAAATAACCTGCCAGATGCATTTACCAATTATAAAGGTGTGACTAAATCTTTCATTCCCACTCAGAATGCGCCAGAAAGAGTGGAGGTACCAAATAAAACCACTCAACTTCCACTCACTAAAAAGAGAGGAAGAAGTATGGCCACTCAGCGAGAAACAATTGCTAATAAGCAAAGAAAGACGGTAGATGCAAACCAACCTTTAGTTGGTACACACCAAATTGATACTATATATCAAGCAGATCGTGATAGTCTGCAACCTAGCTCGGTGGTGCACAATGTTGAGACTAGGAATTCGGAAGACCATAGACACATTGTTTCGGGAGATCACGATGAGTCTATAAGGGTTGATGAAATTGTCATCAACTACTCTGAAACTGGAGAATCTTTTGATAGAAGAGCTACAGTTGTCGACATTAATTTTTCTGAACAAATTGCTAATTACCTCCAAGTTGATCCAGAACCTAGGTCTATAAAAGAGTGCCAAAAGCACTCTAACTGGAACAAATGGAAGGACGCAATTGACGCAGAATTAGCCTCGCTTTACAAAAGAGATGTATTCTCGGCTGTAATGCCTACTCCTCGTGGTATCTTTCCTGTGGGATACAAATGGGTTTTCGTCCGGAAACGGAATGAAAACAACAAGGTGGTGAGATATAAAGCAAGGCTTGTAGCACATGGTTTTACGCAAAAACCTGGCGTTGATTTCAACGATACTTACTCTCCAGTTATGAGTGGTATAACTTTCCGATATTTAATATCATTGGCAGTACAAAATCGTCTATTTATGCAGTTGATGGACGTAGTGACAGCATATCTTTATGGGTCACTTGATTCTGATATTTACATGAAGGTTCCTGACGGAATCGACATCCCGAATCAGAAGGTAAATCGTAACATGTATTGTGTTAAGTTGCAGAAGTCACTTTATGGCTTAAAACAATCGAGCAGGATGTGGTACAACCGATTAAGTGAATTCCATTCACTAAAGGGATACACTAAAAATGATGATTGCCTATGCGTCTTTATCAAAAAGTCCCCCACAGGATTTTGTATTATCTCGGTATATGTCGATGATCTCAACATCATTGGCAATATACAAGATATTAATGAAGCACGTCATCATTTAAAGACGGAGTTTGAGATGAAGGATTTGGGTCAAACCAAATTTTGCTTAGGTCTACAACTTGAGCATTTACCTTTTGGAATCCTTGTGCACCAAAGTGCATATACCCAGAAAAATTTGGAGAAATTTAATATGGACAAGTCATATCCTTACAAAACCCCTATGGTGGTTCGATCTCTAGACGTGGAGAAAGATCCATTTCAACCAAAGGATGATGGTGAGGATGTGCTTGGACCTGATTTTCCATATCTTAGTGCTATTGGCGCACTCATGTATCTTGCAAATAGTACGAGGCCGGATATTGCTTTCTCGGTAAATCTATTAGCAAGATACAGTGCTGCTCCTACCAAACGCCATTGAACTGGAGTTAAGAATGTCTTTCGATATCTTAATGGCACAAGAGATCTTGGACTTTTCTTTAAAAAGAACCAGGATTCGACTTTAATTGGGTATACTGACGCTGGCTATCTATCTGATCCCCACAACGCCAGATCACAAATAGGATTCGTATTTTTACAAGGTGGAACTGCTATTTCATGGAAGTCTTCTAAACAGACTCTGGTAGCCACTTCCACAAATCATTCTAAAATAATTGCATTATATGAGGCATCACGTGAATGTGTATGGCTTCGCAGGATGGTTAACCATATATTAACATCTTGTGGTATTGGTTCATTAGAATCACCTACCATTATCTATGAAGATAATGCTGCTTGTGTTGTTCAGATGGAAACTGGTTATATTAAGAGCAACATAACTAAGCATATTGCTTCTAAATTATTTTATCCTCATGAGCTTCAGCAACATGGAGAGATAAACATCTTGCAAACTAAGTCATGTGATAATCTTGCTGATTTATTCACAAAATCTCTGCCATACTCCACATTCTTTAAATGTGTCGAAGGAATTGGTATGAGACGTCTTAAAAATTTGCAGGATTTAGGGGGAGTATCTTCCTCTGGAAAATAACCTATTTTCGTCATATTATACTCTTTTTCCTTTGTATGAGTTTTACCCTTTAGGTTTTCTCATCCAAAGTTTTTAACAAGGTAATATCAACATAAGTTATATGTCTTATCATTTGGCTTTTCCATACTGGGGTTTTTACTAAATGATAACTACAGACATTATACTATTTTTGGATCATACTATGAGCTTTACTCATTAAGATCTAAAAATAGTCAATGATATATCACGGTTCTCTCTTTATTTTTCCCACTGGGTTTTCGAGGAGTTCTATGTGATGTATTTAATATACTAACTATAATTATTTCTAAGATTATCTTTACAGATATCTGGAACAATAAGTGAGCAATGATCACAGGTTGATTCGATCAAGGGGGAGTGTTAAGAAACTACGGGTGATCTCATCCACCCAAGGAAATAGGAACAACGGTTCCTAATCTAACCGGTAGAGAAGAGGAGATCGCTCCTCTCTCTCCCATTGGTGTTCCTCTCGACAACCGACGCGATGTTCCCAAACATCGCGTCCCCTGCGGTTGATACCGCTTCACATTGTATAAATGTACTGTTGATCAATGAGAAATCGATCTATTCGCTCTATTGTGTTCAATTATCTCTCTCGCTCAATCAATTCTATCCACATTCAACAAAATGTATGCTATTTAAATACTCTCTCCGTCCCAAAATATAAGTATTTTTTGATTCTGACATGGTCTCCGAGATACTGCATTGCCCAACAATATCTATAAAAGCAAGATGTTTTAAATAAAAAAAGGTTACATATTATGATAGTTTGTTTAATGATAAATCTAGTAACATCAATTTTATATGATTGATCTTTTTTTTTGCTATTAATAGTCAAAGTTGAAAATGTTTGACTTATCACTATGCTAAAAATGCTTATATTTTTGGACGGATGGAGTAGCTGAAACCGCTCGATGCGGGAAGAGTTATGACGAGTAAAGATCTCTACCTGCACATCCATTGTCTAGTGTCTAGCTGATATTTTTGAGGAAAATATATTTGTTAATGTTTGCCTCCACCGTGTAAAATGCCAGATCAAGAACTTCTCTGAAGACAAGACAAGTGACATAGAAATTCTTGATCTGCTAGGCATGATGTATTGTTCCCATTCATTCGATTTACCTTGTATATATATTATTGTCTAGAAAAAAAACAAATCATGTGTCGTATTTCCCCCTTGATTTTAAGGTCAAAAACTTGTGCGTGTCTCATGAAATCCTTATACCGAAGTGTTCGACTTAGCCGGTCCATATATGAAGGCAAATGACGCTCGATATCATACATAAGTAACAAACTGATGTGGATGAAACCATAACAATTTAACAAACCATAATAATTGGAAACTTGGTGTGTTTTACCTGCACAAGAAGCTAAGAATCATAAACTAGTTTATGTGCAGCTACATGGAAATGATAATAATTTTACTTGACACATGTATGGAACTAGCAAAAGGGCGTACTCATCAATATCACTTCCGAGACACCCTTGAAATTGATGCTGACATTGGCTACTCATTAACTTGATCTTCATTCACCGTACAAAGCATTAATCAGGGATGCAGCTACATATATATAGCAGCTCTACAATGATCCATTCTTGTAGTAAGAATGAAAGTTTCTTGTGTGTTCTTCGACCGCTTCCTTGTAAGCTTGCCTAGAGAACAACTAGGCTCCCCTCATCAACATCAGTTGTTACGGGAGAGGTAGCATCAACACTTGAGTTATCGGTGTTTTGTTAGCCTGATACCTACCATTCCCCATTTCTATTCTACACCAGTCCACTCTTAACCAAACTCATATTTCATTCTCTCGTCTAACAGGGTGGAAATTTAGAATGATGATGAGGAAGAAGAGCGTGGAATTTCACAATTGAACAGATGACAATAACTATTCTCTAGTTCTCTGTTTTATATGTGTCTACCTTGGCCCCGAGATATCTGTGTAGATGCTTATGTGCTATTTATAGCTAGGTACACTACTAGGAAAATCATTTTCCCAGACGGCCAAAAATTGTTTTCCCAGGCGGGGGGAAGGCCCAGCGGCCCACCTACAAAAATCATTTTCGCAGGCAGCATCTCCATCTTCACAACCGCTATAGCCACCCGCCTGTAATAATATTTTGGGCGAAAAAAAAAGTCGCCACCACCCCCACCCGCACCCACCCTACCCACCTCCGGCCACGCCGCCGCCGCAACCCTCCCACCACCGGCCGGATCTAGGGTTAGGGTTTTGGGAGCGAGAGGGAGAGGGAGAGGGAGAGGAAGGGCAAGTAAGGAGAGGCCACTGCAGAGCCGCCACCACCACCCTCCCTTCGGCTAGATCTGGGAGGAAGGGCGCCCTCCCCCTCCCCCTCCTCCCTTCGGCTGGATCTAGGAGGGAGGGGACAGGAGCTGCATGTCACACACTAAAAATCCCAAATATATAAATTGTTGTTTAATTGGAATTATTAGAAATAATTTTAAAAGCCTAGAAGAAAAGATCTAATTTTAAATAATAAATTCCAATATAAAAGTGGGCTAGATAAAATATTATTAAATACTTTACTTGATTCTATAGTTCCTAGATTTTTCTAGGATTTATTTGAGTCAAGGAAGTATTTTTAATAAATGGAATTGCATTTCATGAATAATTTAAATTGAAAAAGGTTTTAAAAGTCTTCTTTTTAGCTTTGGGCCGAAAGTCGGCCCAAAACCTCCCTCTCTCTCTCCCCGGCCCAAGTCGGCCCGTAGCCACGCGCAGCCGCCGCTCGCGCTCTCTCTCCCGCTGACAGGTGGGGCCCACCCGTCAGGCCCGTCATCTACCTCGCGCCGCCGGGCCACGCCCTAGCCGCCCGAGCCGTCGCCGCCTCCTTCCAAATTCCGTCGCCCCTTTCCTTCTCCGACCTAATCGATTGAGGGGAAATGATCCTCGGGATCCCCTCTATCTTTTCTCTTTTGGAATTGTCGTCCAATTTCGTTTGGAAATAGCCGGATTCGATCTCGAATCGGATTCGTCTCTCTCACCCGAACCCTAACATTCCATCGCCGTCGCCGGTCACCATGGGCCTCCATCGCCGCCCTCTAGCCCCTATTTAAGGACCCCCGGGACCTCCTCTCTCCACCGCCACCCTCGCCTTAGCCTGCCGCCGCCTGTAGCACTGCCTCCGCGAGAACCCGTGCGCCGCCGTCGCTGCCGCTTGTCCAGCCGTGCGCCGCCGTCGCTCCGGTCGTCGCCGTCGCTCGGGAAGGCCGCTGTTGGGATCGCCAAGTCGTCGCCGTCCTCGTCCCGTCCTCCGATTCCGCCGAGGATCGCCGGAGCACCACCGTCGTCGTCGACCCGATCGTCGCCGCCGCTTCATCCTCGTCGCCGTCGCCGTCCGGTTGCCGTCCGCCGTCGTTTGGGTCACCGATGAGTTCGCCGCGTCGCCCTCTACGCGTAGATGCCGTCCGTTTGCGCCGCCGCGCCGTCGTTCGCCGGCGAGCGTGCGAGGCCGAGTCTCCGCCGGTGATGACGTCACCGCTGACGTCGTCGTCGCTGTTTCCCCGTAGACCGCGGTAGATCAAGTTGATCTCGGCTGTCCGTTTTGGATAGGATAGATCTCGGCTGTTCGTTCCGTAGACCACCGCCGTGCACCCGGTCCACCGTGAGCCGAGCCCGATGACGCAATAATTTCTTTTTCCTTTTCAAAAATAATTCTATATTGTGTCATAATTCAATTAAAATCTATATAAATGATTTAATCCGATTTAATCTTTAAAAATTCATAACTAATTCATCTTAGCTCGGATTTAGTTGGTTCAAGTCTCTAAATTTTTCTAAAATTGAGATCTACATGTTAAAAATATCCATATGTACTGTTCATACTTGTTTATGTTCTGTTTTGGTGATTTTGCTCTTTTCTCCTTAGATTTCGACGTTCCTGGAGGGTCCGATTTGGCAGGAGAAAAATTTGAAGAGTTTCAAGGCCAGCAAGGCAAGTCACACAGATCCCAAACAACCCTTTGAGCATGTTGATCCCGTTTAAAGCTATTGTTTCTATTCAACTATTGTATTTATTTTTGAATGTCATTGGGTGGAGATAACCTATTGCTTTGTTATAGCCCTTTTGTTATTGATTACCTATTCTTTGTCACTTGGGTAATAATATGATTAGCTAGAACATTATATGGTTTTAGCTAAAGTGAATAGGATGCTTAGCCATGCTTAGAGACACTAGCTCATATAAATGGGATACTTATGATTCACTATTATTTAATGATGGTTTAATGATAGCTCACGATGGTTAATCGTGATTGGTTAATTAATTAATTTGCCAACTAAAACCTGATAAAGGTGGGTTGTGAGCACATGGTTTTGATGATCGTGCTCATGAATATTAAGGACCGGTTCACGATTTTCGGTTGTGAAACATTTACCGTGCCAACCACAAGCCAGCGTGGGCAACGGCTTTACTTTCTGTATAGTATGGTTCATTGTAGAGCACCAGACTATGAAGTGGTGGAGATAAGCCCACGGGGGTCGCTGGGGAGTCCATGCCTTGTTTACAAGGGGGTGATTATGATCCGGGAACGGTGCACTGCTTTGAATTGTGTTATATAGAGGGTATTGTCACAATCTCTATTCGGGTACTTGTTAAGTATCGCGACGCATGGTTGACATGATGTTGAGGTTGTGTCTTGTGGGTACAGTGGTACACCTCTGGCCAGAGTAAAACTATTCGAATAGCCGTGCCCATGGTGATGGGCGGGTCTAACAATGTCTTTCGTGATTAGTCTTACACCTCTCACTATAATAAATGATGCTGTAATTGGTAATAATTTGTTTAGCTCCTGGTTTGGAATGGTATTTTCCTGGTTTGGAGATAGAACTGTGCAGCCGGGATTGGTTGTTCAGAATGGTTGGGCCTATGCAACAGGTATGTTGTATAGCGTTGGATTAATATTGTTTAATTAATACTTTACTGTTTTATTAAATTCTGAAAGATTTATTAAATGCTATTTATGCAAAATGAGACTATATTATGCCATCCTTTGCTATCCTTTTTACTTGCATATTTGCTGCGTGGTTTGCTGAGTATGTCATATACTCACCTTGCAATCATTCATCAGAGGAGGAGTTCTACAGTGATGCTGATGGTGTGGAGGATTAGGCGTAGCCTTGGTCAAGCTGCCTATGGAATGGAGTCGTCTGCGCTGTTTATCTTATTTTCCGCTGCTTAGAACTTTATTGTTTGAGAGGAACTATCTACCTCTATAATGACATTTTATTCACTTATTAATTAGAGTAATAATTGTACTCTATTATCAATTTGTTATTGTGTGCCTCGGCTGATTCCTGGACGAGGGTTTATACACATGTAAGCGTTTGGAATTTTGGATAGAAATTCCGGGCGTGACACTGCACCTGGGGGTGCCACCACCGCCCTTCCCCCTCCCTCCGGCCGGATCTAGGAGGAGGGAGGGGAGCCACCGCTGCCGCCGCCCTCCCCCCTCCCCCTCCCCCCCTTTGGCCAGAAATGGAAGGAAGGGGAGGGAAGCTGCGCCGAGGGTAGGTGCCGATGCCGCCACCACCTGGAGCCACCGCTGCCACCACCCTCCCCTCTCCGGCCCTCCAGCCGGATCTGGGAGGAGGGAGGGGAGCCGGCGCAGACACAGGCCTGCTCCCTACCCCTTTCGGCCGGATCTAGGTGGGAGGGGGGAGCCGTGCCGGGGTGGATGTCGCCACAGCCACCGCCCTCCAGTCGCTCCCCTTCGTCTAGATCTGGGAGGGAGGGGAGGGGAGCCGCGCCGGGGAAATGGGAGGGGAGGGGAGAGGTGGGAGGGATGAGAGACTTAGGCCGTGTGAAATTTGCATGGGTAGGTGGCGATTTTTATGAGGTATAAATTTTTGCAGGCGAACCTTTTACAATTACCCTAAAAAAAACCCTTATTTTTACAGGCGGACCTCTAGATCCACCTGCGAAAGCTAATTTTTGCAGGTGACACTAGATTTATAGTATCTTTAGCTATTTTTTATAAACGGTGATTTTATAGTCTGCCAGAAAAAAATCATAACGTTGGGAAAAATAATTTTTCTAGTAGTGGTAACTAGTGGGTGCAATCAGTCAGACAATCAAATATTTTGAGGAAGCTAGTTGTCAGTTAGGTGTGTGGTTACAGTTTTCAGATAATAAAAGCTTTTATTGAACCCTAATAAAAGCTTCCATTATATAAAAAAAAGTGATTGAAATATTATAAACTGATCTACCAAAATATTAATCCCGGTATGATTAAATATATTTTCTTATTTAAGTACGGGGAGTTCAACCGCTGAGGCTACTTCGAAGTCCTAAGTTGTCAATATTTCACAAATATGTTATCTAGTAAGATTTAAAGATATACTCCCTTTGTTCCAAATAGACCAACTTTTGCCTATAAATATGGACAAAGTCCCAAATAAACTAACTTTTTTGACCTAAAGCTGATTTATTTTGGAAAGGACGGACTTACTAGCAAGCTCTAGTAACTGATTCATATCAATTTTTCTTTACTCTCCCTTCTTCCTCCCTATTTTCTCAAGTTTGAATTTGTTGCATTGTATCTTGCGCCTAGAGCCCATCTTAAGAAAAATGTCTACTCCTCTCTCCATTGTATGAAAGACAAACAATCAGGTTTATATTAATAATATTGTACATTCTGTATGGTTTTTAACATGGTCCAATGTTGCCTTAGGCAAACGTTTTGGACAATTTGAACATTTATTATTTATAGGCTATATTTTTGTAACCGTGTAAACGAAATGTCTTTTGCTTCAAAGTCGACGGAGGTGCTTGCATGTTGTTGGTACTTTTACTTCCTTCTGTGCCAATGCAACGAGGCGGGTCTTCTGCCTCTGCTCCCAGGAAGAAGAAAAAAGTATTTTGCTTCACTTATCTGGTCTTCGAGTATGAATTCGTTGTGCATGCATGCATGCTACCATGTTGACACATATTGAATATATCAGCTATAACTCTTTAATTTGTTTAAATTAATGGCATTTCTTATTGTTCTTCATTTTGTCGTGGATAAGAGATTGATGTAGTATATATGCCATTTTATGGTGCGTGGTCAATATTAATTGGAGCCAGGAATAAGATCTTAACCAAGGCAGGTGATAGAGAAGTTTTTGAGATGCCATTCGCTAATTACTGTTCTCATTCATCCATTTACCTCTATATTATTTTCCAGATTACACACAAAGCAAGTCACGTGTTTCCTTGTTTTTAAGGTCAAAATTGCCATGAACCTGTTGGGATACGCATAGGCTGCGATAATATAAATCAAAATTTTCTATCGCGTAAAGCAGGAACAATGCAAGTATTAGATCATAGATCGTTACCACTCGATGCGCTGCGCAGCGGAAGAAGACGCTGAGAAGTCGAAGGAAATCTCGCGAAGTAGCGCGCGTCGATGTAGAGGAAGTAGTCGATCGCACCGGCTCGACCTTCTCCTCCTCGTGCGTTCTCCTCGCCGTACTCCCACGCCGATCAGCACCGCAAACCAGCGGCGCCTCTACCGGTATCCACACGTACAGGGACAGAACGCCACGCGCAGATGTGCTAGCACCCGCGCGCGGCTAGGGTTTTGCTCGGGGAGGGAAGTGACGGCTAGGGTTTCTCACGTGATGCAATGCCTCCGCCGGTCACACCCCTCACGAATATATAGGATCCATCACTCGGGCCTCCAAGGCCCGTAGGACTCCTATTCGGATCCCTATCCGAATTAAGCTCATATTGGATCTCCATCCAATCCCCTTATTCCGGCCCATTAAGCGTGCGACCCTGTAGGTTAATATATACTCGGTTGTAACCCGAAAACTCCTTTTCGGTCCACGCGTCAACAGCGGCCCCTGGCAGGACGTATTGACCCACCGGGCATACATAAAGATCATATCGGCTGAACCTCTAGTGTATACTTGTATGAACCCCTTTGCCTCACGATATCGATTAAGCTCAAGGCTAGATATGTGCCATCCTCTAATAGCTCAATCATTCACTCGAACCTGTTGATAGATTATATAACTTGTGATTGACTCCTCAATCACCTTTGGCATGGCCATGCACTTCCATAATCTACAACATCGAGGGGCCCAGAGATATCTCTCCATAGGAGGAGCAAATCCCATCTTGATTATTCATATCCCACTACATATTTCATAGCATACCCGAAAACTACTTTTATAACTACCCAATTACGGAGTAGCGTTTAGCAGTCCCTAAGTAAACTACTACACATGTTGGGAACCATAATAATCTCAGGTTTAAAGATTCAACACCAACACTAAATGAGATCACTGATGACACAACACATATGGCTCTTACAGTGTCTCATGTTGGGTCTATCCAACAACATGTTCATCAACATGTGTCCACATTATTAATTTGGTATCTATATACCATGATCCATGAGACATGATCATCAATTAATACATATGCTGATCATCTAAACATATTTGTTCCACATATGATATTTGATCAGGGATCCTTTAGAAATAGCAACACACAACATAAAGAGTCTCATGAAAGAATCACATATTCATTAACCAATAATGAGTTTATCTATTTCAAGAAACAAAGTCGGATAAATATGTAAACATGTGTGTGATACAATCATCTCTATGATTGTCTCTAGGGCATATCACTAACAGAACCTGCTGAAACTTTCAACTTAGCTGGTTGATATATGTAGGTGAAATGTGGCTAGATATGTACTTCATCAGCCTAATCAAGAAGGGGAGATTGTCAACACCTGGAATTGTTCAGAATTCTGAAGGTGCACATCCAGACTTTCAGAAGATAGCCGGCAACCAAGTCACCGATAGGTCGACTTCTCATGTAAAAATCCATCGCTCAAGAATCACTGAGAAGATTAAATGAAATCCAACTGCTGGACAAAGAGATGATAATTACTGTTGGATCGGATGACTATTCTCCATAAAAGTTCCTGTTTGCATGTTTAATAATAGTTCACCTCGTTCTCATTTACTAATGTAAAAACTGAGAGATACTCCGTATCTCTTTACTACAGTGAAGTTTGTCCAGGCTGTAAAATATTTTTAGATCCGCTAGTGCTTATAACCCATTGTGATGGTGAATGGATGATACAAACAACAAGTTCTCTGGTTATTCGGACCTCATATCTGGATGGGTGGAGTGAGAGACTTGAAGGGCAGGGGACACTGCTGCACAGACCCTTTGTAGTCCCGGTTTCCAACCCCCTATAGTCCCGAGTAGCAAACCGGGACTATGAATCCAAAACTAAAGATCGTTATCTTTGGTTCCGGTTAAAATACCCGGGAGTAAAGATTTATCTGTCTCAGTTGGTAACACCAACCGAGACTAAAGATGGTTGAGCCATGTGATTGACGTAGCCATCTTTAGTCCTGGGGCTTTTTTTTTTTCTTTTTTTCCTCCTTCAGTTTTTTTTCTTTTTTTCCCTCTTTTCATATTGATTCACATCATAGATATCACAAATTTATCCACAATATCACAAATTCATTCACACAGATCATCACAAATTCATTCACAACACATCATCACAAATTTATTCACATAAACATTTACAAGCACATTCACAAATCAACAACATCCACAAATCATCAAAAAAATCAAGAAAAATTCAAACAAATCAATATCTACTCGGCCACCGGCCAGCCTCCAATCTTGCCGCCGGCCAGCCACCATTCCACCGCCTCCCCTCCGGCCGGATCTGGCGGACGAGAGGGTGAGGCCGCCGCCCCGCGCCCAGCCGCTGCCGGCCGGCCTCCCATCCCGCCGCCCCGCGTCGGGCCGCCACCGGCCGGCCTCCATCCCGCCGCCCCGCGCCCAGCCGCCGCCGGCCGGCCTTCCATCACGATTGAGATGGGGTGAGAGAAGAAGGAAGGGGATGGACAGAGAGCAGGACTTGGCATGCGCACAGGGGGGCTCAAGGCTTTTTTCCCAGTTGTTTAACAACCGGGACTAAAAATAGATCTTTACTCCAGTTGGTGTTACCAACCGGGACTAAAGATAATAGAGGGGTCTAACACCGCATCCCATTTATTGAACCAGGACTAATACTCCCTCCGGGCTAAAAATACTTGCCGTTTTAGACAAGGTTAAGGTCAAACTTTATAATCTTTGATTATAAATCATTTTTAAAATATTTCTCTTTCAAATATGATGACTACATGTATAGATTAGTTTTAAAAAGTATTTTAATAAAATCATATATTTGTTAACACTTTTATACATATTATAATTAAAAATAATGGTCAAGGTTGTTTTTGGAGACCGTGCCCTTGTCAAAAACGACAAAAACGACAAGTATTATCAACCCGGAGGGATAATGATTTATTGATGCGGTAAAAAAATAGTAAAAATTTATTGATCTTGTTTAACATGCCAATAGCATGTTAGGCCTTGTTTAGTTTCCAAAACAAAAAACTTTTCACCAATCACATCGAATGTTTGAATACATTCATGGAGTATTAAATGTGGATAAAAAAACAATTACACAGTTTGCTTGTAAATTGCGAGACGAATCTTTAAGCCTAATTGTGTCATGATTTGATAATGTAGTGCTATAGTAAACATTTGCTAATGACGGATTAATTAGGCTTAATAAATTCATCTCACAATTTTCTGGCGGAATATGTAATTTGTTTTGTTATTAGACTATGTTTAATACTTCAAACGTGTGTCCGTATATCCGATGTGACATTCCAAAATAATTTTTTTTTAACTAAACCGGGCTACTGTATTCCTAGCTACTAATTTACTTTAGATGACGTGGCACACATATATCGCTAGCGGCCGACGATACTAAACCTGCTCTTAGCCGAAAGTCCTAAGGGGCGATCGATCGGTCCCCCTTCCCACATCGATCACCACCTCCTCCATGTGGTTTCCTTTTTTGACACCGTCTTACTGCCCTATTTTAGTAAATTTATCCACCTAAAGTTTGTACACCTCAAGTTTACACATCTAAAGTTTATACACCTAAAGTTTGGAGACCCAAAGTTTAGAAGTCAAAAGTTTATATATCCGATTCAAATTTGAATTTGACTTCAAATATTTTTATATATAGTATTTCTATATGTCTAAAGTTTATACACCTATAGATTATATAGATTATAGTTTATAGACCTAAAGTTTATAATTCAAAAGTTTACATACCCGATTCAAATTTGAATTTGAATTCAAATATTTTTTTATATATAGTATTTCTATACATCAAAAGTTTATACACCTAAAGTTTATAGACCCAATGTTTATAAGTTAAAAGTTTACATACCCGATTCAAATTTAAATTTGAATTTAAATATTTTTTTTATATATAGTATTTCTATACATAATTTTTCCAATTTTGTTTTTTTATTTTTTAAAAAAATTTATGGTGTAGTAGGAAGAGAAGAAGGGGAGGAGGAATGGGGAGAGAGCGTATATTGGGGATGGGGATCGATATCGATCACCCATTAGCCACACCCGCTCTTAAGTGGTCAGATATGTACGTATTTTTGTATCAGCCCAGTTAACACACACCGGTGGAGAAGTGGTTTTTACTCTCGGTTCGTAACCCCCTTAGTCTCACTTTTCTATCTTTAATCCCGGGTGAAATAACCGAGAGTAAAAATCAATTTTTAGTTCCGGTTGGTGTTACCAACTGAGACTAAAGATAGAGCCTTTTTAGTCCCGATTGGTACTAAAGATAGAGCCAACCTAGATCTGGTTGCTCCTTTTATTCTTTTCTTTTCTTCATTTCATTGCTTTTAATATATTGATTTCACTCTATCCCGCCCTCAAAATCCCAAATCAATCATCCCTAAATTATAAAATCTCAAATCGATTATTACCTCTAAATCCTCAAATCCTCAAATCGATCATCTCCAAATACATCACAAAATCTTTAAAAAAATTACATCACAACTTCTACAAAATTCATCACAAATACATTACATAAATCAAATACATCTCAATCCAAATCACAAATCCTAAAAAAAAAGAAAAAAAAACCTAAATCGGCGCCTACGTCCGCCGCCGCCCGTCGCCGCGCCCCCGCGAGGCCGCCCGGCCTACCGCGAGGCGGCCCGGCGCACCGCCCGCCGTCGCGTCGCCGCGAGGCCGCCAGCTGCTGCCACGCCGGCCGCCCGGCTCTCCGCGCCCGGCCGCCGCGCGCCGCCACTGCAGATGGGGAGGAAGGGGGAGGGAGAGGAGGAGAGGAAGAGAGGAGTTGAAGGAGGGGGAGAGGAGGAGAGGAAGAGATAAGGTGTGAGCCAGAGGAGGAGATAGAACCGAGAGAGAGGAGTGTCGATCCGATCCACGCGCATGCCTCTCCATGTATGTCGATCTTTTTTCCCGGTTGGTAACACCAACCGAGACTACAAATATATCTTTAGGTAGTCTCGGTTGGTGTTACTAACCAGGAAAAAAAGAGAATAAAATTTGGAAATATACTGTTCATTCATTTTATTTTTAGAAATATTCGGGATTCAAAAAGTTTTTAAAAAAATATACCATCGATTTCGCACAACCATTACGCGAAAGTGACATGGCGTGACGTCGCGAGTGAAAAACGCGAAACCGCGCGGACCGTTCGGTCTCGCCGAACCAATCTGCGATACCGGATTTCAAAATGATTAATTAGTGACTAATTATCATGATTAGCAATTAATTAATTATTAATTAATCTCTAATTAGTATTAGTTAAATAGTTAATTATGTCATTAGTGACTAACCAAAGGGAGCATTGGTACGGTATCGCACTCTTTTTCAGCGATACCGCTTGGTCTCGCTCGTTCTTCCCGCGAGAGCACGTGGTCTCGCGCCATGGCGCGAGAGACCGGGCGGTCTCGCATTTTCCCAGAGCGAGACTGTCCTTAACGTCACGTCCTTATCATTTTCGCTCGGTGATACGAGACCGACGGTATATTTTTACAAAATAATTTACATCCCGAATATTCATGAAAAAAATTAAATGAGCACTATATTTTTAAATTTAATTCGGAAAAAAGATCGACATAACATAAGCTTTACTTCCGGTTGGTGTTACCAACCAGGACTAGAGATCAAAAAGTACCCCTGAGCTTTTAAACTGGTATTAAAGATATTTTTAGCCCCGATTTTTAATACAATCGGGACTACTGTAAAATCTGGTCGACCGATCAAAGATGAGTTTCTCCAGTAGTGAAAGGTTGACAACATGGAGACTTGGTGTCTTGACACTGCAACCATACTGTACCCAAAATCACACAAGTTAAGATTCAAGAACTATATATTTGTGCAGTTACATAGCATCGGAACAAATTTACAGGTAATATATGTATGGAATTCATAAAATATAAGTACGTAACAACAGCACATGAAATCTGATACATCCCTGAGGACTGAGATGCATGGGGTTCGACAGCCTTCAGTCATTTGGCTCTAGAGGCAATCATAGAGATGATTGTATCACATACTATATTTACATATTTATCCGACTTTGTTCCTTAAAATAGATAACTCATTATTGGTATTTATCCGACTTTGTTCCTTAAAATAGATAACTCATTATTGGTTAATGAATATGTGATTTTTTCATGAGACTCTTTATGTTGTTTGTTACTATTTCTAAAGGATCCCTGATCAAATATCATATGTGGAACAAATATGTTTAAATGATCAGCACATGTATTAATTGATGATTATGTCTCATGGATCATGATATAGAGATACCAAATTAATAATGTGGATACTTGTTGGGGAATATGTTGTTGGAAAGACCCAACATGAGACACTGCAAGAGCCATATGTGTTGTGTCATCAGTGATCTCATTTAGTGTTGGTGTTGAATCCTTAGACCTGAGATTATCATGATTCCCAACATGTGTAGTAGATTACTTAGGGACTGCTAAACGCTACTCCGTAATTGGGTAGTTATAAAAGTAGTTTTCGGGTATGCTGTAAAACATGTAGTGGGATATGAATAATCAAGATGGGATTTGCCCCTCCTATGGAGAGATATCTATAGGCTCCTCAATGTTGTAGATTATGGAAGTGCATGGCCATGCCAAAGGTGGTTGAGGAGTCAATCACAAGTTATATAATCTATCACAGGTTGATTGAATGATTGAGCTATTAGAGGATGGCATATATCTAACCTTGAGCTTAATCGATATCATGAGGCAAAGGGGTTCATACAAGTATACACTATAGATTCAGCCGATATGATCTTTATGTATGCCTGGTGGGTCAATACGTTCTGCTAGGGACCATTGTTGACACGTAGACCGAAAAGGAGTTTTCGGGTTACAGCCGAGTGTACATGAACCTACATGGTCGCACGCTTAATGAGCCGGAATAAGGGAATTGGATGGAGATCCAATATACGCTTAATTCGGATAGGGATCCGAATAGGGTCCTATGGACCTTGGAGGCCCGTTATGTATCCTATATATTCGTGAGGGGTGTGATTGGCGGATTGATTGCATCACGTGAGAAACCCTAGCCGTCACTCCCCTCCCCGAGCAAAACCCTAGCCGCGCGCGGGTGCTAGCACATATGCGCGTGGCGTTCCGTCCTTGTACGTGTGGATAGCGGTAGAGGTGCCGCTGGTTTGCGGTGCTGATCAGCGTAGGAGTACAGCAAGGAGAACGCACGAGGAGGAGAAGGTCGAGCCGGTGCGATCGACTACTTCCTCTACATCGACGCGTAGGGGTGGAAACGAGCCGAGCCAAAGCATGGCTTGGCTCGGCTTGCAGTGGCTCGCGACAAGCTAGGCTTGGCTTGGCTTGGCTCAGTTAGGAAAACAAGCTAAAACTTGAGCTCGGCTCGGCTCGTTTCCTGGCTCGAGCCAGCTCGAGCTGGCTTGCAAGCCTTTCCGTTGAAACACATCTTCATATATATTTTGTAGTTATTAAAAAAAGCATGAACAAATCATCAATATGCAAAATTTAAATAAGTTTATATATTAAATTCTTCAAACTCTTAATGATAAATTTCAAGTTGAGAAATAATAACGCCATGAAGAGTAAAATAATCTTTATAAATGTATAATGGCCTAGGCTCGTGAGCCAAAATAAGCGGCTCACGAGCTAGCTCAGCTCAGCTTATTTCAGCAACGAGCTGAAAAGGTGGCTTGGGCTTAGCTCGTTAGGCTTACGAGCCGAGCCAAGCCAACCAAACTCGAGCCAAGCCCGAGCTGAGCTCACGAGCCCGAGCTTTTTTTCCACCCCTATTGACGCGTGCTACTTCGCGAGAGTTCCTTCGATTTCTTAGCGTCTTCTTCCGATGTGCAGCGCGTCAAGTGGTAACGATCTATGATCTAATTTTTGTATGGTTCATGGCTTACGCGATAGAAAATTTTTATTTATGCTATCGTAGCCTACGCGTATCCCATCAATTTTGTGACAGTTTATCCCAAAGATTACCAGAGTGTACATGGAAGCGTCAGAAGAACGTTCACCTAAAAGATTTGCCAGAGCGTACAGGTATCTTGTTTGAGCCTCCATCGCGTCCTTGCAACCTTGCCTGACGAAGACGAATGGCTTGAAGTACTATATTGATTTCTGATGCTAGGGGACTAGAAGCTCCAATTGTTTGCACATTCGAGGTGTTGGTGTTTTGCCAACCTGATACCTACCATTCCCCATCAGTTCTTGTCCTATACCAATCTTCTCTTGAACACATGTCTTCCATTTTCTCATCTAATTAACAGGTACAAACTTAGAGGACAAAGAAAAAGAGAAGAATGCGACAATTATTTTCTAGTTATCTTTGCATTTGTTCTATTTAGAGCTAGATAGCTAGTGGTGAATTTATAAGCACATAATGATTTAATTTATTCTATATAAATCATAACATTGCAGGTGTAAATTAGCATGAAGAATACATCATTAGATCTACATATGTAAACTAAGCAGTAAAATATGAATAGATCTAATATACGCAACATGTTGATAACGTACCGAGGGTACTGGAAGACCGGTTGCTCAACAGGAATTACTCGCGGTTGCGGACATCGACAACGGCGCGCAGTACGCGAGCGAACAGGAAGACGAGCCATTATGGTCGAACAGGGAGCAGTCGCGCGAAGCGCTTCCAAAAACCTTATTGCTGCCTTCTCCCGGTGCATGACGTCGAAGGCAGAGGTTCCAGAGACCTGCTCTCCCGATCACCGTGCACGCCGACGAGCGGGATGGAGTAGACTATGAGTGACGGTGCAGTACATAGAAGGAGACAAACCCTTAATTTTAAGGAATTGAAAAATAGTTTTTTTATGAGTAGAGTGGGTGAATTGAAAAATAGTTTTTTTAAGAGTAGAGTGGGTGAATCTGGCCAATTCTAGCTTCAATGAAAATCCTTAAAATTGACCATTAGAACCAAATCCAATGAAAAATATTTTTCAGTCAGGTGTTTGTGAGAAAAGAGGGGTGAGGAATTGAAGGAAAAAGTATGAATTACCCTCCTGAACTATTGCGGTCGTCCGAATTACCCCCCTAAACCCAAAAACCAGTCATCGTTCACCCCAAATTTTTAATACCGGACGAATTACCCCTCTCGACCCAATCCAAAGCGGTTTTGTCCTACGTGATGTACGCGTGACAATCCAGTCAGTATTTTATTATAAAAAAGTGCTGGGGTCCACCTGTCATACATCCTCTTTCCTCTCCCTCTTCTCCTCTCTCTCTCATCCACAAGCAGAGACGACAGGTATGGGCGGCGGCTGGAGGAGGCACGGCACGCGGAGTAGGCGGTGCTGGCGATGGCCGAGATGGAGAAGACCAAGTGCCGCGCGGCCATGTAGGCGGCCGAGGCGGCGCACCGGCTGGTCGACCTGGAGGCGTAGCGGCGGCGCAACGCCGAGAGGCCGACGAGAAGGTCCGCGCCCTGGAGCGTGTAGTCCGATTGCCTGGGCTTGAACACAAGGCAGACGGCGGAGGCGAAGGCTGCGAGCGCGAGGAGGAACCAGGAGCAGACGCGGACGCAGGAGCAGCGGGCGTGGTGGGTGTAGACGTGTAGTGCTGGAAGAGGCGCGCGTTCTCCGGCGGCGGGATGCGGAACACCTTGTCCTTGGGCATCTGCACCACGTACGTGTCTAGCTACGCCGGCGGCAGCTGCTGGTACTGCCGCGCGTCGGCGGGCGGCTGCAAAATCACTGATGATGCAAGCCATCGACTGCAAATTAAGGCCATGCATATATACAAGTATGCAAGTTAGCTCTCGACAAAATCCTTTACCCAACATTCCAAAACACGAGCTTTGATCAAGAGAAACCAATCTACTACATATGCAGCACATAACCACATTCCCAAAGTCCAAAACGCGGCGCCAAATCAGATCAGAAAATTCAGAAGCGGGCAGAGACAAAAAAAAAAAAAAGAACAAAAATTCCGGCACGCCGTCGCCCATCGATCCTGTGGAGCCAGCGGTTCAGGATCTCGGCGGAGATCACCACGGCGCTGCTGTTCCTCCACCAGACCAAGCCGGAGCCGCTCGTGCACTGCGACCTGGACCTCAAGCCGGCCAACATCCTTCTCGACCGCAACATCCTGCTGCAGGTGCTGACGAGTCCGCCGCCGACGGACTCGTCAGCCACACTCGTCTACTCCGGTGACGAATCTGCCGCCCATCCCCATCATCCCCGCCTCTCCGCCGCCACCCACCTGTCCGCGCCGACCGGCCCCACCCACCGTCGGCCGCACCGCCATGCGCGCCGTCCGCTGCCTTCCCCGCACTGCCGTGCGCCATGCCAAGCTGCGCCGCCTCGGCCGCCTCCATGGCCATGCGGCACTTGGTCTTCTCCATCTCGGCCATCGCCAGCACTGCCTCCTCCGCGTGCCGCGCCTCCTCCAGCCGCCGCCCATCCTCGTCGTCCCCGCTATAGATGGCCAAAAGGCCCGCCTGGCACGGCCCGGCCTAGGCACGGCCAGGCACGGCCCACCAGCCATCGGGCCAGCACGGCCCGATCGGCACTTCGTGCCGGGCCGTACCGGCCCATGGGCTGTGCCTCCCGCCCAGGCATGGCTTACCAGCCGTCGCGCCGTGCCGAGCCGACCGAAGGCACGGGTGGCTCATCGTGCCTTTTTTTAAATAAGTCTATTTTCCATCTCTCCTCTTTGGGCTCGAAAACAAGTCTAATTTCGGTCCCTCCACTTTGGGCTGTGACATATATTAGTGAAAATAAGTCTATTTTCCATCCCTCCTCTTTCGGCTGACATATATGTAGGTAAAATAAGTCTATTTAATGTCTCTATTCTTTCGACCGTGGCATATAATATGTCTATTTTTACTCCCTATTGTTTATGTGTCGGGCCTAGCCTGCGGCCCATCGTGCCATGCCGGGCCGGCCCAACGTGTCGGCGGAGAGGCCCAGGCACGGCCCAGTGGTCGGGCCGGGCCGGCACGGGCCCGACCCTTGACGGGCCGTGCCGTTCTTGGGCCGGGCCAAAACGTCGTGCCGTGGGCCGGGCCGTCAGACCTCGGCCCTTTTGGCCATCTATAGTCCCCGCTTGTGGACGAGAGAGAGAGGAGAAGAGGAAGAGGGAAGATGACATGTGGACCCCACCATTTTTTAATAAGAAAATGCTGACTGGATTGTCACGCGTACGCCACGTAGGACAAAACCACTCTGGATTGGATAGAGGGGGATAATTTGTCCAGTATTGAAAGTTGAGGGTGAACGACGTCTGGTTTTCGGGTTTATGGGGTAATTCGGACGACCGCGATAGTTCGAGAGGGTAATTTGTAATTTTTCTAGAATTGAAAAGGCTAGTGGTTACCACTTGGCGAATTCTCCATCTTTCTTCTGAGTTCCTCTTCTTGATATTCATCCTGCAGAGTAAATGGAAGGGTATTCTGTATATGTGTTTATCATTGCTTCAACTGAAAAACAAACCCGGGTTGCCTCCTTGTTCATGCTTTATCTTTTTTTTCCTGTTTTCAAGTTTGTTTGGATTGGACTCTAATTTTTAGGAAAATATCCACTAAACTTATAAATTGCAAATATAATTTCTGTATAAAGTATATATATATAAAGTCTAGAAAGATTTTAAAAAGTTTATATATACTTTTTATATTAAAAAGTCTAGGGTACACAAAAGTCTATATGTAGAAAATTTGGATGGAAATAGTTCATATAAAAAAGTTTTCGTTAAAAAAGAGTAATAAAAAAAGGAAACAAAAAATTTGAGTGGAAGAAAAAGAAAAAACGATTCTTATGACCATGATGAATTACTCCCTCCGGGTTGATAATACTTGTCGTTTTACATAAGGGTACGGTCTTTTAAAAAACAACTTTTACCATTATTTTTTATTATATTACGTATAAAAGTGTTAACAAATATATGATTTTATTATAGTACTTTTTAAGACTAATCTATTTATATAGTCACCATATTTAAAAGACAAATATTTTAGAAATGATTTATAATCAAAGATTCTAAAGTTTAACCTCACATTTATGTAAAACGACAAGTTATAAGTCCGGAGAGAGTACGAGAGAATCAGGTACGTAAAAGAGGAAAAAGAAATGAAGACATACATAAGAATGGAGATAGAAAATTGAAAACAGCCCATGCGGTCTCCGACCTTGACCAGTTCGCGATAGGCTAGCAAGGCACAGTTGCTGCAAGGTTTGATGCGGAGTGGAAAAATGGAACAACAGGATTGGAATCTTCTTTCATTCGCCAGCTACTCACAATGCTCTTTGCAGGCAGAATTGGTGGCGCTTCAGTTAGCTATGGAGGCGGCCAAATTTTTGAGTTTTGCAATTTGCAGGGATTATCTTCCTCTCTGACAACGGGACGAATCACTACTTAAAAAACTATTTTTCCATACGGTCAAATTGATTTTTCCATGCGGAGGTTTCCCCCGTCTGGAGCCATGCGTCTGGAAAAATAAATATTTTCGCGTGCGGACGACCCAACCGCACGGGATAATCGATTATCACGTGCAGTCAAATAATGCCGCCCGCACGGAACCAAAAAAACCAGTAATAAAAAAAATCGAAAATCGCCGCCCACCCGCATCCGGCCGTCGCCACCGCAAGCTCATCAGCGACGGATCCGCTTCTACCACGCCCACCGACAACGGATCCGTCTCCCCCGAGCCCGTCAACGTTGTCGCGAGCTCGTCGAGGTCAGCCATACGTTGAGGTCGTCGTCGTCGAGGCGGGCCTCCCGAGGCAGCGGCGAGGGCGAGCAGCCGCCGAGACGAGCTACCGCCGCGCCTCTCGAGGTAGCAGCGACGAACGGGGGGATGGCTTGCGGTGGTGGTGGGCGGTATCGTCGAGGCCATTGACTCTATGGATCCGCTTCCTCGTCGCCTTGCCCGGCCGTCGCCTCGCCCGCTCGCCACCGCGCCCAGCCATCGCCGCGACCAGAGGGGGGTAGTTCAGAGATAATAGGGGATAAAATAAGAGAGAGAGGATGTGAAAATTTTAAAGTGGATGGGTGGGAAGGAGGGAGGTATTTTCCTGTGTGGTCCACTTAAAAAGCTTGTATGGAAAAATTGATTTTATCGTGCGGTCCACTTAAATCGACCGCATGAGATAATGATGATTATCCCGTGCGGTCAGATTAGGAGGCCCGCCTGAGAAAATTGATTTTCCTGTGCGGGTGACAGCCCCGTGCCGGTCCCCTTATTTTTCTGTGCTGTTCCACTTACGAACCGCTTGGAAACAAAAGGGGGTGGCGTACAGGAAAATCTATCATGTAATAGTGAATGCAGACACAGCCAAGAAGAGAAACTTTGGTCCTGTTTCGTTCCTAAAACTTTTTCCCAAAAACATCACATCGAATCTTTGAACATATGCATGGAGTATTAAATATAGATAAATTTGAAAACTAATTACACAGTTAGTGGGGAAATCACGAGACGAATCTTTTGAGGCTAATTAATTCATGATTAGCCGTAAGTGCTATAGTAACCCACATGTGCTAATGACAGATTAATTAGGCTCAAAAGATTCGTCTCGCGGTTTCTAGGCGAGTTATGAAATTAGTTTTTTCATTCATGTCCGAAAATCTCTTCCAACATCTGGTCAAACGTCTGATGTGACACCTAAAAATTCTCTTTTAGCGAACTAAACAGGCCCATTTGATGAGGATCCAGGCCATTGGAGTCAAATAAATATTCTAGAAGGTTCCATGGAGGTCATGTGGATTCCAAGGGAGATCAATAGGGTGGCAGACAAGCTAGTTAAGTAAAATCTTATCAGCCGCCCATACCTCTTCATGATTGACACAACATATCTCACATCACTTATCCTAATAGAAGTTGTCATGCAAGAAATCTTAGATATTATTTCTCTACTGCAATCTATATCATCCATCATGTACTCTGTTTCTGAATAACCAAAGTTGTTCCTGAATTCTTTTTTTTTAAAAAAAAAGAGCTGGATTTTTAATACGAGCAACAACCTGCACGGATCTTGAAGCGATCACGGCCGTCCAACCTGGCCCAAGGTTGGCCATCATCATTCCTAACAGGCCGAAATAGACCCGCCGTCAGCGAAAACCGGAGAAAATATGGTTTAAACTATTAAGTATGGTGAACACTTAAGGAGTTGACATGTCTGGTAACGGGGATTAAGAACGCCATGCAGACGGGGGGTGCTGATACGCGATCAGCCGCGCGCGCGGTCAGTCAACCCCCCCCCCCCCCCCCCCCCCCCGCGCGCCCTGTCTCTCCTAGCTACTGTATACATCTTATGTATATACGTCTTATGTATATACGTATGTATATACTATATATATATATATGTATATATAAGTATAAGTATATATACATATGTATATATATATATATATTTACGAATATATTTTAATGCATAAAGAATATATACACACATACACAAAGTTTGTATACGCGTATATAAACTTTGTATACATGTATAAAAAGTTTTATACATATATAGAAAGTTTGTATACGCCTATAGAAAGTTTGTATACACCTATAGAAAGTTTATATGCGCGTATAAAAAGTTTATATGCGCGTATAGAAAGTTTGTATAGGCGTATAGAAAGTTTGTATGCGCGTATAGAAAGTTCTATACGTACGAATACAAACTTGGTATATATACGAATACAAACTTTATATTTATACATCTTAAAAAAAAGAAAAAACCAAAAGAAGATAAACTGGGAAAAAACAAACCGACCAGAAGAAAACCAGAGAAAAAAATCCAAACAGAAAAATAAAAACCGGAGAAAAAAACAAAACAAACAGAAACGAAAAAAAAGGAAAAAACGAAAAACTCGCTCGCGGCACGTCGCCGCCCCCTCTCCGCGCGCGACACGTGTCCAGTCGCGCGGGGAGGGAGGCGCGCGACTGATCGCCCAATAGCAATCTCGCATGCGGACTCGACGTAAAGTTGAGGGAAGGCAAGTGGACTTATTCCGGCCGCAGATGGCAACGGCCCACGAAGCACAAGCGGCCTGGCCCATCCACCGACCAAGCCAGATGTATGGGCTTGTTTCTCACGAAAAAAACAAAAGAAGAAAAAGGAAAAAAGAAAAAAGAAAAAACTCTCCTGTCCCCCCGGCAGCCGCGGCCGCTGTTCCCTTCTCGATGCCCTAGCATCCTCGCCGCCGGGAACCGCGAACCCTAGCCCTCTCCTCCGCCCTTCTCCGGGAAGGGAATCGATTCATCTCCGCCCTCCCTACCCGCTGCTGCCTCCTCACGCGGCGGCGCAATCTCCGTCACCGGCGGCGGCGGCGGCGGCGGCGGCGGCGGGAGGTGGGGAGTCCACGAACGAACGCCGTGCGGGCTATGGACTGATGATGCCTTCTTCTCCTCCCGACATGTATGAGGTACGGTCGAAGACGCGCGCAACTCGCGATTTCCACTCTGTTCTCCGCAACTTCCCGTGCGAGGTAGTAGATGCTGTGCTGTGAGGGGGGTTTTTGATTGATTTCGTCTCCTCCCAAATCCAATCCAGAAACAGGCACTTGTTCATGGTGGAGATGATGAGCTGCTGGCACGGGCCGGCCCTCCTCCCATGGAGGACGTGCTGATGCACATCCTTCCAGTTGATTCCGAACAGGTGAGATCGCTATCACATATATATAGCCAATGTATGTACCCTCGCCATTGCATCTTTTGCAGAGAATTGGAATCGGTTAAGTGCTTTCGGTGAAATTGACCTTTTTAAGAGATCTGTTCTCCAGGTTTTTGCTCGTGTAAACAATCTGGGGAATGAAATTTCTCCTGTACAAGCCTGGTGCCAACCAGAGCTGCGCGGCGAAAAGGTTTAACTTGAACATTATCTGTTTACCTACCGCGTTCATCCATCGGACAATGACATACATAAATTTGGCAAAATGCAGCTATAGGTAGTAACAAAGACTTGGCTAATTGCTTTGTCTCACATACATGTATTACAGGCCAGTAACAATGATAGGCAAACGGTGATAACTCCAGTCGAGTTGATCAAGGTATTTAGAATCACTTTGACTTTTTAGAATCACTTTGTGCCTGGCATTAACTGCGAAACGAAATGCAGAAACCTGTTGAGAAGCAAGTGATAACAGAAGGAAGACTGCAGCTCGCTGGTGATGGCTATCAGGTATGAAAACCAGACAATGCTTATGGAGAGGATTAATATGGACATTTGAATATGGCAGTGAATAGCTACCTTAACAAGAAATATTCAATTGCATGCGTGCAGCTGCTATCTTCAAATGGCATAGACAAAACTGCAGAACAACTATACGTGGATCAATTAGGGAGACAAACCAACTCAATGGACCAATCACTGCAGCATACTGATGGACAAAACCAATCACATGATAATATGGAAAGCAATGAAGTGTCAAGCGATGATAGAAACAGTGATGGCGATTCTGACAGAAGCCTAGGAAATGAATCAGATAAAGGGCTTGGAGCACACTATAGTCCTAGTTTAATGGAATTGGATAATGCAAGACCACCAGAACTTGGAATGAAATTTGCAACACTTGAAGATGCACAGAGATTCTATGAGACACATGCTCTTAAAACTGGCTTTGTTGCAAAGCGGGGGACGAACTACAGGAGAAAAAAGTTTACCATAGAGTGCCACAAGACTGGCACATCAAAGCTAACTCCGAACCCACAGAGGAAGAGGAAGAAAAATATTATAGAGAGGACTCAATGCCAGGCAAAGGTGGTAGTGAAGCTCAATAAGGGACAATGGGAGTATGCAGCAGTCCGGAATGAACACAACCATCCATTGTGTCCTAGCTATTCGCTTAGATTCTCAAAGCGCAAACGCAGGCGAAATCCTCCAAGCCAGAAACAGCTGGATGTTCAGAGAAATAGTGACCAACTGACACAGGCAGATAATCTTGAGGAACGGTTGTCGCAACCTCTTATTTCAGCTGATTCAAATGAAGTAAGCTTGCTAACAAAGGTTCCCCAGATATTTTTGTTTTGTATACATGTGATGGAAGTGATTTTTTAATGATCTGTTATCCTGGTACCTCAGGTAAACAACAAAAGGATGCCTAGACATGCAGAGATTAGTATATCTACTGTAGAGAAGGAACCTGTTGACAAACTACAGCGAGCTGGTGATTATCAGGTATGAAAAGGTGAAATCTAACAAGAGTACCAATAATAAGGTATCAAATAGTAGCTTAACGTAAGTTATTCTCTTGCATGCAGGAGCAATCTTCAAATGGCATAGACAAAAATACAGAACGACCAATTGTAGATAAATTGGGGGACCAAACAAGCTCGATAGACCATTCACTTCAGCATACTGAAGAGCATAACAGATCACATGATAATGTGGAAAGCAGTGAAGCGCCAAGCGAGGATACAAGCAGTGAAAGCAATTCAGACAGCAGCTCAGGTGATGAGTCGGATAAGGAGCTTGGGAAGTACTTCTATCCTAGTTTCGACGAACTGAAGAATTCAAGACCACCAGAACCCGGAATGAAATTTCCATCCCTTCAAGCCGCACAAAGATTCTATTACGCACATGCTCTCCTTACTGGTTTTGTAGGAAAGAGGGGAACCAACTACAAGAGAAAGAAGTTTCACTTAGAATGCAACAAGAGTGGCAAAATGAAGTTAACGAAGTCATCTGAAAACCCAATGAAGAAGAGGAGAAGCAATCTTGTAGAGAAGACACAATGCAAGGCAAGGGTGATAGTGAAACTCGATAAGGGAGAATGGGAGTTCACAGCAGTTCGCCATGAGCACAATCATCCGTTATGCCCAAGCCCTTTGCTTGCAAGATTCATAATAGACCACAAACAAATGTCAACTGGAGAGAAGTCATTTTTAAGAGTTCTGCAACAAAATAGGGTACCTCCTAAGAAAATTATGAAGATTTTCAGGAAACTAAGAGTTTGTTTCGGAGACATACCATTTGAAAATAAAGATGAGCACAACATAGCACAGACAGAACATAGAAAAGCAAACTCAGATGTTGAAAGCGCATTGAAGCACTTCACAGAATTGCAGATTCAAAACCCAGAATTTCTGTACGTAATGCAAAAAGATGAGGACAACACAGTTACAAGCATCTTCTGGACTGATGCAAGATTGAGGATCGAGTATGATATTTTCGGAGATCTCATTATGTTTGATGCTGCCTATAGCACTGATATGTATAACATGCCTTTTGTGCCTATTATTGGAATAAATAGCCACGCGACACCCTTCCTGTTAGGATGTGCTTTGTTAAAAGATGAGAAAGTAGAAACCTTCGAATGGATGTTGCGTACATTTTTGCAAGTGATGGGAGGAAAAATGCCAAGAGCGGTCATAACAAACCAGGACACATCAATGGAGAAGGCATTTGCAGAACTCATGCCGCATGTAAGGCTTAGGTTTTGCAAGCGGCATGTTATGAGCAAAGCTCAGGAAAAGCTTGGAGACTTCATGACAGCAAGAGGTAACATAAATACAGATCTACATAACTTGGTAGGCAACTCGCTGGTAGAAACAGAATTTGAAGAAGGATGGGTTGAGCTTATTGAGAGATACAATGCAAGTGAAAACCAACACCTGCAACTCATGTGGCAAACAAGAAAAAGTTGGGCACCTGTCTATTTTAGAGAAGATCTCTACCCATTTATTGACTCAGTTGGTTCCAACGAGGGAATAAACTCATTATTTAAAGGTAATATGCTTCCAAAGGACACAATAGATAAGTTCATTGGGCAATTTAAGGAGATACAAGAGAATATAGCAAAAGTTCATGAAGAAGATAGATTTCAGTCAGGAGCTGACCTTAAATACATCTCAATGCAACCAATAGAACAACATGCAGCACATATTTACACAAGGGAAATATTTCTGAAAGTACAGAAAGAACTACTACATTCTACTGCATTCAACGTGCAGGAGATACAAATAGGGACAGTGTACAGACTTGAAAAGGTCTTCAACTATGAGAACCCAGAGTTTGATAGAAATTATTTTGAAGTGCTTGCTGAACCTGGCATCAATGCATTCAAGTGCCAATGTGCAAAATTTACAAGGGATGGAATACCTTGTTGCCACATATTCAGACTTTTCACTCAGTTTGGAATCAATGAAATACCAGAACAGTACATAATGCCCAGATGGACTAAAAAATTCAGAGAGGAGCAGCTAAAACAGAACAAGGAAAAATTATTTGACAAGCATGGTATAAAGGATTCAGAAAATACATTGAGATATGCAATGCTAATGAGTAAAGCGGCTGAAATTTGCCAGAAAATTTGCCATGATGAAGCAAAATGCAGCATATTCATGCAGGAACTAGACAAGATTCAAGAGAAGTTGATAACGGAGAGCAGAGAAAATGCACAGAATGATAACCCATGTCGTGAACAAGGGGCCTTGCAACAGGAGCATCGTGGGAGCAGTAGCAATGCAGAGCAAGAGCAACAGCACACAGGTTACAGCACAGTGATGCTTGGTCCAAAATGTGCAGTGGGTCAGTAGAGCATACGGGAGTGAGCCAATTGATCTCTTTGTGCGGGTTCTGGTCTTCTGGAGGAGACTATTTTGTCCAGGAAGTAGAATGGTTAGTATAGTAAGTTTAGCCGAAGTTAGTTGTGGTAAACTTGTCTGTTAGGAAAGTGTTGGTCGAGAGCAGGAAGACGTGTTAAGATGCATTGTATCTATTAGCTCTCCTGTCTAAACATGCATCTTGGTTCGCGGCAGTATGGGAAGCTGATAGTTAATTGACATCTGTGTTCGCCAATTTTGCAGGTATGCCTTCTTTTTTTGTCTGCCTTTGTTTGTTTCAAAATGATTTAGTGTGTATTTGTTGCAATGCCATTTCGTTGAATCGCCTGTAATATGTTTCATAGGTTTTGATGTAGTATGTTCCGTGCGCTTTGGTCTTGATTGTATGATCTTTGTTTCTTATACTGTTTATGGGTAAATAGGGAGATGTATATTGTTCTGTTTGTGTTAGCATGTAAAATTTCATATCATTAAATTGTTCTCGTCTTTTCTCAAAAAAAAGTCATCTTCTGTTTTGAAAAGATAATGCGATTCAAGTTTTTTTTGCCATTTTGTGCCATGCCCCCCGCGGGCGTCATGTAGACTAGCTTAAACTTGCTGTAAACGATTCATCTTTCTGCATATTGAAGAATTATAGGTCTTACTTTTTCAGTAACAAGCTATCCGTTGATTTGCTTCTTAATTATAAGTTGATGCAAACTTGGTTTGTTAGCTTTCAAATCCTCTGCTTACTACCGTATTTTTGTTGATGCAATTTCTAATGATAAATAAGCTTTCGAGTCCCTTCCTTTAATAGTTTGAAAGTAATCTCAAATTTTAGCTTCCAAAAATTCTCAATCCGAATCATTTTCTCAGTTTTATTAACCCGGGCTGTTCTTTGTTGTTGCACCAAATTTGCAAGTCTAGTTTGAGGAATTATTATTTTTATAGGTAAATTGGAACCATGCCATTATAATTTTGCAAAGTTTGAGATATGCCATCAGTATCTCAATAACATGTAGGACCCACGTGAGTCAATGACATGTAGGTCAGGATGGCATATCTCAAATTTTACAAAATTATAATGGCATGGTTCCAATTTTCCCTATTTTGATATAAGGGCAAATCTTTTCCTGCAACATCAAAGCAATCCACATTCCACGCTGAATACGTATGGAACAAGTGACTGTCATTGTAAATAGGCGTGTGTCGAATTGCCAGGTTGACAAGAAAATTACTTGTAAATCTTTGTACCTTTTTATTTGACGATATTTATTATGAATGAGGAAGAATATTAACGGTGAATTTCAGGGATGATATGCTTGTTCACATTGCATATTTTTTCCACGCAAAGTATGCATTTTTTTCCCTCACAAGTCATAATACTGATGGATCCTCTTGGCGTTAAATGTTCCCTTTGTCTTGTTTAAGATTAAAATTGGATGAAGAGGCGTAGACCTTAGATTATTTATCACCTTTTTTTTTTTTGGTCGACTCGGAATAAATAGACCAATGGAGAGAGGATACGAAATTATGTCCAAGATAGGCTACTATTAAGCGCGTACGTGGAGCCCACGTTGCTGATAAAATAAATGAAGGTAGAAGAGTATTGTTTGAAGTGCTCAAATATTTTTACAGATTCCATTCTCTCATTCGAGATGGATTACTGATCAGTCACGTCCTAGATTTCATATTATCACAAAACCAAAACTAGAGGTCCTAGAATTGCCAAAAGAAAGCTCAGTGTTGCACACGAAGCTAACCCGAAGTGATACACAAATTAATTTGTCACGAGGGCATGCAGTAAATAGAAAACAATACTAATTGGTCAACAAATTCAAGTAGGAACTAACTGGGTAGGGAACTCCATTTCATTAGTAGTACTGATCTCACGCGGCCTAAACCATGTGGCAACTCATGGGACTCGCAAGGACATGAGAACAAGAACCTGTTCAATCAGAGAGAACGGTCAGAGTTAGATGTTGGATTCTAAGACTCAACGGCATGTTTGGTTGGAGGAAGTTTTTAGGAGGGATTGAGAGTTTAGAAGGATGAGGCTATTAAGTGTTTTATTTGGTTGGGGGACATGGGAGTTTTGGTGGGATGGGGATGGGGAATTGAGGAAGGAACTCTCTCCTTTTCAATACCTGGGTAGGGGCAGGTAATTAGGAGGGAATTTCTCCTTTACTTTGTCTAAGCAAATCTCATCCATCCGTTTTTATTAATGATCTAATCTCCAACTAAACTCCGTATCAATTTTCATCGCCTCTACCAAACAAAATATTGGGATTAAAAATCAAATTCTCATCTTAATCTCATCATCAATTCTCTCGTGTAAACTCTCAATCCCCTTCTCTCAAGTGGAGTTCAGAAAGGACCAAGAAGCTAGATCTATGAAAGGACCACAACAAGTGGCGAAAAGAGTTCCTCTTTTGAACTCAATATCACTAAAATCAACTCATTCAACTGCGTGATAGCAGTATGCAATATAGGATGGCTTCTTGCCTCTACTGATACCAGCGCTGTCGGATCCCAAAACTAACGATTCAGAAACCGACATATTTAACTGTATCAAGCCCTGGATCAGTAGGTTGATACAGGTTCAACAATCTGGATCTTCATTGCATACATTTGGTCAAGGCTCCAAAGGAGATATCTTTATATATAAAATAATAGGACATTTACAAGTTTGTGGCTAACTATTACAGCAGAAGCTATACGATAACCCAACTCTATCGTTTTACTATAGAATTAAACCGTCTAACTATACTAGACTTGAAGACTATGTTTAAAGGGAACTAACTTATGTGATTGAACTCCCAACTTTGGCAAAAACTCTAAATAGACTCTGAAAAAAGGGGTTGAAGCAAGGGTGAGTACATGCCATCACCCCGGCCGCCTGCAAGCTCAGTTTGGGGAGAATCGGTAATCAACTTCAGAGAATCTAGAGAAGCTGCTAACCCAGCTTTTAGCTATAGTTCATTTTCTAGATTCTACAGCTACAAAATCTCATAATCAACTACAAAATCTCATAATAGAGTGACAGTCTTACATTTTGAATGGATAGAAACTCCCTAAACAAGCCTTAGCTTGGTCCACAACAAGGTGAGAATAAGGCATACCGACATTTAGGCTAACCTCACCTTCCACGCACTAAAACGGAGTAACGCTTCTTTTGCAAAAGACGCACCGTTTATCAATTTAAAAAACGTGCACAACACGAGCGAAGTGAGTTGAAAAAGGTAGGGGGAGAAACCCATTAGATTAAGGCCATTGAACGGTCGGATGCAAGGGAGTGAGTGCCACCGCTGCCTTGCAACACGCAAGTTGGTTATTTAGATGATTCGTCTTCAAGAATCCTTGAGATAGGAAGGATCCGCTCCGAAGTTTGGAGCTCAGATGAACAAAGCGCATTGCACAAATGATGTACGAAGGATGCTTCACAGGGCTGGTGTCCCATCATGCAAAGCATTCATCGAGCTGATAGAGTGATAGTTGAGAATCGGCGTTATGGGAAACAATTCTAAAAGACAGCTCTACACATACCGAAACACAACTAGTACAACACAAAGCAAAACAAAATAACACAACAGCATCAGGCAATACATAAACAGGAAAAGAAGGATCGAAATCCGGGCAAACAGTTACTCTCATCTCATCAAGATAACAATACCCTATTGGCATCAGTTCTATCAGACCCCGAAGATTTTATGCGATGCAAGAAAAGAAGAAACGCAATACCACGACATGACTGAGTGCCAATATCATAGCGTGATGTGGTACCGTGAGGAGAAGAAATGATCCCATCAGAACTCATGGAATCAATTAAATTTTCTAGGTATATGACATTCTGAACAAATCGAGGCATCTTTGTTCAAAATTGAACATTTTCAAAAAGGCAAGCTGAACGTTAGGTGATATAAATAACTTTCCCAAAGCATCTTCTCTAGCTTACACAACAGAAAGCAATGAGCATCTATGTAAAAATTATAATCACTCATAACCGCATACAAGCAAAATACTGAAACTGTCCATTGGAACATCACCTAACATTTACCAATGTACTGTCACCAAAATCAAAATAGAATCATCAACCATGCCATTATCCCCATGATATAACTCAATCAGATTGTACAAATTTAGGCGCAGACTTGTCACAAAGCATTGTTAGCCAGAACAACTGTAGTCTAAAAAAACATAAACAGCCAAACCACAATCCCACAATACTTGATGCAAAACATCCAGACCTACCACTAAACTGTCTAAGCTCAACACTGAAGTAGGATAGGACAATTACACTTTTTTTAATCTATCTAAGATTTCTACAAGGATCATAGTGCAGCCACTGATTGCAACAACTAAAAGAATGAAATAAGTTACTTATAGACGTCCTATTTCATTACTTTGCATTCGGATTCAAATCCAACAATGCAAACAAATAAGCAGCTAGCCAATTGAACCTTAATACTTGAAGCATAACATAAACAACTAACATACATAACAGTGCATAGCCAACCATGTAATCCATCCAACCAAAGAAACCAAGTGCTACCAATCACCTTGCACACCATGAAACAAACAAATCGATACCTAAACACTAATCAGGCAACCTATCGCAAGTACTCCGCAACAAATTGCACTACCATTACCAAAGAATTGCCTAAGATTACAGTTGCTAAATTTTGATAGCCATGCGAGTTAGTAGACCTAATTAAGTTGCAAATCATGTCCGCAAAACACTGTTGGGCACATCGCAATGAATCACCGCTGGAAATGGAGGAACATGGAAAACAAATCGCATCTGAAGCAGTGTAATTCCCAAACAAAACTTCAACCAGATCTATCCTTGGCATGACTTCATAACACATGAGCATCATCATGTCTTAATTTTAAACTCAATACTAACAACCAAGTCTTCATGGACACAGATACCAAAAAAAGCAGAGATAGATTAACGGATGATAGCAAGAACAAGAAGGCGCGCCTAGAAGCGGAGCTTGGTGAAGAACCACCTGTTCTTGCCGGTCTTGAACCTCTCCTCGAGGCGAGCCTTGGCGGCCTTGCAGGCGGCCACCTTTTTGTCGCGGGTGGCGAGGGCGTCGGGTCCCCCGGAGGCCACGTCCTTGAAGTCGACGTCGAGGGTGTAGCGGGTGGGCATGATGTGGGTGAAGTTGACGAGCTTGAGGAAGCACTTGACCCTCGACTTCTTCGCCGTCTTCTTCGCCGAGTCCTTGCGGATCACCTTCTTCGGGTACTTGGCGAGGCCGGCGACGAGGCAGTGGCCGTAGGGGCGGTCACGGGTGCCCTCCTCGAACACGCGCACGATCACCGCCTTCCGCCCCGCGTACCGCCCCTGCAGCAGGATCACCGCCTTCCCCGGCTTCAGGAACTTCACCATCGCGGCGGCTTGGTACGGATCTCCTTCTCCTTCGCCGGTGTGGTTGGTCGCCGCCGCCGCCGCCGAGCTCACCTCTGCTGCTGCTGCGCCGCCGCCGGATGGGGTTAGGGTTCGCGGAGAGGGGAGGGTTTTATAGTCGGGATGCGGCGAGGCTAGGGTTTGAGGTGGGGAACGAATGGCGGATTTGCCCCTGGGTTGCGGATCGTTGGATGTGAATCGGACGGGTGTTTCCTGGGTAAGTTGGTGGTGGGGCCGAGGTGGCAGTGGGAGATGGAAGGGCGAGTGGAGGGGGTAAAATGGGGAAGGTTGAGCGGGTGCGCTGAGATGGGCTTTGGGCGGAGAAATAGGCCCAATAAGACCCATATAGGCCGACCTATCGGTCTGGCCCACTTGTCGGACGGACGGCCTTTCGGCGCCTGTTAGCAAAGCAGCAGTGGTTATGTACAGATTATTTGAAAGAGTACTGCTATATATACGACTCAGGTGGTGATTGAATCTTCTAAAAATGAAGTTGAAGATTAAGTGTTTTACGCAAAACGAGGTGGTAATAATGTGTGTTTAATTGAGTTTTAATTACTACAAACTTGAAAAATGGATTAATCTGATATTTTATAACAACTTTCATATAGAAAGTTTTCGCACGAAACGCACCGTTTAGCAGTTTGAAATGCGTACCACGAAAATCCAAAACTTCATCTAGTCTTTGTAGAGGAAACGAATGTGGCCTCAGTTGTACAACTCATATATATATAACTAGAGATATGCAACGATAGATTAATCAAAGGAGAGCATGTTCATATGCACTGCAACCTTTTACAGCCGTTGATCAAATTTAGTCGGATAGTTGGGTCATATGCATAGCAATTTCCTATTTGAAATTAGCATGGCATGTTTAGATAAGTACTAGGAGTATTTGTTTTCTGAATGGCAGATGAATTTAAGTTGCTGGAGTCCCAAGATGATGTGATTGCGAGAAGGGTAGGGGATGAAGGCATGAAGCTGCTCGATGGTTTTTTTTTTTCTTTGGGTGGTTGTGTGCTAAGCTGAAGTTCTGCTTTTCGATCTGATCTGGGTGGTGATCTGCTTTGGATCACTCTGGGATTGATGTCTATGTTTGTTTTTCTCTTTGCAGTAGTTGATTAGTTGGTTGTAAGATAGTTTTCGTATATGCCTGAAGTCTCCCCCAACTATGGTTGGATGGCACCTGGTCAGGTCGTTTTCGATGTTGTTTTAAATCCTCTGAATTTTTTGTAGCTTCCGTTTCTGGTAATAGAAATGGGGAGAGCTTGGCTCTCCTAGTTAAAAAAAAAAAACTTCTGAATGATGTCCAGTGGTGTTGGGTTGAACTAGTCAGTGCCACCGATTTTTGGTTTGAATTTTAGTTTGATGTCAGAATCATGTTTATGTACTAGTTCTCCAAAAAATTTGGTAAGGTAAAAGTATTTATCGAGCGTTCAGTTTACTATTAACAAACTACGCGAAGCAAACTAGGCTGTTATTTTGCTTGCCTGTCCCTTTGGATGTGCTCAAATTTGTGCCTATATTTGCAGTGTTTCTGATAGGACTTCCCTTCTTTTGTTGAAATAAAACACAAGTTCACAGGAGCTGGAAAAGATCACAAGTTTGTTATGTACTCACATACATGTAAATACCACTGTAAAAGGAGTGACACTGTAAAAAAAATATTCGTTTCAGTACACATGCACAAACATATGGTTGGTTCGTCAGCTAATTCAGTGCCAGCTCCAAGCTTTGGAATCTCTGAACTGTTGGTAGCATTTTGAGTTCTTGTTCTTCCACCTCCTTGACTTTGTTGCTCCACTTCGCTTTGCTGTTTTCAACTTGTTGGGTTGTCAAACATCCGTTCTACCGGTTTTCCTCTGCTTTGGCACTTCCTTGATGTTTTCGCTTGTTGGAGAAGAGGCGACTCATCTTCTCTTGTTTTTTTTTTCTTTGCGGTCTATACATCTTGTGACAGAAAATCCCACCACATATCATTCGAATTTTGAACCATTGGATATGCTTCAAGATTTATGCAGATCCTTTTAACCCTAACTCCTCTCCTCCTCCTCCCGATTCAGATCGCACACCACCACCACTCCTCCGTCCTCGCACGATCCTCCGCCGCCACCGCCCCACCGCGCCGCCTCGCCGGAAGGGGTCAACGGCGCCGGCAAGCCCCCTCCCCCTTCCCCCCTCTCCCCGTTCCCTCCTCTCCTCGAGGTGCCCCCGTCCCACCGTCTTCCCTGTCTCCGGCGACTCCCCGCCACCGGATCCGCCACCACCGGCCGCCACCTCCTAATCTCATGCTTTGTTTGTCCCCGTCGCCGACGCCGACCCACTACCCTCCTCCATCCCCACGGCTTCGGCAGCGCCGCCGCCGCCTCGCCGCCTGCCGGAGTCCACCACCCACCTCCGGTCCTCCGCCCACGGCCATCCCTCTAAGCCCCAAGGAAACCCCCCGTTTCCCCCTCCCTCAACCCCCCTCAACCCCCCCTCCTACCCTCACCCCAACCCCAAACCCTAACCCGCCGGAGTTGGGGTGTTGCCAGCGCCGGAGAAGAAGGAGAGCCCACCAGAGTTGGAGGAGAGAAGCCGATGCATGAATCTTGGCATGGATCCAATGGTCCAAAATCTGTAAGATTTCTTCCCCAAATTTCATTCGAATGCCATATAGCAATCCCTTTTTTTTTCATCTGCCTTAGTGGCACGAACAAGAACATGGAGGATCTTTAATGGCATGAGACTATGAGAGTGAACTGTGAATTTTACAGAAGTTTTGATTTGTTACTCGCCTTTCAAGTTTGGCAGAGTAGATCACACAGGTTTAAAAAACCAAGGCTAACAAACCACGACACATTCAAGCAAAATCTGTCAGAAACCGTGCAAAACTGAACCTTTTATGTATTACGAAGTTGACATGCTCGGATAGCTTCGGTCTCCTTCAGACAAAGGAACAAAAAAAAAATTACAGCAATTCTCTGCTTCAAAACATGATAAACCCAATCACCTCCCATGTTATTACTACTAATTATTGTTTAATTTTCCTTTCGCTCTATCTCGAATTCATTCTTCGATTCTAAAGAAAGAAATCGGTGAGAAACCAAACAAACAATACATGAGCCGAGCCGAGGTGAGCGATTCAGTGCCTCCCACGCTTCTTCGCGGGCTTGCAGTCATCGTCGTCATCTTCGAAGCCGGACACCTCGTCGTCGTCGTCGAAGTCTTCGAGGTCGTCGTCGAACTCCCCGTCGCTTCCCATGGCCTCAAACTCATCGTCCTCGTCCTCGTCCTCGTCCTCGCTCTCGCTCACCGCCTTCGCCTTCCGCCCCGCGGCGGCGTACCCTCTCCGCGCGTGCAGCGCCGCGGGGGTCGCGCCCGCGGGTTGGAGCAGGAAGCGCGCCACGGCGGCGGATGGCGGCGCCGCCGCTGCCAGGCGGGGAGCGGCGGGCCCAACGGCGAGATGCGCCGGTGGTGGGCGTGGGGCGGCCGCGGCGAGGCGGCGGAGGGCGAGGGAGGCGGCGCGCTGCATGGTTGGGGGTTGGCGGCGGCGGTGGCGGCGGTGGGGGTGAGTGGGAGGGTGGCGGCTAGGGTTTTGGAGCGGGATTTGCGCGAGGGCTGGGGATTTTTAATGGCGGGGAAGTGAGAGGGAGCGCGGGCGTGGCTGGAAGATTCGAGAGACCGCAAGCGGCTCCCGCGCTCTACTCTGATCTGGTCGCCGCCGCCACCGGCGTGCGTGTGCCTGCTTTTTCATTTTTCTTTTCCTATTCGGGCTTTGTTGGGCCGGTGAATGCTTGTTGGGCCATTGAAGATCAGGAACAGGTTAGATTGGGGGAATAAGTCCACATTGACTCCCTTTAAAGTGACCCGAATCTAATCCATGACCCTAAACCACAAAACCGAATATCTTGACCCCCGAACTATTGGAACCGGTGCAATTTGACTCCCTTAGCGGTTTTGGAGGGCTGTTTTGCTGACGCGGTGCTGGCGTGGCGGTGTTGACCTAGTCTATGAGGTTGACGTGGCGCTTAGATGGAACGGAAGTTGACAGCCACGCAGCGAGCTCGAGCAATGACTCGATGACGTCGTCGTTGCAATGCTGAATGGCGTAGCTTGATGGCAGCCCTCGCCCCTAACCAGCTTGACAGGCTCGACATCAGCCATGTCGTGAGCCTGCCGCATATGTCGAATCTTGTTGTGGCGATCGGCGAAAAGGCCAGAGTGCCGGATCTTATTGTCGCGGACAGCGGGAGGCAGTGGAGGGAGCAGGGAGCTCGTTCCCCTGGTGAGGACGCTGTGTCGGTGGAGGTGAGGACTAGGGGTGGAGGAGGTCGCCGGCGTGGATCCATAAAGGAGAACGGCTCCGGTCTCCCCCCAGCACCCTTAGGCCACACCGGCTCCCAGATCTTGGCCCGCTGAAGCCGTCTACCGCCATCCCCCCGCTCGATCTCGTCGGCGCTGTCGTCCTCTCCCGCCTCCTTGCCGGCCATCGAGCTGCCCGCTACCGCTCCAGAACCCGCCGTTAGCTCCAACCCACCGGCGCCGCCGCTTCAGCTCCCGGCGGCCGCCACCGCTCTAGCCCTCGCCCGCCGCCGCTCTAGCCCGTGCTCCCCGCGACCGGCCGAAGGGGAGAGAGAGAAAGAAAGAGAGAAGGGAGGAAGAGGGGAGGAAGAAGAAAGAGATAGGATGACATGTGGGGCCCACATGTCATTGGGCCCCATAATTTTTTATGTGTGTGAATGACAAACGGGTCCCACATATATGTTTTTAATTCAAATGCCACCTAAGCACCACGTCAACCCCACAGACTAGGTCAACACAGCCACGTCAGCGAAATCGCCCTCCAAAACCACCAAGGGAGTCAAATTGCAGCGGTTTCTATATTTCGGGGGTCGAGATATCCGGTTTTGCGGTTTAGGGTCATCGATTAGATTCGGGTCACTTTTAAGGGAGTCAAAGTGGACTTATTCCTAGATTGGATCGTGAGGCATCACGACAACAAACGGGTGATTTTAGCATGGAAAAAGTACACCAAAGGTCCCTCAACTTTTCATCGAGTTACAAAATCATCCCCCAACCGCAAAACCAGATTTAGGACCTCCCTCAACTTACAAATCCGTTAACTTTAGGTCCTCCGGTGGTTTTGACCACAGATTTGTCTGACGTAGCAGCTGAGTCAGCGTGAGACCAACGTGATCCCCACATGTCAGGGTGTCCACATCAACACCCTATTTCTTTCCCCTCTTCTCTCTTACTCTTCTCGTCTAGGACTCTGGGTAGGGCGACTGACGGATGGGGAGGAGACCGGCGGGGTGGGGCGGGGCGAGGCGGGAGAGGTGGTCCGGCCACAATTGCTATCTCGCGCCAGATGCTTATGTCGCGCGCACGTGGCAAGCCAACTGCACATGCATGCATGCACCACGGTCTCCAGTCGTGCAGATGCATTACACACACATGCATGCATGCATCTATACGATCTTTCTTTTTTTTATGCTTTCATCTTAATTAATTTAGGATGTAGTGAAAGTTATCAAAATTTCTATTATAAGATAATTTTAATAAAAATATTTTTTATAATGCAAATTTAAAAACTCGACATGAAAGTTTTTAAATCGGAGTTGAAAGTTTTCAAATCTCGAGTTGAAAGTTTTCAAATCCAACTTGAAAGTTTTCAAATCTTGAGTTGAAAGTTTTCAAATCTGAGTCGAAAGTTGTCAAATCTCGAGTTGAAAGTTTTAAATCTGAATTGAAAGTTTTCAAAATTTATCTTGCAAATTTAAATTTCGACTTGAAATTTTTCAAAGTTTAAGTTGAAAGATTTCAAAATTTGACTTTAAAGTTTAAATCTTAAGTTGAAATTTTCAAATCTAACCTGAAGAAATTTTCAAATCTAACCTGAAAGTTCTCAATCTATTAGAAAAAAGAAAAAGTTTTTAGGTACTAATTATGATTAGCACTAATCACTAATCACGTCATCATTAGTGCTAATCACATCTTTGTGACGGGGGCAGCGTACGCGCAAGTTCCGTTCGCGGCGCGTATGCGCGCGTTAGGACTCCCCTGGTCCGGCGGCCGGCGACGACGGTGCTTGTGTTGGCAACTTTTTTGACAAGTTGACAAGCACGATTGCAGCACCTTAAGCCTTGCGGTGATCCTAGAGTCGCCAACCACCTCGATCTAGCAAAGAGCTAAACCTAGATGGGTTTTGATAACTAAACCGGCTAGCGGAGCCGATTTCTAGATAACTACCCGTCTCGTGGGCAAAACGGAAGGTTTTCAGGACAAACCTACGAAGAGATGTCGCACTCTCGCAGCGGCGGCGGACGGTTTACGGCGCAAACCGACAAAGATGGAAAAACTAAGAGAAAACTAAAAGCAATATGAAAAACGATTCGATTGATTGATTGTAGATTGGTTTTTACAATGAACCGGCCATGTCCCTTATATAGGGGTTGGTCTTGCCCTCTACAGGCCCTCCTCCACGTCCAACTCGGAGTAAAAACCAAAGGAAACCCGAAACATGCCTTCCCGAGCAAGGAAACCTCGAGACCCGACGAAACACAGTCAGACTCGGACCTGCCGATCAGACCGGCCACACACCGCCGGTCTGACCGGCCCTCAACCGGCGGTCTGACCGCCCAACACACGGCGGTCAGACCGGCCCACTCGAAGGAAACCGGTAGACTTCCAAATTTTGGCAATCTTTCCTATTTTAATCCTAGGTGCCAAATTTGGGTGTAAACATCTTGGTCCCAGCAAGACGCAGTCGTCGTGCCTATCCATGCGTCCTGCCGCTCCAGCTCCCCGCGGCGGCGGCGCTTGCACGGCTCCGGCAGCGGCTACTCTGACAACGTGTAGTCTTCGGCCGGCCATGCCGCCGCCACTTTCAAGCCCGTCCACACTGCAGCTTGGTGTGTTGGTGGTGGTCTGCCACCGGCGGGGACACCAGAAGCGCACGGTGGTGAAGAGGGCTGAGGCTAGGGGAGACTGGAGGCCACCGCTACTACCGTGCCCCGTGCTGTCGCTGCCGCCGCCGTTGTCCTTCCTCCTATGCCCTGCATCCCGCAACTCCAGCTCCAGCTCCCGACGATGACGGCGCTTGGTCCTGGCGAGCCGCCGCCGTCGCGCTGTCCCTGCGTCTTGTCGCTCCAGCTCCCAGCGGTGGCGGCGCTTGCAAGTCTCCAGCAGCAGCTGCTCCGACCACGCCCGGTCCTCGGCCAGCCACGCAACCGCCACATTCGAGCCCGCCCTCACTGCAGCTTGATGTGCTGGTGGTAGTTTGCCACCGGCAGGGAGACCGGAGGCACACGGTGGCGAAGACGGGCTGAGGCTGGGGGAGACTGGAGGCCGCCATCACCGTCGTGTCCCGTTATCACGCCCTGAAGTTTCCCCCTTTTTTCTTGCTTTAAAAATTGGTTAAATAAATCGTCCGAAGAAATTGTTTTAATTAACCTAGAGCTAAATCCCTAATTAATAAATGCATTCAATAATTGGAAAGGGCATTATGGGATTTTTTTTTTCTTGGGTTCCACATGTCACAATTGATTAACAGGATTTTTAGTGGAATTTTCAGAGCCCTATAAATAATTTTAACCAATTAAAATTCATTAACCGCGATATTTTAAATCCCAGGAATTCATTTCCCTTTTTCCTCTTTCTCCTTTTCCTTCTTTTTCTTTCTTGGGCCGTTGGCCCGGTCCATCTTGCCCGGCCGCGCTTGGCCTCCTTCTTTTTGGGCCAGCCCGCGCCCCTCCCTTCCTCCCTAGGGTTGCCGATAGGTGGGGCCCACCTGTCGGTCGTCCTAACCTCCAGCCGCCCGCGCCTAGGACGGCAACCGCCGCCGCCTGTTCCAGCTGCCCACGTCGCCCGCTTCCTCCACCCCACTCCGCGCCTCCCCACGTCGCCGCCCAAACTCCGACACCTCTCCCGTACGCGTGCAAGCTCGCATAGAGGCGGGATTCATTTTTGAATCCCCTCTCTCTCTCTTCCTCCCAACTCCCCCACATCGCCGGCGAAATAGGGAGGTTTCCCGGCCACGTCCGCCCCTCCCGCACCTATAAATCGCTCCCCGGAGCCCCCTCAACCTTTTTCCGCTCTCGCCACGCTCGCCCGTGCACTCCGTCGCTCTCCCCACGCCACACCCGAGCTTCGCCGCCGCCGCCCATCTCCGGCCGCGCGCCACCGCCGCTAGAGCCGCCGTCGCGCTCACCGAGTCCGCCCGTACCTTGGCCACCACTTGCTTGCCACCGAACGACGCCGGAGCTCTGATTCCCTCGCCTCGCCGGTGAGCCCACCATTTTTGCCCCTTTTCGGCCGGCGATGTAAGCTACCGTGGTTGTCCTCTCTGCCCTAACTTCTCTCCTCCCCTCCTCTAGGTGTCGCCGCCGCCCGTTCGCCCCCTCTGCTCGTCGGGTCGTCGTCGCCGCCTTCGTCTCCCGCTCTGGCCGCTGTGTCGCCGGTGAGGACTCCCCCCTCCTTTTCTTCCCCTTCCCACATCGGCCGTGCGCCGCCGCTCCCCATGGCCGGCCGGCCGGCTTTGTGCCGAGCCGAGCCGTGCCTAGCCGCCACCCACGCCGTCCGATCAGCCTCGGGCCGATCCGGACCAATGGTCCTGTGGACCGGCGGTGGACCACTCCCGTGGCTCCGGTCCACGGTGGACCGGTGCCTCTCTCCTCCCCTTGAGCCACTGCCGGTGGGGCCCGCATGCCGGAGCCCTCTCTCTCTCCCTTGTGCCGCTGCCAGTGGGGCCCGCTTGCCGGCGCCGCCCCCCCCCCCCCCCCCTTCGCTGATGTCAGCCCTGGGTAATATTGCGTAATAAATCAAATAAGGATTTTTCTTTATTAGTAAAAACACATATTATCTTCTAAAATTCATATCTAATTCATCCGAGCTCCGTTTAAGTCCATTCAAGTCTCGGTAAATTCATAAAAATGCAAAGAATCCATTAAAAATGGTTTTGTTTCCTGTTTCAGTAGTCTTATAGCATGTTTTGCTTGTGTGCTTTGTTTGTCGCGTAGATTTTGGCCGTTTTGTCAATCCGCGGTTCCTCGAAGACGTTGCTGTGGTCTCATCAGTGCGAGAGCAAGGCAAGTCATGCATTACAATTGATCATATTATACTCAATTTACAAATATCCCGCATTTCTATTAAATGTTGCATTCTTTTACAATGTCATGTGGGATGGGTCCTATTGCTCAGCCATATATTGTTTACCTTATGCCATTGGTAATTTGGGTGTCAAAATGACTAGATGTTGGTGTAGGAAATGCTTAGCCATGCTTAGCTCAAGTAGTACACAAATGGGAATCACATTATTACATAGACTTTGACTATTAGCATAGCTTTGTATTGGTGCCACCGCAATGGTGTTAGTTAATTAAAATACACTGAATGGTGGGCTGTGGGTGCATGGTTTTGCTAGTCGCACCCATGGCAATTAAGGACCTGTTCGCTGGAAACCCTGGGAGACTTATCGTGCTTACCACAAGCGGGAGTGGGTAACTGCTTGATCTAAAGTATAGCTCGACCCTTTCCTAGGCACCGGTGGTGAGGGTGGGCGTGATGGAGTTGGGTTGGACGGGGTATCCGGTTGTCCAGCTGCCGGATTCACACGGCGCACGAGGGGACTGCCCACTGCCTTTTGAGGGGTGGGGGTGAAACCTTAGCGTGGTGTGGATGGTTAGAGAGGGTTATGCGAAGGGTCTTTTCACGATATCCCCCTTTGCAGTATCATGGTGATACTTCGGGGCATGGCGACGTGTCTTGTGGGTACAGTTGTACACCTCTGGCCAGAGTAAAACTATTCGAATAGCCGTGACCGCGGTTATGGGCGATCAATCAGATTCACCATGATTAGTCTCACCCCTAGTTTAGCTTAATGAACTGGTGTAGTTCAGATTGTTGGTTGGGCCTATTGCAACGTGGTGTAGCGTTGGACAGTGATTGGTTAATACTGATTAATTACTACAATTGTTTTTACTGCTTTCAACTACTGATTTTAAATGTCTGCTTTATGCAAATGAACCCTTAGCCTCCTTTGGTTATATCCTGCATCATACCTCCTCTTCCGGTATGACTTGCTAAGTACAGTGGGCAGTACTCAGTCTTGCTCTCTTTTCACCCACACCAGAGCTGAAGATCTTCCTAGTTGGAGCTGTCTTGTTAGGGTTGGTTTCGTCGCTGCCGTCAAGGGTTGCCTGTGGAGTGGAGTCGCCCGTTGCAGAAGTCAAGCTTCCAAGTTTAGCTCGTTTTATCTTTTCCGCTGCATTTGTAATCTTTTATATTTTTGTAAGACGTGGATCTGTATGTCAACAATTGTCGTTTGTATACCCTGGCTGGTCCTGGACAGGGATTTAATGCACATTCAGCTTAGAAATTCTGGTTTGTGAATTTCTGGGCGTGACACCCGTGCTCCCCCCTTCTCCCATGTAGCCGGCGCCCTCCCCTTCTCCCGCCTCGCCCCGGCGACCTCCTCCCCGCCCGCCGGCCGGCTGCCAAGAGAGGAGAAAAGTGAAAAGTGAGAGAGGGAGAGAGAAAGAAAGAGGGGAAAGAGAGGGGCGCTGATGTGGACACCCTAACATGTGGGGCCCTTGTGGGTCCCACGCTGACTCAGCTGCTACGTCAGACAAAACCGGGGTCAAAACCACCGAAGGACCTAAAGTGAATGGTTTTGTAAGTTGAGGGATGTTCTATATCTGGTTTTGCGGTTGGGGGACAATTTTGTAACTCGATGACAAGTTGAGGTACCTTCGATGTACTTTTTCCTTTTAGCATGGAGAGGCACTTTTGTCCTGCCCAATTGTATTAGGAGGGAATAAGTCCACTTTGACTACCTCAAAATATAGGTCTAATTTGGTTCGTACCCCTGATCTGCAATGCTGGATATTTTGACCTCCCAATTATTAAAACAGGTGTAGTTTGACTCTCTTAACGGTTTTGAGAGTGAGTTTTCGCTGATGTGGCACGTTCATCAGGAAGGAGGAGGTGTGAACGAGGATGATAGTGGCAATGAGATGGGAGGCTGACGAAACCGTCGATGCACCATTGCCGACTGCTGTCACACTCCTCGTCACCATCGTGCCGCCGACGACTACCATCACTGGCTCTCCCTGATAGCTCAGCGGTGTGGGGAAAGTGGAGGAGAGGAGAAAGAAAGGAGGCATGTGGGCCCCATTTATAACTTAGTAGGTTGGACCAAGTCAACGTGCTACATGAGCGAAACCGCCCTCAAGAGCAGCCGAGAGAAGCAAATTACACCAATTTTAATAGTTTGGTGGTAAAGATAACCGATATATGAATTAGAATGTTGGACCTCTATTCAAGGGAGTCAAAGTGGACTTATTCCTATTGGGAGTTAATGAAATATAAAAGTTACTAGGGCTGGTTTACCCCTAAAAAGGGTAGAGGTATTCTTTAGACAGGGTTGACCAAATATTTATGTAGTGAACGTCCATTGATATTTATCAAAATAGTAAATGCCTCAATGGAAGGTTTTGGTTTAGGGCATGCTTAGTAGGGCTCCAACTCCTAAATTTAACTCTAAGAGTCGGATTTGAGGTGAAGCTGTGGAGCAGCCTAAAACACATTCCACCTATTTAGTTTATTTTGTGAGAGCACTTTAACCCGCTCCGCTCCCTTTTTTGGTGGAACTGAAACCGTTTGATTGGGCTCCAGAACTGGAGTTGGAACTCTGCCAAACAAACCCTTAACAAGTAGCATGTACCAGAAATGCCAACGGATTGTTATTGACGGTCGTTATAGACCAATTCCAACCGTCAATATATCCAGAAATAAAGGAGAACTAGCAATGATTCATGCATATTTGTTTAAGAATAATCTATTTCCACTTATACTTGGCAAAATATTGTTTGCAGGAGAACTTCACGCAATCGGAGGAAGAATAAAAGAAAATAACATCAAAGACACACCTCCGACCAATCAGTCGCAAGTACAAGTATTGAAGGGCCCACAGGTCAGGTGAAACCGCCATAAAATGGGTCATAACCGCCATAAGGACCCACCAGTCAGCCTCCTGGACAAAGGATAGGCCAGGAGGTGGGGCCCAGGGTTCGGTTGAACCAGGCCGAACCGGCATCAGGCCCTTTCTGACAATTCCAGGATAGCTTCTCAAAGACGGTTGCGGGGCATTTCTGACAATTCCACAACTGTCATATGAACCCTATAAAAGGAGCTCACCTTCTCCACTCCAACACACACCAAGAAGAAGCAATCAAGAGCTCTCTCTAGTTTATTTACTTTGTTCTAGTGCTAGTGGAGTAGAATTAGAACAGTCTCTTAGTTTTTGAAGTCTTCCAGAGATTTCGGATAAGGCTTTAGTAGCTCTTCTCTCTCTTGTAAGACTTAATTCATTAATAAATTATTCTTCTTGTCATAGTTTCGGTCCTTTACTTCATTTATATAATTATTCGAGTACCGGCTTTAGCTTATACTTGTCTCATAATAATTATGTAGCTAGCTTACTGGAGATATGCAATGGTATTGGTTTAATGTTCATTTATATATTGCTCTATGTGATCTGCAAAGATGTAGAGTAGTATTTAATAATGTAAGCGCGATGCTTAGATTATCAGATATCATTAAATGGGGTTATATGCCACGGGTCTATATACAGGTAGGCCGCTGATGGTGACAGCTCAGTACGAGTATTCCTCCACATGCGTATATAATATAAGAGAATTTCCTGGTGTGGGTACTCCTCCGTATTCATTACCGGTTGGATGGCCACGACGGGTTATCATAAGGAACTCGACAATTAGGGGTGGTTTCTCGATATACCAGGAGGGCATAGTTAGGGATATTGGCTGCATAATTGTAAAATAGCAAGTGTAGACTAAAATGACTATACTAGAGTTCAGAAATTATTTTTTTCTTATTTTTTTCTCCACTTAGTTTAGATTATTATTTTAATAAAAGTATTCTGGTTAGTTTCTTTTGTGTGTCAACCTACCATATTCTTGAATCAATTAACCCATAAATTAGACTTTGATCTATATAAGTGATATAAATTATCAGCATAGTACTCTCTTATCATATCATCTCTTGTGATTAAATAAATACGATATATACCTTGGAATATTTTCGGTGAAATGTTACAGCGGTATATCCGTATGCCTGCAGATTATATCTGTAACCGTAAAGAATACCGAGTAATGTTTCAGGAGTCATTGCTGGGAATTACTATATTCCTAGTAATGACTTTAAGAAATATCAACACACGCCAGAGTGCTGCCATCGCCGCCACCGCCGCCAATTCCGCCGCCGCCGCTGCTCCTTCTCCACGGCGATGTGCGTCATCTACTGGTGACGATGAGGATGACGACATGAGAGAGGAGGACAAAAATAGTGATAGGAGTGACGTAGTTTCAATTTTAAAATTTTTCAGTGACATCCAACCAATAACGCGAACTATAATGATATTTTTTTTAATATACCATATACCATATTCAGAGTACCGTGGATCAAATTAGAGTACTGTATACGATTGTAGCTGTCTGAACGGCTATGCATGCACTGAAGTGTGGCTTTCCAACGGTTGAATATCCCACCTGTCATCCCCCCCAACTTATACATATTCTTACACTGAAAATAGGCCATTTCCAAAGTTTGGTCGAGTCAGCAAGATCCATGGCATAGCTGGAGTAGGTATCCAAGGCTGCACGGTGGCACATGCACCATGCCCCGACAAAGTGGGCCCTCACTAAACTGGCACGCATACATGGCCCAGTCCAGCAGTAGACCACAGAAGATCCAACACGAAGCAGTCAGGCCCGGAAAACAACAACTCACGGAGCACATGACCACTGGGCCCCATCCATCCCCTTACATTGTTGCATGCCCAACGCTAAAGAAACAGATCAACACAGCACCGATTCATTGTGTCAATGCCTCAATGGTACATGTTAACAACTGCACACATACATGGACATATGTGCAAGAAAAGATTGTGCAAACCTTTTGAAATTTTCAGAATATTTATAGAGATATATCATGAAAGAAAGAACAATAACCAATCAATGAATTAATAATGCATATGCTTCCAAGATGAACAAAACTGGCGATAATATACAGATGCCATACATACATGTCCTCACACTGCATATAATTAATTTAAGTACAGACAAAAATTATAGGCTTACACGTCTAACCATAAAGAGGGGAAGAAATGGTAGAGAAAAATAATGAACAACAATAATGGAATATCTGCATCATCATGCATATGTGTAAGAGCAAAGAATGGTGGTGGTGACTGGTGACATGGCACAACGACGACATCGATCATCCCTCTCTAGCTAGGGCTTGAGGCGTCCATCAATAATGGCGGCGATGAACCCTAGCTAGCTATAGCTAGTTAGGCCTTTGGTGCCTCCTCCTCCTCGGCCTTCGCCGGCGCCGCCTCAGCGGCCGCCGCCGTCGCTGCGGCCTCGACTGGGGGCTCGGCCTCGGCGGCGGCAGGTGCGCTCTCACCGGCGGCTGCAGCTGGCTCGTCTGCGGGGGCGGCGGCCTCTTCTTCTTTCTTCTCCTCGGCTTCTTCCTTCTTCTCCTCGCCGGCGGCGTCGGTGGCGGCGGCGGCGGCGGCTTCCTCCTTCTTCTCCTCTTCGGCGGCGGCGGCCGGAGCCTCCTTGGGCTTGATCTCCTCCTCGTCGGCGGGGAGCAACGTGGAGACCTTCTCGAAGGTGGCGAACACCGGGCCGGAGAGCAGCGCCGGGCCGACCTTGGCGATCCCCTCGCTCAGTTGCTTCGCTCCGGGGAACTCTGATCAATCCACCATGAAAATTTCACGTAGCTAATTAATGATCAGCGAAATTATATTAAAAAAGAATTTGATGAGATGTGTTTGTTGATTATATATTACCGATTTTGGCGAGATCGTCGACGAACTTGGTGACGGCGGCGGAGTTCTTCTTGATCCCGGACACCTTGGCCCTGTCCTTGATCAGAACCTGCCAACCATGGACACATCAAATGTTTCAGTGACCTATACTTAATTAGCTGTAAACTTGGCAGATAGTATGAGCTAAGCTAAGCTAGCTGGCTGGCAGTCTTTTACTGATCACTACTCATATGTGTAGGGTACATGCATATGCATGACGCATCACTGCTCATCACTGAGCCAGCGAGGGCGACTAGACGTACAGAACGCATGCAGCATGATGCAGCCAAGCATCGATACATCAGGATCATCACTTCATTAGTTGCATGATTAGATGGGCCTAAGTCTCAATTACCGCAAACTAATACGTGCAGTTGGCAGCACTGATCGAGTTAATTAACTACTGAATTAGTAGGACGGATGATACGGTTGGCGTGTGATTAGTTTCTGAATTATATTTACCTTGAGCGGCGCAGGAGCAGCCTCGTAGATCTCGACGACCTTGGGCTGGAGGTCGGCCTTCTTCTCCTCGAACTCGCCGTTGATCCCCTCCTGCACCACCACCACCACAATCATCAGCATCTCATCGCAATCAACCAGATCGATCGACCAGACGAATCAAACGACGGCGGCGGCGGCGGCGGCGGCGGCGTACCTTAGATTCATCAAACGACTTGATGAGTTCGGCGGCGGCAGCCTTCTTGGCGTTGCCGCCCTTGGCGAAGACGACCTTAATCTTCGGCAGAACCTTGGTCTTCCAGTAATCCATGGCCGGCTAGATCGATCGATCTACCACTGATCGGCGGCGGCGGCGGCGGTGGCGAGGCTAAGCAACGATGTGGTTGGAGGTAGAGGAGATGATGGAACGTGAAGTGGACGCTGCTGTGGCTGTGCGGCCTGTGGTTTTTGCAGAATTTGATGGGCGCCGCTGGGGTGGCTGCAGTTATAGAAATGGAGGGGGGGAGGGGCAGCAGAAGAGGTCAGGAATTGCGGGAATGCCACTGGCCGCTAATAATTGGGCGGAATTCCAGCCAGGGCCAGGGCCGGAGGCCAGCAGAGCTTCTGCAGGATGGTGAACCGCCCGATGATGATTAGAATGTGTGTTGGCCTACATGACCAATTTGCCCTCCGGTCTATGTACTGATTATGTGCAATGTTTATTATACTCCCTTCTATCGTAAACGTGTCCAGATTCATATGATGCTAAGTTTAGTCTGGAATGGGTTTATAAGCTGGTATGACTACAAGATTTAAGATTGCAGAAACCGCAGGAGATGATCAAAATGTGAACAAAACCGATAATGGTACAAAGCACTAGTACTACGTACTTATGGTAGGTAATATATTTGGTTTTAACTGTTATCATTACAACTCTACATAATCAAATAATTAAGTCTATAACATTATTATAGTGCTTTTACTAATCTTTAGCACGGAGATCCAATCTCTGTTATGTGCTAATTGTAAATTTAATGATGAAAATATGGTACTAGCATAGTACTGATGTCACAAAAGTTATAGTATATGATGAATTTGCTTTCAATTGTTACCATTACGGGCCTGTTCAGATTGTAGCTAAAATAAACATTACTAAATTTTGGTATTAGCAAGATGGTAGGATTTCTTATGTATTATCAAATTTGGTAACAAATTAAATATATAAATTTTTTTACACCTTTATAAAAAAATGATATAGTTAAAAATAACATTAATCTAAACTGCCCCTACAACTCTAAATAATAATCAAATAACTATCACAATGCTTTTACTAATCTTCAGCACGGAGATCCCATCTCTGTTCTGCTAATCAGGCAAGTCACCAGTGGCAAATGGCGTAAATATCCCAGACCTACGGGGGCAGAGCGCGTGGCACAGTTGGCAGGCACAGCTGGCGATGCGCTGCCAGTTCAGTTGCCGGTCGGGTCTGGCCTCGCGCCCGCCTCGGTGTCCCAAGATTGATGCGTGATACGTGCTGCCGATCCCCACGCGCTGACAGGTGGGCCCCACAAACGAGCGCGGTCCCCACCTCACGGCCACCGATGCCGTGCGGCGCTGGAGCGTGGCGAGGGGGAGGAGGCAACGGTCGTGTTGGTGGACTGGCGGGGGAGGGGTGGGTGGGGCCCGGCGCTGGGACGGAGGAGACCGCCGACCACGTGGCCTCGCTGGCTACGCTGCCGCTTGCCACCGTGGCTGCCGTTGCTCCTTTCCCCCGAAATCTCGTTTCAATCCGCGGCTCCATTTCCGGCCCCGCCTTGGTCAGATTCAGAGTGACCGGGTGACGCGTGCGTTCGATCGTTTTTTTAAGCATATATACTCCCTCCATTTTCTTTTTAAAGAAAGTCGTTTAAAATAATATTTAAGTTAAATCTTAAAAATATAAATCATAAATAACTCTTAAGTTGTTGAGTTTGAAAATATAAAAATTATATGAATAGATTTATCTTGAAAAATACTTTCATAAAAGTATACTTCCTCCGTCCTAAAATATAAATATTTTTAGCTAAAAATTGTTACATTTTGGGACGGAGGTAGTACATATATCACTTTTCAATAAATATTTTTATAGAAATAAAAAGTCAAAGTTGTGTTTTGTAGATCGAGTCGCTGTCCAAAACGACTTCAATTCCTTTACAAGTACAGAGAAAGTATATTTTTTCTCTTTAAAAAAACATGGTAATACTATCTTACTTTTATTAGCGCATCTGAAACAATGAATCAGTATATTTTAATATTAACGAAATCATCATGAACATCTCACTATTGGCATATGCTACTTTTTAAACTGATAAACGGTACGCCTTATGAAAACCATATGCATAGAAGTTTTCTAAAAATTAAATAAATCTAATTTATGAGAGATCACTGAGCCAAATTCAGGGAACCGTAGTTCGATTTCAATCGAGCAGTCGCGTGTCTCAGCGCAGAGCTGTGCGTCCTCGATCGATCGGCTGCTGGCTGCCACCGTTCATGGTCATGTGAGTAACCTGACTCAACTTTCTGACAGTTTTTTCTTTTCTTAAGACTCTCTGACGGTAGGAATGGCCGATGGAATGATTGTTCTAGGTCTAATGTTAGTACCTGCCTTTTCCCTTGGGTCATGTAGAAGTAAAATCAGTTCTGTTAGCAGTAAAAAAAAATTGTTCATTTGCCTTGTGTTGTTCTTACTGCAAAGTCCTTGTTAGTCTGTCCACATTTGATAAAACAATTGATTTTTTTAAGTCAATATTGTTCGACATCGAACAACAAAATAAAAATATTTAAATTGATGGTGCACTGTATTAACCTTTTGGTCTTTAAAGAACCTAACAGTGCGCTAGCTTTCCTTCTTTTCTTTTCGATCGGATCAGTGTACAAAATTAGCTAGGCATACAAACGGGCTAACTCATAAACCTATTTATATGTTAAATAAATAGTAATCCGCAGGTTTCCACATTGTGACCTGGCGTATTGCATCAAGTGGGTCGACCCTTAAAACCATTAATAGATTAAATTAGTAGGTAACCGTGAGTTAATCCGCAGGTTGCCTACTAATTTTATCTATAAGAGCAGATACAATAGCAGGCTATTAACCAGCTGTAAACATATTTTAATAAGATAAAAGATGAGAGAGAAGAGTAGCGGGCTACAGATCTGTAGCCAGCTGCAGCACGGACTCCAAGACGCAATGTGTGTATGACAGGTGGGACCATATATTAGTAGTATAGTAAGCAACTATTATATGAATTGGCTATTAGATTGGTTATAAATGAATTGGAGCTAGTAATAGGGTTTACTATTAAATTTGCTCTAAGTAGGTTTACGGGTTGACCACTTATATCCCTTACTTAGCAATAGGAAAAGAGCATATATATAAACACAACAAACATGATCGAGTTCGGTGGCATGCAATGCAAGGATGCAGCCTGGGTGCATATGCATATGGCTGGCGGTTACTAATAATTAGCAATGATGAGTTTGGTTACATTAATAATCCAGGATTAGGGCGTCATTAGCATCATCAATTGGCCCTTCCAGCCCCTGTTCTGCTACTATTAGCAGTAGCATTAACATGGGTGTTTCGCATGGGTTGATCAGTTCGGTTGGGCGGCTGTGGCTGGTTGGTGGCCAATGATTTTGGTCTCGTACAGACAACGGTTGGCATCTCCAACCTTTCGATTCCGTGTATATGTGCGTTGGATTATTGGATTCCGCGCCAGCTGTTCTTGACCGTGGATGCGTGATGAAATGGAAGTCGAGTACGTAGTGGAGTGTACGTTGCATTTGGGGCTTTGGAAACCCTAGTTGGCTTGGCTCCATCGATCGATGGTTAGCTCGGCGGTTACTTGCCTGGGTGGGGGGATATTCTGTACTCCTACCATGCATGTTTCCATCTACAAAATTCGAAATGAACCTTCTTGCGCCTGTCTGACACGCTCACACGCAAAGGTTTTTGCCTGTTTCAAACGGAGAAGAAAATGGAAAGTGAGGCCCTATTTAGTTCACGTGACGAAAAATTTTAGCGTGTTATATTGGATACGGACACATATTTAAAGTATTAAACGTAGTCTAATAACAAACAAATTACAGATTCCGCCTGTAAACTACGAGACGAATTTATTAAGCCTAATTAATCTGTCATTATCAGATGTTTACTGTAGCACCACAGTGTCAACGTGACGTAATTAGGCTTAAAAGATTTGTCACGCAATTTACACGTAATCTGTGTAATTATTTTTTTGTCTATTCCATAAATGTGTCCAAACATTTGATGTGACATGATGAAAAATTTTTGTTTGGGAACTAAACAGGGCCTGAGTTGTATACTAGATCCGGTTTAGTTTATGCTGTCATTTTTAATCACACTAAAATGTCAAATTTTGGTAATTTTGGTGGTTTTATTTTGTTCGAACCCTTATTAAAGTTTTGCAGAGTTTCTAAGGGCGAAACCCTCTTAAATTACTAAATTTTGGTACGATAGTATTGGGTTTTTCATATTTTGTTTGTTGCAATACCATTGGCTGTAAAAATGTTTTGCAGGTTGCAAATGATAGTAAATTGAAAACACCCTTACAGTACTTAAAAAATCATTTTCCATAGCATCGCCCTTTTAGTTTCACTAGCGGGTTTAATGAGCACACGGTTTAAAAAAATACTTGATAGGGATTTCGGTAACCAACCGCCAACCCAAAAATACTTGATGGGGATTTCGGTAACCAACCGCCAACCCAAATTAATTTTCGTTGGTTGTCATTTAAGAGATCTACTTGCAAAAATAGAGTTCTTTTTGCAAGCGGAGCTCTTAAGTGACAAGCAAGGACATAGATCCGGATTTGGCATACCCGCCTCCCCTCCCTCTCCCGCATCTAGCCAGCGACAGTGACAATGGAGGGGATGGATCCGTCGGCAACGGCGGCGGTGGTGCTCGGAACTGCTAGATCCGTCGCCTCGGTGGTGAAGGAGAAGGGCAGGTGACGGTGGAGGAGGTGGATCCGGCGGCGGCTACCATGACGACGGCTAGGCCTTGAGAAGGTTCCGGCAACACCTCCAATCCCCTCCCCTCTCCTAGATCAAGCAGAGGGACAGGCGGTGGCTCAGGGCCTGGGTGGTGGATCTGGAGGCTCAAGGTGGTGGGGTCGCCATAGGCGGTGGAGCTCGGTCGCTGGAGGCAGGCAGCAAATTCGACGATGGCTTGGGGCATGGGCAGCGCATCCGATGGCGGAGCTTGAGCATGGGCAGCAGATTTGGGAAATTCATTTTGTACTCAAAAATCTTTTTTCCTTGATGGTCAGTGTCAACGGGGGATACCCGTAGACCGGATATAGAGGGTATTGGGGTACGCTGGTACGAGGATCTACGTAATACGACATCAAGCAGACAAAAAACAAAGATTATACTGGTTTAGACCCCTTGATAGGTAATAGCCCTAATCCAGTTGATATGGGATTATATGATGGAAACCACAGATTACAAAGGGAATAGTGGAACTCGACGATACCGATGAGATCGTAGTCGAGTTGATTCGACTAGATCACCCGACGACTTGGCTCCTGTAAGCTCCGGCTTCGTAGGCTGTGGTGGATATGTTGGCGGTAAGATTCGATGCCTTAGGTCCTCCCGGGGGTCCCTTTTATACCGCAGGTCAACTGGTCTCCAAGTAGGATTCGGAGACATCGGACCCAATACGATATAATGACGACCCAGTTCTATCCGAGTAGGACTCCTTACATCTGTGAACTCCATAATGAATTTCCTTAACTTATGCCGAAAACGTCCGTATAAGCGCAAGTATACCATATCGATATGTGACATATATCGAAGGGTTGAGGGTATACCTTACCCGTAACCCTGACAGTCAGCTTAACCTAACCGCTTGTGAAGATGGTTGATTTTCATTGGTCTTTAGTCATTGGTGGCAACGTCGGCCGCTATAGAAAACGCAAATTGGCCGCCAGGAAAAAAAATCCATTCTGTACTAGTGTTCACCTTTTTACCAATATATCTTCCCAACCAATTACAATCCTCCACCATTTAATTTTTCTGTCTAGCTCCATTTCTCAACCAATCACAACATCCCTCCATACTTAATTTTACCTATTCTCTTAATAATCATATCTATCTCTAAAACTTATTATATTCTGGAACAGAGGTACATTATTTCCGGGGGCATACAGTACAACGACGCTGCTTACTCACGCGTTAGATTACTGTAGCAGACGTATTTTCCCTATTGCTACAGTGATCATTTTATGCTGTAATGCAGAGGATCTAGGACGTTGTTCAGTCGTTCTCATCACACTTGTTTTATAGGTCTATAAAAATGGTATAGATTAATTATATGTGTGTTTTTGAATGATTAACTATATATATGTAAATTATTATAGTATTAATGTTTCAGTTAGGATAATGAGGAAAACGTTTAAAAAGAGTTAACTGTCCCCAGGACAGAAAAAATGGAGCAAATGTAATCAAATTATGTTGTATTTTTTCTATTGCGTTTGGACGAAACCAAAAGCCCAGCTCATCTTTAAAAAGATGAAAAGCCCCAGTTGTATCAGCTGGGCTGAAGCTTCCTGATTGCTGCTGTTTAGGCATGACTATATTTCCCCATCTTGGGCCAGATCAACTGGACTTAAGACCATTCAGGGCACTAACTTTTCAAACGCATTTTTTTTATAATTTTTTTCTTTAGAGAAGGGTATTTTCTACCCGGCCTCCATATCCAACCGGATATATGCGGCCATTGAGATAGGGAACTTAGCCCCGCAAACAACCCAATTTGAAATTCGCTCCATAAGAGATTTGAACTCAGGACCTTTGGGTACTACTCAGGTCACTGTAACTTTTCAAACGCACAAGGAAGAATCTCTAAGAATTTTGTTTTTGTCAATTGCCATTGAACAGTAAGTTCTATGTTTTGCCATCATCTAACTAAGGTTTTATGAAAAATGCCAGTGTATAAGCCTTTTCTTTTCTTCTTTTGTCATCTACGTCAGTCTCTCGTTAATTAATCTTATGCAAATAGAGGGGTGAAACAGTCGGAATTGGTAGCATTTCTTTGGAAACAACACTCGATCAATCGGTAATTGACCATGATTATCATTTAAACTACTCAGATGTAGAAAGAAGTTAGAAAGAATAAAATTTATATATAACGAAAAGGGTAATAACAGTGCCTTTTATACGGAAACGGTGCTTGGACTATCCGGAATTTCCATGACCATTTAATAGTCCATGTTACACCTAGAAAACATAAAGCACTTCTTGGACTGAGGTACACTTGTTGGGGGTAAAATGGTCATTTTGCAACTGTGTTAATAGAGCGCTATTGACAGAAGACTAACTACAATGGCAAAATGAGGTAAGAAAATACTTTATGCTATGGTATTTTATAGAACCACATTTGCCGATAGCCAACCAATTGCTTATTAGTTGCAAAACATAGAATTATCAAAGAATTAAGATGTTGGCTTTTGCATGTCTTGGTGATCTGAAGCTTAAACTGATGTATAGAATATCAACGTGAAGGTGAAAAAAACAAAAAATTGACTTCAATCCTAACAGAACTATGCTTCGTTAAAATTAGCCATGCTAAATTTTCTAAAATTTGGCATTGACAAGAAAATTAGTAAAGTCAATTTAGGCCACTAACCAAACCAACCCAGAAGTTTTTTCAACTCGATAGTAATCTTGGTCACTTGGTTCATTTGAAAAGAGTGAAGCGAAAGGATTTTCGGGCAATATCTTCCTCGCCTAGTACTGTTGTGGATAAGATCATGGAAGAGTTGTGGAGTTGACACGAAGCTATGTTGATCAGGATGGCGGTGTAAATTTTTTTTTTAGTGTTCACTTCTAGCGTTGGGAGGGGGTTTACTGTGTTTTCTCGATTTTTTCTTCAATAGCCTTGCTTGTTACTTTGTTACCTTTTATTCCTTGCATCTCAATAAAGTTTTGGCTGGCTTTTACCGGTCCAGTGGAAAAAAAATCAACCATAATGCTAACATTTTGGGACACTAAATAGCCTTCTTTGAAGGGTCTATTGTGCGGTTGACCGCTCTGCCCACTCCCCCCCCCCGGTCTCCCTTGTGGCCCACGTGTAAACTAGGAAAAATACCCACACATTTATTTGTATTTACGTTGGCCCAAAAATATTATACATCAAAGCTCTATATAAAAAGTTTATACATACAAAATAGAAACATTAGGTATATAAACTTTATACGTAAAAAAATTGACAAAAAAACTTTATAATAAAATATTTGGTATATAAACTTTATTCGTTGATACTTTGAACATGTAAACTTTATGCATACAATTTTATACATATAAAATTTTATTTTAAATATGATATTATTATATGTTTGTTGGTCATCATAAAAGTAAATAAATAAATTATAATCTCTACTATTATAAAAATTGAAGATGTTTTTACCGATACTGTATAAGTCGGTTGTTAGTTCGTTCGCTTTTGGAAATACATATCCGTATTTGAGTCGGTTTTTAAGTTCGTTTGCTGTTAGAAATACATATACGTATTTGAATCGGCTTTTAAGTTCGTTCGCTTTTGGAAATACAGAAGGAGTCGTATAAGAAAACTCGCATGGTAACTTTAGACGAATGGACTCCTAATTGCAGCTCATGGTTTTCTAAGAATATATATCCAAGCGAATTTCCACAGTAAATTTTATCTTAACTAAACCATATAACAATAATAAGATTAAAATGGATTTTACCCGTTGCAATGCACGGGCTTTTTTCTGGTAATTCAAAAGTAAAAAACAAATCAAATAGGGTCGGCCTTACTAGTTTCAAAGGTCCAACCTATAAAAATCACACAAAATAGGACAGCGTGGGGAAAGTTTGAAGGAAAAAAATGGAGACCTTGCGGAAACTCGAAAAAGAAATTAGGATAAGGTGGTGTTTGGATCCAGGGACTTAACTTTAGTCTCTGTATTTAGACACTAATTTAGAGTATTAAATATAGACTCCTTCCAAAACTAATTACATAAATGAAAGCTAATTTGTGAGACAAATTTTTTAAGCCTAATTAATCCATAATTAGAGAATGTTTACTGTAGCATCACATAGGTAAATCATGGATTAATTAGGCTCAATAGATTCGTCTCGCGAATTAGTCTAAGATTATGGATGGGTTTTATTAACAGTCTAAGTTTAATATTTATAATTCGTGTCCAAACATCCGATATGATAGGGACTTAAAAGTTTTAATTCCATCTAAACAGGGTCTTAAGCATGTGTGGTTGTCAAAAACTGAAATTCCGATCTGATCACAATCCGATCCCACACATGATCTCTCGCTAAGTATCCTTTTCGTCCTTTGGAGTGCATGATTTCATTGGAATTTTACAGTGTTATAATTTCTGCAGGAATCGGCAAAAAAATCTCAGTTTAAGAAAGAGGACAATCTACATAATTAAGCACAGCATGCCTTAACTTTGGCATAGTTCACATGAAAGATCCGAGCAAATATATGAAATACAAAAATCCAACGAAAAAACAATTAACGCGATAATAATCGATCTTTTCTCCTAGAAGTACTCGAATTCAACGTAGGACGGATCATCCCGTGGCGAGCTGGCCTTCCCACCGGCGGCGCTCTTCTTCGGCGTTCCGCCGCCCTGCGTCGCGCGCGCGAGCGGCGAGCGGCAGTCCACGGCGGCGGCGGCGACGTCCGCCTCCGGGATGTAGGGTGGCATGGCGCTCCTGACCAGCGCCCAGTTGACGCCGTCGAAGAACGGGTGCTGCTTGACCTCGGCGGCGCCGCGGCGGTAGGCGAGCCTGGACTGGGGCTCCTTGACGAGCAGGCCGCGGATGAGGTCCCTGGCGGCGGCGCTGGCCGCCGGCGCGTCCGGGAACCGGAGCGGCTGGCCGACGACGTTGAACAGCGTGGCGCGGTTGCCGGAGCCCTTGAACGGCGTCGTCCCGTGCAGCAGCTCGTACAGGAACACGCCGAACGTCCACCAGTCGACGGCGCTGCCGTGCCCCTCGCCGCGGATGATCTCCGGCGCCAGGTACTCGTGCGTGCCCACGAACGACATCGACCTCGCCCCCGTCGGCTCCGCGGTGAACTCCAGCGACGTCGCCGGCGGCGGCCTGTTCTTGCCGTTGCCGTCGCCGGTCGCTGACGTCACCTCCTGGTCATTCCCCTTCTGCTTCTTCTTCTTCTTGCCGCTCCTTCTCGGGAGAATCCGCGGGAGCACGCAGCCGTGCACCAGTCCGGCGCCGGCACCGACACGGCCCGACGGCGAGCGGACCAGCGCCGGGCTGACGGAGCAGCGGAGCGAGAGGTCGAAGTCGGAGAGCATGATGTGGCCTTCCTCCCTGACGAGCACGTTCTCCGGCTTGAGGTCGCGGTACACCACCCCCAGCATGTGCAGGTACTCCAGCGCCAGCAACACCTCCGACGCGTAGAACCTAAGAAGATCGCCATGATTTCAGAATTTCACCTCCTCTTCTTCTCCAACTCCGGCGATCGATCGAACAAGAAATTTTTACCTGGCGGCGTGCTCGGAGAAGCACTTGTTGGGCTGCTTCTGGCGGAGGGAATGGAGGTTGCCGCCGGAGCAGAACTCCATGAGGAGGCAGTAGAACTTGTCGGTCTCGAAGTGGGAGTAGAGGGTGGGGAGGAAGGGGTGGTCGAGGAGGCCGAGGATCTCGCGCTCCGTCTGCGCGCGGGCGAGCTTGTTGCGGCTCACCAGCGAGCTCTTGTCCATCACCTTCATGGCGAACAGCGCGCCGCTCCCTCCGCCGCGGAGCTCGACGAGGTACACGCTGCCGATGTCGCCGTACCCGAGCCGCCGCAGCAGGCGGAAGTGTCCCAGGCTGAGCGGCGACTCGCGCGCGCTCGCCGCCCGGATCGCCTCCCACCTCCCGTCCCCGGCGCCGCCCGTGTGCCGCCGCACCAGCGCCGGAGCAGCGCCGCCATCGTCGTCGTCTTCGACGGCGGCCGCCGCCGCCGTCCTGGACGGACGGGCGGCGGCGGCGGCCATGTCGACGACGACGGCGTCGGCGTAGATCGGGTTGATGCTCTTCCTGAAGCCCGACGGCTTGTCCGGCGACTGATCCTTCGCCGGTACGACCATCCTCGGGCTTGGCAGCGTCATCGGGTACACGCCGGCGGCGTCGAAGCTCCCCGCCTCCTCCATATATATACCGCCGGCCGCCGCTGCTCGATCTCTCCGATCAGTTTCGCTCCATGCCGTCGACGGGGTGTTCGTCGTACGTGTTGCTGGAGTTTTAAGGCCGGAGACAATGCAGCCGGCCGGCAGCAAGTTCGATCGGGAGGGGATATTGTATGGATCGCCATGGCTGGGCGCGTCGTCGTGGCCGCCACTACAAGAATGGGTCGACGTGGAGGGGGCGAACTGGCGGAATTGAGGCGGCGCGACACGATTGATCGGTTGGTTGGTGGTGGATGTCATGTCCGTCATCAAACGCGCGCGGCCGGGTGGCCGGCAGGTCGTTGGTGACGACGACCAGATTGACAAGTATGAGGGGCTCACCAATTGGCCTGCTTGGAAGCCCACCAATTGGCCCAGAAAAACCGGGAATTTTTTTTATTTTTAATTTTTTTATTAAAAGATTTATAAAAATAATTTTCTATTTCAAAAATTGAAGGAAGTAGTCGCCCGCTGCCCTCTGGGAGGCAAATCGCCCTCCCAGAGGGCGGCAAATGTGACGTGGCAGACGGCCGTTCACTCCCGGGCGACGGCCGTCAATGAAATTTGCAGGCGGCCCCCTTGCCGCCCTCCGCTAGGCCTGGAATTTTGCAGGCGGCCCCCTTTCCGCCCTGGGGAGGGTAATTTTACACTGTGCAACCCTTTATTTGAGAAATAGATATTTTTATAATTATCAATAGTTATCCAATCTTTTATATTGAAAACTCAATACAAGATTAAAATCTCCAAGATTGGTAAAATCCAATTTTATTATTTTTTAGTCTTACGCATACAAAAATACACCATCATAATTAAACATTGTAATGATAAGATAGATAAGAAGTGCCATCGATACACGATACAAATTTGTCGGTCCTGACGAATCTAGCCTGCGGTAACCTATCAGCCCCTTCTAGTTGGTCAATATGCATTGCATTCTCGTGGTCCTTCAATCGTTGATACTCTACTTGTATTTCTGACTCTGTTATCTTTTGGCCATGATATGATGGAGTGACATTGTCAATTCACCGAGTAAATCCACACATCCTTGGATTGCCATGAAAAAATAGTAATGTTATTCAGTTTGGGTAGAAATTTTGTGCAAATCATAGCAGATTTTGGAAACGGTTAGACATACAACGAAATTGTTGTCTACATTGGGGCAGACAAAATATCTCCTTCCAAATGTCTGTTCTGCAAATGAGGTAGCCACCTGGCAGCGATCTCTGCACCCACACTTTGGACGCTCGGACTAGTTAGGTAACCCTAATGGATTGTTCCTCCAGTCTAAGCTTGCAATTTCCACCCGATGTTCGTACTCCATCAAAGCATGAATGAACTGTGTGGTCGGTTCAGGTTGCGTTATCGGCCCGCCACTGGAAGTAACTCTGACTGTGTCAATTCGTTCTACGAATTGACATTTCCTTACATCCTCCTATGTACATCCATTGTGGGGATAGTTAAGTTAATGATAGTACTGAGGAGTGATGAAAATAATAGTTGTAATTACCACGAAATCATCGTCGACAATGTTTGGACACACGAAACACCTTTGTCCTCGAGTTCGGTGCCTTACGGACCTTATGACCTGACAACAGTCACCACAACGACACTCCGGATGCTCACGCTACGTGGGGAGTCCTAGGGGATTTACCTGCCATTCTAAAGCCTCAGCAGCAATTCGGCGTTCATGCTCATCCTTCCGCCTTAGGTAGTCCGATCTTGTTTCACTACGTGGGTATGCACATGTTCCGTCGTTTTGTGGGTTCTCCATGTCTACCCACTCGATGAAGTTGCACATTGGACGATATGTCTGCGTAAGATGTTACGATTGTGTACGAAGAAATTAGTTTTTATCCATTTGAACTTCAAATAGATGAATCATACCTGATCAAAGTTCGCGCATTGGAAGAATCTCTTGCCCCGAGTTTGTATCATGAGGGAAGACTTGAGTATGCATCCATCTCCACAATCGCACAAAGGACGGTCACACCATGGTGGAAACCAACCAGCGAAAGGATCGCTTCGCCAGTTGAGACGCTCAAGGAATGGCGCTTCCATTCTCGTTAGGTGTGTGCTAGTTGGAAAGAAGATATGAAGAGGTTGCCTTCAGCTTGTTTTCAGTGCAATATTTATGCACTTAATGAGATACATTATTCATTAGATGTGACAAGACGAGCACGCGCGGGCGTGATTCACTTTATGTCAGCAGGCAGCGCCGAAAGTTGATAGTGACTACTCGAGCTGGCGCTTTTCATGTGTGCTGTGGTGGACTGTGCGCGCTAGTGGATCTAACACTACCGTGAAGCGCCGAAAGTGTGTTTTCGTGAGCATAAGTTGTTCTAGCACCATATGAATGAAAACAACTATATAGGCGAGAGAAACACAAGTAGTACTGTAGTAGTAAAAGCAAAAGTAGTACCGCTTTACAAGTTTGTAAGCCAAAAGAAAGGGTCACATAAGCACTGAAGAGGTAGAACACTACTGAGGAGGCCTCTTACCCCTGTCCCTCCTACCCTGCGCCCTAACGTGCCCCTGGGAGTACGTGAGTCGGTCCGGTGGTATGGCACGGCCAACCCGTCCTGCCTGTATAGGTGTGACCTTTGGCTGCTCCTAAGTGTGTGCCTCTGGAGCTCCTCCAAGCTGAGAGGAGCCTAGTATGTCGTGGTCGTGCGCATCGTGCAAGTCATCGTCGTAGAACTGGCTAGTAGGACCAGACCTACCGACGTGAGAGGAAGAGGCACCTGTACTGAAGATCCCAGCTGGAAATCCTACTGGACAAGGACCATCAGTTTCATGCAGGTATTTAATAGTAGTAACAAAAATTAAAGTACCGTGTGGGCGAGGGATCGACGCTCCGTGAGAGGAAGAGGTGGCGAACGCGCCCGAAGTGCTGGCGAACGCCCCTGAAGAGCTCGCGAAAGCGCCGGTCGTGCCTGCGAACGCGCTCGAAGGCAGACGAGCTCCTGCGATGATGGAACGTGCAGTTAAAACGTGGTGACGTTTTCGTGCAAAAACTGAAACAAAAATGAACTAACCTCTGGGCTGAGCAGTATCGTGCGAAACCGGTGCTGTAGGTCGCACTACTCCGATGCTAGGGGCACTCGAAGGCAAACGAGGTCCTGCGAGGATGGAACGTCAAGTTACGATGGGGTGAGGTTTTCGTACAAAAACAGAAACAAAACTTAAGAAACCTCTGGTCTGAGCAGTACCGTGCGAAACCGGTGCCGTAGGTCGAGGTCCTGCTCCGACGGTAGGCGCGCGAGGCCGTGGTTGTATCGGACCAGCTGGAGGTACGACGTCCACGGCGCTGCGTAAACTCAAACATGAAGTCCGGGTAACCTCGTCTCACCTGGACGTGAGCGTAACGACGTTGGAATAAACATGATCGGAATTAGACATGTTATGTGATGATAAAAAAAGAAGACGACTGATAAACTTATAACACAGCAAAGTTCCACTAACCCCACGTCGACACCACTAAGTCCCCATTGTGGGACCGTCCTCTGGCCACTGCGTGCTGCGACCAACCCCGTAGGGTGCGCTGTCCACCACTGGTCGACCTATGGCAAACCTCTTGGTTGCCCAAAGCTGAAGCAACATAGGGCAACCAGCGAAGATCGCTCCCGCGTCGGTCTTCGTGCATGCCTCACAGAGGGCACGGTACGTGGCTGCTAGCACGGCAGAACCCCAGCTCCACTGCGGCACGTCCTGTGGCTGAGCATCCGCGATGAACCGTGCGTAGTGGACCAGCCGGCAGTCCATAGCGTGCCCGTGGGTGCTAGTGAACATCACCTACCCGAACAACCATAGCAGGTACGTCTCAAGGGAGCGTCGGACCGAGTAATCATCAGCGTCAGGGTGGAGATGGTCCGCCTACAATTAATAATGAAATGTTAGTACAAAACAATTTGTTGATCGCAAAATAAGCATGTATGATAATAACAAGTTATTTACTTATAGTGAACTGAAGCAACCAAGCCTTGCTAGGCCCGATGGTAGAGTACGGGGGAAGGGTGTTGGGCGGTCCTAGGTGTGGAAGACGCATCACGTGCTCGAAGCGCGCTGTGATATCCTCCTTCCAGCCAAAAACACCGTCCACGGGACCAACTGGGGCTCCTGCCAGTGGTAGCCCGAGCAGGTACGACACGTCCTGCAGTGTCGGAGCCATCTCCCCACAGGGAAGGTGGAACGTGTGCGTCTCAGGTCTCCAGCGGTCTACCAGGGCGGCAAGGAGTGACCGGTCTGCATTCCACTGCTTCGATGGGTCACGGTCGTCCGCCGCCGCCTCAACAAGCCTACAAAGTGGTAGAAGGCCTGCCGCACGCAACCCGCATAGAGCAAACTTTAAACATAAGTACAAGACAAAGCACAGTTGAGTTGAAATGTGCTTACGTAAAATTGAACATACGCGTACTAAGGAACGTGACGGGGGTCGACACGCGACCACTCGCGTGACGTGCGTGGACGGAAGGTGCCGAGCTGTGCACCCTAGACTGCTGACAGGAACGAGCGGTGGTTCCTGTCAATCCCACGGTTGAACAGCGCTGGTGTGTCGTACACCATACCTGTATCCAATAGATTGATCAGAAACATAAAAATAATTAGTTCAACATAACTAACAAATGTTCATAAGTGAATTACTAACACATATTAAACAAGAGTAAAAACAAACAAAAGGGTCACAATACAGAATATTTCTGATTACAACAATGACTGCAGTTACACGATATGAGTACTTAGTCCGAACACTCATCACGATAACATTATGATACAACACCGAAGAATTTACAATACTACTAGTACAACAATAGTCGGAAGTACTCATTACAACAACATTCATTGAAATTACACGATAGAAGTACTTAGTCCGAACACTCATCACAACACAATATCATTTTATTTCCTAATTCGATAGCAATGTTACACCATGGAATCGCCTGCTGCACGACGACTCCTTGGCCTTGCGCGCCTGCTTGTTGTTCCTTCACTAGGTGGTCGCCTTCCATCACTTGCTTGTCCAGATGGACCAGCATCCGCGCCGCTTGGAACTTCTGCATTCTTCGGGCATTTCTTGTAAGTATGGCTGCGCAGATCACACTTGCTGCAGCATAAAGTCCTCCCACCTGCTTCTGACTCATCCATATCATTTCTGATGCGTCTAGTTTGGCGTCGACCCTTTTTCACCCTTAACTTAGATGGATCTGGAATATAAAAAACTTTGGCACTCAGCGTTGTGTAAGATCCTGAGATCCCGAACCCATATATCTCCTCACTCCATGTATGAAAGATTGCTTCTTTCCTGAAATAATTTGAGACGTACACATTGGGAGATATGCCACAATCACCGACAGCAGCAAGAACGTGTGAGCAAGGAAGGTGACGAAGCTTCGGCTTCATACAACTGCAGGTACATCCACCATCCGCCTTCAAGACACATTCCTGCACGGCTTGCTTGCGATAGATACCACGCCTGCTCCTATCAACACACATTATTTCATACTGATGCACTTGTGTGCCTTGAGCAACAACTCTATGTCTCCGTTCCTTTTTGATTTTATCTTCCATGTACTTTGTCACTACGTTGCCAAACACTATGTTGTTATCGGCCATGGACGGACCAATTTTCTTGTATCGATCCCTAAATGGCTTGCGTGCCGTGAAGGATGAATTCAACAATAGCAACCAATGGAAGTACCCGAACTCCTCGTATTACCCAGTTGTACACCTCCGCCAAATTGGTTGTCATTATGCCATACCGAGATCCATCAGTGTCGAACAATAGAGACCACTTCTCCTTAGGCTCATTCTCAATCCACTGAGTGAAATTTCTGATGGACGACCCTGACCTCCTTCTCATTGTTGGTGGGTCATCATGTAATGCACCAAGAGGTATGGGAGGCTCGTCACCTTCAACTTGTGGTCTGCGAGATTGCTCATCTGTTTGCTTCGTTGTTAACTCATCCAACTTGTCCCACAACTCATTAAATTTCTTCTCTTGGTTCTGTGCACAGAGCCTCTTAAAGAGCTCCATAAGATGCTTGTTCTTGAATTGCTTGTAGAAATTTGCACCCATGTGACGCATGCACCACCAACTCCGAACATCAGGCCACTTAGCTGGAAGTCCCTTCTCATCCCAACCGTTCCGCAAGTAGTCAATAGCCCGCAACATACCCGCATGACGATCATGTATAAGGCAAACGTTGGGCCTCATACGCACCACTGCAATGTGCACTCTCTCTAGGAACCAGTACCAGCTTTCAGTGTTCTCACTCTCTACAAATGCAAAAGCCATAGGTAAAATCTGGTTGTTCCCATCACACCCAATTGCTGTCAATATCTGACCTCGGTATTTACCTGTCAAAAATGTTTCATCTATGCATAGGACAGGCCGACAATGCACAAAAGCATTGATGCAAGCACCCCATGAGAAAAAGGCTCTTTGCAGCACACTCTTTGTTCGATCATCAGCCGATGTAAATGTATGTAGGTCATAGTAAGTATTATTATTCCTCTGGGCAATGGTGGCTAACAGACTAGGCAAATTATCATAAGAAGCTTCAAATGTGCCATACCTCATCTCAATAATCTTTTGTTTGGCTCTCCAGGCCTTTGCATAGCTTATGGTGTACTTGAATTTGTTCTCGATGTGGCTAATAATTGATTTTGATTCAAAGCCAATGTTACCAACAACACTACTGTACATCTCACTTGCCACAAAAGCTGAAGTGATGTTTCGGTGATACTTCTCCACCCCTTGTAAGTAGCACTGGTGCTTGGTCACAATGCTAACTTTCCAATAATCATTCCATTTACCCTTATATGCATGGACACGCCACGGACAATCTTCCTTCATGCACCTCACTTCATACACATAATTTGTTGACTTGACCACCCTAAACTCTCTCTACAAGGAAACTGCCCAATGCTTCACTGCCTCCTTCATCTCATCCTTATGAGCATACCTAGCACCCTCAATTACCTCGTTCTCCTTATACTCCCAGGGTACATGACCACCATCTGATATAACAAGTCCAAAGAAGTCCTCATTTGCCCAATCAGTGGCCATTACATCACCTTCCTCATCGGATGATGCGTCGTCCTCTGCTTGCTCATTATCCGAATCTTCCCTCTCCATTTCATCAACAATTATACCGACTATCTCCCCCTCATCCGCCATGCCCATGGCCTGCTCCTCCCTTGTTTGATTTTCCTCATTTTGCATCGATGGTCCAACAACATCCCCTGCATTGCTAGGACCCTCCACATCTTCGGTTTGCATTGAAACATTTGTATCTTTCTCTTGTACCGACACAAATATAACGAGGGGCCATGACCGTTCAAAAGCCATTTCCACATACCGTCTCCAAGCAGCAGTGCTGTCCATCGGCATTAGTTCCAAAAATAACCTTCTGTTGCACGACTCACTACAACAGAGATACTGACATTGTGTAGACTTCTTGGTCTATTCTAAATCCTCTCAACAACCAACTATAAATTGACTGAAATGTTCTCTCCGCAGGCCTATCGATGCCCTTAGATGTCATTACAAAATCCGACAAATCAACACCATCTGGACCAAATCTAAGATTTCCTTCACCGTGAACTATCTGAAATGTGACCTTATTTGATATTGTGCCTGATGAAAACAATAACTACGTTAACCTCGCATTTCTGTACTACGCACTAAGTTACATTCTCTACAATATTGTTCTCCAAAATACTAAAAGTAGGTTACGTTCTCCAGATCAAACTAAATTACATCTTACAATTAACACTATTGTCTATGTCTCAATTCATACTATTATATTCTGTGCTCTAGATCTACACATATGTGCTGTGTGCTACAGATATGCTAAAATATATGGAACTAAAACTAAAACGCAACATATAGTACTCAAACATAATATATTAGTACAAATGCAAAAGAGGTATGGGAGCAAACCTGTGATGAAGTGAGCAAACCAGCAGGGCTTCGCCGCTCCCCTTCTGCTGCCCTCCCCTCTCTCTCTTTCCTTTTTTTTTTGGATTTTTACAGATTATAATGAAATTTTAGAGGGGGGGACGGGGTTATATAGGGGAGAGGCAAAAATCGCCCTCCCCCAGGGCGGCAAGGGGGCCGCCTGCAAAATTCTAGGCCCCCTCGCCGCCCATTTGCAGGTGGCCCCCGCACAGTGTAAAATCGCCCTCCCCTAGGGCAGCAAGGGGGCCGCCTGCAAATTTCCATACCCCCCTCGCCGCCCATTTGCAGGCGGCCCCCCGCACAGTGTAAAATCGCCCTAGCGGAGGGCGGCAAGGGGGCCGCATGCAAATTTCATTGACGGCCGTCTGCCACATCACATTTGCCGCCCTCTGGGAGGGCGATTTTTAGGCGGCGGGCTACTACTTTTGTCAATTTTTGAAATAGAAAATTATTTTTATAAAACTTTTAATAAAAAAATTAAAAAATTATGGGCTCAAATTTCTCTTACCCAACAAGGAACCTTAAGGTGCTTCGATGGGCTATATAACCCACTAAAGTTATGGGCCCTTTTTTTTTTGCCCACACTTTTTTCTCGGCAAAACGTCGGGCTTAGGCAATTGGGCCCATCTCTTCTGGCCGTCACCACACTAGATCATTCTGTGACAAAATTAATCCAAGTCCCTGTTCTTTCGAGCTTATCACTTAGGCCCATTTGAATTGGAGGAAAAACAAATGAATTGAAATCCAATCCTATACTAAAAACAAATGAATTGAAAAGGAAAAATATAGGAAACTTTTCTATTCCTACGATTCTAAATAAAAACGTAGAAAATCTAGCATCCACTCTAATCTCTTGGAAAATTCCCTTTGAGTCTATCTCTCACATTTGATTCGTGCGTTTATCCTGCAGTCCAATCAAACAACCATTTCTTAGTTTTTCCTGTGTTTTGCAATCCTCAGTTTTACACTTGTATTCTTATCAGAATCCTGTGTTTTTCCTATTCATTTGTTTTTTCAATCCTGCCATTCAAAGGGCTCTCGGAGTTCATGTGCGTTTTCTTTTGTGTGCAGGTAAGTTAATTAACAGATAGTCTGGTACTCCTATGTATTTTAATACCATTTTATACATACTATCTATAAAATTAAATAATTAAATATGTAATTTATTACAGATAATTGAACTGTTATACGAGTTGAAATAAAAAAAAAGTACCCATTGGATAAAATTGCCAAAAATATGGGCAGTCCGGTAAGTCACTTTAGCAGGATTGGGTCCGGTCGGGTCCGGTCTAACAAAAAAATATATAAGATTTATATATTGATTTATTATAGATAAGGGAGATAGAGGAAATGCACTAAAATTCCCAAATCAATTTGTAAAAATGTTAAAGTTCCTCTAGAATATGAAGCACCTTTTCCTAACATTTGAAATTCTTTTGAACCAATTTCACCATCCAGAGGCTCTCACAGAGAATTTTCTTTTAAAATTGAACTTTCCTACAGATTTCTTCAAATCTAATGGAGACTTAAATAGATGGAGAGCAACAACTCCTCCCTACCCTCATGCGTGTGTAATATTAATGCATTTTCATAACACACGATTAAAAAAGATGATCCATATGCTTGCTAAATCATACTGGAAATATACCATGCGTATCCTGGTATAAACCTCGCTGCTAATGCGTTTCTCGTAAAAACTTTAAGTTGCTTTAAAATATCAGTAAATCGATTTGTTGAATTTGTAATAATTAAAACTTAATTAATCATATGCTAATGGTTTTCTCTTTTTAAGCACGTGGAAAATAGATACCACTTGGGTGAAATCATATAACTATAAAAGCAATAGCAGTGCAGCTATGGCATTTGAGGAGCCAAAGCGACCAGCTACACTAAGAACGTCGTAAGAAACACCCTCCACAGTGCATGTGGTCTATTTTATCCTTCACAGTACATGATAATGGGTCTCACCCGTTCTCTCTCCTAACTTTTCATCCCTCCTCTCTCTCTCTGCCTTTCCCCACCAACCACTCCCCCTCCTCCTTCGGCTACTCCACCGCCGGCACCCCTCTCCCCTTCCGTCGCTCTCCTACCACTCATGTCGATGGATCGAAGCGGCAACAAGCTCGGCACTGCGTACGTGCGTGGATGGTGAGGAGCTCGGGGCGGATTTGGAATGTCGGCGGCTTGGCGCGTCCTTCTCGACGACAGCGCCTAGGCGGAGAGGTGGCCGAGTGGCGACGACTCTGGCAGAGCGGCGATGGCATTGGGCGAAGCGACAAGGGGGCGGCCGGATCCAGCCCGGGGCAGCTCCCCTTCTCCACTATCTCCAGCATAACTCCCCTTCTCTGACCGCCGCAGCAGCTCTCCCTCCTCTCCGCCGCTCCCCCTCTCGCCAGCGCCGCTCTTCCTTTACCTCTCCGCTGATGCTGCTCACCCCACCGCCTGCTAGGTGGCTCGTTGGCTGCATGCAGATGGTGACAGCGGGCTAGGCAGCTCATCGGCAAGGACAATGGGCTAGGCGGCTCATTGGAGGGCAGGGGTGAAGCCTGGATTTATGGTTAGGAGGGTGTGGGCAGGGCGAACAAGTCATAAGTCATAGTAAGCAATGCCGACGATAAAACAAGACATCATGTGTTCTGCCATAAAAAAACTTAAATTTAGCTTTTTAGCTGTATCATTGGATGTTTGACAGTTTGAGACTTGAGACACTATGCTCGATAGCGAGACGCAATGGGAGTACGGAGAGACGTGTGAAGCCGAAGCAATGAAAACGAGGAGTTGATTTGCGTTGTCTCTCCATCTCTTTCTTATTAATTAATTTTCTATATCATATTTATTGATAATGGACTAATTAATATGCTAATGCGCTATTTAGTATAATAGGGAGGGGGTGGGATGGGGGTGTTAGCCCCCTCCGGCACCCCCCTTAGCTGCGCCCTGTTGGATGAGGGCGAGCACAGGAAGGAGCACGATGCTACTCGCTCCACAGCGTAGAAGCAGTGTTGTCTCCCAGTTTCACACGTCCTCTTTTTCACCCAAGAACCGGTGGTCTTTTTTGGACACGAGAACTTCTTTTTGGTGGGTCCGGAAGCAAACGTGCCAAGGTCAAGGGAGAATGCCACTACACCGCACTGTGAATGCCCTAACGACACCTCCCTCCCATGCAACCGATGCTTCTTGGCATACATAATTTAGCAGGATGGTAGTTGAAATTTATTATATGGAATATCTCATTGGAAGTAATTGTTTTTCTACTGGCTAGATCATCTTTAGCATGGAAGATAACACACAACCTCACATAAAAAACCGAAAACTCAAAAAACGGGAGGCACACGCACGAGTACAAAAAGGACTTCGAAATTGTGACCGTGTGTGTTCACTTCACAGGGCGCAGTAATTTTTCTTCGACCGCGACTCGACGAACAAACGGACGCCACAGGATAATTTTCAAAAAAAAGGAATATCCCCACCCATTTCCACCATCGGGCCACCGGTTTGCCGGCGGCCGACGTGGCCGGCCTCGCAGCGGCACAGCCGCACCCATGGCCGTTATCCCCCAAGCCCCCACCGCCACACCCCCGCCCTACAAACTCACCTCCACCCCCACCCCTCACCCACTCGCCGCGGCACACCCTCCCACCCCCACCTCCGCCTCCGCCTCCGCAGCCATGCAGATGCAGGCGGCCACCACCACCACCGCCGCGCGCCGCCTCGCGCCGAAGCCGCAGCCGCAGGCCAACCGGTGCCGCCCCTCGAGCGTCTCCGTCGTCGCGGCGGGGAGGTCCCGGAGGAGGAGCGCGCGCTCCTCCCTCAGGGCCTCCGCCTCCCTCGACCAGGAGGTCAAGGAGCGCGCCTCCCCCGCCGGTGAGCGCTAAACACTCTCATGACTGCAAACCTCGCTTGCTTGATCAGCGGAGGGGGGTTTGTGCGCTTCGGAGGTAGGGCTAGGCTTAGCGCTGGATTTTTGGTGCCGCCATGGTTGGGTTGCTGATTAGTATCGTGAGGTGAGGTGAAGTGCTGTGGTTCGCTTTGAGTGGGGTTGGTTGGGGCACTATGCCCATTGACGCGAGTTTTGCTACGGCCTCGCTGATCAAGTGCAATGAGCACAGAATGTGTATGCTGGTGCTTGGTAGAGGTTGCCCCTCCTTTTTTTTTTTGGTCCTGGAATGAGTTAGCAATCTGTAAGTGGTATATATAATTGGGTGCAATCTGATTCTCGCTGTTTAGAATTGGGTGGCTGCAGCTGCATAGGATGACATAGTTGACATTTCGAGTATAGCAATTGTGGCTTCACAAGCTGAGTAGCTCCTTAGTTGTAACTGCTAACAAATAGATGGAGGGTTCAAGGTCTCAAACACTTCATGGAATGTATTTTGTGATTTGCTGGCTACTCTTGCATAATCGTTGAAGTTTGTTGAATGTGTTTATTGTGTGAAAGCTACCTTGCCTACATTTTAGTTTCACAAATACACTATATCTTCCTTCCACATTATATGTGCACTGGCTTGACCTAGTGCCATCAGAACGACTGGTATTTTTCATGCATTTATCTATCTATACATATCAGCTTCCTGTCTTTTCTGTTATATGATGCTAATCTATGTACCCATCTTTTCACTGAATTATTCAGCTGGGAAGAGTGGTCAAGCAACTAGAAGAGATGTGAGGAATATAGCAATTGTTGCTCATGTCGATCATGGAAAGACAACTCTGGTGGATTCAATGTTAAGGCAAGCCAAGGTACATTCTAGAAGCTTCTTGTTCCATTCTGAGATTAATTTCAAAATTTTAATGCTAAGGAAAGCTTTACTCTGTAGGGAAGAATATGTACTTCATGAAAACACCTTAGAACGAACGACAAACTATCTGTGAAAATTATTTCTGTTCAACCACAAGGTTGTGCTGAAAATCAATAGTGCATTTACCATTTCTGTTGCTGTTTAAATTATGCAGGTTTTCCGAGACAATCAAGTTGTACAGGAAAGAATAATGGACTCAAATGATCTGGAGAGGGAAAGGGGAATCACTATACTTAGCAAAAACACTTCGATAACTTATAAGGGTACTAAAATCAACATCATCGATACTCCTGGACATTCAGATTTCGGTGGGGAGGTGGAACGCGTTCTCAACATGGTGGAAGGAGTTCTCCTAGTGGTACTAGCTACTGTTGCGGTTAAATGTTATATAAGAAGATTGGCTTACTTCTTATTTGATGCTTAAAACATATTCTATTGGCTTCTTTTGCGCTTCATTGTTCAATAAGTGTTTTGATGCCATCACATCTTGACATGTCTTATGTCTTATCAAAAATTGTAACACACTGCATATAGGGTACTGATTCCATGTTCTGCTGCATGCTACACAAGTTCCTATGGAACTGATTTTTCAAACAGTGTTCTAATGTGAATTGAGAAAACGAGCTAAAATCATTCTATTAACATAATCCTCTATGCTTCGTAGGTTGATTCAGTAGAGGGACCTATGCCACAGACAAGATTTGTTCTGAAGAAAGCTCTAGAATTCGGACATGCTGTTGTAGTGGTTGTAAACAAGATTGACAGACCTACTGCTCGTCCTGAGTTTGTGGTGAATTCAACATTTGAGCTATTTATCGAATTAAATGCAACTGATGAACAGGTAAATAGTTTTGTCCATACTTTTGTTCATTGATTTGTTCTCTTCCTATTCCTTATGTTCTTGTTTTGCTGCAATATGTCAGTGTGATTTTCAAACAGTCTATGCAAGTGGTATTAAAGGGAAGGCTGGGTTATCTCCAGAAAATTTGGGTGACGATCTTGGACCCCTTTTTGAGGCAATCCTTAGATGCATACCAGAGCCACGTATTGAGAAAGACGGTGCACTGCAATTGCTTGTGAGTAATAAACTTGGGGATTATATTGTCATGTACTTAACTTGTGGCTATGACTTTGCATAATACTTTATATGCAGCCATCGTGATTGTTTTCTTGGATGCATCTGTAATTTCGGATTTTCTCTCAAAATGGCAACTTACACACTGTATCACTACATTTTTTTCTTCTGTTTGTTTCTTACTGTTATTTTCAACTATGGTAAAGCTTGAACTTTGGGATGCTTAACTCCATACAGTTGGGAGTAATTTTATTACTCCCAAGATGCTGAAAGCCATGCCATGGATTCTAGGTTATGTAATTATAGTTGGAAATGACTGAAATCTGATAGCTAACTAGCCAAGATCAGCAATCAGTATCTTGTGTACTTGGACAGCTAAGGAAACTCCTACATGATTAATATTCACCGATCAATTTGCAATAACTGCCACATTCGTAAATGAACATATGTTCAAATTTCTAAGAGAAAATTCCTTATTTTCCATGCAAAGTTACATCAACTAGTGTTGAAGTCTAGACACTTACCAGGCACATAATATGAGTACGTTAGCTATTTTGTTCTTCTCTACATCACTTTATTGTTTGTTAGAAAGTTTGATTTGTCTTCTTGTGAGCAAATTTCTGCGGAGCTGCCTTTCTGACTTTGACAAATCTATTTTTCTGATAATAGATTATCAGAACTTCTCTTTCATTATTTGTAGTCCTGTGTACTAATTCCACAATGCTGACTGATGTATAGGTGTCTAATACTGAATATGATGAACATAAAGGACGGATAGCGATTGGGCGACTGCATGCAGGAGAACTGCAGCGAGGCATGGAAGTGAAGGTACAAATTTGTTCTTTTTGTGCATGTGGTGCAAATGCCAATATTCCAACAAAGATTAAAAAGAACAACAGGGTAGCATCAAAGATATGTGCAACCTTTCCAAAATTTAGATTTAAATCTCTCATACTCTTTGCATGAGCAACCATTGCAGTCTTGGTTAATGGTTCACTTTTGAAGTTTCTTTAGATTTGATCTTTTTTTCAAATTACATCTAGGCACATCTGTCACCTTTTTTTTGTTTGCAAGACAAAGGGAAAAAATATCTTTTCTTATGACAGCAATATAGCTTCTACTGATTTCAAGATATTTTGCAGGTTTGTACACCAGATGATGCTTGTAGAATTAGCAAAATAAGTGAGCTTTTCGTTTATCAGAACTTCAGCCGAGTTCCAGTTGATAATGTTAGTGCTGGTGACATTTGTGCAGTATGTGGAATCAATGATATCATGGTTGGTGTTTTTTAACAATTTATTCAAGCTTTCTGGTTTACATTTATCTTAAGAGCACGATAATTATAAAATCTGTTATTCTTTGAACTCTGCAGATTGGGGAAACCATAGCAGATAAAGTTTCTGGAACACCCTTGCCCACCATCAAAATAGAGGAACCGACAGTCAGAATGTCTTTTTCCATCAACACTTCACCTTTTGTCGGTAAAGAGGTATGGATAAACTCCATTGTATCTCTACTGTCTAGCAGTCTAGCATGGCCTGCTTGAAAAAGAGAGTTGAAAAATGCCTAAGCTAGATGTTGATATAATGCTTTGAATTCAAATGATAAAAAAAAATCGATGTCTAAATTGCAACTATGTGGTCATTCCAAGTTGTTAGACTAAATATTATTTTATTTTGACAATTGAAATGATCTGCCATTGCTGGATGCTTAGAAAGTATCAAATCATGATTGTAGTTCACAGAATGCAGATTTTGCTCTATTGTGCTTTAAAGTGGCATGAAGTGAATGCTGTCAAATTGGAGTCAAATTAAAGTGCCACAAAGTGAATGCTGTCTCAAAAAAAAGTGAATGCTGTCAAATTATATTCAAATCTCTTTTGTCAAATTGAACTTGTTTAATCTAAAATCGATTGAATGTCTTGCCTTCTTGCAAGTTATTTAAATTAAGATTATCCATAGTGGCACTTTTCCACCACATTTGCTGTAATGGTACCAATGCCATGTTTGTAAATATAATGTTGCTAGTTTTCTTCCTTTTCTGGAATGCTGAAATATTTGTCCGTTCTCACTGGATTTATCACAGGGGAAATATGTCACAAGCCGTAATCTCCGTGATAGGTTATATCGTGAGCTTGAAAGGAACTTAGCTATGAAAGTAGAAGACGGGGAAACTGCTGATACATTTCTTGTTAGTGGCAGAGGCACACTGCACCTCACTATATTGATAGAAAACATGTAAGCATTTATTATCATATTCAGTGATTCCAGAATGACATGTACTTCTGGCATTTTCTTGAAAGAACCTCAATTGCTAACAGGCGGAGAGAAGGATTTGAGTTTATGATTGGACCTCCAAAGGTCATTAACAAGACAGTTGATGGAAAGCTGCAAGAGCCTTATGAGGTATGTTTCTTTTAATGCCAGTATTCACTTGTATATTTCACCAAGTAGCAAGGTGCCTGCATGTTGCAATTGCAACGAGATCTTGAAGGACGGGCCGAATGTTCCCCTCCATGCTTCAGCGTAGTTCACGTTTAGTTTTTTCTGTTTCGGTTTTTCTTGGTGAGCAGTTTTCAGGTGCATGATGCATCCACCGGTTTATTTTAGATGGAGTTTTTTTTTTTTGTTGCACTAGTGGGGATGGTAGGGATCGTCAAACGGACAAAACTCCCCTTTAGAATAGTAGAGATTTCTCAACAAATATTGTCTTTGGCACTAGTATTGCTATTGATTTTACTATCCTACAACTCCTAATCCCTCAGTTTTCATGTAACCAACTTATTCTTGCTACTGTGTTCCAGATAGCTGCTGTGGAAGTTCCAGAGGAATATATGGGTTCAGTTGTTGAGCTTTTGGGGAAAAGGCGTGGACAAATGGTTGACATGCAACCTAGTGGGTTCGTACCACACTCTAATTCCTTCATATGCTTGCAAGTTATGTTGGAACTTTTTTTTGGAGGAGAGTTATGTTGGAACTTTTTAATACTATCTTCGCAAAAAAGTATAAATTTCCTATTGAATTAATCAAGCAACCAACAAACACCATATTGAAGTTAGAGTGTAAAAGTTTATGCATCGAGTGTCTCATTACTCTGAGAACTGCATGACTTTCCTCAACATTTTATACAAGAGTGTACTAAGCTGTCGTGTCTTGGAGTAACTTCTGACCCTCTTATATCAATTAAATGCAAGAACAATTGTTGGGAGTGGTTTATGTATTTTCAGATGGTGGTTGAGATTGAATTTTTGGATGGATTATTTGTATGGTTTGAAGCAAATATCTTACTCTATGAAGAAATCATGCAGTACTGGATGTAATGAATACAATATGGCTTTGAAAATTTTCTGTTGCATAATGCTTATTCCTGAGATAGAGGAGTTGTTGCCATAACAAGTGTCATTTTCAAATGGCAGGCCAGAGGGAACAACATTACTAAAATACAAGATTCCTACTAGAGGCCTCATTGGACTCAGGAATGCAGTTTTGACAGCATCTAGGGGCACAGCAATACTCAACACAATTTTTGACAGCTATGGCCCATGGGCTGGAGATCTTAGTTCACGTGATCAAGGCTCCTTGGTACACATTACTTTCAAGTTTCAAGCAACAAGTTTTTTTTCTTCCGTTTTCATCAACATCTAAATTGGATAACATGGTATAGGTTGCATTTGAGGATGGAAGTACTACATCGTATGCACTTCTTAATGCTCAAGAAAGAGGTATACTATTTGTGAGTCCAGGACAGGATGTTTACAAGGGCCAAATAGTTGGTATCCATCAGCGACCAGGTGATTTAGCAATTAATGTGTGCAAGAAAAAGGCTGCAACAAATGTCCGCTCCAACAAGGAAACTACAGGTAAAATTTTCATCTGCAACCACTATTCGTTACTGCGATTATATTATTTGGTAGGAATATCTTTTTATTGAAGAAAATTAGGTACTGGTTGTTTTCTCTTGTGAATAGCTGTTCAACTAAACCATAGCTAGCTTGGTCCAACTCACATAATCCATGCCTTTCTTGAAACCTACAGTTGCTAGCTCCAAAAAGTTCCTAGGTTGGGGTTCCTGATAAGTAAACCCTTGCATCTTGAGGCTGGGCAGGTCTGGCTGGAGGGGCTTTAGTGCTTTACTGCCTGTTGACCTGATTGATGCAACCAAAACATCATAAACAGGCTCTACTTTCCCTGAGTGAGTTCGAAGCCATGTAAGCAAAACTGTAACCCATGTATGCACAGGCTCGTGGCAGCGCAGGGGTGGAGCCAGCCTTGGGCCAAGGCCTGGGCCAGCCAAGCCTAGCATGTTTCGGCCCATACTGGGCTTAGCATGGTGAAATTTAATTTGAGCCTATTGAACTTAAGGCCTAGGCCCTGGGCCATAGCCCAGGTGAGCCGATCTGGTTCCACCTCTGTGGAATCATATTCCCGTGAATAGAGTCCAACAAACACTAGTATTAGTGCATTACATTACCACTGCGATCACAGTCACCATTTTCTTCATGCCTTCTGACTTGGGCTCTAGGAACAGCCTAAATATTGACATGCTTCTCCCTTATCCCATTGGATAAGCTGCCTTCGTTCACCTTTGAATTCACAGAAATCCTTCTATGCATTGCTTCTTGCTAGCAATCCTCTTGCACCTGTGATCTGCCTGACCAAAGCTTAGGAGGCAACATGGGAAGCAAGCAGAGGAGCCCTGTGCTCTGTACTCCATGCTGTTAACCTATATCTTCCTGGGCCTTTCCACATCTGTGTGCCTGCCTAGCTGGCTTTCCATTGATTTGTTACATAAGTTTCACATCAACTGTCAAACTCCCAACTTTTGATAGAAAGACGATTAATTTCCATCCGTTTTGGTATGCTGCAGTGGTTCTCGATGAAGCGTTAAGCTACAGTCTGGACGACTGCATAGAGTTTATTCAAGAAGATGAGCTAGTGGAGGTTACTCCTGCAAGCATCCGCATGTGCAAGAACCCGAAAGTTTCGAAGAAAAACCGATAATGCAGTGGAGGTTACTCAAGCATCCTGCAATTTTTTGGAGCTGCTTTGCTTTGCAAGAGCAGACTCAGATATAGGATTACTCAATTTTGCAATGATTATAAGTTGCCAAATTATTATCTGGATTCCTCATTGGACAGAGAAGCTTTGGGTAGTATTCTAGGCTGCAGATACATATTCTTTCACAGCGATATCAGCTGTGTTACATGTTTGTAGGCCACATAGATACCATATATACAAGATTCATGCAACTATACTCCTTGCAATGATCTTTACAACCAATTAATGGATTACATATATTACTTTACTGAATGCTCTTGTGTACAATTTGACATTGTCAAACTAATAAAGAATTCTCTACTCTTCTGATTGCAGAGTTCTAACCTATATACTTACGAGCTCAGCTACAACAGATCAGAGCTCAGTTAAAACATGGCGAGAGCCAGCGGTTTCAGACGCCGCCGCTCATCAGTAATTTAATTACAACAACTAAAGCATAAACTAATTCATGGCAGCTGCTGCTTTGATTCCTTGTCAGCAACCTTGCCCCTGCTTCGGCAACAAACAATGTTGATCTTCATGGATTGCAGCCTCTTCCCCCTCCAGAGCTATGGAGATTGATTTGCGACCAAACCAGCCATGATATTCTGCATCTCGACCTCATCGAAGCCGTCGAGGAGGCCATCCGGCAGCAGCTGCTCCTGACCAAGAAACTGCTGAGACGACAACGACGTCGTCGTCTCCGAGGGTTCTTGCCACGATGTGAGATCTCCATGGAAGTAGTGCTGCTGCTGCTGTTGCTAGTCGTAGCAGGCGAAAGCGAATTCTGCTTCTTGGTTGCTCTGCTGCTGCTGTTCAGGCATGGTGTAGCACTGGCTTTCCTCGCAGTACGCGTATTCTTGGTCGCCCTGCTGCTGTGAGATCTCGCCAAAGCCGTCGAGGAGGAGGCCATCAGGCAGCAGCTGTTCCTGACCAAGAAACTGCTGTGATGACGAGGACGACGACGTCACCAAGGGTTCTTGCCACGATGTGAGATCTCCATGTAAGTATTGCTGCTGCTGCTGCTGCTCGTCGTAGCAGGCGAAAGCGTATTCTGCTTCTTGTTTGCTCTGTTGCTGCTGCTGCTGCTGCTCGTCGTAGCAGACGAAAGCATATTCTGCTTCTTGGTTGCTCAGCTCCTGCTGCTCCGGCAAGATGTAGCACTGGCTTTGCTCGCTGTAAGCGTATTCTTGGTCGCTCAGCTGCTGCTGCTCCGGCAAGATGTAGCACTGGCTTTGCTCGCTGTAAGCGTATTCTTGGTTGCTCAGCTGCTGCTGCTCCGGCACAATGTAGCACTGGCTTTGCTCGCCGTAAGCAAATTCTTGGTTGCTCTGCGTCATCTGCTCCAACGCCGGCAAGAACTGTTGGTAGTTGCTCTGCTCCTCCGCCGGCAAGAACTGATGGCTGCTCTGCTCCTCCGCCGGCAAGAACTGATGGCTGCTCTGCTCCTCCGCCGGCATGAAGAACTGTTGGTTGCTCTGCTCCTCTGCCGGCAAGAATAACTGATGGCTGCTCTGCTCCTCCGCCGGCACGAAGAACTGTTGGTTGCTCTGCTCCGCCGCCGCCTCCGGGAAGTATTCCTGGTTGCTCATCTGCTGCTCCGGGACGAAGCACTGCTGCTGGATTTGGTCGGTGTAAGCAGCGTATTCTTGCTCCTCTTGATTGCTCTGCTCGGATTCCGGAGGAGGTGCTGCAGCGGCGGCGGCGGCGGGGACGGCGTCGTCGAGGACGAGGACGTAGCCGTCGGGGACGCGCTTGCGGTTCTGGCCGTGGCCGGTGAAGGCGATGTGGGTGGCCCGGTGGGAGGCGGCGACGGCGGAGCCGGCGGGTGGGGAGACGATGTACTCGTGCATCACCCACCCGGTGCTGCCGCTCCGGCGATCGTCGCGGTGGAAGTTGAGGCTGAACTTCTCCCACAGGAACGCCTCGCCGCCGGGGGCCACCACCACCTCGCCTTTCCCCTCCGACCTCTGCTTCACCCACTTGCCGCCGCCGGCGACGGAGCGCACCTGCCGGGCCCCATCGCCGGCACCCATCGGGGCGACGAAGTAGGCCTCGTCCTCGTCGCCGCGGCCGTGGCGGTCGAGGAGGATCCACGGCGGCAGCGGCAGGCCCCCCAGGTGGTCGTCCTCCACGAGGACGAGGCCGCGGACGGGGAGCTCGCCGTCGATCAGGTACGGCAGGAGGAAGAGCTCCACGAGCATCTGGTCGCTCGGATTGAACTTGAACCCCGGCGAGAGACCCTGCGACCTCGCCGCCGCCGCCATGGGGCTCCTTTCTTGATCGCTCGCTCGCCCTCGCGATTAGCCCTAGCTAGGGTTTTTGGGAGAGAGGCGGTGGCCGGTGGGATTTAGTTTGCGGGCGGGAAGGATGTGTTTGAGAAGGCGGGGGCCCGGTGTCGGTGTCTATATAAACGCGCTCGCGGGCTGCGGGATTGGGTCTCCGAGTCCGATTCGGCCTTGCTGTATGTTTAGGGCCGTTACTGGGCAGGGAGGGATTGGGCCGAATACACGGGGAACGGCACATATGCGAAGGTGTTTTCTTACGACGAGAGAATTCCTAAGACTGCTGGAATTATACTCCCTCCGTTCTATAGGACGTGCACGTATTTTAAAATTTAATTTTTATAATATTTAATCAATAATTAGTATAATATAAATTTTATTTTATTTTCTGAAAATAATATCATTGATATTTCAATTTAGTTTTATATGGTTATAATTTTATATAGAAGTTATTTTGGAGATCGTGCTGAGTTTGACCGTGTCTATATTATGGCATAGAGAGAGTACCACTGAATATGTATAAAGGATATTTTTGTCTATTCTTATCTCGTGATTTATAGTCTAAGGCTGTGTTTAGTTTCTTGGCCAAAATATTTTTTGAAGTACACAGACACACATTTAAAGTATTAAACGTAGACTAATAACAAAACAAATTATAGATTCCGCTTGTAAACTATGAGATGAATTTATTAAGCCTAATTAATCAGTCATTAACAAATGTTTACTGTAACATCACATTATCAAATCATGGCATAATTATGCTCAAAAGATTCGTCTCGCAATTTACATGCAAACTGTGCAATTGGTTTTTTCGTCCACATTTAATGCTTCATGTATGTGTCCAAACATTCGATGCGATGTTTTTGGCAAAAAAAAAAAAAATCTAAACACGGCCTAAGATGAACGATCGATGTGCTTATTTTCATGTAAGCAACTATATTGCCATTTTTGTTAACTGTGTTGTAATATTTGAGGATGAAGGAGGTTTTGTATGAATAGGATTGATGCTTTCACTACTACTCTCCGTCCCATAATATAAGGGATTTTGACTTTTTCTTGTACTGTTTAACCACTCGTCTTATTAAAAAATTTTGTGCAAATATAAAAAACAAAAAATTGTGCTTAAGTACTTTAGATAATAAAGTAAGTCACAAATAAAATAAATAATAATTCTAATTTTTTTAAATAAGACGAATGGTTAAACAGTACAAGAAAAAAATCAAAATCTCTTATATTATGGGACGGAGGGAGTATATCGATACCCTTTATCAGTACCAGTTGGACAAAACCCAACCCTGATAAGTTTTGCTACTCTTTGACTCGCATGCTCCCAATTAGTACCGAAATATATGGCATATCCATGAGACACACATCAATACCGATTCATTAAAACAATAAGGGCCGTTTTGGATTGAAGCCAAAACGTGACCCTATCAAAATATTAGTAACTTTAATAGTAAATATGCTAGTTTGGATTGAAGCCAAATAATTGGTAGTGTCCACGCTCAATTTGGCTACATTCTAAAATCTTCTTCACTCTCATACTAAATTTTGGCTTTATATTGGTATTAAACCAAACATAGACTAGCTAACTTTGCCTTACCAAAAAATTGGTAGTGCCAAAATTTGCCTAGATTTTGGTACTACCAATTAATTGGTATGGTAGAGAACCAAATAGGCCCTAAACAACACTGATAACATTAGTGCCGGTACTTCTAAACTCTAAGCCGACGTGATTTCAGTTTTTTAAAAAACGAGAACAGCCCAAGCCTTATCCCTCGATCTCTTCGCTCTCTTTCTCTTCTATTCCCCATTCTCTGCTCTCTCGCTCTCTACTATTCGTCCGACCTCTCACTCTTCGTTTAGGCGGCTGACGGCCAACGGCCAAGGCCAACCTCACAAACACCTACGTTGATATCGCGGGCTCCGGTGGCTAGCCTGTCAAGTGTTGCAGATGCGGCTGATCTCACAGGTATCAATGGCCAGGCTTGCGGGCACCACGGCAATGGCTAGCCTCGCAGGCACCGACGGTAGCGGCCTTCCCCTTGGTGGTGAGGCCTAGGAGCCCACTAAAGGTTGCCTCCCCATTGGGTTGCCATATCCGGCCACCTGGAGGCTAAGGGCCACCGTATCCGCATACCTCCGGCCTCCCTGCCTTGCATCCCTCTATCGCCAACACCTCCTCGACGTCCCTTCCCTCTGCTTGGTTGTTGCTCACTACATGCGATGGGGTTGAAGGCACCTCCCCCCGGGCTTCGAGGACTACACTACTACAAAATGGGTTTACATTGACACCCAAAATGGATTTTTGTTGGCGGCCGGCGGCATCGCCAGTAACCGAAGGTCAGTGCAAATACAAACTTTTCATTGGCGGGTGCCTATCTGCATATGAAATCCATTCTTTACAGGCAACATCTTGATGGCTGCCAGTAAAAAAGAAACTTCACTCACAGAGAGATTGAGCTGACCGCCTGTGATAAGGATTTTCAGGGAAAAGAATTGCACAAAAAATATACAAATTCATGCCCCCATCTCCAAAATCTACCTTAGAAACCCAAATCCACATTCTTAAAAAAAAAACCCCCCCTAAAATCCACAATCCCAAATCACAGAAGTCATCGTTGTCGCAACGCCTATCGTCGTTGCCGAGGTCCAAATCCACCTCTCCCAGCCCTACAACCGAGGATGAGGCCGAGGCGCATGTCTCATCCACCATCGCTAACTGCCCCTTCGCGGCAGGCTATCAAGCCCTAGGCACGCGTCTCCTCAACCGCCGTCACCGCCTAGATCCTGAGCCCATCGACGGTGGATCCACCACTCCTGAGATTGGTAATGACGGATCCGACACTCCTGAGCTTGGTAGCGATGGATCCGCCTCTCCCAACCTCATTGAAGGAAGATTTGCCTCACCCAAGCTTGTTCGCAACTCTCGCCACAGTAGCTGTTGCCGTCCTGACCTCACTGCAAACCGTCATTGTCACCGAGCCATCCTCTGCTAGATCTAGTGGTGGTCGTTAGCCCTCTTTGTTGCTACCGCCGCTGGTGGCCTCCTCCCCTCCGACCAGATCTAGGAGAGGGATGGGAGTGGGGAAGCCGACACCGCTGCTCACTCTGCTACTGCCGCTGCTAGCGGCCTTGATCCCCTTTGGCCAGATCTAGGAGAGGAAAGGGACGCAATTAAGCCGGATCGGCCTCAAATCTGTGTCCACGACAAATTTGTGCAAATCCAACTGGTGGAGTTGCAGCCAACTCGGAGTGAATCAGGAGATTATTTACAAGAAAAGAAATACATTGTTTACAAGTCGACGCTGCCAAGAATAGAGAAATCTTTTACACTCTCAATGATTGTTCTCGTGTTCTAGCCTACCAGTTACAAACAGAGAACGGGTACACACTGATCTCATCGCTCCAGGCCTCCAGCAAGCAAAAGAACGTGGTGAGAGCTGTTCTTTCAGATGTATGACGCCTCTCATCATGTCAGGTCACATCAGAGATTAACAACAAGTAAACATAGATTAACTTTCGGCTACTTGATTAAATACTGCCATCAACTTGGCCAGAATTTGGTTTTGTGCTTTGTCAAATTCGGAGAGCGGCTTGTCCGACGAGCCTCCATAGCCACCGGCCGCCGCAACCTTGATTATATCCTCCACTTCTCTCAACAAATGTCCGACCACCCGCTCTAGCTCCGCCGCGTCGGGCGGCACCGGCAGCGGCGGCGCGTCGCCGTGGCCGTGCTGAGCAGCCAACGGATCATCCGCAGCCGGCGCTGGGGCGGCGGCGTGTTCGCCATTGTTGATGGGCGCATCAATTCGGCATAATCCCTTCGCATCAGCCATCAAATATTCCCGCATCTTGTCCAAGAACACGCTGTCCACTGCCGGAACTGGCCCGCTGTAGTACCGGGCCGGCGGCTGCGCAGCCGGCGCGGCGTCGTGCTCGCCGTCGCCGTTGTTGTTATAGATCATCCCGCCGCCGTCGTTGAGGCCAGCCGGCGCCGGCTCCTGATCAAGAAACTGCTGCGGCGGCGTCGCAAAGGGTTGTTCCAATAATGGCGCGCCACCAGCTGAGCTAGCCGATGCCATGGCGGACTCCCCTGCTCCGTCAACATATGCATTTTCAGGTGGCTCAGGCACCAAAGTTTCCAAGAACACGTCGTGCACCGGCGGCTCTGTAGCCGGCGCGGCGGCGGAGGCGTGCTCGCCGTTGTCGGAGACGACGAGACCACCGCCGAGGCCAGTGACCATCACCTCGTGATCCTGACCAAGAAACTGCTGCGAAGTCGCGAGGAAATCTCCATGGAAGAGATGCTGTTGCTGCTGCTGGTATGCGTAATCTTGCTGCTGGTATGCGTAATCCTGTTCTTGGTTGATCATTTCCGTATAGAAGTAATCTTGGTCGGTCTGCTCCGCCGCCGCGACGTGATAATCTTGGAAATTCTGCTGCTCCGGTGCACAGTATTCCTGTTCTTGATCGCTCTGCTCCGCCGCCGGCAAGAACTGCTGGTATTCTTGGGTGTAATAAGTGTAAGAATGCGGCGGCGGATGATCGTCAGAGAAGTGTTCGTGCGGTGGTTCGCCGTACGAGGACAACATCGGCAACGGAGGAGCGACGGCGGCGGCGGCGGCGGCGGCGGTCTGGACATGGACGTCGACGAAGACGTAGCCGTCGGGCACGCGCTTGCGCTTCTGGCCGTGGCCGGTGAAGGCGATGCGGCAGGCGGTGTGGGTGGCGGCGACGCGGGAGCCGGCGGGGGGCACGACGGCGAACTCGTGCATCACCCACCCGGTGCTGCCGCTCCGGCACCGCTCGTCGGCGTGGAAGTTGAGGCTGAACTCCTCCCACCGGAACGTCTCGCCGCCGAACACCACCACCGGCTCCTCCTCCCCTCTCGGCCGCTCCGTCCTCTGCTTTATCCACTTGCCGCCGCCGCCGCCGCCGGTGACGGTGCGGCTCACCTGTTGCTGCCGCCGGCCACCATGGCCGTCACCTGCGGGCACTGGCCCGATGAAGTAGGCCTCGTCCTCGCCGCCCCGGCCGTGGCGGTGGAGCAGCGCCCACGGCGGCGCGCTCGCCGGGTCGTCGAGGAAGACGACGCCGTCGACGAGGAGGCGTCGGTGCTGCAAGTAGGGCAGGAGGAAGAAGCAGAGAAGCTGCTCGACGGACGGATTGAACTTGAACCCCGGGGAGAGCCCCTGCGACTCCGCCGCCGTCGCCATTGACGCAGTTACAAATCGCTCCCGCCTAGCTAGCTAGGTTTGTTTTTTTTTTCTTTTTCTTTAGAAAAAAAATCATGGAGAAGAAATAACCGTTATATCGGGAGAGGTTGGACTTTTCATCCCGATTCGGGCTCGACCCCTCGTCGTTCCGACTCCGAAACCGTCCATGGCCCGTACTTTTACATCTCGGTCGTCTCTCATCTCGTCGCCCAGTGAGAGCAGCCCACCCCACGATAGGTGTGGATAGCTTTTTTCGTAATCCTATTTTAGCCTTATACTGCGTTCGTATTTTTTAATATACGATGCCGTTGATTTTTTATATATCTTTGGTTATTTATCTTATTTAAAAAATTATGTGATTATTATTTATTTTACTGTGATTTGATTTATCATCGAAAGTTCTTTAAGCACGATTTAAATATTTTTTATTTGTACAAATATTTTAAAAAAGGATGAATGGGCAAACATTTATAAAAATACAACGGCGTCATATATTTAAACCGGAGGTAATATAAGTTTAGGTTAAAATGAATAAAAAATTAAGCCCACTTTATTTTTGAAATAACTCAATTTTGTAGCCTAAAAATTTAGGCTCTTTACCACCCCTAGCACACGATCAACTGAATACGCACACGTGCGTGTAGCCTCGCGTGGGTTGAGCATAAAACCACAATATATTATTTGGTTGCTCGTATCCACAGGACTCATCTTACTTACCTGTACACTTCGCCATGTTCACTAAAAGATTATTGTTTTAGCTAATCAAAGATATATTAATCAAGGGATTAAAAGATAAAACATTATTAATCAAGAGATTAAAAGATTGCTATGCTTTCATTAATATGCAGAGAAAATAAGTTCAGGGAGAAAACGAGGAGGAGAGAATATATATAATATATATATATTGATGGTTAGAACGAGAAAAAAAATAAAGTTCTACAAAAATAGTATACGTGGGACAATTCTTGGATAAAAATATAATCTTATATTGTCTACATACCGCAGAACGGATAAACCATCGGTCTCAAGTCGAACGACCCCCTAATTTGACCATCAGCCTCAAGATATGTCGCTCACAGTGAATCGGCAACCAGATCAACACGGTGTATGTTCTATTCTGTTTAATTCTCTTATTTGTTTCAATCTTTGTTCGGTTTGCAACCTGCACCAACGATGTATTGATGAGAGTGATCTTTGTTCATAACTATCAAATTTTTTTCATGGATATTGTTAATTAATGCTAATTACATTGATCTAACCGAGAATTGGCCATTCTGATGATAGTTCCTAATTGTTACATATCATAAGCTTAAAACGACGGTTATGCAACTGTTTGCCAATCATAGATGAAGATTTACCAATAGACAGGAATAATGTTATTTTGTCTAGTTTGGTTTCCTTTTAATTTTGGTTGGTGTGTTAGTTTTCATTTGGATTACACTCTTACATAGTGCTAGATTATAATAATTGGCTGTAGCTCTTCTGAGCAAAGGCCGGGATGTTATTTTATTCTATTCTTAAAAAAATCAATTTTTCTTTTCATAGCATCGGCTCCTGCAGTGTGCTCGACAAGGTTCGGCAATGGAAAAGAAGAAAAAAAAGAACATTCATCTTCACTATGTGTCACCTTTGAGAAACGGAAACGCCCATATAAAACAAACCGTGAAGGGGCGGATCTACTTATTAGGTATGGTGGGTCAACTGACACAACTACAACCCGTGTCATCCCAGACTCTCAAGACACCCCTACCCCTTATAGTAGTCATGTGTCATTAAAATTTAGTATAACAAGGTGTGAACATCCAACAGATTAGTACGTCTCTTCATAGCGCATGCACGCCACAAACAATGATCAAACAATGATCGAGACATTTATGTGATTAATTAAATTAAAAATATGATATATGTTGTGTTTGATTACTCTTATCGAGTGAACATCTTTGTTCTCTGTCCCATCTATATTTTAAAGCTGCGTACACTTCGCAAATATTTACAAGAATTTTATATTCCTTCCGCTTCAAGTTACAAGTATGTATGTGCATTTTCCGTAAAAGATCAGTTCCATAAGTGCTTATATACAAGATCATTTTAATATACAAGAATCTTGCACATTTTAAGAACACATGTTACAAGTGTTTATATTTTTGGATCAGAGAGATTAGCATTTTCATATCAATCTTAGGTCTAACAAAAAGGAAACAAAAGTCCATAGGACCCTATACCCAAGCATATTCACATTCCCTCCGACGTCCGGCCCTACATGTCTTCCAATCTTCAACCATTGGAGCATTTAATGATTTGCCATTTTTAAAACGGAATTGTTAAATGGCTGTCGAATGATTTTTAGCCCAAAATCATGCAGATTACTAACCATGGGATTTGCTTTGTGATTCGTGCTCCGGCGACATTAGCTCCCGGCGACACCTTCTCCAACTCTGGCGACCCCGACGACAGCAATGGAATTAGGGTTTAGGGTCCCGGGTTGGGATGGGGGTGGGAGGGGGGTTGGGAGAGGGGGAAGAAGGGGGATCACCGGGCTTAGATGGATGGCCGTGGGAGGCGGCGGCCCGGCGGTGGGTGGTGGACACTGGCGGGCGGCGAGGCGCCGGTGGCGGCGCCGAAGCCGCGGGGATGGAGGAGGGCGGTGGGCCGGCATCGGCGGTGGGGGCAAACGGCTAGGAGACGGCGGATCCGACGGCTAGTGATTAGGAGGCGGTGGCTAGTGGTGGCGGATCCAGCGGCGGGAAGCCGCCGGAGATGGGAAAGACGGCTAGGCAGGGGCACTCACGCCGTTGGTTAGGGAAGAGAGGGGGTAGGGGAGGAGGCCGGCCAGGGGGAGGGGAGGAGGGGGGCTCGCCGGCGCCGTTGGGCTCTTTCGGCCAGCCGGCGAGCCGGGCGGCGGCACGTGGGGTGGCGACGCGTGGGGGCGGCGGCCTAGAATGACGAGGGGAGGTAGAGGAGTTAGGGTTAGAACTGCAGCACGAATCTTAAAGCGATCCAACGGTCTAGAATTCATATGATTTGTGAGGTGTTTTTCTGTCAAATGCCATCTAGACATCCCTTTTTAAAAGGCGATAATGAAAGATTTACTACTGTATGTGAATCAGTATGTATCTATAACATATGAGTAAATTTTTAGTTACCATTTATAAAAGTGGTAAATAGTTAAATACTAGTATGTCTTACGATCAGATTATTACTGCTCGATCGGGTCAGTCACTTTACATCTAAAGAGAATAAAAAGGAAAAAGATAAAAACAGAGTCGGTCACTTTCTCGGTCGGGTTCTCGGGTCACCGTCTCTCCGCCTCTCCCATCCCGAATTCGCCTCTCGCAAAATCCATTCTCCCACGCCCAGATCCACCGCCCCCCGCCTTGCCTCCTCAGCGTCGCCGCGCCAGTGCGCCCCGCCTCGCCGCCGCCCTCCTCCTCCTCGTCGTCAGGGTAAGCCCCCCGCCCGCCTCCTCCGCTCCGAGCTTCCCCGGTTTCCGCTCGAGGTGGTTTCGCCGGACCTCTTGGTTGCCGGTTTCTCTGGATGGGGATCCCGATTTAGTTAGCCATATTCTGCGTTTTGGGGGAACCGGGACGTCGCAAATATTGCTCCTGGATTGGCACCTGTTCTTCCCTTTTTCGCGTTGCGATTTCTTTCTACTAGTATTATTATTCTGTATTACTATTGGTCTGCAGAAGAGGCCCTTGCTGGGGATTTTTTTTTATGGAATATGACGATCGTAGGCATTGTGTTCGTGGCTCAATTTCAAATTCCGAGTAGGAATTGGGCGTTTTTTGTATAGTCGGCAAGTAAGGTAATGGCGGTGGCGACCATTCTGTCTGAAATTGAATACACAGATGTGCTAGTTAGTTTCATGAGATGCAAACGGCATGGATTTGTGGTGCTCCTTGGCGCGCACCCGGATGTTCTAGTTTCATGCCAGTCATGCAGATGCTGCTAAACTACTATGTGCAAGTCAACATCGTATGTGCATCTGTTTTTAAGATTATTTTTGTTAGCCCTAAAAGGTTCAATCCTAGGGTGGTTGATGTAAGCATATTTTGGAAGCATCTGTCTGTTAGCTTACGGGAATCATTAGTCATTACACTTTTTAGAAATGGAGGCTTGTGAAGTATGTGGGAAATATAAAGTTGGTACAGGATAGAGATGGTGCCAAATTCCTTATCTAGAAAGATTTGGTGCCAAATGCCTAAAGCAAGGAGCTGTCACCATGTGTATTTATTTTAGCAACATCTCTCACAGGATTCACAAAAGTGAATATTTTAAAAAACCAAATTTGCATTTTAGTTGGAGAATGGCTTCATCCCTTCACGGCTTCACCTGATGACCAGCTTTGAACCTGGTCTTTTACACTCGGTGAACAAAAAAAACTTATCTTTTACACTTCCTTTGATCATTCTCATGCCCACTAAGCACTGAAATGTTGGAACACCAGTTACCTTATGCCAGAACTGTCAATTGCTGGACTTTTTATTTAGTTTCATTCCTTTTGTCTTTGTTGATGTAAGTCTCACTGAGTCACTGACTCAATGTCAGTGCTTTTTGCTTGTACGAATACACTGGTTAATGATTATAAGACAGATTATCAGATGTAGTGTTTTCTTGTGATTTGTTTGTCACGAATGGAACTCGTTGCATGGGAGAGTCCTGCGTTGAGAAATTACTTTCAGTTGCCAACCAATCATATGAATGCTAGTGTTTACCTGTTTCACCTTGTGCTGAACAGACCAACATAGATACTTCGAACTACCCTAAGGACTTATTTGCCTGCTCTTTAGTTTATTTATTGTTTAACTACCACACTCTCGGTCCAAAGTAGATGGCATTTGAATGTGACCACCTTTGTAGCTTTTTCTTGAGGATTTCAATACTTTCATTTGTTGACACCAGTATCAGTTTTTATGTGCTAATTTTTTCTTAATGTTTCAGTGTTATGTTTTTCATCACTATAAAGTCCAATAAAGTGAAGAGTGACTCTGCATAGCCAGATGGCTGTGGACAGAGATATCTTTGGTATCTCAGGTCCAACATATCTGAATCCTGTTAATTGGTACGTGCTCCTGTTGTGATTACAGTGTTACATGACATTTCCTGGAAAATTTTGTGATTCTTGAATTATTATGTATGTACTATGTAGAGATGCTGCACTTAATCTACGTTTTTAATTTTTATGCACATGCATGCACAGAACTAAATTCTGTTAAATGTCTTAAGGTTTTGGTTGGTTCTTATCTTTTATTTCTATGATAGATAATATTAGGTCATTTAGGCATTTATTATTACAAAAGCTTCTCATGTTAACAAACTTGTCACAGCCATCATTTGTATTTTTTTTGAAGAGGGCATTAGTCATAATTGGTATGTCAATAGTTAAAGAAAAAAATGGCATGTCTTACAATATGATGCATGAAAGTGTGCAGACAATCTTTTTGGAGTTTCATTCATTGTGGATTGAGCTTCATATTTATGTATGTAGTGTTGACAATGAAGCATGAATTTAGGGACTAGTAATCACCTTGATCTTCATCGATGATCAGCAAAACCAGCTGCCTGTTGGAGCTATTGCCACAGAGTGCACATATATGATTATTTTGCTAGGAGTACAGATGTGATGAACAGTTTCCGTAGTGCATTAAATTGGTGGAAGTAACTTTTTCCCTCGTTTATGAACTCTCAAAAGGAACTGTGAGCATAATCGGAGATCTGTGGCTGCATGCTTAGTTCAGGCTGTATATGTTTTGGAGAGGGACCGGCAACTAGGTCGTCAATCTGTTGAAGCCTTGGGACCTCCTTGGTGGGAATTCTTCCATTTTGAGTTGATCCGCAAGCTTGTCGATGATGCTGACTTGTCTATTTTCGGTGCAATATTTGAATTCAATCCTCCTTCAAGTAAAGAATCTTCTGCTGATAATGCACCGAGATTTGTTATTGCCTTCAGAGGCACTATAACTGAGAAGGAAACCATCTCAAGGGATATCGCCCTTGACCTCCACCTTGTCCAAAATGGTCTCCATCGGACCTCAAGATTTACAATTGCAATGCAAGCTGTCCAAAACGTCGCCTCGGTTTTCCCTGGCTCAAACATCTGGCTAGCTGGGCACTCACTGGGCGCAGGTATGGCCATCCTTACTGGAAGAAACATGGTTAAAAAGGGTGTGCTTTTGGAAAGCTATCTCTTCAACCCACCTTTTGTTGCCGCCCCAATCGAGAGGATAAGTGATGAGAGAGTGAAGCATGGTTTCCGCATTGCAAGAAGTGTAATTACTGCTGGATTAGCCATTGCAATGAAAGGAAAAGGCGAGGGGAGCAGCCAGAGGTCTGTTGCAGAAGATTCTTTCCACATTTTGTCATCATGGACGCCATATCTGTTTGTCAATCCAGGAGACCATATCTGTTCAGAGTACATCGGCTACTTCCAGCATCGGAAGAACATGGAGGATCTCGGTGCTGGATTTATCGAGAAGCTCGCAACCCAAAATTCCATAGGAGATCTGTTTTACAAGGCATTAGGATGGGAATCGGAACCACTGCACCTTCTTCCATCTGCAGACTTAATTGTCAACGTAAGCCCTTCACCGGACTTCAAATATGCTCATGGCATCAGCCAGTGGTGGCAGCCTGAGCTGAACTTGCAGTGCAGTAAATATCGGTACTCTGTAGGTGCATGACATTGGAAAAAATGTCTTAGGAGACCCTTCTTACACTTTCGTTTATTCATTGTGGTTCGTTCCACTCTATTGTAGCTGTCAATATGCTGTAATAGATGTTTCTTGAACCTCTGATTCTGTTGACATGAAAAAAACTTGTAATTTCGTGGAGCAACGATCTGTCAGTCTTTACACATATGTTCGTGTTCATGTAGCTCTTCGTTATTTGATCATTTTCTGGTGTTGGGTGAGCATACCTCTCTCTTATGCTCATAAATTGTTTTTTTTTTCCTACTTGGTTTGAACCATATTAACTGTTTTAAATATATAATGTCATTAATGTAGAACTCGCGGCTAAGCTTTTCTTTAAAAGCCAAAGCTACTTTTGAATTTTAAAGTTGATTTTTAAGAATAATCCTAAGTAGAATTTTTACATGGTCTGATAACAATCATGAAAAAAGGGTAGGCAATTGAAGTGGCGAAGAGAATCTACTATAGTTAATTCTAAATTCAAAATCAGTGCAGCTTCTAACAGTATATTGGAAATCTCCTTATAGGAAGCTTCATGAAATATTATCCCTATATTTCCTTTGCTTTCCAAGCCAAAGAAACTTAAAGAAGTGGAAGGGGTCGGAGCTTCTTATATTTGGTATTCGGGGAGGATGGGAGTAGGTTCGAGATGTTTTTTTTAAGAGTAAATTTCAGAAAACTACAACTTTAGTGACAAAACTATTAGTTTGCTGCAACATTAGCGACATGTTTAAGTTTGTTGCAATAATAGCGTGAGAAATTATCATAAAACTACACTTTTACTTTATATGCTACTACAGTACATATAGGTGACAACTGTAGCAGCATATAATGTAAAAGTTGCAGTTTTTTGATAATTTCCCACGCTATTGTTGCAGTAAACTAAAATATGCCGCTAATGTTACAGCAAACTAATAGTTTGTCACTAAAGTTGCAGTTTTCTGAAATTTACTCTTTTTTTTAATGGATCTTGTTAAAAATGCAGAAGGGAGAAAAGGGAAAAAAGAAGGGAGAAAAGGAATAATATGGAAAAAAAGTTGTTAAAAATGACGAAAAATAGGGAAAATAGAAAAAACACATGAGATTTTTTTTCTGGGGGGATCGGAAAAGCATATGGAAAATTTGGGAAAAACAGGAATAATAGGGGTAAAAAAAAAAAAGGAAAACTACGGTGAAAAAAAAAGGTGGGCTGGTCTGCCTGGGCTATGCCAAACGGGCCTTGCAGGCATGGTCCACACGTCGATGTGCCGTGTTTGGGCCAACTGTGGTGAAGTCGTGCCTGGGCTGGCATGCCTTTGTGCGGTCCATTTGGTCACCTATACTCGACCTACAAAGAGCAATGCTTGAGCCAAGCCCCCACGCGCGATGCGCGCATGCTCCGCGTTAGAGATCCCTTCCACAATTCTCGCATGAGTTTGGTGTGGTACCCACTAGCATGCATTAATTGCTATAAAGCAAGCCTCACAGTGAGCCACGTCATCATGTTATTTCAGTCATTGGATCAACATTGTGCCACAAAGATCAACCGTTAGAGGAATAAGTTCACTTGAGGTCCCTCGATTTTTCGCCGAGTTCGGAATTCATCTCTTGAGCGCAAAACCAGATACAACGCATCCCTCAACTTACAAAACCGTACAAATAAGGTCTTAGACAGTATTGTATCCGGTTTTGGCTGACGTGGCCGCATACGTGGCTCCTTTGACTAGGTCATTATCCCACGTGGCATTGACGTAGTGCTTACGTGGCAATTTGATAAAAAAAAATAAAACCATGGGACCCACATGTCAGCTACACAGGAAATAAAAAATGGTGGGACTCCACATGTCATCCTCACTTCTTCCTCTTCTCTCTATCCCCTCTCTCCTTTCTCTTCTTTCTCATCCTTCCTCCTCCCTTCTTCCAGCAACACGCCGCCGCTGGGAACCTGCCTCCGCCGCGAGCGCGTCCCGGGCGTGGTCCTCCTCGAGCTCCGCGAGGCGTGTGGCTGGCGCCGGCGGAGCAAAGTAGTCATCAGGGAGCTCTCGCTTGCCTCCGCGAAGCCCTCGCCTCGCGCCGCCGCCACCACGGCATCGTCGTCCGTGTCCTCCGCCTCGTCGCTACGGGGGAGGAGGAGGAGGAGGGTGGGGGGTGGTGTGCGCGGCGGTGTCGTTGGGGGAGGAGGAGGGTGGCGGGGGTGCAGCCGCTGGTGGAGGCGCTGCCACCGGTGGCGAGAGCGGCGGCGGCGGCGGCGGCGGCGGCGGCGTGGTACGAGGTCAGGCTGCGACGGTGCTCGGGGACAAATTTCAGTTAGTGGGATCCAAACTGAGGATAATTAGGCATTGAATCCTTTATTTGATCATTTACATCAAAATTCAAATCAGATCGACAAGAACAATCAGACAAGGATTCAGGATTTTGCTTTACCTCCCGTAGGAGAGGCGCCGGGAAATTTCTCTGCCAAGGAAAAAGAGATCGAATTATATACATAGACAAACTATAAAATTGATCTATAACTAGGTACTACTATATAAAGGGAAATGTAAAAGGTTTACTAACCATAGTCACCCAAAAAGAAGAACAAAGCGAAAAAAAATTTGAAGAAAAACAGAGACGAAGAAACAAATCGGAGTGAGTTGGTTGTACTGACTGTTGCACTTGCTCAGGGCGGAGAAGTTGCCGCCGCAGGCGGCAGGGAGGGCGGCGACACGGGTGTAGTTGATCTTGATGCCGAAGTCCAGGCCGAGCGCGCCGCAGAGGCAGGCGACGGCGGCCGGGCTACCCAGCGTGCTCTTCACGCCGGCACAGCAGTCCTTGGCCGGTCTCGCCTTGGGGCTCCCCGGCGTGATGTACGTCAGGCACCCCGCCAGCGCCGTGATCGTCTACCCGCAGTCTGACGACGGCCCGCAGCTCCGGCCGCCGCTCCCTCCTCTCCCATCTCCCGTCTGCCGCCGCGCACAGCTCCTCTGGCATCAGCGGCCCGGCTGTCGCCCCCTGCGCTTCTCCCCGCCGGCTGGCCTCCCCGATCGATTTTTGTCGTGCCCCGCCCTTCTCCCCGCCGACCGGCAGCCGCCGCGCTTCTCCCTCTCGGCGCGCCTAGAGAGAGGAGAGGGGAAGAGAGGGGAGATGGGTAGAGAGGAGGAAGAAGACAACGGGTGAGAATGACATGTGGGCCCCACCATTTTTTTATTAATTTGTGTGTGAAACTGACACGTGGGTCCCACGGGGTTTATTGTTTTTACCGAATCGAATTGCCACGTAAGCGCCACGTCGATGCCACGTCAAATGGAGACCGAGTCAAATTAGCCACTTAGGCGCCACGTCAGCCAAAACCGTCTTCCAAACCGCTGAGGGACTTCATCTGCACTGGTTTTGACAATTGAGAGACCCGTTGTATCTGGTTTTCTAGTTGAAGGACGAAAATCGGATCCGTTGACAAGTTAAGGCACCTCAGATGAACTTATTCCACCGTTAGATCTTCATTTCACTACCAGGCCTATATATGAAGGAAAAAGTACACCAAAGGTCCCTCAACTTGTCAACAGGATAAAAAACATCCTTAAACAGCAAAACCAGACATACAGGGTCCTTTAACTATACAAAACCAATCATCAGAGATCCTTCGGCGGTTTTGATCTACGTGGCGGCTGAGTCAGTGTGGGACCCACATGGGCCCCACATATCAGTATGTCTTTTCCCTCCTCTCCCTTTTCTGCTGTTTCTCTCTCACACACACTCTTCTCTCCTACGGCCGACGATGCAGCACGAGAGAAGGGGAGGGCGGCGGCGGGCGAACACGGTGGCGGGCTCGCCCTCCCCGATCTCACTCTCCGGCATGGGGAAGGGGTGGCGCAGGCGGCGGACCGGCGGGAGACCAGCGGCAGGCGGTCGTGGATGCGGCGCTCACGCGAGGCTGGCTGGCCGCGCGGTCGTGGTTGGCAGCGGGTGAGGTGTTGGCGGCGAGCGCACCCGGGAATCGATGGGGCAGAGGCGGCCGCGGTCGTGGCCCGCGAGTCCAGGCAGCTGCGTTCGTTGTGGGGGATTGGATTCGGTCGTCAGCTGCGTTCGTTGCTTTGATGGAACCAAGGCCACGCGATTCCGTTCTGATCGACTTGTTCCATTTCATCTACTGTCTCAATCAGTTCAGTTGTTGAGGCGCATTTGATTTTTGATTTGGGTCGAAAATTTGATGGCTCAATCTGATCTGAGTTTTGGGATGAATGGATGGATGCGTGCAGAGCAACGGAGGACAGGGAGAGGAGGAGATGGTGAGCCAGGGGAGCGCGGGAGGGGGAGTGGCGGCCTCCTCCGGGGTCGTCGTCAACATCACCACCGGGCCCATGACGGAGACGGAGGACGACATGGCCGTCGGCGAGGAGGAGGAGGTGGTGGCGGCGTCGGCGGAGACGGAGGAGCACGTGCAGCGCATCCTCCTCGCCATCGACGCCTTCACTCGCCAGGTCCACCTCTCTCCATTCATTAATTTCGCTATTTGTCATTCTGAATTTTTCATCGATCGATGAGATTGCAATGCCAATGCAGGTGTCGGAGATGCTGGAGACGGGGCATGCGCTGTTCAAGAACCTCGCCGCCGACTTCGAGGACCGCCTCTGCTCGTAAGACCACCATCTATAGCCATGGCCATGGATACACACACCCGCTAATAAAATAATTGGTTTGGTTGGTTGCTTGATGACGAGCAGCATAATCAATCGATGCAATCTGGTTTGTTTGTGAATTTGGCGTGTGCAGGATCCACAAGGAGAGGAGAGGGTGGAGAGGTGGGAGGACGAGATCCGGGAGCTGCGCGCCCATGACGCCGCCAATGAGCAGGCACGCTCCCTCCGCCGCCACCGCTCTCGTCTGCCGACGTCGCACCGTTCCAGCCCGTCGACGCCGCACCGCTCTCGCCCGCCGATGCCGCCTCTCCGCAACAGTGCTCGCCCGCCACCGTCGCCGCTTCGCCTGCTCTGGCCACCATTCTGGTGCGGCGACGGCTCCTTCCCCAGCGGCGACGGTGCCCGGTTGAAGAGGTGCCCCTTGGGCCGCCCTGCGCCGTCGCCTCCGGCCGGCTTGCCTAGTCGCCAGAAGATAACAGTAGAGTGAGAGAGAGAGAGAGAGAGGAGATAGGGAGAGGGTGATGACGTGGCCAGCTGATATGTGGGGCCCATGTGGGTCCCACACTGACTCAGCCGCCACGTAGATCAAAACCGGGATCAAAACCGTCGAAGAGCCCCTATTAACCGGTTTTATATAGTTAAGGGATCCAACATATCTAGTTTTGTGGTTCAAGGATGTTTTTTATCCCGTTGCCAAGTTGAGGGACCTTCGGTGTACTTTTTCCATATATGAAAACAAGGCCCAATTGGATGTTTCAGTCCAGTTGAACCCCATCATCTTCCCGTCGGCCTTCTGCCATGAATTGGGAAAGACACCATAGTTAATTCAATTTACTCTTTTGATAAGTCTTTTGCAATTCCTCATGCAAACCATGCTAATCGTCTCCATCATGGTTTGTTTCCTCTTCAACAATTGTAAACCAGAAACTGCCATTATCTGGTGTCATGATAAATCTCATTGATTCTCTTTATAACTCTCAATTCCTCCTATATAAGTGTGCAACACTGCCCGTTTTCCTGCACCGTCTACACTGAGTCACTGAGCCAATTTGATTCCCTGACTTGCATATGCCTCTCACAAGTCGAAGCCGCTTTCCTATGCGACAACAGCCGGCTGATTTAGCCAACATTTGGTCTCCACCTATGGGAAGAGCACAAGATACGAAGGCTTCTGCATGTTCATGAACAACATTAGGTTCCCTTTCCGTTTGATTTACTCCACATTCATTTTTGTAATATAAGTGCTCTTTTCTTTTTGTTGTTTCCAGCAAGCTTAGAGCAAGTGCATATACCGATCCACTGATTGGGCGATGAATGATCAAGCCATTAGAGGGTCAGGGTAGTAATCCAATCAAATTACACATTACTTCATTTTTGTAATTGTTACTCTCTCTCTCTCTCTCTCTCTCTCTATAGGATAGTCGTCTTTTAAATTTTGCTCATGTGCAACATGGTGATTTAATACAGAATAACCATTTAAGCTTCTGCAACACTTTATGAATAAGGAAATTTTATAACAATGAGCGTGCTAATTGTAATTTACATGGGTCCATTGACAACAAATATTTGAGTGAGACCTCCCAAATTTCTCGAAATTCCCATGAAGTTTTGCTATTTTTTAAGGCTCAATTCCATATTAATTTCATATTTCTTTGTTCCTATTGAGAAAATCTCAGAAAACTCAATATGTACAGTAGTACAAACTTTGGCTTGGGTTGTAGTTTTACATGTGAGTTAATCGTTTTTGCAGAAGTTCATCCTTAATTAGTATATAGAGGTGCTGATGTGTAAAAAAAAATATTAATCCTTCTAGGTTGCCTTTGCTTTTTTATTTTTCTTTCCCCAAAGTGTCATCCAACAATCTAGCTATGATTGTTTCCCAAACTAGGAAGGAAGCCCGTGCAGATGCGTGGGCAACTTATATATAAAAGATTGTTAAAAAAAGTTGTATTTCACTATATTAATTATAAGAACCGCTTATTTATTATTTATAAAAATAATGCTAAAGAAATCCCATCTCGCCATATTGATTAATTATAAGGACCGTAGATCACCTTATAATTATATGAAAATAAATATCTAGACCACAAATTTTGATATACTAAATGACAATAGTATCTTTCATATTCAAAAAGAAATAATTATGTCCCAGATATATGTATACTCGCCTGTCACCACTATTTATTATCGTTGTATTATAAGTTGTGTGCCTTTTTAATAGATGGGATTACATCCATCCAAGAAAACAAACTTAATATGTCATTAATACAACAAAAAGATCATCTGTACTTCATACCTGATTGTTCATGCCTCACTTGTGTTTAAATATATGTATAAATATTTTGAAGTATTGCTCATACCAATTCATGGGATAAAACATTTAACATTAGATATAAATGCCCCTCTAATGGGTGAAGCCGACCGTGGCTACCAAGGCTTTCTTCTCTTATGCCTTGAAACATGTGTCCTTTATCAACATAGCCGTGCTCCTCAAAATCAGTGTGGAGCATAATTTTAACGCTTAATTCATTATCAGCTAAAGAATTGCATCGATAAGTAGGCTAGTTGAACTTTATTGCGAATAGTAGCCTCTCACCAGGGTCACCTTTACTCAGTCATATGCATGCCCCCGCCATTTCTACAGAAGCAGAGTATACTACGTTATCCATGCTTAGCGCCCTTCAAGGAATGACACATAGATAAGATGGAAGTTAATTTTTTTTTAGTTTTGAGTCCATTTATGAAATAGAGTGACACTTGTTTATGGCGTTAATTGGTCCATTAAATTTTAGCATATATAATTATCTCTTCTGAAAATATGTAGAGTTGATCTTGAGAAGTAATTGTTCATGAACATATCAATATGAGTTTTGATATTTTTTTTTCATTATTGATCTAATTCATCTATGCATGTTCGTGGGGTAATATATAATGGAACAATATATGTTATCATGTTTATTTGTGCTGATTGTTAAGACTATTTATAATAACATGAAGATTGATAGAATGTGGTTTCATTTAATATTTTTTTATTCAAAAGATAGTTAACATATTTATCAATTTTCTATAGAAAAAAGTGGGTTGTAAATGAATATAATATCCACTATCAGTACGTTCTTAAAAAGCATGGAGTAATTGTTAAGATTATTTAGATAAGAAAGACATAAAAAGGGTTAGAATATTGTTCCATGTGATAACTTTTTAATCAGAATTGCTATATATATGTCATGAATTTCACTTTGGGCCATATTTTATTACGAAAGTCTTATTTTAGACTACCCTTAAACCAATATTTTCATTTTGGACAGGGTACGTATTAATGATCTCGGTTATGTCGGCTCCTAATGATCAATTAACTGTCACAGTTATATGTAATACCATATTTTTGATGTATGATGTAGATGGATAGAAGCGTTGAGGTTGGTCCAAAGTATCACAGAGGTAAAAATATGTTATGCAAAGTAAAAGTATTGGTTAAAGGTTGGTACAAAGCAAAATATCAGTAATAGAAAGGTGCCTTAAAGTGAAATTTAATTTTAATGTTGAGATTCGTACTATAGCATTTAGCGATGTGGTAGAATGTGGAGAGATGTAAAAAGTGACACTAACTGCCTTCTTAAGAGCAAGTTCAATAGTATAGCCAACTACTAGCCTCAATCCATCTATCGCCAATCTAATAGCTCATTCATACAATAGTTACATACTACACTATTAATACCTAGTCACACCTGTCATAGACACACTGTGTCTTGGAATCCGTGCTACAGCTGGTTATAAATCTGTAACCCGCTGCTCTTCTCTCTCCTGATTTATCTTCTTAAAATATGTTTGCAGCTGGCTTATAGCCTGCTATTGTACCTGCTCTAACTGAGCTATTGCTACTACTCCAACCTCTACTACTACCAGTACATGACCAGTAGAAACGTTAGATGCTAGGCATCCACGCGACTGTCAAAGTGTAGAAAGAGAGGAGTAATAATTAGCAAAATCTCATTGCGCATTTACATTTATAATTTATAATTATAGAGTACTACACTGTAATTAGGGTGTATTTTATATTATACTGGAGTGTAATTTTAATCATTCTTTTTTTTCAAAATTTAAATATTGTTTTGTATTTTTAACCAAGTTAATTTTGTTTAAGTTTACATCATCATATTAATAAATTATGTTGCATTTTGTTTGGTCGTAACCATAGTGATCTCCTTTTAATTGTACTATGAAATCTGACTGTTTTAGCGTTCGTTTTATGTCAGAAGAAATATACGGTCTCTTTTTTATTAAAATATAGTTATTAACATAGAATACCCTAGCAAATAAACTGGAGAGAAAGGAGCCACAACAGAGGGGTAGACTGACCTCTAATTTAAGGATTAGGAAAACATGGTCAATAGTTTTCTTATGTACGTACATATGCATGTTTTTTTTTCCCTCTCCTGTACGTGCATGTATACATATATATATTTTCTCCAGATGAATAGCATATATTTATTTTTCTTTCTTACAAATACATATTAGATTAGGAGAGAGGGATTAATTATTTTAATATGATTTGATCTAATCTAATCTAATGGTTCAAAATAATAATTCACTTTGTACATGCGAAAATCAATTGTTATATATTTATTTTTCCCTCTTGCAAGTAAGGATGAGATTAGGAGATGGATTAATTACTTTAATCTGATATGATCTAATCTAATCTAATGGTTAAAAATAATAGTTCACTCGTACATGCGTAAATCAATGGTTCGATGTTTAGCTTTTATTTTTTTCAGAATATTTTGGATTTTATTGATCTTAAGTTATAAGTTTAATTCTAAATTAAATTATGACCATTTAACTTACCATGTTTGTGTTAAATTTCTAGCTATAAAATAGGGTGTAGAGAGAAAAGGAGGAGATATATATGGGCTGCACGTACATATATAACCTTTTTTTGCACGGTACGTCACTACGTACAAAGGGAAAGAGTTACGTGTGGGAGGAGAGGGAGGTGGATGTGGAAAGATATTTTTAGATAAATATGACGGTTTGAAATAATGGGTCTACCGATTTAAATGAAAACAAATGACCAGATGTATTGTTATTTTTCTTAGAATTTCTAGGAATTTCTATTATTTATTAGAATGCCATGTGGCGGCTTAGGAGCGTTTGTAGGATGCCACGTGGCGGTTTGAGAGCGTTTGTAGGAAGTTTGGCTTAGGAGCGTTTGTATGATGCCACGTGGCGGTTTGAGAGCGTTTGTAGAAAGTTTAATGGACTTTTAGTATATAATAAATAGATAGATAGTCAATTATCACTCGTGATGAACCATCCAGAGACTAAAAATAATTAAGATGATGTGTGATGAACCATCCGGAGACTAAAAATAATTAATGTGATGTGATACCATAAGAGAAGAGAGAACAAACATTATTAACTATACTTAACGAGGATGAGCTTTATAAATACATTTAGGATTTATGGGATTACACGCGAAAGTGATTAATTACTAACGGTAATTAATGAGCGATAATTAATTAATCACCGCGAGCGTGATTTCAAGCCAAATCGTAAGCAACCGGCTTGATGACCGCTGGCGCGAGGCCCGGGTTAACGCCAACTTTGAGCACGAGCTTGAGGTCGTCGTGTTGGTCCTCCAGCGCGTCCCTGAGGAAGGCCACCATGAGGCCACCGATGGTCCTCCTGGCCACCTCCTTGGTGTCCCCGAGGTTCCTCATGCACATGCAGTTGTTGATGGCGTACGGCACGCCGTCGTCCAGCATGTCCAGGTGGCCGTTGTCCCGCAGCACAAAGTGGTACCGCGGCGGCGCGCACTCGTCGTAGAACTCGCAATGGTTCACGCCCGCCGGCGCGCATGGCGGGCCGCCGACGTGCCTCGGGCCTAGGCCGGTGCCGATTTTTTTGTGTTTTTAGACCGTAGAGATGGAAAAGGGGTATAGATGTCGGTTGTAATACTTTCAACACATATGAGCCGACACCTATTTAATATTTTATAGTAATGCGATGACCATCACCGTCAGGGGCGGAGCTAGAGAAATATGAGGGGGTTCCTAAGAGCAAGTTCAATAAGCTAGTTTAGCCGACGATAAAACTGCCACATCGGATTTGTCAATGAGCTGGACACGAGAGAGCATGAGTCAGGGATTAAATTATCACCGGCTACACACACATCCCAACGCAAGTGCAGCAACACTAGGCTAGCTCTGACTGGGGCATGCAATTGTGGGGTCCACGCGAGCTGGTGTGATGTAGGAATGGCGAGACGAAACGACAGCAACAAGATTAAAAAATTAGATGGGGAAGCTAGCTAAAGATTAAAAAATTGGATAATAGTCCATGTAAACCTGCTTATTGTATACATTAGCTCTTAGCAATGTCTATGCTGATGTGGTCATTTTTGCAGCCATTAGCGGGCGACACTATTGACCTTGCTCTAACTTTCTTTATGTAAAATACTGACATGCATAGTTCTAGAACGATATTATACTAAATAGTTACGTACCCAATACATATAAGCATCATCTATCTAATTGAAGGCAATATACAATAAGAAAGTGCATGGAAAAAATTTAAAAAATGCGTACCATAAAACCATGCCGGATTGAATTTTCCATCTTTGTTGGAAATAACTGATATAGGAAGTACAAGATCACGAGGTTGGCAAGACCCATTCTCTAAGTACTTTCTTTTTACCTTGTCTCTTTGGTTGGGATGATAATCATCAATTTCTTTTCTTAAGCCTGGATGATATTCGATCGTCTCTTGGCATCATCTAGTCGAAGGGATGAACTCTTCACATTGTTGGTACAATCCAGTACTTTTCTTTTAAGAAATTTCTCCATAGAAACCTTTTAGAGATCAAATAAAAATTTTCAAGCTTTATATTGATACAACAAATTAAATATGAAAGTTGAGAGAAAGCGCTCACGTACTCTAAGGCTACGTTCGTTAGGAGTAGTTCCCAACACTTCCTCCTCATCTTTCACGCGCATGCTTTTTAAACTACTAAACAGTGTGTTTTTTTGCAAAAAAGTTTATATACGAAAGTTCATTTAAAAAATCATATTAATCCATTTTTTAAAAAAAAATTAGCTAAAACTTAATTAATCACGTGCTAAACGCTGCTTCGTTTTGCGTTCTAGAGAGTGAGGGTTCCCAACCCTCACTCCCGAACAAAGCTTAAGTGTTGGTTAACGGCTGTGATTTTTCATAGAAGCACAATCACTTGCAACCGTTCTACTCCGGTAATCCCCTCCGTTGACTGCAAACAACAAACAATAACCTAATCATTGGTAGACTTGCAAAATTAAAAGAAGGGAGCGGCAGGGTGCAACCACGCAAGACTTACCGGCCGGCCGGCGTTGGAGACTTGGAGTTGGGCTGCTTCTGCTTCACTCACTGCTTGGGCTGGTCGGCAACAGCAAGGCGCCAAGGCTGTAAGGGCAGGCTGGCAGGGCAGGGCAGCCACCAACCGGGCAGGGCTCAGGCTAGGCAGCTGGCCGCCGGTGTCTGGCTCGGGCACGCCGGCATGGCCGGATTGGCGCAGTGCTGTGCCGCAGTGGGCTGGGCAGAACGGGAAGACGGCGTCACAGCCATAGAACGAGAGGTGAGAAGCAATAGCGATTTTTGATTTTTGGAAGAGGAAACGTCGAACTCGAAACGGTGCCGCCCTGGCGCCTTGATTCCCGTCGCCGCCCAGCCCTACCTCTGCCGCGCGCTATCGATCTATGGGAAACACGAGCGAATTCTCGTATCCTCCTCTCAGTTGGGCCTTGTAGAGTTATAGTTTTGGGCCAAAGTTTTGGATCTTTGGGGGGAGGGGGTTTCCCTGGTTTGGACTGGGGGCTGTCTATATGGTGGAGAATATAGGGTAATAAGCTATTTAGAATTTTGGGCCAGGTTCTTGAGCACCCCCCTGGCCCATTGGGCTCCGCCCCACCGTCACCGGCATCCCCGGGTGGAGGACCATGGCTTGAAGGTCAGGCGGTGAGGGCCAGCCTGGAGAGGTCGGGCTTGACGCCGGGGAGGTTGAGGACGCTGCCGAGGACGTAGGCGAGGCCCAGCCGCTCGTCAGCGGCCCAGCAGGCAACCTTCCTGGTGGCATCGTTCAAATCGAGCGCGATGCCGTAGAGCTACGGCACGACGGCGATGAAGCCGTGGGAGGCGACATGCGACAGGAGGCCCTCGTACCCAGGGGCGGATCCACCCATTGGGCAGGGTTGGACGGCCAACCCAGCTACGGCCCACACCGCCCCACCCCTCCACCCTCCTTGGCCCTATCAACATTGGGCCCAAAATGAGCAGCCGAAGCGCTAGTGAGCAGTCTAACCGTCGATCGCATAAGCCGCATGCGAGCGACGCCTCATTTCCTTCGACCTGGATCGGCGCCACACCATCAATTCGCCTTCGTGGCTTCCCCCTTCAGCCTTCACCGAGACATCGAGTCGACCAAGCGCCGACGCAACGACACCAGCATGCCGGTAGGTGCTAGCCCTATAGGGAGTAGGCGCGCGCCCGCGCACTAGCCGAAACGGTCCCGTCGCGGCGCCGCAACGCCGCTCACTCCATTCCTTCTGGCTCGGTGGCTCATGCAGGATGTAGTCCTGCTGTTCTAGCTGCCTGGATGACAGCCCTAATCACTAATCAATTGATTACTTCCATCAAGTCTGAACGGTGAACCACTTGGCTTTATGAGTTGTCCAATATTTGCAAATTAAGGCCCTGTTTGAAAGATTAGCCCAGAGCTAATGTTGGGAGCTAATGTTTAGTCATGAATTGGTAGGCTAAACATTAGCCTAGGGTGATATGTTTGGATCGATAGGCTAATTCAAGGCTAAAAGGTGGAGAGAGAGTACAAAGAGAGGAGAGAGAAGGAGAGAGAGAGCTGCTTTTTGATGGTCCCCACACAAAATTAGCCCCATTAGCACCCCTTGGAGAGGCTAATTTTTTGAGGGGGGCTAATTCACATTAGCTCAAAATTAGCCCACCTGTTTGGATCCTTGAGGGCTAAATATTAGCCCATGGAACCAAACAGGGCTTAACACGTCAACTATTATCTTTTGTTGTATAATGAATCATATATGACACAGATTATTAATTTATTTTAAAATGTTTTTGTTTCCCTTAATTTATTGGTTACACTATATTTCTATGTGATTATAGTATAAATATGATATTTAGTGTGTTTAGCTATTCTTATGAAACGACCATCTCCGCTAGAGATGCAAGTGGGTAGTCCCATTACCTGTATAAAAACTCGCTTACTAGTTCATTTCTTACATGATAGTGCAAAATTTAGAATAAAAAATGAACTAGAAGTGAGATAAACGGGCTAAAAAAACCTGCTTATCCGTCCCGCTTGCATCCCTAGATTCTCCGTCCTATCTTTATTTTAATCCTGTGTCCGCCACTGCTCGTACCAGCTGTTCACCATGTTGCAGCCGTGGAGGAAGATGGCGACCGGGTAGGTCCCGGCGTTGGCGGGGGCCACCACCATGAGCGGCTTGGGGCACCAAGCCTTGGGCACGCTCGGGAGCACGCTGTGGTCGACGTGTTTGGCCTCCACGCGGTGCGGCGCCGCATGGAACACCGCCACCATGCCGAGCGCACAGCGATGTGCCATGTATGATATATTGATATGAGGTATGTATCTTCTTCTTCTTCTGTTAGTGTGGTGATTGGTGAACAGGGTTTGCAATCTCGAAATTAGGTTTTTGGCGCCGGGGGGAGGGGTGGTGGTGGTGGGGGGTGTTGGTCTTGAAAGAACCAAAATTTTAGAAATTTCTTAGCCGAAATTATTTGAAAATTTGACAAAATTTTAATGAATTTAAATAAACTTTGACTAAATTCAAAAAAGAAAAAGAACCAAAAATTTCGGATGAGATTTGTGCTTGCCGGTGGGGGGCGAGAAACAAAATTTCAATAACTGGTGGTGAATGTTGAGACGAGGAACAGGAGGCGTAGCTGCATGCTAACCTCTATTTAAATATACTGCAGCGACGCGCGACAGTACCATTTGCGGTGTGACCGCACCATTTTTTTATGAGAAGTTTTATTGCGTTAACGAGGTATGTTATAGAATTGAGATGTGGAACAATATGGGCCATTGATTAGAGAGGAATAAAATTATCATAAACAATATAATGGCTTCCGTATCAATCGTCCAGCAGGTTAAATGCACAAGAGATTTGTAGGAGTGATTGCCATGCACTGATGCATGCACTTCCTGAAACACCGCGGCACTGCATATTGGCCACTCAGTGAGGCGGTTGACGACAGCGGTCTCCGGCGATCGAGGAGAGGACAATTGTATATTGCGATCTTGGCCGATTTAGATGGATAACAACAGCATTTGGCGATCTGCATAATTAGATCGATGCTAGTACTATACTCCACCATCTATTCGCGCTCGTCATCTGAAACTTGGCCATCTGAAATATCAATTAATTAACGTCAGAATAAGAAAGGGCAAAAGATCGACAAGAATCAATTAGGAGCAAGCTTAGCAAGCATCACATGTACCTCCGTCAATGCTAATGCTTGGATGATTCGGATGGATCTTGGTGGCACTCCTCAGCGCAGCCTTCAATTCCTTCACCTCCTCCTCGCTGGCGCCTTCACAATCCAACGAGACATTGACCTCCTGGAGCGATGGCAAGCTCCCCAGTCCCAAGTCGAGACCATCGTCGCCGGCGCCGGCGAAGGCGATCGCCTCCCGCACGGAGAACCGGGAGCGAAGCGTTCTGAGCCTCGGCATTGCTCCTCGCCGGAACACCGCCGGCCCAACGAATCCCCACAACCCACAGCACACCAGGCACGCGAACGAGCCAGCTGATCCAATCACCAACACCACCCCGCGGATTCCGAGCTCCTCGTGGTCCACCTGCAGCTGCAGATCGCGGAGAGCAGGCAGCCTCCCGAGGGTCTCAACGTCGGCCTGCCGGATCTCCCTCACGGCGATGGATAGCGAGCGGAGGTTTGGGACATGCGACGGATTCGTCATCCACGCCGGCAGCGACGAGAACCAGCAGATATTCTCTGTCTTCAGTGCGACGAGATGGCGAGGGGCGACCCAGGCGTCCAAACCACCGATGTTCTTTCGAACATTGCTCATGCAGACGTCGATGGAGAGACGCTGGATCTTCTGCAACTTTTGTAGGAGACCCAGCAGCTTGTCGTTCCATCCGTCCCAGAAGATGATGCACAGCACCCTTAGCTCCGTTAGGTTGCCCAGCTCTTCCATCATGCCCACAGTAGCACAATCGATCAACACATTTGCTAGATGTTCAAGCATTGTTAGGCTTCCAATCCCATCTGGCACTCTCGCAAACCCGTCGAAGCACAGGGACGTCAAATGTCTGAGCTTCACAATATTCAGTGGCAAGTCACAAATAGGGTTTTCCCTCAGGTCCAAAGTTTGTAGAAACTGTATGTTTCCTATTTCTTCTGGGGCCTCTCTAATGTGTGTGTCACGTAGTCCTAGATACCTCAAGTGAAATAAGTTCCCAACGTACTTAAGGCTGTAACCTTGTGAAAGATCACAACCTTGTAAATCCAGTACACGTAAAACTCGGAAGCTCCTAAGGACAGGTACTAGATCAGTGGCAGATGGAAAGACAAGAGCTGTCCTTGCTTGCTGCAAGCTCCGAGTTGCTGAAGTCATAGCATGATCTTCATTGCCATTTTGGAGGGACAACCTCCGAATCGTGTATGACAGAGATCCTTGATCCCTACCATTTAATATAGTAACAAAGTTTTCTTCACTTGACAATGAGCAGATAAGATCGAGGATCATATCGTGTACGCGACACTCAGATACTATGTCAGTGTACATATCATATATGGGTTGGATCATACTTCTATTCACGAGGTCATTGAAGTAACTCTCTCCGAGTTCAAATAGGCTCCTCCCTTGTTTCTCACATTGGATAAAGCCTTCAGCTATCCACATCCATATCAAATGATCTTTTTCAATTTTGTAATCTTCCGGAAACACACTTAAATATAATAAGCAAGTTCTCAAATGGGGTGGCAAATCATAATAGCTAAATGACAAGATCTTTCTCATATTTTTAACATCCAGACTATTCTCGAGACCAGTACCAACCAAGTTATACACCTCGTACCACTCCATCTTATTTCTTGCTTTACAAGCCAGCAGACTAGCCATCGTAATGATAGCCAATGGAACACCAGCACATTTCCTTAGTATTCTCTCGGATACTTCAGCCAGCTCCTCATCAGGACATTTTCCTGTGTCTTCACAGTTACCAAATATTCTTCCATATAGTAATCGTCGAGAGTTATTTAACGAAAGATTTTTCAACTTGTAAACACCACCAGCTTTTTCAGCAACTTCAAAAATACGTGTTGTTGTAATGATTTTGTATCCAACATCATTACCAGGCAAAGCACATTTAATTATTTTCCATATTGAGATATCCCATATGTCATCCATAACAATGAAATACCTGCATATAGCTTAAGTCCTTAATTAGGAAAAAAAACTAATGAAATAGAACGGAAAGTTCAAATACTGGGGCCAGGTGGATTAGCAAGTTCGTAGGCAAAACTAGTCTAGCTATTGTGAATCTTTGCCAAAACAGAGATAAATTATTCACTCAAGAAAAGAAGATTTGGACATAGCTATTTAATTCCGACTCAATAACGATGTAAAAAGGCTTATAAGCAGTTGTAGTTTTTTTTTTATTTAACCAGGACATGATGAACATTCTCAACAACAGTATGTAGACTGCTAATTAGTATTACGAAATGGATGGCATACTAGTAAATTATTAGTTGCTGAGATAAAAAACATCGTATGTACAGATTGGTGGAAGGATTATTAGTTGCTGAGAAAAAAAACATCGTATGTACAGATTGGTGGAAGGAATGTGCTTCGATTTATACCTTTTCTGTTGAAGGAATTCTCTGAGTTCATTGATGAGCTGCACCTCATCCAATGGGTTTTCATTGAGACGACGTTCATATTTCTTTGCGTCAAGTTGACAAAGCGTGCCCTTGAACAATTTCTTCAAGTCAGGAGTTTGAGACACTGACACGAAAGCACAGCAGTCGAACAGTGGTCGAATCTTTTCGTACACTGCATTAGCGAGAGTTGTTTTCCCCAATCCCCCGAATCCAACAATGGAAACCACCTTGCCTGCTCGCTGCACGGACACTCCATTCTCTTCCGTCAGAATCTTGATCAGCTCATCTCTCGTCTCACCAATACCAACAAGCTCTTTCGCATCCGTGTACCGCGCGAATAAACGAGGGTCAATTGTAGCAGGCTTATCACCACCACCAACAGCAATGTTGATCTCATACCTGCGGCGACGCTCGTGCACCTCGACGACACGGCTCTTGATGTTCATGATCTCAGAGGCGATCCCATGGCGAGCCTTGGCCTTCCTGAACAGGCCGACGCTTCTATCGATGAGCTTGCTGATGCCGTGCGGTTTGGCGGAGTGCGAGTGGTCGTCGTCGTCTCCCATGCCGCGCACGACGAACGCGTCGATGGTATCCTCGATGTCGAAGGAGAGCTCTCTGAGATCCCTGGCCCAGATCTTGTCCTGGGGATCAAGCTGGTCGGCCGGCGTGGCGGAGACCTTGCCGAGGGCGCCGTGCATGCTCTCGAGCTCGGATTGGAGGAACCTGATCTCCCCCTTGACCGCCTTCTGCAGATTGTACTCGCCGACGAGCAGATCACCGAGCTTGGCGATCACGCTTGGCAGTGCACCCGTCGCCAACTCCATGGATCAGATCTTGATTCTTGTCCTCCCTGGGTGGATACTGGATGGTACTGACAAAGAAAATAAGCTCGGAGAGGATGAGACTCACTCGTCACCCGGTGGATCGATCGTGGGTGAATCGCCTAGTCCAGTCCCCTGTCGTCGCTGACTGGATCGATAGGGCGACGCTCTCGATTGATTCGAAGTTTCCCAACTCGATCGATCGCCCTGCGCTCGAACAGGAGGAAGAGCTCGATGAGGTTAGACGGCAGTTTGAACTTTTGTTCTTAGACTTTTCGATTTAGATGAGATAAAGATTAAAAATGAAAGATATCGTTGCTGTTGGGTCGCTATAGTCCTACTTGGAAGATTCCGAGTACGTAAAGTTGACCCGCTCCATACATGTGCTTCTGTTCTGACTTGTGACCATGTCTGCGTTGAAATTCGAGTTGCTTCGCCTTCATCAAAAGAACAATTCAGCTGCAAGTGAGTTTCAAGTATGTTTTCCAAATCTTCTTTTCCATATTTCTTGCCCGGCTGCATTGATCATCCAACTTGGTCGTTGGGTCACAGATCATGCTTTGGCCTCCCATGCTTGTCTTTTCCTTTGGCTCCTAGCGTAACAAAGCGTAACAAGTCTGGATTTTCTACATTTTACCCCTTTTTAAAATCTTATTTTGCAAATAGATCTCTAGAAAATACTTATTTTAGCAATGGACCATTTTTCTCCAACTAGAGTTGTTAGCGCCAAGGTTCAATGTCTTAGCATCAAGCACTGGCACCAACACCGTCGCCTTCTGTGGCAGCTAAATCGCTGACGTTAAGGGAGTCGGTGTCAAAGAAACTGAAACATAAGTACCTATTTGTAGAATATTTTTTAAAAAAGGATTAAAATATAAATATATTTTACTACAACATGCCCTTAGCGCAAGTCTCTTTTGTGGTAATGGTCTATTGTAAGAAAAAGTATTTACATTTCAACCTTTTTCATAAAATTTGTTCTATAAATAGGTCATTGGTTCTAGTTTCTTTGGCGCGGATCTCACCTAGATCACTTGCGCTAAGAAAAAGATATATTTGTTTGTCTAAGTGTATGTTTATAAAAGGAATAAGGCTGCATCCGTTCCTCCTTGTTCCCAACCTCTACTCCCTCCTTTTCCATATGCACGCTTCCTAAACTGCTAAACGGTGTAATTTTTGAAAAGTTTTCTATAGGAAAGTTACTTTAAAAAATCATACTAACCTATTTTTAAAGTTTTTTTAGCTAATACTTAATTTATCATGCACTAATCCATCGCTCCGTTTTCCATGGGGAGGGTTCCCAACCCTCACCAAAGAACACAGCCTAAGTCAACATAACCCCCCAACCTATTACTAGGTGATTACTTAACCCCCTCACCTAATAAACCAGGTATTTAACCCCCTAATCTTGTTGATACAGTTTAATTAATACCATACAGTGGTTTTGCACTCTGGTTTTGCCCCGCTGGCGGGACACGCTCGACCAGCCTAGCACAGTGGATCGACAGGCGTGTGGGGGATGGGGTGAATAAAAATATGAGCGGTTCTCTCCTCGTTCTCCTTGGAACCTCCTCTCTCTCTCTCTCTCTCTCTCTCCTAGGCGAACAACCTGCTGATGACAGGGAGTAGATCCACTTGATTGGATTGCAGGGTGAGGTAAAGGTGAGTCTCCACAACCTGTTTCTATGTTTTTTTTCCCAATCAGGTTATCTCTTCAAGGATTAGGGCTAATTCTACAAGGTCTTTTAGTGGTGGGTTATGTATTTTTTCTGTGAAATTTTGATAGTGCTATGTTGTAGGCAGTAAAATTCTCATCACTCTCTGTGAATTTCTCGGTAATTTTATCGTCTTGATGATTTTAGGATTTAGGGCTTATGAACACAAAAATTAGCTCATACGTTGGTACCAAAGGACACATAAATTTGCTCTATGGGTGTAAGATCTTGCTTTGGTTTTTTTAAGACTAACCGAGGCTAGAAGCCTCAGATAATATATAGTGTATGATCTTGCTAGTTGTTGTCATTTAATATCATCAAAAGTTAGGATTATTTTTGTTTCTTATTTTTGCAAGAATGGATCCATCGGATTTTCTTCCGGTCAGGTTTCACTATGGTGGGGAATTTATGTTTTCTAGGGGGCAATTGCATTATGTGACAGAGCGTACCGCATTGTCATACATAGAGCTCAACAGGATATCTTTACCTGAGATTATAGGTTTCCTCGGTGACCACATGCTAGTTAGTGATTTATTACACTTGCATTGGCTATATCCTAGAAAGCAGTTGTCAGATGGGCTAAGGTTTTTGCTTGATGACAGTGCTTGCATAGAAATGGAAAATCATACGTCTAATAATGGTCAGGTTGCAGACATTTATATTGAGCATGTAGCAATTGATGAGATGCAAGATGATAATTAGATTGCTGACTGGGGCTATGGCATTGCAGAAGCTGATGATGAAGCAAAATCAGAATCAAAGGCAGAGCTACTTCCTACTGTTGTTCTATGTAAAGATAAAAAGAAGGGAAAATTGAAACCAAGAAGAGCAACATCTCAAATTCTAGAGAAGCCTGAAGATTCAGGTTCAGATGCACTAGTGCCTGAAGATATAGATGACCTGAAAGTAAGATAGTTCAGACTCTGATTATAGGCAGCCTATAGAGCAAGATAGCTCTGGAGATGATGAAGAAGCTGAACAACTTAGGAAATTTGCAAAGAAAATCAAGAGAAACATTAGGGCAAGGAAGCTAGGAGTTCATAGTAGCCAGGCTGTAGAGATACTTGATGATGCACTGGTGCCTGAAAATATCAACTTAGAAGATGATGGCAGTCTGTATTATAACTCAAGTGATGACTACTCCTATGAGGAGAATAGTGAAGGAGAAACAATTAGATGGAAGAGCACTAATAATAGGTTTAACAAAAAAGGCATCATTTCCTGTGTTCTCTCTTAGCATGGCATTTAGATCAAGTAGGCAGTTAAAGAAGGCACTAGTGAAGTACGGGCTGATAACACACGGGCTGATAACACACAGACATATTCTATTCCCAAAGGATGAAAGGGACAAGGTTAGGGCAACCTGCTATTGACCAGGATGTAAATGGCTAATATATGTGTCAAAGACAAGTAGGTCTAAATGGTTCCAAGTGGCCACTTTTAATAATGAGCATTGTTGTCCACCTAGGAGAGATAACAAGCTAGTCACATCCAGGATCATCATGGGAGGGCTGGGAATTCTCGAAATGGAAAAATTCACATCTACGCTTAGGCTACGATGGTTGTGGCTACGGTGGTCTGATACAAGCAGACCTTGGGAGCTGATGGAGATGCCTTGCAATATGCGAGATGTACAACTCTTCCAGGCATGCACAAAAATCACAGTAGGAGATGGCAAAAAAAAACTCTTTTTTGGAAAGACAATTGGTTACCAGGTTTGTGCCCGAAAGATCTTGCTCCCAACCTATTCAAATTGGCAAAAATAAAGAATAGGAAGGTGGAAACATAAATGATAGACAACACCTGGCTACATTCTTTTAGACAGATCACTAATATAGAAACCATCCATGAATTAGTGCAATTGGGATCCCTCCTCAATCAAATAACTCTTTCTGATCAACATCAGGATGAAATATCTTGGACAAGAAATGCCTCATGAATCTTCTCGGTTAAGAGCGCTTGCCGCTTCCAATTCATGGGTTCGGTGATTGATCATATTTTCAACCTAAATTGGAAGGCTCATTCTTCATCAAAAGGCTCTTACAGCAGAAAACCTGCTAATTAGACACTGGGAATGCGACTGGATCTGTACTTTGTGCAGAGAAGCTTTTGAAGATACAGACCATCTGTTTTGCCAATGCAACTTCATCAAGCAGGTATGGGCAAGAATTGCCGCTGAAAAAGGGATTATTCCCAATCCTAACATTTCCACCACTAACAGTGGATGTGTTCTCTAGGGTCCACTAGCCCTAAAAGCCAAACCAGGTCAAGGATCGGAATCCTGTTAAAGACATGGTGGCATGTTTGGTTGCAACAAAACGGAAAAAAAAAATCAATTCCCAAGCCCCAAGTCTACAAAGAACAATATCACTCATCCTCGACGACATACAGGAGCAGGATATGGTTTTCAAACCTCCATGAAGGGAGAAAGTCCTGTACTCATTGCTAGAGTTGGTTGTTTTAAGAATATTTTGTAATCTCAACTTTGTAAACTTGGCTTTCTAATCTCCTAAATATATCTGGCTCTTTGCTAGAGTTGGTTGTTTTAAGAATATTTTGTAATCTCAACTTTGTAAACTTGGCTTTCTAATCTCCTAAATATATCCGGCAAATCTTTTGCCGCTTTCACTTCAAAAAAAAACATCCAGGATCATAGCAAATAAATATTTTGATGTTATCAAGGATAATCCGACATGGAAAGTGGAACATATTAAGAAGTCAGTTCTAAAGGACATGCTTGTTGATGTGTCCATTTCAAAGTGCAAGCGGGCCAAAGCCTTAGTGCTACAAGAAGCATTGGATAAAACTAGGGGAGAGTCTCAAGAGTGTATGATTATCAATTGGAGTTGTTAAGGAGCAACCCTGGGAGTATTGTAGTTGTGACCCTTAATCCAGATATACTTGACAAGAAAGTATTTGAGAGGTTTTATGTATGCTTTGATGCTTGCAGAAAAGGGTTTCTTGCTGGTTGTAGGAGAGTAATTGGGCTAGATGGTTGTTTCTTCAAGGGTGCTTGTAATGGCGAGCTAATATGTGCTATTGGAAGAGATGCTAATAATTAGATGTATCCCATTGCATGGGCAGCAGTGGAGAAAGAAATATATGATTCATGGTATTGGTTTCTTGGGTAGCTACAAAAAGATCTCAATATAAATGATGGAGGTGAAGGATGGGTGATAATTTCTGACCAGTAAAAGGTATGCTTTTTAACTATTTATCTTTTAACAAAATGTGCAATGGGTCCTAAGTTGTAATAAATATTTTGAATTACCTGTCTTGTAGGGACTCATAAAGGCAATGGCTGAGCTTATCACTAGAGTAGAACATAGGATGTGTGCAAGGCAAATATATGCAAACTGGAGAAAAAAGGACACTGACCAGAAGCTTCAGAAAAAAATCTAAAACTGTGCAAAGTCATCTTGTAGGGAGCTTTTCAACTATAATAGAGCAAAGCTAGCAAAAGACACCCCTCAAGGAGCCAAGGACATGATGACCACCGCACCTGAGCATTGGAGCAGGGCATTCTTCCAGCTAGTGTCAAATTGTGACTCCGCTGATAACAACATGTGTGAGTCTTTCAACAACTCTATTATGGATTCAAGGTTCTTTCTAGTTATCTCTATGAATGAAGCCAAAAGATTCAAGGTTTTTTCAACATTAGCTCTCTTTGACCATGTCCTGTACATATTTTTTTTCTGAGGCTCAGCCCTCAACTCTGCTCTATCAATATGTAAGGCAAAACCTCTTCCCTTTTGAAAGTTCAAGTGCCATTAATTTGGTTTTGGTGATTAATGATAAATCCAATTATATGAGACTAATTTTTTTATAAGCATTCTTTGCCTAGTGTCATGTGGATATGAAAGTGAAGTTTGTGATAGGTGATTCCCGGACTTCATATGAGTTGAAATAGAAATGTTAATTGTTCGTGGACCTAAATCACAAGGATGAAATGCATTGACCTAAATCACATCTTTCTCTCTATGCACATATTGATATATTCATATATAATATTTTCATGTGATTGACATATGGATTTGAGACTAATGTTTTGTTGAGCCATATCTTGTTTAGTCTCTTCACATTGAGAATATGGAGATGATGAAGGTATGCTTCTACCTTAATGTCTACATATGATAAATACCTTCTATTCTTATATAGGGTAAGCTCACGATGTTTTATCTCTAGTTATGCATACTTTTTCTTCACACACAAAAAAATTGTATGCATACATTTAGGGGGGTAAATACTATACCTTAGTTATGCATGTATTTTGTCACATCCTGATTTTCGTCTTAGGATTTATAAATTATTTAATAAATTATTATTAGAATTTATATTAAATGTTCATTAATTTACAAGTGAAGTTAATTGTAGAAAATAAAATTTCCTAAATATAAAGCATGGATGGATTTAATTTTTATTAAATTCTCCACGGTTAATTATACTCTCTGGAATTTTCTCGGATTTTTCGGAGCTCAACTCTTAATTTTAATCATACAAAGAACAATTCAGTAATTATCCTCATATTAAATTAATCATTAAATGGTCTGATTATAATTTTGTTAAGTACTTTGAGTGTCCAAGTATTTTCAGGATTTTTCTTGAAATTATTTGAGCATTGAAAGTATTTTTAACAATTCAAAGATCATTTTAGTGATTAATTTAATTGGAAAAGTAATTAAAATTCACCTTTTCATTTTCGGGCCGAATTAGGGAAAGTCCTCTCACTCTCGGCCCAGTCTCCTCTCAACCTGCAGTCCTTTCCCTCTCTTTCCCGAAGTTTGCTTTGTGTCCCTCCTTTAATCAGTCCTTGGAAGTAGAAGCCCAGCGGAAAGTCTAGTTTGCTTCCCTGGACACTGTTCATCTTCAAGCTTGGACAGAAGCCTGAGCCAGCCGTCCTGTGCCCTGTGCAGCCGCCGCTTCCTTCACCAAATCCGCCGCATCCCATGCTTCGTTTTCAAAATTAGTTGAGGGGTAATATTCCTCTTATCCTCCTCTATCCTTTCCCCCCAGAATCGGACTTTATCCCAAAGAAATCAACGCGGAATCGAATTCGTTTTTGAGTTTATCTCTCCAACTAACCCTCGGTTTTTCCGGCTCAAATCCTCTCGGTTGGAGTCCGATCTCATCAATCCAAGCCTATAAATAGCATCCCCTAATCGCCCTCTTTCGTTTGCCCCATATCCCGAGCTCTCTCGTGCCTCGTAGTGCCGCCGCCGCGCCACCCAAACCGCCGCCGTCGCCGGCCGGCGAACAGCCGCCTCGCGCCGTCGTTTTAGCCGTCGCCGCCGCCTCCTCACGCCGCCGTCGGGTGCGCGTGGAAGAGGGGAAACTCGGCCGCCCTTCGCCGTCGCCACCGGTCGCCGGAGTGCCGCCGCCGCTGTCCACCGAACCGCCGCCGCCGCACAAGCTCGTCGCCGGTCGCCATCCGTCGTCGTTCGTCGCATTGGTTAGTACCGGTGAGATCGCGTTGTTCTCCTCTACACGTAGGTGCCCTCCAAAAGTCCGGCCGAGTCCCCTAGCGCCGGCGAGGTCGTCGCCGATGACGAGTCGACATCGATGACGTCAGCATGACGTCATAACCTTTTCTTTTTATTTTTTTTAATAGATGCAAATAGTTTAAAACTTTGGAAATTCATAACTAATTCATCGTAGCTCTGATTCGAGTGGTTCAAGTTGCTAAATTTTTCTAAAATCAAGATCTACATGTTAAAAATATCCACATGTACTGTTTATGATTGTTTTTGTACTGTTTTGTTGATTTTGTTCATTTGCTTTAGTTTCCGTCGTTCCGGAGGAGAGCGTTTTCGTTGAGGAAGGTTCGGAAGTGTTTGCGGAAGCTCAAGGCAAGTCACACAGATTCCAAACAACCCTTTGAGCATGTTGAACCCGTTTAAAGCTAATGATTTATTTTAACTTATGCATTATTTTCGAATATCATCGGGTGGTGAGCCTTTCCCAATTAAATAATGGCCGAAGATGACTTTATTTTCCTATGGGTTATAATTTGATTAGCTTGGACCTTATATATTGGATTGGTTCAGCTAAATGCCATATGTATGTTTGCTTAGTCATGCTTAGAAACATTAGCTAATTAAAGGGGATTAAATATAAATCATATTATATTATTATTAATTATGATTATATTTAATGGTAGCTCACGATGGTTAATCGTGTTATGTTATGTAAATTAATTGGTAATTAAAACTGGATTAAGGTGGGTTGTGAGCACATGGTTTTGAAGGTCGTGCTCATGACAATTAAGGACCGGTTCGCGAGCTACTGTTGTGAAACATTTACCGTGCCAACCACAAGCCAGTGTGAGCAACGGCTTTACCTTTTGTATAGCATGATTCATTACGGGGCACCAGACTGTGAAGCGGCGAGAAGTCCGTGGGGGTCGCTGGGGAGTCCATTGCCTCTGGTTTTGAGGGGGAGATTATGATCCAGGAACGGTGTACTGTGGTGAGTTGTGTTGTGCGAGGGGTATTGTCACAGTTCCTTTCCGAGGTACCGTGGTGGTGCTAAGGCGCATGGTGACATGTTGTGGGATTGTGTCTTGTGGGTACAGTGGTACACCTTTGATCAAAGTAAAACTATTTGAATAGCCGTGCCCGCGGTTATGGGTGAGTTGAGCAATGTTTTTCGTGATTAGTCCCACATTACTCATTAATGTTAATAATGTGATAATTAATTTGACTCCTGATTTGGAATGGATAATTCCTGGTTTGGATGTTTGATCTGTACGACCGGGGTTGGCTGTTCAGGTTTGGTTGGGCCTGTGCAGCATTGGGGTGCTGTTCAGTGTTGATTAAAATTGATGATTAATTACTCTACTGATTTACTTCTTCTAAATGTTTGCTTAATGCTGCTTTCGCAAATGAGCCTATATTATGCCATCCTTTGGTATCCTTGTGCACTTGCATATTTGCTGTGTGGCTTGTTGAGTATGTCATATGCTCATTCTTGCAATAATCATCAAACCTCAGTTGAAGAAAAAAGATCCAGAAGGAGAAGACGTTTGGCTTATACCCTAGTTGAGCTGCCTGTGGGAGTGGAGCTGAAGCCATCGCTAGACCGTTAATTCCGCTGCTGTTTTCCTTTTCTTTTGTAAGTATGTAACGTTATTATTATGATGGATTTGTATATTAAATTGTCAGTTTGTGTACCTCGGCTGATTCCTGGACGAGGATTTTATGCACAAATTAGTTCGGAAATTACTAGTGAATTTCCGGGCGTGACATATTTGATCCAAGTTTTTCACTTACATTTAATTGGGATCTTTACATTTGAGTACATGACACTTGTGATATTGGTTAATACTCATCCACTTCCTTTTATATGCGCGATTGGTTGATCAACATGTAGAGGTTGACAACCAGATCATTGAGACCAATAATTTCATTGAGTTGAATGAGAAACATTGGTCCCAAGGATTGAAAAGGTGTTGATGCTCAATCGATATCATTACAGCTAAAATACTAAGAATGACAGTGGAGATATTGAAGATGCGGGATACGAAGTGGCTATTATGGCAAGACCATCTTCAAATGATTGATGCTCGGTCGCGATGGACCATGTGACAGTGAAGGGCAAGCAAGGGGCTTGGCGCCGAAGAGCCAAATCCGGTGGTGAATGGCGAGTGACGGCTTTGTCATGATGGACCGTGCGAGACCATTTGAAGCTACAAGTAACCGCATCAATTATTTGAAGAATATATGGTGAAACGGTTTTGGCGTTGCTGTTCCTTAAGACAAAGGAATGAAGATGAAAAGAAGGCATTCCAATTGGTATAATTCTCTTCCTATATAAATTTGAGTATAGTAATATCGTACTATCAAGAGGGATGCAGCGTCGATGTGTTTGTGTATGTTTCGGTGCTCAAAGTGACCAATCATAGTGCTACCTTGAGAGACACTCAAGCTTTAACATATCCTTTGAGTGGTTTTAACTTTGTTTTTGGTTGAGTTAGGTAGTCCTCTAAGTGAGCTTTTCATAGAGTTCAAGATCATAAAAAACGGACTCCCGAGCGAAAACTTACGGTCGTTTTATCCTGTGCTTTTCGGAAATTCTGAAAATAGCTGCGAAACTGAGATAGGCTTCTGTTGATTTTTTGCACTTGTCCGAAAATGCATTTTGGAAATTCCGAAAATTACAGTCTTGGCCTCCAACGGCTAGTTTTAAGAGGCTTGGGTATGTAAACTCTTCCGCCCTTCCTTTAAGTGGCTGCTGTTCTGGGGCAATATTAGACACATCTAAAGCCAAATAGCTTTTCCCCATTTCGCTACCTTTGTGGTGCCTCTTTGTAAGAGGGATTTGAGAAGGGGAGAGAGTTGGATTGAGAGAGTGAGAAGTGAAGAGCTAGCGAGTTTCACTCCATACTTTGAGCACTTGAGTTCATAGCAAACAAATCTTTAGTTGTGTTAGTTACTCTTGGGGACTAAGGTCTCCTAGACAGCTAGGTGTTGCCAGTGAGCGCCCAAGATTGTGGTGTGCCTCAAAAAGTTTGCGAAGGCTTTGATTTCGCCTCTGCAAGGGAAGAAATCAATTGTGAAATCAAGGAGTGCATTTGCACAACCTCGTGAAGAAAGGGTTAAAATAAACCTAGCCTTTGTGGCCCCTCAACGGAGATGTAGGATCCGTGGATCTGAACTTCGAGAAACATATCAATGTGTCTCCTCTCTTGCTTTGCTTATTCTTGTCATCTCTCATATTGTGCTTGAGTTTTTTTTATCCGATCACTTGTATTCTTAATTAATATAGTTGATGACCTTATATCTTGCTTCAATCTCTTGTTTGTCACCTTTTGATTCATATACATTTTATTTGTTTGAGCTACAAGTTCATAGCTAGTGTGTTATTTCGTTATCCGCCGAATTTTCGGTTGAAACTGAAACTTTCAATCCCATACCAGAAGTTCCGAGTTGAACCGGAAGTTCTCATCATTCTAATATATTATAAAGTTGTGATAATTTTTTTAGGAACGCCTGTTCACACCTCCCAGGCGATATCAAGGTCCTTTTACCTTTCCTTAAAAAAAGACGTTGTATTCATGCATATTTTGTGACAGTGCATTTTCAGAATCATGTGTTCCACAATAACTTTGAATGCTGAATATAATGAGTTTTATAGTTAGACACGGTTATTAACAAAGTAGGTAGAATTAAATAGTGGAAGATTGTGATTGGTTGAGAAGTAAAGGTAGGGAAATTGAATTGTGGAGGGTTGTGATTGGTTGAGAAGGATATGTTGGTGAAGATGTTATTATATTTAGGAACAAATTGTAGAGGCTAAAAGTTTTTATATCTTAGGACGGAGGGACGAGGGAGTACTGACTTTTGTAATTCTCTTGTAATTCTCTTGTAGGGGTGACCAAAAGAGATTCATAATATGCAGCCACATCGGACGTACACAAAATATAACTAAACTTTTTTACTGCAGAGCTTATAATATGCAGTCTCTTTGGACAGAGGAGTATGATTTTTTTCTTAAAAAAAAATCATAGCTGCCAAACACCACCTTATTACAGAGTCACTTATTAGGTATACACGCATGCACCGCTCAGTTATTAGTAATGAAACAAAGCATATCCAGAGACCACCTTATTACAGAGTCCCAATTCCCTTATGGGGAGTCATCCTTACAAAAAAAAAAAAAGAAATGTCGTGGCTGCATGGAAAATAGAACCTTCATTTCAGGATTTGCAGCATCGGCAGGTTTGGCAATGTTTTTTTTCTTTTTGAGGTTTGGCAATGATTTTTAAAGTGACCATATAAGCTGCTACTGACATCGTAACAGTTAAAGCGAAATGTGCCAGCTTCGAAGCCTTGATAGATTTGGCTCGGATGGCTGCAGCTATCCTGCAGAAACAAAAATACATGACAAAATAAATTAGTCTTTCCATTACGCTCTAGTAACATCTACACCTTCATAGCTCTGCACTAATAAAAATTATTTAGGGAAATTAAATGACACAATTGAAAGAGCATCGATCTCCCAAGATAAATTATCAAATTAATAGTAGGCCCATTTCAACTGGAGATAGCCAAGAAACGAGATGTCCCCAAAAAAAAAAGTAAATTTTGTACATGAGTCTAGACAACTATAATATCCAGATTAATATACAAAAAATATTTTATTTAGATGCAAAAGGGTATGTAACCTAGTTGTTGCAATGAACTGAGTTATACCCCAAGGTACTGAGTTCCCCATAGTAACGAATTTCAAATTAGATTATTTGAAAGACCAAATTCTCATTTTTTTTAAAAAAGGTACCTTCTTTAAAAAATTAAAAATAACATTTAGAACGGATTTACGGATGGAGTACTGAGGAAGCACAATACAATAACATATATAGAAAAGCATGGAGAGCGTGTCCAAGGTTTTACAATTAACTACTTTATACTTACTCGGCATTACGGGATTCCACACAATGTGGGCACTTCGTGGTTGTACTGGACGAGTAAGTTTGCTTGGCCCCTCCAAACGGATTTGCAAATGCAACCTTCCCGTGATTGCAATCAACAGAGGATGTCGCAGTTTTTGCGCAGGTCATTTTATCACTTGAATAAGGGCATATTTTGCTGTTAAAGTACCTTGCAGCCTGCATGAGAAAGGTTCAGAGATCAGAACATGAATTCGGTATAATAATATTATATATATATATATAATATTATTATACCGAATTCAAATGTTCAATATAAAACTTGTAGAAGAGAAAATATTGTTGGTCCCTAGTCCAACAATATAATTATTATACCAAGTTTTAACAAAATGAAGAGAAGAGAGGGGAGATGGAGGAAACACCAGTTCAAATGTTCAATCTAAAACTTGTGCAAAGATATTAATTCAGTCCAAAGTAAAAAAATATTGTTGGTCCCTAGTCCAATGTAAAACTCTGGTAATAAAAGATATCCTAGTGTAGAATTCACAAGAAGAAATATTATTTTCCCATAAATGTATACGAGGTATTGTTTGACATGCCACTGTTCCATATAAAACATACTCCCTCCATCGGTGATTGCAGTGGCGAAACTAGGATTTGAATACTGTCACGCCCTGAAGTTCTTCTCCCTAGCAAAAATTTAATTAATAAATTGTCGCAAGAAATTATTTGTTTAAAGGCAAGAGAGAAACCCTAAATTAATAAATGCAAATAATAATCGGAATCGGCATGTGGAATTTTTCTTGGATTCTACATATCAAAATATGCTAACAGGAATTTTAGTGGAATTTTCAGAGCCTTGGAAATAATTTTAACCAATTAAAATAAGCAATGTGCAATATATTAATCCCAGAAATTCATTTTCCTTTTTTTCCTCCTTTTTCTTTTCCCTATTTTTCTCATTTGGGTAGCCGGCCCAACTCGCCTCCCGCACCTCCCTCCTTACTGGGCCGGCCCACTCCCTCCCTCCTCTCTCCGGGTCATCGACAGGTGGGGCCCACCTGTCGGCCCTTTCTTCCTCCTCCAGCCGACGACACCGCCGCCGCCGAAACTGCCGCCCACGCCGCCGCTTCCTCCGCATCCGCGCCCCACTCCGCGCCCACGTCGCCGCCCCCACGCCTCGCCTTCTCCCGCCCACACGCGTGCGCCCACAAGGGCGGGATTTAATTCGAATCCCCCCCACTCTCTCTCTCTCTCTCCACCTCCCACGTCGCCGGCGAAATCAGGAGCCTCCCCGGCCACGTCCGCCTCCCTCTCCGCCTATAAAACGCTCCCCGTGCCCTCCTCTCTCGTTTTCCGCTCTCGCCGCTCCATCCCGCGCCTCCTACCACCGTCGCGCCGCTCGCTACCAGCGCCGCCGCTCGCCGCCGTGCTCCGGTCGCACGCCGCCACCGCTGGAGCCGCCGCCGCGCCAAGCCACCGCCGCCGTTAGCATCGTCGTCGCGGGAGCTATCCCGGCCGCCGCTCGCTTGCCGCGCGCCGCCGCCTACCGCCGCCTCCAACCGCCGCTAGCCGTCGCTAGTGCCGTCGCCGCGCGCCGCCGCCGCACCGCTCTCCCCATGCGCCGCCGCGATGCGCTGTCGCCCGCATCGCCGGCCGCCGTCGTCTTCTCGCCGGCCGCCGCCGTCTTCTCGCCGGTTGCCGCCGTCGGTGGCCGCTTGCCGCCGCCGCATCACCTAACCGGCCGGCCGGTTTGAAGCCGAGCCGAGTTGACCGGGCGCCTTGCCCCTCCCCCCTTGTGACGCTGCCCGGTGGGGCCCACCCGCCGTTGCCACCTCCTCCCCCCATGAGCCGCCGCCCGGTGGGCCCCGCCTGCCAGTACCCCCTCCCTCGACCTTGAGCCATTGACAAGTGGGGCCCATCTATCGGCGCCGGCCCCCCTTTGTGGTGACGTCATCTGGGATCCTTTATTGCGCAATAAAACTCATTAAGGCTTTTCTTTTGTAGTAATAAACACATAGAATCTTCTAAAAATCATAACTAATTCATCCGAGCTCCGTTTAAATCCATTCAAGTCTCAGTAAATTCATAAAAATCCCTAGAATCCATTAAAAATGGTTTTGTTTCATGTTTCAGTAGTCTTATAGCATGTTTTGCTTGTGTGCTTTGTTTGTCGCGTAGATTTCGGCCGTTTCGTCGATCCGCGGTTCCTCGAAGACGTTGCTGTGGTCTCATCAGTGCGAGAGCAAGGCAAGTCATACATTACAATTGATCATATTGTACCGAATTTACAAATGTCCCGCATTTCTATTAAATATTGCATTGTTTTACAATATCATGTGGGATGGGTCCTATTACTCAGCTATATGTTGTTTCCCTTACGCCATTGATAACTTGGGTATTAAAATGACTGATATTGGTTTAGGAGATGCTTAGCCATGCTTAGTTCAACTAGTACACAAAAGAGGAAGTACATTCAAGCATAGACATTGATTATTGGCATAGCTTTGGATTAGTGCCACCGCAATGATGTTGGTTAATTAAAATACACTACATGGTGGGCTGTGGGTGCATGGTTTTGCTAGTCGTGCCCATGGCGATTAAGAACCGATTCGCGGGATGCCCTGGAAGAACTTATCGTACTTACCACAAGCCAGCGTGGGCAACGGCTGGACTTGTAGTATAGCTTTCCTCTAGCCGACGTACCTAGGCGAGGGTGGGCGTGATGGAGTTGGGTCGGCCGGGGTGTCCGGCTGATCGACTTCCGGATTCACCGTGGTACGAAAGGGGGGCTGCCCGTTGCCTGCTGGGGACATAGGCTAACCCTAAGGTGTGGTGCAATCGGTTAGAGGGGGTTATGCGAAGGGTCCTGTCACGGCCTCTTTCCGGTATGTCGTGGTGGCATGTCGGCGCACGGGAACGTGTCGTGGGGCTGTGTCTTGTGGGTACAGTTGTACACCTCTGATCAGAGTAAAACTATTCGAATAGCCATGCCCGCGGTTATGGGCGGTCGACCAGATTCACCATGATTAGTCTCACCCCTAGTTAGCTAATGAACTGGTTAGTTCAGGTGGTGGTTCGGGCCTGACTCAACGTGGTGTAGCGTTGAGCAGTGATTGGTTAATATTGATTAATTACTACAGTTGTTTTACTGTTTTCAACTACTGCTTTTAAATGCTAGCTTTATGCAAATGAACCTTTAGCCTCCCTTGGATATATCCTGCATCATACCTTCCCTTCCGGTATGACTTGCTGAGTACAGTGGGTAGTACTCAGTCTTGCTCTCTTTTCCCCCACACCAGAGTTGAAGTCCTTCTCAGTTGAAGATGTCACAAAGAAGTTGGTTTCGTCGCTACCGTCAAGGATGCCTGTGGAATGGAGTCGCCCACTGCAGAAGTCAAGTCTTCAGGCTTAGCTTGTTTTTTTTCTCTTTTTTCCACTGCATTTGTAATCTTTTATATTTTTGTAAGACGTGGATCTGTATGTCAATAATTGTCGTTTGTGTACCCTGACTGGTCCTGGACAGGGGTTTAATACACATTTAGCTTAGAAATTCTTAGTTGGTATCAGAGCCGACCTTGACCGTAGGACAAGCCAACTAGAAACCCTAAGAGCCCTCTTAAACCTTTTCATTTGCACATGCCTTTTGCACTTGGATTTGTTTCGGTATAATTTTGGGGTTTGCTCTTTTGATTTGTGGGAAAAATCTTGATCACTATTTAATCGGATTTCTCGGCTAGAGGCAATCTAGGGTTTTAGCAAAACTTTATTTCGAATTTATTTGGCCTTCAGTCGGGAATTTGTTAGGTGATATGCACTAAGTCGTGTCTAGATTCGATGGGCAATTTTATGTGTATATTATAGCTACGCATCTATTTTGTGCATTAATTTATCGTTTAGTCAGTTGCATTAGTATCTTTGTCTGGGTTCATGAAAAATGTTCCACGCATAAAAATCATCATGCTCGGCGAGTTATTTGAGCTATTTGTTGCTTTATTTAATTTGGTTTTGAGCATGTGTTGGTTCCTATCCCTCTGTCCTCTTTAGATGTCAGACCTGTTCTCCGATCGTAAGCGCCGCTCCAAGCTTCAGAGTCGCCGCCTTTATCCTTAACGTTTTCTTAGTTTTGGCTGCTTGCTAGTTTCTGTGTTTAGGTTTGTTGCTTGTGGGTTAGTCGGCGGTCGATATTATGTGTTAGTGGTATGACTGCCTTAATTAGGAGTTGTTTGCTTTCTTTTTAGTGTTTTAATCAAGATTAAGTTAATTGCACTTAAATCTATAAGAAAGATTAGTTTCCAAGCCATCTGTTTTCTTCCTTTCTCTTATTTCTACCTATCCTCGTCCAGATGGTGAAGACAGGGAATGATCCCCGTGCCTCCAACGACGCTAGGGGCAGCGAAGAGCAGACCGATGGAGCTCATATCAGTGGTGCATCTGACAGCAGTTCATCTCCACCGCCCGAGAACCCAACGGTCACTCAGATGATGACAATGATGATGCAACAGATGCAGCAACATTACCATCAGATGTTGCAGCAGGCGCAGCAGAACCAGCAGTCTGGTCCTCCATCATCACACCTGTCCAAACTGTTAGACTTTCATCATATCCAGCCACCCACTTTCTCAAGCACCACCAACCCAATGGAGGCCAACGACTGGCTCCGTGCGATTGAGAAGAAGCTGAACCTTCTGCAATGCAATGACCAAGAGAAGGTTGCTTTTGCTACACATCAGTTGCAAGGTCCCGCTTCTGCTTGGTGGGATAACTACGTGGTGACCCGTCCAGATTCAACGGAGGTTACTTGGGCAGAGTTTTGTCAAAGCTTCAGGAAGGCACAAATTCCTGAGGGGATTATGGCACAAAAGAAAAGAGAGTTCCGCGCACTGCATCAAGAAACCAGGACAGTTACAGAGTACTTGCATGAGTTCAACCGCCTTGCGTGCTACGCTTCTGAGGATGTGCGCACCGATGCCGAGAAGCAGGAGAAGTTTTTGTTTGGTCTCGATGATGAATTGACCAACCAACTGATCTCCGGAGTCTATGATGACTTTGAGAAGCTCGTGGACAAGGCTATCCGTCAGGAAGAGCAACGCAACAAAATGGACCGAAAAAGAAAGGCAGCTCAGATCAGCTTTCCTCAGGGGAACAATTAGAAGCCTCGCTTCATGACGGGACAGCTAGGTGAGCCTTCCACCCTGATCATCCGTCAGCACCATCCTTACCACCCGAGTAACTTCAACAACGACTACAACGGTGGCAGTCACAACAACAGTAAGCAGCATAACCACAACTCGACTTCACCCCCATTAATGGCACCAGCTCAGTCAGATCCGCCAGCTATGTCAGCTCAGTCAGAACAGCTCAAGGAGTCTGCAGGAAAGCCAAGACCCTGCTTCAACTGTGGCAAGCACGACCACTTTGCTAGCAAGTGTCCGAAGCTAAAGCGCGTTGGACCTAGGTTCGTCCAGGCCCGCGTCAATCATGCGTCTGCAGAGGAAGCACAGGCATCACCAGAGGTCGTGCTGGGTACGTTTCCGGTGAACTCATATCCAGCAACAGTTCTCTTTGATTCTGGTGCCTCGCATTCTTTCATTTCCAAGAGATTTGCTGGGGCACATGGATTATCGGTAGTGGAACTTAAAATACCGATGCAGGTTCATACCCCTGGAAATGACATGAGGACAGCACACTACTGCCCCTCTGTGACTATAGAGATCAAGAGGTCACGGTTTCTATCCAACCTCATCCTTCTCGAATCCAAAGACCTAGATGTCATTCTCGGAATGGATTGGTTGACCAGACACAAGGGAGTGATCGACTGCGCAAGTCGCACTATCACCCTAACCAACGACAAAGGGGAGAAGATCACCTTCCGTTCTCCAGTGTCACAGAAGTCCGTAGCGAGTCTGAATCAGGCTGCTATTGAGGATCAGACAGAAATAGCGGAAAAAAATCCCAAGAAGTTGGAGTATATACCTATAGTACAAGAGTATCCTGAGGTGTTCCCAGAAGACCTCACTACAATGCCACCGAAGAGAGAAATCGAGTTCCGGATTGATCTGGCACCCGGAACTGCTCCAATCTACAAGAGGCCGTACAAAATGGCAGCTAATAAGCTAGCAGAAGTCAAAAAGCAGGTTGACAAACAGCTGCAGAAAGGGTACATCCAACCGAGTACTTCACCTTGGGGTGCTCCGGTTATCTGTGGAAAAGAAAGACAGGACCAAGAGGATGTGCGTTGATTATCGCGCCCTTAATGAGGTCACAATCAAGAACAAATATCCGTTGCCAAGAATTGATAATCTGTTTGATCAGCTAAAAGGAGCTAAGGTGTTTTCCAAGATAGACCTGCGATCAGGCTATCATCAGTTGAGAATTCGGGAAGAGGATATTCCCAAGACAGCCTTCGCCACTCGGTCTTGCTCTCTTTTCCCCCACACCAGAGTTGAAGTCCTTCTCAGTTGAAGATGTCACAAAGAAGTTGGTTTCGTCGCTATCGTTAAGGATGCCTGTCGAATGGAGTCGCCCATTGCAGAAGTCAAGTCTTCAGGCTTAGCTCGTTTTTTTCTTCTTTTTTCCGCTGCATTTGTAATCTTTTATATTTTTGTAAGACGTGGATCTGTATGTCAACAATTGTCGTTTGTGTGCCCTGGCTGGTCCTGGACAGGGGTTTAATACACATTCAGCTCAGAAATTCTGGTTCGTGAATATCTAGGCGTGACAATTACGAGGGGGAACTAAATTGACAAGTGATCACAATTATATTTTTTCTTAAAACTAGGAAGGTAGCCCGCGCACATGCGCGTGCACCTTATTTAATGTGCATGAAATTTTGTTAGGGATGTCCATGTGTGGGTGTTTCTCTATCTAAATAAAAATTGAACTTATTTAATGTGATTTGAATGCTGGTTATAATTTTCTTATGATTACCCTTGCAGCACATAAATTCTAAACTAAAATTACTTGAGACTGTACACTTCATAATTTATAAGAAAATATTATGTCGAAACAATAGATGTAGTTCCTATGAGAAAATTTTGGTCATTTTGACTTCTCGCAAAGATATCTTACCCCCAAACATTTGCTCAAAAAGTCATTTTTTTGCTAGATAGTATTTGAAGTTTTACATATTTTCATTCCATTAGCGTTGCTAGAAGTTTGAATGTTTCTGTTTAGAATGGGTTTTCAAACCAATTTTTTTTAAAAAAAAAGATAAATTTTTTTAAATTTTGATTCTTTTCATGTACATTTTTTAAAGAAATTTGGGGAATTCCACTCTATGAAGCATATTTGAAATGATTTGATTTTTGCAATTTGGGTTAAAAACATAAGTGGGTTGAGCCTACAACCTGACATGGGGTAAAGTCATCTCTTCTAAATTATCTCACTTCAATTGAGTAAGAAATATTAAAATAGAGGTCATGTAATAAATACACATTATTATGTTGTCTATAAAAAATTAACGCTAGATGGGGTACAAATTATGACGTAAAACACGATATCATTTAAAGTTTTCCTCTAATTTATTGGTGACTTCATAGATCATATAGATAATATAGACTCTATGATTATCTTAAGATTATTTATTTATCTTCTAAATCGATCATTGATTGATAAAAAAGCACCAAGGTCATATTATATAGGTAAGTAGCCCCCATATACATGTTGAGAGAAATTAATAAATTTGATAGAAAGTGTTAGGGTCTAACAGGATATAAGTAATGGGTCAACCAGCTTTATTAAAAATTAAGGTGGGATATTCTGATTTTCAATGACGAATTTTAGTATCTTTTTTAATTTATTGTTGGCCTCAAGATGGATGTGGGTCCAGAATATAATTTTTATGTTAGCATTTAAATATAGACAATATGAATATTAATGTATTGATTTCACTAAAAATATAATAGTTCGAACAGATCATAAGTTGAATATATGATTTGAAAAGTTATAAATATTTTATTTATATTGTTCCTATAAGTGCTAGTAAGAGAGAGAAGGACAGGGACAGTGGGATACATGGCTAGACCTAATATGTGGAGGTTAATTTGTGGTTTTTCCTCCATAAAGATTAATTTAATTTTAATTATCATAATATAAAAATAAGAGAAAAGGAACATCACACCGCACGGGGACGGGAAGGGAGGGAGGAGGATGTTTTTTCTTAAAAAAATGATTGATCTAATGACCTAAAATAATGTGTTGGATGTTTAAGTCGAAAACAATGGTTGGATGTTTTGTTTTTAACTTAAGAGAGACCAGTAGTGGTTTAGAAATATTTATAGGATGTTTAATGTACTTTTTAAGTCTTTAACATTGCAGGGGCCGGGAGTGAGGAAATAAGGTTTGTGAGTTTTTTTAAATAAAAATCTAATAACAACCTAAATGATATGTCCATCGATTTAAGTCGAAATGGTGTTTTGTTCTTAATTTTTTATGATTTTCTCTAATTTATAATTTAGGAGTGTCACTGTGTGGTTTATAAGATGGTTAATGGGCTTTAACGCCGCATAGGAGCGCGGAGGGAGGTTTGGGATATATTTTTTTTAGAAAAAGATAAATCTAATAACCTAAAATAATGTATATAGATGGTCGAATGTTTTTTTTAAGGTTTTCTCTAATTTAAGAGTGCTATATACTCATCCCGTCCCATAAAACCTGAACTTAGAATAGGATATGGCATATGCGAGAACAGCGAATTTGGACATGTGTTTAGAAATATTTATATGATGTTGATTGAACTATTTATTAGGTGAGAATATAGGAAGTTGGCTAGATCTAGTAGGTTGATGGGCTTTTTAGGCCCATAAAAAGGTATTTAATTTAAATTATATGGGGATTAAAAAAAAGGAGAGGAACGGTACATGCGTGCGGAGGCTCACGTCCGGACGGAGTTATTTTTCTTGTGAAGATAGATCTAAAGATGAAAATTAATGGGCCCACCAATTTAAATAAAAATCAATGGTCAGATTTTACTAATTTTTTAGAGTGACACATGGGGACTTAAGAGCATTTATAGGATACCACATGGCAGCCTTAGAGCGTTTGTAGGAAGTTTAATGGACTTTTAGTATACAATAGATAGATTATATGCAAATTTCAATGTTTTCTTTAGGTAATGATGCATCGTATTAACATGAAAAACATATTACAACAAAAAACATAGGCAGGAAGTTATACTGCATATACTTATTTATTTATGAAATTTAGCATGATAAGAATGTTGAGCAAATATATCATAAGCGGTGAAAATATCGACCGAGATAAAAGTCTAGATAAATAGGCTTTCATCTATATCGATTTTGATAAAATGATTAACAAACTATCTATCTTGCAAGTATTAAGGAATATTTAGAAATTTGAGATGGTAGCCATCTAACGACATGATTATGATTATGAGATATTAATAAAATGTAGTATTATACAAGGAAAAGGAAAAAAAAGAATGGCATGGCTTGTGCTTCTTTTGGTTAGTGACTAATTAATCCTACACGATAAACATAAGAAGCTGGAAATTCAGAATGGCACATGATGTGATGCTGTTAGCTAAGCTGTGCATGCATCGGCAGAATCCTATGACTTACTCTGAGTTTGAGTCACTGACATGGGCCAACTGGATAGAGGGCACACATATCAGTGACACAAGTTAGAGAAAAGTAAGTTAGAGGATCTCAATTTGGTTGGGTTGTAGTTTAAGGCTGCGTTCGGTATAGGAAGTTTCCAACCCCTCTTCCTCGTTTTCCGCGCGCGCACTTTTCAAACTATTAAACGGTGTGTTTTTTGCAAAAAGTTTCTACACGAAAGTTGCTTAAAAAATCATATTGATCTAGTTTTTAAAAAAATTAGTTAATACTTAATTAATCGCGCATTAAATGCTGCTCCGTTTTATATGCCAGGAGTGAGGTTCCCAACCCTCACTCCCAAACACAGCCTAAGAGCCTTATTGGTTGCCTATATTTTCTAATAAGCCAAAATGGCTTATCAAGAAAACTGTTTAATAAAACCAAAAAGATGTGGTGGTTTAGGCTTCAGAATCTATAGGCTGTTTAACCAAGCCCTTCTTGCCCGTCAAGCTTGGCGTCTTATAGAATTCCCTGATAGCCTCTATGCAAGAGTTCTGAAGGCGAAGTATTTCCCCCAAGGATCCCTAATTGATACTACCTTCAGTTGCAACATTTTCCCGACTTGGCGTGCTATTGTTCGTGGGCTGGAGTTATTGAAAAAAGGGATCATATGGAGAGTTGGTAATGGGAAGTCTATCTGCGTGTGGAGAGATCCCTGGATTCCACGTGATCACTCAAGAAGACCTATTTCTTTGAGAGGTAATTGTTGGCTAAAATGGGTGTCTGATTTGATAGACCAAGATGGCTCTTGGAATATTACAGAGATCAATAGATGCTTCCTTGTTATAGACGCTGAGATCATCCCAACTATCTGTCTGTCTCCTCATTTGGAAGAAGATTTTTTGGCTTGGCACCCAGATAAGACAGGCCGGTTCTCAGTGCGGAGTGCCTACAGCCTTGCTTGTAAGCTGGCAAACACTGAAGATTCGTCAAGCTCATCTGTAGTGGGTACACACAAAGCCTGGGACTCAATCTGAAAGTGTAAGATGCCGCAGAAGATAAAGGTCTTTGCCTGAAAAGCTGCCTCAAACTGTTTACCAACCATTGTCAACAAAAAGGTACGAATATTTGGAGTCGACAGATACCTGAATCATTTGTAATCAGGAGAAGGGGGATACTGCTCACGCCCTCTGCAGGTGCCCACACGCGAGGAACTTGTTGTCAGCCATGTTCAATGCAGGCAACATCTCTCTTGATGTGGAAAAATCTCGTTTCGGTAATGAGTGGCTATTTGACATGCTGGAGCAACTCCCTGCCCATGAGCACGAGATGTTCTTAATGACGCTATGGCGGAATTGGCATGTTCGCAATGAAATCACCCATGATAAAGCAGCCCCTCCGCTGGAAGTTTCGAAAAGATTTGTTGAAAGTTACATAGCCACGCTTTTCCAGATCAAGGAATCACCGCTGAAAGATGTGGAAAAAGGGAAGTCTGTAGCGAGTTTGTCTGTCACTGGCAGGGTAAGAGACAGAGCTTCTGATGATCATCGAGTTCCGAATCCCGTATTGCATTGGGTGAAACCTCAGGTTGGTTGGATGAAACTCAATGTTGATGGATCCTTTGATGCTGCCCTATGTAAGGGAGGAATTGGTATGGTTTTACGGGATAGCAGTGGGAATACAATCTTCGCGTCCTGTAAACCGCTGAACAGATGCACAGGTGCTCTCGAATCAGAACTGCGTGCCTGTGTAGAAGGTCTGAATCTAGTTCTCCATTGGACCCTGCTCCCAATTCTAGTTGAAACAGATTGCATGTCTGTAGTGCAACTGTTAAATGATGGGGAAAGGGATCGGTCGGAATTGGCTAACATTGTTCATGAGGCTAAACGCTTGCTAGCCGGGACTAGGAGAATTCTAGTCAGTAAGATCCATAGAAGCCAGAATAGTGTTAGTCACCTGTTAGCTAACAGGGCCAAAGTTGACTCTGTCTCTGGGGTTTGGTTGGAAGGAAGTTGTAATTTTATCTTACGTTTAGTGCGTGAGGACATTTTAAGAGAGTAATATATTTCTTCTTTCCCCGCAAAAAAAAAAGAAATACAAGTTAATTTATATATGAAGCTTTTATATATTTGTTCGTAGCAAGGTAAAAGCCAATGCTATAAAGAAATTTACGTTGAAAATAAGTTGAAATCAACTTTAAATTCAAGTTTTAAAATTCAAACTTTCGTTTTTGCTTTGTGTTATTAGGCCAACCGATGAGGCTCTAAGCAGTTGTGTTGGGGGAGGCTAGGCCTCCTCCCGCCCCCTGGCTTCATCCCTTCGTGATTGACAAGTGCACAAGCAAAACGAGAGAAATATAGTAGTCCCTCTACCCCAATTTGACCGTCCACTAAGATTTTGAGGTTTTTCCTAAATGACCATCATACAATAAGTGGGAGTAAATGGGAATCGCTGAATGCGCTGCACGCATGCAACCATATGCATGTAACTAGCCGAGATTAATTTCTGATGGTGTAACTAGGTATGAAAATGGTTCATAAAGTTTCCTATTTCCTGACGGGTTTTCGAAACGGAAAGTGTCAGTCAGAATTTTATCGGAAATTTTTAGAAATGGAAATGAATTCAGATTTTTTTTTTCAAAATCAGAAATGAATACGGTGAGGCTACTATTGGTCGAAAACCGGAATCGGTCAGAAACTTTCCGAAGATAAATTTGGAAACTTTTCGAAAACAGAAACTTTTTATATATATAGCTTATTAGCTTCAGCCTTCTCTACTCTATATGTTTAGATTTCTACATAATATTGAGATGGTTAGTTGAATGTAGATAATTTTTTAGTACGGTGCTTTAGATATGTGTCCACCCCCTACAGTAGCAGGCTCACCATGAGCTTCTCACTAGGCTCCCGCGCCGCTCCCTTCCTGTCTCCCAAGGGTGTGACCTGAGGAATTCCCGCGCTCACACCGTGATCTCCGCCGGAGATTCGCCGGCGACAGGGAGCGCTGCCGCGTCGCCCTAGAATCGTCAGTCCATCGCCTGACATACTCTTCAGTATTCCTATTCCTTTTTCGAATGACTTAAAAATCGATATTATGTTTACTACACTATCTAATAACAATAAAAATACTAATTAAAAAAGCGGAAGGAGTATCATTTAAGAGCGGGTTGTTTCATGTGTGGTTGCCACCACTTCCACGTCGCTAACAGACTTATTAATTGTAAAAGTAAGGTACTCTGTTCATCGTACTCCGTACAGAGTAGCATCAATGATAGAAACTTCACCTTTTTTTTAATGTTTGATAAAATGGGATGCGTCACCTCCGGATGGACCAACGGATTGTTGGTCGTTGGTATAGCAATATCAATATTATTATGGCTCTTAGTTGACTCAACTGACAAGTCTACGCCTGCTCTTACTATTTAAGAAGCTTCCAATGCGCTAACGCAGCCCAGCGATCTGCGCGTCACAACTCACAAAGCCGGGGTAGCTTGAGGTAGTGGTGCCCTGGATTCTAAGGTATACCTTGCTATACACTGATCCTTATGTAAGTTCGTCTGTAATATATACACGTAACTGGTAAAATTTGTCCGTGCAATTGCACTAGCTAGTTTCTAATATTATTTCATTTCAAGCAAATTAGTTACTCGCTCCGGCCTAAATATAGCGGCCTAATTTGATATACAAAGGCAGCAATATTTTAAAACGAAAAAAAAGTACGTGATACATATATAATATAATTTCTTGATATTGTTTGTTTTTTCACGTGCCCTACTGCACATTTATACCTGCGAATATGCCCCCTTTAGCACATTCTCAAAAGTTGGAAGCCAACAGTAAATCTTTGGTGTCGCTAAAATTCTTAAATTCTAGGTGTGTTTAGTTCGCAAAAAGAATTTTTTTAGTTGTCACATCGGATGTTTGACCGGATGTCGGAAGTAGTTTTCAGACACGAATGAAAAAACTAATTTCATAACTCGCCTGAAAACCGCAAGACAAATCTTTTGAGCCTAATTAAGCCGATATTAGCACATGTGGGTCACTGTGGTACTTATGGCTAATCATGGATTAATTAGGCTCAAAAGATTCGTCTCGTGATTTTCATGCAAAGTGTGTGATTAGTTTTTATTTTTATCTATATTTAATGTTCCATACATATATACAAAGATTTGAGGTGACGTTTTTAGGAAAAAAATTTGGAACTAAACCATGCCTCTTTAAATAAGTTGTGTCAAAACCTGCGCAATTTTAGATACTAGTATTTAACTGTGATTGGTGGCGTCCATGCCTCCTGCAATATACTTGCCATGAATGTCCACGAGGATATTTTATATTACTCCCTCCGATTCTATATTAATTGACGTTTTAGACAAGGTTGAAGTTAAACTTTATAACTTTGATCATCAATAATTTTAAAAATATTTAGTTTAAAGGAATAACATATATAAATTTGTCTTTCAAAACACTATAATAAAAAAGTAAACATATATTTATTTATTATATATATTATAATAGAAAAATAAAGGTCAAAGATATATTTTGTAGACCGTGTTCTTGTCCAAAACGTTAATTAAAATGAAACCAGAGGAAGTATATAAAAAAGAATAGAATCCATTCCAGAGTTTTAGCACTCCAGAAATTTTGGAAGCTCGATTGTGAAATGCCAAAACTGTCATCAATTTAAAGCTGCCAGAAAAAGGGTAGGTGAAATCAATATATTGTCGTGCCAAAAAAATATATAAAATATATGGTTGCCCTGATTCCTGTGTGAAGCAACATTTTCACTGCACTGCTCCAAACACGCCGAAGGAGGAATCAATTCACCATGATCCACTCTAGCTAGGACCCGTAAAAAATGGACAGTTTGGTCAGCAGGCTACTCCCTCCATCCTAGTTTAATCATCCCCTAACTAAAGGCGCTAAGAACAATAACAGCAAAATATTCATCATTCTTAAAATTAATCCTCTCATGGATTAAGTGTTCCATCGCTTCGTGCCTTATGGATTGCTAATGGTTTAAATATAATATAAATTAATCTTGTTTGGTTGCAAGTAACACATTCCAATGATACACATTTAGTACTCTTAATTTGAACAAATAAATGAAGATGATGATTATTTTGAAAAGGCCTTAAAAATATTAGGGGATGATTAAAATGGGATGGAGGGAGTAGTATTTCAGAGCTTGCTTCTCCATGTGAACATTTTGTCAAGAATGAGAATCATCGGTAATTCAATTCCCGTGAGGGCTAATACGTGAAACGGATTCCAACATATATTAGGGCATCCACAATGTACTACAAAAGTAGTCCATAGGGAATAAACTATTCCATTCAGCCATCTAGTAACATTGTGCAACTAGTCCATATAAAGAAAATAGCAAAAGATATCCATATGCATATGGACTACCCATATGACATAAATAATATTATCTATCTCTACTTCTCTCTCTTCTCCTAATGTTACATTGTACCCATATATATTGTGAGGATTGCTATAGTTAAAGTTTATTATATGGGTCCCATCTATATAGACCACTTTTGCCATATACATTGGTGATGCCCTTAGAGTTAGGGCTCCAGGGTGAGCTAGGTATGGAGAGGGCCAGAGGGGACGCTAGGGAGAGAAAAAAAGAGAGTCAGGAGGGCTTTTGTGCTCAGATGGTTCGGGCTTCTAAATTACTGTTTTATATTATGATAACTAGCTGGGTGGTCCGCGCAATTGCGCGGTTAGCAAAAAAATCATATTTTTTTAAGTATGATTTTACTTAAAATTTATTAAATAGCTATCTCATTGTTAAGACTTTGAAAGACCAAACCTTATCATCCTCGTGTTTCTAATTATATATTTTAAAAATCACACCAATTGCTACCCCTTATGTCATCTTCTTTATTTGCTTGCTCGATCTATCACTATTTCTATTTATTCATCTTGGAACCTTTAAAAATTAGATTTTATAGTTTTTAGAGTTTATTGTCACGTTAGGTTTCGTTTTTATAATTTCTAGATGTCCCGTCAAACGTTGCCATTATACTCCTGTACAGCCTGTCCACTATCTCTTCTCTTTTATTGTCATTGAGATTTTAAAAATCGAACTGTGACACCCCACACTTTTATCACTACAGATAAAAGTGCGAGAACATAGATTATTATTTAACAACCATTATTTTGCCAAATAATAATCCACCATCAGAGATCGCAACAGAGAAATAGTTAGAACTACCTTTAATTCATCCCTAGGAGCATTAAGACCATCTCTACTCCATCTTAACTTTCAAAGAACTGTACCTGTATAAAGGGGTTATATAGCAAAGGTGAGCACTTTCGTACTCAGCAAGTCATTAGTAGCAAAATGTATATGCATGAATAATAATATATAACTCTATATACTACAATACTATACCTTACGTAACATCATCACCTTCATTGTCATCAAAAGTAAAGTATATTTCTATTTTGTAAAAGAGTTTTCAAAAGGAGATTTATAAAAGCTAGAGTACACTCGTAACATTGAATAGAGTTTGTAGCAACTCCCCGTAGACTCCCATCCAGGAGATAGGCATGAATCACGATTTAATTTAGCACTGCGCAGGCTTCTATCACTGTACCCATAGCTACTCTTAACATGTTTGACTGTTGCACTTCACTAGATGCGGCACCATGCTAAGAGTACAGAACTTTTCCCCTACTTCAACTTACTACACTCCACGTTTGTGTTGAGCCTATCAGCTCTCCACACCACCGTGCTACTATATGCGCCTGGAATGCACTTCATCGGCATTCATAGGGTTTATATCATCTCCCATCCTACTACTACGTACCCATGTGGAGTATAATAAACTTGATAAGGTACTAGGTCCAGCCCGTCTTAAGACGAATCTATGGTCGACACGGTATATACGGTTCTTTGATACGAGTGAGGTGGTGATTAGTCCTTATATTTATACACCGTATGTAGGGAGAGCCCTGACCTGCCATCATCATCAATCATCTCATCCCTGAGCTCCCCCTACCCACCATACTAGTATCATGATGATCTCCATCATCATCGGCTTGTCAGTCATATCATCATGGTTCATTTCATTATATTCTAGAAAATACTTTTTGATGCAATACTAGGAGAAATATTTTTATGAAATAGATTTTTAAGTTGAAATAGAATTATCATCTACCAACATGATCAAAAGAGAGACTTGCCTGAGTTTCTGTAGCCGGTACTATCAAATGACCCAATTTCTGACTCTAGCCTTTTCCCTGCATTTTATTGTATACATTGATTTTCAATTAACTTTCAAACTTGAAGAATATAATTGGCTTATCTATCTATATTACAGTGCACCTAAAATTCTAGCCTGATGTACAATTTCTAGCATTCCATTAATTTGTATTGAGTATATATATTAGTTACTTGATTTAAACTAGACTTGATTTACAGATTTATTGACAGAGTTTTGCTAAGCTTAATGTTAGTGTAGACAACTAGTGTGCACTAAGCAATTTAACCCTTATTCCTGCTCTCCTCACTTATGTCTCTCTCTCTCTCTCTCGCACATACAACAAGCTGCATCTAGTTACTCATCCCCTTCTTCCATTTTCTTGGCTGTTGCTGCTGCTAATGGCTTTCTTCTTCCCCAACTCTGCTCCTCCCTTCCATCTACAGCACCACCCATGGCGCTGCCACCCCGGCGCCCACGGAGGTCGACGCCAGCCACCACCACTACACACCCCAAGCTAGCTCACTGCAAATCCCCTTTTCTCCCCCTCCCGATTTCTCCTCTTCCTCCCATGGTCCAAGCCCTACCAACAGCGGCTGCTTTCTCTCTCTGTGTGTGTCCCTCTCTCTCTCTCATGCTACCAAATGGATGTGATACCACTAATAGTGATGTGAAAGTGCAGGAAAATAGTGCCTCGTGCCATGGCTGCTCTATGAGGTGGCAAGAATGGCAAGATTTGAGGGGCTCACCTTTGTCTAAGGGACAAGTTCCTCCATGGTTGTGCTCCCGTGTTCGTCCTCGCCAATGTGTTGGTCTCTTCTCCTCCTTGATAGATCATCTCCTTGTCTAGCCAATTTCTCTTCTCCCATTCCTAGCCGACATAGAGATGGTATGAGTATTTGGCTGAGAACTAATTTGGCTACTAACTATTGGGATTGAGGGATTGGTTCTTGCAATGGATTGGGCAGAATCTTGCATTCCGCTGATTTGTGGATTTTGGGACTTTGGCTATTCCCTCCTCGCTCCCTATTGCTCTCCTTCTCCTCCCCTGATCTGCTCACTCCTCACCAAGTGCTTGGGGCTCATATGCATGCATCAGTGAGCAAATGGGCATGGCTGTAGCCATGCTTTGACTGCTTGTACAGCCATGCTTTGACTGCTTGACTGAGAGGTGATGAGGTTGTGCTACTACCTTTGTGGCCTTGTGTGAGTCCTCCTATGTGCAGCTATGTGATTGGTGGAAAATTAGTACTGCTGGTGAATTGAGGTCCCTTTGGTGAGGTTACTTCTTTATATGAGATGTGTGACTTCTTAGTGTTAATTAGCCGGATGACGAACCCAACTTAAGTGAGGGGTGCCAGACGGTATTAGCCGATCTAGGTATCTCGGTGAATGGTTGAATATACACCACTTCGTGTATGGGTCTGACGGCAATATTTATTTAGATATTACCTTTTGTGCATAAAAGGGTCAAGCTATGCATGTATGCATGTTCTGTGCAACCGTATATTCAAATATATGATGTATTGTATTATTAGTGTAAGTGTATGTATATGCTGACTGTTTACAGTGGCGTTTGTTTGTACTATATTTCCAATTATCACTATTATATTGTGGTTGTATATTGGACATTGTTTGTTTGTTTAACTTCGACGGATGTGAATTTCATAAATTTTGAGTGGCTTATTCTTATTTCCAACAATTTTGCTAGTTAACTAATTAATTAGTGATATATGCCACTTAATTTTTAATTTTTAAAATAGCTTAAATTTCCGGGTAACATAATTATAGTTTGGGTTTATTTTTACTTTCCAGAAGTCCCGCCAAACTATCAGCGGTTTTGCCATTGTACTCCTCTACTACTCGCTCGCTGCCTCCCTTCTTTATTGTCATTGAGATTTAAAATAGAACATGATTATCATTGGTTTTTTTTTACTTTTTGGAATTTCTGAATCTTTAAAAATTGGACTTGTAGTTTTATTTTTTATAATTTTTAGAAGTCTCATCAAACGATGCCACTATGCTCCTCTGCAGCCCGTCCGCCGCCTACTCTTTATTGTCATTGTGATTCTAAAAATCGAACATAACTATCGTTGCAATTCATTTTTTATTTTCTAGAAGTCCCGTCAACCGTCGGATCGTCGGAGGCTCTGCAACTATACTCTTATACACCCCGCTCGTTGCTTCTCCTTTTTATTGTCATTGAGATTTTAAAAATCGAAAATGATTATCAATGTGGTTTTTTTTCTTTATACTTTCTAGAAGTCCCGGCAACCGCTTTACTTGTTTACTTCACGGCATGCCTGATGTCCCTCCTTTTAATCGTCATTAGGATTCTATTTGGTGTTTTATTAATAATTTTTATATGCCGTATTAACCGCCACCAACTCTACTACTTTATAGGCATGTTACTTAATTTATCTCGTCATGTGTTTTAGATGGTCTTTTCTTTCAATAGTCTTTATTTTTATCACAAATTTTAGTTATTTATAAATTTTATTCCTAATATAAATCTTTTTTTCTAATTTCAGAATTTATTTTTTCTAAAAAATTAGTTAATACTGTATTGTGTTCTTTTAATGTTTTTATTTTTTATTTTGAATTTTAATTGTTTCAAAATTGTATTCCTACTTGAACTCTGTTTTAAATTTTCTAATTTTGGATATTATTATATTTTTATTCGAAATTTTAATTAATCTCGTATTGGGTTCTTATATGGATTCTTCTTTCAATATTGCTTCTTTTTAATTACGAATTTCAGCTAATTTTAAATTGATTTCCTACTTGAACTCTTCTTTATTTTCTTTTGCTAATTTCAGATTTATTTTTATTTTTATTCCGAATTTTAATTAATCTCGTATTGGGTTATTAGATGGACTCTTCTTTTAATATTCCTTATTTTTAATTCCGAATTTCAGCTATTTTTAAATTGTATTCCTACTTGGACTCTCGTTTCCTTTTCTAATTTGGATTTTATTTTATTTTTATTTCAAATTTTGATTAATCTCGTATTGGGTTCTTATATGGAAACTTCTTCCAATATTGCTTATTTTTAATTCCGAATTTCAGCTATTTTTAAATTGTATTTCTACTTAGACTCTCCTTTCCTTTTCTAATTTTGGATTTTATTTTACTTTTATTTTTAATTTTGATTAATCTCGTATTGAGTTCTTATATGGAAACTTCTTTCAATATTGCTTATTTTTAATTCTGAAATTCAGTTATTTTAGATTGTATTTCTACTTGGACTCTCCTTTTCTTTTTTTTTCTTTTTCTCCGATTAATGTGGGAATTTCTAACCCCACAGCGAACATGGTGCCTCCTTTCAAAGCTGTTTTAATAATATAATAGATAGATAGATAGATAGATTACCGTATTTCTAAATACACCAATAGTTATTATCTATTTCTTTATTTGACCCATAATTTAGAAGCCCATCAACTCCTTAACCAAATCTATGAGTGCAAAGTTAAAAGGGAGACAATTTGTAATTTGCATAGTGTATCCTTGAATTAATTTTCTTATATTATATGGTTATGCGAAATAAAATGTGTGATTTTCGATATTTGTTATTGATTTTTGTCGATACCAATGCATTTTCGTTCATATTGTTCTGATTTTGGTTTCTGATATTATTATACTGTTTTTATTTTCGAATTTACCGTTTCCGTTTCCAAGAAAACGATTGGGATGTTTTCGGACCTTTTTCATCCCAGGTAAGTGGTCAAGGCGCGCGATTGTACGTCCATTACACGCACTCGGTAATTCCAGATGCAAAATTGATTTACCGCTAGTTTCCAATTTCCAACGATGCAGGTAAGATCCACAGCAACGCCATGAACACGCAGGTCGACGTCGAGAATGTGGACGTGGTCATCAAGCCTAGCATGGTACCTGCCCATCAGGGTTGGCAGACTAGCCTCTGCGACTGCTTCGGAGACGGCTGCGAATCATGTATGCAAAGCTACGACTGACTGGATTTTTCTGGTTTGGTGGTACAATGCAATGTTTTTTCCGTTTCATGGCTTAATTTCTCGACCTGTTGGCAGTTTGTTTGAGTGCTTGGTTCCCTTGGTTGTCGATTTCCTGCATCGGTGAAATCGTCGATCAAGGCTCCACAGGTAGGGGTCATCTCCTCTCCCATAGCCCCATCCAAAGTGCTTTGCTTTGGACCGGTTACCGATAAAACAGAAGAGCGTTTGGATTCAGATATAAAATTAAAGAAACCATCAAACTGAATTTAGATCGAATTAATATCCGCTGATCAGGTGGTTAATTAATTATCGGTATTCAGTTTCAAAATTTTGCATTTTCACGCTTATTATTATATCCGGTTACAGATATGTATGTGAAGATTTTCTACATTTGCTTACCGATATGCATGTTTTCTCTCTTGTCAATTTCCTTTTGGTCTCCTCACCAATTAGAGTGGTGCTGTATCTGCTTCATCTACCTCATTGCCGCTTATTTCGGCGTGTGGTGGGCGTACGCGGGGTGGTACCGCGGAAAGCTCAGGGCGCAGTATGGCTTGCCGGAATCGCCCCTGCCGGACTGCCTCACCCATCTCTTCTGCCACTGGTGCGCGCTGGCTCAGGAGCACAGGGAGCTCGCCGCCCGTGGATACAACGTGCTGAATGGTACGTACTCCCTCCGTTTCAAGACACCGTTAACTTTTTAACACATATTTAACCGTTCGTCTTATTCAAAAAAGTTTGTGAAATATGTAAAACTATATGTGTACATGAAAGTATATTTAACAATGAATCAAATGATATGAAAAGAATAAATAATTACTTAAATTTTTTGAATAAGCCGAATAATCAAACCCATACTAAAAAGTTAACGGTGTTAAACATTTTAAAAGAGAGTAGTATACTCCCTGCTATATATGCATGTGCCGCTTTAGACGACACTGCCAAGGCGATGCAAACCCCAAGATCTAACGGCGTTTTCTTTGGCGATTGGCATATGCAGGTTGGGACGGCCGGCCGCAGGTGGCTGCAGTACCGCCTCCGTCGCGTAGTGCGCCCGCAGTCCAGGCTCCGATGAGGCGATGAACCAGGAGCAAATAAATAGCTCGCTCCGTCCACCGAACGAAGCCATAAGATAAGTGGCCCAGTGCGAGAAAAAGTGATATCTCGTGATATCTTTATAAAGACTGTAAAATTGCTTGTCTATACATCTATATTCAACAGCTGTGTAAAGAAGTCAGGCATCTGAATAATATTTGACGTCGCCCTAGTTTGATAAACTAGGAAGAGAAGAAAAGCCCATCCACATAAGCAGGCATATGTTTCTCAAACTTTTTATTATATATCTTAAATATGTGAGATGTATATCTATGTGTCTTCTTTAAGAATAATATTATTCTACTTTAAATTTGTTGTATTTTTTCTCACTATAAGTTTATAAGTTTTAGATTGCTCTAAACGTTGGTTATGGTTTTATTGCAAGTATCCACGCAGTGGTGGATCGAAGAATTTTCTTGAAACTCCGCAAAGCTAAAAATAGATAACAAATGTACACAATTTCATACTACTTCAAAAAACATTTACTATGAACGTGATTGTGATTTTTTAAGCATTTGCTTTGCTGGTTTGCTTAAGTACGGTAATTAAGTACTTCCTACTGTTGTATGTGGCTGGATGGTAAATAATCACATAAATCAAGTCCTAATCTACTGCTGTGTGCGGTGAAGCCCGGGCAGCTGCCCATGTGGCTCCGCCATTGTATCCATGGAACAAATTCTAAACTAAAATTGTTAAAACTACAGAATCCCAAGACTATGGAATCTTGAATTTATGTAAAAATATCGTGTTGCAATGATTCTGTTAGTTATTGTGAAATTATGAAACTATAGATGTTCTTTTGAATATTTTAGCATGCTTCTAGAATTCAAGCTTCTAATTGCCGCCTCAGAGTGCCTCGCCAGCATATACTACGACAGAAAGTTTGACGGGTGTCAATTGAAAATTCCACATTAGCTAGGGACCGGATTTTCCAGCCGGCAGCACGGAGAAGGCACTGATGATCCTAGGTCATTGGTGCAACTAGAACCTTTGAGGTGCACACGATGCAAAAAAAAAATTGAGGCACACACGACGCAAAAAATAAAAAAAGAGAAGAGGCTCGATTCGGTCGAATCCGATGCTTTGAGTCACTCCCCGTTGCCCCAGATTACAAATCGAAAAAAAAACAAACTTCTGTACATGCTAAACTTTCTGTACAAGCTTAATCACATTTTTTTAAAAGAAAAACAAACTGTTGTACATGCTAAATCACAAATTCAACCAAAAACAGAACCTCTCGTCATCAAACAGATAGGTGACGTGACATGGAAAAGGAAGGGGAGCATGGCAAGGTACCCAGATCTAGCGGTCATTGAGCTCGAGACAGCGCCCTCACGTCACCCCGACGTAGGGGAAGGGGTTGCCCTACATGTTGTACATGTTGTACATGGCAAGGTACCCGGATTTTATTGATGGCCCCCGCAGCAGAACCGTACCAATGGCAATATCCGCTTCCCCTTCCCCTTCCCCATCCCCTTCCCCTTCTCTACCTCCTCCCTACCCCTCACCGCCTCCGGCGAACACCGCGCCACGGTGCCAGTGGCCTGCATGGAGGGTAAGTGCGCGTAGGGTGGGGGGGGGGCGTCAGGAGTCACGGGAGCATGCGCATGTGGGACGCGCATGCTGCTGCCTCCACTCATGAGTTTAGGGTCGAGTCGGGAGAGAGAGCACGCGCACAAGGGGAGGAGAAGGTAGGGAGAGGATAAGGACGGAGAGACTCGGTCTATTGGCTCAGCTTAACGGTCTAGGATGCCTGTTTATTTAAAACAAACTAGTACAGATAACGTGATAATATTATAGGTGCCAAATTTTATTAATAAACGGTACCTATATCGTCACATAGGTATTAGATCTTCTAAACGGCCCATGGGCATGTGCTCGAGCCAAGAAAAACATTATAGGTGTTAGTTATAGACTTTCTGACACCTATAATACTATCTTCGTTTTCGTTTATGTTGTAGTGATATGACCAAGTTATGGGTTGCAGAGAGCTTTACATGGTGGGCAAGTCGCTCATCACTGAGGCATAGAAAAGCTCTAGGTCGCCTCTTATGCTTTGCATAACAAATGTTTTATTCTCTTGGTTCAAACCAAAATGTTGGCTCCGTTTTAAAATAATTTTTAAAATAATTGCTGGTGGATGATGATGTGGCATACTTGCATGTTGAGTTTTAGAAGTTAGTAGGTATCGACTTTATAGTAAGATAGGATATCATAAAGAACACACCGATACAAACTTTATTTTCTAACGTTGCAGATCTTATTTCGTCATACGTATTTGCAAAGCTATTGACGGTAATTAGGTACCAAATCTAACCATCAATCCCTACATAAAAGCAAATGAAAGAAAACATCAAACTTGGTGTTAGTGATTATTACTAATCATTTTCATAAGAGTTGGTGAATATTTTTATGCAAGTGAATTATGGAAACACTGCTACTCCCGTCCCGAGCTGAAGGCTGAAGCACTGCCGTGCTGCCCCTTCCTCGAGCTCGAGCACCAGCAACTTCAGCGCTACCATCATGTGCTTGAACTCGAGCTTGAGAACTAGTATCGTAGCTGACCTTGTGCTGATCTACTACTCCTCACATCCCCTCCCTCCTGATGATCGGTTATAGCATACCAAGAACAGAGTGCGGTAGAGCATAATAGCAACAAAGAGAGGGAGCACGTGACATCGGTTATGGGCTGCCTAAATTGGAAAAAAAATTGGGGGTAAAATATTTCTTGGCCTCAGTCCTTAAACGGCAGTGCTAATGTTATTTTCGTCTAATCGTGTTCATGGCTTCACTTGGTAAAATAGTATAGCCATGCATGGAACTAAAGAGCTAGTACCCGCAATGGAGCAAGTGATGCATGCGGCGCAAGATTCCTAGCATGGAGGCATGGAGATATCTTATATGCTAATCTATGAAGGTAGAAACATGTACATCTTCCGAACTTTGTTCGATCATGTGCTTTTTTTATCAGATTTTTTTAAGATGGTTTATCTCGTCAAGAGAATCCATTATATGCTACTAACTTTGTCACATGTCTACAATTTACCACTGACTTTGTCACGTTCTACAATATGTCATCGACTTTTGCTTAACTTCTACAATTTACCATCGCCGTCTAGTTAGCCTCCGTTAGCACTGTACAATTTTGTCCAAATGACCAAAATACCCCTAAGACAAAAACTTCTAAAATTTAGATAAAATTATCAAAATATCATATTATGAACACAAGATTGCAAAACATCCAAAATTTGGTAAAAAAAAACTTAAAATCTAACATTTCAGAATTTTTATCCAGATTTTGAAGGTTTTTATCCTAGGGGTATTTTGGTCATTTTGACAAATTTGTGCAGTACTAACGGAGACTAACTGGACAGCGATGGTAAATCGTAGAAATTAAGCAAAAGTTGATAGCATATTGTAGAACGTGATAAAGTCAGTGGCAAATTAATCGTAGACGTGTGACAAAGTCAGTGGCATATAATGGATTCTCTCTATCTCATATTTCTAGGCATGTAAATACAAGTCCTCTTGAGATAGACGCCTAAACATTTCACCATGTTCTTTCTAGCCTTAGTCTTACAAGTTATATGTTTCCTTCCAGGAATTCACTCTTTTCTGTTGTCGTATTTATCCATGTTTGATATGATGTAGCTTTTTTTTTCTTCTCAACTATAAAGTTTAATGCTTATGGTTCTATGCTCAATCATATGTACCATGACCCAGCATGGCTCTTTGTATGTGATATGGTTGCCCTAACGCAAGTATTACTTTGTATGAGAGTTTTCCTCCATAGAATCAACTTACTACAAGCTTTGTTGCCTAGGCAAACATTCTTCTAATGCAACTAATTTCCACAGCAACGTGCGGAGTATCTTCTAGTTAAACACATAGGGAAGACAAATTGATTTGAGATGATTAAAGGGAAGACAAAATGATTAATCATTAGTACATGCACACAAATAATTATACATAGACGAGAATAGAGTCTTGTAGCAACACACAAATACATATAGGATACATATCCATGACACTCATGGATATGTTACTTATTTTTGAAGGTGCAGACTCATTGCCACCTATCCATTATACACTTCATCTGCAATGGCTTCACGGATTGTATTCATCACTTCCTCGTTGTTAGGTGCGTCATACCAAACACGTAGGAGTGGAGCCTCCGGGATGTTGGGGTACCCATTGTATAACAGGTTTTGTGTCATGAAATGCGGGTCTGAACTGTCAAGCTTGAAGTTGTGGAGAGCAAACGTACAGTGTGTGATATTTGTCCGATCGTTCTGCCCAGGAAAGTAAGGTATTTCCCTAAGAATTCTCCACTAACTCTTGATAACTCCAAAGCTCTTTCCATTGTGTTACACAAAAAGGAGTGAATGTAGTTAAAAGTCTCTTCCTTTCCATGCGGTAGTGTTGCTTCTGAACCCTCAAAATCATCCAAGTGGTATCGAACATGCGGGTATGGAGGTAGGAATCCATACCAACTGGCATAACCCGAGCCCACGAGGAGATATTTGCTTGCACAAATAAAATATTCAGTTAATACCCCTATATGGCATTAACTTGTTTCATTAAAAAAATAAAAGTGTTGCGAACCCCATGGAAACCTTGGAAATACGTAGGGATAGCCTCGTACTACTTCTATGAGCACCCTTTAGTCGTGCATAGATCCTGGTCATCCCGCATCTATAAATATGACACGATCGTCCCATCCAATAACAACAAGAACATTCCTAGATTTGACATGGTGACGATTCCGTGTTGAATGGAATCATCAAATACCACAATAACAGGAATGTGTCCCATCCACTGAACCTGCCGCACCAGCAAATGGCTGGAAGGCCTCATCTTGCATGACACGGTTATCCACTCTAGCAAAGTTAGGATCTACATGCGCTTATTTATGTCAATTGCCATTGCATAGACAACATTAAGCACTCTATGGAAATATTTCGACACAGTAGATCGTGAATGGACCATCCTATTATTTGTCGACCGATTAGAATAGCCACCTGCCATGTTGTATAGGAATATTCCAAGTGCTCCCATAGGGTATATCTCAATTGTTCCGTGAAGGTTATACCGATTAGTGAGTAGCCCAAACAAAGCATGAATCTGATCAGCCCTCATTCGAAATATAGCTTGGCACTGAGCTGCATTGGACTTGTTTCCATCATTCATTCCATCTCGAATTGTTGCGGGACCCGCCTTGCGGCCTTACCACACAGTTTTGCCTCCAAACTAGCAACCAACATATCAAGAATGCAATCTTCCTCTTCACTGAAGTATCCATCCTTTGAAGCATTTGTTCTTTCAGACGAAGTGCTCAAGTTCCCATAGCATTATATGACAAAATAAACATGGTTAAGGTACAAGTATGAATGGTGCTAATAGGTTTTAACTTTATTATCGTTCAACTATAAACTTAGTCACGATGAAAAAATTATAAGACAGTATAGAAAATTTCAGAAAAGATGGAATACGGATAAAGAACAAATGAGGTACGAAATACTTAAAATATTAGCACATGTCAAGTAAAATTCGTCACAACATAATTTATTCAATCAGTGCAACTGATAGCTCAAATTAATGGTGCCGAAATTGTTAAACTAAACACTCAAATTAATAAGGCCTAGAACAATCACGTTTCTCGAAAGAAATCGAACAAGTTATTTAACGGACATCACAAGGAAAATTAGAGATGCATGACAAAGATCGCATGGCACCAGTACGATAATCACTGCCTTAAGAAATGTTAAAACATTTTAACATTGCTGCACCATCTGCTCCAACCGTACCATCATAACCTCTAGGCCCCCAAATCCACCTCCACCATCAAACCAGCCTCCAAATCCATTAGCACCACCTGAGCATGTTGGTGGTGGAGCAAACATAGTTTCTACCTGGTAGTGCGAGTGGATGAAGTACACACCTTCCTTTGGTGTGATGCAATCATCAATGAAGAACTCATGCAAATACCCATCACGAAACAGCTTCAGTGCCATGTGGTATAGAGGAACCTTCTTGGTGATGCCATCAGCCTTCAGTAGCTCCATGCAAGCTCTAGCACTTTTGGCTTGCCTCTGTTCCTCCCTTCTTTCTTTGCTCTCATTGGACTGCACCCTTAGGTCAGCCAACCTATTCAGAGCATCTCCAGTGGAGTCACCGCAAATATGCTTGCCGCTGCCACTAAAGACACTGACAGGGGTTACGATCCTTTTTTCCTTTACTGTGCCTCCTCATTGAAGAGGCTCCGGAGATGCATAAGTAGTGCCATCTGCATGAGGTCCTCAACATCGAGGATCTTAGCCTCCTAGGACACCTGTGACTGTGCCGGCTTGGACCTAGGCACACCAGAGCGGTTTAGCAGCACAGTTCTTCCTCTGTAAACAACATGATGCTCAGCGTTGAATCTGAGCGGTGCATTTCTGAATACACGTGCTCCTCTTCTAAGCTACACAAATTACAGCACATAGTTGGTTTAATCAGAAAATAACCACTTGTATGCATGTACAGATGGCAGGATATAGAAATGGCAGCACATGTAAACATGTAAGCATGTTCAAAACGGTAGAATCTGGAATCAAATACAGATAGGCACACATTTGTTATAACAAAGTATATAACAATAGCAAGTGAAAATACATGTAGTGCAGTTAGTGTACACATGGCAGCAACCATGTGTTGAAGTTAAGAAAAAAAAAACGGAAGCATATCACCTTCTACCACAATACAACTGAGTAGTTAAAATAAGTGCACAAATATGCGTTCATAAATTGTAGATGCAGCAAGTTGGTACTTAAAAGATAAGTTTTATTTGTTGTTGTCATTACATCCAAGATAAATTAAAGTTTTGCTGCAAATACAACACACAATTCAGTTATGTGGTTTGATCACGTTGTTGCTGGAAATATTGTTTTAGATATGTAACACATGCCAACTTTGCAAACAATAACTTCAGCTCCTAAATCTCTTGCTTAATACAGAATAATTCAAACATGTGCAAGTTCAATTATCAGTAACCCTCAACACATGGCACTAACAGGTCAGATTTTAATTACAACATGTCATGGCTGATCGCCTTGGATTATTTTGCAACCTATGCATGCTGCTCATTGTTATCATGATAAATACAGAACATTGCAGACATGTTCAAATTAAATGTGCTCTTGTCATCTACACATGGCATGAAAAGATCATAGTAGAGAGATCAGAACATGTAAACTTTAATTCAGTACCCTAGACAGATCAGAAAACATTCAACATTCAATTTAATTTGCAGAAAAAAAAATATCATTTTTTGTAATCCATACATTGAGCTCATACTTATCATTCTATGTACAAAAACATTGCACACAATCTGCAGATGTAATATCAGTTGTGAACTACACATGGCATGAAAAGTTCATATTTTTCTGTGTTTTTTTGAGTGAACTACACACTTACAAGTTTCATTGTGTTTTTCAGAAACAAATGTCTAGGTTTGTGATGTATACATTCAGCTCAAAATTATCTTGGTATATACACAAGCATTTAAAACAACACACATATTTAATTATCAAATGTGGTGTACACATGGCATGAACAGATCATATTAGGCTGTTTTAAATTAAGGACTACACTTGTGACAAATATGGTGTACACATGGCATGAACAGAATATATTGTTAATAACATGGCATAATTAATCATAAATGTAGTTTGACATATCTAGGCATAGAACAAGTGGTCTGTAATGTCATGTACTTTGGGATCAACATTCCAAATATATGTATGATAGTTAATCATACATCTATACACCTATGTATAAAGTTTTGATACACTGGCATCTAGAGTATATCTATAAACCTATATATGCATGAAATTCTGCTACAAGTTTCAATGTAATTTTCAGATACAAATGTCAAATTTTGTAATCTATACTTTGAGCTCATAATTATCTTGGTATATATAGAAGTATTCTAAAGATATTGAAATTTAATTATCAAATATGGTGTACACATGGCATGAACAGATCATACTAGGTTGTTTTAAATTCAGTAAGACTACACGCATGACAATGAACATATGAACATATTGCTGATAACATGGCATAATTAATCATAAATATAGTTTGACATATCGCTAGGCATGGAACAAGTAATCTGTCATTCGAAATACTTTAGGATTAACATTCCAAATATATGTATGACAGTAAATCATACATCTATAGACCTATGTATGAATCATGCATGTAGAGGCCTATGTTTTGAACTATGCTACATCTGGTCTGTAATGTCATTCATCTAGAGGCCTATGTTTGTTAAAGCTCCTACTCTATATGGCTCTATTGATCCACTGATGGTGGTGTGTGAAGCATCTATGTTTTCAAATTTGCTACATGTAATCTCTAGTGTCATGAACTTTAGGAAAAATTGCATGGCATGCGCAAAATGGAAAAATTGCAAAGTTAAACTATACATAACCCTTCCATCTGCTCCCACCATTCAGAGTTTACTTGGATGGAGCCAGTGTAGGGATCTTGCCCCAGATCGGTGGCCATTCATTCCAGCTAGGTCCATGTTTGGAAACGGTGGCGACAGTGGTCCCATAAGTTCTTCAGCTACTGCTTGTTCATGACCCTTCTCGTACATCTTGTTCTGCAGATTCATGTATCCTTGAGCTTTGGGGCAGCTGGAGGTGATGATGCAGCCCTCAATTTCTTCCATGCAGCTATCCAGGAATGCTTTCAGCTCCGCCTACGTCCAATGGGTGTGACCGCCAGCCATCTAACAACCCAAGTCAAGCAAGCAAGTAGGTTGAAAATAAAAGCTAGAACTTGTGCTTTACCTTTCTTAGGGCCTTTATAGTGCACCTACGTGGCGAGTTACCTCGTTTTCCAGCTAGGCCAAACTCTGACATGGATAAAAAAAAAAGGTGGTGGCCTGGTAGGACCTGTATCTTTGCAAAGGTTTGCATCTCCTACCAAGGATCCGGTTTCCTCAGGCCCAAAAAGAAACTGTGAGTGGTCCCCTCTCCCATGTCGCGTGCTACTACCCTCAATTTTCCCGATTATTCCCCTATACGTCATCCCCCTGCTTGGCTCCACCGACCTCGTCGTCGTCGATTCGCCGGTGGGTCCACCACTGCCTCGGCTTCCTCAACCACCGCCGCGTCCTTGTGCGAGTGGGCTTGAGCGGCGTCCGGGAGTGGAGAGGCCCCGATAGGGATAGGAGAGAGGCCCGCGGTGGCGGAGTTTGTCGCCGAGGTGGGGGGAGTGGGGAGAGGCCGCCAGCGGCAGAGTTCGTCGCCGAGGTGGGGAGAGGACGGAGGCAGCGGCATCGCCGGTAAACTCGCCAAGGTTGATGGGTGGAGAAAATGGAGAGGATTGTGCGGTGGTGGTGGGTGCCTGGGTGGGGTTGAGATTTGTATTATTTCCTCCACTGTAAGGTGTTCATTGTAAAATTTGTACTTCTTTCTAAATTGAGAAAAATATGAGGGCTAAAATCAAAAGTGGTAGGAGCTAAAACGAAAAATCGAAGTCACCCATAAGGCCATTTGCACTGTGGGGAACCAAAATTTGGACACAGTATCTTTAGTCTATGTGGCAGTTTTAGGTTCTTCAAATGGGTAGCTTGCATTACTACTGCCCTTGGTGCTACGAGTCGAGCAAGTCCCAATCGAGTGAAGATGCAACTTTGGCCAGAGTGAGGCGGCAGACCAGCTGCAAGATAGCTTCATGGAACTTTGCAGCGATGATGATGAGTGCTCGCGCTACGGCTGGATGTCGTCTTCAGCTGTGGCGGTGTAGCTGGCGTCGGATTGCAGAGACTTGGATGAACCCTGAGAGGATTTCAGATCTAAAGCCACCTCTCGCCGTTTTGCCGAAGTAAATGGCAACTGCGGAGAGGATATCAAGGGCTCGGTGGTGGAGTGCTGGAGATGAAGCTTCCGCTTCACGCCTTTGGATGCCATGGCAGGATCCATAGGATGGCTTAATATAGCTATGAGTTCAAGTCCCCCTCTCCACCAATTTTGGCAATGGCGCCTCCTTGGATGCCGGATGGGACGTGAATCTCCGGCCCTATTCGGCACGAGAACTCACCAGAGCAGCAGACGCGTGCGGGAGAGGCTGATGCACTGTCGGTGGAATCGACGCCGCGTCGATGCTTGCTGCGACTGTGCCTCTCGTTTTTTCTCCACCTCCAATGCGCTAATATTCGATCTAAGTGCTTCTCCCCTACTCCCTCCGTCTCAAAAAAAACTCAACCTAGAAGGGGATTGTACAGGTTCATTATTCTAGGAGGGGTCACATTCTGTTATAGGTTGAGTTTTTTTTTTATGGAGTTTATGTGCCTGGCAACCCTCCTGCCCAATGAGCCATCGACGTCGAGCGCATGGTCTACCGCTTGCACGCCGCTCAGGACAAGCAGGAGCCGATGCAGATCTCGATTCGCCTCCGTGACCAACGGTTGCTTTAGTGTTCGGAGGAGAAAGAAGAGGGACTCCGCAAGAACAGGTGGAGAAAGCAATGCACGAACGAGCGACCGAAAGCTATCCACGCCGTCACCCTCACGGTTGGCTTGAACAGTAACTCAACAGGCCAGCCCATCTCGCGGTACCGAGATTATTGCACCATCTTAATTTCAGCCCATCCGAATCCCAGCTTTCCAACGGGCCCAAAAAAATGGTCCAAACCACCGCATTCCAGAATGTAATTCACCAGGTGTATACCATTGCCAATGCGCAAGCTGAGCAGATCATGATCAAATGCATAGCAATGATCTAACCAGTAGTATCAGACTATCATATAGTACTAATCATTCAACTGCATTCAAAATGAGCTGGCCATGAAATCAGTCTCACAATTTTCCATGGTTTAATCAGAGAAACCAACTCGGCAGACAAAAAAGGGTATCGGAACTGACATTAAGTTTTGATCATCCATAATTTAGTAACAGCCCAAATCTCCTAAAAGGTAAAGCAACTAGCAACACCATTCTCTACTCAGCTGCTGCAACCTCCCCTGCCACCGCCTCGTCAGTCTCAGCAGGCCTGTCCAGCTTCATACCGACATCTTCCTTGTAGTCACCGTGTACCTGTAAAACCAATAAAAACCACATTTTCTCAGAATCTATACTCCTTTTAAACAAGGGCAATGGTGCCACCAAGTATAGTATTATTTTTATTTCCCACCTACTCCATCATGTTTTGTACCAACTATCCAAACTATCCATGATTCTATCATATTTCATCTGTAACAACATCTACAGGAATGAAATTGTCCCAAAAACCTCACTATTAATTAGATTTAATCCACAGAAAAGCACAGGTGTTTGGCTAGTAAAGTTACGTACACACAGGAACTAGGAGTGGAAAAATAACATCTGGCACTACTGAGGACATCAAGAGGCAGCATACTGAGGCCAATTTGTGTTGGCTGCCTTCAACGTTATTTGAGGCTGTTAACAAACATGTTTTGTACTTGGACGCCATATCATGTTTAAATTTACTTGCTACATTCTGTGACAGTAAAAAAAAGAACTCCGGCCAGGTCATTTAGCACCCCTAATACTTGAGTAAGTCTTGCTTCCAAATCAACACTACAGTACAGCACTATTTACAGAAGGCAAGCCCTAATATAAGGTTTGAGCTAATATTGGCTGCCTAAGAGCACAAAATTGCCTAGGAATTTTTTATCAGGAAAAATTATCTAAATGCATAATGTCATAAACCCTAAAATATATTGTTAAAACTCGGTATTGCAACATCTTACACTAAAAGTTAGTATTCAACACAAAGCAAAATCCTGAACTAAGTATTTTAGGGCAGCCAGGTTATAGCAGGGGAGTTAGTAAACATAGTTGATTCCAACACATAGCAAATATACTAGATAGATTTTCTAATAAGATTCCAAAGCCAATAACCATGCTAATACATTTCTCAGAAGAATAACCAGGAGCACTAAAGGCATCTAGCTAGGCATGAGAATAAGGTTCCTCACCTCCATCAACTTCCCAAGATCAAACTTCGGTGCCTTCAAGATCTTCACCTTGCGGATGAACACATTTTGGAGAGGGAATATACTTGAAGTTGACTTCTCGATCTCCTTTCCAATGACTTCAGGGATGAATTTTGAAACCAGTTCTTTCAAGTCACATGTTGATGCCTGGTTGGCCATGATCTCAACCATCTTCCGGCGGATCTTCAAACAGTGGACAAAAATAAAGTAAACAACAAGAACATACCTCATCTCAAAAAACAAGAACTTACCTAGTACAGAACATGCAAAAAAGTATGACAAAACTTTTACCTGCCGGATCTGGCTAGCCTGAGCGTAACAGGTACGCTTCACCTGATTTGGGCGGCGCTTGGTGAAACCAATGCAAAACAGGCGGAGCATGTAGTTATCTGTGGTCTTAACATCCACATGGGCTTCAATCAATGTTTGCCATTTCTTGACCAAGGACCTAAGCTTGTCCGTGGTAAAACTCATGCCCTAGAGAAAATATGTATTGGTTTAGACTACATAGGACAAAAGGGATCACAGATACAACACAAAAGGATTAATGAACAATCAATGCCCATTCTTACCCAGAAATTCGTGAGGACATTCCTCCCCTGAACATCCTCAGCACGAAGTCTAACCTTCCTGTAAGCCTGATCCTCGTCATTCTGAAGATCCGCCAAGGAGACTTCAAAGACACGATGCTTGAGACCCTCAGATGCAATCTAGAAAATAATTTCATGAATAATAATCAGCAACAGACATAGTGCTGTAAAAAATTCAGATAACCTTAGGAAGATTGCACAAAGAAATATCTTGCGTATTTAAACATCAGACTAAAATATCTAATTAGTGAGAACACATGATAGTGTTACTGAAATCAAGCATTTGATGTATGACGCATTAAAGGCAGCAAACATTAAAGGCAGCAAAAAGGTTACTCCAAGTACATCTCAGCAAGAATCAATCACCTCAAGAACTTATATATATGATTAGTGTTCATCAAATGAAATGAAACATTCCATGTATCAGCCATAAAAATCTAGGAGAGTAGAACAAGTACAGCACAGAAGAAATCTTGCCAGAACTCCCACATTTGCATTAACGAAACAAACTTCTAGCCAAAACATAAAAATGCATCAAGACATTACAATCACAATAACTACATCAACGCCAACATTAATCCCTTAGCCTACTCAGATATAGAATGACGCAGCCACGCAGATCCAAACAGATAGATTCCGCACATGTACTCACAGACAGTGATACAAAATGAAAGCATGGATCAGATCGCGGATTGAGGTTGACGGGCGCGAATGGGGAACGAACGAACGAACCTTGGTCCCCTGGGTCCTGGAGACGAGGGTCTTGCCGATGTTGCGGACGGAGAACACGGTCGGCGCCTTGATGTCGTACCAATCCTTCTTGGAAAAGGGATCGACGCTGCACCCACACGGAGAGAGAAAAAGAGAAGAAATCCCAAATCAGAATCCCCCAAAAACCCCAAGCAAGAACAAGCAGCTCAGAGAGGACGAGAGGTGTGGCGCCCACACCGCCCGCGCGCAAGCAGCTTACGTCTTCTTCTTGCTGCCCTTCCTGCCCTTGGAGATCCTCTTGTTCTTGCCCACGGCCATGGCTGCTCCTCCCTCTCCTCCGGGGTTAGGGTTTGGGAGTGAGTGGCGGCGGCGCAGGTGGGAGAAGAGGAAGAAGAGGCGAAACCTAGTGGCCTGGGTGGGGTTTTGTAAGGGAGGGGTGGCTCGATCGGACGGCTGGGATGTGCCAAGCCGCAACACGAACTTAGCCCAGCTTGGTCGAGCTCGGCTCGGTGAAGCTCGCAAGCGTTACAAGTAGGAAGAAGAGGGATTTCATTCGGCTCGATTTCCAGTCGAGAGCCCAGCAGAAAACGAGTTTGCAACAAGCCGAGCTCAAGTAGCTGAGCCTGGAGGCCCATTTGGAGTTCCTTTTAACGTGTGATGGTTTAAGCCCAAGTATGGGAATCAGACTTATATTTAGGGTCTAATATGGATTTTTTAATGTGTAGTCTGATTATAGTTGTATACATAATTTGGTTTTTTTTATTGATCTTCCTTTAGCCCTTTGCTTGGACTAGAGTGAAATATTATAATTGAACTATATTTGTTGTATTTGAATTATCTCCCCTTTTATAATTCGTCATATATTGCTTGTGTTTGTAAATTGGTATTTGATTAGCGAATTAAATTGGTATTTGATTCCCGGTCTTTTATTACATCATAATTGGATTATATAAAAAAAATTGGTGTTTGATTTCTCTGTGCTTTATTTGATATTTGTAAATTAGTTCATTTACATTCCTCGGTAGGTTTTGGTATTTAATTATTTATAGTTCCGTTTTAAGGTGAAGTTCCAGATAACTCAAGCAACAAGATCCTAGCATGATGCAAAAGTTGGAAATTTTACTGATCTTTAACCGAATATTTAGGGTGTTACACTTTCTCTTTCGTAAAATCTATTTGGAGAGGCCTCTCGATTTTGCCTTAACTAGCTACGCCTAAACACGGAGAAACGTGGAGAAGTTCAGCTACTAAATGGTACTACATGCATGCATTTTTTTAAGGCAAATTTTGCTACAGGACATCACAATTGTGTGGTTTTAGCTCAGGGACACCGCAAAAACAAAGTTTTGGGGAAAGACACTACATAACTGTGGATATTTGTCAATGGACACTGCACCGTCTAAATGAAACTTGTCTTGCTGACGTGGCGGTCATGAGCCCCTTTTTTGATGTGGTCGGATCGAAATACCCCTGTGCCTTATCTCCCTTGGGGGAGTAGCCGGTCATGGTGAAGAACCCCTCGCTGGAGTAGAAGATGGGGCAGTCCAGGCACGTCGCGTCGGAGACGAACGTCTGCTGCAGGGTGGACAGCGCGTCCTTGACCTCCTGCAACACCCGCGGCGGCGAATCTTACAACGCGCGGCGGCCGCCGCCGCCGTCCACCGACAACTTGCCGCTCCCCATCCCCACCGTGCCTCCGCTGTCGCGCCCCGCCGCCGCCACCGGACGCTATGCCTGCTGCTGCTGGGCGCTGCTTCCGCTAGGGCCCTCCTCGGCGATGATCTCCAAGCTGACGGCGGTGGAGGTGGGGAACGCCATCCACTTCTCTCTCGACGCGCTGAGTGCGGCTTGACGAATGTAGCAACGGTGCGGTTCGCAGGGGCTGTGTAGCCTGATACAGGCGGCCGGCGACGCAGCGCGGCGCAATCGTGCAAGAGCAACGGTCGGCACGAAGGCAGACGACTAGGCCTGATTAGCGGAGAGGACCAGGGGCTGCGCGCCATGATGAGCAACGGCGACGGTTGGCGTTGACGAGTGCCGCAATGTGCGGCGAGGAGGTGGTGGTGGTGGTTGTCTACGGCGTCGTCGTCTACGGTGGCGGCGGTCGTCTTCTGCTGCAGCCGCGAGCCGCGCCACCGCACCACCACCGTGCCGGCTGCAGCTCCGTTTTCGTGGTGCCGCTGCTCCACCTTCGCGTCGGCCGTTGTTCTTGCACGAGTGCGCAGCATCGCCGCCCGCCCTCATTAGACTGACCGGATGCCGCATGCCGCGCTGCCGCACTACTACCGCGCCGGCCGCTGCTCTTGCACGAGTGCGCTGCGCTACGTCATCGACTGCCCGCATCAGGCCACACAGCCACCGCGAGTTCTTGTACCAGCAAGTTCTTTTGTCAGTGGTGGTGGCAAATCGAGCCAAAACGGCTCAATACGAAGAGATAAGGCGCAAGGGCATTTCGGTCTGACCAAGTTAAAAAATGGGCTCCTAACTGCCACATCAGCACGGCAAGTTTCATTTTGACGCCGTGATGTCCATTGGCAAATATCCACAGTTATGAAGTGTCTTTCCCCAAAACTTTGTTTTTGCAGTGTCCCTGAGCTAAAACCACACAATAGCAATGTCCTGTAGCAAAATTTGCCTTTTTTTTAATATACATGTACGTCCCTTTCCTTTTCAAATAAAGTTTTCTCTCAAATTACTTATCCGATCTACAATCCGATTACACCATTGTGTTCATTACAATTAAATCTTCACAACAAGATCTTACATGATTATATTACGATGAAAAAATATTTATATTTGCAAACTACTTTTATTATATATGTAAGTTACTTTTATCATAGGAGAATGAGCAGGATGTGTGGGTGGGAGAGTTGGTAGGGGAGTAAAAATATTATCCAAACAAATGATGAGTGGTTGGGTGGTGTGAGGGGAGCCATTTAGCTAAATGGAACCTTAGGGTGCTGTATAGTAGTTCTATGGGCCTGTTCACTTTGATGAAAAAAACCTTACCAAAATTTGGCAACTTGCCAAAATTTTGGTAACTTGTCAAAATTTTGGCAGGATTTTCTTATATAGTTATCAAAATTTGGCAACAAACTAAATATAGCCATTTTTTTTATCATGACATTATAAGTAAATTCGTTGTAGGGATAAAAATATGACTTTATCTAGAAATTAAATTTAGTCAGCACAGATCAACACACATAAGTTTAATATTTTTAAAAGTAACTTCAATGTTAATTGGAAGTAACTTTTGCATGGTTCAAAAGTAACTATCTATAAATCTGTTTAATCATCGATTGTTTATTTCCTTTCATTTTTGTTTTTCATGTAGAATGAGAAAAGAAGATACTATTCTATTTTTCAAGTTGAAAGGAGATACTAAATGGATTACAAACTAGCTATTACTAGCTGTGTAGTCACATCCAATTAAAAAAGACATTCATTAAAGTTTCTTTCTTTTTGTTATAAGTTACTTCTATAATATATGTAAATTACTTTTAGGCTTCATTGAATTTACTTTTACATGTCTAAGAAGTAATTTAGATATATTATAAAAGTAATTTATAAATTTTCATCAGAATATAGTCATGTGAGATCTTGTTATAAAGATTTAATTGTTACAAACACAACGGTGCAATCGGATTTGTAGATCGGATTAGTAGTTTAAGAGAAAATTGTATTTGAAGTATAGGTGTATAATGTCTCTTATATATGGAGTGGTAGCTGGTTTAGACAAACTAGCTACCACTAGCTGTGTAGTCACGTCATTTCTCTTTCTATGTTATAGGTGAGGGTATAATTGGCTTTTTAATGTTAACTATGCATACGATGATGACGTGGCTTGCCTATGTGGCATATTACCATATTTTATGGGTCCATATTAAGCTATATGGTATTTTTTTGGATAATGCGAAACATCATGGACTAAATTACGATCCCTTTAGTGTACAGTAGAGCTTATATGACTTATGACAACAAGAACATGTAGACTCTCAAAGCATGACTTGGCAGAGAGAATGAAGGGATGAGGGACTAGGAGCGGGCAACTATATAATCGCCCGACTACACCGCACTCCAAGAATGACACACCCACGCTACCAGGCGCGAGAGGTGCTGGTGGGATCGGATCATCTGCAGTACAACAGAGTTCCTGTGGAATAGTGATCTAAGTCTGCTACAGTAACTATCGCATGGTTCTGTAGCAAGAGTAGTGGTCGAATTTACTCTCGAGTCTCCCAGAGGAACGGCATATTCGATGCCACGTCCATCACAAGCGAAGCCCCTTGAGTAGGGGTGAAAACGTTACGGACACTTTCCGGATTCCGGATCTATTTTTAAAAACGGAATTTATCGGTCGGAATTTTTTGGGGAATGGAAACGAATTCGAAAATATTTTCTCCGAAACGGAATCGAAAATTATAAGGGCAGTTTCTGTCGGAACTCGGAATCAGTCAGAAACTTTCCAGAAATTTTCCCGGAATTTCCGGAAATTTTGTGACTGAGATAGCTTGGATTCCCATTTTTAAACTAATAGTGAATACCATGGTGTGAGGCCGAAAATATCATTGTTGTGAAAATATCATTGTTGTGAACATTGGTTTCCATCCGTTTCCGTACCGTTTTCACCCCTACACCACGGTCAGCAACGTCTCCTGCATTTGCCCCGACGTCCGTCAGTCCGACGCCCTCGTCCATCCAAGCCTCCGAGGCTCTGACAGCGCCCGCCGGGTTGCCACCTCGATCACCAGGCCTCCACTAGACTATGACCTTGTCCACCCCGGGCTGCATCCCCCTATGACCACCATCATCGGCTCGTCGCCCGTTGGATCTGTTGTGGCTGCCGCCACCGTCCGTGTTCCCCACGGCTAGCGCCCCTGCCATTGTTCGCGTCGTCGCACTCACCCTCGCCCCCGTCCCGTGTGGCCGCCACTCTTGCCCGTTGTCACGTCCAGAAATTCCCGAATAGAATTTCAAGCAGAATGTGCATTAAAATCCCTGTCCAGGACCGGCCAGGGTACACAAACGACAAAGTTGACATACAGATCCACGTCTTACAAATATTATAAAAGTCTTACATAAATGCAGCGGAAATATAAAAGATAACTGGAGCCAAGCGTTGACTTGGATTGCAGCGGGAACACCACTCCACAGGCATCCTCGACGGCACGGACGAAGCCTAGTCTTCGGAGAAACCACTATCTGACGCATACTCGAACTCTGAGGGTTGGGAGATAGAGCAAGGCTGAGTACTACCACCGTACTCAGCAAGTCATACCGGAACGGAGGGCATGATGCAATATATAACCAAAGGAAGGCTAAATGGGATCATTTGCATAAAGCTAGCATTTATAAACAGTAGTTGAAAACAGTAAAACAGTTGTAATAATTAATCAGTATTAACCATCCACTGTCCAACGCTACACCACGTTGCAACAGGCCCAACCATCCACCTGAACTAATCAATTCCATTAGACTAAACTAGGATGAGACTAATCACAGTGAATCTGGTTGACCGCCCATAACCGCGGGCACGGCTATTCGAATAGTTTTACTCTGATCAGAGGTGTATAACTGTACCCACAAGACACAGTCCCACGACACGTTCCCGTGCGCCGACTGCCACCACGACATACCGAAAAGAGGCCGTGACAGGACCCTTCGCATAATCCCCTCTAACCAAACACACCACACCTCAGGTTTCACCCCCACTCCTCGCAAGGTAGCGGGCAGTCCCCTCTCGAGCCTAGGTAAATCCGAAAGCCGCATAGGCCGTCGCAGGGCCCATCCGAACTCCATCACGCTCACCTTTGCCTGGACACGTCAGCTAGAGGAAAGCTACACTACAAGCCCAGCCATTGCCCACGCTGGCTTTTGGTAAGTACGAGGAATTCTTCCAGGGTTTCCCGCGAACCGTTCCTTAAGTTGGCGCCGGAGCGTCACCGTCGAGCAAGTCTGGGAAGGCCCTATCGCGGTGGACGATGGATGACGAGGTCAAGATTCTTGAGGTCCTCGTGGCACATTTCAAGAGCCACGGCACGCAGCTCAACGTCGAGGGGATCATCGCTGCTGTCGGTGATAGCCTCGAGAGGAAGAGCATCAAGTATTCGGACATGTATGAGAAGGTGCGGAGGCTCAAGCAGCGGTACGAGGCCACTACCAAGAAAGTTGAACATGGCGGCGACCTACCAGCTAAAGAGGATGACTTGAGGATGTATCAGCTGTCGTCGGAAATCTGGGGAAAGAATGCAAAGGAGTATGTTTCTGCTCCCGCATCACAGAACAAAGGCAATTCGTCAAAAATAACAAGAAGGGGCAGACTAAGAAAGATAAGGTGGATGGAGATGCTACTGTACCAAGCATACGGAGGGAGCATGTTGAATTGCAGAGTTTGTATCCCAACCTCGCTTCCTTTGTGAAAGGAATTGAGCTCCAGCATGCATGTGGATCAACCTTCAAGAGAGCTTTTGAGTTCATTAGTGATGATAAGGCTTGCACCCTGGAATCCAAGATCAAAAAGCAGAAGATAGCGGAAGTGAGGATGCAGCTCCGTCTAGCAGACACGAAGAAGGAAGTAGCCAATGCTTTGTTAGGATTGCTGGACTAAAACATTTCGGTGCTGACATCCTTTTTGTGCGGTATACATTCTTCTTACTTGAGTTATTATGTTTCCATTTTTTATGTTAAATTTCTATTATAGCTACATGCATTTAAAGGATTCTTGTGCCTTCTAAAATTTTAGTGTGACTTCTGAACTAATTATTGAAACAACCCTGTTCTTATGTGGTCTGTTTAGTTTGAAACATGTGCAATTAAGGAAAGTGTAGCCAACGAAAGGTTTAGCCATATTTGACACGTGCAAACCATCTAAATATTTGTTTGGTTTGTATTGCTACACTTACACTTTGTAGGTGTTGAGAGGGTGAGTTTGTCACATGTAGCAACACAAGGGAGTGATTTGAATATATCATCTGTTGCTTTCTACTATTCTTGATTGGTTGTAAATTAAACTGTTCCTACACTTTGTAGGGATTGAGAGGTAGTGAACAAGGGAACGATATGAATAAAGCATCTCTTGCATTCTACTCCTGAAATAGTTAGCTTTACCTTATTCAAATGCACAGTTGTTGCTTTGCTAGGTTGTCATTGTAATGTTTTGTACAATTGTACCTACTATCCTCTACTCACCCTGAATAGTCATTTTTTGGGGATGGTTTTCCTTTGCAGAACTGACTAATTTACTGGTAGTTTGTTAATATGAATCTTGTGCTGGAAAAGCCAGCATAGTTTATTTTCAAATTCTTTGTAGTTTTGCTTGTTAATTGTAGCTTAGGTTCATATAAATAGCTGAATATTGAAGTTATTCTTTACATTTTTCAAAGTAAATTATGGTGTGATGTCCATTGCTCTAGTGAATTTAGGGTTTCTCTTGAAGAATTTTGTTGGCTGCTCCAACTGCTCCCAGTAATGCCACTAAAAGAACAACAGTTGCATTTTTTTTCAAGCCACCTGGTAGTACTGACATGGTAATATTAACGTAGCTACCTTGTCTTGTCTAGATGACCCTGATTTTGTTGATTGCCTTCACCAATGCCACTGAAAGAACAACAGTTGCATTTTGTTCAAACTACCTGCTAGTACTGACATGGGAATATGAGTAAGGCAGCGTTGGTTATAGTGAGTTAGGGTGAGAAAGCACATCGTAGTCCGCGCGCACGCTTCCCAAACTACTAAACGGTGCGTTTTTGACAAAAAAAAAGTTGCTTTAAAAAATCATATTAATCTATTTTTGAAATTTAAAATAGTTTATACTCAATTAATCATGCGCTAATGGCTCACCTCGTTTTACGTATCTTCCCAATCTTCCCAATCCCCTATCCCTCAAACTCACCCTAAGTAGCTACCTTGTTTGTCTAGATGACCTGATTGATGTATGTTCCATCACACTTGTCAGTTTGGTTTGAGCACAGAGGATTCTACGCTAAGCCTGCATTTATTTCAGCTGAATTTGGGGCCTTGATATGTGAATATTGATTTGTTTATGTGAGCCTGTGAGGCTCGCACAGGGATACATGAATTTTTCTGAAGTCTCTTTAACCAAGTCACAGCAGCAACTCGGGAAGTTGTTGTGCATCTAGAGTTGACATACAAATGAAATGAATGGTTAATCCAAAATCCAAATATGAATGTCATATTTAATCTTTAATTTGGATTTTGTTGAGCCTTGTGGGGCTGTTGGCATGAAGATTATAAGTAAGTTGGCACCATTTTAGTTAGTTCGCTGCTTAAAAGCTGACCCAATACTTGTGGTAGCTTAGTGTAAGCCTTACAGAACTTCTTTCAATGTCTCAACTCTGCTTTATTTATTTTCAAACTATGATGATGTACATATGAGTGCATTGCTAAGACTTCGATTTGTCTGCGCCTGGACAAAACATTTCTTTTCGTTGCTTCAACTTTCTTCTTGCATCCTTAGTAGTAATAATTTATATTGCTGGATTATCCGTACACTTATTCTGTTCATTGGTCACAAGCAGATGGCTGTATTGAAGATTCAAGTTGCAGACGATTTTTGGCTTGTGGAGCTAAGGGATATGATGTGATGAGTTGAGCTACTGGTTTCATGTCTCTGGTTCTCGAGAGCTATTCTGTGAACGATTGTTTATGTGATTAGATGGTATAGTATCCCTTTAATCTATGAGTTAACAATGGAGCGGATGAACTGTTTTAACGCCTGTACCTATGATGGCATTTGGCTTTAATTAGGAGGTGTACCTAATTAAGGGGGTTCTATAACTTTGGGATATGCGTGATGCTGATATTGACCTGAAATCTCGTAATCCTGCTTATTTTTTTGCCCGGTCTATTCGACTTGCAACCGTTTCGTGTTGTTGTAATGCTCCAACATGATCTCAGTCTCCCGTGCAACTGAGTCATGCTTTTCATGCAGTCAGAAAAAAAAAATCTTTACGTGGATTGGAAACGAATTTCAGTTTCCGACTGCATGATTTGCACGCTACGTCTACCATCGATTTGATCAACCTGTCTGGTTCTCCAAATTTGATTCGGCAATCGAACGATCGACTTGCAGTGCAGATAGCTCTGAACCGTCATCCCTCAGGGTGTGTTTGGAGAATGGAAAATGGGGGGTGGAATTGGGATTTGGAAATGAATGAATGGTTAAGATTAAATGGAAGAGGGAAAATGAATGGTTAGAATTTAAAGATGTCTTTTAGTGGGTGGGAAATTATTTCTCTTTCCCATTAGCCAAACACTGTCTCATTTTATTTCATTATATGCTTTTTGTTCGTATTCAAATATTCATATATACAAGGATTTGAGTTGAGTGTGTTCTTCAAATGTTTTTGCTATAGACGTTGAACTATTTTTTCAGCCGAATTAGTCGAAGTTTTGGCTGGTTGATCTGCATCAAGATTTGTGCTGAGATGTTCTTTTATTTTCTTTACGTATATGCACACACATCACTACACACGCAACAATACACTCACTTTCGTAAATATGTTCTTTAACACATGTTCTAAGAGACGAAAACCAATGACACGTTTATGATTTCACTACCTGTGCTTATAAATTGTATTACCACTTCAAAAACAGGTGCATGGTTTATGCAATTCGCTGCACTGATTGTTTTTCAAAGATCTAGCATAACAGAAATTATTAGGACAAGCTACATGTGAGATATTTTGATAGTCATAAACTGGAGAACTTATTTACTGAACTTTGGAAACCACAGTCAACGTGGGCCCATATTTGAAGTGACTTGAAAAAGGAGACAATAGGTAATTAGCCAGTTAATTTTCAACGGGCAGACTTTTGTATATTGGCACCTTGTTAGGATCGTTCAAAAACTGTCACCTCATAATTTTAGATTTTCATAGCAAAGCACGGTATATATTTTTTTAGAAATACAGTACAAACACAAGTCTTATAAAAAATGTTACGTCTGAATCAATAGAAAAAAAGTATATTTAGAAAAAAATGGGAGAATAGCTACTTTAGTCCCTAAAGTTTCTCTATAGGATCAGTTTAGTCCCTAACTTTTTAAATGGTCCAAAGAAATCCTTAACCTTTGTCATAAGGTCTAGAATAGTCCTTGGGTCTACCAAAATCATCATATGAATATGCCATGTCATCATTCATGCAAAATCAATAATGAATTGTCCAATTTACCCTTACGTATATCATAGAAAAATAAATATAAGGGTGAATTAGATATAACCATAGGAAAAAAATACTTCTTTTTTTCACCCTTTTAAGGTATGTTTTTGCTCTTACAAATACCATATATTTTTTTAACTTTTTCCTTTTGTTTTTTACTTTCCTGTGCGTAAGGGTAAATTGGACAAATCATATAGATTTTGCATAGGAAGGTGACATGGCATGTCCATGTGGCGATTTTGGTGGGACCAAGGACTATATTAGCCCACATGACAAATTTAAAGGACTTGTTTGGACAATATGAAAGATTAGGACTAAAATGACCCAGGAACGAAACTTTAGGGACCATATTAGCTATTCTCCCGAAAATATTATCCTATTAAACCAAATCCAGAACATTCCAACCATTCTTCTCCTCCAATTAATCTTTCCATTAGAGGAACAGTAAAAGATGGATTGGTGGATGTTGTGTTCAGCCAGCAAGCTGGACGACTTCATAAGTATTTTCCTTCATGACATAATTAATATATGTTCTGATTTTCATGAATTTGATGAAAAGCTATGATTCTTTTTTTAAAAAAAAATGTGGATGAAAAAATGTGATGTGTTTCATTTTCTCAAGTGCAACAGACTTTACTACAAGTCTACAACGATAGTTGATAAAACCAAGAAGATTAGTCTATTAGACCAAATCCAAATCTTTCCAAACCATTCTTCTCCTCCAGTTAATCTTTCCATCAGAAGAACAGTAAAAAAGAAAATCGATTTGGTGGATGTTGTGTTCAGCCAACAAGGATAGCACTATGAGTATCTTCCTTCGTGACCTAATTAATATATCTTCTGATTTTCATGAATTTGAAGAAAACTTATGAAAATTTGAAAAAGAAACACTTCAATATTTTTTTAGCTAATCCGATCAAATATTATGTCTTTCATGCATTCTAAAACTGGCACGGGCTAAATAGTTGGCACGCCCACGCGCGTACCCAATTTTCTAGTATCTCTAATGCTGGCTGAGTCCAGCAGCATTGATTGGTCCACGTGGAATGTTTAGCATTCCAAATGAATCAAGGAATAATCTTGAGAAAAAAAATGATATGGAGAAAACAATATTCTCTACATACTAGAGCTAACAACTGGGACAGAGAAAAGAGTGGAAGCACTTGAATCTGGAAAGAAAGAACTATAGGATTTGGTATCTAGAATGATCATTGGGGGCATTAATTATTTTGAAGAAAGGCTCCACCAACACGTCATGGTAAATACGTGTGCATAGTTTATGGCTCAAATTCTATACATTTGCAATATGTCATGTGGTACAATAAAGAAATGAGGAGCATCGTAGCTTCTCTAAACATAATTTGGAACACCTTAAAAAAATATCATCGTCAACTTTATCATTTAAGAGAAAACTCAACTATATAGTTTTTCACAAATAAATAAACCCTAGTGTGGATGGAAAAAGGAGAAAATTTAAGAATTTTCATACTAATGTGATTTGCAATGTTAAGTTAGAACTTAAAAATTCATTACAAATTTGTTTGAATGCACTGTTTTTCTTAAGTTTCAATAAAATTGAACTTATTAGTATAAAATTTTGCAAAATTCATACTACCCCTGTACTTAAAATAATGTCAATTTGAAAATCAACATAAACTCAATTACATCATTGTTTTCTCAAACTATATATCTATAAAAATCAATATATAGCTATACAGAAGAGTTTTCATAAAAAAAATCTATTGATATGATATTGACATTTAATAATTTAAGATAAGATTTGACTGGTCACAATGTACGTCATCCTTTTTGCAACAAAGATGATGCTTTTTAATAACACGAAAATGAATACACGGGCTATAAAACAGGCACACTTATTTTCTAGTATAATATAACACAATAAGATGGTGAATCTATAGTAGTAGCATTTTTGTCTATGGTGAACTTCTGTAGTAGTGCTTTCTGAAACATAAACACATTTGCAAACACATCATGGGCTATGCATCCAGAGCTTTCTGAACAGCATTGCAATTTTCTTACTAGTCAGTACACACGTAAATGCAAACCAGTGAGCAAATGTAATAATGTATGAATGTTCCATTGCACCTTCTGAATACACAACCGTTCATGTTGCAACAAGTTACCAAGAAAGAATATTTAAATTTAAGCCGAAAATTTAGTCTCGGTGATAGATTTGGCCCCTCTTTCATCTACTCTCATAGTTTAATACTCTGATCCCTTGGTGTATTCTGATACAAGTTTCGAAAATAACGATGATTTGTCTTCCAGAAGTTTTGCTGGCGAGTCATCCTCTGCGATTTTACCTGTTTACAACATGGAATTAAAACGGGAGAACCAAGCTATTCACTGTTGGCTACTAATTAAACGAGGCACATGACTAACCATTGTCCAGAAGAATGACCTTCTCACTATCAAGAACTGATGTGATCCGATGTGCTATTGTAATCACCGTGCATTCGGAGAATTGTTGCTTCAGGGTTTTCTGAATCAAATTGTCAGTCATTGGATCCACCGAAGAAGTTGCTTCATCCAAAACCAAGATCTTTCGCTTCTTCAGAACCACCCTCCCCAAACAAACAAGCTGGCGCTGACCTGCACTCCAGTTGCTGCCATTTTCTGTAACTGCATTTCATATTAAAATATCATTTATGACTTATGAGTTTGACACTGTGGAGCAATGTATTATAGCTTTCTGATATAGATATAAAACCTGCAGAGTCAAGCTTGAGCTCATTCTTTCTAACTTCATCGCCAAGATGACAAGAGTCCAATGCCTGGATAACACAACAAATACGAGTTTTGCATTAGTTTGATATAGGTGCACATATGAAGAATTATTGTCTAATTTGGGGTTTTTTCAGGGTTACTACCCTGTTCCCACATCTCCTCCTTTCTATTCTCTTAACATTTACAAATGGGTCCTAGGAACATCACTTATTTACACCAACACTCCCCCTCAAGATGGGCAAAAGATATCAATCATACCCATCTTGTTACATATTGATTGAATTTCACTAGGACCTAACCCCTTAGTTAGACAATCAGCTAGTTGTTCACATGACTTGATATACTCTAGCATAAGTACCCCACTATCAATCTTCTCCTTAATAAAGAACCTATCAATCTCCACATGCTTAGTGCGATCATGTTGAACAGGGTTGTTTGCAATGTTGATGGCTGATTTGTTGTCACAATGAAGCATCACAGTATCACTTCTTAACACTCGCAATTCAATCAACAAGCTCCTCATCCACAGTATCTCACTCAAACTCAAAGCCATAGCTCTATATTCTGCTTCGGCGGTAGACCGAGCCACCACTGCCTGCTTCTTGCTTCGCCAAGAAACAAGATTACCACCAACAAACACACAATAACCTGATGTAGACCTTCTATCATCCATACTACTCGCCCAATCAGCATCACAATATCCTTCTACATTTAGGTGTCCATTCTTCCTGAACCACAACCCCTTTCCAGGAGTCCCTTTCAGATATCTAAGAATCTTATGAACCACATCCAAGTGACCAGTTCGAGGATCATGCATATACCTACTCACAACACTGACTGCATAGGAGATATCAGGTCTTGTATGGCAAAGATAGATTAAGCGTCCCACCAGCCTTTGGTATGCTTCCTTATCAACAGGATCACCTGATTGAGCACACAATTGATGATTTCTATCAATAGGTGTAGCACTCGCACGACACCCAAGCATTCCTGTATCTGTCAATAGATCCAACACATACTTCCTCTGAGAGAGAACAATCCCCTTTGATGAACGAGCAATTTCAATTCCAAGGAAGTAGCGAAGAGCACCAAGGTCCTTTACCTCAAATACCTTTCCCAGCCTTTCCTTCAGGCACCTGATTTCTTCTACATCATCACCAGTGATCACTATATCATCAACATACACAGCCAAGATGGTGATGTATGTCCCCTTATGTTTGTAGAATACCGTGTGATCTCCATTACACTGAGAATACCCCATATCACACACTGCGCGCCTGAATCTATCAAACCACGCACGTGGAGACTGCTTCAACCCATACAAGGATTTCTTGAGTTTACATACTTTTCCAACTGTCTGGCTATTCCCAAATCCTAGAGGAATCTCCATGTAGACCTCCTCATGTAAATCACCATGAAGAAATGCATTTTTCACATCAAGCTGATGGAGGGGCCACCCAAAGTTCACTGCACAAGATACCAAAGTTCTCACTGTACCCATTTTTGCCACCGGTGCAAATGTCTCATCATAGTCAATTCCATATGTTTGACTGTAGCCTTTTGCGACTAATCTTGCTTTATACCTATCCACCTTCCCTTCAGGAGTTTGCTTCACTGTAAAAACCCACTTACATCCCACTGCCTTTTTCCTGGTGGAAGTTTTACAAGCTCCCAAGTCTTATTCTTCATAAGGGCATTCAACTCTTCTCTCATTGCATCTTTCCACCTTGGATCTTGTTTTGCACACTTCCAATCCTTTGGTATGGGCACTGTCTGTAATGATGCAATGAATGTTTTGTATGCCGGTGAAACATGGGAATATGAGATATAGTTTGCAAATATCATGCATAGAACTAAGATGCTCAAAACCAAGACGTATAGGAGGTCTACCAGCATTGGATCTAGTCTCTCTACGCTGTGCAAGAGGTAATTCTACTTGTTCAAGAATGGGAGGAGTATTACCAATTATCTCAAGGGGAGCCAATGAGACTGTAGGAGAGAGGTTCTGAGAGGATTCAGGGACTGGGCACTCTGGGACTGGGCATTCTGGATGTGATAATTCTTCAACTTGACTTTGCACTAACCCTTTTCTTTTCTCCCCCTGACTATCAAACCGCCTCCTTTGGTAGACTAGCACATCCTTTTGTTTCACCCTTTCGGCTCGCTCCATAGGACATGGAATTGTCCCAACAACCACTTCTTTATCTTCTCCATCTTCTCCATCCTCCTCATGATGAACCATTCCTCTATCATTGTCTTGTGTATCTCCAATAACTTCCACTGCTTCTTTACTTGCATTGTCAATAGAGCATGGTATTGATCCAAACACCACTGTCTCCCCATTCTTGTCACCAACATTTTTCCTATGTGTGTCACCTCTCTCTATCTCCCCCTCTCGACTATCAACCTCCATGACAGTCGAGAATTCCTCAAGAAATTGGTCAAGATCTCCTTTACTTTTATAATAGGGCTCAAACTCACGAAATGTCACATCCATACTCACAAACAGTCTTCTCCCAATGGGATCCCAACATTTATACCCCTTCTGACTTGAGGCATAGCCAACAAACACACACTTTACTGCATGAGGATCCAATTTGCCAACAGAAGGTCGATGATCTCGCACAAAGCAAACACAACCAAACACCTTTGGAGGGACCTTGAACTCTCGCTTACCCAATAAAAGTTCAACAGGGGACTTCATACCAAGTATTCTAGAAGGCATGCGATTGATAAGATATGCAGCTGTCATCACGGCCTCACTCCATAGGTACTTTGGCACATTCATCTGGAACATTAAAGATCTTGCCACTTCTAGCAAATGTCGATTCTTTCTCTCAGCTACACCATTTTGAGGAGGGGTACCAGGACAAGTAGTCTGGTGAATAATCCCCTCATCTGAGATATATGACACAAATTCATTATTGATATATTCTGTTCCATTATTAGTCCGAATAATCTTAACTTTTGCATCAAACTGAGTTGTCACTAATTTATGAAAGTCCTGAAAGCAACGAAGGACCTCACTCTTGTGCTTAAGCATATAAATCCAAGTCATACGAGTGTGACAATCAATAAAGGTGACAAACCACTTGAAACCACTCACAGAAGTAACTGGGCATGGTCCCCAAACATCAGAATGTATTAATATGAAAGGCTCACAGTTACGAAGACCAATCCCAACATATGTAGAGCGAGTATGTTTTCCAAGCTCACAAGCATCACACACCAATCTATGCTTATCCACTTTACTAAAGAGATCTGGATACAACTTACTCAAAATCTCAAAAGATGGATGTCCTAACTGACAATGAAGCAAAATGATCTCCTTCTCAACATCTCCAACCACCGCAGCTAGCCCCAGCTCCTCATGATTGATGTACCACAACCCATCACGCCTGACTCCAGTCCCAATCCTCCTCCCAGTCCCCTTCTCCTGGAACAGACAAGAGTTCTCATCAAATACAACAATGCACTTGAGTTGGTCAATAGCTGAGCTAACTGAGAGAAGGTTTACTGGAAAGGAAGGAACATGCAAGACAGAGGATAAGTTCATTGATGATGTGCACTCTACTGACCCTATACCATGAATAGGTTTGGATGTACCATCAGCGATTTGTATAGTTTCAGAGTGGACATAAGGGGTGTATGATGTGAAGGTATTATGCAATCCTGTGACATGCTTTGATGCTCCTGAGTCTATGATCCAATCTATAGGATGTCTGTAAGTAGATGCAAGTGCATGGGCCTGAGTACCTTCGCCCACTTGGGCGTAGTTGGCGAAGTTACCAAAGTGAGTGGTGGTGTTGGAGCTCTCATTGATCTTGTTCTTCTGCCATTCCTCCCACTGTGTCACCTGTTCACCTGTTAGGGTAATAGCTTTACCCTCCTCTATGGCTACATTGGCCTGAGGAGCACCTCTGCCCCTACCACGACCTCCACCACGACCTCCTCTACCACCGCGGTTCCCCCCAAAGCCACCACGGTCTCCTCCAAATCCACCACGGGTTCCACCAAATCCACCATACCCTCCTCGAATTAACCCCCTACCGCCAATGTTCCGAAGAGTGGGACAATTGTAGCTCACATGACCCACTTGTCCACAGTTGTAGCATTCTCTATTATCAACCACAGTGTATGCTGATCTTGTAGGATTTGTACCTCTCATCAGTTTCAACCTCATCTCCTCCTGCACCATAGCAGAAATAGCCTCTTCCATAGTGGGCAATGTAGCCTGGTGGAACATAGCCGCTCTTCTGTCCTCAAACTCCTTGTTCAACCCCTTTAAGAAATGAATGACTCTTCGCCTCTGCATCCATTTATTTCCAATCACAATGTCCTCCTCATGCTTCAACTGTAGAGGATCATAGTGATCAAGATCTGCCCATAAGTGCTGCAACTCACTAGCGTACTCTTGGACTGTTCTCCCTTCTTGCTTCAAATTTTCTACTTTGTTCTGAGCCTCAACCATCATCATTACATTTCCCTCTCCTGAATACATGTTGCTTAATGTCTTCCACACAATTGCTGCATTCTGAATAGTCTCTATCATCCTACCAATAGAAGGAGCCACCGAGGTCATCAACCAAGATACCACAGTGGAATTTGTTGTATTCCACGTTCTCCATGCTTGGCTCTCCTTATCAGAAGGCTCTTCACAACTCTCTTGCAAAAAATGATCCACCCCCTTTGCTCTCAACAATAATTGAGCTCTCCTACACCAACTCAAATAATTTTTGCTCCCTTCCAATCTCAACTCATTTGGCATCAATTCTAGTTTCAGTTCGAATCCCCCTGCTACACTCTTCGGACCTATCATGCCCATCTTCAACAAATTCTCTAGCAAATCTTTCATATCACCCTTAGTAACCACCGAGGAGGCATCTACAACCTCCTTTCCAACCCCTGAAGACATTTCCCCTCCCCCTTTCTAAGCTTCCTCAGTCCTCACCTGCTACTGCTCTCTGCTCCTGTAATTTTTCAGCACACAAGACACTACCAACAGCAAGCAACAGCAACCTTCTCCTCTCTTTTCCCTTCTCTCCACAGCAGCAGTCCACCAAACAAGCAATAGCAGCAGCAAACAGCAATCAAACAGCAGTCCCTTCTCTCCACAGCAGCAGCAAACAGCAAGCAACAGCAGCAGCAAACAGCAGCCGGTGCCCTTCTTGTCGTCCTCCGTGCCGGCGCAGCAACCAGCCCCAGCGCAGCAACCAGCCGCAGCTGGTAGCAACAGCAAGCAACAGCGGCCAGCCGGCTCACCTGGTCGCAGCTCCGCCACCACTCCTGCGCCGTCGCCCCCACGCCACGGCCACGTGACCGGCCGACCACCCCGGCACGCCGCTCAGCCGCTGTCGCCGTAGGTCGCGCCGCCACCCCGCGAGTCCCAGCGGTCGCCTCCACACCGTCTTCCACTTCGTCTTGCTCCGGCACGAGCGCCGCAGCCGCCGCCGCCGCCGGCTAGGGTTTTGCCGCCGCTGGTCGCCAGGAGCTCGGCTCTGATACCATATTGTCTAATTTGGGGTTTTTTCAGGGTTACTACCCTGTTCCCACATCTCCTCCTTTCTATTCTCTTAACATTTACAAATGGGTCCTAGGAACATCACTTATTTACACCAACAAGAATTAAAATGCCAGTAAATTAAAATAAAAATACCTTCCAGATTTGCTCATCGCTGTACTCCTCCAAAGGGTCAATGTTATTTCGTAGGGTGCCCTCAAACATCACAGGATCCTGTGGAATTATACTCAATCTTGTCCGTAGGTCATGCAGTCCAATGGTGCAGATGTCAAGGCCATCTATCAACACCTGCCCAATGGATGGGTCCACAATGCGGAATAGTGCTTGAATCAAGGTTGACTTGCCACTCCCAGTTCTTCCGACAATACCGGTCTTCAATCCTCCAGGTAAAGTGCAAGTCAGGCCTTTCAAAACAAAAGGCAATTGTGTCGCATACCATACCTGCATCGCATACAAAGCACTTAGAGGAGAATTGTTCACCAGAAAATTCTGTATTAGGTGTTATTGTTTTCTACGTGAAGAAATAAGATATAATTTCTAGGGTATTCCAACAGTTGTATATTAAGTCATAAAAACAGTATATTATGAAAGAGGATTGCACCTCTACACTACTAAAAAAAATTTGCATGCCAATTTTTGTGGAATAAACTTCATGAAGAAATAAATTAATTTAATAACATACTACCTCCATTTCAAAATATATGACACCGTTGATTTTTTTATAACATTTGACCATTTGTCTTATTCAAAAATTTAGTATAAATATGTAAATGTATAAGTTAAGATTATATTTTATTTGATGATACAACATGCCATAATAAAATAAATGATATTTATATAAATTTTTTGAATAAGACGAATGGTCAAACGTTGTGTGAAAAGTCAACGGCGTTATACATTTTGAAATGGAGGAAGTACTGTTTTTCTCAAAAAATATTATGAATTTTTTGAGAGTTCTAATCAATAATTTATATAACTCCGACATTCTAAGAAGTGAACTTATATAACAACATAGAGTTCAAGAAACAAACATGGAGGTTACGAAGCTCAATTTCACCATTTGTTGGCCACTGGCAGTTTGGTCTACTTTTTGATATTGTAAGGGGTGGTTCAGAAGGAATAGCCATGTATTGAAAAATTCTTTCCACGGATATCATTCTATTTTCCAAACTACAGAGCACTGCAATAGCCCACCCTTGTAACATATTCAGACTTAATCCATAAGTGACTGCAAGACCGGCTGTCTCTGTGAAAAGATAGTTAAAATAATACTTAGTAAGGATGTTAATACAGATAATGAACTAATTTGATCTGACTGATTTAATTAAATTCCATTGTACTTACTTGGGTCAATTAGAGCAGTTGGCAAGGTGACCAGAAGTATCAAGGCAAATGCAAAGATAAAGGATGAAAGAATGTCCAAGCGAAAGCACAACCATTCCATTGAAGCAGCATTATATAAGCTTGGTCTAGATAAATTATCCATAAAATGACTGACAGAATTGATAAACTGTCTTTCCTTGCCAAAGCATCTAATAATATTTGATCCAGCTACTGATTCAGCAAAATGCTGCATCACCGGAGCTCTGCAAACTCCAGTCAACCTCTGCAACTCCCTAGCACCGTCTATGTAATATTGCTGAAGGGAAGCAATTATGGTGATTAAAAACAAACGCACAATATGAATCTCATAGAAAATACATAATTATAATTTTGAAATACGGTTGCAATTATTATACAGAAATACATATTTTAAGACAAAAAATCCTATTGTTCCAAAGGACATTGGAAATGGACTAGTTCACTCCTATATACGCCGGGATCGACCTAGAAACTTGATTGGGAATATTTTTGCCAAGGAAAGAATCACATCATATATGTACTTAATGGTTTTTTTTTACTATGTATTAATTGCTTTGCCCTGCCCTTAAATTTTTCAATTAAATCTGGGAGAAGAAAAACAACGATTTCAATTTTCGGTTGGATCTGTGAAAAATTCTCAATGAAGTCATGAATTAATGTATTAGAATTCTCAATAAAGTCATGAATTAATTTATTAGTCCTACATACTTAAAAATTAGAAATTTGGAACCAAAAATTGATATCAAACAAAAATTATATAGTAAAAACAATACCTGATACCATAGAGATGCTGCAATGATTGGGACAAAAATTACAAAGACTGGCCATGCTACCCGTGACATTAAAATAATTGTTCCAAGAAGTTCGATAGCAGGAAATAGAAGATATCCCATCAGGTCAAAAATTCTGGTGTCCACTGTGCTTTGATCAGTGGAAGCCTGCATTTTTTTTCAAATCTCATGATTGATTGAATAGAAATTCTAATGGCATTCAAAGGAGATAGCTTCAATTTCTCATTAAAATTAAGACGGTGAAGGTAAATTACTTACTCTGTTCAAAATACGCCCACTAGGAGTGGAGTCAAAGAAAGACATCGAAGTTCGGAATATGCATCGATGCATCTTATCGAATAGCATCATTGCAGTCTTACATCCAGCCATGACAAGAAGATGGGATCTGACGAAGATGAATAACGAGCTAACAAAAGCTAATGCAACATATACAAGTACCATTGTCAAGCTATTGACTGGAGGATTCACTTCTTTAGATATTGGAGCAGCCCAAGCAATCCAAAAATTGCTTCCAATTTGAAGAACTTGAAAAATTATCTGAGCAAGTAAAATAAGTGGTACAAGTGCTCCACCATATGCCATTGTAATATATTTCCAATAGACGGAAATCCCAACCCGCCCTTTCTCCCTCTCTTCTTCTTGTACCAACTGACCATTTTGAACAATCCCTTCTTCTGCTCCTTCATTATCATCCTTTTGCTTATCTTGTCTGAGAAGGGTACTTCCACTGTCACCAGGAATAAGACCACTTTCGGGATCGCCACTTGGATGTTCTAAACTTTCTAGAGTAGATATGGCATCCTTATGGGAAAATACTAATTTTGTGAACTCTTCTCCAGAATTAAGAATTTTAGTGTAATTCCCAACTTGTGTTATTTCTCCATCTTTCATGACCTGAAACAGGAAAAGGAATTGACAAGGTAAAAAGGTTGTTGCAAGTAGCATAAATAAGTAGATTTGATAGTTGTTGGCAGCTCACCATGATAGCATCAGCCGATGGCAAAAATTCGACATGGTGGGTAACATACACTACAGTTTTGGTAGCTAAGAATCCAATCAAGCATTCCTGCAAAATACAAGGTCGTAGTGAACAACTTTCATACAGTAGATATAATCTTGAACCCTAAATAATGCTCAAGATCAGCCTACCAAACACTGACCACTGAAGAAAGGGGAAAAAAAAGCCAAATTGACTGGGAGAAAATGGAGTGTTAATATTTGAAAGCATATGATGCAAAAATCAATTTTATAGTATTAGAAGCCTCAAGTACCAAAAATAAGTTCAGCATTCAATTATGTAAACACACATATAGAATTAGAATTTGAAGATTTGTTTTTTCAAAAAATACCTTGAACAAGTGCAACCCAGTATGAGCATCAACCGCACTGAAGGGATCATCAAACAGAAAGATATCCGCATCTTGGTACAAGGCACGTGCAATTTGCATCCTTTGCTTTTGTCCGCCACTTAGGTTAATGCCCCTCTCTCCTATAATCGTCTGGTCACCAAATGGCAATATTTCCAAGTCCTTTTTAAGACAGCATGCTTCAAGGACTTTTTCATACCTTTCTCTAAACATTTTTGTCCCAAAAAGTATGTTATGTTCAATTGTCCCACTTTGTATCCATGGTGATTGGCTAACATAGGCAATCCGACCACATGTTTGAACATCCCCTGATAACTTTGGTATCTCACCGAGTACACATGACAACAAACTTGATTTTCCAGATCCAACAGTTCCACAGATAGCAACCCTCATTCCTTGCCGAATATGAAAGTTCAAATTTCGGAGGGTAGGAACCTCAGAAGATGTGTTCCAAGAGAACTGACCATTCCTCACCTCGACCGATATGTTGGTTGTACCTCTTGGAAGTTTAGTTACAACATCTCTCGATAGTTCCTCGAGGTGCATAAAAGAGCAGATCCTATCAAGTGATACTTTTGTCTGGATGATCACAGAGACTGTGTCTGGGATACTATTGATTGGTCCTTGTAGCTGCCTAAATGTTGCCAGAGCAGACAATACTTTCCCTGTTTCTAATGGAATGCCTAGAAGCAAGCAAGTTCCAAAGGTGACCATGGCAACAAAAGCAGGAGCTCCGAAAAACACAGATATAAGCATAGCTGAGGTGTACACATCTTTCTTTAGCCAATGCATCTCCTCCTTCCTCAACTCCATGATCTTCGACAAGAAGACCATTTCCCATCCTTGAAGCTTGAGAATGCGCATGTTCTGTAGCATCTCAGTCATAGCCCTCATTCTAGCATCCTTGGCATCCATCATTTTCTCTTGGTAATTTTGTTGGATCCTCCCTATAGGTAGATTAGCTAACATTGTCAAAACAGTGGCAGCAAGGGCTGCAAACGCTGCCAAACCAAGAGTAGAGTATAGGATCAGCATTGCTAGAATAATCTGCACAGGGAATAGCCAGAGCTCATGCATGGACCAATTGAAATCCGCGACACGCTCGGCATCAAGGCTCACAGAATTGATGATCTCTCCACTTGAACTGCTCTGCCTGGACTGGTTGGAGAGGGAGAGGCCCTTTTGGTAAATGACGGCAACAAGAGCTGACCGCACCCGCACGCCAAGTTGTTGCGATCTAAATACCAAATGCCTTGAAGACAGGCCTTCGATGAACTGTGCAACAACAAAACTCAACACCAAAATGTAGCCTTCTTTAGCGGACCGTGGGCTTCGATTCAGGTAGTCAACAAAGTACTCAATCAGGTATGGACCAACATACGAAGAGACGGTACGGAGTAAGGCACAAACTGCAGTGAAAACCAGTAATTTCCAGGTTGTAAGAATAAGAGCTTTGACCAGCTTAATAGCTGTAACATCAGTGTACTTCCCTGAATCAGAAACTGAGACAAGCTTTGCCTCAAAGTTGGGGAGGATGCCTTGGACACTGTCATTATCATCCAAAATTGGCACATCATCAAGATCTAATGATTTCCTCCTTCCATGATCAAGTAATGGCCCCATCCAAGAAAATGTGAGGATGCTAAAGAATCCAGCATCTGTGAAAACTGATCTAGTACTGGTTGTGGCCTCAGATGAGCAAGAATCTGGATGGTTCAAAAGTGGCTGCTCCATTGTAACTGAATAGCTCCTGAATACAGAACAGCATACAGACTGAATATATTTACCAATAAAAATTTATGACACAGGCATATAGAAGTTGTTAATGATTCTGTCCATGAATCTGAACAGAATTACAGAAAGTTTATCTAATTTAATGGAAACAAAAAGAATTGCGAGTGTAAAAGCCAACATGCATACACCAGAATCACATAAATAGAATATGTGACACAAAAGCGTGTGCTGAACTTTTCAATTTTGGCAAGACCAATCTTAGCATTGAAGCACAAAACTTGACAAAGAGAACAACATTAGTGTTACAGATTGGAAATGAGAATATATGAAATAAGGAATACTGCTTTGCTTTTGGTACTAGAACTAGAACGGTTTCATGCTTTGAGCCAGAGCCACAAAACAAAACATGTCTGAAATTTGTAGTAGTTCACAGAGATTGTGCGGAGACGGGGAACATGGATCCCACATCCAGCAGCGCTGGCGGCCGCTTCATAGAGAGTGAATAGCCTTTTTTTAGTGAGTTTTGCTTTTCAGGCAACCTAACAGTTCCGACTCAGAGAAATAGGAATACGAAAAAGAAATCCCTAAAGTTGAAAAATGCAGAGCTCCTATTGGTCGTAGGAGAGAAAGAAGCGACCATGTTCGAAATCAAGATCGGGAGACAACTTGCACCAAATCAGGATAGAGTTGAGATTCACCTTCCGCCGCCGACTTAAAGATGGAGGAGGAAGAGGCGACGATCAATATATGGCGCCGTCACCTGGTAAAAACATAATCCAGCATACCGGCGGCGGCGGGTTGTTGAGATGAGATCAACCAGCCAAAAGAAGATGATCAAACTAATCGACGAAACCTAACCAGGAGAAGAGGAAGAAATTTGTAATGAAATCCCCTACACTGCTGCGCTCGCCGAAGGGTTCGCTCGCTCTTGTCGTAGATCGAGCGGTCTCTTGTTTTGCTGCAAATCGAACCGAAATCACAAGAAGATATGTATAGTTGGTTACGAGATTTAGGCAGGCACGCGCGGTGCGAATCTGAATCGAAACCTCCTGGAGTCTTGGGTCCTGACGGGTGAGGTTTAGTTGAGGGATTTGTGAGTGTGACCCGCCTTTTTCTTTTGGAGATATTTAACTATTCGCCACTTTGAATGTAGCAATTAATTACTCTCTCCATCTACTTTTGGTAGTCATATTTCTAAATCTGAAAAATCTATTTTTGATAGGCATATTTCAATCCAACAACCTATCATCTTAATGTCTTTCTCGAATTTAATGCGTGATTCTCTATTCCTCCACACAAGATTGGCTACATGGGCATCGAGAAATGTAAATATTAATAAATCGCTTGTTCACGAGAAATGACTAGTAGCATGTTTAAATGGATGATAAGTAGAATCACTTATCGTTGGTCTGTGTGCCAAGATGAAATATGACTATCAAAAGTAGATGGAGGGAGTATTTGTCACTGGATTCATATGTCATATACACACGTGGACCAATATGTCTTAAATATCAAATCTAAAAGTGGCAAATAGTTAAATGCTCCTTTCTTTTCCCGCCTCTATTTGGAGAAGGAAACGAATCATGGGATCTGCATGCGTAGTACTAAAGTCATTCAATTTCACACCTTTCACATGTTTTCTCTGTTTCACAATATAAGACTTTCTAGTATTATTAAAATTCATATACATATACATATATATATATATATATACACATCTATATATATATCTACTGCTTAAAAAATAAGAGATGCTTCCTTTGTCCGTCAAAAGAAAAGCTAAAAAAATAAAATAAAAAACTCGACTCCTATATCCGATTCCCTCTCGGAAACAGAAAAAAAAAGTCCGACTCTAGATTGGTGAAAAAAAATTGATGTGCCGGATTAAAGTTCTATTTGCAAAAACGGAACCTACAGGTCGAGAGCATTCCATTTTTATATGATTTTAAATTTTGGGTTTGTACTTTTGTATTTGAGTCCCTGTAATTTTTATATTTACATTTGAGTCCCTATAATCTTGCAACAAGGTACTTGAGGTCGTTTTTGTTAAAAAAAACTTCAAAAATAAGAGATGCTTCGTCCGAAAAAAAGCTAAAAAAATAAAATAAAAAAGTCCGACTCCTATATCCAATTCTCTCTCAGAAAAAAAAGTCTGAAAAAAACACTGTTTATAAAAAACAAGCCGCTCATTAAAATAGAAACATTGTCATTGACATAATTATATATGAAAAACGTATATTATTATTAAAAAAAATTTTACCCGTTACAACACACGGGCATTTTTGCGGAGCACGCACGCGGCGCGCGGCTAGCCGTGCACTAGCGCTCCTGCCCAGGTGGCCAGGGAAGAGCTAGGAGGCTTCCTCTTCACGGACGGAAGAGATCTGGGGAGGAAAATGCACGAGTACGATCTGTCATTATCTAACAGAAATATTCGTACGCACGTCCCCATGCGCTCACTGCTCACATGATTTCCGAGTCCGACTCGATAACGAGGCGACGTATCTAAGCTTCTGGCAAAAATATTTTTAATTTTTATATTTTTAGATTAAATTATATATTGTTTTTAAGGTCTATTTGTATCATTGTACCCAACTCAAAATATGTGACAGAATGATATCTATGTTAAATATATTCCAATATTTTATTAATTAAAAAGTAATTTATTTAAATTGTAGAAGTAACTTAATTAGATATGCAATAGAAGTAATTGTACGTAACATCTTCTACCCTATAGTTCACCAAGTGCAGTCATACAAACCTCATTTATCAAATCCAACGATCCAGAATTATCTAATCCAACGCCTCAGATCATCCCACGTCTCCCCTCCGTACGCGCCCCTCTCCCCTCCTCTCTCTCTCGCGCGCACCCTCCTCTCTCGGTTGCTGCCCTCAACGCCGCCGCCACCGCAGCCTCGATCCACGCCGCTGCTGCCGCCGCCGCCACATCCCCGATCCACGCCGCGTCGCTGCAGCACCGTCTGATCCCGCCCCAATCCATGCCCCCTCCAACGACGCCGCATCCACGCTACGCCTGTAAAATCACGCCGCCATCGCGCCCTCCAGATCGACGCCCTCCACGACTCGCGACAACGCCAGTGACCCCTCACTCTGACCATGACTTGCAACGCCGCCGATGCCCCATCATCGACCCTTCTATGCCACCGGCAACCACGGCGGCTACTCCGCTACAAACCCTGTCCGGCTGGTGATCTCAGCGGCTCTAGCTCCTCTCGCCACCACCCGATGTATTCTCCTTTTGTCCGGGTATCCATTTTCTCTCTCTCATCCTCCATTGGATGTCTCCCTGTTCCAATGGAGGATGAGAGTGTATAAACGACAGTGAGAACAATCTTATGCATTACATGTTGATTTCACTTAGCCTCTGATATTTGGACGCATGAGGCATTGCATAGCTTAACCTGTCATTTTAATAGTAAAAGGGGCTAGGCTGTCATGATATCCAAGAGAATCCAAACTGAGCGCATTATCAAATTACTTGATCCAATGCTTGCTAATTTGATGTATGAATCTGTCTAAACTCAAGTATGCAGTACACTTACATGCTGGAAGGACCATAACTGAATATTATTGATTATTATCGCACTATGTTTTTTTATGGAAAAAGGTATATGTCATGATTTTGACACAAAAGGTATGCCATTATAAAGGATGTCTGTTTCAGTGGAAAAAACAGAGAATGGTTAGGATGTCCATGGATGGGTGCAATACCGTTTGTACTAAACATTGGAGGTTTGCAACATTAGCAATTCCTGGGTGGCTGGGTCCACAATAGACCTGCTTCTATGCTCTTCAAACTTCAAAGAAAAAACGGCAGATATTTTAAAGAAAATGAAAGGCCTAGATTAGAAGGTACTTATCAGAAATTACGCTGATGATGAATCTATTTAACCACTGCACCTGCGAATGCATTTGGATTTAGCAGTCGATGTATCCGCAAATGGGGTATGTTATCAGCATTTGGTGATGACACCATTTAAGAAATGAATGAACGCTTTCACTAAACTGTACGTGCTGACTATTTTGCACATATATCAGCATTGTATTTTGTGATGTTATTACATGTCCCTAACTTACTGAACCGTTTGTCCAGAAAATACATCAAACAAACTCACACTCTTCGTGACTCTCTGTCCTTTCACAATCTAACCGTTTGGGCAGAAAATACACAAAAAGCAAACTCACACTCTTGGCAACTCTCTGTTCTTGTCACAATCTTTTCGTGCTCCTAGCTAACATACTATACGTCTATACCTTTGCCGCAATAAAAGAGTAGCATTAACAAATGCAAAATCACAAGAGCAACTTTTGGATAATCACTCAGAGCAGACCGAAGAGTGTACGAGGTGAAATGGCTAGTTCCATCGAACTTGTTGTGCTTGTCGCCTTGTCCATGTTTGCGCTCACACACTCGTTGGCTCATCTTTCGGGTAATTATTGTTGTTGTTTTGACTTATATCTGCCATTATTTTCTATCAATTGATTTAATTAGTTAAATTAATTACTCTGTTGTGTAGATGCACCATTCAATGATGCAACGTATCCTGTGAAGTGGAATATCAAGAGAGACGGACGTGATGCGCCAGCGCCCAAGCCTTCCTCTACTTCCCTCACAAGTTATTATTAGATGACTTTGTTTTATTTTATACCTGTTATTATTTTCTACCAACCTATTTAACTAGTTAAATTTACAACTCTATTGTATAGATGCACCATTCGAAGATGCAGCATATCCTGTGAAGTGGAATATCAAACGAGGTGGGCGTGATGTGCCGGCACCCACACCTTCATCAACTCTCCTTCCAAGTATTTGTTAGATGATTTACTTTTATTTTAACTTATATCTGTCATTATTTTCTAGCAAACTATTTAATTAGTTAAATTGACAACTCTATTGTATAGATGCACCATTCGAGGACGCAGCCTACCCCATGAAGTGGAATATCAAGCGGGGTGGACGTGATGCAGCGGCACCCACACCTTCGTTGACTCCCCTTCCAACTATTAGTCAGATAATTTACTTTTGTTTTAACTTATACCTGTCATTATTTTCTATCCAACCTATTCAAATAGTTCAATTGAAAACTCTATTGTATAGATGGACCATTCGAGGACGCAGCATATCCCTGTGAAGTGGAATATCAAGCGTGGTGGACGTGATGCGCCAACACCCACATGTGAAGTGGAATATCAAGCGTGGTGGACGTGATGCGCCAACACCCACACCTTCCTTGACTCCCCTTCCAAGTATTTGTTAGATGATTTACTTTTGTTTTAACTTATACCTGCCATTATTTTCTAGCAACCTATTTAATTTGTTAAATTGACAACTCTATTGTATAGATGCACTATTCGAGGACGCAGCATACCCTGTGAAGTGGAATATCAAACAGGGTGGACATGATGTGTCGGCACCCACACTTTCCTTTCCTCCCCTTCCAAGTATTTGTTAGATGATTTACTTTTGTTTTAACTTATACCTTCTATTATTTTCTATGAACCTATTTAAGCGAAAATCAATTAACAAATATTTTTATTAATAAAATAGTCTAAAATATTGGGTATATATTATAATATAATGGAGTAAACTTTATTTCCAATTATTGTAGAGATAATTTATTTATGTCCACTTGTAAAGAGTTATATGTTGATGTGTTCTATGTTTGTGAAGTAACTTTTATATAAAATTTATTATCATTAATAATAATAATAATAACTCTTGTCTAAACCATATACATAAAAAAAGGTTGCATATGTATGTACCTGTGGAACGGAACGGGAGGAGTAGCCACTGTTTGGTTTGTTTTAGGATAATCTAATGGTTTATAATATTGGACCCACAGATTAAAGTGAAAATCGAGAGACATATGTTTTGCTTTTTTTTTTCAGATTTTTTATGATTTTTTTAATTTATTAGAGCGTCACATGGCAGCTTGAGAGCATTTTGAAGAAGTTTAATGGAGTTTTAGTATATATTCCGTCCATCCCAAAATATAAAGCTTAACCACTCCTAATACAAAGATCAAGAAAAAAATAATCACCTTGTTTGTTGGATGACCTCGATGCATGCAAGCAATACCTTGTTTGTTGGATGACCTCGATGCATACAAGCAATATGATTGGGAGGTTTGATGTCATATGATTTGAAACAAATCGATTTTATAGGAACAAGATATGCTAGTTAATATATGTATGCATGCGCGCCTTATATTATACTCCCTCTGTTCACTTTTGTTCATCATATTTTCAAAAGACAAAAATTCATATTTGATCGTCATATTAGGCGAGGCTATGGTAGAAATGCTTCGTATGTTGCGTTGCATGCATGCATTATAACTCCATTGTCAGAAATTTTGGTTAAGCATTAATGCAATCACAGCTAATTAGAGAGTCCATGAGCCATGCAAAAATATGAAAGGTTGATAGTGCTAATTGATGTTGATTAATTGTTGTGCTAGATTATCTTGGTATTATTGCATGAGCCAAATATGATGATAAAAAAATGAATAAAGAGAGTAAGACATGAAAAAAAATAGTTATGTCTTATATTTTGAAATTTATGAAGTTACTGATAGACAGACAGAAAGTTAAAGATGCGCCATCCGTGGATGCAGCATACCTCCTGAAGTGGAATATCATCGGCGCCCACACCTTCCTCTAGTCCCCTTGCAATAGATGATATTATTTTTGCAGTAATTAACTCAATTATATTGATCCTGCAATTAACTCGGTTACGAGTCGCAGCCAAAATTTAAATTTAATTTTTTTTAATTTTAGTGTTGATTTTAATGTTTTTTATTATAGTTTATTATTTTCAGATATAACTTTTTTTTGTCGGTAACAGTAACAAGCGTTACGGCTTAATTTGTGATGCAGGCGAAACGATCACACTGGGCGCATCAGCTGTCTCGGTGTCCGATCCTCCTCAGCCTCACCATGGTAAGAAATGATTCCGATTTTGCCGTCCCCTTGGGCTAAAGACTGAATTTAATGAGTCATTCATGAATCATGACGGAGGCCACGGCGGGATCGGCATGCATGTCCAGCTTGGCATGCTCTTCACAATGAAGAGCTTGTTTCCTGGAGCTCTATTGCCGGAAGGGACCAAGCTGGCGCACGACATCGGCGCGGCGCCACCGCTGAGGTTCGCCAGCAGGGCAGACGCGGACGCCGTGCCCTTCGACTACAACGATCTGGACGCCATCCTCGGCAGGTTTGGGATCCGTCGGGGCTCCAAGAAAGCGGCGCAGGTCGCCGAGACCCTCCTGACCTGCGGCGAGGTGACGGCGGCGGCCTCAGGTGGCGACTCCGGCGAGGAGCCACGTACCTGCGCCACCTCGCACGAAGCGGTGATCAGCTTCGCCGCCTCTGCGCTGGGCACCAGCGCGCCGCGCGCAGCCACCACGGTCGTGCACGGCGGTGGTGGTGGGCGACGGCGGCGCGAGGAGCCCCGCAGGTACGTGGTGGCGCCCGATGGAGTCGACCGGATCGGCAGCGGTGGCGCCGTGGTGCCGTGCCACCCGATGCCGTACCCGTACGAGGTGTTCTACTGCCACCGGCCCAGCGACGCGGTGGCACTGAGGGTGGAGCTCGCCAGCGTGGGTGAAGACGGCGATGCTGCTCTGGGCGCGACCGCCGTCGCCGTCTGCCACATGAACACCACCATGTGGGACGCCCATTACTTTGACATGCTCAACGCACGCCGCGGCGAGCCCATCTGCCACTACATGCCCCAGAGCTATGTGCTATGGCTAGCTATCTAAATTCATCAGGAATTTATCAACTAGTATGTAGTATAACCTACTTCTACAGTTATACTCCTACTTGCTGAACCAGAGTTCCATAATATAATACTTAAGAATAAATGTTCGCTATGCAAACTGGTTATCTAAATATGTGTATAGGAAAAGTATTTTCGTCTCGTTTCTTTTTTAGTTCTAACGTATCAAAATATAATAGGTTGCATATACTAATATTATTATTACGAAAATGCTACACATATAACTAAAGCGTTCGAGACCCTTGTACAACTACGATGTCCGCCATCCGTGTTGCCCTCTGCATCGATCGTCTGTATGGCGGAGCAAGTCAGGGCTGCCTCACGCTGTGTGTTTCGCCGTTAAGTCGGACGTCAGTCGAACACGTCGGTTCTGCTCGTCCTCATAATTAATTGGTCAATCCGACATGCATATCTATACCTATTATAAAAATACGTAAGTATTTCGTTTTTTTCCGTCTTTCTTTTCTTTCCTTTTTTTCATTTTTTCGTCCGTTCTTTTTTCTTTTTTTTTACGTCCACTTTTTCAGTATTTCTGTTCGTCCGTCTTTTGTTTTTTTTCTCTTTTTTCTTTCTTTTTTTCTTTTTTTCGTCCGTCTTTTTTCTTCCGTTTTTCTTTTTTATATATACGTCCATTTTTTTCTTACCGTTTCTTTCGGTTTTTTCCGTCAGCTTTCTTTCTATTTGGCGCGTCTTTTTTGTGTCATTTTTCTCGGTTTTTTCATTCCTCTTTTTGCCACTATTTTTTAAGTCGCGGCATTTTCACGCTTTTTTCGTCTTTTTTTTTGTTTTTGTCATCCGCTATTTTTTTCTCTATCCTTTGCACGTTTTTTTCCTTTCATCCACTTTTTTGATCGCTATTTTTTTGTCACATTTTATGGCACGCAGTAAGGTCTAGGCCGAACCCTAGCGTAGCCGCCACGTTGATCTGCCACCCCGTTTGTTTCCTTTTTTAGTTGATTGCAAAAATTAATTCCGCACAACTCCCTTATCATTTTTTTCCTTGATTTTCTCTTACAATTCGGCTTTACTTCACCAGAAGTTTTGCCGATTGCTATGATGATTTGTTTGATAAAAAACGAAAAGAGAAAATCGAGGAGATCAAAACCCCTCAACCAATTTTGGTGAGGGAAGGATCGAAAAAGATTTCCTGGATTCGATGGAAGGATCGGCTCATGCATCGTAGGCACTTCCGGAGGTTGAAGACGGCAGTTGAATATGCGAGCTAGACCTATAGCTTTACTTGTGGGCTGAGCTGAAGATAACAGACTAGGCCTAGGGTTAAAAGGAAGAAAGTAATTGGCTTTCAGTCCAAAACCAAGAAAGAAGTATAATGTATAGTGATAAAAAACGGTTTTACCAGTTGCAAAGCATAGCATTATTTCTAGTCAATTTATATATACTGTATACGCATGCATGTGTATCGTGCTAATCAGAGTCACGGTTTACAAGGAGTATAATTAGGAAACTAAATTTGATTTCTTTTTTTGTTTACAAAGGCCTACCGGTCTATTTGCTGGCTGAGGCATGAAAGCTCACGAGGCCCATCCTAGCTGGTTGTTCGATCTACTTATCTGTAAATAAATTAGCTTTCAGATTTGTTATAATCATGACGACAGATTTTTTTTTTCACTAGCAAAAGTGCCCGTGCGTTACAACGGAAACTGTACAGACCTGAAAATCTATATCTATATCTATATCTATACCTACTTAAAAAATACGCAAGGCTTCCGATGGGGATTTTTCGTCCGTCGATTTTTTTTACCGCACGCGGTTTTTTCCCTCACGGGCGGTTTTTTTCCCGGTTTTTTTCTTACACGGTTTTTTTTGTCCGATTCATTTTTTGTTTTTTCTGCCCGGTTTTTTTTTGTCCGATTTGTTTTTTTTCTGACCGGTTTTTTTCGCACGCGTGGTTTTTTTCGTCTGATTCTTTTTTTTTTCCACGCATGGTTTTTCTTTTGCCCGGTTTCCTTTTTTTCCCCGATTTGCCACATGGAAGTATTGAATCCCAAATAGAGTCATACAATTACATGGCTCGAATTACAACGCAAGAATTACATACATAATCCAAGAATAAGAATTACATGTCCAAGTAGGATACAAACATCTTCTCAACCTATATAAAAGAAACTGAAAACACAAACAAGACTCATATATACACCCAATATTTGGTGTGGATATTGAGCATGCTGATTTATGACGACGGAAGGAAATTCTTTAACCCTTAACAATTAGATTTGTTTTGTTTCTAACTTTAGGAGCAATTGTAATTTGCATAAACTCTGTCCTATTAAATGCATGTAGCAGGAGCAAGAAATACAACTTATTTACCAAGATGATATTGCATAATTAATTCATTATTAACAAGATGATATTGACATTAATTACCTGAATATTTTTTAAAAAATTCATAACATAATATAATAGTATGATAGAGACAAAAATATATTCAATCTAACAGTCTTAATCAACCATTGAAAATATTTAAAAACTGAAAGCATGCATAAACTACACACAATATCCCTCAGTAGAGATAAATATATTCAAAATATCTTCTTACTCTGAACTGAGTGTGCAAAAGTATTGCTTAATGGCAATAGAACACAGCAAGTGGAATAAACACCTATGGTCCATGCAAAACTAGCAGACAACAGTATAGAGCTCTTAAAAATTCCAAAGCATTAAAGGGGCATAGCAAGTACAGTACATTCCAATTTAGTCATGCAACCAAATATCGATCTCTGAAACCTGGATTGCCGATGATCAGGTGATATATGCTCATCTACAGCGTCAAAAAAATATACGCTCATCTATTTATTTGCAATAATTGAATAGAATCAAATCCGAGTCTAATCTTAACTGCTATTCCGATCCATGCAACAAAAATCATGGGATAATACCATCACAACAAAATATGGATGACTACAGACGATGCCTAAACTATCCCAAATGTGCCTTCAAGGTTTCAAGCTATCAGGGATCACACAAGCATCTACATTTGGCATTTAGCGTATGCTTCAGCATAATGAAATAAACTATAAATAAGATGCAGACAGGTGAAGTGGAAAACCCACTTGGAAAAATTATCAGCTCACATAAACAAGATAAGATAGAGCATCATCATGATCGCAAGAAAAAGGACATGACCAAATAAAAGTTGAAAGTACATGATAGTATGATTAATAGAACTACCTTTGATTCAGACTTGATGACACATGTAAAAACGCAATGTGAGCGTGAGCTGTCTGCATTTGCGCTTGTTACCCCGGTCCTCCGATTTGAGAGGCCCTGCAACATATGAATTAATCAAAGTTCCTAAATAGAAGAGGAAAGAATATGCTCTATGTGTATGGGCAGGTACTGGAATAACAATTAGGAAGAAATAAGCATGCAGCTTGTCATGAATTTTTTAGAACTACTATGCAGCATCTGCTAATCGTTATTGTTGCAAATGCTGCATCATTGTTATTTCCAGATGCTACAGTGTCTTGGAAGAAAACAAGAACTCAGGTAAAGTAAACAATATCCACTGCCCGCAGAATTAACAAGGATACGTTATCAGCCAGACAAGGCATTAAATCTTACACATAAATAACAGGCAAATTATTTTAGCTCAGAATAATCATAACCGTGAATTATTTTAGCTTAGAATAGGCATGTCTGACAGCGACAAGTGACAAATTTAACTCTATTAGAAATTAGGATCAATATTCAACAGCACAAACATATGAGAAACATATCAGCAAACCTTTAGACGACAATATTGAGATGCATGTACCTTCACCAACAGTTGCGTTACATCCTTTGTAGTGAAAACTAACTCCTTTGTCAATGATTCAACATAGACACAAGCAGTTCTAACATCCTCTCTAATCTGCAATCCAACAGGTCATATTGGTAAATCACCTGAAAAGCTATGGTACTAAATTTTGCAATTTAATTTCACCTGAAGACTTTTAGGTGATGGGTCTAGCATTTGTACTTGTGTCACAAATTTTATAACATCTCGAATGAATAAAAACATATGACAGGCATACTAACCTGGGGAAGAAGGAGACGACAGGGTGCGGTGTACGGGCCGCGCGTGCAGAAACGGCGGCGGCAGGGAGGATCGACACCGCCGGATCTGGACACTCCCGTCGTCGCCGGCGGCGATCCGCGAGAGCAGGGCGCAGAGAGACGACAGGATCCGAGCGGGAGAGGAGGAGGTCGCCGAATCCAACCATCCCGTCGCAGCGAACGGCGGATCCGCGCAAGAGGGAACGGAAAAACCATGGGATCCGTGCGAGAGGAGAAGAGATCGCCAGATCGGGCAGGTGCTGCCAACACACCGGGGAGGGAAGCATCCGCCGGCCGCCATGCCAGGGAGGAGCAGCAGTCGCCGGATCCGCCGCGTGAGGAGCCACTACCGTCGGATCCACCCCCGGCCGCCGCCACCGCCGCCGGATCCACACGCGGTCGCCGCCACCGCCGTTGGATCTGCCGTGGGAAGGAGGCGAGAGGGGGCGGAAGGAGCCGCCACCGCCGGATCCATCCTCTGCCGCCGCCACCGTCACTGGATCCACCCGCGGCCGCTGCCGCCGACGCCACCAACGCCGGATCTGCCGCGGGAGGGAGGCGAGATGGAGAGGAGATGATGAGCGAGGCGAATCCATCCATGACTTGCTCGGCCTCCCCGTCTCCGACCACTCCCTCCGCCTCAAGCTGCTCGCCTCCGAGTACCGCCGCCGCATCCTCCAGGACCACGTCTTCGCCCTCGATGAGGACCTCCGCGGTGATGGCATCGTGGATCTGGCTGACAACTTCGAGGGAAAAAGAAGGCCGGCGACGATCCTGTGGATTGGCCGGAGACGATATGGTGGATCGGCCAGCAACGTTGAGGGAGAGGAAGAAATGTGAGGAGAGGAACAAACGAGAAAGTGAGAAAGTGAGGAGGGGGAGAGGCGGAGAAAGACGGGAAGAGAGGAAAAAAGAGAGAGCGACAGTCACGACATTTTTACTGATCGATACTAAAGTAGTGTACAAGCTTGAGTGCTTGACTTTAGATAATTACAGTCAAGTGCCATTATGCTCTATGGTCTTGTTCAGTACCCTAAATTTTTTTTAAAAAGTCACATTGAATCATTAACATATGCATGAAACATTAAATATAGATAAAAATAAAAACTAATTGCACAGTTATAGAGGAAATCACGAGATAAATCTTTTAAGCCTAATTAGTCCATGATTAGCTATAAGTGCTACACTAACTCACATGTGCTAATGACGGATTAATTAGGCTCAAAAGATTCGTCTCACGGTTTCTAGGTGAGTTATGGAATTAGTTTTTTCATTCGTGTCCGAAAACCCCTTCCGACATTCTCGATGTGACACCTAAAAGTTTTCATTTTGCGAACTAAACAATGCCTATATCGTGCTAATCACGGCATTGAATTTCGCTGAAAACAAACTTTTTTTTTTGACATACACGTACCTACTTTACAGACAAGTAATATTTTATTTTAATATTACTAGCAAAATATCCATACTTCGTTAAGGGTAAAAGAAACCATTAAATAGTATAAAATACAGACAATTAAAATACTTTCACGTTAATATTTGTTTGAGATAAAAATTATGGATTGTAAAAAGAAAATAACATTTTCCACGAAACGATATATTAGACACAGTAGCGACAATAGACACTAGCTGTGGAGCTATCGTGGGACTGACTCATTTCACGCATAGGATAGGATAATTGTTTCTAAAATGTGCACGAGATGCACAGTGAGGTTCTTAGCGTCGATCAAAGTGATCGCTTCAGCCGTACGACGCGGCATCCATGTCGGTTGTGTCGTGTATGCCACATCGCATATGACGGCGAGCCGCCTAGCCCGGTTGAGAAACCTTACAGCAGTGAGCGACACATCAAGAAAAGGTGGCGATGTAGACTAACGAGGTGGCGTCGCGGCCAAGACTGGACGGGTGGAACCCGCCCGTGGCGCAGCGAACCGCATGATGGGAGTATCAGCGGAGTGAGCGGTCCGGTGGTGGCAAGAACGGAAGAGTGGGACGGTAACAGCGGCTCCAAAGGTGGAGCACGACAGTTAGCAGGAGCAGAACCGGCACATATAATTCCTGAAATATGTCGGTTCTGTAGTTTTCCACCCTCACGTAGGTGGGAAATATTCTACAAGTGTCGGTTTTAACTATTTCGATACTTATAGTAATGTTCTCTACGTGTCTTTTATAGTGGTGTTATTAGGTATTATTTGACCTCAAATGCGATTTATAAATCGAAAACAATACTCCCTTAGAAAAAAAATAATTACATTGGTTTTATGATTTGGATATGCCGTCAGCTTTCATAATTACAATATATAGTTTAATTTTTACATGTCACGATTTAGACGTGTGATCAGTTAAAGTCCACACTTTTTTGCACATAGCAACGCACGGAAATATTTCAACCATTACAATAAAAAAAATATAATTTTTGTACGTCTCTATTCGGATGTGCCATCAGTTCAACTTCACACATTTTGTTCATGTGACAATTCATGAGTATATTCAACAATTACATTAAGTAAATATAATTTCTAAGTTACACGATTCAGATATGCCATCAGCTCAATTCCACTTATTTTCTTCAGGTAAATAGTTCAGACCTGTCATTACCCGGTGCAACGCACGGGCATTTTGCTAGTTGAGGAAAAGTTAAGAAACATTTACATTATGTAGAAAGTTTATATTCCCTCCCTTGTGTAAAAAAATCAATTTACAAGTAAAGCAAGAATGAGAAATAAAATGATAGGTTAAATTTAATTTTATTAAATTCTCTATGTTCGGTTAAGCTCTTTGGAATTTTATTGGAATTTTCAGAGCCTAATTGCTAATTTTAATAATACAAACCTCATTTAACAATTATTTAGTTGGAAAAAGGAATCAAAATCCTCCCTTTCAAGTTTCGGCCGATTATAGAAAGTTTATATTCTCTCCCTTACGTCTATTCTATGTATCTAGCTTGTTTCCTTTCTCTGTTGAAGTCCATTTTGCATCCTCCTGAAATTGACCACACGGTCCATTTGGCGGCCCAATAGGCCGGCGGCCCGACGCGGGAGCAGCTGGAGCTGTCCGATCGAATGGACGGTCCAGATTATTCCTAACCTAAATAACTACACCCAAAACCTAACCCTAGGACTCATTCCTACCCCTTCCCCCCTCCTTTACCGCTCTCCCTCCCCCGAGCGGCGGTGGCTGCAGCAGCGCCTCTCGCCCATCCCCCAAGCGGCGGTGGCGGTGCCCTCCCCCCGAGCGACGGCGCCACCGCCCGAGCGGCGGCGACGCCTCTCCCCCCAAGTGGCGGCGGTGGCGAGCAGCGGCGGCGGTGTCGGCGTCCTCCCCCCGCGAGCGGCGACGGCGGCTCCCCCACCACCAGCGGTGCGGCTGCGTCCTCCCCCACCACCGGCAGCGCGGCGGCGTCCTCCCCCACCACCGGCAGCGCGGCGGCGTCCTCCCCCACCACCGGCAGGTAGCAGTGGCGGCGGCGCCCAACCCAATCCCGAGCGGCGGCGACGGACTCGATGTATTTGGAGTTTTGGGTCGATATATTTGGTGTTTTTGGGTGTTGAAGTTTGGGTTTCTCTTTTTTTTTTTCAATTTTTTCGATCATTCACAAAATCGAAATCGGATTGGGATTTGAGGGAGGGACGAAAATACAGACGAATAGAGGGGGTGATGAACGGAAAAATACGAATTAGTTAAGATAGAGAAGAGGTATATATGGACTATTAAAACGAATAAAAATCGAACGTTTTTGCCGCGCTTTTTTTCGCCCTTTTTTTCTCGTTTGTTTTTTATGTTTTACTAACCGTTTTTTTCCACGGAATCGAACAGACCTTTTTAGAATTTTTTAAGTAGGGACGGAAGTAGAGATACATATGTATACAAAGTTTATATACAAACATATAAAAAATATAAACGTATACAAAGTTTGTATACATGTATATAGTATGTAAGAAATAAAAAACAAAAAAACAAAAAAAGAAAAGAAAGGAAAGAAAAAAAACTGAAAAGAAACGAAAAAAGAAGAAAAACAGAACAACCGTGCGCGGGCTAGAATAGGATTTTTTTTCCCCGTTTTAAGGGATAGGATCTATTTTTTTCACCACTTTTTCTGTTTTTCGAATCTTTTTTTTTTGTTTTTCCCCGTTTTTCGGGGAATCGGACTACGGTTTTTTTTGGTTTTTTTCGCTATTTTAAGTGGAATCGGACTTTTTTTTAAGTCTTTTTTCTCTATTTTTTATGTGACGGACGAAGGAAACGTCTCTTATTTTTTTTTTTTAAAGTAGCAGTAGATAGATAGTGGAATCACGGTCGAATTTTGGACCCTACGATGATGTGGAGATTCGTGCTCACGTATGACATCAACGCGCACACGCTTGTTCAGTTGTGTGCGCCTCGTCAGCTCTTCACGACTCACGGTTTCAGGGTGAGGTGAGAAGCATTGCTGTGATATGATTGGTGTGTAAAAAAATTTCACTGACATCATAATAAGAGAGAAAGCTCACCAGTCACTATTATTTTACCTCTTCCATTATAGTTACACCTTAGCTCTACATCGATTTACATATGTAATTTTGAACTTACATATGCAATTCTGAGACTTACATATGTAATTTTGGGACTTACAGTATAAATATATTAAAATTACGTATATAATTTTGGAGACTTACAATGTAAATACGTGCTAACTATTTTTTTCATGGAAAATATGACTGCATATATAGATACTCCCTTAGTTTTTGCGACAAGATTAGAGGATGATGAATTTTTTATGTCAAAGATTAAACTCTACCTTAAGGTTCCTGTGAACTTGAGAGATTCATAAGAATCCGAAAGATTTGACATCTTGAAAAATACTCAGATACTTTACACTAGGACGCAGTGAAGAATTAGGACACAGGAAGCAAGCCAAAGCAACAATCAAGAATGAAGTGATAAATTGTTCATCAGACAGTTCTTTGTTCTTGATCAGCAAATCACCAAAATATTTGACCGAAGGCAGAGAAGTTAGTCCAAACATTGAAAGAACACAGTTCTTTCCCGCCTCGCGATCTTTTCCAAAACTCAACCCACCAAATGGAAGACCAAGCACATCACGAATTGACTCCTCAGAAAAACGAATAACTCTGTCTTTCAAGATTAGTTCTGATGTTTTCAAATCAACCTTACTTGCAATCCAAGCAGAAAATTTCTTGGGAACACTATCACTATCAAAGAAGAGCAGATTTTTAAAACCATAATTCTCAACAATAGTCCTCTCATGTGGAGATAAGGATGAGACAACTTTAGAAAAATATGTAGCAGAAAATCTTGAGAAGGAGCCATCACTCTGAGCAAGTCCTTTTGCTTTCTTAGCCTAGCAAAAAAATTTAAAACATAAATTTCAGAAACTAAATTCAAACAATAAAAACAGAAGGAAACATTCAATTTAAAATGATGAACCTTATGCTTCCGAACAACTTTACTTGCACTATTGATTAACTTCTTTTTCATTTCATTAACAACCTACAAAAATGGACATAAAATTGAGCAACAAATGGAAACAAGAGGAATAGTGAAAAATATGATAATAATGAAATCACTAAAAACACCTCTTTCCTGAATATTTTGATCAAAACCTTTTCCATCAAATCATCAGAAGAAGAGTCAGCATACTGTTAGGAAACATAAACATGAATATAAAACATGAAATACATAAATGAAAATGGAACATGAAAAAAATATAAAGGCACAAAATACAAAAGTACATTTATCACAAAACCTTATCATTTTCAGATTCATCAGAAACACTATCAGAAATATGCTCAGCAGAATCAGAATCTTCATGAAGAGATTCATCAGATGAAATACTAACAGCCTTCGTGGCCATCTTCCTTTTATGAGCATGAGGCATCTAGACATTATACAAACAAAAAAAACATGCATTATGTTAACATAACTAAACTTTCAATACTATAAATAAATAATACCAAGCAATTCATCTATAGATGGACAAAATCTCAAAACAAAACAGTTGCATCATGCATATACAAAATTATCAAAAAGAAAACGTTGCATCAAATTAAGATATTCATTATCATTCATAGTTCAAAAGAAATAAACAAAGAGAAAATAAGTATGCTTTGCACATCATCAGGACAAGAATTTTAATCATTCTTTTAACTTAGGATGATTAATTTTCTTGCCTGATGACGTGCAGAACTTTGATTTGCTTAATTCAAATGATAATTATCTTCATTTGGCAAAACAAAAAAAATGCATCACCACATACTATCAAGATCTAATGGCTAAAAAAGACATACTGATTTCTGCATATGAAGTGATTTAAACTAGTACATCAATAAAAATGCAATCAAATTACATCATTCAACATTCATAACTATAACTAAATACTTCCGACCAAATCATATATAGTTCTATAGAATGTAAAAAGAAAACATTAATATTACAAGAAGCTTCATATATTAGCATACTGCTTGCTAAAGGAACAAACAAAAACACAAGGGCACTACAGCTGTAGTCAAGCAAACAGCAGCTGCACTACCACCCACCCCACCCCCTGCCAAACAGGCTCCATTAAAAACAAGAATGTACATACTTAGAGAAAAGTTACAGAAAACTACCCAAATTCTGAAAAGTACAAATACAAATTATTAACAAACAGGCTCCATTAATTGTTTTCTTCCGATTTGTACGCAAATTGTTCTTCTTTCAGATTTATACCTTATACATCCATATTAAATAATCATGCCCTATACATGAAAATGGACTACATAAGAATGTAGAATCATGCACAAGGAGATACACATACTAGTTGACACATACCAATGTGAACACCCATGTCTGTGTATGCATCAAACACAACATGAAACTGATGAAATAGAAAATTAACCAGCATGCAAACACAAAACCAAATTAATTCAAAATGCACCCACCTACAAATCACAAGAACAGGCTATATGGAATAAAACTAGTTGCTCATGAAAGTAAATCCATAAACTCCACGAATCACCACACTAGATCCACCAAAAAAATAGCATCAAAACAAGCTAATAGTTATACAGTATGTATGAATAATCAGATGTACACCTAACAAATGAGCTATATGAGGAGTAAATCGAAATAACCAAGTCACTGATTTGAACTTAAAACTATTTTTCTACCTTGAATCAGACACAACAAACCCTAAAACATGTCAAACTCAAAAGAATAAAACCAAACCATTACGACCTCAATCTCACATATCAAATCCACAGCAACTGGACCCAAAAACTACAGGATTCACAAACAAATAGATCCACTGATTCAAATCCACATAAACAACATATGAAATCCACATGAACCAAACCCAAAATCACAACCAAATATAGTTCAAATCGGAGAAAACAACTCACCTTATATACCACGGCCAGATCTCTGCGACAAAAACATAATAAAAATCACAGATCCAAAGGTGGAAACCAACACATAGCCAACAGCACAAGCAAGGAAACCTCACCAAGCAATAGATCAACACTTCACCGACAAGATGCACTCGACGACGGCAATCCCCACAACTTCGTCAAGGAAACCTACAGAAGAAACAAAAGAAAAATCAAACAAAAACTTCAAAAAAAAACCAAAAGCACAAGCATTAGAACGCATACACGAAACAACGAAACCTCACCGGAGAAAAGGAACCAAACTTTCCGGCGAAACGACGACGGCGGCCGGAATCGCCACCGCGTCACTAAGGCGGAGTCAACGAGAGAGAAAGAGAGAAAGAAAAAGAGAGAGAGAGTGTGTGTCCTAAACTCTCTCTCTCCGTGTTGGAGGCAACGACACAAAAAGCAGGCGCGGAATTCGAAATCTACAGTGAAAGCAAACAGTAGAGTGGGACCCACATAAAGCCCAAATGAGAACCCAAACAGGATCCAGGCCAAACAAAAATCGGACTCAAACTCCAGGCCCACACAACAAACCAAAAGGTCTATCCACATCAAACCAGATGTGCAACACCAGTCTTGACAACATCCAACAAACAGAAATCTGCAAGATTTGGATGAAGAAAATCTGTCGCCAGATAGATAGCCGTCCCGAAAAAAAATTGGTGTTTGATTTCTCTGTGCTTTATTTGATATTTGTAAAATAGTTCATTTACATTCCTCGGTAGGTTTTGGTATTTAATTATTTATAGTTCCATTTTAAGGTGAAGTTCCACATAACTCAAGCAACAAGATCCTAGCATGATGCAAAAGTTGGAAATTTTACTGATCTTTAACCGAATATTTAGGGTGTTACGCTTTATCTTTCTATGGTATAGGTGAGGATATAATTGGCTTTTAAATTTTAACTATGCATACGATGATGACGTGGCTTGCCTATGTGGCATATTACCATATTTTATGGGTCCATATTAAGCTATATGGTATTTTTTTAGATAATGTGAAACGTCATGGACTAAATTACGATCCCTTTAGTGTACAGTAGAGCTTATATGACTTATGACAACAAGAACATGTAGACTCTCAAAGCATGACTTGGCAGAGAGAATGAAGGGACGAGGGACTAGGAGCGGGCAACTATATAATCGCCCGACTACACCGCACTCCAAGAATGACACACCCACGCTACCAGGCGCGAGAGGTGCTGGTGGGATCGAATCATCTGCAGTACAACAGAGTTCCTGTGGAATAGTGATCTAAGTCTGCTACAGTAACTATCGCATGGTACTGTAGCAAGAGTCCTTTAGCAACAGTGGTCGAATTTACTCTCGAGTCTCCCAGAGGAACGGCATATTTGATGCCACGTCCATCACAAGCGAAGCCCAATGAGTAGGGGTGAAAACGGTACGGAAACTTTTCGGATTCTGGACCTATTTTCAAAAACGGAATATGTCGGTCGGAATTTTTTCGGAAACGGAAACGAATTCGGAAATATTTTCTCGGAAACGGAATCGATTTTCGATAAGGGCAGTTTCTATCGAAACTTGGAATCGGTCGGAAACTTTCCAAAAATTTTCTCGGAATTTCCAGAAATTTTCCCGGAATTTCGGGAAATTTTGTGACTGAGATAGCCTGGATTCCTTTTTTTAAAGCACTAAATAGCGAATACTATGGTGTTGGGCCGAAAATATCATTGTTGTGAACAGTGGTTTTCGTCTGTTTTCGTACCGTTTTCACCCCCCTACACCACAGGCAGCAACGTCTCTTGCATTCGTCCTGACGTCCGTCAGTCTGACGCCCTCGTCCATCCAAGCCTCCAAGGCTCTGACAGCATTCGTCGGGTCAACACCTCGACCACCCAGGCCTCCACTGGACTACGACCTTGTCCACCCCGAGCTGCATCCCCCTGTGACCACCATCGTCGGCTCGTCGCCCATTGGATCCGTTGTGGCTACCGTCGCCGTCACCCGCTGCACCCGCCGTGGCCGCCGCCGTCGTCCGTGTTCCCCGCGGCTAACGCTCCTGCCCATCATTCGCGTCGCCGCACTCACCCTCGCCCCCGTCCTGTGTGGCCGCCACTCTTGCCCGTCACCGGTAGCCGTGAGGTCGCACCCTCTCCTCCTCCATCCGCTGTAGCCACCGCCTCCCTCTTCGCGTCCCTCGTGACCGTCGCCGTCGCCCTCGCTATCTTCCCGCGTGACCACCGCTCTTGCCCGTCGCCCGCAGTCTCAAGGCTGCGACCCTCTCCCCCTTCATCCGCTGCGGCTGCCGCCGCCCTCCCTGCATCCCCCGCGACTGTCACCCTCACCCTCGCAATCACCATGGCCGCCGCTGACACCACCCCCACTCCCCCGCTCTGGCATGCTCCTAGCTACCGTCTTCACTGGCCGCTTGAGTGCTGGCTTCATCGTCAGAGTAAAGGTAAGGAGGAAGAAAATAAGAGATGGAAGAATATGGTGGGCCCTACAAAAAATAATAGAATATTCGTATTAGAGTAAACAAGATATTCCTTATTTCTATTGTATGCATGGGCTATATTATTTACTATAGGTGACATGGCTACTTATTGCAGCCAATATGTTGTGTTATTGACCTTGCTCTTAGAGCAAGTTTAATAGTATAGCCAACTACTAGCTACAAATCATCTATAGCTAATGTAATAGCTAATTCATACAATAGTTGCTTACTATACTATTAATACCTGATCCCACCTGTCATACACACATTGCGTCTTAGAGTCCGTGCTACAGCTAGCTACAGATCTGTAGCCCGTTGCTCTTATCTCTTTTTTTATCTCTTTAAAATACGTTTATAGCTGGTTTATAACCCATTACTGTACCTGCTCTTATAGTCTTATGTACCGTAGTAATATTTTCCGAACCCTTTCCATAAAGAAAAAAAAATGGAAACCGGAAAAGAGAACAAGGAACCAGTACACTAGCTTCCATGCTTCCATTGATTCCCCTTCTATGCATTCCGTCCCTCCCGATTCTCCAAACCCACTCACACACCCAAGAAGATGGAAGGTCAGGGAACGCACCCTGCCATGCCCGCCGCCGCCGTCGCCGTCTCGGTGGTGCTCGACGACGACGACCTCCTCCGCGAGATCATCCTGCGCCTCGCCTTCCCCACCGACCTCGTCCGCTCCGCCGCCGTCTCCAGGCGCTGGCTCCGCGTCGCCTCCGCCCCGGCCTTCCTCCGCCGCTACCGCGCCCTCCACCCGCCCCGCGTCCTCGGCCTCTTCGCCAAGCACGCCGGGGGCTCGCTGTTCGAGCCTCTCCCCCACCCCCGCGGGCTCGCCGCCGCCGCGCGCCGCGCCGCGAAGGGCGCCATGCTCGGCTCCCTCGGCGGCGGCGAGCCGCTGCCCGTGTACGACTGCCGCAACGGCCGCGTCCTGATGGACCTCTCCGACCCGTTCGACCGCGGCGAAGGCGCGCTCGCGGTGGTCAGCCCGCTGCTGCACGCGTCGCGGTCGCTCGCCGTCCTCCCGCCGGTGCCGCTCGCCGCGCGCCCGCCGCCCGTGTCCGCCATGGGCGACGACGACACGCTGCTCGGCCGGGCCACCGACGTCTGCATCCTCCTCCCCGAGGACGGCGGCGATGGCCAGTCCTACACCGTGGTGACGCTGGTGCGCAGCAAGCGCGTGGACTGGCGCGTGCGGTGGGAGTTCTTCGCCAAGGTGTCCGTCCTGCGCGCCGGCGCCTGGGACGACGACGTCGTCCGCGCCACGGCGCCGATCGAGCTCCCGGCGCGGTGCCGCGGCGACACGACCTGGAACCGTGTCCTGCTTGTCCAAGGCAAGCTCTACGTCCTGGGCATGCAGTCCCACGCCATTCTTGTGCTCGACCTGGCATCCATGGCCGCCTCCTTCATCAACCTCCCCGACGGAGTGCGCCACGAGCAGGATGGAGACCTCGACCTGTTCCGCTCAAACGACGCCGGCCTCAACCTCATCCATGTCAATGGGTTTCAAGCTCGTCTCTGGCGTCGCGGTGGCGACGACCACGACCACGATGACGGCGACGGCATGGCAGCGGGCAATTGGGTGTTGGTGGACGACATTGGTGTTCGTCGAGTGTTCGATCACCTCACGAAGGTTGGCGGGAAGATGAACATTGGTGGTCTGGTTGGGGTTATCAAGGTCGGCGACGACTGCGATTTCATGTTCTTGTGCGTTGATGGCGATGTGCTGTACATGGATATCAGGAGGAAGATGGTGAAGAAGATTTTCGAGGCGTCACCGAAGAGAGGAGGTGTTCTGCCAGTGATCCATCCACTGACCATGGTTTGGTGGCCTCCAATCTTCCCAGTGCTGGAGTAGATCAAGGATGGAGGCCATTTCAGTGATCCTTGAAGAGGAGGTTTGGTTTTTGGTGCTTGGTGTCTTAAGTTATTGTCTACTGCTGGATTGATTTATCATGTGTGATGTGTGTTTGTCTCTTCCATTTTGTGGTAATGGACTAAAAATGGTACGGTCGATGAATTAATGGATTAATATATAATATATGGGTATCCTTTCCTAAAATCAATCCCAAGTTCTCTGCTAGCATATTGATTTATAATTTCACGAAACTATAGGTAGTTTGGTTAAATTATCACAAAACTACAAATTTAATATAATGTATAGATTTAAGGTGAAATAGCGTAAAACTACAGATTTAGTAACAAAGTTATCACAAAATTAAATGTTTAATTTAATTTAATCATGCGAATAAGATATTTATAATTCAAACATAATATTAGTGGTAAAGATTTAAACCCCAAAATCTGTAGATTTATGAAAATTTTATTATTAAATTTATAGTTTTGTGATACTTAGCCAAACTTGTAAGTTTATGATAAATTTATTGTTAAATCTGTAATTCTATAATACATCATCTTAAATTTGTAGTTTTATGATAATTTAGTCAAAGTATATATAGTTTTGTGAAATTTACTCTGAATATAATTCCACAAGCACCCTTGGTTACTTCTATCGTAAGCATGAGCCTTAAGTTGGCATGATAACTCTGGTGATGCATTGATCTTGGAGATTTGTTACTGTAACCATGAACTGCAAGAAAGGAAGATATATTTTCTTTGAAGCAAACAACCCGTTGATGGAAAATTTAACCATGTTGATGGCTTATGCTCCATATATCCTTCCGATCGAGCAGTACTACCTCAGCAGCCAGGAACTAGAGAGCCCCAGGCATCAGTCGTTTAGTAATTTTGATGTTCCTATTCTCGTGAGTTGCCTTGCCGAATCAAAATGAAAACCGAAGGATTATAGGTTCTGGATGTTCCATGCTCAAAACAAAACAATTGTTGCCATGTTAGAATCTGAAGCATTATCAATTCAGCAGTTTCTTTTCGTAGCTGTGACTTACCACTTTCAATTATATGCATGAGTTGCTTCAACTATGACCTGAAACCCAAATTCTACTCAATTTTAAGTTGGAACGAAACTAGATAAAACATGCTGGGTAGGCCCACCTGGTGCTAGTGTCTATCGAGCCATAGCTAGACTTTGCTTGGTGGGTACAAGTCCAAATTTTCCAACAACATTACAATTGTTTATATGATCTGCCATATCCTTGTTTTTCGTTTGGATATGTTGCTAAGCCGAGCAAATATTCCTTTTTTTTTAAAAAAAGTGTTAGAACTCAAGCTATGACAGAGTTGCTCTGAAATCCGAAAATTCCTAGTTCAGAACAAGCAGCACATGGTACAACACACAAGGATATGACTTCTTCGTTGTTCCTGTTTCGTATGCACAAAATCAGGAATTGAGATTCAATACAAATGCTACATAATGTTGTATTAAGTATGAACAGAATAAAGTCTGATACTACAAAAAGCTCACAACATGATTCAATCCTAAATTGTCAATGAAAGTTATTCACACATTCCAGGTTTCCAGTTTTTGGACTAAAAACTCAGAAGCAGTACTTTGCAAATAATCTCCAAAACAGGCTATCAAAATTACCAGCTCAAAATTCCTCTGTAGCATACGCGGAAAAAACGTGAAATTTAAACCTGAAATATTGCTTGAATTCAATTTGTTAAGCAGAAGAATATTTTTGAAGTAGATCAGGTTAACTCATACTTAAATCTTATTTTAAAGCGTAACGAAGGAACATCACATAACATTCCTGACTCTCCTAAAAGACTAGTAACAACTAGATTGTTACAGCAAGATAACTACATGCTGAATTGAGAATCGGTTAGACATCACATAAAGCACTAGAGAAAAAAAATCCTCTGGGATCATTCATACTGAATTACTGATCATCGTCATCGTCATAGTTCAAAGCCGGGAAAGTGGGAGGCCATATCATCATGAAGGGAAAGATTTCAAAACCAATATCTTCCTTTGGAGCCATCTCGAAAACCTTGTTCGCTGTCCTGCTCGCAATATGTATGTGGAAGATCACGCGGTCTATCGTCAAGAACAGCTCGGCATTATCCTCGACTCTACGAAGTGAAACAAGAGCATCCCCAAGTGAAGGATCCCCCGACTCCCAATCGGGCCTCGCAACTTGACCAAACGATTGATGCAGAGACATGGTATCAACCATCTCCCAATCACCACCATTCCCACCGCCGTCTGTCGCACGATGCCAAACATGAATCTGAAACCCCTTCAGATGAGCAAGATATAATCCGGAATCGCCGTCCCGCAACAACTCAAGGTTCCCCATATGCTCCAGCTGCTCCACACCATCCGGGAGCTTGATCAAGAACAAGCTCATCGACGCCAGATTCAACCCAAGAACATGCTCCCTGCCCAGCATGTAGAGGCTCCCATGGAAGAGCAATCCACGGTTCATCTTCTTGTTTGGCAAGTAGTGATTCGGCAGCTCGATTGAATCGGAGGTGCGGATCTGGTCGTCTGATTCACCTCTCACCAACACTGCTCTCGCGAACAATCCACGGCCTCTTCGTATCAGAACCACCAGCGTGTAGGAGAGATCGTCGCCGCCGTCGTCCTCCTCCTCCTCCTCCGGGAGCAGCATCCAGCCCGGGCGCAGCACACGGGCATCGTTGGGTACCTGATGGAGCTGCGAGTGCAGGTTCGGGGGCAGATCGGGCGGCTGCCGCGCGGGGGGCAGCAGCGGGGAGACGACGCCGAAGCGTAGCTCGTCGGGCGGGGGCGGGAACTCCGCCCTGAGGAGGCGGCCGTTGCGGCAGTCGAAGACCACGGCGGAGACGTCGGCGCCGCCGAGCGCGAACCCGCCGAGGCGGCGGAGCACGGGGGCGAGCTCCGGGGGCTGGGGAAGCGGCACGAACGCCGGCTGCTCGTCCCGGCGCGCGGTGTGGTAGAAGCCGAGGAGGCGGGGCGGGTTGCGGGCGCGGAAGCGGCGGAGGAAGGACGAGTCGGAGGCGAGGCGGAGCCAGCGGGAGGAGACGAGGGCGGCGCGGACGAGCGTGGTGGGGAAGGCGAGGCGGAGGAGGATCTCGCTGAGGAGGTCGTCGTCGGCGAGCACCGACGAGGCCGCAGAAGCCGCCGGTGGCGGAGAGGAGGGACGCGTCGCCTCGTCTTCCATTTGCATGCGATCGAGGAGGTATTGGAGTCAGGAGCTCAGGTTGAGCTAAGCTAAGCTGGTTTAACAATATTTTTCTACTTAATGTCATTTCTACAACTTCATTACTCTATCCATATCAAAAATAACAATTTTTAACCTTCAAAATTTATATATTAATTTTTCCACGAACATTTTTTTCCAACCAATAATACTCCAACATTCAAGCTCATCACTTCTACCATTTAATTCTACATATATTTTTTAATAACTATGTACAACTCTAAATATATAAATCTATTTATCCTTAATAAAGGAGTAACTAAAAAAAACCACATATATTAATCAGAGAAAAGGAAACATATCTTATATACAAATACTAACTTTAATTCAGGTTCTTTTTTTTTCAATAGTTGGGCTGAATTTTGGTTAGGAGGCGCCCACGCTCTCCTGCTGTAAACCACACACGCGTAGGATTATTTGGACAACACGCCATGCATTATTCTTTTGTCTCTTTTAATATCGAGTTAAACCTTTGCTATAAAAAGGTTTCAAACATCTAGCTTTAACATCGGAACAAAAAAATCTAGATGTACATATACTACTCGTCCTGGAGAAAAAAAGAGGCAAGTGTCAAGTTGTCGAAACAAAATGTCATCTTGTTCTGAACAGGGTATCTAACATTAAGTCATTAAGTCATTAGGAACACCGATCTAAGGGCCTGTTTAGATCCATGCTAAAATTTTTCACCATGTCACATCGAATATTTAGACACATATATGGAGTATTAAATATAAAAAAAATAACTAATTACACAGATTGCGTGTAAATTGCAAGACGAATCTTTTAAGCCTAATTGCTCCATGATTTGACAATGTGGTGCTACATTAAACATTTGCTAATAATAGATTAATTAGGCTTAATTAATAAATTCGTCTTGCAGTTTACAGGCGGAATATGTAATTTGTTTTGTTATTAGTCTACGTTTAATACTTCAAATATGTGTCCGTATATCCGATGTGGCACGCCAAAACTTTACACTCATGGATCTAAGGGGGTGTTTGGGAGAGAGGGGACTAAAGTTTAGTCCCCAAACACCCCCCCCCCCTAAGAGCAAGTACAATAGCAGGCTATAAGCTAACTATAAACATATTTTAAAGAGATAAAATAGGAGAGAGAAGAGCAACGGGCTACAGATCTATAGCCAGCTGCAGCATGGACTCCAGAACGTAATGTGTGTATGATAGGTGGGACCAGGAATTAATAGTATAGTAAGCACTATTGTATGAATTGACTATTAAATTGACTATAGATGAATTGAAACTTGTAGTTGGCTATACTATTAAACTTGCTCTAAACACCCCCTAAGCACAATGAATATGCAGTCAGCAAAATGGGAAGTACGAGGAGAAAGCTACCAGTTCATTAAAAACGCGAACATTATGCTGTAGGATTTTTAGTATTATACAACTAACATTATAAAACTAACCATGGTGAGCCACAATTTCATTTGGAAGATTTGAAACATACAAACAGCTTTATGAAATTAAATCAAATAGTAGTAGTACTTTTTCAACACTATTCGCCTTATCCTTACAGGTTTAAATTAACCTATACAAAAGAGAACCGCGTATTCAGATTAAGCAAGACGAGATGGGAGATATCTCCCAGTCCAATTATGTTAACAACAGTCACAAGTAATTATAATCCCTCCCCTAGCAAGCTAGGATTGAGATCCTCAACAGTCACTGTACCGTGCATTTGTCATTGACATATGGGCCTGATGATTTATGGGCCCATATGTCACTGATAAAGGCGCGGTGCAGTCGACTGCAGAGGATCCTGATCCAGCAGTGTCAATCCTGATCCAGCAAGCTGACACTGCCTGGTTTTGCTCCCGGCGCCGTATTGATCAAAAGTCAGATGATAATTACAGGCAATAACCACTACCTTTTGACAATTGCAAAGCTACATGAGGCATGTACAGATTCTGCACAAGATCAGCAGGTCAAATGAAATGCCTCTCCTGCTGTAAGCCTGTAAAGTACACATATGTAGTATTATTTCAAAAACGTGCTATACATTTAGTCCCTTTAAATCTATCTCTTTTCTTTGTCAGGAATCTCTTTAAACATCGATTGAACATGTGCAATCAACATGCTAAAACTTTGCTACAAAATAGTTTCTTACTTCTTAGCTTAAAGCCATTGGTTCTGAACATGATACCAAACATTCAGAATTGCCTAAACAACAAAGGTTACAGAGTTATTGCACAAGGAATATGCAGACAGCAACACCGGGAATTATGAGGAAGGTACCAGTTCATCGAAAACGTGGAAATTATGCTATAAAATTCTTGAGAATTTACTACATGTTGGGCGCCGTGTGCTAAACCACCCAAGTACAGTCAGTCGATCAGGTTAACACAAAGAGAGCAGAATAGCAGACAAAGATAGCATCAGGTAATATATATTCTTGATGCATAGTACATTAATCTTCGACCTCATCTTAAAAGATAGAGATACATAACATAAGCAGATTCTAACAGTGAGAGATCTACAAGACAAATTCAGGACCATACTTGCAAGGCACCAGACAAATGCGCCTTTGAGGATCACTGATCTTGATCATGATCATTCCTAAGTTGTGGGAAGGTGGGAGGCCAGAGCATCATGAATGGAAATATGTCAAAATATCTATAAGCCTCTGGTGACATCTCAAACACTTTGTTTACCGTCCTGTTCATGATATGTATGTGGAAGATCACACGGTCTACCCGCAAGAACACCTCAGCATTGTCCTCCACCCTATGGAGCGCAACCAGAGCATCCCCTGATTCCCAATTGGGCTCTGCAAACTGACCAAACGATTCACGCAAGCAGATGTTATCAACCAGCTCCCAGTTGCCACCACCGATGTCGGAATCGGAGGCGCGGAACCAAACATGAATCTGAAACCCCTTCAGATGGATGAGATATAAGCCGGAATCGCCTGCGCGTAGCAGCTCAATGTTTCCCATCCGGTGTAGCTGCTGCACACCATCTGGCAATCTGAACAAGAATAGCCTCATGGATGCCAAATTCAACCCAAGAACATGCCCCTTCCCTCCCAACAGATAGAGATTGCCATTGACAAGCACATCACGCCTTATGCTCCTTTCCCAGCTTTCCTGAATCTCTATAGTTGCCGATTCACGGACACTGTTCAGATCCGAAATTTCAGCCCTTACAGAAACTGCCTTGGCCAACATCTCCTGATCTTTGCGTAGAAATTCCACGAAAGTGTAGGACGGATCGTCGCTGCCGACATCTGGGAAGAGGAGCATACACGAGGCATACAGAATCTGCCCCGGCTGGCGAGGGAGTTCGTAGACCAGCGGGAGAGCCGGTGGGTGGCGGGCGGGGTGCATCGGGCTGATGATGCTGACCCGTGGCCCATCGGGAGGGAACTCCGCGGCGAGGACGCGGCCGTTGCGGCAGCTCAGGATGACGGGCGCGTCGGGGCCGGAGCCGGAGGAGCCGGGCGCCAGGCGGAGGCGGGCGCCGCGGAGCGCGGCGGCGAGCTCCGGCGGCTGGGGCAGCGGCACGAACGCCGGGACCTCGTCCTGGAAGCGCGCCCTGGCCGTGTGGTAGAAGCCGAGGAGGCGCGGCGGGTGGCGCGCGCGGAAGCGGCGGAGGAAGGCCGGGTCGGAGGCGAGGCGGAGCCAGCGGGTGGAGACGAGGGCGGCGCGGACGAGGGTGGTGGGGAGGCCGAGGCGGAGCAGGATCTCGCGGAGGAGGTCGTCGTTAGCGAGCACCGACGAGATCGCCGCGGCCGCGGCTGGCTCCGGTGGCTGCGTCCCCTTGTCTTCCATGGCGTTCCCGCGAAGCGCAGCTGAGAGGGAGAAGGGGAAGCGGTCGTCTGGTCCAGCTTGTGACGAGTCAATTTCCACGCGGATTTTTGACTTTTGGCTGACTTTATTACTCCTTGATGGAAGTATTAGCTAATTATAAATTTTGAAAAAATGGATTTATTTGATATTTTTTAGAAAAAAGCTTTTCCATAGTTTTTTTTAAAAAAACTGCTTAGCAGTTTAGAAAACATGTCCTTTTTTCCTAATTAAAATAGTCTCGGATTGTAGGTCGGAGTTGTTAACAAGAAACCTATATATCGAATTGTAGGTCGGAGTTGAAGTTTAGAACTCGGCCTTTTTTCATGCCAAGTGGTTTTAGTTGTGTTCTAAACATTTTGATATGCAAACCATCTATTTAAAAATCAAAATGTTTTAGGGGCTATCCTCATTTTAATGTTGAAATAGTCATATCACCCATCTTATGTTGTTTGGAGAATGAGATGGGTTTTGCACCTACTGTTGTGTACTCTCTTTGTTTTATATTATTACAAATCACATGACATTTTTCCTAATTAACGAAGTCTCTCTTTGGTCCATATATTAGATGAATACCCTTGATACAACCAAATTTTCGCTGGGTTGTTTGTAAGTAAGCTAGGTAAAATATATTAAATATTTGACTGAGTTTATAAAAAAACATTTAGCAACATCTACTGCAACAAATTATTTTATTAAATTCAATATTTATATATTTTAATAATTGCATAGGTAACTAATCAGTGTTTAGTCATTGCAGTGCTTGTCACGGTCTCACAGACCAAAGTACATGCGCATTTGATATGCTAGCTTCGAGGGTGTGTTTAGTTTCACGTTAAAATTGAAAGTTTGACTAAAATTAAAAGTTTAAAGAAAAAAGTTGAAAGTTTATTTGTAGGAAAGTCTTGATGCGATGGAAAAATTGAAAATTTGAAGAAAAAGTTACGCCGCAAGAGTCTATCGATGGGCTGTCACTTGACCCACTCGAATTCTCATCACCAAACCGCACAAGAGCTCACAGTGAGCCAGCCCCCACATTCATTCAAATCGCTCGGCACCGACACCGACACCTTACAGTGAAAACGTAACAAACACCGCTAGAAGCCTAGAACGATGCGATGTATGTAACCGCAAAATTCGCCGCGGTGAAACCGAAATTCCAAATTCTGAATGCAAATCAAATCGCTCCATCCCATTTCGAATCTACTACAACAAATCAATATAATCCCAAGTACGTACGTGCGTGCACATGCCAACGCAACAGGTATATATATATATATGCGCATGCAGCATATGGTTGAGCTAGCTACAGCGAGAGGCCGGAGAGGAAGGAGACGCCGGTGGCCGGCAGCCACGACGCGCCGGAGATGAAGCGCGCCACCGTGAACCGCTCCGCCTCGGCGCTGTCGTTGATGACGCGGTGGCCCGGCCACGCCACGCGCCCGGCGACCCCGGCCCCGGGGCCGTAGTTCATGTACTCCCCGTAGTAGAGCGTGTCGAGCGCGAACGTCGCGTTCCACGCCAGCCATCCCTCCGGCGGCACGTGCCCGCCGATGTACGACATCATCACCACCACCCTCGAGTACAGCTTCCACGGCCTCCCCAGGTACGTCGGCGCCAATGGCGCCGCCACGGCCGGCGCCGTCGACGGCGGCGGCGGCGAGGGGACGACGCGGCAGGCGTGGATGACGAGGCCGGTGGATTGGCCGGGATCGCGGCGGTTCTGGGCGGTGACGGTGTTCTTCTGGCCGGGGAGAGGGGAGCGGGACCAGAGGTTGCAGCGCTGGAGGACGGCGGCGGCGTTGCCGAAGACGAAGTCGACGGTGCCGTAGACGTCGCAGTCGCGGTAGAAGTGGCGGTTGGAGTGGGCGTAGAGGGTGTCCTGGTAGCCGATGATGCTGCACCGGTAGACGGCGGCGCGGTCGGCGCTCACGCGCAGCGCCACCGCCTGGTGCCTCTCCGGCCCCGCCCAGTTCTCCACCGTCATGTCCCTCATCATGAACCCGCTCCCCGACGCCGCTGCCACAAATTTCACACAAATTAATTAAGCTGCTTTCTTATACTAGTACGAGATTACTAATTTGCAACAAATTCTTGTCAAATTTCAGCAGTGCTCGCAACGTGCCATGTCGCGCCATACCGCTGCCTGCCTGCAGGCTATCCGATTTCTGGTTCAGTTAAGTGATTAAGTCCCCCACCCACTACACTACGCCATGTTACCGCAATGACGCAAACGAGTAGTCCATTTCTACCGTTTCTTTTCAGGAAATTTACCAGCTTTTATACCCAGTCATCTACAGAAGCTATTAGTACGTGCCTAATACTACGAGCTAATCCTACTCGAAGTGGTCTTCATTGCGGAACAGTAGAAGCGTTAGGAGATTGCAGAAGTAACAGCAGGAATAACGATCGATCAATTGCCCAGCAAAAAAATATATAAAAGAAAGAATCCACCAATTTAATAGAACTAATGACCGCAAAATAAATTGGATGGTTCCAACATCAGACATTCACAACAGGCTGGAGTAGATCATTATTGTGATTAGTGAAGTTTCTTCTGTTGTTGGCATAGTGTTGTAGTATTTAACTTCGGTAGCAATGAATTAATTGTGTTTTCCTGTAAGCTCATTGCAACCCGTCACTGCTCATATCACTAAAATAATTGCAATTTAATAACTTGCCTCTAGCTAGTTTTTACTACTACCTTCTTGCATTGAGCGCAAAAGTAAAATTAGTTTATTTAGACAAACTAGGAAATCGTCCCTATTTGTAACACTTAATTTCTTGTGCAAAATCAGCATAGGTCTATCTATGGTGAAGACAGGGGATGCAATGTCAGTTGAAAAGTAAAAAGTGAAAAAAAAATACTTTTATAAAATATAATTGTTTTTAATTATTACTCCCTCCATTCTAAAATATAAGGCACAACCACTCTTAATCCAAAGACCAAGAAATAGTTATTATCATCTTGTAGTTTGAATCATCCTAATAAATATAATGCATGCATCCAATAGAATTAGATAACATGAGAGTAGAGAATTTAAAAAGTAATAATTTAATGGAGAAGATGTCATAGTTAATTGTATGCTTGCATACATGCCTTATATTATCAAACATATAAGAAAAGTGGTTGTGCCTTATGGAATAGAGGGAGCAACAGCATTCTTTTCTAAACTTATGTGATATGAAAACAGTACAAAAGAAAAATGCACTAATGGTAGCAATGAAAGGTTTAGTTTCAGAGAACGTGATAGATCAAAATTGTTTCTTCTTGACACCATAACATTCTCTTTTTTTTAAAAAAAAATGTTCGATGAAATGACAATGGAGTGAGTAAATCGTGGCGACAAATGACATACCGAAGGTGGCGGTGTGGAACGTGGTGAAGTTGTCGGCGACGCTGCGGCCGGCGGACACGACAGTGACGCCCTTGCCGTCGCCGACGAACACCAGGTTCGTCTTCTTCCTCCCCACCTTCACGTTCTCGTCGTACCGCCCGGCCTTCACGTGTATCACCGTCCGCCGCCCGCTGCGCTCCGGCGCCGCCTTCACCGCGTCCGAGATCGTCCGGTGCGTCCCCGTGCCGTCCTTCGCCACCACCATGTCCGCGCTCTCCACCAATGGCGCCGCGGGGCCCAGCAGCAGCCTCCGGTCCCTCGCCGACAGCCACCTCGGGAAGAGGCTTCTTCTTCTTCTCCCTCTCTTCCTCTGCTTCTTGCTCTTCCCGCCGCCGTTCCGGACGGGGACGCCGGCGAGGCCGTCCTTGTTGCTGGTTGCCATGGCCGCCGACGCGACCTCCGCGTACATTGTGAGGCAGTCGCGGACCATGGCGCGGGCGGCGGCAAGGTGGGGCGCGGCGTCCGCGCCGTGGGGGATGCCGGCCTCATTGAGGCTGTCGGCGCAGGTGTCGTGGTTGGTGAGCGCGGCGGAGAGCCACGTGACCGCGTCGTCGTGGGCGGCACTGGGCTCACCGGCGCCGGCAAGGAGGTCGAGGGAGTCCTCGAGCAGCTCCGCGCAGTCGTCGCGCGCGGCGGCGGCGAGCGGCGAGGAGGAGGAGGAGCCCGCCGAGAACGGCGTTGTCATCACCGCGGAGGCCGGCGCGACGGCGGCGCCCGACAGGGCCTCGAGCGCCTTCCCCACGTGCACCGCCGTCGCGTTGAGCGCAATGCGGAGCCGGCGGTGGCGCGCCGCCACCGCCTCCGCCTCCAGCGCCGAGGCCGGGAAGGCGTGCGCGCCGGAGAGCGGCAGCAAGAAGCAGGGGAGGAAGACGAGGAGGAGGATGAGGCGGCAAGCGACGGCGTGGCCCATGGCGAGCCGAGCTAGCTAGCTATGGAAGCTGGAAGAAGTCGACGAGGTGCTGGACTACCAGCGATGGCGGCGCGGCCATTTATAGGGCGATTGGGGGTGGCGAGAATGATGGGACGCGCGCGGGCGGCGAGCTGGGAAGCTTTTGCGTCTCGCGGAAAGCGCGGCATGTACCGATGGTTTGCCTGCCATCGCCGGAGAACGATGGGCTCGCTCAGCTCCGGCGGCGGCCGCGTCCGCTTGGTTTGTTCGCCGATCCATGGGCGCGGCACGAGACGAGAGCCGCGTGGGCTGGGCTACCACAGCAGCACACATGCAGATGCACTGCTCGTTTGGCCCCCACCCCACCTGGCTGGCGCGCCCACCGCGCGGCATTGCGCTTGCGCGTGTGCGCGCGCTAGCTAGCGCGCAGTGCGTCAGTGAGACGCTGCGTGGTCTCGCGACGGGAACAAATCCTGCTCTGTGTGCACGTACAAACCACGGCTCACAGATCACTGATATGTGTCACTTGCTCTTGGGCGCATATTTTCGGTCTATATTACTACTCATGGAGTAGTAGAGTAGTGCACCTCTCAACTACCGTCTCACGCGAAGCTTACGAAATGAGATAAAACTAAAAAGATATTGTGGCTAGTGAACTAACGTTATTAGGTGCATGAGTAACATGGAAATCAAGAGATTATATCATAAGTAATGTTATTTGACCAACAACATCTATAAAACTAAGATGTTTAAATAAAAATAGTTACATATTATTGTAGTTTGTTTAATGATAAATATAGTAACATCAATTTTATATGATTGACCTTTTAATATTTTTTTTCTATTAATAGTCATAGTTAAAAAAATGACTTGACAATATTTTAAAAATGCTTACATTTTGGGACGGAGTGAGTACTATGGATATATAAACTACTTACTATATTACGGTAGTTTTTATTCACCGTGTATTACCTATGGTAGTTTTATTTACCATGTATTATCTTAGAAACAACACTGAATTTTAGTTTGGATCTAATTTTCTTATGAAAGTTAAGGCTCCTTTCGAATAAAAGAATTTTGGAGGATTACATTTCTATCGAAATAAATTCCTATATGATGCTTTGGAATGAAGGTATTGAATTCCTTCTAAATTCCTTATAATTGTCTCAAATCATAGGTTTTTTTTTGCAAAATTGGTTATATATCATCTTTTTTTTCTTTTTATAGCATCGAAAGATACTAAATAGCACCTAAAGCTCACCACGTTCTCATTTTTAACACTTTCGTTAATTCTTAATCGTTTTCCGTCCACCTTGATCACTATTGACTCAGCCACACACACGATATGATGTTTCTACCCCTGATTGCCATGCATTCTACTTGTGAGGGGTAGTTAGGAATTCATATTCCTCTCTTCTTAAGAAAAAAAAAGTGCGCTCACAACTCGTATACATTCATCCATATAATGTATACACGAACATCTTACCTTTATATGAACACCTTGCAAAGATCGGACATGTTCTTTTTATCTTTACACGGCTTTTTAACGTACACTAAAAATGTGAATAAGTGAACCCTGCATAGCCATACATGTTTATAAAAGAAAACAAAATAGAAAGGCACGAGGAGAACAGTGGGACAGCCAAACGTGACGGTGATTTCACTTGAAAAAGAAAAATAAAATACTGTGTGCCGATTTAGACAATGCAAATGCAGTATTCCAGGCTATATATATAGCTAGTTAGCTCTGTCGTCGATGCTTCTTCTTTTTTTGTCATTTACAATTTTGCTGCACATTTGGATGTGATTTTCCTATTGTATTGTACACGTATATATGGGCTCACGAAGAGATAGCTAAAGGGAATCGTGTGACATTGGCACAATGGCACATGTGACGAGCGCAGATGGAGCTCTCGCCTCGTGGAAAGAAACAAAAAAAGTCGCGGCAACGATGGGCGATCGATCGGTGGCTGGGCGAGTCGTCTCGTGCGATCGTGTGCGGTTGGTTTGGTTTTGCTGGCTGCCTCGCCACACCGGCACACCGCCCGTCCATCATACCACGCTCTGGCTGACGCGCTGCTTGTTTGCCGTGCCGTGTGCCGGCTGCATATCCTCTCGATCGCCCTAGTACATGCCGCACACTCCATTTTCAGCTACTTTTTTTTTTATGATAATGGATATCTTATTAGGACTAACTGCAAAACACGTGACCATGGGATAATAACGTGGGTTCAATAAATGGAAAGCTAGCAAGCTTGAAAAACAAAGGAAATATATATATTTTGTAGTACTAAGAAATTTGATCTACAGTAATATTGTTTTATTTCATACTCCCTCCCTCCCATAATATAAGAGATTTTAAGTGGATATGATATATCAACATATCGTAGTCTGTCCAGATTAACTATAATAGGACGTGTTACATCCACCTAAAATCTCTTATATTTTGGGACGAGTATCTCCTATCATTCAATTTATCTTGTGACAACTTTTTTCTCTTTACCTTTCTCTATATTGTTGCCGCCACATTAAATTGCTTCTCTTGATCTCAAGCGTATTTTCCAATCATAAAAGACCGAGAGATGATCTTGATGTTATTACTTTGAAGTTGCACAAACCCCAAGCCCCGAATTCTCGATTGGGATTCACAGATCCGATTTGTTTTTTAGGAATCGCTTGGTTTTCTTGAAACCAATGGCGGAGGCATCGCCTGGGCAGGCGAAAACTCCATTAATTTTTTATATTAGTGAGTAAATTGGTGATGAAATTTCTATAATAAATACTAGTTATATTTATCCGGCCTTAAAAAATTTTCTAGCTCCGCCATTGCTTGAAACCACCCTGACCCAATTTGTGAATTCCAATTGATTTTAGTTAGTTTTCATACATAATTAACAAAAAAAAAAAAGTCACCGGTTCTATGGTTTGTATCGGCTTTCGCGCTGTTTTGGTAAAACCTACCATGATCGGTTTTCAGTTTTCACCTCGATCTCCTCCGGGCAAATCGCGACATTTGAAAGAACTTTCTCCTTTACGAAATGCCCAAAATAAATACAACAAGTAAATAAAAATGGAATTCGAACCGTTAGCGTACGCTACACCCGGCCCCACGCGTCAGTGAAACCCAACAGTCTCCTGAAATCAACCCGCCACAAAGGCCCAAAGCCCACGCCGAGAACCCCGCCGCTCGCATTCGCATTCGCATCTCCCCCGCTTCCTCTCCTCCGCCGCCCCAAAACCCTAGCGGCGAGCGAGCGAGCGAGCCATCCATCACCCATGGCCCGCAAGCGCCGCGCGCCGACGCCCCCGCCCCCGCCGCCGCCGCCTCCCGAGGCCGAGTCCTCCGCGGATTCAAGCGGCGAGGAGGAGGAGGAGGAGGAGGAGAGGGAGTCTCCCGTCGCCCCACCGCCCCAGAAGCCCAGCGGCCGCGGCGCCGCCTCGTCGGATGAGGAGGAGGAGGAGGAGGACTCCGACACTGACACCTACGCCCAAGGTTTCCAGCTTCGGAAGGTTGGCGGCGGCGACGAGGAAGGGGAGGAGGTGGAAGGCGACTCGTCGGAGTCGGAGCCGGAGCCGGAGCCCGTCAAGAAGGAGTCGGCGAAGAAGGCCAAAGCCGAGGCCAAGAAGAAGAGGGCCGCGCCTGAGCCCGCGCCGTCGGGCAAGGCCAAGAAGGCCAAGCCGGAGAAGTCGTCGTCGGCGGCGGCGCCTGAGCCCGCTCCCTCCTCGGGCAAGTCCAAGAAGGCAGCCAAGGCTGAGGCTGCGAAAGCGGCCGCCGCTGAGCCGGCTCCTTCTACCGGCAAGGTGAGCAAGTCCAAGTTGGCGCCGGAGCCCTCGCCGTCAAGCAAGTCTGGGAAGGCCCTATCGCGATGGACGACGGATGACGAGGTCAAGATTCTTGAGGTCCTCGTGGCCCATTTCAAGAGCCACGGCACGCAGCTTAACGTTGAGGGGATCATCGCTGCTGTGGGCGATAGCCTCGAGAGGAAGAGCATCAAGTATTCGGACATGTATGAGAAGGTGCGGAGGCTCAAGCAGCGGTACGAGGCCACTGCCAAGAAAGTTGAACACGGCGGCGACCTACCAGCTAAAGAGGATGACCTGCGGATGTATCAGCTATCGTCAGAAATCTGGGGAAAGAACGCAAAGGATGCTGGCAATTCGTCAAAGAACAAGAAGGGGCAAGCTAAGAAAGATAAGGTGAGTGGAGATTCAAAGGAAGCCGCCAAGGAAGATAAGGTGGATGAAGCCGCCATTGCTGTTAATGAAAAGGGTGGTACTCTGGCAGAGAATAAGAAGGGGAAAACCAACAAGCAGAAAACAGGTATGGAAACAAAGGTTGGATTATCTAAGGAGGCCGCTCTTGCTGCTAGTCCAACCAAGGGTAAGAAGAAGGGAAGCCACAAAGACAAATTGGATGAAGAAGCAAAGAGTGGCACGGCAAAGGTGACCTCCACAATTGCCACTGATGATGATGATGATGATGATGGAACTTTGGGTGGGAGTAAGAGGGAGAAGGCTGGCAAAGAGGAATTGGATGGGGACACACATATCGTCATGCCAAAGGAGGCCACCACAACTGCCGCTCGCGATGATGGTACTTTGGTTGGGAGTAAGAAGGGGAAGGCTGACAATGGGAAATTGGATGGCGACACACACAGTGTTATGCCAAAGGAGGCCACCGCTGGCACCCAAAATGGTGGCATCCTAACAGGAGGGGAAAATCACAAAGAGAAAGTAGATAAAGATGCTAATGTACCAAGCATACGGAGGGAGTATGCTGAATTGCAGAGTTTGTATCCCAACCTTGCTTCCTTTGTGAACGGAATTGAGGCCCAGCATCCATGTGGATCAACCTTCAAGAGAGCTTTTGAGTTCATTAGTGATGATAAGGCTTGCACCCTGGAATCCAAGATCAAGAAGCAGAAGATAGCGGAAGTGAGAATGCAGCTCCGTCTAGCAGACACGAAGAAGGAAGTAGCCAATGCTTTGTTAGGATTGCTGGACTAAAACATTGCGGTGCTGATATCCTTTTTGTGCGGTATACATTCTTCTTACTTGCGTTATTATGTTCCCATTTGTATATTAAAGTTCTGTTATAGCTAAATGCATTTAAAGTGTTCTTGTTGCTTCTAAAATTTGAGTGTGACTTCTGAACTAATTATTGAAACAACCCTGTTCTTATGTGGTCAGTTTAGTGTGAAACATGTGCAATTATGGAAAGTGTAGCCAACGAAAGATTTAGCCATATTTGACACGTACAAACCATCTAAATATTTGATTGGTTTGTATATCAAGCTAACTTACACTTTGTAGGTGTTGAGAGGGTGAGTTTGTCATACGTAGCAACATAAGGGAGTGATTTGAATATATCATCTGTTGGATTCTACTATTCTTGATTGGTTGTAAATTAAACTGTACCTACACTTTGTAAGGATTGAGAGGTAGGAGTAGTGAACAAGGGAACACTATGAATAAAGCATCTCTTGCATTCTACTCCTGAAATAGTTAGCTTTACCTTATTCAAACGCACAGTTGTTGCTTTGCTAGGTTGTCATTGTAATGTTTTGTACCTACTATACTCTACTCACCGTGAATAGTCATTTTTTGGGGATGGTTTTCCTTTGCAGAACTGAGTTATAATGCTTTTTTTTACCACAACTGATATATGCAATGTTTACTGGTAGTTTGTCCATATGAATCTTGTGCTGCAAAAGGCAGCATAGTTTATTTTCAAGTTCTTTGTAGTTTTGTTTGTTAATTGTAGCTTAGGTTGATATAAATAGCTTAATGTTTGAAGTTATGCTTTATATTTTTCAAAGTAAATTATTGTGTGATGTCCATTGCTCTAGTGAATTTAGGGTTTCTCTTGAAGAATTTTGTTGGCTGCTCCAACTGCTCCCAATAATGCCACTAAAAGAACAGTTGCATTTTTACAAGCCACCTGCTAGTACTGACATGGTATTGGATGTGACATTTCCTAGTACAACAAATCTGTCAGGAGCTTATCTAGATTTGTTGTATTAGGGAATGTCTCGTCCAATACTAGGTTGGTTTTTTGTGGGATGGAGGGAACTACCTTGTCTTGTATAGATGACCTGATTTTGTTGACTGACCTCATCAACTCCACTAAAGAACAACAGTTGCATTCTGTTCAAGCTACCTGCTAGTACTGACATGGGAATTTGAGTAAGTAGCTACCTTGTTTGTCTAGATGACCATCCTAATTATGTACTACCTCATTTTCAAAATGTGACGCCGTTGACTTTTCATACAACGTTTGACCATTCGTCTTATTCAAAAATTTAACATAAATATGTAAAAGTATAAGTTAAGATTACATTTTATTTGATGATAAAACAAGTTACAATAAAATAAATGATATTTATATAACTTTTTTGAATAAGATGAATGGTCAAACGTTATGCAAAAAGTCAACGGTGTCATACATTTTGAAATGGAGGGAGTATATGCCACCACACTTGTCAGTTTGGTCAAGCACAGAGGATTCTATGCTAAGCCTGCATTTATTTCAGCTGAATTTGGAGCCTTGATACGTGAATATTGATTTGTTTATGTGAGCCTGTGAGGCTCGCTCAGGGATACATGATTTTTTCTGAGTCTCTTTAACCAAGTCACAGTAGCAACTCAGGAAGTTGTTCATCTAGAGTTAACATACAAATGAAATCAATGGTTAATCCAAAATCCATATATGAATATCATATTTAATCTTTAATTTGGATTTTGTTGAGCCTTGTGGGGCTGTTGGCATGAAGATTATAAGTTGGCACCATTTTAGTTAGTTCACTGCTTAAAGGCTGAGCGAATACAAGGTAGCTTAGTGTAACAGCCGTACATAACTTTTCTCAATATCTCAAATCTGCTTTATTTGTTTTCAAACTACAATGATGAGCATATGAGTGCATTGCTAAGACTTTGATTTGTCTGTGCCTGGACAAAACATTTCTTTTCGTTGCTTCAATTTTCTTCTTGCATCCTTAGTAGTACTAATTTATATTGCTTCATTATCCATACACTTATTCTGTTCACTGTTCACAAGCAGATGGTTGTATTGAAGATTCAAGTTGCAGAAGATTTTTGGCTTGTGGAGCTAAGGATATGACGTGACGAGTTGAGCTACTGGGTTTTGTGTCTCTGGTTCTCGAGAGCTATTCTGTGAACGATTGTTTATGTGATTAGATGGTAGTATCCCTTTAATTTATGAGTTAGCAATGGAGCTGATGACAGTTTAATTAACGCCTGTATCTATGATGGCATTTGGTTTTAATTAGGAGGTGTGCCTAATTAAGGGGGTTCTATAACTTTGGGATATGCGTGATGCTGATATTGACCCGAAATCCCGTAATCCTGCTTATTTTGTTGCCCGGTTTATTCGACCTGCAACCGTTTCGTTTTGTTGTAATGCTCCAACATGATCTCAGTCTCGTACAATTCTGTGCAACTAAGTCATGCTTATTCATGAAGTGAAAAATATTTCATTTCATTACAGAGAGTGAAGAATTTCAGTTTCCGGATGCATGATTTGCACGCTACGACTACGATCATCTTGATCAACCTGTACGGTTCTCCAAATTTGATTCGGCAATCGACTTGCAATGCAGATAGCTCTGAACCATCATCCCTCATTTATTTCTTTAGGGTTAAGTCTTATTTACCTCCTTCAACTATCATGAAAGTAAAAAATACCCTCATCAACTCTAATACTAGATAAATCACTTTGGCCGATGTCCAAAGTGTGAGCTTGGTGTTGTCTTGCTTGTTTAGGCGGTGCCTCCAACGATGTCGCGATCGCCATGGAGTCGGAGTTGCTAGGTCGCTGGGCGGCAAGCTCGGCAACGATGACACGTGCCTTGTAATATCAAACTTGTATGCCACTTCTTCAGCATCTCAACATCGACGTTCGCTCTTGGATTCCGCCGTTGTTTCGTTGGTAGTTTGGCTAGTGTTGTTTGGTGCTTCATGTGTTGTGTGGTTGTACCGGTTGTGGTGGAGGAACTTGGCGAGTCTCTACTTGTCGAGAGGTTGTTTTATTTTTCTGTAACCCGTCTGGGTTTTTACTCCAGTGAGAGGTTGTTTTATTTTTCTGTAACCCGTCTGGGTTTTTACTCATGTTTAATTGAAATATAATTGATAGTTGTCCTGCCGGTTTAGTTTCAAGGATGTGACTAGACAGCTAGTGGTAGCTGATTTGTCTAAATCAACTACCACTCCATCTAAGAGGGACACAATCCACTTATACTTTAAATACAATTTTCTCTTAAACTACTCATCCGATCTATGATCCGATTGCACCGTTGTATTCGTAACAATTAAATCTTTATAACAAGATCTTACATGATTATATTTCATGAAAAATTATAAATTACTTTTATCATATATCTAAATTACTTTTAGATTTCACTAAATTACTTCTTAGACATATAAAAGTAAATTCAATAAAGTATAGAAGTAATTTACATATATTATAGAAGTAACTTATAAAAAAAAAGTAACTTTAATGAATGCCTTTTTTCATTGTACGAGAAGTCATATTTTTATCCCTATAACGAATTTAGTTACTTTTGTTTTGTTTTAAGTTTATATGTAAATTACTTTTAGACTTTATTGAGTTTAAGAAGTAATTTAGTTAAATCTAAAAGCAACTTCTATATATATGATAAATGTAACTTGCGTATATAATAAAAGTAATTTACAAATATAAACATTTTTTCATCATAATATAATCATGTAAGAACTTGTTGTGAAGATTTAATTGTAACAAAAACAATAGTGTAATCGGATTTTAGATCGGATAAGTAATTTGAGAGAAAATTTTGTTTGAAGAGGAAAAATGACATGCATGTCTATTAAAAAAATGCATGCATGTAGTACGATGTAGTAAACTCCACGCAAAAATGAGACGCCTCTCCGAATAGATTTTACGTTTCAAAAACTATTCGATCCGGATAGAGAAACCCCCTTCCTCCCATTTACCGGCGGTTTTGGGCTAATTATAGAGATTAATCTCCTAATGAGGACTGAGGAGACGGGCCCAGCCTGTCACGTGAGGAGCACACGATGGAGTTAGCTACTGCATGTAGAGGCCATGTCACTCTGTAATTGGCCCAAAATGGTTCAAGAGATTAGTTTAATGGTTCAAGAGATTAGTTTAATAGTATAGCCAACTACCAGCTCTAAATCATTTATAGTCAATCTAATAGTCATTCATATAAGAGCACCCACAATGGTAAAGTAATGTGCTCTATATAAAACATGTACATCTCAGCAATATACTCGATTAATAGTAAATCACCTTAATAGTATGTATACATTGGTATCTATAGCTCTCTCATGCATTGTCTCGTTTTTCTATAGACTATCTCTAAGTTAGTAGATAGCTTTGCTCTCTTTCTTCATTTAATACATTCCAAGTAGGAAAATATGCTGACATGGATCTCTTGTAGAGAGTATATAGATAACCATTGTGGGTGCTCTAATAGTTAATTATAAATATATACTATATCATTAATAACTGGTCCTATATATCACATACACATAGTGTTTTGGAGTTCGTGCTGTAGCTGGCTATAAATCTATAGCCTCTGTCGGCTATTTTTTTTTCATCCTCTGCGAACCGTCTCACCGGAAGGAAGCTCAGCGCCATGCTCACCGGAAAGAAGCAGTCGTGCTGTCCGGTGCCTCCTGCACCCTAGTGTTAGGGATTTGGGCTCTAGAGGATGGGGAATTTGAGGGAAAGAGAGACGAGAGGAGGGAGTTATTTAATTTTTTGCTATGTCATCCGTCGAAGTGCCATGTGAGATAACTCTCGAACAAAACTGGCTATAAATAGGAATGAGGGGGTTGTGTGTCCGAACTGAATAGTTATGGCGAAAATGCTCAAGATCTGTCGACTGGGGGAGGGGGGAAATCGGTCACTCCCCCTCCCCCATGCGCGCGTCCCGCTGGGCCCACCCACTTGTCCCTCCACTTGTTTCACAAAAGATGTTTCACCTAGTGTACTTATAATGTTTCACTATGTATAGATCTAATGTTGCAGTGAATTAAAATATTCTTTTGCAACAAATCACCCACATATTTTAGAAACCCTTTATTAAGGGAATTCGTTTCATTTTTTTGTTCCACCCAAAATATTTCATCTAGTGTACTCATAATGTTTTACTATGTATAGATACAATGTTGCAGTGAACTGAAACATTCTTTTACAACAAATCACCCACATATTTTGGAAACCCTCTATTAAGGGAATTCGTTTCATTTTTTGTTCCACAAAAAATGTTTCGCCTTATATAATGTTTCACTATGTATGGATCAAATATTGCAGTTAACTGAAACATTCTTTCGCTATTTGCTGAAACTTGTTTTTATATAAGGCGAAACAACGCCCGATTTAAACGATTGAAACATTTTCGATCTACTTAGTGAAACAATTCCGATATACCTGGTGGAACATCGTGCAACATTTAAAAAATATCAATAATAAGCTAAACTTTTTTCGTCGGAATATATCCATGGGTGATTTTGTTTTGAAGATTTAATTGCAACAAACTTAATAGTGCAATCGGATCATGATTTGGATAAATAATTTTAAAGAAAAATTAGTTTAAAGTGGTTTTGCACATATGGGTGGCGCTGACGTCAGCGCCCGCTTTTTGGAGATTTGGATCGGGTGACCGATCCCTAGTCATCCCCTAGTTACGGGGTGTGACTTGTTTGGAATTAGAGTTGAGGAGGCTAAATCATACTTCCGTGATAGTTGGAGGGAGGGGGGGGGGGGGGGGGGGTCAATCGGACTTGAGCGTTATTTCTTTATGCTTACCTCTCTGTTGATATTCAAATTTCGATGGATTTAAGTATGAGTGTATTCTTCAACCGTTTTTGTTATAGACGTCGAATTATTTTTTTAGCCTGATTAGTCGAATTTATGGCTGGTTGATCTACATCAAGATTTTTCTTTTGCAGGGAAAATAGACTTTATTAAATCACACGGGACCTATTACAATCGTTTTCGATAAATTATGAGTTCTCAATATTTCAAAAGCCCATCTCAGCACAAATCTTGACAAACAAAGCTAGAAGGGACTATTACTCAGATTTGAGTGGGTTTGAGTACAATTCTGCTTTGCAGTTATCGAAAGGGACAATTGCTTATTTGACTCTATTTTAGAGTCTAAATATCAATTTGGCCCTGCTTCTTTTAATTTTTAATTTGCTTATTTGACTCTGCATTTGTAAAACGAAGTTACCGTTTCGTCCTATGTCCATTTCGCTGTTAGGATTTCATTTAGAAAAAAAAGAAACAAAAATTCAAATCATATTCAAACTGACCAAAAATACGCTTGAGGACTCTACCCTATCCATTCAATCCCTAAATTTTATTACTACTTCAGAAACAGGCACATGATTTATGCAATTTGCTACACTGATTGTTTTTGAAAGATCTAACCTAACAGAAATTATTAGGACAAGCTATATGCGAGATATATTGATGGAATGATGGGTCATAAACCGGAGAACTTAATTACTGAACTTTGGAAGCCATAGTCAACGTGGGCCCATATTTGAAGTGACTTTAAAAAGGAGACAACAGTGCATTACCCCAGTTAATTTATTTTGGAAAAAATACAAATTATCACCCGAACTATCGCGCCTGTCCGAATTACCCCCATGAACCACAAAACCGGACATTCTTCACCCCCAACTATGCAAACCGGACGAATTACCCTCCTCGAACCAATTCAGAGCGGTTTTGTCCAATGTGGCGCACATGTGGCAATCCGGTCAGCCTTCTTGTAATAAAAAATTGTGGGACCCACCTGTCATACTCTTCTTCCCCCCTCTCTCTTTATTCTCTCTCTCTCGCTCTTTTCTTTCTCGCCGCTCACGCAGCGCGCACGTGAGGACGGTCGGCGAGGACGGTGCGGGGACGGGCGGTCGGCGACGGAGGAGGCATCGAGCGCGGCGGCGACAAGGCGAGGCAGCGGCGGAGGCAGCGAGCGCGGGGAGGCAAGCGGCGGGGTAGGGCAGTGGAGGAGGCGAGCGGCGGCGGGAGCTCGCGCTGCTCAAGGCGAGGCGAGGCGGTGGTGGAGGCAGCGAGCGCGGGGAGGCTAGCGGCGGGGCAGGGTGATGGGGCTGGGCAGTGGAGGAGGCGAAAGGCGGCGGGAGCTCGCGCTGCTCGAGGCGAGGTGGCGGTGGAGGAGGAGGCGAGTGGCGGCGGGGTGCGGCGGAGGAGGCAGCGGCAGCGGTGGAGGCAGCGAGCGCGGAGATGGGACCAATCGCGTCGCCTGTCGTCGTCGCTCGCGCCGCGCGCCGTCGCCATCTCCCCTCGAGCCCCGCCAGCGCCGCGCGCCGTCGTCCGTCGCCCGTCGCCGCCGTCACCTCGAGCCCCGTCCGCGCGCCGTCACCCCGCGCCGCCTCGCCTCCTCCGCCGCCACGCTCGCCTCCTCTGCCGTACCCCGCCTCCGCCGCCTCGCCTCGCCTTGAGCAGTGCGAGCTCCCGCCGTCGCTCGCCTCATCCACTGCCCTGCCCCGCCGCCCTGCCACCTAGTCCCCACGCGCCGCCGGCCACCGCGCGCCCACGACGAGGAGGAGGAGCCCGCGGTGGCGGCGGTGTTCCACCGCGCGGAGGAGGAGCCCGCTGCCCGCTGCGTGTCCCCGTGCGCCCGGTCGGCCTCCGCCTCCGTCGCCTCCGTCTCCGTGTCGACGTCCGTGCCATCCTCGCCGACCGTTCGTCCCTGCGCCGTCCTCGCCATGCGTGTTGTGCGAGCCGCGAGAGAGAAAAGAGCGAGAGAGAGAGAGAATAGAGAGAGAGAGAGGAAGAAGAGTATGGCAGGCGGGTCCTGCATTTTTTAATTAAAAAAACACTAATTGGATTGCCACGTGTGCGCCACGTTGGACAAAACCTCTCTGAATTGGTTCGAGAGGGGTAATTCGTCCGGTTTGCATAGTTGGGGGTGAAGAATGTCCGTTTTTATGGTTCATGGGGTAATTTGGACGACCGCAATAGTTCGGGGGATAGGGGGTGGGGGGTTATTCGTACTTTTTCCATTTATTTTTAACGGCAGTCTTTTGTCTATTTGGCACCTTGTTAGGATCGTTCAAAAACTTGTCACGTCACAATTCGAGATTTCGATAGCAAAGGACACATGTACGTTTTTTTAGAAGCCTTATAAAAAATTGTTATAAATAACACAATAAGATGGTGAATATATTAGTAGTAGCATTTTTGTCTATGGTGAACTTCTGGAGTAGTGCTTTCTGAAAGATAAACACATTTGCAAACACATCATCGCCTATGCGTCAGCATTGCAATTTTCTTAGTCAGTACACACGTAAATGCAAACCAATGAGCAAATGTAATAATGTATGAATGTTCCATTGCACATTCCGAATACACAACTGATCATGTTGCAACAAGTTACCAAGAAAGAATATTTAAATTTAAGCCAAAAATTTAGTTTCGGTGATATATTTGGCTCCTCTTTCATCTACATAGTTTAATACTCTGATCCCTTGGTGTATTCTGATACAAGTTTCGAAAATAACGATGAATTGTCTTCCAGAAGTTTTGCTGGCGAGTCATCCTCTGCGATTTTACCTGTTTACAACAACATGGAATTAAAACGGGAGAACCAAGCTATTAACCGTTGGCTACTAATTAAACAAGGCACATGACTAACCATTGTCCAGAAGAATGACCTTCTCACTATCAAGAACAGATGCGATCCTATGTGCTATTGTAATCACTGTGCATTCGAAAAATTGTTGCTTCAGGGTTTTCTGAATTAAATTGTCAGTTATTGGATCCACTGAAGAAGTTGCTTCATCCAAAACCAAGATCTTTCGCTTCTTTAGAATTACCCTTCCCAAACAAACAAGCTGGCGCTGACCTGCACTCCAGTTGTTGCCATTTTCTGTAACTATATTTCATATTAAAATATCAGTTATGACTTATGAGTTTGACACTGTGGAGCAATGCATTATAGCTTTCTGATATAGATATAAAACCTGCAGAGTCAAGCTTGAGCTCATTCTTTCTAACTTCATCGCCAAGATGACAAGAGTTCAATGCCTGGATAACACAACAAATATAAGTTATGCATTAGTTTGACAGGTGCACATTGAAGAATTAAAATGTCAGTAAATTAAAATTAAAATACCTCCCAAATTTGCTCATCGCTGTACTCCTCCAAAGGGTCAATGTTATTTCGTAGGGTCCCCTCAAACATCACAGGATCTTGTGGAATGATACTCAATCTTGTCCGTAGGTCATGTAGTCCAATGGTGCAGATGTCAAGGCCGTCTATCAACACTTGCCCAATAGATGGCTCGACAATACGGAATAGCGCTTGAATCAAGGTTGACTTGCCACTGCCAGTTCTTCCAACGATGCCGGTCTTCAACCCTCCGGGTAAAGTGCAAGTAAGGCCTTACAAAACAAAAGGCAATTGTGTTGCATACCTTACCTGCATCACATACAAAGCACTTAGAGGAAAAAAATAACACTTCACCAGAAATTTCTGCATTAGGTGTTGTATGTTTTCCATGTTAAGAAAGAAGATATAGTGTTGTGAGGGTATTTCCACAGTGGTATGCTGGAAGTCGTACAAAATAGTATATTATGAAAGAGGATTGCAACTCTACAGTACTAGAAAAAAAATCTGCATGCCAATTTTTGTGGAATAACTTCGATATAAAATTAATTTAATAACACACTGTTTTTCTCAGAAAATATTATGAATAGAAATGTTGAGAGTTCTAATCAATAATTGATATGACTCCGACATTGTTAGAAGTGAACTTATATAACAACGTAGAGTTCAAGAGACAAACATGGAGGTTGGGAAGCTCAATTTCACCATTTGTCGGCCACTGGCAGTTTGGTCTACTTTTTGATATTGTAAGGAGTTGTTCAGAAGGAATAAACATGTATTGAAAAATTCTTTCAACGGATATCATTCTATTTTCCAAACTACAGAGCACTGCAATAGCCCACCCTTGCAACATGTTCAGACTTAATCCATAAGTGACTGCAAGACCAGCTGTCTCTGTGAGAAGACAATAAAAATAAAAATAATAGTTAGCAAGGATGGTAATACACATAAAGAACTAATTTGATCGGACCAATCAAATTAAAGCCCACTGTACTTACTTGGGTCAATTAGAGCAGCTGGCAAGGTGACCAGAAGTACCAAGGCAAATGCGAAGATAAAGGATGAAAGAATGTCCAAGCGAAAGCACAACCATTCCATTGAAGCAGCATTATATAAACTTGGTCTAGATAAATTATCCATGAAATGACTGACATAATTGATAAACTGTCTTTCCTTGCCAAAGCATCTAATAATATTTGATCCAGCTACTGATTCAGCAAAATGTTGCATCAGCGGAGCTCTGCAAACTCCAGTCAACCTCTGCAACTCCCTAGCACCATCTATGTAATATTGCTGAAGGGAAGGAATTATGGTGATTAAAAATAAAAACAAAACATGAGTCGTATTGAAACCAATAATGCCATAGGACATAGTTATAATTTTGAAATATGATTACAATTATTATTGGTTAATAGCATATTTTAAGACTAAAAGTTTGATTGTTCAGAAGAACATCGGAAATGCACAAGTTCTCCTATATGCAGTAGCATCAACCTAGAAATTTTATTGGGAACATTTTTGCCAAGAAAAGAATCACATCATATATGTACCTCATGTTTTTATTATGTATTATATTTAATTGCTTTGCCATGCCTTTAAATTTCAAATTAAATCTGTGAAAAGAAAAAAACACTGATTTTCAATTTTCAATTGAATCTGTGAAAAATTGTCAATAATTTCATGAATTATTGTATTTTTCCTTCCACATACTTAAAAATTATAAACTGGAACCAAAAAATGGCATCCAACATAAAATATATAATAAAAAGAATACCTGATACCACAAAGATGCTGCAATAATTGGGACAAAAATTACGAAGACTGGCCATGCTACCCGTGACATTAAAATAATTGTTCCAAGAAGTTCGGTAACAGGAAATAGAACATATCCCATCAGGTCAAAAATGCTGGTGTCCACTGTGCTTTGATCACTAGAAGCCTACAATTTTGTTTCAACTTTCATGATTAATTGAATATGAATAAAAATTCTAATGGTATTCCAAGGAGATAACTTCAATTTTCTCATTAAAATAAAGATGGTGAAGGTAAATTACTTACTCTGTTCAAGATTCGACCGCTAGGAGTGGAGTCAAAGAAAGACATTGAAGCCTGGAATATGCATCGATGCATCTTATCAAATAGCATCATTGTAGTCTTACATCTAGCCATGACAAGAAGATGGGATCTTATGAAAATGAATAACGAGCTCACAAAAGCTAACGCAACATATACAAGTACCATTTTCAAGCTATTGACTGGAGGATTCACATCTTTGGATATTGGAGCAGCCCAAGCCATCCAAAAATTGCTTCCAATTTGAAGAACTTGAAAAATTATCTGAGCGAGCAAAATAAGCGGCACAAGTGCTCCACCATATTCCATTGTAATATATTTCCAATAGACAGAAATCCCAACCCGCCCTTTCTCCCTTTCTTCTTCTTGTACCAACTGACCATTTTGAACAATCCCTTCTGCTCCTTCATTTTCATCCTTTTGCTTATCTTGTCTGAAAAGCATACTTCCACTGTCACCAGGAATAAGACTACTTTCGGGATTGCCACTTGAGTGTTCTAAACTTTCTAGAGTAGAAATGGCATCCTTATGGGAAAATACAAATTTTGTAAACTCTTCTCCAGAATTAAGTATTTCAGCGTAATTCCCAACTTGTATTATTTGTCCATCTTTCATGACCTGGAACAACGAAATGAATTGACAAGGTAAAACGATTGTTGCGAGTAGAATAAATAAGTAGATTTGATAGTTGTTGGAAGCTCACCATGATAGCATCGGCTGATGGCAAAAATTCGACATGGTGGGTAACATACACTACAGTTTTTGAAGCTAAGAGTCCAAGCAAGCACTCTTGAAAAATACAAGGTCGTGTTGAATAACTTTCATACGGTAGATATACTCTTGAACCCTAAATATTGTTCAAGAACAGGCTACCTAAAAACTGTTTAGCTGAAACATACAAAAGATCTGATTAAGACATTAGGTTTCTGTCCACACAATAAACTATGCAGAGAGATAAACTGCTATTACTGATTTTGGAAGTTGGGAAATGAAAAATCAAACAAAACAAACATGTTCTATTCGTCTAAGGATTTGATAACAACACTAGCACTGACAACTGAAGAAGGTTAAAAAAAACCCCCTAAATTGACTGGGAGAAAATGGCGTTGAAATCATATGATGTAAAAATATATTTTGTAGTATTAGAAGTCTTAAGTACCAACAATAAGTTATTAGTTTAAGCATTCAGTGATGATTTACACACATAGAAATAGGATTTAAAGATTTGTTTTGAAAAATACCTTGAACAAGTGCAACCCAGTATGAGCATCAACAACACTGAAGGGATCATCAAACAGAAAGATATCTGCATCTTGATACAAAGCACGTGCAATTTGCATCCTTTGCTTTTGTCCGCCACTTAGGTTAATGCCTCTCTCTCCTATAATTGTCTGATCACCTAATGGTAATATTTCCAAGTCCTTTTTAAGACAGCATGCTTCAAGGACCTTTTCATACCTTTCCCTATGCAGTTTTGTGCCAAAAAGTATGTTATGTTCAATTGTCCCACTCTGTATCCATGGCGATTGGCTAACATAGGCAATCCTACCACATGTTTGAACATCTCCTGATAACCTCGGTATCTCACCGAGTATGCATGACAACAAACTTGATTTTCCAGATCCAACAGTTCCACAGATAGCAACCCTCATTCCTTGTTGAATACGGAAGTTCAAATTTCGGAGAGTAAGAACCTCAGAAGATGTGTTCCAAGAGAACTGACCGTTCCTCACCTCAATCGATACATCAGTTGTACCTCTTGGAAGTTTAGTTACAACATCGCTCGATAGTTCCTCGAGGTGCATAAAAGAGCATATCCTGTCAAGTGATACTTTTGTCTGGATGATCACAGAGACTGTGTCTGGGATACTATTGATTGGTCCTTGTAGCTGCCTAAACGTTGCTAGAGCAGACAATACTTTCCCTGTTTCTAATGGAATGCCTAGAAGCAAACAAGTTCCAAAGGTGACCATAGCAATAAAAGCAGGAGCTCCAAAGAAGACAAATATAAGCATAGCTGAGTGTATACATCTTTCTTTAGCCAATGCATCTCCTCCTTCCTAAACTCCATGATCTTCGACAAGAAGACCATTTCCCATCCTTGAAGCTTGAGAATGCACATGTTCCGCAGCATCTCAGACATAGCCCTCATTCTAGCATCCTTGGCATCCATCATTTTCTCTTGGTAATTTTGCTGGATCCTCCCTATAGGTAGATTTGCTAACATTGTCAAAACAGTGGCAGCAAGGGCTGCAAATGCTGCCAAACCAAGAGTGGAGTATAGGATCAGCATTGCTAGAATAACCTGCACAGGAAACAGCCAAAGCTCATGCATGGACGAATTGAAACCCGCGACACGCACCGCGTCAACGCTCACGGCATTGATGATCTCTCCACTTGAAATGCTTTCCCTGGACTGATTTGAGAGGGAGAGACCCTTTTGGTAAATGATGGCGACAAGAGCTGAGCGCACCCGCACACCAAGTTGTTGCGATCTGAAGAGCAAATGCCTTGATGAGAGGCCTTCGATGAACTGCGCAACAACAAAACTCAACACCAAAATGTAGCCTTCTTTAGCGGTCCGTGGACTTCGATTCAGGTAGTCAACAAAGTACTCAATCAGGTATGGACCAACATATGAAGAGACAGTCGGAGTAAGGTACAAACTGCAGTGAAGAGGATTAATTTCCAGGTTGTAAGAACAAGAGCTTTGACTAGCTTAATTGTTGTAACATCGGTGTACTTCCCTGAACCAGAAACTGAGATGAGCTTCGCCTCAAAGTTAGGGAGGATGCCTTGAACACTGTCATTATCATCCAAAGTTGGCACATCATCAAGATCTAGTGCTTTCCTCCTTCCAAGATCAAGTAACGGCCCCATCCAAGAAAAAGTGATAATACTAAAGAATCCAGCATCTGTGAAAGCTGATCTACTGCCTGTGGCCTTAGACGAGGAAGAAGCTGCACGGTCCAATAGTGGCTGATCCATGATAAACTAATAACTCCTGAACATAGAACAACAAACTTTAGCAAGTTACAACTGATTATTTATGAGAAAGAAAAGTATAAAAGTGTTAACGTAAAAATGATAATTTAAGTCTGTTCATGGACATTAATAGGATTACAGAAAGTATAGCTAATTTAAAGGAAACAAACATAACTGTGAGTGTTAAAGCCATATGTTGCATGAAAAACATCCGGATGAATCCGCACGATACCACAGAATTCCATTGTCACACATGGTCAAGATGATATCACAAATCTCCAAGTAAACAAAATCGAGACCTAGATTAGATAAATAGCATATGTAATATGTATGTAATCTAATATGTGCTAAACTTCCTAGAAGTAAAAAAAAAGAGGATGTACCGAACTTTTAAATTTAGCAATTGAGTTTTTTTTTTAAAAGTATCCGATCTCACCATGCCCATCTCAGCATTGAAGCACAGACTTAATAAAAGTAGCAAAATTAGTGCAACAGACTGAAAATGAGAATATATATTACGCATTACTCCTTGCATACCTCAAAAAGAAAGAAAAAAAAAAGCACGCACGTGGAATAGGATGGTGTTAGCCACAAATCGAAATCTGTGCGAAATTTTTGTAAATTAACCAGATACTGGCTATTCGGTGGGAGAGATGGAGGAGAAGAGAAGTTGGCGATCTCGAGCCCACCGGCAAAGAGGCGGCAGTGGCGGCGGCGATCACGGAGAGCCTATCAAATGAATGCAGCGGTGAGGGTCTTGAGCCCACCAGCGGGGCTAGCGCAACGGTGCCGAGCCGACCGAAGAGGAGCACGGACGTGCCGCTGGTGGCTGGGGCAAGCCGCCGCCGCCGCTGCCGCCACGGCCATCCGGGTGTCTGCGTGGTTTTTCTCAGTGATCAGAAGTTGGAAAGAAGCCGCGTCTCACTGAAAAATTTGATAATTTAACGCTTTTTTCCGTTGCCCAAATTAATTTAATTGACGCTTGTAAAGATCGCCGCCACGGCCATCCGGGTGTCTGCGTGGTTTTTCTCGGTGATCAGAAGTTGGAAAGAAGCCGCGTCTCACTGAAAAATTTGATAATTTAACGCTTTTTTCCGTTGCCCAAATTTTAAGGAGTGTTAAATTATCAAATATCTCCGTCTCGCTCGACTCACGTGACCAAAGGAGACAGAAATTACCTATACGTGCGGTACGTGGGTTTTTCTAATTTCTCAAAATCTTATGAAACACATTTGTTTGTTATAGATTTGGGTGGCGAGTTTATCAACGACTTAAAAGTAATTCCTATCACAATTATGAAAAAAAAAGTTGTTATAGAACTTATTTGTAAATCTGAACCCCGGTTTTCTTCACAGTTCACACGCTGTACGACCGTAGCATTATCAATGTCATGCCTAAAGGTTATTTTAAAATTGAGTAAATTTGGAGTTTATTTCAAACAAAACAATAAAAATGTTAGTTAAGTTCAAATTAGTGCGGATTACGGATTTCACATATGTAACGCTTGAAACCAATATCATAATCCCCGCTTGTTAGTAACGGTTCCCTTCTTCCCCTTACCATCTATTTTCCTCCATGTCAGTGGCAACTAACTAAATATCTTCAACGAATGTTCACTTGCTCTCGTTCTAGGGGTGGGGGTGGGTGGGCATGAGTTGCGCAGGCAGCCGCCCTCCTATTCAACCGGCGGTGATTTGGAGATTTGGTCCGGTATTTCACGAGGCTCAAAATAGTTTGTAAGGGGTAAAAAACAATATTAGAATTCGGGGATTCGTGAATTAAGAGCAAGTTTATTAGTGTAGTAAGCTACCAGCGATAGTATTTGTCCGTGTCTGATATAGCCATCAAGAGAGAAGCTCATGCGATGAACTAGCTGTTTCGCTAGCTAAATGGAAATAAACAAACATTTAATTCATGCATGCACAACCAAATTGGCATGATCAAAACTAACCACCATCCTTGTAGCTATTTGTGTTGCCTGTGCTCTAGCGTGTTAGATAGGGAGAAAAACAGAAATACATGCAAACTAGATCGTGGAGATATGTCGGAGGCCCACCAAATACGTAGGTATCACCCATATCAGCTGCAAGCGAGCAGTAGAGGCTCGTTTCTTACACTATCGCCCGGTGACAGATCTAGCGTCCGCTTTCTTCCGCTTTCTTCTCTTTCTTCTTTTCTCCCTCACCCACATAGAATTTCGCTAATGTGGAACAACGTATAGCCTACTGACTCAACCTTATTATATATACCTGCTCTAAGAAGTGTAAGTCGCCATCTTCCTCCTCATACATCGTAATTCGTTGTAAAGAAACCACCTCAACAAAAACAAACACGTGCGTTTCCATCCAAAACTCATCCCACCAGTAAAACCAGATGGATGAAACTCAAGCCTCGCAAATTTTCCTTCTAATCCCTTTGCAAAGTAAGGGTATAGCCTAGTAAAATTTAGAAGTTGAGTTAAGTAATATGGACTATTTTTTCTGAAAAATGAAATAAAATTAAGATCGTTCTCGAATCGGGTATACATGGATGAATACAAAGGAAAAGAAAAAAAAGGACCAATGTGAAGAATCAAAATAGAGATGACAAAGTCTGCAGGCATATACTTACCTAGCTTCTTCGTTATGCCTAAAAGCCTAACAAATCGATCAGAAGATCGGCCGGTCCCCTTCTCAACGCCGGCTGCTGCCTGCTATGCGCCGTGCCAAGGCCAGCCGTCTTCCACGGGGTTTCGTAGCAGAAGGGGTTCATATGTACTGCACTCCTGTATTTATGTGGGGATTTTTTTATTACAGTACAAAGTACAGATTTGTTTAGGCTAATCCAATAGAGGTAATAATCATATAGAAGGAAACCATTGAATTCGTACCCTTCTTATGTGGAGAATTAATGCCCCTTTTATTTGACACCTACAGCTACACAAGAGTATGATTAGTCAATTAATGAAATATAATCATACCTGCCATATATTGAAATCCAAATTTACAGCCGTGGGCCTATTTGGCAAGTTTAGAGAATATTGCGAGTTTATAGAAGGGAAATAGTAGTGTGGCTGCATTCGGCATGTTTGGCGATGGAGAGGACTGATAGTTTTGAGAGGAAATTAATTAATAGTAAGATTAGAATTTGATTTTTAAGTCTAGCATGTTTTGCGATGAAGAGGATGGAAAGTTTTGATGGGAAATTGATTAATACTAAGACTAGAATTTGACTTTTAAGTCCTAGTATAGCATGTTTGGTACAAGTGGTGCGAAGTGATGGAAATTACTACTCCATCCCATAATATAACAAACTAGTACCGAATAGGACACTTTATAGTATAACGAATCCGGACATGCTTCCTGTCCAGATTCGTTGCACTATGAAGTGTCCCATCCGGTCGGAGGGAGTATCTTCCTAGTTTCTCTATAAAAGTTTGGTTAGTCCCTTCGGATACAAGAATGAATATATATGTTTAGATTCATCAACATCTATATTAACGTAGATCCAATCCCACAACGGAAAAAAAGTACAATTTCCTATAAAGCGAAAAACAAAAAAAATCCGTAAAAAATAAAAAAATCCAGAAAACATCTAGAAAGGATTTATATTTGTCGTTTTAGTAGTCCATATATATCTCTTCTCTATCTCTAATCTAACTAAAAATATGTGCGGGAAGATAAAAATGGTTTAAAAAAACATGTGAGGAAAAAATATCAGAAAAAAGCACAAAAGAAAACACGCTAGGAAAAAAGGTTTTCGTAGTCCAAAAAAACACGCGAGAAAAAAATATTTCCATCGTCTGTAAAAAAGCAAAAAAAAAAAGCATACGAGGAAAAAATTGTCAGAAAAAAGGCTAAATTGATGGACGCTTGGTTGGATAGGATCATCGATTTTTTTTCCATCTCCTACACGGCTTTTGTTTCATCATCTATTCTCCTGTATTGGAGACCCTACACACCTCTGTAGTCAATTATCATACTATTTTTTGTGAAGTATAGCTACTATTCTTGATAACATATTATATGGAAATAATATTATAAAATAAACATATTTTAATTGTTATTTAGAAAAGAGTGCACAGTGGCTCTATTTTATGTAGACTTGACCATGCAAGTCAGTGTAGGATTTGATTGGTTGCAAGAATGAGATTAAAATAATATTTTAGATTATATGCATGTTGTCATATGAATAATCCAATTATTTTAGGTAAACCAAACATCGGTAAGGTTGCCATCATCGAGGTTGGGCCATTACATTTAAGATGTTCCAATTTTCTGATTTTCTGATTGTCATCAATATGGTTATGTATGAAAAAGTATATTAGCATTAGGTTTTTTCATCCGTTGCAACGCACGGGTATGTTTGCTAGTATATATAAAGAAACTCAGTCGGACGTCCATGGTAGAGTGAACTGTGGAAATCAACTAAAACAGGGGAGAAAGAAATAGAGTTGGTTTCAACTTTCAAGAAAAGAAAAGAAATAGAAAAATACACACAACAAGGGAAACACGATTTAAAAGGACTGGGAGTTTTCCTCACAAAAATAAAAGAAGAAATCGATTGGGACTTGGGGTTTAGAGTTAGCAGTGATCTCTACGATCGATCTGTTACATTGCCACCTCGCTCGTGCTCTTTCTTTAATCTGTTGCATTAACACGATTGATTCTCAAACTTTGGTTTCACGAAAGAAAAGGACTCAAATTCACATTGGGTTCTATATATAGGGATAGTTATTGAGACCGACCGGCCATTGTACCGGTCAGGCCCATGGTTCGATGGTTCACTGGTTTGACCGGTTGAATCATTGGTTCAAAGCGGTTTAATAAGGTTAAATATATAACTGATTCACTTAAACACAAGCAACATCCTAGCTTGGTGGTTGGTGCGCCATGGCTCTATACATCCCAACCTGGGTTCAACTCCCACCAAACACCTATTTTTCCTATATTTTCTCCTCCTCCTCATGCGTGCACGTGGTCTGGCAGGGTAGCGCCCACGGTTGAGCGGTCCAGTGCCGGTTTTCTGACCGGCTTTTAAGCGGTTTTCGAAAAAAACCGGGCGGCCCAACCGGTTTATACCGGGTCATTTGCACATACGGTCTTTTAACTGGACCGAACCGGCGGAGGTCATAGTTCCGGTTTTTTCGGTCCAACCGCCGGTCCGGTCCTAATAACTATATATATATATATATATATATATATATATATATAGGCCTTGTTTAGTTAATTAGTTCCCTAAAATTTTTTTTCTAAAAAACATCACATCGAATACTTAGACACATGCATGAAGCACTGAATATAGATTAAAACAAAACTAATTGCACAGTTAAGGGGGAAATCGCGAGATGAATCTTTTAAGACTAATTAGTCCATATTAGCCATAAGTGCTACAATAACCCATATGTGCTAATGACGGATTAATTAGGCTCAAATGATTCGTCTCGCGGTTTCCAGGCGAGTTATGAAATTAGTATTGTCATTCGTGTCCGAAAATCCCTTCCGACATCCGGTCAAGCATCCGATGTGACATCCAAAAATTTTCTTTTCGCGAACTAAACAGACCCATAATTTGTCACGCCCAGAAATTCACTAGTAATTTCTGAACTAATTTGTGCATAAAATTCTCGTCCAGGAATCAGCCGAGGTACACAAACTGACAATTTAATATACATATTCATCAAAAGAACTAAAGCGATAAATACTTACTGAAGAGGCACTTAGTCCTCACAACGAAGAAATCTGTAGCGGAAAAATAAAAATAAAATTTGGCAAAGCTCCGGCTCCACTCCCACAGCAGCTCAACTGGGGTATAAGCTAAGCATCTTCTCCTTCTAGATCATTTTTCTTCAACTGAGATTTGATTGATTATTGCAAGGTGAGTACATGGAATACTCCGCAAGCCACACAGCAAATATGCAAGTGCACACAGATACCAAAGGATGGCATAATATAGGCTCATTTGCAAAAGCAGCATTTAGCAAACATTTAGGAGTAGTAAAATAGTAGAGTAATTAATCATCAATATTAATCAACACTGAACAGCACACCCATGCTGCACAGGCCCAACCAAACTTGAACAACCAACGCCAGTCGTACAGATCAAACCTTTAAACCAGGAATTTACCATTCCAAACCAGGAGTCAAATTAATTATCACATTATTATCATTAATGAGTAGTGTGGGACTAATCACGAAAAACATTGCTCAACCCGCTCATAACTGCGGGCACGGCTATTCAAATAGTTTTACTCTGGCCAGAGGTGTACAAATTTACCCACAAGACACAACTCCACAATATGTCACCATATCACCATGTGCCCATGCTGAACATGCCACCATTTGTGTAGTTGTGACAAGACCCCTCGCATAGCTCAACTCAAAGCAGCGCGCCTTTCCTGGATCATAATCACCCCCTCTACAACCAGAGGCGTGGACTCCCCAGCGACCCCCACGGACTTCTCGCCGCTTCACAGTCTAGCGCCCCACAATGAGCCTTGCTATACAAAGTGTCTAGCCGTTGCCCATTCTGGCTTGTGGTTAGTACGGTTAATGTCTCACAACAGTAGCTCGCGAACCGGTCCTTAATTGTCATGAGCATGACCTTCAAAACCATGTGCTCACAACCCACCATTATCAAGTTTTAATTATCAATTATTTATCACAACACGATTAACCATCGTGAGCTACCATGAAGTATCCATCATTAAGTAATAGTGAAACATTAATCATCCCAATAGTGTGCTAGTGTTTCTAAGCATGACTAAGCAATTATTCTAATATATAGTCGAACCAATATATAAAGTCCAACTAGTCAAATTATAACCCAAGGTATCAAAGAATAGGGTAATCAATGCAAATTGGCCATAACAAAGGAATAGGTTCACACCATCCGGTGACATTCGAAAATAAATGCATAGTTGAAATAAATAGAGAATTTAAATATAGGAGCAACATGCTCAAAGGATTGTGTTTAGGATCTGTGTGACTTGCCTTGCAATAATCGGTCTTCAATTAGTCTTCTTGAACACTTCCGATGCACTCACAAACCTTCGCAACGACGGAAACGACAAGCTAACACGCATAACGGAGAAAAAACTAATAAAAACCAAATAAACAGTACTAAAAAGTAAAGAAACATGTAGATCATGATTTTAGATGAATTTAGAGACTTGAACGGCCTCATTCCGACTTCATACGAATTAGTTATGAATTTTACAAAATCAATTCCAATTAAACCTATTAAAGAAAACACTATTCCAAATTGATTAAACAATTTACAAACGATTTATACTGACATTAAAGATTAAAACATCCTCCGAAAATTATTGGAACGAATTTAGTGGATGACATATAGTAAAAAGAACTAATATGCCATTGAAAAAGGATAACATGATTTATATTGACTTTGGATGGCTGAGATTAATCTTGACCGAGTGGACCAAGATCGGATGGTTTGGATTGATCTAGCAAGCTGGCCTCACAAGATACCGACTCAACGAGTCAATTCTACGTGACACGGGATTGCCGAAATGATTAACCGAAACCGGCGGCTCTGAACGGCTTTAAACTAAAGAACGACCCAACACGGACGAACGAACGAAGCACGGGGAACACCTCGTTCAAACGAATAAGCAAACGACTCAACGATGGCTGCGGCTAAACCGATGAGCTAGACACGATTCACGGTAAAACCCCGGTACGGCAAACGATAGGCCGGTAGAAACCTAGGGATGCACCTACGGCTTTGCAACTTGGCTACCGGACTACGGGAAGCAAACAAACCACGATGACGATGACGTGGGATAGAGGCGGCGTTGCACGATTTGGAGCAGCAACTAAGCAACGACAGTGACACGGTTTAGCAGCGGCACGATTGCGTCAACGACTCGGCAAGGCGCGGCAGCAGCAACGACTCAACAATGACTTAAAAAGATGGCTACCGAGCTACAGCAACGCGACAGCGACACGACGCAGCAGCAAGTGGCTCGGTCGCTGCGGTAGCAGGACGACAGCGACTTTTGGCACGCACGAGCAGCAGCTACACAGCTGTGGCAGGGAGCGGCACAACGGTGGCTAGGCGGCTAGCGCAGCAGCGACGCTAAGCCAACAGCTAAGCGCGGCACGGCGGCGGCTACTCAACGACACAAACAAAAGATTAAAACCTAAACCGAGGGAACACAGATAGAAACCTCACCAAACCAAAGCGGTCGGAGAGGGAGAGACGGCGATGACGACCCGGCGGCAACACACGGAGACGATGATGACGCTAGACAGACAATGGATTAGATTAGATTGGATTAATACACTAGGAAAAAACCTAAACCGGTGAACAGCATGGGAGCGGTGGTTGCCGGCGAACCACGGCACAATAATGCAAATGAGGGCACCGGGAGGAAGAGAAGGCGACGGCGATTCTTACCAACACTTATGCGACGACGAACAGTGAAGGAGATGGTCGGCGACGAACTCCAAAGGGCGGCGAGGTGGGTCCACGGCGGCGACGATTTTCCGGCGACGAGTGGCGGCAACGGATGAATGGACGGGCTTCTCCCCGGCTGCGACGCTGTGGGTGGCGACGGCAAAGCTTGGCGACGACGGAAGGAGCAGTAGGGCCTCGTCGGAGATCAAAACACGACGGCGAACTTCGGGTTGACGGCGATGATGGAGCTCCGGTGGATTTCGGCTACGGGGAAGGGGTGGACGGGGTGGAGCTTGACCTTGCGGAGCCGAGAGAGGCGACGGTGCAGGTCGTCGACGGCCGAGGCGGCTGCTAGGGGTGGCTGGAGCGACTGCCGGCGGTGGACGGAGAAGACAAGCGGCGACGGCGCTACAGCCTACAAGCGACGCGGAGAGAGGGAGAGGTGGCGGCCGAAAGAGGAGAGGGAGGGAACTCTATTTATAGACATGGGAGAGAGAGATCGATCCTACAACGAGAGAATCGAAGTCGGGATTTTCTAGGGTTTGGTTTGGAGAGATAAACTCGAAAACGAATCCAAATTCGCATCGAATTCAAAGGGATAAAACCGGATTTTTGGGGGAAGAGATAGAGGAGGATAAGGGGAATATTTTGCCTCAACTAATTTTGGAAATACACGAGAGAGGAGGCCGGAGCTGGAGGGGGAAGGCGGTGGCAATGGCGGCATCGGGCTCTGTCTCCAGCCGGCTGGAGGTTAGGGGCGACTACTGTAGCAGAGGGAAGGAAAACAGACTTTCAGCTGGGCTTTTTTTACTCAGCCCGATTGAAGGAGGGACATGAAATGGACTTCGGAGAAGGGAAAGAACCAGCCGAAAGGAAGGGAAGAATGGGCCGAGAACTAAAAGTGAACTTTTCCAGTTTCGGCCCGGAAAAGAAAAGGGTATTTTTTATTACTTTCCCAATTAAATTAATCACTGAAATGATATCTGAATCGTTAAAAATACTTCCGGTGCTCTAATATTCCAACAAAAATCATGAAAAAAACTTGAACACTATAAGTATTTAAAATATTTATAAAAAGACCATTTAATGATTAATTTAATATGCGAATCATTGCTGAACTACTCTTTGTATTTTAAAAATTAGTAATTGAGCTTTGAAAAATCCAAGAAAATTTCAGAGAGTATATTTATTCATGGATAATTTAATAAAAATTAAATCCAGCCATGCTTTATATTTAGAAAAATTTATTTCCCACATTTAACTTCACTTGTAAATTAATGAACATTTAATATAAATTCTAATATTAATTTATTAAATAATTTATAAATCCTAAAACAAAAATCAGGATGTGACATAATTGTACAATCACGGATTAATTAATTAATTAATTAATTAAGGGATTTGCTAGACACCTGTCATGCCCAGAAATTCACGAACCAGAATTTCTAAGCTGAATGTGCATTAAATCCCTGTCCAGAACTAGCCAGGGTACACAAACGATAATTGTTGACATACAGATCCATGTCTTACAAAAATATAAAAGATTACAAATGCAGCGGAAAAGATAAAACGAGCTAAGCTTGGAAGCTTAGACTTCTGCAGCTGGCGACTCCACTCCACAGGCAACTCTTGACGGCAGCGACGAAACCAACCCTAACAAGATAGCTCCAACTTGGAAGATCTTCAGCTCTGGTGTGAGGAAAAGAGAGCAAGACTGAGTACTACCCACTGTACTCAGCAAGTCATACCGGAAGAGAAGGTATGATGCAGGATATAACCAAATGAGGCTAAGGGTTCATTTGCATAAAGCAAGCATTTAAAAGCAGTAGTTGAAAACAGTAAAAAAGTTGTAGTGATTAATCAATATTAACCAATCACTGTCCAACGCTACACCATGTTGCAACAGGCCCAACCAACCACCTGAACTACACCAGTTCATTAAACTAAACTAGGGGTGAGACTAATCACAGTGAATCTGGTTGATCGCCCATAACCGCGGGCACGGCTATTCGAATAGTTTTACTCTGGCCAGAGGTGTACAACTGTACCCACAAGACACGATTCCACACATATCGCCATGCCCGAAGTATCACCATGATACTGCAAGGGGGATATCGTGACAAGACCCTTCGCATAACCCTCCCCTAACCATCCACACCATGCTAAGGTTTTACCCCCACCCCTCAAAAGGCAGTGGGTAGTCCCCTCATGCGCCACGGTGAATCCGGCAGTTGGACAACCGGACACCCCGGCCGACCCAACTACATCACGCCCACCCTCGCCACCGGTGCCTAGGAAAGGGTCGAGCTATATACTTCAGATCAAGCAGTTACCCACTCCCGCTTGTGGTAAGCACGGTAAGTCTCCCATGGTTTCCCGTGAACCGGTCCTTAATTGCCATGGGTGCGACCAGCAAAACCATGTGCCCACAGCCCACCATTCAGTGTATTTTAATTAACTAACACCATTGCGGTGGCACCAATCCAAAGCTATGCTAATAGTCAAAGTCTATGTAATAATATGATCCCCATTTGTGTACTAGTTGAACCAGGCATGGCTAAGCATTTTCCTGAATCAACATCTAGTTAATTTGATACCCAATTTATCAATGGCATAAGGTAAACAATAAATGGCTGAGTAATAGACCCATCCCACATGACATTGTAAAAGGATGCACCATTTAATAGAAATGCGGAATATTTGTAAATTGGGTACAATATGATCAAATGTAATGCATGACTTGCCTTGCTCTCGCATTGATGAGACCACAACAACGTCTTCGAGGAACCGCGGATCGACGAAACGGCCGAAATCTACGCGATAAACAAAGCACACAAGCAAAACACACTATAAGACTACTGAAACAGAGAACAAAACCATTTTTAATGGATTCTAGGGTTTTTTTATGAATTTACTGAGACTTGAATGGACTTAAACGGAGCTCGGATGAATTAGTTATGAATTTTAGAAGATTCTTTGTGTTTTTACTAATAAAGAAAATGCCTTAATTAATTATAACATCATCAAAGGAGGGGGAGCGCCGATAGGCGGGCCCCACTGGTCAAAGGCTCGAGGGGGCCGGTGCACCGTGGACCGGGACCACGGGTCCACGGGACCAACGGCCCGGATCAGCCTCAAAGGTGATCGGACGGCGCTGGGAAAGCGGCCACCGGCTCGGCCTCGGCTTCAAACCGGCTGGCCGTGGCAAGAGCCGCGGCGCGCGCATGACTGCCGGCGACGGCAAGCGGCGGCACGGGAGGTGGCGGCCACGGCCGAAAGTGAAGGTGCTCGCGGGAAGCGGCGGCACGCGGGAGAGGAGAGAAAGGAGAGGGAGAGGGGTCCTCACCGGAGGAGGCAGTGGCGGCCGGCGCGGGAAAACAAAGGCGGCGGCGACGACCGGAGACACGAACGGCGGACGGGCGGCGGCAACACCGGCGAGCGAGGGAAACGGGGCTTCAGGGGTGATTGGCGGCAACCAAACGGCGGCCGAGGAGCGGGCGACACCCGCGAGAGCGACGACGGCGGCTTCACGGCGCGGCGGCGGCTCTAGCGGCGGTGGCACGCGGCTGGAGTACGGTGGCAGGCGGCGGAGCTCGGTGCGATGGCGCGGCGGCCGTAGGAAGCGTGGGAGAGGACGGCGAATGGGGGAAACGAGAGAGGGAGCTCGGATGAGCATTTTTATGGGCGCGGGAGATGCGGACGAGGCCGGGAAAACCCCTGATTTCGCCGGCGACGTGGGAAGGGGAGAGAGAGAGAGGGCAGGGGATTCAAAATGAATCCCGCCCATTTCGTGCGTGCGCGCGGGGCGGGAGACGCGGGGGAGAGGGCGGCGACGCGGGCGCGACGCGGAGTGCGGCGGAGTGGGGCGCGGGAGAGACGGGAAAGGCGATGGCGTGGGCGGTTGCCGGCGTGGGCGTGGGTGGCTGGAGGTTGGGGACGATCCGACAGGTGGGGCCCACCTGTCGGCGTCCCGAAGGGAGGAGGAGGGGGCGCGGGCCGGCCCAAAAAGGAGAGGGGCGCGCGCGGGCGACGGGGTGGACTGGGCCGATGGCCCAAGAAGAGGGAAAAAGGAGGAAAAGAAAAAGAAAAAGAAGAAAGGATTTTTCCTGGGATTCTTTATTGCGGTTAATGAATTTTAATTGGTTAAAATTACTTATAGGGCTCTGAAAATTCCACTAAAAATCCTGTTAATATATTGTGACATGTGGAACTCAAGAGAAATCCCACAATGCCAATTCCAATTATTAATTGCATTTATTAATTAGGGAATTTGCTCTAGGTTAAATTTGAACCATTTCTTGAGGCAATTTATTAAACAAATTTTTAAAGCAAGAAAAAGGGGGAAACTTCAGAGCGTGACAACAACTGCCGGCTAGACAGTCGAAAAAAAATACTCAAAAGCTTTGAAAACGCACACATATAAGTAAGAAGATAACCATATAAAATTGTAAGACCAAACTAAACTTCGTTTCAGAGTCATTAAATTAACAAATTAAATGGCTAAAAACTTTGTTCTTGAGTTTTTATTTTTTTTCTTAACTATTTTGTTAATATTATATCTAATAATTGAAGTCGATTTTAATTAATCTTGTAATTTTGTAGGTTTACTAATAGCACTTTACAGTGTTCAAAATACATAATCTATATATTAGCTATACAGAAATGTCCGGTTTTGAGCTTAGAACATATCCCCCTGATGAGAAATCTGCAAAAAAAAAAAAAAGAAGTGTAAGAAACATCAGGAACACATGTTGTATCTGACATGAAAGAGTAACAAAGAAATAAAAAGAAAAATATGTGATTATCTGCTATATATCCTCCTGGTTATGCATGATTTTAGTTCTGTTGCAAAGAGTGATGTTGAACCCCCACCAAAGAACAATCTTCCCAATTCCCACAAATGACAGTAGCATTCGCAATTAGACAATCCAACCAAACCACTCAAACTCATTCTCAAGCAATGCAACTAAATAAATGAAAAAATTAAAATACCATATTATTTTGCCATGGTTTATTAAATATAAATTACTTCCTCCATTTCACAATGTAAGACTTTCTAGCATTGCCCACATTTATTTAGATGTTAATGAATCTAGACATATGTACATCTATATGTATGTGGGCAATGCTAGAAAGTCTTACATTGTGAAACGGAGGAAGTAGAAAAATTCTAAACCGTTATGAGTCATTCATGTTAAAATGCATTTTCAATCATGTGCTATAAATTACTCCCTCCATCTACAAAAGTTAGACATATTTCACATTTGAGTTTTTCCAAATAAGTTATTCCTATTTGTAGTCTTTATTCACTTAAGGCCTTGTTTAGTTTTAAACTTTTTCTTCAAACTTCTAACTTTTTCATTACATCAAAACTTTCCTACTCACATCAACTTTCAACTTTTTTCTTCAAACTTCCAATTTCAATTAAACTTTCAATTTTGGTGCGGAACTAAACACAGCCTAAGAATCTCAGTTACTACATGTTAGCTCGGTACGACACCATTTAAGAATCTCATCAGACATCTGCAGCATTTTAATTTGTTGGGGGGGTGCTAGTGAGCTTTCAAGATGGAAGAAAAATTGAAGAGGGAAAAAAGAACGCATCTGGCATACTGGATGCTCAAAATCGGTGGAAGGCTGCACAACGTTTGTACTGCCCAAATTAGCAGCGAGCAGAGCCAATGAAAATCTGTAAAAACCCAAAGTAATAAAGGACATGGAAATCCCCAAATCAGCTGCAGCGAGAGGCTCTGGCGCCGTCCTCGTCATCTCTCCACTAGTCCTCGAGTAGTCAATCTGCACATGAACAGCTTGGTGGATAGGCAGATCGGACGGTCGTCCACAGGTGATGAACGAACAGTGTAACAGTTTTACTAATTTGTTGACAATTAGTAAAAATCTATTCGATTTTCAACTTTTTTGGATTCAAATTTCCTGAAAACTTAGAATTTCAGTCTGCCGATTCTTTTAGGACTCTGACATCTGTTGAGTTGTGATCCAAATTCATTTGCACTCTGACATCGTCGTCGTCAAGGCCAGATCTACAAGGGGGCGGCGGCGGAGCTCGGCGGCGACGTCTCGCGACGATGACCTTGACGACGACCCGGGGAGACGACGACCTTGACGATGCTCGGGGCGGAGCTCGGCGGCGGTGGCGGCGACGGCTCGCGACGACGACCTCGACGACGACCCGGGGCGACAACGACCTCGACGATGCTCGGGGCGGAGCTCGGCGGCGGCGGCGGTGACGGCTCGCGACGATGACGACCCGGGGCGACGACGACCTCGACGATACTCGGGGCGGAGCTCGGCGGCGGTGGCAGCGATGGCTCGCGACGACGACCCAGGGCGACGACAACCTCGACGACGACCCGGGGCGACGACGACCTCGACGATGCTCGGGGCGGAGCTCAGCGGCAGTGGCGGCAACGGCTCGCGACGGATCTAGAGGAGGGCGACGGCGAGGGCGGCGGCTCGCGACGACCTCGACGGTGGCTCCCTACCGCCGCCGCTGCTCACCGTCGATTTTTGGCAAGCGGCGGTGGTAGGGATTTCAGCGGCAAAGGGGGAGAGAGAGCGAGCGGATGCAAAGAAAGAGAATGGGGAATAGGTGGGGCCCACAGATGGCTAGTGAGTTTGGCTGGCCAAATTTGGCTAGTGAGGGGAAGGATTTGGCCAGCCAAATGGCTTGGCAAGTTGAATAGAGAGACTGTTGGAGTACTTTTTTTTTTTAAGAATTGACAAAATTTAACTTGGAGAGTCTTTTGAAGAGGCTATTGGAGTTGCTCTTACTCGGTAGATGATGAGCAACGACCAGCGATGGCGTGGACGGATCCTCATCTGGTTTCCACTTCGCCGGGTATGCAGCATCAGCGAATTGCCCTTCTCCATCTTGTTATGTCACAGAAACACGGGTTACTTAAATGAATTGCTACTGAAAACGACAAATACAGCGTAGAAATGACAATCAAACATTCTCACTCGGCTTTTCTCAAGAAAAAGAAAATTCTTACTCGTCGGCAGAGTAGGAGAAGCCATCTTGTTATTTTGTAACAGATTAATGGAGTCAATTTAATTGAAGTACTACACTGAAATGCAGATATATAGCACTTAAACGACGCCTGTCTGATGATACTTACTCAGTTGATCAACACACAGTTATTACTTAATTACTAGAAAATCGGCGTGCTTATTGGCATGCTTGCTTAAGTTAGCCCGTAATTTTGTGTGTGGAGTATTTGTATACTGCTTAATTAGAGGTTATTTAGAACGTGAGAATTTTTAAAGCAAATAATCCGGTACTTAAAAAGTTCTATCAGCATCATACCTTTAAAGTACCCTTCTAGTGTGTTTTTAGATTTTTTTTTTGTGGGATACTGAGGAAAAAACACTGCATCATAATAATATACGCTAACAAATTGATGAAGGTTGTATATTAGATGAATAGAAAAGTGTGTTTTATGAATATTTCATCTCACTTTTATAAATTCAAAAGTTTTGCCTATAAGCTGTTAAAACCATATAATTAGAAGGAAAATATGTTCATGATGTTTACACTTGCTACTAATTGTTTTATCTTTTCTAGAAATATAAGATAAAAACAAAGCCAAGTTATATGTTTCCAAATCTAACCTAACGCACATTGTACTTATTTGGATTATTTCTCAATGACTTTTCCAAAGCAATAAATTGGTATAATAAGAAAAAATATTGCATTTTTATATTTCGATTTCTTTATACTGCATATTCCTTTTTATATATTTTTATTATTTATTTTTTTCTTTTAAAATAATATTATATAGGATGCTGATAACATGGCCTATGTACTTGCCTTGATTTTCACTTTAATCTACAGTAACCGTATCTGTTGTTGAGGAAATATGAAACATAAAAATGACATCAATATTGAACGTCGATTATTATTAATTTTTCCAATGTATCACAAGTTCCCAACATATAAATATGACTAAATATGCTAATAGCTTTGTGGCTGAGTTTTTTTTTTAAACTCATGGATAGCTGGTACTGCAGCTGGTTCAGGCGTTCAGTTGCACATGCATGTGAGTGCGAATATGCAGCCGGCTCAACCGGTCAGCCCGCATTCTCTTGTGTATTTGTGCACGCACTGCCATGGGCCAAGGACCAAAGGCGGTAAGCCCATTGGGCTCATTTCATGGACTCTGACTAGGATGCCACGCTAGCTATATATAGGTGCAAAAAGTTGTTGAAAACAAAACTTGCACTATTGACATAATAAGTACTGTGATTAAATCATATATATTGTTTTATAATAACTCCAAGATATAATAATTAGATTAAACGGTTAAGAAGTTTGTTTGTAATAAGCTTTTGGTACGCGTACGTGCCGAGTGTTTATACGAGCGGAGTAATAATAATAATAATAATAAGCAGCACCTGCTGGAGTATCATGTCCGTGGCCGACGAACGACACCTGCAGGTTGGTGATCTTGTTGTTCGTCCTCGCCGCCTGCGAGCTGTCGTCGACGTACCGGCCGGCCTCCTTCTCCAACTCCGATGTCATCTTCGTCGTCGGGAAGCGGGCCAAGAGACTGCGCGGGGCCCGGGCCGTCGCCGCGTGCGCGCGGCAGCAGCCGGCGGAGAGCGCCGCCGCCAGCAAGAGACAGGGGAGGAAGGACGACGACGACGACGCCGCCCGCCCGGAGGCTGAAGCGGCGGCGAGCTGCGGCGCACTCGTTGCCCTTGCCCACCATGGTCTCGCCACCACCAGCTTCCTCTAGCTAAACACACGTGCTGTGATCAACTCTTTGGAAACGAAATTGAAGGAAAGAAAGCTAGCTAGCTAAACGCTTGCTGCTGCTGCTGCTGCGTTTGGAGCGCGCGGATATTTATAGGACCGTGAGCGGCGAGCCAGGCAGCCAGAGATCGATCGATCGAGCCAGCTACACATCATATTACACACACGCGTGTTGCGTATACGTGCATGCTTGCGCAGTTGCACTGCTTCCGCCTTGTGAGGCAGCTGATCAGGTGAGGGACTCGGTCGGTCTCTGGTTCTGGTTGGGTACGTCTCGCCGTGCAACAGAGCTGCACCGTACGCACTTACATATCCTCATGCGTGCACGCGTACACGTTTTCATGCTCTCTACCTAGCTATGTTGCCATACAAAATTGACGCGACATGCATGTGAGTAATTGATGATATATATCAAGTGAGCGACGACAAATGGGTTTTTGAAACTGAAAATCCAGAAACCACATGTTATGTCAGGCTATATATATACATAAACGACAAATTCCCAACCGCTATGCTATATATACGTGTACTCAAATACTTTATTTAATTTTATTACTAGCCTTTTAACCAAGTCAGTCATTATTACTGCCATGTGTATATATATGCAACACATTTTGTGCTCCTATTGTACTTTCTCATCTCACATCTTTATATGAATGAAGGGAAATGGTAGTTTTTAGGTGACTGAGATTTGGTGTTCACCTGCTCCCTAGCCATTGGATTGAAATCCAACGATTAGGGAATTGTCTTCAACCACTTCTCGGCGATGGCAACAGTGATGAAGAGATCCTCGCCGATCCCTTTATCTTCCTCATCGCCAGAGACATCCGATTGCGGTACATGACCTACGGATTAGAGTTAGGGTTTTGGGGCTGGGGTTGGGGAAAGCCGTGGGGTTTTGGGAAGAAAGGAGCGGTTTCTCCCAGGATTAGGGGGATGGCCTTCTGGGGTGGCCTGATCGACGATGAGCGGCGAGGCGGCGGAGGCGCTGCTGGAGACGCGGAGTTAGAGGCACGCAGGTGGGTAGGGTTGGTGGCAGGGGTGAGGGATGTCATGGGGTTTGGAGGATGTGGTCATCGGCAGTGAACCCGATAGCACCACGCCACCACCAGAAGATTAGAGAGGAAGAGAGAGGTGGCCGGTCTAGAGGGGGCTCGCCGGCACCGTTGATCGCTTCTGGCTAGCTAGTGAGCCATGGGGCGAAGTGCGGTGGCAGTGGAGGCCTCAGTGCTCAGTAAGAAAGCAAGGCGTGGTGATTCGTCCTGAGTCTCACGTGCGTGCATGCGAACTAGAAAAGAGAAAAATCGTTAAGGGAGAGATAATGAGTATGCACAAATCTTGATGCGATCCTAGCCGTCCAAAAAAGTGACTGAAATTTTTCGGATTTTTCATCAGTTACATTAAAGCTAGACAAGACCTTATATAAATATGTTATAAAGTATACTTGTAGCATATCTTATGTGTTACTATGATATTGGATTTTCCCCTGTAACTCACCTGTTTATGTTTTACTGGGATATATATATGTAATATGCTACAGTAGACATGCCCTGTAGTTATGACCTCACTTTATGTTGCCATACAAAAATGACTCGACATGCATGTGAACTAATCAAGTGAGCTACAAATGGTATTTGAAAACTGTCCATCAAGAAACCACATGTTATGTCATGCTATATCTATACATCTATGACAAATTCCCAACCGCTACACATTTCTAAAGCAACAAAATGCTATATATACGTACTCAAATACTTTACTTATTTTTGTTAGTAATCTTTTTTAACCAAGATAGTAACTTTCTTCAATTCAAAAATTGAAAATCAGATTGGGGAAAGCTGTATATAATACTCTCCTACCGCTTTACTCTAGTACTCTCCTACCGCTTGTACACTATAATAGTGAAGCGCAGCAGCAGAGAAGTAGCCAGTATTAATGATACTACTACCCTATTGTACTAGGCAGTATGAGCAGAGGTGTTAAGTTTCATCAAATGAAACGGAACAAGAATGGTTTGGGCACATGCTTGGGGGTCGGAGTTAACTGAGGCATGCATATATCTCCTATACCTGTTTGAACTACTTTGAAGTTTGAACCAGTGAAACAACTCGTCAGCACATCACACATGGCTGGTTCAGTTGGGTTTGGCACAATGTGCACAAGTGTGCAGGGAGAATATCAATAAGCATTGTTCTCTTAGTGTAATTAATGCCTAGGTAGAACACAACCAATAATTTGCTGTTAGTAGTAAAAAAAACCTCTTGAGATTTCACTGAGTAAAATGTATGAGACTTGAGGTAGAGGATCTCATGTTGGGAAAGTTTATCTCTTGGCATGGAAATCGAGAGGAAATCCTGGACGGCCGTTTTCCACCCGTTGCCTATGGGATTAACGTGATTCAATTCCGATTATTTCCATAATTACATGATTATGCGCACTAATAAGTAGCGCCAAATCTTTCCATGTTTGGATTGCCCCCGATCTCCCTCAGCGCCATACTAATAGGGGAGGCTAGTGTCGTGTATAGGTGATGATCTCTCCACGATCATCTTCTCCCCGGAAAAATCCCAAAACCCTATCTGATCAAGTTGAGCGCTGGAGAGAGAACGTGTGGTGGTTCCGGGACAGTGTAGGTGGTGACCGGAAGGCCGCCGCTACCCCGCAAGTGATCGCCGGTGACCCCTTCGGGATCAAGCCGGCGTTCCCACTGCTACTGCTACCACTACTTTGTCTACACCGACAAGAACAAGAACCGCATCAATGGCTTCAAACAACGGTCAGTAACATCAGAATTCCACATTAGGGTGATCATATTAGGCTTAGCACTCATGTCAGTAGATCACAAAATCTACATCTCAGTCTACCTAAACGGAGGAAGAGAGGTAGGGGTAGGAGGTGGCACTAAAAAGCGGTGTGTAGGGGGTGGCAGCAAGGGGGTGCTGCGGCTCAGCCTCAATGGTAACCACCTCTTTCCCTCCACATCCCTCACTACAACGGTCACCCACATCTCAATCGGCGGCAACCCCCATATGTGTCGGGTATGGCATCCATCATGGCGTAAAGGTCACTGATGTGAGAAGTCATCTCTACTGGGTATACGGTCGTCACGGATGAAGTCATCTCAATCGGGCCTCAACTAAAACCCGTCACCGATAGTTTTGCCCCCACACGACCAGTCAAACAAGGGCCCATCATGGATGACCTTATCTCAATCGGGCCTCAATTAACGCCTGTCATGGATGACCACAATCTCAAACGGGCCCAAACTAAAGCCCGTCACAGATGACTCAACTCAATCAGGCTTTAACTTAAGCCCATCACAGATGAGGTCATCTGTGACGGGCTTAAGTTAAAGTCCGTCACCGATGAGTATTTCCCCCAAAAAATATAAATTCTATTTTTTTGCTAGCTTCAGGGCTTTGCTAGCTATGTCCGCTGCAAAATGACAGAAACAAATATATTTCACAATATCCCAGCATCCCCATTCATATAGAATCATTCACATACACATATGCCATTCACATATTTCACACATCCATTATTTACAAATTTCACAATAACATCTTCAAGTGCTAAGCATCAAAACCTGCAAAACTGAGTTATAAATTGAAACAAATTTCTAACCGGAGAAGGAGGAGGTCGAGGTGGCGGGCATGCTTAGGGAGGTGGTCGGTGGCGGGCATGCTCAGGGCGTGCTCGGGACGACGGCCAACGCAGCGACGGGCTCGGGGACGGCGGGGGACGACGTGGAGGAGGTCGGTGTAGGACGGCGGCCGGCTCGGGATGGCGTGGAGGAGGTTGGTGTAGGACGATGGCCGGCTTGGGGACGGCGTGGAGGAGGTCGGTGGAGGACGGCGAGCTCGGGCACGTCGGGGGACGTCGATGCGGCAGCAGCAAGGATGGTGTGGAGGAGGTCGACGGCGGCAGACGCGGGCTCAGGGATGGCGTCGGGCTCCCAGACGACGGCAGCAATGCTAGGACGCACACTTGGAAAAATTTTTGATCTAGATATGAGCGAGAGTAAACCCTAGTCAAAGCATTATCTCAATTGAGCAATTTATACTGTGCAATAAATATCTGTAACAACCTAATAGTTACCTCAATAGGGCCTCAAGTTGGAGCCCGTCACGGATGACATTCATCGGAGACAGGCCTAATAGTTATCTCAACCGGGCCTCAAGTTAGAGCCCATCATGGATGACATTCATCGGTGACGGGCCTAATAGTTATCTCAATTGGGCCTCAAGTTGGAGCCCATCACGGATGATATTCATCGGTGATGGGCCTAGTAGTTATCTCAATCGGGAAAAACCCAGGCATGTGAGGGGCCGTCACAGATGAGAGGATCTATACTAGTGCCTCACCATCGTTCTGCCTTTCTCGCTTGCTGACCAACCTGATGAGCACCCGGTAGCAAGCACCCTAATTTTTACCTCTCTTTCACGGTACCAAACGAAAGATAGCAGTAGTGAAAAAGTTTGTTCCAATTGATTAATCTCCTAGACCAGAAGTAGCAAAAATATATAAGGGATCAGCTCACAAAATTTAAACAAAATCCTGAAGGCAAACTCCCACCCGTGCGGCAAGGTTGACACACGATCAGATGATTGGATTTCAGCAGAAAATCAAAGAACTTACCCAGGAGATGTGTTGACGGGGATATTCGTAGACTGGATAATAAGGATATAGGGTTACGTTGGTACGAGGATTTTTCGTGCAGAGTGTGCATGATTTTTAAGTAAAGCCATGATTTTTCATGCCCAACTTTGAACGTCTGTCTTTTTTTTAAAAAAAAAGTTTAAAAATATAAGTCATGCATAAAGTACTATTCATATTTTATCATCTAATAACGATTAAAATAATTATTAAAAATTTTAAATAAGATGAACGATCAAAGTTGAGCACGGAAACTTATGGCTGCACTTATAATAGGACTGACGAAACTTATGGCTGCAGTTATAATAGGACTGAGGGAGTATATACCACCCATTTTCAAAATGTGTGACACTGTTAACTTTTTTACACCATTTGACCATTTATCTTATTAAAAAATTTAATATAAATATGTATAAGTATAAGTTTAAGATTATATTTTATTTGATGATAAAACAAGTTACAACAAAATAAATGATATTCATATAACATTTTCTAAATAAGATGAATGGTCAGACGTTACGAAGAAATCACGGCGTCATATATTTTAAAACGGAGGAAGTATATACCACCACACTTGTCAGTTTGGTTTGAGCACAGAGAATTCTATGCTAAACCTGCATTTATTTCAGCTGAATTTGGAGCCTTGATATGTGAATATTGATTTGTTTACGTGAGCCTGTGAGGCTCGCACAGGGATACATGATTTTTTCTGAGTCCCTTTAACCAAGTCACAGCAGCAACTAGGGAAGTTGTTCATCTAGAGTTAACATACAAATGAAATCAATGGTTAATCCAAAATCCAAATATGAATATCATATTTAATCTTTAATTTGGATTTCGTTGAGCCTTGTGGGGCTGTTGGCATGAAGATTAGCAGTAAGTTGGCACCATTTTAGTTAGTTCACTGCTTAAAGGCTGAGCCAATACAAGGTAGCTTAGTGTAACAGCCTTGCAGAACTTCTCTCAATGTCTCAAATCTGCTTTATCTGTTTGTTTTTTTATTGGAAATATTGCCAGGGCTTTGCCCAGCAGTTTATTTTCATTAAAGAAAGAGGAATATTTACAAGAGTTCTAAATTATAACCTCAAAATTACAAGGTTTGCAACCAATTAAAAACGATTTGTTTTAACGGGTCCTTCATTCTACACATATGCAGAAGAACTTTATGTCATTCATTCATAAAGAGTGACCTCCAGGATTGAAATTTAGGCAAATATGTCACGTTGCTTTAAGTAAGATTTTTAGAAAACATTTTCAACCAAATCTCAGTCTTGCAAGAACAACCATTTGGAAGAACTAAATGTTATGATTCCAATCAATTCCCAGCCAACATCTAATACTAAAAGGACAAGTGAAAAAGAGATGAAGTATGGCTCCTCTATGCCCACCATTGCACAAAACACATGTTTGCTTTATCTGTTTTCAAACTACGATGATGAGCATATGAGTGCATTGCTAAGACTCTGATTTGTCTGCTCCTGGACAAAACATTTCTTTTCGTTGCTTCAATTTTCTTCTTGCAACCTTAGTAGTAATAAATTATATGGGGCTGTCTAAATGGCATTTGACAGAAAAACACCTCACAAATCATGCGAACTCTAGTCCGTTGGATCGCTTTAAGATTCGTGCTGGCAGTTCTAACCCTAACCCCTCTCCCTCCCCTCATCATTCCAGGCCGCTGCTGCATCCTCTCGCGCGCGGCTGCCTCCGCCGCCGCCCCATGCGCTGCTGCCCAACGTGTCGCTGCCCAAACTCGCCAGCTGGCCGGGTAGAGCCCCCCCTCCTCCCCTCTCCTGGCCGGCCTCCTCCCCTACCCCCTACCCCCTTTCTTCCCCAACAGACGGTAGGAGTGCCCCTGCCCCGCCTTCCCCGTCTCCGGCGGCTTCCCGCTGCCTCCCGCTGCCGGATCTGCCACCATTAGCCACCACCTCCTAACCACTAACCACCGGATCCGCCGTCTCCTAGCCGTTTACCTCGCTGTCGACACCGGCCCACCGCCCTCCTCCATCCCCGCGGCTTCGGCGCCGCCGCCGCCGCCTCGCCGCCCGCCCATGTCCACCTCCCACCGTCGGGCCGCCACCTCCCACGACCATCCCTCTAACCCCGGCGATCCCCCCTCTTCTCCCTCCCCCCAACCCTCCTTCCACCCCCATCCCAACCTGGGACTCTAAACCCTAATTCCATTGCTTTCGTCGGGGTTGCCAGAGTTAGAGAAGGTGTCGCCGGAGTTGGACGAGAAGAGCTAAGGTCGCCGGAGCACGAATCGCAAAGCAAATCCCATGGTTACTAATCTGCATGATTTTGGCCTAAAAATCATTCCCAGCCATTTAGCCATTCCGAAAAAGAAGGGGAATATCTTTACATGGAGTGAAAACGGATTTCAGTTTCCGACTATGATTTGCACGCTACGACTACGATCGTCTTGATCAACCTGTCCGGTTCTCCAAATTTGATTCGGCAATCGAACGATCGACTTGCAATGCAGATACAGAACCATCCTCCCTTATTTAATTCTTTATGCTTAGCTTTCTGTTCATATCTTTATCTTTACCTATTATAAAAATTGAAGGTGTTTTTGCTAATAATTTTGTACGTTGTCCGATTACCCACTCGCGTGTATTAGCCTGTCCGACTGTTGACCAAGGCGCACGAAAATTATTTACCGCTAAAAGTATCTCTTTTATATTGATTCTCTATAGCGTCCGTTCTTTTTCTAGTATTGTTCACACGTCCACGATCTAGGCCCATGTTGCTTCCATTCAGTCCCAGGCCACTGACGAGAGCTCCTTTGAGTGGATAAAAAACTTATTCTAGAACAAATTAACTCATGTTATATCTATTATCTACCTATTACTACTACTTAAAAAATTAGAAGTGTTTCCGTCGTCCATCCGTGAAAAAAAAGGTGAAAAAAATTAAATCCGATTATATGCGGCGCAGTAAAAAAAAGGTGAAAAATAAATCGAATATGTCTTGTTAAAAAAAAAGAAACAAACTCAGGCGGAAAAAATCATTGAAAAATACGTAAGGATCCCGTGGATTTTCGTCCGTCTTCACCACCTAATTTTGGTGGATTTTTTCGTTCGCAACATCCAAGCTGAGAGTCCAAGAAAAAAATAAATCATCCAAAGTCCGCATCAACAACCAAATCTAATAGGACAATCCAGTGAGAGAAAAAAAAAGAAAACTTCACCGGAAGCCGATGACGCCGTCGTTGCCACTGGATCTGCACGTGGGTAGCCACCGGATCCGCCGCCGCCGCCATAGCCGTCAGATTTCTGGCGCGAGAAGCTGCTGCCGCCGGCGGATCTGCACGCGGGTAGCCGCCGGCGCCGTCGGTGCCACCGGATTCACCGTGGGAAGCAGCCATCGTCGTCGTTGCCGTCCGATCTGCCGCGGGAAGCTGCCGCCGTCATCGTCATTCTATCCATCACGGGAAGCCGCTGCCGCTACCGGATCGGGCCGGGAGAAGCCGCCGCCATCACCGTCGCTGTCGGATCCAACGTGCAATGCCGCCGCCATCGCCGGATCGGGCCATGGGAAGTAGCCGGTGCCGTCAGTTCCACCGGATCTCCCCAGCGTCAGCCGCTGCACTCCACCCCTCTCTCTCCGTGCCATCGTCGTCTTCGCACAGTGTCGTCATCGTCTTCGCCTCCTGGCCCGAATGGAGTCATGCCGTCGTCGTCTTTGCGCCGTGCCGGTGACATAGGAGGGAGAGGAGGAGACGGACGGGCGACACCGGTGGGGGGAGGGGGACGGGGAGCAGCGAGAGGGGGTGGCGGAGGAGGAGGGGGAGAGGCGCCACCGGGAGGGGAGGTGAGGAGGAGCTCGCGGTGGGGGGTAAAATGTGATTAGGGTTAGGGTTTTTGACACCGACGATTTTGATGGATTTAGAATCGATCTGAGCCGTCCATCAAAACGGATGGCTCAAATCGATCCCACGTTGGGTCGGCCTCCATCTCGGGCCATAGCACACTGGGCCACGCACGCTTCATGGGCCGGGCGTGCAATAGCAGGCCGATAGGGTCCAATAGATCTTTTTTTATTTTTTTTAGAATTTTTTTATTTCTAAGGAATATTTTTTTTTGAAGTGCTCATATCATGAAAAACTAAGCCCTAATCATCTAAGATTTGTTATAATTATAATTTTAGTTTAACCGTTGCAACGCACGGGTATTTTTTCTAGTAATCTCTACTATTATAAAAATGGAAGATGTTTTTTCCGGTATTTTGGTATGTCATCCGTGCTTGAGTTGGTTTTCAAAGGCCGTTCGCTTTTGGAAATACAGATCCGTGTTTGACTTGGATTGTAAATTCGTTTGCTTTTAGAAATACATAAGGAGTCGTATAAGAAATCTCTTTAAAAAAACTCGCATGCACAGACTCCTAATTACATCTCATGATTTTCTAAAAAATAAAATATCTAATCAAATTCCCACAGTCAATTTCAGCTTAGTTAAACCGTATCTCTACTATTATAAAAATTGGAGATGTTTTTGCCGATTGTTTGGTACGTCATCCGTGTATGAGTCGGTTTTTAAGTTCGTTTGATTTAGGAAATACATATCTGTATTCGAGACAGGTTTTAAGTTCATTCGCTTTTGAAAATACATAAGGAGTCGTATAAGATATCTCTTTATAAAACTCGCATGCTAACTTAAAGATGATTGGACTCCTAATTGCAGCTTATGATTTTCTAGAAATATATATATCCAAGCAAATTCGCAAAGTGAATTTCTCCAATGTCACCTTAACTAAACCGTATAACAATAATAAGATTAAAATAACCTTCACCCGTTGCAATGCACGGGTATTTTTTTCTAGATTCACTTTTGGAAATACAGATATGTATTTGAGTCGGTTTTAAGTTTGTCGACGGTGGGTACCCGTAGACCGGATATAGAGGGTATTGGGGTACGCTGGTACGAGGATCTACGTAGTACAACATCAAGGAAACAAGAGACAAAGATTATACTGGTTCAGGCCCCTCAATAGGTAATAGCCCTAATCCAGTTGATATGGGATTATATGGAAAGAACCACGGATTAAAAAGGGAATAATAGAACTCGATGGTACCGACGAGATCGTAGTTGAGTTGATTTGACTAGATCAGCCGGCGACTTGGCTCCTGTAGTTCCGGCTTTGTAGGCTGTGGTCGTTGTGTTGGCTATGAGATTCGATGCCTTAGGTCCCCCCGGAGGTCCCTTTTATATCGCAGGTCAGGCGGTCTCCAAGTAGGACTCGGAGACATCAGACCCTGCACGATATAGTAACGACCCAGTCCTATACGGGTAGGAACCTTTCCATTGGTGGACTTCGTGATGGATTTCCTTAGCGTGTACAGAGAACGTCCGTATATGCGCCGATGTACCGTATTGCCGCATAGCGTACATCCAAGGGTAGAGGGTATGCCTTATCCGTAACCCTGATAAAGTTCGTTCGCTTTTGGAAATACAGGAGTCATATAAGAAATCTCCTTAAAAAAACTCACGTGCTAACTTCTGATGGTCGGACACCTAATTGCAGCTCATGGTTTAGAAAAATGTATATCCAAGCGAATTCGCAGAGTGAATTTCACATTAACTAAACCGTATAACAATAATAATATTAAAATAGCTTTCACCCGTTGCAACGCAAAGACATTTTTCTAGTTAAAATATACTATATAGAAGGATTTGAGTTGAGTGTACTCTTCAAACGTTTTTGCTATGGACGTCGATTCACTCTTTCAGCCGGATTAGTCAAATTTATAGCTGGTTGATCTGCGTCAAGATTTGTGCTGAGATGGGCTTTTTAAAAATCTCTTCTCTACTATTATAAAAATTGAAGATGTTTTTGCCCCAGAATTTTGGTACTTCATCCGTGTTTGAAACGATTTTAATTTTATGTTCCGATTTTAATCTATACTAGCAAAAATGTCCGTGCATTACAACGGGTGAATAAATTCTAATAATAATATACGTTTTTTTATGCATAATCATGTCAATGATAATGTTTGTATTTTAATGAGCGGCTTGTTTTTTTATAAATGGTGTATTTTTTTGTTGTGCGATTTTCTCAAACCATTTTTCAGAAATGGCGCATTTCTTTCTAACAATTTCTTCCTAGCATGTTTTTTTTTATTTTTTACTGAAGACGAAAACCATATTTTTCTCCCTTTTTTGCTTTTCTTTTCTCACGCGTTTTTTGCTTGTTTTTTTAATGTTCCTTTTTTGCTTTTTTTTCCATACAGGAGAATATATGACGAAATAAAAGTCGTGTAATAGATGGCAGACAAAATCGATGGATCCTATCTGACTCAAGCGTCAATCAATTTAGTGTTTTTTCTGACAGTTTTTTCAGAGTGATTTGTTTTTTAGTAGACGGTGTTTTTTTCTTACGCGGTTTTTTCAAATCATTTTTTAGAAATGGCGTATTTTTTCTTACAGTTTTTTCCTTCCATATTGTTTTAAAAAAATTTACCGACGATGGAAATAATATTTCTTGCACGTTTTTTTATGGAAGATGGAAAACCTTTTTAGCATTTTTTTGCGCTTTTTTTCTCACGCATTTTTTTGAACCGTTTTTATTTTTCTCATGCATTTTCTCTTTTTAAATAGTTACATTAGATTAGAGATAGAGAAGAGATATATCCTGATTAGAAATCTGATTAGAAATCGGAATTTGTTTCGCCCTTTTTTTTCTCGCATGCATTTTTTATTTTGTACGAACCAGCTTTTTATTTTTTACGAACCATTTTTTAGATGTTTTTTCAGATTTTTTTTCGCCTCCTCTCCTATTATCATAAGTGTATGCCAAAGAAGTGCCAAAGAACTGGGGTTCTCGGGGGTGCCATACACTTATGATAATAGGAGAGAAGGCCGCAGCAATGTTAAAGTGCGTCTAGACTGCGCCCATGCAGATGATGGGTGGAGGGGACTGTTCTCTACAGCACAGGTGTTTCATCTGTCCTCTCCTAGATCAGACCATTGCCCCATCCTTGTCAAATTTTCTTCTGAAGACCTTCGCAGGAATCCTATGAAGTGTGTCCATTATGAAATTTACTGGGAAAGAGACCTTGCAATCTCTGAAGTTATAGCAGAATCTTGGGGCGTTTCCGGAGTTAAGCAGGATCTGCACGACATTAATCAAGCTCTGTTTAGGATGATGTCTGATCTTTGTACATGGAGTAAGAAAAAGTTCAGGAATGTCAGCCGGGAGATTGAGAAAAATAGAAAGAAACTATCTGAACTTCTTCTAAGTAATGCCGACAACAGGGAAATAAGGCGGGTGTCCGATCAAATGAATGAACTTCTGTACCGTGAGGAGATGATATGGCTGCAACGATCTCGAATTGCTTGGCTGAAAGAAGGTGATAGAAATACACGTTTCTTTCACAGCAAAGCAGTGTGGAGAGCTAAGAAGAATAAGATTACAAAGCTACGGGATAGTGACGGTACTGTTCACAGTACAACAAAAGAGTTGGAACGTATGGCAACTGAGTATTTCCAAAGGCTGTTCACTGCCGACCCCAGTATTGATCATTCGAGAGTCACTAGCCTGATGAAGCCGAAAGTCACAGATGCGATGAATGAGGAACTATGCAAAACCTTTAGTGAAGAGGAAATTGCAAATGCCCTGTTCTAAATTGGTCCGTTAAAAGCTCCCGGGCCAGATGGATTCCCTGGTCGGTTCTATCAGAGGAATTGGGCTATACTAAAGAACGACATTGTGCGAGCTGTACAAGAATTTTTCTCTTCGGGTACCATGCCTTCGGGGGTCAATGAGACTGCCATTGTTCTGATACCGAAAACTGAGCAACCACAGGAACTAAAGGATTTCAGACCTATCAGTTTGTGCAATGTGGTCTATAAAATAGTGTCTAAGTGTTTGGTGAACAGACTAAGACCAATCCTGGATGATCTGGTGTCACAGAACCAGAGTGCCTTTGTCCCTGGTAGACTGATAACAGATAATGCCCTGATAGCATTCGAATGCTTCCACCATATACAGAGGAATAAAAATCCTGAGAATGCTTACTGCACATACAAGTTGGACTTGTCCAAAGCGTATGACCGTGTAGACTGGAAATTTTTGGATCAAGCAATGGTTAAACTGGGTTTCGCTCACTGTTGGGTTAAATGGATTATGGCATGTATAACCTCGGTGAGATATGCAGTTAAACTTAATGGAACCCTGTTGAACACCTTTGCTCCATCACGAGGTCTGCGTCAGGGTGATCCTCTTTCGCCCTTCCTATTCCTTTTTGTGGCTGATGGACTGTCCTTGTTACTAGAAGAGAAAGTGGATCAGGGAGCTATGAACCCAATTCAGATATGCCAGCGTGCTCCTGCTGTGTCGCATTTACTGTTTGCGGATGACACGCTGTTGTTCTTTAAAGCGGCAAATGATCAGGCGGTAGTGATGAAAGAAGTTCTCGAAACTTATGCTTCCTGCACTGGGCAATTGATAAATCCTTCCAAATGCTCCATCATGTTCGGGCAAAGCTCTCCTACTGCTGTCCAAAATCAGATAAAGCAGACCCTGCAGATAAGTAACTCCTTTGAAGATAAATATTTGGGCTTTCCGACGCCTGAGGGTAGAATGACCAAAGGAAAATTCCAAAGCCTCCTGGAGAGATTATGGAAGAGAATTATGCTGTGGGGGGAGAACTTTCGGTCAACTGGGGGGAAGGAGATTTTGATTAAAGCGGTCCTACAGGCCATGCCTGTTTATGTTATGGGACTCTTCAAGCTCTCGGAGTCGGTCTGCAAGGAATTGACAAAACTGGTTCGTAATTTCTGGTGGGGAGCAGAGAAAGGGAAGAGGAGAACGCACTGGAAATCCTGGGACTGTTTGATTGCTCGGAAGTTGAAGGGAGGTATGGGGTTTAGGGATTTCAGGCTGTTTAATCAGGCACTTCTAGCTAGACAAGCCTGGAGGTTGTTGGACAGACCGGACAGTCTCTGTGCTAGAATTTTGAAGGGCAAATACTACCCGAACGGTTCTCTCATTGATACAAGTTTTGGAGGTAATGCCTCTCCAGGCTGGAGAGCGATCGAATATGGTTTAGAATTACTGAAGAAGGGCATCATATGGCGCATTGGCAACGGTAAATCAGTCAGATTGTGGAGGGATCCCTGGATTCCGCGGAGCTTTTCAAGAAGACCCATCTCAGCTAAAAGAAATTGCAGACTGAGATGGGTTTCAGACCTGATTGATCAGTCCGAGTCCTGGGATACTGACAAAATCTCGCAGCATTTCCTGCCCATGGACGCAGAGGCCATCCTAAACATTCGTTTATCTTCAAGGCTGGAGGATGACTTCATTGCTTGGCATCCGGATAGACTGGGGAGATTTTCTGTCAGAAGTGCTTATCATCTGGCAGTAGCTCTGGCACAGGTTGATGAAGGCTTGAGTTCGTTCGGGAATGGAAATAGCAGAGCCTGGAATGCCCTTTGGAAATGCAATGCACCCCAAAAGGTGAAGATTTTTGCCTGGCGAACTATTACTAACAGCCTTCCGACATTGGAAAATAAGAAGAAGAGGAAGCTTGAAGTTTCAGACATCTGCACCATTTGTGGGGTGGAGTCAGAATATGTTGTTCACGCTTTGTTTCGCTGCCCACATGCCCGGCAATTCTGGGAAGCGATGACTGTTGATATGAAGCTTAACCCTCTCAGCAACATTCGCAATGGAGATCCGAAAGTGATCCTGGACCTATTGGAGCAGTCGCAGCCAGAGGAACAGGTTATGCTTTTAATGGTACTGTGGCGAATCTGGCACACACGGAATGAAATAGTGCATGGCAAACCAGCCCCAGGAATACTAGTGTCCAATCGTTTCATTGAAAGCTATGTCCTCTCCCTTGCTGAGATCAAGCAACACCCCCAAGCAAGTCCTGAGAAGGGGAAACATGTTGTGGATGTGGTTCTAAAGAAGTCGCATAGCATCAAACGGAGTCGAGAACCTGTTCCTGACAAATGGTCGAAGCCGCTCCCAGGAAGCATGAAGCTGAATGTTGATGGCTCATTCCAGGAGAGTGACGGCAAGGGTGGTATAGGCGCTGTGTTGCGCAACTGCACAGGAGAGGTTATTTTTGCTGCTTGTGGACATGTTGATCGCTGTAGCAGTGCTTTGGAAACGGAACTCCTTGCCTGCAGGGATGGTCTTGCCCTCGCCCTACAATGGACCCTGCTGCCAATAGTGATTGAGACAGACTGCTTGGCCATGATCCATCTTTTCCGCGATGCAACAGGTGCTAAATCGGAGCTGGCGTTTTTAATCAGGGAGATAGATTCTCTCTTGGTGGGAAATAGGGATATTAGCTTCAGTAAGTGTCTTAGAAGTCAAAATCATATTAGTCACTATTTAGCAAATAAGGGCCGTTGTGACAAGATCACACAGTTTTGGCCGGACAATAAGTGTACTTTTATCTTGCAGTTTATCTGTGAGGAGGCTAATGAGTAATTATCCCTTTCCCCTGCAAAAAAAAAAAGGAACAATAATGAGATGTATAGGTTATCAGGGCAAAAACAAAGGGATTAGCGCATATGCATATGCAGAGAGAGTAGGAAACTCACAAACTTTGCACCTCTCTTTGCCGAGATGACACATGCTTTTCATGGCTCCTATGCTATAAAAGGGCGGCATATACAGTCATACAGACTAGTACTAATTAGTTACTAAGCGGATTAGAATTAGTTTTGGATCATCACTGCAAATTGAAGGATCACACAAATCAATGGCTGAGTTGCATTGTCGTTTTTGTGTTTTTTGGCATTCTGTAACTTGACCGCCCCTTGCATATATATGCAGCCAGCTGAAATTAGCCTTGGCTGGCATCCTCAAGTTAGAGAATGCCAAAAACACAAAGGCGGCCGGGATGCTGTGTCTTGCCGGAAGGCACGAAGCTGACGCTGGCGCACGACGACCACGGCGTGGCTGCAGCGGCGCCAAGGTTCATCTACAAGGACAAGGCCGACGCCGTGCCGTCCAACCTCCGCGCCATGGACGCCATCCTCGCCATGTTCGGCATCCTCCCTGGATCCGACAAGGCGGCGCAGGTCGCCGACACCCTCCGCACCTGCGGCGAACTGACGGCCGCCGGCGGCGAGGAGCCACGCCACCTCCCGCGAGGCGGTGCTCGACTTCGCCGCCTCGGCGCTGGGCACCAGCGCGCCGCGCGCGGTCACCACGCTCGTGCACGGGAGGGAGCCCAGCAGGTACGTGGTAGCGGCCGACGGCGTCGCCCGGATCGGCGGCGACGCCGTGGTGGCGTGCCACCCTATGCCATATCTATACGAGGTGTACTACTGCCACCGGCCAGCCGACGCGGTGGCGCTGAGGGTCGACCTCCACGCCGTCGCCGGCGTGGGCCTGGGCGGCGCCACCGCCGTCGCCGTGTGCCACGTCAACACCACCACCTGGGACAGTGCCTACTTCGAGCTCCTCAAGGCAAGCCGTGCGACGCCATCTGCCACTACATGCCGCAGGGCTATGTTCTGTGGCTAGCCAATTGAGACGATATTAGTATTTCCTACAAACACCTGATCGTAGCTACTCTACCTTCCATGATTGATGATTGATGCATTCTCTCGCTACTACTTCCTCCGTTTCACAATGTAAGGCATTCTAGCATTTCCCACATTTATATTGAACATTCATCAACATCAATATGAATGTGGAAAATGCTAGGATGACTTACATTGTGAAACAGAGGGAGTATCTTAATAAACGTAAAATCTATTTCGAGAGGCATCTCGATTTAGACTTAACGAGCGACGGACAATTACGTGAGAAGTATTAGTAGCGTTACAGACATGCATGTAAGTAGTTTTTCTATGAGGTTGTGCATATTTTTTCTTCTTATAAAATTTTCTCTTAAATTACTTATCCGATCTATAATCCGATTACACCATTGCGTTCGTTGTAATTAAATCTTTATAACAAGATCTTACATGATAATATTATGATGAAAAAAACATTTATGTTATAAATTACTTTTATAATATATGTAAGTTACTTTTATCTTATATACAAATTACTTTTAGATTTGATTAAATTACTTCTCATAATTTCATAATGCTTTGAGTTGATTACTTTTATTATTTTTACTCAGTTTCATAATTTGTGCTGATTAAATTTAATTTCTAAATAGACTTATATTTTTATTCCTACGACGAATTTACTTCTAATATCGTAACAACTTACTTTCATTTTATACTAAGTTACTTTTATACTAAGTTACTTTTATGATTTTTGTAAATTACTTTCAGGCTTTATTAAATTTCATAAATGTATTTACATGAAAATCTTCTCTACACTTTTGAATTTACTCCACATAGTTTCTTATTGGAACTCACTCATAATGTAATTACTTCTAATGCTATATAGAGTTACTTCTATTACATAGCTAAGTTACTTCTACAATTTAAATAAATTACTTTTAAATTAATAAAATATTTTAATATATTCAACCTGGATCTCGTTTTATCACATATTTTAAGTGGAGTACAATGATGCAAATAGATCTTTAAAATAATATGTGATTTAAAAGATACAAGTGATTAAAGAGGTAAAAAAACATGCACTATAGTACTTTTTAAGCTAAAATAAGATTTAAATCTAGGATGAAGAAGTGATCGCTGCTTTAGGCAAACCAGAGACCGGTCGTTGTGTAGTCATGAAATAAAACTGATGCTGTGCTCTCTGCTCGTCCTCGACTCCTTTTTCCTTTTTTCTTTTTTTTTATCGAAGAACAGTGAAGGAAGCTATACTAATTACTGTTGCAATCCCATGCCTGTTGCTAACTTCTGAGGAAGGATGAAGATGTCAGAGTCCAAAAAGAATCGGTAGACTGAAATTCCAAGTTTTCAGGAAATTTGAACCCAAAAAAGTTGAAAATCGAATACATTTTTACTAATTGTCAACAAATTAGTAAAACTGTTACACTGTTCATTCATCACCTGTGTTCGACCGTCCGATCTGCCTATCCACCAAGCTGTTCATGTGCAGATGGACTACTCGAGTAGTGTGGAGATGACGAGGACGGCGCCAGAGCCTCTCGCTGCAGCTGATTTGGGGATTTCCATTTCCTTTATTACTGTGGGGGATTTACAGATTTTCATTGGCTCTGCTCGCTGCTAATTTGGGCAGTACAAATTTTGTGCAGCCTTCCACCGATTTCGAGCATCCAGTATGCATGCCAGAAAGGGTTTCCCAAACCGTCAGGGCCAGGGTTACCGCGCCTTGAAAAACAGTGCAAAATTTATCAAAATTTAAATTATTTTTTAAATTTATTTGAATTTAAGAAGATTACTGCGGTTTTTCTATTACCATACCCCGCGGTAAGGCCGGTAACCGTGCGGTTACTGACGGTAAGTCGAAACCTGATGCCAGATGCCTTCTTTTTTTTTCCCTTCAATTTTTCTTCCATCTTGAAAGCCCACTAGCACTCCCCCCCCCCCCCCCCCAAAAAAAAAAATAAATAAATAAATAAAATGCTGCAGATGTCTGATGAGATCTTAAATGGTGTTTTACCGAGCTAGCAGGCAGTAACTGAGTTTGGCTGCTTTTGCTCATGAAGTGAAGGAAACATCTCCATGTGACATGTTGGTGCTGTACTGCATTTTGACACATCATATTTTGAAAGCAGGGATAGCTCAACGCGATATCGATTAATCACGGAACATGTGTACATATATAGCCACATCCATACCAGAATCTCTCAACCGATGTATAACAGAATCGGGAAGATTGGATAGGAGATCGGCAAAAACAGAAAGAAGATAAACATGATATTTTATCTCTAACACGCCTCCGCAGACTGAACGTCGTTCGAACAAACGTTTAGGCTGGACCGAAACTCTGTGAAGACTGGAGTTGGAAGACCCTTGGTGAAGATGTCAGCGTAATGTGTGAGCACATGAAGAGCGCGAACGGAACCAATGGCGACCTTCTCACGAACAAAGTGTAGATCAATCTCAACATGTTTCGTGCATTGGCGTTGCACCGGGTTAGTCAAGAGATACACTGTGCTGACATTGTCACGGTAGACCAGAGTAGCCTTGACTTGAGGAGCATGAAGCTCATGGAGAAGCTGGCGCAACCAACATGTCTCGGCAACAGCGTTGGCAACAACTCTATACTCAGCCTCTGCACTCGAACAGGAAACCATAGTCTAGTGCTTGGAGGACCAAGAAACAAGATTATCTCCCAAAAACACAGCATATCCCGAGGTGGACTTGCGAGTGTCAGGACAACTGGCCCAGTCGGTGTCAGAGTAGACAACCAAATCATGTGAGGCTGAGTGACGAATGTGGAGACCAAGATCCAGGGTGCCTCGAACATAGCGAAGAATCCGCTTGAGAGCTATGAGATGAGACTCTCGAGGATCATGCATGTGGAGGCAAATCTGCTGAACAGCATACTGAATACCAAGCCGAGTTGCTACACGGTTTGCAGTCGAACATACCTACACGCTCCAATATCTCCAAGCCATACTGCCGCTGAGTGAGAAACAAGCCGAAGGAATGGCGAGAGACTGAAACACCGAGAAAGTGATGGAGCTCACCAAGGTCCTTCATACTGAACTCAGACTGAAGAGAAGAGATTGTCCAGTGAAGCAGCGATGTCGACGAAGCAGTGAGAACAATGTCATCAACATATAATAAGAGGTAGGCCACATCACCTCCACGTCGACAGATGAATAGAGAAGTATATGCCTTGGCTTCAACAAACCCAGCGGAGCGGAGAAAAGTGGCGAACCGACTGTACCAGGCGCAAGGAGCTTGCTTAAGCCCATACAAAGACTTGTTCAGGCGACAAACAGAGTTGGGCTGAGCAGGATCAACAAACCCAGATGGCTGCATGCAGAACACTGTCTCTGCGAGGGTGCCATGGAGAAAAGCATTCTTCACATCGAGCTGATGGATAGGCCAGTTACGAGAGACTGCCAAGCTAAGCACCGTGCAGACTGTAGCTAGCTTGACAATGGGGCTAAAGGTCTCGTCGAAGACGATGCCGGGGCACTGAGAGAAGCCGCAGAGGACCCACCGCGCCTTGTAGCGGTCCAAACTCCCATCGGCGAGGAACTTGTGACGGAAGATCCACTTGCCGGTGGCGATGTTTGTGCCCGGTGGAAGAGGCACAAGGTCCCAAGTGCAATTTGACATCGGTGCCGAGTACTCCTCTTGCATGGCATCACGCCAGTTGGTGTCGGCGAGCGCAGCATGGTAGGTGCGAGGTATCAGGGAGAGAGTGGCAGCATGGAGGTTCAGGCGTGAAGTGGCAACCCGGACGCCCCTTGCCCCTTGTCACCATGGCGTGGTTGTTGTCGATAGGAGAGATGCCAAAGCCTGTAACCGGTGGCCATGTGACTAGGGCGCGGGCGCTTCTGGCGCACGTCGGTACCGCGAGTGGCAACGGCTAGAGAAGCGGGGCACGCGGCAAGCGCGTACTAGACGCGCCGTCATGAGCTGGGGAGGGTGCGCCGTCATGAGACAGGGAGGAAGCGCCGTCGTGGACATGAGGAGCGCCGTCATGGGCCAAGATGGCATCATCGTGGGTAGACCGAGCTGGAGAAGCTGGCCCTAAAGTAGAGACCCCATGGGCCGTCGGAGATGAGGCCGCAGGTGCCGGCCCAGGAGAGAGGCGCCCAGCCCAACCCGGCAAGCAAGGAGAGGTCGGCCGATCGATGCATGCGCCGATGGGCCCAGGAGCAGTGGAGGCAGCCTTCCCCGAGCGATTGGAGCCAATTGGAGCCTGTATAGGAGAAGTAAAATCCTCCAGGAAAGCAAGATCAGCAGCACAAGCAGTGTCACTAGTCATTTCGGCAAAGGGATATGTATCCTCATCAAACACCACATGCCAAGAGATAATAACCATGTTGGTGATCGGATCGAAACACCGGTATCTCTTACGTTCGCTAGGGTATCCAAGAACACACACTTGGTGGAACGTGGCGAGAGTTTGTGGGGTGCGGTGGCGGATAGGTTGGGGTAACAACGACAACCAAAGACGCAAAGATGTGTGTATGAGGGGTTGACACCGTGAAGGGCGAAGTAGGGAGTGTGTTGGGCTAAAGTTTTGGTTGGGTGAGACTCAACCCATAATGAGCCGGGGAGGTGAGCCTGAAACAGAAGCGAGCGTACAATGTTATTAAGATAACGATGAGTACGCTCAGCTTTACCCTTTTGGGGCGAGGTGTGTGGGCAGGAAATGCGCATGGCGACGCCGTTGGTGAGGAAGAAAGATCGAGCGGCGGAGTTATCAAACTCGTGACCATTGTCGCATTGGATGTTGCGAATGGGTGTAGCAAACTGTGTCCTGACATAGGCAAAAAAAATGCGAAAGAGTGGTGAATGTGTCGGATTTCAAACGAAGAGGAAATGTCCAAACGTAATGAGAGCAATCATCAAGAATGACAAGGTAGTATTTAAAACCAGACACACTGAGAATTGGAGAGGTCCACAAATCACAATGAATTAACTCAAAATTGGCCTTAGCCCTAGACAAAGAAGTAGCAAAAGATAGGCGTATGTGGCGACCGAGCTGACACGCATGGCATACGGTGGAGGAGCCGCATTTGGGAGGAGAGATGACCGAGGAGTGAGCAAAACGGGTGAGGGCGTCGTGACCAATGTGTCCAAGCCGGCGATGCCAGAGTGTGGTGGTAGTGGTAGCGAAGGAACTGGCAATGGAGGTGAAGAAGTTCGCCAGAAAGGAGTACAAGTCACCGAAGCTATTGCACCTGGCGATCACGGTCCTGGTAAGTAGATCCTTCATAGTGAAACCAAACTTGTCAAACTCAATGGAGAGATTGTTGTCAGTGACAAACCGACGAACAGAGATTAGGTTTTTGATAATGTTAGGTGAAACAAGAATGTTATTGAGAACAAACATTCTATTAGCGTGAACAAATGAAGCATTGCCAGACTGCCAGTAGCAATGATGGGCAAAAGAGAACTGTTGCCGACGATAATGTGGGACGGAGTGGAGTAGGTAGGTTGGGTGAGAGGATAGGATACCGGTGTCCGATGTCATGTGTGAGGTGGCGCCGGTGTCCATGTACCAGTCGTTGGAGGCGGGCATCGTGAGGGTGCCGGTTTGAAACAGACTTGCCAAAGTCTGTTGGTCCCAAGCAAGTGTTGGGCCGGAGGCTCCGTACCAGGACGTTGGTTGGGCCGATGGCTGCAGTTGTTGTTGCTGCTGAGTGAGGCCGGCTGGAAGGTAAGGGCCGGCCTGGGAGACCGGCTGCGGGAGGGCGGCTTGCCCACCGGACATTGCCACGCCTGCAAAAGGAGAAGTGGGCCGAGGGCCCAGAATCCCTGGAGCACGCAACATTGGGCCGCCCAGCCACATTTGAATCGTGCCGACCCAGGGGTGCTGAGTAGTGGGCCAGGCCTGTCCAGCGCGAGGCTGAGGGGCAGCCTACCCTACGCTTTGGCCACATGTGCCCTGAGCGGCGCCGCCATTGCCGCTGTTGCCGCTGGCGGTGCCACCCCCGTTCCCGTTGCGTCGACAGCGATTTTTGTTGTTGCCGCTGCCACCTTGTGTGTTGCCGCCACCTTGATTTGGGTTCCCGAACCCCGTGGCGTGCAATTCATGAGGGCGGTGGAGGAGTTGGTGGAGCGGTTGGAGGAGCCCTTGTTGATCTCGGTGAGAATGAGCTTACTCCGGGCTTCGACGAACATCGGGAAGGGACGCTGCAGAGGAATAATAGTTTGGAGAATTTCATATTTAGGGTTTAAACCACCGATCATTGCAAGGACAAGTTGCTGGTCGGTGACGGGGTCGCCGAGCTCACCGCGAGTGTCAGCCATAGCCTTGAGACGTCGACAGTAGTCGTTCGCGCCGAGGTCACCTTGGACGAACGTGTGAAATTCAGCTATGAGGTTGATGGCGTGCTGTTCCTAGTGGCCGAGGAACATCTGCTCGAGGGAGAGACAGACGAGGCGTGCGTTACCGTCAGGCTGCATGATGGTCTCCAGGAGGTCGGTGGCGATGGTCCCATAGAGCCACGTGAGCACGACACAATCCATCCGAGCCCAGGACGCGTGATGAGGAAAAGCGTCGTCGGAGAGGACATGGTCGGTGAGGGCATATTTCCCGAGCGTGACGAGGAAGAGCCCATGCCACTTTTGGTAATTCGCGGCGCCGAGGTCGAGGACGACGGGGACAAGCGCCTTGACATTGAGAACAGACACCGCCTGGGCATGAAGGGCATCGACGGTGTCGGAGGTTGGCAGAGCGCCCCCGGACGTTGAGCCGGCGGGCTGTTCGTGCTGGGGTGTGGCTTATCAGCGACCAGCCGCGCGGGCGCAGGCCCGCGCGGTCAGTCCTGCCTGCCTTAGTCCATTAGTCCAACAACTACTGCTACAATACTACTACTACTAATACTACTACCACTAGTACTACTATATATATATATATATATATATATATATATATATATATATATATATATATATATATATATATATATATATATATATATATAAACAATTATAATAGTACTAGTATTACAAGTAGTAGTAATAATGTACTAGTGGTAATAGTATTAGTAGTAGTAGTAGTATTGTAGCAGTAGTTGTTGTACACACACGTATACAAAGTTTATATATGATGTATACAAAATTTATATACACGTATACAAACTTTATATATGGCGTATACAAACTTTATATATGGCGTATACAAACTTTGTATACGTGTATTTTTGGTTTTTATATACGTGTATGTATAAAAATAAAAAATACACATATATAAACTTTGAATACGCGTATACAAAGTTTGTATATACCCATATACAAACTTTGTATAGATGTATACAAAGTTTGTATAGGCGTATACAAAGTTTGTATACGTATGTATAAAACGAAAATAACTGAAAAAGATACGAAAAGAAAAAAACAGAAAAAACCAAAAAAAAGGAAAGAAAAAAACAGAAAAAAGAAAAAAGAAACCGTCCACCAGAAAAAAAAATTTCCACGCGCCGTCCTCCACCCTCCTCCCCGCGCGTGACACGCGTCCAGTCGCGCGGGGGAGGGGGCGTGCGACTGAACGCTAATTAGCGTTCTCGTTCGTGCTGCGGTGGTTGAAGGCTGAGTGCAGCGAACAGGCTAGCGTGGTCGGCCGGTGAAGAAGAGCCGAGGCCGATGGGCGGTTGCGTGGTCGCGCTGGCTGGAGGAAGTCCGAGGGTGGCGCGAAGAGCCGCAGCGTCAACGGTGACCGTTGTCGGGAAGGCAGAACTTGACGCTGTGGCCGCCGCGTCGTTGGTAGGCGTGACGACGAGAGCAGAAATCACCGCTTGGACGGCCTTGGCAGTCGCGGCCGAAGTCGCGTTGATGAGAGCCGTGGCGGCGGCACGGTCGTCGGGTGAGGCCGAGTCGTCGGGCCAAAGGACCTGCCGGATGGCAGAGGTAGCAGCGTCGGTGTATGGAGGCGACCGCCGCGGTAAGAGCCGTGTCGTCGACGGACGACATGGGCGCCGGCAGGAGAGAGAGCCGTCAGCGATGAGATTTTAGGGTTTAGCGGAAGCGATTGGATCGGGAGTATCTGATACCATGAAAGCAGGGATAGCTCAACGCGATATCGATTAATCACGGAACATGTGTACATATATAGCTACATCCATACCAGAATCTCTCAACCGATGTATAACAGAATCGGGAAGATTGGATAGGAGATCGGCAAAAGCAGAAAGAAGATAAACATGCTATTTTATCTTTAACATATTTGATTTACAAGACTTGTCAGGGGCCTAGGAATGCCTTCAGTTTTCGACTTTTTACAAGATAATAGTGGGTAAAATGAGAATATGCTTGCAATTAGTACTTGCCTCATAATGTAATTAGTAAAACAAAATGGCAAAATTTGCTACAAGACACACAAAAAATGTGTAATTAGCTCACCCCACCGCCCCGCTCGCGCCGACCTCGCCGACCTCACCCCACCGCGCGCGTTCCCGGCGAAGGAGAAAACGAAGAAAGAGAAGTGGCAATCCGGGTATTTAGGAAAATATCTCATCTCTTTTGACCCAGAAATAATAAAATAATATGACCAGTGTCCTAAAACCAATTACACTATTTTTGTAGTGTCCATCAGCCATGTCACGTTTTCGCGGTGTCTCCCAGCTAATTACATGTTTTTTGTGTGTCCTGTAGCAAATTTTGCCAAACAAAATTCCCCAAATGGTGGACTGATTCTCGTACTTATAATGGTAGAATTTCCTTTCAGTGCAGTTATTGGTCTTCAGATTGAGCAAAATTATTGTTCTCTCTGTCTTGATCTTCAGTTTGAGCCAAAATTACGGTTTTCTCTATAAGTCATATTTTGCTTATCGAGGACATTGTTAAATGTGCCATGGCATTTTAGCATCTGATACATGGGCTTCTGATATATACGCATGCTGTGCTAGCCATTACCTCTAACCATATCATGTTATTTAATTTATAGCACATGATTGAAAATGTATTTTAACATGAATGACTCGTAACGATTTAGAATTTTTCTAATTTATATTTAATAAACCATGGCAAAATAATATGGTATTTTAAATTTTCATTTATTTAGTTGCATTGCTTGAGAATGAGTTTGAGTGGTTTGGTTGGATTGTCTAAGTGCAAATGCTGCTGTCATTTGTGGAAATTGGAAAGATTGTTCTTTGGTGGGGGTTCAACGTCACTCTTTGCAACAGAACTAAAAGCATGCATAACCAGGAGGATATATAGCAGTTAATCACATAATTTTCTTATTATTTTGTTTGTTGCTCTTTCATGTCAGATACAACATGTGTCCCTGACGTTTCTTACACTTCTTTGTGCAGATTTCTCATCAGGGGGATATGTTCTAAGCTCAAAACTGGACATTTCTATATCGCTAATATATAGATTATGTATTTTGAACACTGCTAAAGTGTTATTAGTAAACCTACAAAATTACAAGATTAATTAAAATTGACTTCATTTATTAGATACAATATTAACAAAATAGGTAAGAAAAAATAAAAACTGAAGATCAATGTTTTTAGCCATTTGTTAATTACTTAATTTCATGACTCCAAAACGAAGTTTAGTTTGGTCTTACAATTTTATATGGTTATCTAATTCTTACTTATATGTGTGCGTTTTAAAAGCTTTTGAGTATTTTTTGCAATAGTTTTCAAGTTTATAGATGTTTTCATGTAAACCCTTGTCACTAGCTAGAGTCAGGCATTCATTACTCCATCGTACCCTGGTTCTTTCCCAGCGGCGGTGCTAATTCAATCCCACCAATATACCGAAAACACAACACACCTATGCCCTCTCCTTTCTCTCAGCAAAAAGTATTGGCAGTTCGCACTTGGTATATCTTTACCTATTATTAGTAATAATGCCCGTGCAAGGCACGTTTTTCCAATGTATATTTAAAAAAGTAAAAGTATGGGAAGAAACAGTGCTTGCAAGGGCATATTTATAATTGACTTCAAAAAAAATGGCAATGGTATGTCCACACATTGAATTCAGATACATTCCATGTAGTTCTAAAAAAAAAAAATACTCCCTCCGTTTCATAATGTAGGTCATTCTAGCGTTTCCCACATTCATATGGATGTTAGTGAATCTAGACATACATAAATGCCTAGATTCACTAACATCCATATCAACGTGGAAAGTGCTAGAATGACCTACATTATGAAACGGAGGGAGTACATTCCATGTTCAACCTTAAATGATAATAAGAGTATATTGTTTACACACATTGCAATGGCTAAGGTCAGTCACTAAACCCACACAAACCTTACATTGTCTGGAGAATTTCTAAACTTCCGGTACTTGAGCTATGAGAAATTCATAACTTTAATTAGCTCACAGCAAATTAAAACATTGAACAATATTTAGATGCTTGTCGAAGTTCAGATTCTAAATTCAGATGCTCCTACATCATAAGGACAAGTCAGAAACTAATATGCCAAATGCTCAGAAAATAATATATGAAATGTTCAAACACTAATCTGGCAAATGTTAGACATCTATGGTTCACACATATTGCAAGGACAAAGACTCCAAATATAGAAAATGAATAGCATGTTTGAGGTATATATAAAGAATTTGTCATCAGCATGACAGAAAATTACAGCATTTTTTTTGTTTTTTTGGAGGACACAACATGAGATGTGATTGGAAATTTTTTTGCTCCTAGGAAATTTGTAACAAAAAAAAGGAAAGTGTTCCACATTTCTAAAGGCTGTCAGGAATTATTAACTCAGTACATAACCAATAGTTCACAGGGAAAATATATATGCATGTTTATGTTGAATAGAAACAATACATTAATTACACTACACAGGATGCCATATAATGCAAGGACAATTTCAGAATGTTGTCAACCAAGTTCTTGAGCAATGCAAGCCCAAGTTCAGACCATGTAAAACTAAATTCAAATTCATATATAAAGTTGTATGGCACACAAAGACTATAAAGCCTCCTAATTTTGGTTGGAGCAACAGCAAACATGGTTGGGTAGAGTTCAGCGAATATAAATTCAATAGGAACTTAACAGTAGATTATAAGGAAAATGACCTGTAACTCTTTGAATTGAGATTGAGCAGAGAGAACCATCAGCATACATAAGTAAAATGCAAATTTCAGATAATTCACAAATAGTCAATAGTGTTGTGGTATGCATGTGGCAAACAAGAACATTCAGGTAGATAATTTTGGGATTTCATATGTGTATAAGCATATGAATGTCAAATATTATTCTGACAGGGAATTATGTGTAAGTAATGGTGTCCTTCAAACCTGCAATCGTGATTAACTTGCTCCACTTAAGTCATGTGCATCACCTTCCCTGATGCCATCCTCCAAATCTACAACCCCGATTAACTCGCTTCATTGAAGTCATGTGCATCACATTGCCTAATTCCATCCTCCAAGCATGTGGTCAGAGATGCCACCAGGCTTATATGAAGGTTGCCTCCTCTCGCAAAGAAGGAAAAAAGGACCGCCTCTTAGCAGCATGTGACAATAGCTAGGATAATCCCGGATCAATGCCAATATAAAGATGAAATTATGCATGTTGTAGCAGTGCTAGACTTCTGGAGCATCATGGAATGTGTTTTGGTCGTGTGCCCCTGGGTAGAGGTTGGGGCTATAGCACATACTTGTGCCCCAAAATAAAATATCTTATTTTTCTTTAATAAAAGTTCATCTGTTTGGAGAATATATTTGTCCTTGGATCTACCCAAAACAAAATTTGAAGCGTTAGGACAAAATCACCAGAATTTTATCAATTCACCGGCAGCTGCTAGCTAGGAGCACATAAGGCTTGTTAATGAAAAAGTAAACACTCAAATTCCTAGCCCAGAAAAAGGAAGAAGTTATTCCTATTCAGAATCAGAGTTGTTCCATGCCCCCTTGCATACACTAAGCTGAGTTTCTTTAATATGTTTATACTACGCAAATATATGTATGTACCTTATCTGACCAGTGACCAATAACCATAGTAAAAATTAGTAAAAACTTAAAGCAAAGAAATAATCCTGCACATATGAATATTACCTTTTTGTTGTGCCTATGGAGTATATTAATTCATATATATCAACCAAATGCCAATCAATGATAAATAGCAGAACAAAATCTCCTTGACCCTTCTCATAGAGCATCTTAAAGCCAAAAGCCATCATCTGACAAGGGCCTATAAAAAATGCCTTCCATCCTGTTCACCCATCCCCAGCATATCCGTATAAGCTTGTATTACGACAATTTTATAGTATCCCTAGCTAAAGAAATCAAATGGTGGAATGCAGTATCACTTGAACAATTCTCAAACCTGTACAATATAATTTCTCTATAAAGTAATCTGGAAGAGACGCAGCATGGCAACTACAAGTCTACAATGTTAGTCTGAATGGAGCAACACCAGTCACCTTGATAGGATATAGCCTGCAATGATGCACATATGGATCGATAAGAACCGAATCACACCATTAAGAGGAGAGATTTAATATATGTGCATACCCTTTCAGCTGAATAAGAATCCACACAGAAGACTAATGGGGATTCAGAAGAGTCAATTTGAGTCAATGGGGTCTCACTCGATCTCACCAGCAGAAGAAATTTTGAGGCACGGCTGGAAGTACCTACGGCAGACTATGCCCCTCGTAACGGCGGCAAGACCGGAGGCGCGACGTAAAGCTGGACCACCGGAGAACGACGGAGCAGTGGCGCTGGCGGAAGGCTGGACCACCGGTCGGCGACGGGGCTGTGGCACCAACGGAACCCTGGACCAGCAGGTCCAATTGTGGTGGCGAGCGGCACGGAGGCGGGGCGGTGGAGGGAGTCACCGGCGTCGTCGGCGAAGACGGGAGCGGCATCGGCGACGACAGGAGCAGCGGAAGCGGCGACAGGAGGCAGGAGCCGATGCGGCAGCGGTGGATGGAGGCACCGCGCGGAAGGGGAAGGAGGCGGCGACGAGAGTCTTTTACCTCTGCCATAGGAAGTTGGAGGTTACCTATGTGCCAAAAAAAAATTTTGAGTCACCTATACGCCATCACACAAACTTTCGTTTACCTTTTGTTAGAGAATGAGCTCTGACATGTGGGACCCATGTATGAAAATGACTAAATTGCCCCTGAAGCATTTTCATCTCTACTCCTCCTCTCCCGAGCAATTTCACCCTAGCCTAGCCGCCGCCTCTATAGCCGCCGCCGGTCGTCGCCGGCGCCGGCACGCCGCCGCCGCTGCCTCGCCTCGTCTCGCGTCGCCTCGCCAGATCCGGCGGCGCGCCTAGGCCGGCGCCCCCAGGCCGGCTCGGTGCCGCAGGAGTACCTCGGCAACTGCCTCCGCCCTTGCTTCGTGGACGTCGACATGGCCGGCCTGCTCGGCGCCGGCGGCGTGGTGACGGCGGCGGCGGGCATCGGCGCCGCCATCAGGGGGCTCGACAACGGCGTTCTGGACGGTGCCGATGGGTGGTTCCAGAAGATCGTGTCGCTGATGCCGCACCGGCCGATGTCCATCGCCGGCTCGCGCGGTACGCCGTGTACGACACCGACTTCGGGCTGGACCGGCCGATGAAGGTGGAGCTCCTGTCCATCGACAAGACGCCCGGCACGGTGTCCATGGCGGAGGCGCGCGACGGCTGGGGCGGCATCTAGATCGGCGTGGCGCTGCCGGAGTCCGACATGGCGCGGTTCAGCTCATGCTTCGCCGACGGACTGAAGCAGCTGTGAGGACGAACAGCTTGTTGCATTTATTGCTTTCTTGCTGCTACATATTGTTGCAGAGTTCAGAGTTTGTTCAGTTTGGGTGTGATTCTGTAATGCTAGCTGTTGCTTGAATGTTGATCCTATAACCAAGTATTATTTCTGCTTTTTCTAAATTTTTTTTTGCATTTTCTTATTTATCCACGCATTTTTTTCCTTATCTTTTTACGAATTTTCCTTATTTTTTTCATATGTTCATATTTATTTATGATTTTTTAAAATTTATTTACGAATTTTTTCTTATTTATTCCCTGTTTTCTATTTATTTCCATAATTTTAAAATTTATTTACTAATTTTTCCATATTTATTTCCTGTTTTAACTTTATTTTCAATTTTTTAAAATATTTACTTTATTTCATTTTCCTTCAACCTACATTTCAGCCTCTATGCGGTGTGTGAGCCGATTTCTCTTTCAAATGTTCAATGTTCCATTCAAAGTGGCTGAAATAGAGCAAGGGCAAAATAAACCTTTAAACCTCTATTAGTCTCTGTTAGTGCTGATTCCATCTAAAGTGGCGCATAGGTAAACGAAAGTTTGTGTCATAGTATACAGGTGACTCAAAACTTTTTTGTGGCATACACGTAACCTCTAACTTTCTTAATGGCACAGAGGTAAAAGACTCCGGCGATGAAGGCGGAGAAAATTGTGTGGTGGAGGTTGGAGAAAAAGGACAGCATGCCACTCCATATGGTGGGTTTCGATAAAATGCCACCCAATATATTGCAAAGGATAAAATGTCACTCAATAGGTTATCTTTGGGATATTTTACCACTTTGAGGAGGTTTAAGACAAATATGCCCCTACTTTGGAGAGAGAGAGAGGAAGGGAGAGAGAGCCGGAGAGGGGAGTCGAACGGCGGCGGCCGTGGTCGCCGGCGGCGGGCGGCGACGAGGGAAGAACGAGCACCGTCCGTGCTCCCGCTAGCGGCGACGAGGAGAGAAAGAAGACGCCGATAAGCGCACGGGGTGGCACCGGAGGGGGTGAGCGCACGCGCGGGCAGCGCTGTAGAGCCCTCCGCGTCATCGTCGTCGCCTCCTCCTCCCTCCCGTCGGCATTGCCCTCCTCCCCCATCGCCGCCGCCGTCTTCCTCCCTATGACCACGGCCACGGGCGGCGACGAGGGAAGAACAAGCACCGTCTGTGCTCCCGCTAGCGGCAACGAGGAGAGGAAGAAGACGCTGGTAAGCGCGCGGGGGTGGCACAGGAGGGGGTGAGCGTACGCGCGGGCAGCGCTGGAGAACCCTCCGCGTCATCGTTGTCGCCTCCTCCCTCCCATCGGCGTTGCCCTCCTCCCCCATCGTCGCCGCCATCTTCCTCCCCCATCACAGTCGTCGTCTTCCTCCCTCTTCGCCGTCGTCTTCCTCCCCCTGTCCACCCATCGCAGCCTACCCCCGTGCGCTCGCCACCCGCCGCCGGCGAGCATTAGCGTCGTCCGGGTCAACCTTCCGCTCCTCCCTCTTCCTCTCTATCCACGGCCAGGGGTATTTTGGTCTTAAAATCCCTCAAAGTGGCAAAATATCCTGAAAGTAACCTATTGAGTGGCATTTTATCCTTTACAATGTATTGGGTAGCATTTTATCTAAACCCACCGAATGGAGAGGCATATTGTCCTTTTTCTCGTGGAGGTTGGGAGGAAATCATGCGATTTTGTTTATGTATTCGAGTCATAGTATCCACAGTGTGGGCAAGGCGATGGTGGGAGGTGGGACAGATTTTGTTTCTGTATCCGAGTCATGGTATCCCCAGTGTGGGCAAGGCGATGGTGGGAGGTGGGACAGATTTTGTTTCTGTATCCGCCTCCAGATCGCTCTCAATATTTTTTTCTCAGATCGATCGCATCCGTAGCACCCAAATTTTCTGTCCGATTCCCACCCAGATAGCTCCCTCCCAAATATATACCTAACCTAATTAAAAAAAATTTCGTCCGCAACATCATAAGTCCAACAAACAACAAATCATCTAGAGTCCGCATCAAATAACACACAAAGTTTTAATCCAGTTCAGGTTAGATCCCAAATATAAGAATAGAAGAACAGCAAACGGAGATAAAAAAAACAAATCAAACAGAAATCGAGCAGATTTTTCCATAGCCGCCTCTGCTGCCACCGCCTCCCATGGCCAAAACCGGTGAGGGGGCGCGGAGTGGCCGCCGGCAGTGGCTTGCCGAGCTGCGCTGCCGACGCCCGCCACCACCGTCGTTTCAGCCGAGTGAGGGAGGCGAGAGGGGGCAGAGGGAGCCGCCGCCGCTGTCGCCGGATCTGTCCTCCGCAGCCGCCACCACCACTGGATCCACCCATGGCCGCCGCGAGGCCGCCGCCGCCGCTAGATCTGCTGCAGGAGGGAGGCGAGAGGGGGCGGAGGGAGCCACCGCCGCCACTGCCGGATCCACCTCCTCCCGCCGACGCCGCCATCGCCACCGCCACCGCCGCCGGATGTACCGCGGGAGGGAGGTGACAAGGGGTTGAGAGAGCCGCCGCCGCCGCCGGATTCGTGCCGGAAGGAGAGCGCCGCCGGTGGAGGAAGGGGGGAGTGGCCGAGGGGAAGCGGCGCTGCTGGTGGGTCCCCTCCCAGTCGCCGCGCCGTGCCGGTGAGACAGGAGGAAGAGGGGGAGATGGAGCGGCGGCGCCGGTCACCGGTGGAGGGAGGGGGAGGGGGAGCGGCGGCGCTGGTGGGAGGAGGGTTGGGGAGAGGCGCTGCCGCCGACGTTGTTTTGAGTGAGAGAGAGATGGGGAAGAGGAAATGCTTTTAGGGTTAGGGTTTGGGCTGCTGAGTATTTGTATAGATCGGGATCAATCAGGACCGTCCATCAGATCGGATGGCTACGGCTTCTCCCGCATCGGGCCGGGCGCCGTTCCCAGGCCGCCCACACTATTGGGCCACATGTACGCTCCGCACAAATAAGTTTACTTTATGTCCCTCAAGTTGTCCCCGAATTGTTCCCAGGCCGCCCGCACTATTGGGCCACCTCATGGACCGCATGTACACTCCGCACGGAATAAGTTCACTTTAGGTCCCTTCAGTTGAACTTTTTTTATTTCAATATGTAAAACTAAACCTTAATCATCTAATATTTTTATATTTGTTATAATTTTAGTTTTTCGTTGCAACGCACGGATATTTTTATAGTATATACCGAAATCAGAAATGCATGTACTGGTACAAACTCTTCCTAGGTTGCAAATTTGCTCGACTATATATGAATTCTTGTAGCCGCACTGTTAGCTAGCGCTAAGGCCATGATTGAGATAGCTAAACACGTTGGATTGATGGATAATCTATTTTTTTTATGATATCTATTTAAGGGATAAACGAATAAATTAACTACAACAAAGTTGAAAAGATGCTTTAGAAAAGTATTACAATAAAAATTATATTATAAAAATTTTGCACGAAACAAACCATCTAAGAGCTTGGAAGCATGCAAACAAAAACCTAGAATCCAGAATCATGAAAGAACAGGGCCTAAAAGCTAAAGCTACCAACTTGGGGTCTCTCAGCCTTGAAACATAAGAATGTACTTGCTCTGAGAGTTTGATTGAAGAATCACAGATCTCTGATGCCATCAAATAGTACTGCTAGACTTCTCTTAGAAAACAAAAAAGAAGCACTGTGTGCTAGATTAGCCTGTTGTTTGGATCTACCTTAATTTTAATTTTAATTGTCAGGGAGATAAAAAAAAGAAAGAGAAAAGGAACTGTGCACGCTGCACATGGGCAATCAGGGAGGGAGGGAGGTTTGGGATGTTTTTCTGAATGATTAATCTAATGACCTAAAATAATGTGTTGGACGTTTAAGTTAAAACCAATGATAATATGTTTTGTTTTCCTATCATCATTTTTAGGATTTTGTCTGATTTAAGAGAACAACGTAACATAGCGTTTATAGAATGTATAATGAACTTTTAAAACCGCACGCTGCACGGAGGAGGAAGTGAGGGAAGGAGGTTTAGGATTTTTTTTTTAAAAAAAAAGATAGATCTAACGACCTAAAATAATGTCTCAATTGATTTAAAATAATGTGTCCATCAATTTAAGTCAAAACCGATTGTTGGATGTTTTGTTTTTGTCCATAATTAAGAACATCATGTAGCGGATTAGAAGCGTTTATACGATGTTTAATTGACTTTTAGCATACGATGTTTAATGGACTTTTAGCACTGCATGGGGGTAGGAGGGAGGGGAGGTTTGGGATTTTTTTTTTTTTGGAAAAAAGTAGATATACCAACCTAAAATAATGTATCCATCGATTTAAGTCACAATTTTGTGGATGTTTTTATTAAGAACTTACCAGATTCTTCTCTAATTTAATAATGTTATGTAGTGGCTTAGAAGCATATATAAGATGTTAAATGGACTTTAACATCATACACGGGTGGAGGGAGGGAGAGATGTTTGGGTTGTTTCCTTTTATTAAAGGAAATAACTAACGACCTAAAATAAGAAACTGATAGTCGAATACTTTGTTTTTCTTAGATTTTCTAGTATTTTATCTAATTCAGTATCACCACGTAGTGAGTTAGAAAACATTCTTAAAATGACATAGGGAGAGCCGCTAGACATAGTAGATAGAGGTCTATTTATGGGTTTTTTGCCCATAAAAATAATTTTAATTTGTCATGAAGATAATAAAACAGATGAAGTAATGCAAGGAAAGTTCGGGATGGGGTTTCCGGATTTTTTTTTTTTACAAAATAGATATTACTGTCTAAATGGTTGAAAATCGATGGTCGATTTAATTTATTAAAGTGCCATTTAGCGAATTAAAAGTGTTTGTAGAATAGCACTTAACGAGTCAAATTTTATTATATGCTAGCAAATTGCCCGTACGATGCTATGGAAAGAATTAAATCAATGCAACAATAACATTCGGAGGAGTCAAAGTCCTGCTTTAATTAGCTATTACATCAGTAACAACCCGCGGCCCCCAAATCCCGTCGCCCTCCTCGCAATCGACTCCCTCACCCCGATTCACCGCTGGTCTCCTCCTCTCCGCTGCACAATCCTCCCTCCGTCAATCGCCCCCTCCCACCCTTTGCCCTCTTCCACCTCCGACTGTCACGTCGCTGCCGTCGTGTTATCCCGCCGCCGGTACTGTGGATCCCCGATCCGTTGCCCGCCTCCACTCAGCTGTCGCCGCCTCCGCATCCGGGAAGACATCGCCACCACTGCCTCCATCCGTGCTGACCCCACGCTGTCCATACCCACACACCGCCGGTCCAGTGCATGGGCAGTGCTTACAGCGTAGCCCTATACTCCTATATTCATCACAGTACGGTAGGTAGTACTACAAACAAGGTGCATATCAGAAAGCGCTGACCCCACGCTGTCCACACCGACACACCGCCGGTCCAGTGCATGGGCAGTGCTTACAACGTAGCCCTATACTCCTATATTCATCACAGTAGGGTAGGTAGTACAAACAAGTGCATATTAGAAAGTGATTTTGCACTTCAAAATATCTATTTGTGATATATTATATAGTGTAAATCAAGTTTAACATATATGAGTCAGTGGCGGACGTAGGATTTTATAAATAGGGGCATGATAAACTAATCTATTTATAAAACAATAAATTATCTAATTGTTATAAAATATTATCTCTAAAGAAATGTAAAAAATCCAATACATCATAAAAAAACTAGACTAGAAATAAACTAAATCTTATTTTTTATATGTAGATTTCATTGTAACTAGACGGTACCCCGCGCGTTGCCGCGGGTGAGGACATAGCCATATATGGACATAGATGTTATATTCAATTTTATTTGCAACCACTTATCCAATCAAATGTGCAAACATCACATAGATGGGCAAACATGCTAAACTTGATTAATTTATTTTATATGTATAACTGACTTCACAAGTCCCAGAGATGATATGAAGGGAACTCATTTTACATGACAAAAAGGCAAGATATATATGAAAGGATATATTTTTTTAATGGGCATCAAAGTGCCTAATATCAAGCACAGAGGTAACATGGAAAAGAATCAAAGATAAAACTCTTACATTCCATGATACTTAAGGTGATGAACCCTGAGTTCCTCTCGACACTCAAGGCTGTTCTTGGCCCGATCTTTCGGTGAGTTGATGATAACTACGATTTGGAAGAAACGTTGACGACCCGACTACAACCGTACAAGACGTTGCGTTGCGCCTTAGCGATCGATACACCTCTCCGTGGGTCGTTGATCTTGCCGATGCAAATCAACCTTATTCTTGCAAGCAAATCGAAGAAACAAGCAAGAACAAGATAAAAGCAATCTGAATTGCAAATAGGAGTTAAATACGAATGATAAGTTGGGGTTCCGAAGAACAAGCAGACGGACGGTCTAGCCGACACGCGCGCTGCAAGCAAGTAGCAATGGCTAAACTTTAATCTATCAAAACCCGAGAAACCCCGAAGGGGTAACTAGCTATATATAGGGGTGGGAGGACGACCTAGGGGTGCCTAGGGTCGTGCTCCACCAGCTTGGGGCGCACCCCACATGGGCCCCACCTGGGCCGGGGTCCCAAATGAAGTTACAAGCCCATAGGCCCATTATAGGTGACGCAGCACCTTGTTCCTGTGATTCCGGCCACACGAGATGGAATTCAGAGAAGAGGCTAGATCCGTTAGAAAGAGGGCTCCGAGAGCTTTCCATCAAGTACTCACTGGCCGAAAACGGAGGTCGTATGCAGATTCGGTGGCCGTTTGAAGTCAGCAGTGTAGTAGGTGGCCGAATCGGATTCCAGCACTTGGTGGACTTGATCTTGATATCATCTTGTTCATCCATGATGTGAGCTATGGTTGTATCTATAGTAGCCATGGTCACATCATCCTCCCCTTCTTCACGGAAAACCGTCCTCGGTTTTTCCATATGGTGCTCGCCACATAGTCCATTCAAAATAACCTGTTTCATCCAATCAAAACTAGAGAAACTCGAAGTTGTGTGATTAGCAATAACATGTTTCTCTAAATCCGAAGAAATGAAAACTCTAGGCACCAAATATATTCCTCTATCATTATATTCGCCAAAGATATGGAAAATAGCATTAGTTGGACATGGCAAATCAGACTTAGCAAATAATTTCTCCCTTAAATTATCGAGCTCACAAAAATCATCACCCTGAACATAGCCCAAAATATTTAAAGATGATTGCAATTGAAGTTCATCATTCTCGCTGGACGTGTGAATAACATACTTAAATTCAGTACATGGAGAATCAAGATTAAAAGTAGCATGTTCATTCACTAGTTGTGGAATGGATATAAGTGAAGTACTATCGCACAACTCTTCTTTATCACAAGGAATAGAATGCAAATCAACTTGTGACAAAGGCAATTCAGAAGTAGGTTCCACTAAAGTTTGCTCTAGGTCAGCATGGAAAGTGGAAAAATGTAATTCATCAGAAGCATACTCTCCTTGAGTAATTTCTGCACCATTTAATTTACCTTTTATGCCCTCTTCAGATAATGTAGGTGCATCAGCCTTCTCCTCATTCGCGAGTGATGGAAGTGACATCTCAAACATATCGTTCTTCTCATTTTGGGGACTGTTCTGAACTTCCTGCAAAACATCAGCGATAGGAGGCACACGCATAGCTTGTTGCTCCGTTGGGTTCTCCAAAATTTTGCGCTCAACATTGCAAGCAAGCATAAACAATTGGCCTATATGATTATATGTCACATTAACAAGCCCAGCCTGAATATTGGAATTAAGCCCTCTGAAAAATCTAGTCATTGTGTTCTCATAAGATTCTTGTAAACCACTATAAGTGATACAAATTTTAAAATCATGAAAGTACTCCCTAACAGTTTTGTCACCTTGTTTTAGATGTTCAAATTTCTCAAAGAGAGCACGTCTATAGTATGAAAACACAAATCTTTTTCTCATTAGTATTTTGCATTCATCCCAAGTTTCAAGCTTATTTCCCACAGTATGCCACCAAAAAGATGCAGAACCGGTACACTTATTACTAGCAGCCTTAATCATTTGAGCATTAGAGAAATCATACTCATCAAATTGTTTTTCTACTGCTAGCTCCCAATTAATGTATGCAGCGGAATCATACTTCCCATCAAAAGATGGCAAAACAGACTCCACTCTTGCAAGATTATGATCATGTACCTTATTTGGGTCATGCTGGTCACTTGCCATGTGTTGTCGCAAGTGAAAATGTCCACATGGAACACGAACAGCTCCAAACTCTTTGTGTAACCCTGCCATAGTTAGTAGCAAACAAGAAACATATACAAGAATATATACGTTCCTATCAACTACTAGGTAGTGGAAGCTCACAAATCACACACACCCAAGCTTTACATCGAGCTCTTACAAGTTCTTACCAATGCAAGCGGAATGGTGACATACACCGACTCAAACAAGCACCCCAATGGAGGTTGGATGTATCGATGCCTTGGCAAACACTTGCTGTACGGCTGCAATCAAATCTGTGGAGCTCTGGGTAGGCTTAAATATGTAGCAAAGGAATAGCAAATGCTCAAATCAGAGAATGCAAAGTTGAATAATTGTTCAAAGTCAAGTACCGTGCTGGTCCTAGGCTAGAACGTACTAGAGACGCGAGCCTAGACACAAACGATACCACAAGATAGCACTAGGAACAACTCATGCACAACTCTGATATATGAAGTTCAGCTCAAACATAACAGTATTTTCTCTTTTCTTTCTTTCTTCTTTCTTCTTTTCTTTTTTTTTTCTTTCCTTTTCTTTTCTGTTGTTTTTTTTTGGTGCGGCTTTTCTTTTCTTTTCTTTTTTTAATGCACCTTTCTGCCTTTTTTTTCACTTTTTTTTTATTTTTTTTAACAAAAACTGACTCAAGGACCTTAATGTAAGGTTACAGGGACTCAAACGTAAACAAAAAATTTACAGGGACACAAATGTAAAAGTCCAAACTCAAAATTAAAATTATACAAAAATGGAATGCTGAATTTATACTGGTTCCGTTTTTCCAAACGGATCTCGAAACTGACACCAAACAAAAATTCACCAAGGTGTTTGACACAACTCGGAACAGGCGAAACCGACGTGAGAGGGAGGGAGTCGGACTCAGAAAGTGGGCGACAAAAGGAGATGGCGCCAACCGGTCTTCACGCGTGGGGGAGGAAATAGACTCGACCCAAGTGGAAAGTTTGGCCTTAGATGGAAACTAACCAACCTGATTGATCTAATCTGCAAAACTTCCTCCAAAAACCGATCTGTTATCTTTTCTTTCTCTCCTCTTCCTCGCGCAACAGAAACAAGCACGGCCAAATACAGACGACAAACCCTTGATGCAACTCAGCAACTCCAAGACCGACCGACAAAAGCTTCTGAAAACTAGAAAAATGGAACCTTGGTGGAAAGACGATTCCGTTTTTGTAGGTCCCGACGATAACAAAGACACGACAGCGGCGGCGACAGTGGTACTAAACGTGACCAGAACTCGAAACTCTAAACGGACTAAACGCTAAGACCAGCAACACGACTAGACGATGCAACGCAAACTCAACAAAGCAATAACTGAAATGAACAATGCAATGGCACAAATATGGCTCGGTAAATGATGCGATTTTTTTTTGTATGGCTATTTTCTGGTTATAGGAAGATAAAAACTCACCGAGCAACGAAAGCTCTGATACCACCTGATGAACCCTGAGTTCCTCTCGACACTCAAGGCTGTTCTTGGCCCGATCTTTCGGTGAGTTGATGATAACTACGATTTGGAAGAAACGTTGACGACCCGACTACAACCGTACAAGACGTTGCGTTGCGCCTTAGCGATCGATACACCTCTCCGTGGGTCGTTGATCTTGCCGGTGCAAATCAACCTTATTCTTGCAAGCAAATCGAAGAAACAAGCAAGAACAAGATAAAAGCAATCTGAATTGCAAATAGGAGTTAAATACGAATGATAAGTTGGGGTTCCGAAGAACAAGCAGACGGACGGTCTAGCCGACACGCGCGCTGCAAGCAAGTAGCAATGGCTAAACTTTAATCTATCAAAACCCGAGAAACCCCGAAGGGGTAACTAGCTATATATAGGGGTGGGAGGACGACCTAGGGGTGCCTAGGGTCGTGCTCCACCAGCTTGGGGCGCACCCCACATGGGCCCCACCTGGGCCGGGGTCCCAAATGAAGTTACAAGCCCATAGGCCCATTATAGGTGACGCAGCACCTTGTTCCTGTGATTCCGGCCACACGAGATGGAATTCAGAGAAGAGGCTAGATCCGTTAGAAAGAGGGCTCCGAGAGCTTTCCATCAAGTACTCACGGGCCGAAAACGGAGGTCGTATGCAGATTCGGTGGCCGTTTGAAGTCAGCAGTGTAGTAGGTGGCCGAATCGGATTCCAGCACTTGGTGGACTTGATCTTGATATCATCTTGTTCATCCATGATGTGAGCTATGGTTGTATCTATAGTAGCCATGGTCACATCATAAGGTCTCCAGAATCATGAATTAACTTGGAACAGGGAATTACAGCTTCAATTGTTGGTGCCCTAACCATTAAAATTTCCTTTCTGAACCGCTGCAGTTTAAGAAAAGAACAAAAATAAACTCATAATGGTGGGTATTGGAGCAAAGAAAGTATTAATCTCTCCTGTAGTTCCTCAAAGCAGTGCTTGATTATGTCAAACATTACAGTTTCACTTCCAGTCAACACAGAGCCAAAGAAAATACCTAAGAATATTGCAAGGTACAGCTATTTTACATGCAAGCCATGTCATGCCACTTTGCTGGGTCCTCTGAAAGCAGTTCAAGTGTTAATTCATATGTAAAGATTAGTATCTATTTTAGTTTTTCTCTTTATACCTATAGATTAGTATATATGTTATAATATCAGTAATTCACACCTAAATTATATTAGTATCTATGATATGTTCTAATTTACACCTAAAGATTATAGTTATGTAAATTACCAAAAAGGGAAAAATATTGTGCGCAGAAAAACCCGGGACATAAATCTGAGATGCCATAAAAAAAATATATGCCATTACAGTCGCTGAATGTTGCAGAACTACATAATCTGGTAGAAATAGAACAATAAGTTAGATAGTGGAGTCATGTTTCATTTGACTGATAACTATGCAATACATTTTGAGCTATAAGGAGAATAAGATAGATGCTGCTAGTAGTTAAGTAGTACCTCATTGGGCTTCTATCACTCTATTTTAGTTCAAAAGAAATAGTACATGCAGTTGGCTGTTACGAAGCCTTGATGTGACAAACAAAATAATTTCATATTTCTAGTATGAAGATATCAGTAGTTTAGCAACAGAATGTAAGGATAATTAGTACACGTGCTTGAAGAGACCACGAAATTGCAGCATGTCATTCTTGCCGAATTCCTGCGTTTCACCTCCCATGCAGCTGCAGAGACCAAGACAGTTTGCTCATGAGTGAAATTAAGGTGCAAAAGATAAGTAGAATAAACCTTCAGTGTTTGAACTGGATTGCACAAGCAGTGGAATTAATCCTAACACATAGATATGCATGTTTCCATATAGAGAGGTGGAAAGCAAGTCGGCTAAACTGCACATATAGCTGTGTTCTGAACATAACCTGGGTATAAGAAGCATCACTTCAGCTGCATAAAGGAGGCAGGGGCGGAGCTACCATTATTCCTGGGTATACCCAGGAATACCCAACTTTTTTTATCACAAAACAAGTATACTTCTAGTATATACACATGTACACATATTAGTGCACCTAAATCCTCAATTCTTCAATCCAAACACAGCCCAACCGGCCTCTTGCGACGCCTCCACCAACCCGACCCATTCCGTCATGACCCATCAGACATCAGTTGACCCACTTAGCCACCACTCTTCCAGACGGCCCCCTCTTGCTCTCTCTCTCCGTGACCCATCCCTCCCTGGCTCGGCTCCCCTCGCGCCACTCCCCATTTCCAAACCCTAGGCGGCGGCGCAGCGAGACGGCAACCGGCAGCGGGAGCTGGACCGTGCTATCGCGGAGGGGGAGGCCATTGCCGTGGCGAGCGGCGGCCGACGCCCACCACTCCACCAATCTCGGGCGGTCAGGCCGGTTGGGTGGCCGGTGGCCACGAGGGGTAGGGCCAGCGCCTCAGCGCTTAGACGGGAATACCCAACTTTGAAATCCTGGCTCCGCCACTGAAAGGAGGAAGATGCACGTGTTTTTTTAATTTGATGTTGTTGCCCCAATTAATCAAAAAGAAACTGAAATAGCAATCCCACACCATTTGCTAGACCCATGCAAACAGATGGACTTGCTTTCTATGCATAAGAATGTTGTGGAGAACAAAAATGTCTGCATACAGAATCTATAACTATTATTTTTACTTTTATATGTAGATAGTACTTACCTTGGAGGTAAACCAAAGAATTTCAATTCTATAGGTAGAAAGCACTGGCAACATAGCTGAATAAATTTTAAGACCGCATATATGGGAACCACAAAAGTAAGCACAAAATAGAAGGACATCTGAGCAAGCATTTTTTCCTGTCAATCCAATCTAAGTGCTGTTTTGGCACAACATATCTACCAGAAGTGTTTCTTCAGTGGAATAAACCTATTTATCAATTCATAAGAGCACAGCTGAATGTAGCACCTGTACTATAGCATCAGAAAGTTGAAAGCATGAGGCTACGAGACTGTATGGATAGAAGTAAAATAAAGTAAAACTAAAAGTTATAGTTAGATCAAACTACCTTCGTCAACCAAAACAAAGCCACGAGTCTTGCACTGCAAACTCACCAGCCAATCAATACTTGCAGATCACATTTAGCAGAGATTAAGTGATAGAAAATAAACACAAATTAAATCACTGTGAAAAATAAAGGCATAAAGGATGGCACAAACTCAACCTGAACCCTAGGAGCAACTACGACGGTGCGAAATCAGGCAACGGCGTGGTAGCCGAGGTAGACATCTAACATGGGGAAAGTTTATAGGACAAAACAATAGGGTTTATTAAGTGAATGGCAACACGGGTGAATAAATTTGAGTGCTGCATAGATGGAAACTATGGAAGTAAGCTCAAACATAAAAATATATCTGACCAAGTAACTTCTTTGTTGCCAAGTCAGTCTAAGTGCTATTTTGGTAGGTTTCTATGAAAAGGGCCAAAACATGGTCTAACATTGTTAATGTTATGATAGGACACTCTGCATAGATATCGATTGAAGAACACATCTCAACAACATATGGATTTAGAATATAAGAACACGTGAATATAACTCTGATGGGGTGACATACATATAAATGGTAGGCAATTGCTATTATATGGACTGATAGAGAGGATTTTGACATTGGACTCATAAATCCCTTCCATAGGAATGTGCCATCGCCGCCCATATATACTCTTTGCTTGTCTGATGCACACTGCAGACATTTTTACAACTATAAATATACATAAAAGGCTAGTGAATTACTTTCAGTCACACTTGTCCATTATAGTTTGTGATACGGACCAATCACTGTAGTAAACATTCACTAAATCAGTTAATTAATTAACATGTAAAGCAAGACATAATGGCTATGCACATTCCAACTGGAGCATGTGTATCTGAGGAAAAGGTAATCAACAAACAGAACATACATATGTGATCTCAGCGTTTGTGCTTAAAAAAATAACTGCAGGTATCAACAAAATATGTCATTCTAACATTGAAAGTTCATAAGCATATTGTAGGTAAAACATATGTAACCTCATATCTTTAGACTTGATTTACCTCATATCTTTAGACTTGATTTACCAACACCATAGAAAAATAGAAAAATAAAGTACAGGCTGCCGCTAATCATGCAAAGTTGATATGAAAAAGAGAAGTGAGAAAAAGGATTGCAAGGAGAACTGAACAATTAATTTGAGGAATCCAATCAGCAGGAACACCCACGTGAATTTTCACGTTTTGGTTACCACGTGCTTATGGGCGGTCGATGCACCATAAATCTTGCAAAACCAAGCCTGCGAGGAATGCAGGGAGGAGATAAAACAACGGCTACAGTTAACACTGTGACCCGCAAGAAGACACCGGCATCCGCACCTAGCACGATGGGAAGCAACGATGGTGATCACTGGCCCTGCACGGAGATAGCGACGGCTGGCCCTGAAAGCCTGAGAAGAAGGCGGCGACTCCGGATCCAGCCCCGCGAGGTCGAGGGGAGTGGAGGTGGTGAAGAGATGCCGGAGGAGCGACGCGAGATGGTCGCCGGGGGCGTAGAAGAAGCTCACCCGGCCAGCCGCGGCGGTCAAGAATGGCGGTGGACGGCAGCGGCGTTGGCCGCGACGAAGCAGGAACCCTAGCAGGCGGTGGCGAAGAGGAATAGGTAGCGCGGAAGGGGATCGACGAGGAAACCGAAGGAGAAACCAATCGCGACCTCATGGGAGGGTAGAAGCGGAAGAGGAGACGGATCGTTGACGCGTAGCAGATCAGACAAGAGGGGACAGATTGTTGACGCGTGGCAGATCAAACAAGAGGAGACGGATCGTTGACGCGTGGCAGATCAGACGAAGTAGACCACGCTGACTAGCTGTTGGCTGAACAGTAGTATAGTAAAACAATACCATGGGCAAAACTTGTAGGCAAAAACTATAAGGTTTATATGATGTATAGGCATGTACTCCTTCCGTTCCTAATTGATCATCATATTATATGGATACACCAAAATTTCAAATATGAATAAAGAATTCATGGTTTAAGTTGAAAGTTTTTAAATTTAAGTTGAAAATTTTCAAATTTGAGTTGAAAGTTTTAAAATTTTGACTTGAAAGTTTAAAAATCCGAGTTGAAAGTTTTAAATTTTAAGTTAATTTTTTTAAAATAATTGAAATTTAAGTTGAAAGTTTTTAAATTTTAGTTAAAAGTTTTCAAATCTTAACTTGAAAGTCTGCAAATATGAGTTGAAAGTTTCAAATTAGTGTTGAAAGTTTTCAATTTGGAATATGAAGTTTCTAACTTTGGGCAATCGAAAGACTTAAATTATATTTGAAAAGTTACCAAAAAAAACAACATTGATTATGCCTAATTATCCGGGAAAAGAAAACAAATCAAGAACTAACCAAGCTAGTCCAAATACTAATCGCTTTTTTTTATCGGTTTTTTCCATAGCACCGCTCGTGCGTTACGCTAACGACACATGTCCGTGCGCGCCAGTAACTCATCTCGCGCGTACGTGCTAATTAGTCTTCTCACATTTACTCGGATAACAAACTCGATGCATGTACCATCCCATTATTTCCTAGCCAATAGCAAATCAAAACATTGCATGATTGTTATAAATACTTTGTGCAAATCAAAACATTGTATGATGATTATAAATACTTGTGTGCATGGATGCATGCATCAATGTAAATTTATCGAATGCACAAATAACGAATAGACTTAATGAATGAATACAAATATGATGATCATTTGGAAATATTCTAAAAAAATATATGATGATCAATTAGGAATGGAGGGAGTAACTAAATGTCACAACTCACTCGAACAATATATATAGTGCATTATGATTATTGGATTCATAACAAGTGTTGATCACTAGTTCATCCAAAAAAAATATGACTATATCGTTTAATATTATTAACTTTTATAGCATTCTAGATAATGTTTAGCAAAAATATCTTTCTCTTAAAAAAACTAGTCAGATACCTTTTATAAATATAATATCATTAACAAAGATAATAGTTATTGTTTCCTCATGTAAAAACATAGATAATATATATTACGGAGCACACATACATGTGCTAGTTGCTACTCCCTCCGTCCCTAAATATAAGGGATTTTAGTTGAATGTAACGTATCCTAGTACAACAAATCTGGACAGGCTTTATGTCTAGATTCATTGTACTAGAATGTGTCACATCTAACCAAAATCTCTTATATTTAGGGATGGAGGGAGTAGTATTCATGTGCAAGTAATAGTGCTGGTTGTAGTAATATTATTATCAAAAATAAAAAAGAATGAGAAAACAAGAAGAAGATGGAACAACAGAAGAATATAAGGTTAAAGTTTTTAGTTTCACACCATTTACTACAAAGAACAATTTTAATAATATTAGTATATTATCGATTAATGTGAGTATATACCATACCATGAATGTGAGCAACCACCCTCATGTGTTTGCGCTAGTGACTAACCTCCTCTTTTTCTTACTTCTTTCGAAGTTCTTTGAATGTATTTAGGTAACAATGTTTTGTTTTGAATAAAAAAGAAACAATTTAACTAGATTATTTTTTAGAGAGAATCCATCGTGTGCCGCTGACTTTGTCCCTGTTCTATAATATATCACTGAGTTTGTTAAGTTCTACAATATGTCATTGTATTTTGCTTAAATTCTATAATATACCATCACCGTCCATTTAGATTCCATTAGTACTTAATTTTGTCCTAATGATCGAAATATCCCTAGGAAATAAATTTCCAAAATTTGGCCGAAAATTCCGAAATATCATATTATAAACGAGACAGAGAAGTTGCCCATCTCAAACTTTGTAAGTTGTACAATCTGTATGATAAAATTGTATAATGCTAACGGAGGCCAACTAGATGACAATGGTATATTATAGAAGTTAAGTAAAATGCGATGCCATATTAGAACTTGACAAACCCAACGACATATTGTAGAGCAGGGACAAAATCAGTGACACACAATGAATTGTCTCTGTTTTTTATAGTTGTTCGGTTAATTACCTATCTACTATGACGCGGCAATTTTAGAAAAAAGTTAAATCTTATACTATAAGTCCATATCTTACACATTAAATTACATACACTTATAATATAATTTTCAAAATATAAAATACCCTATTCTCATTTTATAGGAGAAATATGGAAAATGATTTATTATCTATTTAATTATGAGAAAAATATTAGTTCAAATTAACATATATGTAGAAAATAAAGAACAATATGAAAGAATTATGGAAATACCTACTAATGTAGTCATCATATATCATGCAATGAGAAAAGAAGACCATAGTCGAATGCTTTATTATTGAGCAAAAATGATGGTATTATTTTTATCATCTTTTAGAGGAATCTATCTAACCATAATTAATTAGCCCGTGTTAGTAGAAGTCTGTATCGTCATGCATCAATATATCATGAGATTATTAGTTATAGCTAAGTACACCGACCCAACCATACTTAGCATATCACAAGACTATCGGGTAATGGACAATTATCTTTAATTGTGCTAGAGAAAAAAGTACTCCCTCCATCCCATAAAAAACCAACCTAGTACTGGATGTGACACATCCTAGTAAAATGAATCTAGACATGCATATGTTCAGATTTATTGTACTAGAATATGCCACACCAGTTCTAGATTCATTTTTTGTGGGACAAAGGGAGTAAATTACAGTCCATACTACGTATTCTTAAAAATTCTTAAAAGCTTCATATAATGTTATTCTTTAACCGTTCTTTACATTTACACAATAGCTAACTTTACATTTCAATTTGGACCACCTTATTCTATCCATCTCCAAGTCCGGTGACTCAGCAATCACTCCACACATTAACTATCTCTCTCTCTCTCTCTCTCCATTTTCTTTTTCCCTCCGATAGTTGGATAACCGATAGATCTAGCAAGAAGGAGCCCAGATATAGTTCCTTCGCTCTTCGTCAGGTCAGCTTGTACCTCCCAAAGTCCATGTAAGCCCGACATCCCCGACCTCAACGGCAACCATAACAATAGTGTGCATCACGATAGGAGAGGAGAAAAAGATATGTCGGTTACTAGAGGGTAAGGCTGCGCATGTAAAGGCAAAGAGGAGGAACGATGGTGGCTCATGGAGAAAGAGCGGTGATGGCGGTGCAGTTAGTGGTTGCTGGTGGTATGAAGAATTTGTTGTCGACACAATCACTTAATTTTTCCTTAAGTATTGATGATACATGGGTCACCAGTTATATAAAGAAATAGTCCTAGCTAGTTTTAAAATAATAAAAATATTGACTGAATTGACCAGGTCATGGTTAGTCTTTTCAATTTAGGCCATATATCTTTGCAATTATTTGCAACATGGACCAGGCTGAGAGAGTTGGGCTGGCTGCTACGATGACTTTTCTAGTCCAGCCATGTAATTAACATCACGATAAGCTCGAGCGAGCCTCGATCATCACGCAAACCAGAAAGGGGATCGGCGGCGCTGGTGAAGTTAGGAGAGGAGGCGGTGGCCAGGAGCACAGGACAGTACAGCTTAGAGAAAGATTAGAGCCACATACATTTGGGAGGAGTTAATGGATTGATTCATGCTTGCTTTCTCGGTTATTTTCCCAGCCTCCACCTCCAGTGGCTGTTGGCGCCGCTGCCGGACCGGGACAGGTAACGGGATTACGATTTTCATTTGGACAGAAGCAACGGATGCTATGATTAATAGGATGTTATGCAGACTGTAGATCGATGGTGGAAGCGCACGAAGTAGAAGACATTACCACTTAATTCGCAGCGTGGCCTTATTCAGTTCATGATGCAGCTCCCACTAGCATTACAAGAAGATCAACGCTATTGCCAGTATGCCTGGGATTACCTGCCGGCTGCCGCCGTGCTTCGGAGTGGATGGTTCACCGCGCCCGGCAGCGCGTCGGCGAGGGTGTGAGGCTGGATAATGGATTGGCTAATAGGGATTGGTACTTGCCGTCCACCACTCACGCTGTTGGCACAATCTCCTCCGGCGTTGTCGACGTCGGCCTTGAGCCCGCCCTACGAGAGCCACTTCATCTCTCTCCTAAGAGAACGCGATGTTGGAGCCGCGCTGGCAGTGAAAAACCTAGATTGCTATACCCTGGTCCAAGCAATGTTAAGTGAAAAGTTTGGTATAGACATGGTTCATTATGCAACTTGGGTAATACTCCCTCTGTTTCATAATGTAAGTTATTTACATGCTAGAATAACTTACATTATAAAACAGAAACAGAGGGAGTAAAAACTAGACCACAGTGCAATTTACTCTAAAAATATTGAGAAAAGGGCGGGGATCGCGTAAAAGAAAAAGAAAAATCTAAGTCTCCTCCGCTCCTTGTGCCGCCGCCAAGACGAACAGGGGAGGGCCGGGCGGCGAGACGAGCAGAGCAGCGGAGGGGAGGGGATCCTGGTGAGCATCCGCGTGCCCTTTCTGATTCATCTCTCTCTCTCTCTCCCACCCCACCGGGACTGGAATTTGCTTGCGTTCGTGAACCCTACTAGCTTCTCTTCTAGATCTGGAAGAAGCTCTTTTCCTCCTCCTTAATTTGATAGCCTTAAACCTCTCTTAATTCAAGTAATAACAGTTTGTTTCTTCACCCAAACCCCCATGTCCCAAGTTGGATCCGCCCCTGATATGAGTTTGTGGCTTTCTTCAGTATAGATGAAAGTTCTCAAATATTTACCTGCAGGGGATCTTAAGTTTGTTGTTCAGTTGAGTCTAGGCAGAGTAGCTCCGACCATGGTTTTTCTGCCATCATGATCAACTAAGATTCGGTTCTTAAATAGTATATTTTAGAATCAACCAAAATACAGTTTTTGCTTATCCTTCTTATATACTTGATCTCGTACATTTCCAACGTACACTTAGATATTTGATCTCTCAAGTTCTGAACAATTAATCTGCAAGGGGGAAATGACTTAACTTTTTATCACTTTTCTCTACATGTTTATAATTAAAGCTGCCACAATATGAATGCTCCATATGTAAATGAATCTGCTGAGTCCTTCTTAATTGGTCATAAGGATATATTTACAAAATATGTCCACTCATATTTTTTTCAGTGTACATGTATGAGGGAATAACATATTGAGATGCTTATGCTGAGGGAAGAAGTGCTATTTTTTTTAAAAAAAATCGTACATGAGTCATGGCTGTACCTGACTTGATGTGTGTATGATCGGTTTTAGCATTAATATTCAAGCAAATTAGTGCATAGGTCAAGTTGATTTTTTCCTCTATAATGATAGTTTGTGGCATTTCTGGTGTTCTGTGTGAGTTGTGTTGTTGAGATGATTGACAATTTGGTACTTCCTCCGTTTCATATTATAAGACTTTCTAGCATTGCCCACATTCATATATATGTTAATGAATCTAGACATATATTAATGAATCTAGACATATATGTGTACCTAGATTCATTGACATCTATATGAATGTGGGCAATGCTAAAAAGTCTTATAACCTGAAACGGAGGTAGTACTACATTGAAGTTTATGGTGATCTTGTGGCCTGCTGTTCGAGAAGCTGAAAAATAAAGTTTGCATCACGTACCATGAGATTATTTAACGAGATGGTCACATTTTCATTGCATCAATGATTTGTTTATGTGTTGCAGTCATGGAAATTAATACTGGTGATATAAGGGGCTATGCTTATGTTCCCTCTCTCAAGGCCGCCGGGTCGCCATTACACCGACGCCACGCTCCGCAGGGGGCAGTGGCGGCTCTCCCACCACCTCCGCGCCGCAGCCGCAACCACAAGCGGTGGTGGTGCGCCCGACGTGTTCGATGCAGTGCCTGCCCTGGATGACCGCATGCGGTGCAGCGCGCTGCTCAGGGAGCGCGCAGCGGGAGGGGACCACTACGGGTGCACCTCCCTCCTCCGGTGGATGCTGGCCCGGGGACTTCGCCCCAACAGGCTGGCGCTCGCTGCGGCGGTCAAATCGTCGTCCGCGCTCCCCGACTGCCGCGGCGGCGCGGCGCTCGGGAGGTGCCTCCACGGGCTCGCTGTCAAGGTCGGGTACGCGGATGGCACGGTGGTGGCAAAGGCGGTCATGGACATGTACGGGAGGATCGGGTCTCTCGTGGACGCCCACACGGTGTTTGATGAGATGAGCTGCTCCGACGCGGTATGTAGGAACATCCTGATCACTGCCTCCTCCCGTGCTGGACTTTACAACGATGTGTTCCATTTGTTCCGTGCAATGCTTGCTAGTGGTGTAGATGAGAGCATGCCAACTGCAGTCACGGTCGCTGTCGTCCTTCCGGTGTGCGCAAAGTTGAGGGTGCTGAGGGCTGGAAGGAGTATCCACGGCTATGTCATCAAGACTGGTTTGGAGTTTAACACTCTGTCTGGAAATGCTTTGGTATCAATGTACGCAAAATGTGGTGGGAGCATAGCTATGGATGATGCGCATCTAGCATTTTCTACAATTTGTTGCAAGGATGTGGTTTCATGGAACTCAATCATTGCGGGATATTCTGAGAATGGGTTGTTTGAAGAAGCACTTGCACTGTTTGGTCAGATGATCTCAGAGGAATGCCTTCCAAACTATTCAACATTGGCTAATGTTCTTCCCTTCTGTTCACTTGTGGAGTATGGGAGGCACTATGGGAAAGAAATTCATGGTTTTGTGGTCCGACATGGTTTAGAAATGGATATATCTGTTAGCAATGCGCTGATGGCACATTATTCCAAGGTTTGTGAAATGAGGGCTGTAGAATCAATATTTAGAAGTTCAAAAATGGGAGATATCGTTACATGGAACACTGTCATTGCGGGATATGTGATGAATCGGTATCCCTCAAGGGCATTGAAACTGTTTCAGGGGCTTTTGTTTGCCGGAATGGCTCCTGATTCTGTTTCTCTTATCAGCCTACTTACTGCTTGTGCCCAAGTAGGCAATCTCAGAGTGGGCATCAGGGTTCATGGTTATATTTTTCGACATCCTGAACTTCTTCAAGAAATATCATTAATGAACGCTCTTGTCAGCTTTTACAGCCAGTGTGACAGGTTTGATGCTGCTTTTCGATCTTTTATCACTATTCAGAACAAAGACTCAGTATCCTGGAACGCAATTCTCTCTGCTTGTGCAAACAGTGAACACCATATTGAACAGTTCTTTAGACTCCTTGGTGAAATGTGGCATGACGTAACTCAGTGGGACTCTGTCACGATCTTGAATATTATCCGCATGAGTACGTTCTGTGGGATTAAGATGGTTCGAGAATCTCATGGATATTCCTTGCGAGTCGGTTATACTGGTGATTCTTCAGTTGCGAATGCTATTCTAGACGCGTATGCAAAGTGTGGCTACCTGCATGATGCAGAAACACTCTTCAGAAGCCTTGCAGGACGGAACATTGTTACTGGCAATACAATGATTTCTTGCTACCTAAAAAATAATTGTGTGGAGGATGCTGAGATGACCTTCAACCATATGGCTGAGAAAGATTTAACTACATGGAATCTGATGAGCCGGTTGTATGCACAGAACGATTTGTGTGATCAAGCTTTTTGCTTGTTCCATCAGTTGCAATCTGAAGGACTAAGCCCTGATACTATAAGCATTACAAATATTCTTTCGGCTTGCATCCATCTGAGCTCAGTGCAACTTGTGAAACAATGCCATGGTTACATGCTTAGAGCATCCCTAGAAGATATTCATCTAGAAGGAGCACTTCTTGATGCATACTCTAAGTGTGGGAACATAGCCAATGCATACAACCTCTTTCAAGTTAGCCTGCATAAGGACCTTGTCATATTCACAGCCATGATAGGAGCTTATGCAATGCATGGAATGGCAGAAAAGGCGGTAGAACTATTCTCCAAAATGCTTACACTTGACATTAAGCCAGACCATGTAGTTCTGACTGCTCTTCTGTCAGCCTGCAGTCATGCAGGGCTTGTCGATGCTGGAATTAAGATTTTCAAGTCCATCAGAGAGATCTATGGAGTTGAACCAACAGAAGAGCACTGTGCATGCATGGTTGACCTTCTTGCCCGTTCTGGGCGTCTCCAAGATGCATACAGTTTTGCGTTGGATATGCCTCCTCATGTGGTCAATGCCAATGCATGGGGCTCCTTGCTAGGGGCATGCAAGGTCCATGGAGAGGTCAAAATTGGTCAGCTTGCAGCTGATCGCTTGTTCTCCATGGAGGCTGAGGACATCGGGAACTATGTGATCATGTCAAACATCTTTGCGGCTGATGATAAATGGGAAAGTGTTGAGCATGTCAGGAAACTGATGAAATCCAAGGATATGAAAAAACCTGCAGGATGCAGCTGGATTGAGGTTGAGAAGACACGGCATTTGTTTGTAGCCAGTGATGTTCAGCACCAAGATAGGTTTTCTATCTACGATGTGTTGGGAAGTTTGTATCAGCAAATCAGAGGTACACAGGGAGGGACAGAACATTTAGTTGTGACTTATGAGCTGTGACATAAAACACTCAGTAAATTACTTGGTGTTCTGGCCCCGTCATTGTTTTGGGTTGCCAAAGATCTCCATGGAACTGAGTGACCTTTCCATCACATCTTCCGTGGTGAGCTTGGAATCTCATTATTTGGTTTGATTCTGTTTTAACCTTCTTGTCACTGTTGTTCTTGATGTTTTGGTGTAACACTTTTTCTCACTAATGCTTGCCATTGTGCAGAGTAATAAGTAACAGCTACTGATGTTTTTCTTGGAATACTTACACTACATATCACTTGCAGGGATTGCAATCTCATATCTTTCCAATTTTTTTCAGGACAACATATGGAGACATCTGCTTACAACCGTGAACCGGTTGGAGTGTCTTTGTCAGCTCAAAAAAAGATTGGTTCCTGGCGATGCATTGTTCTTCCTGAGGTAAGCAATGCTAAGCGTGTCATTTGGAGGCGAAGCAAAATCCCCTCCACCCACAAACCGTGCGAAGAAAGTATTTTTCGCTCCCCAGAATCCGCTGTGACCCATGAGCGGTTGATGGATTTCAGGGGAACAGCTGACGCAGCACAGACGTCCGAAGCTAGCAAGGCATCCTCGTCCTCACGTACGTCCGATCTGCCCCCTTCCACACCGTGGTTCCGGGAGCTGTGGGTCAACGCCGACAAATAGTTGCAGCCGTTGCCTAAGGTATGTCAAATCGAGAGAGGAGATTGGACGCTGTGGCGCTGTGTTCTGTGTGGTTGGTGGTGCTTCTTGGGTCATTTGCAAACACCACCTCTAAGATAGCCTGTCTGCAAACACCACTTTATTAATCGAGAAGGTGGTACTTCTTGATTCTAATTGATGAATCAAGAAAGATGGAGTCTAGTATATACAAAATGTGGTCATTTGCAAAGCAGACAGAGAAAAGGGTTGAAGATCTATATTCAGATGTGAAAAAGGTAAGATTATACTTCCTCTGATTCCATGCATAAGTCATCTTTGAATTCCTAACTCATTTCCAAATATAAGTCATAACTTGAGGCACCTTTTACTCTCATTTTTTTTCCTTCTTTGTCCTTTATGAATACATGTTACCACTCGTGAACATGTCCCCACTGTGTATAAATGAAGGGCAACGAGCTGATTTCATCACTTTCTTAATCCTTGTGCACAAGTATAAAAAACCATTTGTATTTGGAATTAGAGTCTCAGAGGAAGTATATATTATCATTTGTTTTGACATTCATGTGAACATAGATCTAAGGCAGAAATGTTGTATTTCTTCTGGGTACGGCTGCTGCTTAGTCTGAACTACTTATTAGCTTTATAGTTGGTGGTTAATTTACATGTGCCTGACAGGAGGTTGCTGTTGGTAGCCATCCTTACTTTTTTTAAATAAAACAAATGTTCCAGATGAGATATAATTTTTGGAGACACCAGGGTAAAGAGAACTGTGGGAAATTCTAGAATAATATACCCAAAAATAAAATCCCTTTTGTTTCTTGAAAACACAGGGCTACGCTTCATTTTATTAAGAAGAAGAAATATGTACAAACGAGGGATCCAAAAGGACCCCTCAATACCCCCAAAAAAAACGTCACAAAAGGTGTTGCTTGACTAAAATCCCTTATGAGAAGGCTAATAAGTGAAATATAAAATAGTATTGGCCAAGTGGAGTACTTTCACGTTCGTCTTTCCTATATCCAATTCAGCACTCCACTGGAAATTCTGTGTGCCCCTACTTCACTTCAGCTGGTAGTTTCCCCCACCTTTCCAGGAAGTCTGGGATAGAATACTTTATGCCCAATCATTCCAACTAACTATTTCATCCTGTCTTAGCGTAGCTTTTGGCACAAAATTAGCTGATGCTTATTCCTCAGATAATATTCCTCTGAAAACATGAAAACATTCCATCTAACTATTTCAGATGGTCATAATCCTTTTGTATTTCTTTGGCAAGCCGTTTTGTACTAAAACCTGCCCTAATGTGCTTGTGTGAGTCCTTTTGGACTCTTTTCCTTCTTATTAATATAATGATGTGCAGCTCTCGTGTGTGTTCGAGAAAAAAAAAACTTGAAAACATTGTTGGGTTTGACCGATGATTAAGGACTGCCACGATCATCAACTGCTACAGTTGAACTAGTTAAGAGGTTCCGAGATACTCCCTCCATACTCATAAAGGAAGTCGTTTAGGACAGCGACACGGTCTCCAAAACACAACTTTGACTTCTTGTTTCTATAAAAATATTTATTAAAAAGTGATATATGTATACTTTTATGAAAGTATTTTTCAAGACAAATCTATTCATATAATTTTTACATTTTCAAACTCAACAACTTGAGAGTTATTTATGATTTATATTCCCAAGGTTTGACTTAAACATTATCCTAAACGACTTCCTTTATGAGTACGGAGGGAGTATGTAATTGCCAATTTGCCAAGTGCTATTGTTCTGTGAAGTGTTCTGAAATGTTCAACACCTCAACATTCAAAGTCTCTACATATTTCTATATGTACTGGCATGGTAGTATTCATTCATACTATGGAAGCTAAATAGAACTGTGTGGCATCTGCAGATAACAGTGTCCTATTGCTTGCATATGAGAGTAGTAAATAATTTGATTTTGTTGCGAAATACATGTGCTTGACATGTATGCTTGCTGTTAGGTTGATACCCTTATACAATGTTCCAGATAAGATAATTGTTCGATGCACCACATTAGAATTTTTTTCCTGGCAACTTCTTTTATGATATAGCAAAATAAAAGTATTAAAAGTAAATAAAATGCTTTATTCATCAAAGAACTTGAAAATATTCATATGGATTTGAGTAGGGAAGTGTTATGATGATCTCCAACATTCCTGCAGATATTAAAATTTCTAAATTTATATTGTTTCTTTTCTTTGTGCAATTTTCTCCAACTACTTAGCAGCTAATCATGCCTTATCTATGTTTTCGTTAAAGCAGTGAACAGAACATATGAGCATAATCTGAACAGTTACTTCAGTGTTAAGGGATGCTTTTGGGCATGTGTTTAACAGTACTGATTTCATTCCATTTCATTTTTATAGGCGAAGATGAACTTGATGAAGGAATCTAAACATTCAGTAGATCCAGAAGCTCCCTTGCTCATAGCATAGACCCTTGAATTTTATTGAATAGTTAGTTTATGAAACTTTCGTTACTGAATATATGCCAGGGTGTGCCCCCAAGAATCACGTATTTTTGGAATTTGAAATGAAATAGTACCAAACAATTTTGGAGAGTGATGAACTTTTTTCTTTAGTGACTAATGTTTTATATTTTTGTCAAGTGCCATGTTTCGTGCTAACTTTCCTAAACTTTACATATCTCTAGACGTGAGAGAATGTTCAAATAACTGATCATCACCGTAAGGCGGCAAAGCCGTGGCAAGTTTTCTACTTCCTCCGACCCAAAATATTGCTAGTAGTATATATGTGGTTGTTTTTTAAGAAAGACCCTACGTTTCTTTGTTTTAGAGCGCTATCCTTATAAGTGGAATTTTCGCTTCTTGGGATTGTATTTCTGTCAAACACGAGTAGTTTTCCGGATAAAACACACCGGTGCCAGTCGGTTCGAGGGTATATGCATATTCAGTGTAAATGTGAGGAGTTCTTTTTTTTGCAAAAATACTACCACGCGTCTTTTCCTTCGCGGATGTACACAGGCGTGCTTAGGGGTGTAAATGGCTAACCCGCGAAACCCACTTATAAGCTAAAATAAACTGTTAGTCCGTTTATTTTGATCTATAAGTGGGTTCGTGGCTGATCCACTTACACCTCTAGGCGTGCTAAAACAGCGCAATGACCAGTTGAATGGCGTGTTGCCGATTCCTCTCACCCGATCGAGTCATGCTCCAGAGCAATACAAACGTGGCAGCATCTCAAGACGCCAAAAAATTTTAAAAAAAAAGAAAGGAGAAAAAACGTGGCAGCATCCCGAGGCGCCCAAAAAAATTAAAAAAAGAGAAAAATGGTAGCTTTAGTGGTTTATTAATTCATGATTACATGTGAAACTTTGATAATATATCATATATTAATATATTTATATTGTTTTATTGAACTGTATAATAGTACACCAGTATCGACTGTACTAGAACACTATATTTCAAGTAGGTGTGGGTATTCGGTCTGACCGAAAATTTCAGTCTCGGTCTTTGGTCTTTATGTTAGTTCGTCTTTGAAAAGTGAAGACCGAATTTCAACATAAAAATATCAGTCCTGACCGAAATTCAGTAACATTTTCATATATGCAAAGAAATAATTGAAATTTTCAACACAAAAATCACAAAAAAAAATCGCAAACACGTATGAGTAGACTCTTATTAGGTTACATGCCTGAATAAGTAGAGATGTGAAAATTAGAGTTTAATCCTATTGAACTTAGTGGATTGTAGGTTGTATTTGGACAATTTTTTTAAATTTGGCCTTTTCAGTTAACCGATGAGACTAACCGGATTTACCATACAAAATTCAGTCTTTCACTACTTAGGACTAAATTGGTCTCGATCTTTTCAGTTCGGTCTTTTTCTACTAACCCCTAATTCCAAGAGCCAAACCATAGTCTTTTTGGTTCGGTTTTTTTTCTGCTCACCCCTAATTCCAAGAGCCAAACCGGGATGGCCTCCCGAATGGAATTGACAAACTTGGAGAAGCTTAGCAAAAATTTACAAATGCTTGAAATAAGCATAACAAATAGGCAAATTTTGCTACAGGACATCGCAACTTTGTAGTTTTGTCTGTAGGACACCGCACAAAGTCACTTTTGGGGAAGAATACTCTCAAAAGTTGAATATTTGCTGATGGACATCGCACCCAGTAAAATAATATTTTTCGGTTGAGGAGAAGACAGAAATCACGTGAAAGTAATGAATGCCGTTGGGCCCACATGTCGGATCCCTCCTCCTCGATTCTGAGCTCACGCGACAAGTCCGACCACCGTGGCGATGGATTTCTCCGGCGGCGCCGGCGCGACGTTGCTGGAGATGTACCAGAACGCGTGGCTGCTGCTGCTGCTGGTCTGCCGGTGCCACCCGGACGCGTGCCCCACCCTCGTCGCTACCCCCAGTATGGCAGAGCCTTCCGAGCCCACCTCATTGCGGATGGCTGTTGACACGGATTTTGGCTCGTGTCCTAAATATAAATATAATTTATTAAATTATAAACTAATATATTATCTCAAATATAGTGCGTACAAAATATATATAATAATAAATAAGAATTTTATTGGGAGACAGATGGTGAAGTATTTTAAATAAATAGCGGCCACGAAATAAATGGCCATGAAATAAAATATAATTCACTTATATTGGAAAAAAATAATTTTTGGCTTAAAATAGGAATGCATATGCGCGTTCCACATAAATATGGCGTGAACAAATATTTTTCATGCGCTTTTCGTCAGACCGGCGAACGCTAATACTTAGCTTTCTCGTCGTATCTGCATACGAAATTTGGCCTAAAACATATGGCCATGAAGTGGGATTTTCTCACTGGCCCGAAATAGTCACGCCCCGAATATTTTCAGAAAAGGCGTACCCACCATATAAAATAGCATACAAAAATTAAAATGTAAGCCAAAATAGATGTTTAGCTGGCTAGTGAAAAAATTATACTCCAAATAGTCGCGACTTAAAATAAAAATGCATGTTACATGCGCGCCAAATTAAAGGGGGTCGCATTTGACATTATCCAATATTTTTATCTCGATGTCTAGATGTTGGCTTGAGGAAGCCACCGTGATAATATGCACGTCAAGACACGATGCGTGTCGTATAAAATAAATTTACGGCAGTGACAGTCCGCTCGATAGAAAATGGTGCACTAGAATATATACGTGTGCCTCTTAAAAAAAAAGAGAAGACTCATATCCAAAGTGTTTATAAAAGTAAATAAATAAATAAATTGAGGCGCCCCATTAAATGAGAGTATATGCAGTCAAAATATAGGACATACAGAATAGTCATGCATGCAAAAAAAATAAAATTTGAAATCAAGAAAGAGACACACGCATGTATTTACAAACAACTGAAATCTAAAGAAAAAAAATCAGTCAAGTCCAAAGGGCCCACACGTCAGTGAAAGCAAAGAGACAAGTGGTCAAGCCCATAACCTACCCACGATCACCACTAATCATGCATGCATGCAGCAAATGCCAGCACATTCGTCCCGTCAAACTGAACGGGCCCACATATCAGCCAAAGGGATGTGCATGCAGTCAAGCCATTGCCCACAACCACCCCACGATCTCTGCGCACGCGCGGGGGATCCTGTTCAAAATCACATAAAGCAAATTAACCCCCTCTAATCCTCCTCGATAAATAGAGGATCAGGGCTAGAGGCAAAGGGGAGTTCGCTGGGGAGAGGTTCCAAGAAGAAGGTTGGTGTGAGGGCTGGCTAAGGCGAAAGGCTGCTGTGCTGAATCGCTGCTACTACCTCCGTCCGATATTATTTGTCTTTTTGAGTTTTTTTTTAAATATTTGATCATTCGTCTTATTCAAAAAATTTTAGAATTATTATTTATTTTGTTTGTCAATAGCTTTATCATCAAAAATACTTTACATATGACTTATCTTTTTTTATATTTGCACTAATTTTTCAAATAAAACGAATGGTCAAACGCTGTAAATAAAAAGTCAAAAACGTCACCTATTATGGGACAGAGGGAGTAGTTCGCTACTGCGAAGCAATTGCCGCCGTGCTAGTTTCTCGCTCTGCTATGCCGGAAGAATAAGAGGTGTTCCAAGGTGGGAATCATGATCCTCCTTCGTTCTTAGGCTTGGCTATTGTGTACGAGTCGAGGAATCTCTCAATTCTCCTTCCTCTGCTCGTGTTAATGTATTCTTTTGCTGTGTCTTTCGGTTCGGCCAATGAGTACGAACTAGGGAATTATGTTCTTGACATGTTCCTAAGCTTGGCCATCATGAGTACAAGCCAAAGGAATTTTTCCTCTTTGTTGTGTCCTTCGTCTCAGCCAACGCGTATGAGATAAGGAAGTTCGTTTCATTTGATGGCTTTTAACATGATTTCACACTTTCTCCTATGGTCTGGCCAGATGAATACGGGCCTAGGAGTGGTTTCCATGCATATTCTTTTCATGTCATCCTACCATACCCTCTGATTTGGTCCCGTTAGGAATACAAGCCTAGGCGAGATTCTCGCTCTCAGGTTCGGTCCTCTACGAGCCGATACAAATCACGGATACAAACATAAATTTTGCATAATTCACCATAAGTTAAATAAGCACTTGCTTCGGTCACGCTTCATGGCTTCGAGCCGTGCTAGTAGTGATACAGGCATAGTGATAAACAAAATTAATTGAGCATATTAATTAGCACACATATTTGCTAGTTTTGAACATATGTTCAGCCATATTTCTCTAACAAGAATTAAAATAAAATGGCGTTTATTTTCTTTCCTGTCATCAATGGCATCGGCGATGGGGCTAGCCGGCGTCCACGCGCTCCTGTTCCACCCGCGGAGTACGGCTTCCCAGCCGGCGTCGAGCTCCATCGTGCTCCCCTGCGCTCGGAGGCGGAGGGGCGCGATCTGGTGGTGTGGTGTTGGGCACGCCACCAGCGGAGGAGCGCCGCTGTGGATGTGGCCAAGGTAGACCGCGCGCGCTCAGCGGAGGGGCGCCGCCGCCGCTGAGCGGGTCGCTCGTGCTCCAGGCGCCGCCATCGAGCAGGCTGATGTCGCCCAAGGGAGAAGCGAGAAAAGAGGGAGAGAGAGAGGAAGAGATAAGGGGTAATTTAGTCAGCATGAAAACATTAATTTAATAGATGAAGTGTCCCCTGAGAAATAACCACATTTACAAAGTGTGTTCCTCCAAAAGTGACTTCACGTGGTGTCCTACAGCTAAAACCACAAAGTCGCAAATGTCTGGTAGCAAAATTTGCCCAACAAATAAAATTCTTTTGCTCGAGACTATACAACGATTTGTCAGGTCTATCGGTTTCTGGAATTGTAGGGACAAACCAAAATGATATCAGGATGCTTCGCCAAGTTCAGAGTTCATCTTTGAACCAAAGATGAATTGATGATTAGTTACTTTAATCATTGGCATTTGGTACCCCGTCAAGGAATAAAAGACTACACAACGAAAAATACAAGGGGAACAATAAATACCTCTGCCATTGAAAAGAAAAGGGTTAGCATTGTGTGCTTTCTAAAATACAAGTTAAGTTGATTAAAGATTACATGTACAATTCTGTAATTACAGCATCGTGATGACTTGACAGCAGCAACATGGTTGTGTTGATTTACATCTTCCAACTCCCTCTGCACAGACCTGAATTAAGTTGCAAATGGCAATCCATTAAAACTAGTCACTTGGCGGGAAAGAATATAATAGCACAGGTGTAACACAGGTCAGCTATATGGTCAGTTTGCAAAAAAAAAAAAAAAAAAAAAAAAAAAAAAAAAAAAAAAAAAGTACCCAATGCAGAAACGTTAGCAACAACGTATATAAGTTTGTCCTTGGGTATATAATTACTATATATAAGCTCATAATTATTATTCCTTATATAATTACTATATACAAGGAATAAAGGGCAATTTGTTCCTGAACATACCAAGCCGTGCTGGCAAACTGGTCGCGACAAAATTCCCAGAACAAAACAGCTAGCCTGTTTCACTGACTCCTTTACTCCCTCGAGAAAAAATTAAAAATATTGATTTGAAGCAGGTTTTATATTTCTGGGCCATCTATTATTCTGTGCAGGGTAATTTCTATCTTTAGCGTGGCAGAAATTTTATTGATAAATCTCATGCACATACAAAGATAATGAATTCATATTAATCATACCCAGCAGCAGAGAAGCAAATACATACACCTATATAGCATGAGTATTATGGTATATTATAAGGAAATTTTGGTTTGGTGACACCAAAAGATTACCGTCTTTGTTTTATACCACTGATTCACATGAGCACTTTAATACCATCCAAAGATCACTCATGTTCCTCTTAATATCATTCCATCCAAATACCATTCCATCCAAGGCTAAGCTCGCAACAGCCATAAAACGATTTCGGCACTACAATTTGGCCTGGCTAATCCAGACAGATCAATTTAAGTGTGAAAGCTGGTATCGGACCTCTCAAGACAAACCTTTACCAAAAAAAGATTTGGTAACCGGAGAACTTTGTAATGAAGACTAAGTTTGAAGAGAAAGATATTAGGTTGGGGGGTCTATGGTAATCGGAGAACTTTGTAACGAAGACAGAGTTTGAAGAGAAAGATATCAGCTTGGGGGGTCTAAAGTGTGTGCCCAACTCTGACCACCCTCATGTTTTGTCTGTCTCCACTCTACATTGTTGCAGCCAACCCTAGGGAGAGGATGAGGTGGTGCAGAGACATGGCAGGATGCTTAACATGATGGCAAATGTGAATGGGTAGTGCTGGCAATTAAGAGGGAAGAGATGAGGACACGTATCCAACACAGTCTTCACTGGCAACACCAAGATCAAGGACCTCTGCACTGACAAGCTTTGACAAGCTTTTCACCTCGCTGCAGCCATGAAAAGTAGGCATCCCGCATGAAGACCCACCACCAAGCACACCATCGCCATTACTCCGACTAATGAGTAATGTGTGGTATGTTCATCGCCTCACTGTGCATAGAGATCGAGCAGCTCCAGAAACTCAAGCTTTCTAGCACACAGTGGCACTGCACATTGCTAACAATGAGTAATGTGTGGTATGTTTGTGTTTCAATGTCCATCTGCACTGAAGATAGGAGGGAAAGCCAAGATGCCAATGAATGTTATTTCATCTAACATAATTGCTTTTGGTAAAAAGAAGGCTTGGATGGAATGGTATTAAGGAGCAATAGGGATCTTTTGATGATATCAATGTCGGTGGGTTTAGTGGAACAAAACAAGACGGGTAATCTTAGACTGTCACCAAACCAAATTACGCAACAGTTCCATACCTATCCCCAAGGCACTCTAGCAAACTCATTTGAGAATCTGCCATGACTTTGCTGAAATCTGATGATTTCCTTGAGGCTCACTTGTACAATGATAAACTTTGCAGAGGAAAATTCCTGTAGTGACAACCAATCATGATTTCAGTCACCAGCAAGCCAACCAGAAAAGGCATATTTGGTCATAGTATCACCTATAGACAGAAAGTTTGATTATACTTCATGACCAAAAGGAACAGAAACAGCAAAGTGTCCCTCCAACCAGTGAACTGGATAACGTTTGAGGCCAGGAATGCAACAGACACAGAAAAAAAATTGAGATGTTGATAAATGGTAATTACCTGGAGAAGTACACATAACACATGGCAACCAATCGTTCAGCCTTCCAGCGCATATCTCTGAATCTACAACAAAGAAAGGAACATACCGTTATATCGATTTTATTAGACCGAATATGAGCACATAATAGCAGCACTATCATTATCAAACCTGTTGACACAATAGCATTAAATTAAATGAGGTACAAGCAAAAGGAAAGATTTTCACGGAAATAAATAAACTCCTAACAAGGCTTGTATCTGGACAGGTCACAGGTGTCTGGTTGCTGCCCCTAAGTTTGCCCTATTAATAGATACCATATTAATAAAATATGAGATAGGACACTAATTTATGAGAATCTTGCTAGTTTCAGCAGAAGTGAGCCAAATGCATACAATCTGATTAAAATTGCAAAAGATCTAGCAACCATAACTGGGCCACCATTGGCTTCAAATGTATCAAGTAGCAAATCATACAGGTTATCAAGTAAAACTAAGTTTGTGGTGGCTAGATGTCCACGACAAAAGTCTTAACTATTAACATGAATAGAAGACTCCAAAAAGTGATGATTGCCCAACTGAAAATCCAAGGTCAATAATTTATTTACAGTTCCCTGGAAATAATGAGGTAAGACAATTTTGACCTATTTGTGATGGATAATGCCAATTTCTGTACTCCATTATCGTGTGCTTAAAGATATATTAGAGTTATCATGAAAATCGGAGTGAACTGTTGCATCATTTATGACTTGTTCAGAAAACATCCCCGTTGTTAAATTTCGGCCCATTGTTAAATTTCGGCCAATTGTCATGCCGTTTAGTTCCAACTTTATTTCGTACCAGATTACTGTAAAGTGGAAACTCGCTGATAGCATGGACTTGGTAGCACATGCCCCTTAGTTGGTTGGAGCTCGGACACAGACCCAGTAAAACTCTAAAGGGCTGTTTGGTTTGAGGAATGGCCGAATGAGATTGTCAATTGATCACTTGATCCTAAATAAGTTTGGTTTGCGGAATGAAATGTGGTCATCATATATACTAAGTGGGAAAAATGAGGAATACTAGTCATTGAACCAAATTTGAGGAACGATCTTACGATGGACCGAATTCTGATCAAACCAAACAACCCATAATAACATGGACTATCTTGTCTTAGCTTTGCATATTTGAACCTATAGTTACTTATAAAAAAAAGTGATTGACCTTGATAAATCAAAAACCACATAACTAGTTTAAAAAAATCTGCATCCATATGGCAAAGTGCCACTCAAACTGATTATCTTAGGCTCAACAACCAAGATAAAGCAACTAGTTTATTTGTGAAGACAACATGATTCGTGCTTTGTAAATTTCTTAAAGCCCAGAGCCAGCATTGAACGAGTCCATGCATAATAGCAACTAGTTCATACTTTCATCCAGACATAACCCATGATAGTTAAATCCAGAATTCCTACATTTAGAAATGTAAATGCTGGTTAAACATCCACTAAACTTCCAGTGTAGAGAATGAAACCACCACCAGACACATGGGCCACGAGAAATGCATAAAATATGGCTGTGGTGGTACAATATAAGACTAAGTAAACCAGATAATTAACAAGGTATGACCAGGGATCGGAATCCCGGCGATAACCAGCACAGTTACCGCTCCAGAGCCACCAGCTAGTATCCAACGTACTGGCCAGAATAATTCAATTTTAAATTATAAATCATACGAACTGTATATATTCTTGCAACATCATTTGTAACAGAGAAGTGTGACAACCGAAAAGGAGAGACGCATTCAATAGGGGAAATCTAAAACGAGCCTTGTTGCTTGTTTCTGCAGCTCGAGGCAGTCTAGTCAATGTCACCTGCCATCATAGATCGGAATCCCAACAGTAACCAGCTGGTAACCGTTCAGGATCTGCTGGCTAGCAGGTATCTGGCATACCAGCCAGAATAAAACAAAATTTTAATACAAACTGTATATTTTCTTGCAGTGACATGTGTAAGTACATTTGAATTATATGATAGAGTAGGAAAAAAATAGGCACATTCAACGAGGAAAATAGGAAATAAAATATGAAACTCCCATCACTCGTCACTGCAGCTCAAGCCCTTTTCAATCAACGCCTCTTGCCGTCATACGGTTAGATACAACCGATGTCTTGGTTATACATATATTTCACAAAAAGAATATAGACTGTTGGATTTGATACAAACCATTTCACTACAAAAGATTGCATTTTGACCATTTTGGTCAAATTGTGATGCATTGATGTATTTTATGTGCCAACCGGTTTTGGAATTCAAATATTTGGACTCAAACATGTCCCATAACTGGAGGGACCAGTATTTTCTTTTCGAAACCGGTATTCAAAATGTTATGTTAGATGAAACAGGTATCTTGGTTATATATATTGTGCAAAAGGAATATGGAATATTGTAGTATTAAATATGCATGTCACTACAGTTTTAATTTTGACAGTTTCAATCTAATTGTGATGTATTAACGTATCTTATATGACAAATCTATGAAAATTACACATTACACATGCCAATTAAATTGAATTCAAAATACGACTGCCAGTCTTTAGGATTCAAAACCTTGGATATGACAACTGGGGAAAAAAGGACTACCTCAAGCATATTTTCCTCGATAAAGCAATTCAACCCTGTGCTTGTGGTATCTGCACCATTGTGCTGCAAGATCCTGAGCTTTCCTTCCTGATGCAAATGTGTGAGTGCATGAATTAGCAAAGCAAATATATGTTGTGTACTGTTGATTGATCTAATTTGCTATTTACCTTGGTCCCATAAACAAGACCACCTCCAGGGGAAGGATGAAAGCATGCAACGTTTACTTCATCTTCAGCACTAGGAAGAACTCTTACCAGCTCCATGTCCGATACTCTATAGACCTAACGTGATGAATAGGAATAATGAGATTAAGGCTTCATTCATAAGTAAGAACTGAGCTTTTAAGTGGCACGGAAACCGGAGCAAGCAATTAACACATGATTAATTAATAACTAAATATTATAAATTTGAAAAAAGGTTCATTTGAATTTTTAAAGAAATTTTTATATAAAAACATTTTGCAAAAAGTACACCGTTTAGCAGTTTGGGAAGCGTGCTAACGGAAAATGAGGAAGTTGAAGTTTAGAACAGGGCCTAAATCATATTGTTAGTCATACAGAAACAAAAGGACACAAGGAGTTACAAACTATAATAAGAAAATTGTTCAGACTGAAATATTTAAAATAAGCAGCAAAAACAGAATTTACAGTATTTTCACTGATATGCTTATGCATAATCTAACTATATGTACCTCCAAGATAGTATATACAGGAATTCCAGTTTCCCCATCCATCACAATGCTCCTAAGCATAGAGTTATGACGACGACCATATGCCAATAGTATGTGCTCTGAAGTGGGTGAGAACTGCAGAAAAACAAGTGCTCACCAAATTAACTGATGAAGAAAGTTGTTGAATTTCATATCAATATTTCTCAAGTTTAGGTCGAAAATGCAAAAGCCAGTCAACTTTATAATGCTGCTACTGGACAATGCTTGAGACACAAGCCACAAGTTCGACAGCAATTATCTGAGGTATATAATATGTTTCTGCTCCCAGTAGAAGGGTGGCAGCAGAGATGCCTGCTTATCTTTTGCAGCACTAAAAAACCAACAAACACACAAACAAATGAGATGTTAACCTGGATGGAAGTTAAGCAATGAGCTGCCCTTATCGCTCTTGATGTAAGAACTTTGCCAAACCTGTAAGGAAAATACATTCACAATTTCAAAATAACTAGAACGTTTACAAATGAGAAACCTAGCAAAAGAGCATACTATGTAACAAGAGACTGTTGAGAAAATTACGTTGCCTCCTCAAGAGAGTAAACTCGGAGCTCATAAATAACTCGGTGAGAAGGGAGAGGGTGACGAGTTGGTGATGTTCCGGCCCCTGCAGAATCATACTGCACAGGCAATTGGCTACCACGGTCGCCTTCAGTTTGAGGCAGCAAACAGGCAACACATGCTACCAGAAATCGTCCACAAGGGGAAAAATGGGCACCCATTTCACTGCAATAATTATTAACTTTAGAGTAAGCAAAGAAGGGTCAACAATCCACTGCACAGTTTGTCAAAAATAAAATACGCACTTCATGTCAAACATCTAAAAGATACTCCCTCCGTCTAACAATGTTTTTCCACAGCACCCCATGCGCTCAAACCAAGGAAGTACAAAATCTAAGAAAAATTTAACGAGAAAAAAACATGCATAGCAAAATGCAACCATTTTACCCATTTCAAAGCATTTAATGAGTGAAAACATTGTAATAACCACATTCTTGGTTTTCTTAATGGACAAACATTGTGAAACAGAACAGTAAGTTTTTGTTGTTGCTGCACACCATAACTTATCCACTTATGTACATATTCAGGCAAAGCAATACAGGAAACAACAGAAAGGAAATAAAAGTTTGTGTTGTGCAGGAAAAATGTGAATACAAGAAAACCAAAAGTACAATGAAGCACCTGCAGAGAACGGCATGAGAAATTGTCAACCGGCATGCCTCGGGTTCCAATGTAACACATGGATCCTTGATATCATGCCGCCATATTCTAAGCTTCACTGTGCAAGGTAATTCAGCAGCTCCAGCAGCAAGCAGTGAGGTAGTAAGTTCAGATCCAACGCCTAATGATGCAGCATGAACCTCAGCTTCATCAATTTGGGGGCCTAGAAGTGAACTCCCAACCCCACGTAATGAGCCCACAACATGACGACGAGAAGCATGATGTCGATTTGATCCTCTAGAACTGCCGACATCAATCGGAATAGATGGAGAAGCACCTGCAAGTTCAATTACACAGTTTAATCAGTCTCAGCAGTGCCAGTACCACAAGAAGGTAGGCCTCCAGTACAAAGGCATTATCATTTGGAAGGTGCAGGGTGCAAACCTGTATGATTTTGGGCCATGAACCAGCCCTGCAAAAAGGGAAGCTCCCAGCTACGCGAGTCACTGAAGAGATCATGATGATGATTTCCACCCTCTGAATTTCTTAGGATCATGTGAACATCTAATCCACTAGAAGTGGTAAACGAATTCATTGGCATACCATGACGGCCATCATGTTCTGAAGGCTGAGATGTTGCTGGAATCGGCACGCTGTTGCTCAGGGAGGGCATTTGCACATCATCTCTATCAGTAGAACTCTCATGATTACTAGTGGAGCTACTGCCCAGTAATCTGGAGCTAGGTTGCCCCCTGTCAATCTGCATTTCAACTCCACTTAAACCAGATGCAGAAGCATGAGAAGTAGATGGTTCTCCAGGGCACACATCCATAGGCGTGACATGTTGGTCAGGCTGTTGATTTTCAACATCTGATGCCAATAATGGATTTTGAGCTAAAGATGATGGTCTCTGATGCACATTGGTTGAACTACTAACCAAGTCATTGCGAATCAGACATAAACTTCCATCATCCCTGAGGTATGCAGGCCAAAGCAAGCAAGGTGATGATGAATTAGCCTCATGATGTGGACAGTTTCTGGAATTAATATTTGCAAAAAACACAGCCGAGGGATAGTTTGAATAGCCCGAAGAGGTTGCAAGGGTCAATGGTGAGTCCGCAGAATCAAGATTATTAACCTGAAATTGAATATCTGCATAAGATCAATCGGTACATGAAATTATGCAAAGAAAGCAAAAAATGCAGAAAACAGTACTACCTCCGTCCCAGAATGAGTTTTAGGGTTGGACATGGGTATTAAGAAAGCAGGTGGAATTAAATGTGGGAAGGTTGTGATTGGTTGAGAAGAGAATGTAGGTAGAGAAGTTGTTATATTTTGGGACTGAGGGAGTATATTATTTCTACCTCTGCAGTAAGAAGATATGGAGCACCATGGGGGTGAAAATGGACAGCTCTTAGTGAGCGGCGGGTTCTTAATATAATGGTTGGAGCAGCAGCCTCATCTCTTTTATTGTAGTTCCATATGTACAGCTGGCACAATACATTGCATTGAGCACTATATGTTATTTGATCATTGTTCATAAAACAAGCACAGAAAGACTTCCTTTTTTTTTCAAATTTAACACTATAATCTCACTTTGTGACCTGATGCAACTGCCAGAATCTCCCCCCTTGCATGAAATGCTATTGATGCAATTGGCCGATCTATCAAATAAGAGAACATCACTGAAAAGGTTAGTATTCAGATTTCACCCATGGAAGGAGACATACTCATTAGGATCTGCTTAGATATATTACGGAAGTCCTGAGATCCAATACAGTCTGAGGTTTTAGCGTCCCAAAGACGGACTTCCTGATCCAAACTACCGCTAGCAAGGATATCAGGAAGTAATGGATGGTATCTAACCTGAAATAGAACAGAAGAAACTCAAAATAATAAGTGGCAAATAAGACTGCAAAAACAGCATTTATGCATTTTTATGTAAAACATATATAAAATGCTCCCTATGGACTAAGCTGCCAAGTGGTATAAGGATATGGGTACAAACATGACATGCTGATAAGGCCTGATGGTTAGTAAAAATATCAGTACTTGAGTTGTTTATTTAAAGGTCATTGTGACTTAACCCCAAGTCATTTTGGTTTATCAGCACCCCCTGTAAATCATTGTACCATCCAAAAGTGCAACTATATCCCCTACAACAGTGCCCCCCAACCCCCCAATCTATCTTCCCCTTATTGCGCTACGGGTGGTAATGGTAAATTAGTAGGACCCATGTGGCGTGCAACACATGATGATAGCAGAACAGCTGATTGTGACGATTTGATGAAATATCCCCCAACAAATTGGTCAAGTGAATCGTGAAATTACAGGCAACAGGGAGGGACAGGGTTATTACAGACTGAAACGACTTTGAGGGTGCCAATAAACCAAAATTACTTGTAGGAAGGTAGGTAACAAAAGCAGTGACTTGTAGCAGGGACAGGGTAAGATTTATCCTTTATCTATAAGAGCTTGTAGCACACATTCTGGAACATGATGACAGTGTTCATAATCATACCACCCAAGGCGTGCGCCGATGTCCACTCAGCACTTTCAAACATTTCCCAGTTTGATAGTCAATTATTTTAACAGTATGATCACCACTGCTCAAAAGAGATGGAGTTAGTCCACATGCCTTCACTTTAATCCTTATATTCCGCAAATAATAAACTTACTGTGTAGATGCAAGTGTTTTCCCATCTGGGCTGAATGCAGCTGCGATAGTAGACCTGGGGGGTGGCAAAAGAGGACAATATTTGGCAGACCAGTGATGCAGGGACTGTGATTCTGCCCTGTATACAGAAAAGGTTTCATTCCAGGGAAAAGTTAGGTATAAGAGTGAGAGTACAAAACTATGTAACTCAACAGTTAAAATAGACAATGAAGAATAGTTCATAGGGTTTATAAATATTTACCAAAGAAATATTAGGTGTAAAATCGAAAGTACAATATATGTAACTCAATCATTACTATAGACATGACAAATTGTGCTTAAACCATCCTGGTAAAGTAAGACCCCGTACCATGAATATATATCATGTTTAGCATCTGTAGCTGCATATCTTAGTTCATTGGAATCAGCATCATTTCCTGGAGATTTGCTCCAAAGTTTTTTAGCTTGGTGTTTTGTTCGAGGGGAAATCTCTCGCTGAGCTAATAGATCGAAGATGTTCCTGACAATAATGGGCAAACCAAAGGTTATATATTTAACAAGTGATCACATATTATAATGCCATTAGAAAACAGGTTACTGAAAATGTTTTTATATTATCCAGAAAATGACCCCTCATGCAGTTTATTTTTGGAGGGGGCCATGGGGATACCACAATGGCTCAATGGTGGCATTAACACTGATGGTGCTACTCTATCAGGGAGTTGCATTTGCCATTAAGCTATTCCCGCAGTACTTAAGTATTATGATAACAACAATGTGTTGGTCAAAAGAGCTTTTGCAAATTACATTCAAGATGAATGTTACCCTGCAATTGGTTAGGCATAATGCTAATGTTATAGTCCAATAGGCCATAACATTATCAAAATACTAATGCTAATTCATGTGGTATTGACCTTTTGACATTTCTACCAGTGGAGACGACACTTAATCCAACACAGCTGACCTCTAGGTGAAGTGGTGTAACAGTATGCAGAATATATTCCCATAGCTTTGGTCCATTTTCTGGAACAAATATGTGAGGTTCTTTTCACAAATGTTGTTTTAAAAGGGCTTTGTATGCTAACAAATACTGTACCAAGAGTAGAAGAAGATAAATAAGGCCAGGGTGCTAATCAAACTTAATAAGTCACAAGAGGGTTTGCAGATATAATTCCACCTTTACTGTGTCAAATATTGCACATGGATGCAATATTGGTTCCAAACACAGAATCAAAAGAAAGAATACATTTTATCAATTGAATTGTAACAGTTAGTTTCTCATAGGATTGTACCAACTTCTCTAGCAGAAAACTAAATGATGATGTTAAGTAGACAATTACCTTTGCCTAGATCTTGCAGATGTTGCTTGATATCTAGAATACGATGCTTGTGCAGAAGCATGCTTTGAACCTTCTGCCCAATGTTCAGCCATTTCAGGCCTTCAATATATATATGCACCTAAAAATTAATTGAACCAACCAGATACAACAAGATGTAAAATGTTAATGAAATTGTATGATATATAACAGAAGTTAAGTAAGAAGTTTTTAGAACAATTCTTCAGAAAAACATTGACACAAACATCCCAAAATCCAACATATGAAAATCAGAAAATGCAGTATACTCCAATTAAAAATTAGCAAACAGCACATCAAGAGTGACTGGACACGAACAACTACCATTTGATAGATTCCCTATGGTAACCAGTGTGTGGTAGATATAACTTGCCACAGATGCTTAGATTATCATTTGACCTTAGGTCACCTCGCACAATGTTCTTCTGTTTGAGATATTCACAAAATTGTACTACAGAACATCCAGCTCCAGCAGCAGTGCTGCCAAAGGCAAACAAGGTGCACACATGCACAATAGCGAGATGCAGCAAAGAAAATGCATCTCAAATTATCCAAAGCACGGTGCACTATGCAAGTCATGCTCTACTAGCAGCCAGGCGCTAAGGCACCAAAGAACATTTCTCATCAAAAGACTGCTTAGAATATAAAACCAAGCCCAACTAGAAACGGTTGCTTCAAACTACCAAGTTTTAGTGAGTCTGCTAGATAGTAAGAAAATCATATTTATGACATAATATTGCCAATTTTGATAAAAATAAAAGTGACATGGCATGCTATATATATTCAACGGTTTAGTTATTTCTAGTAGGTTAAAAGAGCTAAGGTTTCATCTCATTAGATTTTATTTTGGTGAACTGTGCACTCGTTGGAAATACTCTCTGCACATGATATTTCAGGGATGGATCACATCTTTTTGTGCTTTGAGCTGTAGGCAATTATGGACCTAGCATATTAAGTGTAAATTTTGCAAACAGGCTTGTACAGCAGTGTGCATATTCATTAAGATGGGTTTTTCATTGAAAAATTTGAAAACTTGTCATCAAACACTTGCTCTTTAAGTTTATTCTGCGTATGTTGTGTGTTTCAGGGATGCTTGCCATTGCCAACAGATTTCATAACACATTTGATGTCCTGCTCTTGTGAGTTAAGAATGCATGGGAACAATGCAAAAAAAAGAATTTCAATTCTTACTTTTGGACAAGTACAATTTATTCATTGGTAAAAACATGGAGAGCAAGTCAGTCCAAGGAAGGCCTACATTCTGAGCTCACATCCTATGCCAAAAATGCATAAAGCAAGGATAGATCAACAGCTCAGCAATGAATCATTAAGGGTGTGTTTGGTTGCTTGCATTTTCCTAGCCTGGCTCATCTCTCTCATCCTGGTTGAGTCTAGCCTGGATGAAGAGATACACATGCAACTGTTTGGTTGTTTGCATCAGTTTAGCCCGGTTGGGATGAGATTTTGTTTGGTTGAGTGCATGAGAGATGCGGTTTGGAAAAGATTTTGTTTGGTTGGTTGGATAGATTTGAGTCTAGTTACCTCTTCATTTAGTTGGGTGAGGTTACCTACAAAAATTTCAAATCTAGACAATAGGTATAAACAATTTTTCACATACAAAGAATAATATTGGCATCAAAAATCACCCGGCATTCTCTGCACCAAAAGTGAAATTTCTTGAGTTCTCAAAAAATAAGAAGTCAACAAAACTTCCTCCACCATTTGATAGCAAAGCGCTGGAAAAAAAAGAAAAAAAAAAGAGAGAGAAGCGTTTGTCCTCCTCCTTGTCGTCGAGGAGAGGAGTTCTTGCCTCATCGCCGCCAGCCATTCCCAGCTCCTCTGTCGCCGGCCAGTACCATGCTCCTCGCTGGCCTCTCATCCTGATCTGACATGCGCGCTCCTCTGCTCTTCTCTCAGTAGAAAATAGAACAGAGAAAACAAAAAAAAAAACCCTCAATCTCATCGTTGACTTGCTTCATCGGCGCTCCCAGCTGCTCAACGCCACCATGGTCACCGGATCTGGTGGCCTGGCGGTCGGAGAAGCCAGTTGTGGCGACAGAAAAGAGAGGCAGCGCATCGACGCGATGGAGATGGCAAGGGATGTAATAGCGGCAGTAGCTTCTCCACTGGGGTCGGCCGAGGGAGCTCGAGGTCAGCTGCCAGTCCACCACCGGAGAAGACGCCAAACGAGCGGTGACCGCAGGGGATTTGGTGGCGGCGGCGGCAAGGGAGAGAGGGGAAGAGGAGAGCAATTGAGAATGGGAAGATGAAAATGAGAGGGAGGAGGTGAGCGGACGCTAGACCCCTGCCACGCACGCGCACGCACTGATGCAACGCTTGCACCCGCGCTGCATCCACCTTGCATCAAGTGAGCCAGGCTGAGGAGCGAAGAAGAAATCGGCCGTTTCTCTCGGGCCTGGCTAACCTACTTTTGCATGAACTCAGCCAGGCTCCGAAGGGCATGCAGTTAACCAAACAAGCGGACGTCTGCATCTCCCATGCGAGCCAGGGTAGATCCAGGCAACCAAAGAGCCCCTAAGACTACCAATATGGTTCATATCTGATATGCACATGAAAGGAAAATTGATACAGTAATACAATATGCTAAAACAACCAGACCGATGAAAACAAAAAAGTTAGATGCATTGCCACACACCAAAAAACTACCGTATAGATTCCTATAGGGGTGAAAGAGTCTAGTGGCGAACCACCAAGATCAAACCCCTGCAGTTAGTTAACATCATATGCCAACTGCCAACATGCCAAAAACACCCAGCTTACAAGTCAAAACAGCTCCACAAGAACCCAATCACCATGTAACCCGATCTCGCCTCGCCTTCTACCTCGAGCTTGTCCGCTTGGGGCTGGCGGATGCATCTAGGAGGCTAGGATCATAGGAAATTCAGGAACCCTCCGCACGCCCAAAACAGAACATATCTGCCACGAACCCTACGGACGGATTGCATCCTAGCATCGAACAAATCCGGGGGACCAATCCAATCTAATCCAATCCAACAGCGCACTCCGACAACGAATCGCACGGGATCCCAAAACAAGTATTCCATTTCTCAGCGGGGCACACGCGGCGGAACCAAACAATCAGAAGCTAGGGCTTACCACGACGAGGGGATGCCTGGAAACCGGGTGGATCTGGTTGCCCGGCGGTGCGGAGAGGCAGGGGGGACGAGGGGCGGGAGACCGAGGCCGCGGCAAGGGAGGGGGGGCGCGGGGGAACGGAAGGGGTCGGTTCTGCGGTCGCCGGCGAAAGACGCCGGGGAGCGGGCGGCGGCGGCGGCGGCGGCGAGGTGGGGGTGGGGGGGGAGAGGAGGGGATGGGGGGGGGGGCAATCGGGTGCTTTTGCCCTCGTCTCTTTTTCTCGTTGCGCTTAGGACGCTTTGGTGGGAGGGCGTCAAGAGCGAGTCGAGCCGAGAAAGGGGAGACGACGCGGCTCCAGCGTGGAAGGGGCGATACGATAGCGCGTCCTTTCCCACCGTTGGATGGTGGGCATCAACGGCTCTCTTTTTTTTCTTTTTCGATCTCATATGGGGAGTATATTTTAGAGAACGCTAACTATATTGTGATAATAAAATATCTATATCGGGCTTTTTTCCATTAATTTGCTTACACTTGTGACTCCCTCTCTCTTGGACCCCCTTACCTTTCTCCCACACTCACACAGGAGGGCGGCGGCGGCCCAACCTTCGTCTCCATCGACATTGTTTCTCCGGTCTGCCGTCGTTGCCGCCAAGAACCCCCGAGCGCCATTGCTCCCGCTTCGTCGGCATTGACATCGTTTCTCCCACCTGCCACCGCCGGGCGGGAATCCTCAAGCCTTGTCGCCCCTGCTTCATCGCCAGCGATATCGTTTCTTCAGCCTTGTCCTCCGCTAGCGGCAAAGTTGTTTTAGAGCTCTTTAATTTGGCCTACCCCTCCTCTGCCATCACTACAGGATAGGAAGAAGACAATGTATTTTTTATGGGTGGTATATTTTGCGAATTTTTTAATGTTTCAGCCAATGTATCTTGATGTTTTTTTTTTTGGTGTTGGATTAAATGTTGCAGTGGGATTTTTTATGGTGTTTCAATTTGTCTCTAATTCTTGTGGATTTGTTGATGTTTCAGTAATTGAAGCTTGATGTTTTATATTCAATCCATGGTTCAACCGTGTTTCATATAAAATATGTGTTAAGATAGTGGTGGAATATTCTTCCACAAGTACTGAAAATAGAGGGCTGAAATAGCGCCCTCTGTATGTTTTTCTATATTTCTACAACAAAAATGATTTTACATGAGTGTAAGACCAGTGAAACTAATATTTTCCTCCTCATAGATAAAAATTCAATTAGTAATCAATAATATTTGATTTCAGTACACTTACAAAGACAGATATAGTAGATACGAATTCTCTAAAGCTTTGGCTTTTTTCTCGTGACATCCTATGTATGCATGTGATAGATATCCTCTAACATCAAATATTATCAAATATTATGTCTCATCCTCGTCGTCCTCTAGTTTTTAAAGGCTATAGCTATGATGGTAGCATCGGCAAGTTAAAACGAACTATAAGGAGGTAAATCGTGGATTTGTATCCTTGTAGACTTGAGGATTTGTTTTCATGATTATCGGCCTGTAGCCTGATCATCAGTTACTATATTATTAACGTGGTTGTTCATCAATTACTATATTACTAATGTGGTTGTTTTAGCACACTATATACTTACTTTATGTTAATGTAGTACCATGCACCGCGTGGTATTTTTGAACAAGTAGCTAGTAGCTCGTAAAAGGGACGAGGTACATGCTCTAAGATCAAAAGGGATGGAGAGTATAATGGCAAGTCATTAGACCACATTTGCGCAAAAGAAGTATGGCAAAATGTGCTGGGTCCTTTAACCCTATATTAGACATGCTCAAATGTGGAGTTAAGCTCAACTTAGGGATCAGGTGGAAATAAAAACTCCCAAACCCGATATTGGGACAATAGAAGAAGCTTTTTCTTATGCGCACCATATATCTCGCTCTCGGTCACAAACACTACCTTGGACGTCCACAACAACATAGGAATCATGAACTTTTGTGTCATCAGGCCAAGGAATTCTTCACGGCATGAACATCACAGGAATCATACATGTTCACCTCAGCGCCATGGCACTCACTCTCCCTAGAATGTCTACCTGCCCACTTCCCTTCACTTCCATCATGTCTTCTACATGAAAACGACCGTCCATCTCATGCAGGCGGTTGCAGTTAATACACAAATCATGGAGAAGAAAAGCGTTGCTACAACATAATAGGAATTTAGAAGTTGTTTGTCAAATTCTATTGGTCCAACCTTTAGAGAGTAGCGGAGTAATCCCATATGGAACCGAAAGGGTCACCATGTTGGATCAAAGACGCAATAAGCAACCAATTCAAATGTGACAATTGAACATTGTGAAGATCCAGCTTTTTTAATATATAATGATTAAATTTGGATGAAGAGAGTTTGAATATAGTCACCTCCTTCTAAGGCTACGTTCAGAACAATTGCCTAACTTGACTCTAATGTTTTCCATACACACGCTATCCAAACGGTTAAACAATGCATTTTTTAAAAATAATATTTATAGAAAAGTGCTTAAAAAACCATATTAATTGATATTTTAAGTTTATTAAGCTAATTCTTAATTAATTATGCGTTAATGGATCGTTTCGATTTACGTGCTAGTACGAAAGGTTGCCAGCCTTAGCTTAGGGTGTGTTTGGATGGAGGGATTTGGGTGGATAGGACATGGCGGCCCATTTTTTGTGGGTGTTTGGTTGGTGGGCGGAAGTGGGATAGGGCGGCCCGGAGGGGAATATTCCCTCTAGATGCCGGATGGTGGTATCCGGCTAATTTGGCCGGATAGAGCCGCCCGAGCGCTCGGGTGAGCGGGGCGAGCGACGACGTGGGTCGCGTCACCCTTCTCACCATGCGAAACAACGATGTGGGTGAGCGGCGGTGGCAGCGGCCGGTGCATGGCGGTGGCAGCGGCCCGGTGCACGACGGCGGCAACGGGATGAGGATGAGGGGACGGCGGCGGCAAGCCCAAAGGCGGCTACAACGGGAGGAGGAAAGGAGACGATGACGACGACGACCGGTGGGGGGACGGAGACGACGACGACGACCGGAGGAAACGGGGACGACTGTGACGACCGATGGGGACGGAGACGACGACGACGACTAGATCTGGAGGATACGGGGCAACGGCCGGTGGGGAAGGAGATGGGGTGGCGGCCGGTGTAGAAGGAAACGACGGCGACGACCGGATCTAGAGGAGACGAGGCGGCTGCCGGCGAGACGAGCGTGGCGGAGACCGGTTGGGAAGGAGGTGGGGCGGAGGCCAGCGGTCGAGAAGGCGGGGCGGCGACCGTCGAGAGAAGCAGGGCGGCGGCCGTTGAGAGGAGTGGGCGAGGCGGCGGCCGGCGTGTGAGAAGGCGAGGCGGCGGCCGGCGTGCAAGAAGGCGAGCCGGCGGCCGGCGTGAAGAGCAAGAAGGACCAACTTTTTTTCTTTTTTTCTCCTTTTTCCCCTTTTATTTCTCTTTAGATTTTTTATTTTGCAGTACATTGATAATTTTTAGTTTGGTGAATTTGAAGGGGTATACTCACCACCTCTAATGATGAGGTGATTGTAACCACTCATCCATCCTACTCCTCCTAACAAAAAAAAAATGGATCACCAAATCCATCTTCATCCCTCTAACCAAAGAAAAGACTGGATCGCCATATTCACTCTACCAAACAAAAAACTGGCTCGTCATATCCCATCTAACCTTAACCGTGAACCAAACACACCCTAAGCCTAAATACTTATACAAACTTAGTTCTAGTTTTCTCCTTCTAAATATTATACAAATTTATTTTGCCAAAAAGTCTCAGCTGTCCATTAATTGGATGAGTGGCTCACATCACTCGCAGTATTTACCTCCGGACGAAGAAGAAATCGCCGCCACCCTCTCCAAAAACCCTAGCTTTCCTCCCCCTCGAAACCCCACCACACCACTGCAACGCGTGCGAGCGGCGGCGAGAGGAAGGAGGAGACCGATGGGGCGGCCGTACGCGGTGAAGGGGCGGAAGAAGAAGCGGAAGCTCGACGACGGCGGGGCCTCCCGCGAGCCCCCGGTCGACGAAGAGGCGGCGGAGGAGCTGCCGCCGCCGGAGGGGGTGGAGAAGGAGGAGGGGAAGGAGGAGGACGTGGCGGCGGCGGCGGCGGCCGGGGAGGTTGCTGATGGGCTACCCGTCGTGCCACGGCCGGTGGACGGGAAGCGGCGGCCCGGCGCGATCTTCGTGCTCGAGAGGGCCTGCCTCGAGGTCGGCAAAGTCGGCAAGGTATGGGGCGAAGCTTTGCCAACAAATTTATTACACCTTTTTCTTGCGCTTTTTTTTTTCGACCAATCCGTTTCTGGCTTTGGATGTACAGTTTGGATAGTTGGATTAGTTCTGTTCTTATGCTTATCTTTGATAAATTTGTTTGTGATGAGTGGACGCTAGAAGATAATTCAGCTGTATACTTTGTTAACGAGTTAGCTGTATTGTATCTGAACATATCATTCTGTATACCTGATGATTGAAGAGCTTAATGCTACACGAATGATACTTTTGACGATTCTTTGTTAGCTATATTGTATCTGAACATATCAGTCTGTAGCTCTGATGATTGAAGAGCTTAAGCTGCACGAATGATATTTTTGACGATTCTTTTGACTCTTTGTGTAGACTATGCAAATCCTGAACTCGGATGACCATGCTAATTATTTGAGGAAGCAAAACAGGAATCCAGCTGATTACAGGCCTGATATCATTCACCAGGTATTTCGAATTTCTTGTATTTCCGGAGCTCCCAGGGATTAATGGCACATGATTAAAGCCTGTCCTCTCTCACATCTCTGTACAACCCCTGTTTGAAACTGAGCGAAAGCAGACATCCAATTTTCTGTTTGAAATCATTCCGTACCACATCATTATCTGTGTTCTATTTTGGCTTCCCCTATTGAGGATATATACATTCCATGGCATTTACCTCCTCACTTTTGGGGGCTAACCACAGAATGGCCCCTCTGGTAAAGGATACTACCTCCGTCCCAAAAAGAATGTTATTCTGGCTATGCATCTAGACATACTCTTATCAGGTGCATAGTTAGAAATACATTCTTTTTGGGACAGAAGTAGTAGCTGATTTCTGTAGTTGGTGCTGTGCGCATAACACCAGAATGAAGTCATTCTTGAAAGAGCCTCGTGGTGATTTTACAAAGAACATCTAAGTGATTAATGAAAAAGAAATTGTTCAAGCCAGTCATTCATTTCTCTCATTCGTTTTATACCTGCTTTCTCAAAGCCAACATAATTTGTATTCTTAATATTTTGCAGGCTCTTCTTGCAATATTTGATAGCCCGCTAACTAAAGCAGGGAGGTTACAAGCTGTTTATGTTAGGACTGAAAAGGGAGTATTGTTTGAAATCAAGCCTTACGTCCGCATGCCACGTACATTCAAACGTTTTTGCGGTTTAATGTGTAAGTTAATAATGGCTGTAATTGCACATATATTGTGTTTTTAGTGTTTTCTGTGAACTGTGCTGATGAAGTATTTCTACAATATTGCAGCACAATTATTGCAGAAGTTGAGCATTACAGCAGTTGGAAAGCGGGAGAAGCTTCTTAATGTCATTAAAAATCCAGTCACCCGCTATCTACCAGTTGGAGCAAATAAGATTGGTAAGAATTCATATTCTTTTAGTGGTAGTGTTAATCTTAGGTATAAGTAAATCCAGAGTTCCTTAAACTAGCTAGAGTAACATCCTAAAATCATCTTTGGTTAGACTAGGATTAAATTTGGATGACAGAAACCAAAATTTTGAGAACTGAATGTCATGGCATACAATTTTCCAGAACCTCGTTTACTAGTTTTGTGTAGAGAATTTCTACTCATTTTTTTCCTATGAGAATCACAACATAAAGTAGTATTTGTAAAATATACCTGCAAAGATGCACTTTTAGCTAGGTCAAATAGTATAATTCGTGACCCAATGAACATTTAGTAGCACATTTTTCTTGATCAGGGCATCAGGTAATGGTCCACTGTTGGTTGTTGCTAATTCATGAGTTTTTTTATACTTAGGTCTTTCATATAGTGCTGAGAAGTCAGTCAATTTGTTTGACTATGTTGCCAAATCCAGTGACGATGTACCCCTTGTGTTTGTGGTGAGTTAAGCTATGCCGTCGAGTTGATTTATTTTTTGTTCCATTCTTTCTTCCTGGTCCATCTCTTATAGTCTGCACATGATTTCAGGTAGGTGCTATGGCTCATGGAAAGATTGACAACGAATACTCAGATGATTACATACAAAGTAAGTTACCTTCAATTTAAATTAGAATTAGAGCAAACAGTTTGCAGGATCATGGTGATATCATCTATTTGCTGCATTCTTTTGTTATTGTCTACTCCCTCCGTTTCATATTGTAAGACTTTCTAGCATTGCCCATATTCATATAGATGTTAATGAATCTAGATATATATATATATATATATGCCTGGATTCATTAACATCTATATGAATGTGAACAACGCTAGAAAGTGTGAAACGGAGGAAGTAGCTGTTAAAAATATTATTACATAAAGGTTTCAAGCAAGTTGCATTTATCATATGCTCGCTCATTTGTAAGACAGGTTTACAATCTAGCTCTGTAACACAAATGCCCTGTTGCCTTTCCTGAGATGCCTGGAATGTTGCGTGCATTTACTGTCTCAAAGATGTTTTCTTTAGTTCGTAAAAAAATGATTTTCCTTTGTGACTTATGTAAATATAGACAGTCTCAGATTTTTTTTTCCCTTTTACTTGTGTTGATATCCATTGTCTTCAGATGGTTTCGTTTGACTCGTGTTGATATTCTGCACATTGTTCTTGCAGTTTGCAATTACCCTCTCAGTGCTGCCTGCTGTTTGAATCGAATATGCAGTGCTCTCGAGCAGAAGTGGAACATCCAGTGAAAGGAAATTTTGAAAACGAACACTGTAAAACATTATGTGAAATTGTTGTGTACTCGCTAGCTAATGCAATTTTGAAAACGAACACTGTAAAACATTATGTGAAATTGTTGTGTACTCGCTAGCTAATGCAATTTTGCGGTCTCCTCCCATGCTGAGTGTGTACTGTTTTCTGATTGTGGAGACTTGAAAACTCCGGTGGTAATAGTGTTAAAGTTCAATGTTTGTCGCAACAATATGTTACATCTTGAGGCATACTGTTGCTTATGATTACCACCAGCCTTGAGCTAGGTTGGTTGAAAACCGAACTGCAACGTTTGTCCTTTGCCCCAAAATTTTACGCTGAGCTGAGATTTACCCGCATTAACAGGACCATTTCACTCCCGAGATCTCATGACAAGCGGTTTTTTCGTTTGATTCCTTGGTTTTATTTATACTTCTACTCAACGCTTGGTCCATATATATATAGTATCACAGAAAATTTTAAGATAGTGGGACAGTTCAATCATGAATCAGATCTTCTAAAACAACACATGAATCAGATCTTCTAAAATAACACAGGAACCATACCAGTCAATGCCTGCGAGAATAGAAAAATGGTTACGGTTGCATAAAAGCAAATGCTTTAGCTCTTCATGTTCAGTCCAGCATGATGGAAGAAGACATTGCAATCTCTAGAGCTGTTTGGTTCTTACCCAATCTTAATAATACCAAAAAAAAAAGTTGGCAATCCAATTAATTTGTTGCCAAATAATTGGCATTCCCTTCCAAAAAAAAAAAAAGGTGGCATTGCCAAAATATTGGTAAGCAAATTGAAATGTAGTGTGAACACATTTCCAAGTGGAATTTTGGCAGCAAACCAAACAACCCTCACCAAACATTTTCATCAGGTTTACATTGACAATGATCCAAACATTGTTCTCAGGATTTGGCAATGCCAACACTTTAAACAGGTTTACATTGACAATGATCCAAACAAGCTTCTCAGGTGCTAGGTTTTGCTGAAATTACCAAGCAGAAAGAACACTCGATGCAACTACAGTCTACATTACAAGTACAGGTAAAAAAGTGGATGATCCTTGTTATATTCACAAAATGTTCCACGGTAATGAGTTCAACGGCCAAACTCGTTATTTCATTTAGTGACTACGATACATACTTACAACCGGGCACAATTCGAGTGACTCGATCAGTTATTCAGAACTTCTTTAACTTCACAGCAAGCTTATCAAGGTGAAAGTCCATGATCTCCGAGATGGTCTCCAAGAATGTCTCCTCACTAGTTCCTGGAAGGATGGCATCCTCTGCTTCCTCTATGATGGCCTCGATTTCAGATTCTTTTTTTACTGTTTGCCTGCATAAGATGCTGCCGATGTCATAAGGCGTTAGGCCTCTCTCTGCCCCCTTCTTCAAAAGCATTGTGCTGATGCGCAGAACTCGGGCACACTGGGGAGATAGCGCCCACCCGTGGAACTTGAGAAGCGCAACGTCTTTGTCAGCATCTAGTGATCCAATGTATGCTGCGGTTTCTGGACCGAAGGGTTCGCGGGCTTGGGGCCAGTAGAGCCACTCAAAGGTACAATCTTCAAACTGCAAAGGGGAAAAGGTAAAGACTCGTAAACTGGTACAGAAAAATTGATTGAACTAAGCAAGATAGCATACAAGGAATTAACTTGTACAAAAATAATGCCAGCTAACAATGATTCAAATCAAATGAATATTAAGGACACACGGCCTTGTTTACTGGATCAGTGCCGAAATTGTCACATTAACATAGACAAAAACATTGAGAAAATACGAGGATATTACTGACATTGTTTAAACTTCCAACAACACTAAATAATTACTAGGGATCTCTAATTATTATGCTAAGGAAAAAAAATAGCAGTTTAAGTTTACCAATTCAAGCGAGTGAACATAAATACAATTGTTTCACATGATAGCAATGATCAAATACCTTCTCTGGCAGGCAGTACCCATGATCAATTGGAATCAACTTCAAGTGATCTTCTCCATCTTGGCACACTAATATGTTCCCAGCATGACGATCAGCATTTGCCAACCTAATATCCAGTATGGCAATCTTCTGAACCTCTTTAACTGGGAAAGCTTGAGGGCCCATATCCTCACAACTGCCATTGTTATCTACAAACAGCTGCAATGATCCAACCTTAGATCCCTTCCCCATATGGAAACAACGGACCAACGCTGTGGGTGGTACACCAGAAAATCCAGGAACATCACACGATTTACATCCATAAACTGGATGGTCAAGAATATATGCTGCAACCTCCCTTAATGCACCTTCCCCTACTCGCGTTCCCCTTTTCAACCCCTCACCATCAGTTGACAAAGGAAGGCCCCTGGGATTATTCTTTGCCATTGGTTCCTCATCAATAGGCTTGAATACTGCAACATTGCTTTCACCTGAAGAGTCCTTCATGAAATAGACTCCCCCTGAACCCTCTGTTGACATCACGGGAAGGTACCCGTTTTCTATACCAGAAATTGTTGAGTAGATCATTTCCATCACAGCAGGAGACAATTTCACCTTTCCATTAGCAATGATTGGCTCAACTGGAGCAGGTTTACCCTTAGCTGGTTTCGCAAGGTTCAAAGCATCTGTTTGGAGGTTATCATTGTCTTTGGGAGTAACAACTGTAACAACAGTTTCCTTATCACCCTGCTGTGTCTGAACCTTTGCTGGCCTGCGGATGAACAAGTGGATAACTGCAGCACCCTTCTTGCTAATATCTGCAATCAATTGGTTATCCTCAAGCTCTTCACCGTCAAACACAAGCCTTTGGTCCTTGAGACTCCCAAGTTGCTGTCCACTCTCAGCTGAGAGCTTGTCCTTGAGATACCCAACATTGCAGCAACTCTCCACCTGGAACTGAAATTTCTTCCCATTGGCAGTCTCAATGCTTATCGCACGGAGGTCAGCCAACCGCACGACAAGATGAAGCACATTTCCATCGGTAAGTCCATAATCCCTGACATGGGAGTTGTTTAGTGACAGCTCATGCCCACTGAACACCAGCCGCTGCTTGGTAGTGACAAAGCCCTTGGACTGCTGGATGCGGAGCTTGACCGAGGCAACAGAGTCTGAGTGCAGGACACGCATTGGCATGGGTGCCACCCCTGGCATGGCAAGAAAAATGACAATAGAATCCAGCTGCTGCGACCGGGGCTCGCCATGGGGCACAAAACAAAACTGGTCCAGCAGGGGGCTCAGTGTGGCTATACCGGCTGACGACATCTTTGCTGATCTCAAGCAACACAGCCAAGGCAGCCAAAGCTACTGATGCAACAAGCACAAGTGCACAGCCACCAGCACTAGAGAAGCAGCTATTTGCACTATGAATTAGTGGATGTGACCCATTGATGAAAAAACAAACCCTAGGGTCTCCTATCAACAAGGAAACCCTAGGGGCCACCGCTTGACACCAATGCGCCTATAATCCCTTCTTGGCCCCCAATGCGTTCAACCCTGCACATTCAAGAGAAACAAATCATCAAACCCTAGGTGAGCAATCGTGGTACTCAAAGCAGCAATTTCAGCAAACCACAGCAACAATCTGAGCATTTCGCACCCGAACCGAAGGAATCGTGCAGAGGCGGCAGGATCGTCTCTGCTACTACTCCAATGGCGCAGCAGCACAGCATCTGTAGAAGTTCAAAAAAAAAAAGAAGAAAAAAATATAAATCGAGTAGGAACTCGAGTTCGGCCAGGGGATTCGAACAGCACAAGCAACAGAGAGACCCCTCACCGGAATTGATATAAACAGATTGGATCCGAGGAGGCGCGAAGACGAAGCCTCCCAGCCTCCCGTCTCCGTCTCCGCCTCCGCCTCCGCCTCGGCCTCCGACGGGCCGCGAACCCCCGCGAGATTCCGCTTCCGAAGTCGCGCAGTCTACGATCGATCGCCATTGCCAACACGCGTTAGAAACACAAACCCGAATCCAAAAAATCGCACCACTTCCTCATCGATCCTACCCATCAATAACACAGGAACCAAATCGCTCCCGCGGGAGGGAGAAATCGCGGAAAGCGAATCGGAGAACGAATGGATCATCTTACCACGACGGCGGAGGCGCGGATTGGCGGTGGCCGGAGCCGATCAACTGCTCCGCCCTTCGGAAGAGAGAGAGAGAGAGAGAGAGTTGTTGAAAAGAAAAAGAATGGGTGAGGGTTTAATTGGGCGAGGTGGTGTGGGTTTAGCTTAGCGTGGTGCCGTGGTGGGAGTGGGATTTTAACTTAAGTAGGATTTGGATTTGGATTTGGATTTGGAAGGCGGTGGCTTTGGCTTCGGGTTGCCGGCTTCGTGGGCAACACGTTGGAAAGGAGTCGGTTACTGTTTAGAATAAGTAACTCCGGTAATTAATTATAATTATTAATTAATTAATTGTCTGTTTGTTTCCAGTAATGAATGACTTAGAAAAAAAGAAACCCGGGGTTGCAACTTGCAAGTCAGGCCAACGGTGAGCTGGGGCCATTAGGTCCTACTGTATTTCGAATTTGAAATTTTATGAGCTTTTATAGGCTGACTATTTCTGCTAGTTAAACTTATTTAAGTTTGACAAAATTTATAGAAAATTTAGTAATATTTTTAATACAAAACAAACATATTTTATATTAAATATTAGTTTTAATAAAGCTAATTTCATGTTTTAGATGCTGTTAAATTTTTCTATATTTAAATAGGAAAATAATCAAAATAACTTATAATATGAAAAATAAGAGAGTAGTTGACATTAGACATTGCTCGTTTCAAAATCGCTAGTAGATCTTTTCTGAAAAGAACAAATACTTTAGAAGTTTTTGTAAAACACGAACCCTGCTATATGTACGACTTCTACATTCGACCGGCGTACGATCGAAACGACAAAGCAGCACAGTACATGATGGCGTGAGGCTTCATGTGACGTATAGCATGTTGCTAACGCCGCGTACATCGTCGTCCAAAAGTCGGACGCTCCGGTCGTTTGTGTAGTATTTTCGGTAAAACACTTTAATATGAAAATGGAGGAAGTAAACTCGGGTATGCTCCAGCGCTCTTGACGGTGGTACTCTATAACATGCGCTTGTGAAAAGTGAAAACCCAAGTTGGGTTCTAATTCTAGATAAATAGAAAAGGAAATATAAGAATTGCGTTCTAAGGGAACGTGAAGTTTTTTCCGATTGGTAATAATTGAATAGTTTCATATGAAAAAGTTACAAATGATACATCCAAAGGTGTCATATTATAAGCCTATATAAATTATGTAGATCGAAATGTTTACAATGCAACCATTGCACAATGATCCCCAAACAAGGATTATATACCAAGAAAACAAATATTACAACGATTGATTTCTAAGCCTGTGTTCGAGAGGTGAGGCCCACACACGCAAAACAGAGCGACGCATTTTCTTATGATTAATTAAGTATTTAATATTTTTTTAAAAAAATGGATTGATATGATTTTTTAAAGCAATTTTCATATACAAATCTTTTACAAAAACACACCGTTTAACAGCTTGAAAAACATGCGTGCGGAACACGTGGGAGGTGAGTTGGGAAATGTGAGGGAAGAATACAGCCTAATTCTTCTTTGCTAGCGCTTGAAGAAAGTACATAAATTAAATGGGAGAAATTTGTAATTGATTAGGAAGAAAAAGTAGGTGAAGAATTTGAATGGTGAAAGATTGTGATTAGTTGATAATGGAATATATGTGGTGAAATTATTATATTTTAGAACAAATTTTAAATGCTAAAAGTTGATATATTTTAAGACACTAAAGTAACAAGCAAGTTCGCAGAAAGGATCTTGAAACAACAACGACGAGCAGTCAAGCTGCTGCCAATGCCATGGATGTTCCTGGGCTCCTGTGAAGAATTCTAGAAAATACTCCATCCATCCCAATATATAACAATTTTGGACTGCCAATGCCATGAATTTGAAGAATGATATGTCCAGATTCGTAATAGTAGCCAAATCCGATACTAGGCTACCTCCTTCGGTTTGTCACAAAATAAGTTATCTTTTAATAATCATTACATCAAAGTTTATGAAGGTAAGAGATAAATGGATTGGGAGTAAACAAAAGGAGAAATAATTTTATTGAGATTTGATAAAGTGAAGGTATTTTAGTTTTGTTAGTTTTGTATTAGTATGTATTAGATGAATGAAAAATAAACTTATTTTGGGGATCAGGGGTGGAAGTATGTTTAGGGTTTAAGTCTTGGCGTAAATATTGAAATAGTTGAAATCGTCAAGAGTGGTATACGACCAGATCGGTCCAATAAATGGATTGGGAGTAAACAAAAGGAGAAACAATTTTATCAAAATTTGATAAAGTGAAGGTATTTTAGTTTTTGTATTGGTACGTGTGAGATGAATGAAGAATAAACTTATTTTAGGGTTGGAAGTATGTTTATAGTTTAAGTCTTGGCGTAAATATTGAAGACGACCGACTAGTTGAAATCGTGGATACGAGTTACGACCGGCACAGATCGATCAGCATGAATCGACACCGAAGGTTTGGTTTGGCCAGTGCAACCTGTAACGTTATGAACTAGTGCTTTCCTGCCGTAATAAAAATTTTCTTGATTCCTACTGGAAATATACCACAAAATTCCGGCATTCTAGAGCAGCAGTAATTACATTCCACATCACACACACCAAGCTGTGGGTGAAAGAGAAAGGCAATGTGAAATTAACATCTATCTGCCATCCTTATCACAGCCAAAAGAATCATATCCCTGGAGTCTGCGGATAACTACAGATGATGATGATGGAAATGAAATAGCTTCAACATACTGTAACAACATCCCAAGTCATGCCCACAGCGAGCAAAAGATTTATACACCACAGGTAGTTCTCTCTCTCTCTCTTCCTCTCTTCACATTCACAGGTTCCTCTCTACAAAATCCCAGATCCTCTCTTCCATATAGATCCGGTCCCCTAACCGGCGCGGCATGTGCCTCTCGTCGGGGAAGAGGAGGATATCGTAGGGCTTCCCCTCCGCCATCAGCGAGTTGATGAGCCTCGCCGTGTGCCTGAAATGCACGTTCTCGTCTATCATACCGTGGATCAGCAGCAGCCTCCCTCGGAGGTTCTTCACATGATGCATGATCGACCCGTATCTGTAAGCGTCGCGCTGCTCCGAGGGCAGACCCATGTACTTCTCGGTATAGAAAGTGTCATACCCGTCCCATGCTGTCACCGGGGCGCCAGAAACCGCACAATTGAACGTGTCGGGAAATCTCGCGAGGCACATTGCCGAGAGAAAGCCACCATAGCTCCAGCCGTAGAGACCTATATGTCCGGGTTTTGCTAGGCCTTTCTTTATTAGCCACTCGGCACCTGCTAACTGATCTTCAGCATCGACACGACCGATGTTGTATTTGAGCTGTCCCTCAAACTGCAAACCGCGTCTTGCGGTTCCTCGATTGTCCATCTGCCAGGAGACAGTCAGTCATTCAGTGTTACAAACAACTTGTATTGCCATGGCTCATGAGCCCAATGATAAATGTAGTGACAAATGCGGAAATATATAGGCATATGATTATACTCCATAATGAGCAATCAACAAATGCGAAAATATATAGGCATATAGCAGCCAGCATAAATTTATCATATATGAATAATTCTAAGCAAAAAAAAAAAACTCATGTAAATATATGATTATAGAAACATCCGTTCCAAAACATTTTGCTTCCACTTCAAAATTCCCACCTTAAAACTTTAGATTATTTTTGCTCAAGAAGCAATATGGTTAGTCATGATGGATTGTATCATCAATCTTACCACTTGCCATAGTCGCTAGGGATAGGGGGTAGTATAATTGTTTGCTTGCAACTGACAGACATTACTACAATAAAAAATATTGGCTGCTGGATTGTATTGGGCTTTTCAACCCACACGTCACTTAGGATAATTACATGGGGCTTTTTTGGACACTTGTAATGTTTTGCTAATTCCTAATGACAGGAAGGTTACAGGCGCCAATATTTTCCGGACATAGTTGTGGACGCAGGAACCCTTATTAGCTTAGTGGAGTGGTGCTAATATTTCTGACTCAACGCAAATTTTATGCTTGAATGCACTATTGCATTATCTGAGGTTGAGTCCATGTTAACTCTCAAAATGACATACTGATGTGCTTTGGAAAAATTAATGGATGAGATGCCATGCATTGCACAGCATACCTTGTTAAACAAAAAGAAATTAAATGGTGCTATCTTGGCCATAAGTTTATTTAAAATCATTTTTAGTTTAGAATTTTACCCATGCAATGCATTGCACAGCATACCTTAAGATCGGTGACACTTATGGACCAAAGTGAAAACAGAAAAAAAAGTCCTCAATCGGAATCTATCTTGTTAAACAAAGAGCAAAGAAAAAAAAATAGAGGAAAGAATAGTTACCTTCCAAACTAATATACCCTTACTACGCAGGAACTGAGCTCTCATGTCAACTGTACTTATCCATGAGTCACTTACAAGCTGGACACTGGGACCGCCATAAACGTTAACGAGTGTTTTGTATGGGGGTGGTCCATATTTTTTCTCATCAGGGAGATAAAGAGTTCCATATAAAGCAGTCCCATCCTTTCCTTCAATCTGTACTATCTCTGGAGACAGCTGCTGAAACTTTTTAAGCGGCTGAACAGTCAGAGGCTGCTCATATAGAGGCATTATCACACTTCCATCAAGCAAAGAGCATAGCAGGATCACAGGTGGAGATTTTATTGAGTCATACACATCAATAAACCTCAGCAACTGATGGTCAAGAATTACTGAATGACGTCCTGTGCCATGAGTCAACCTCTTGGGGACTTGCAAGGGAAGGCTCCAATCCGGAAATAGGTTGGTGGAGTAAAGATTTGTCTCCAATGGCCCATCCAGTGTGCCTGTAAAATATATAACTCCAGAACTCTCATTGACACCAGCAATTTGGTCGACCATCCAATCACCTTGTGTGAGGGGCCCCAAGCACACACCATTCTTGTCATGAAGATACAGGTGTCTAAATCCTGTCTTCTCACTGGCCCAAATAAATCCACCTGGATGTTTACTATTCACTCCTTTATCCAGAGGAGTAAAACAATCGTGCAATGTTATCCACGTATCATGCTCTTCCTCTAGTATGACCTCCCTTTTACCTGAAGCGATGTCAAACTTAAGTAGCTTAAGTTTTGAGTGAGTTCTATTGAGAACTTGAACAGCAATAGCACTATTATGCATCCAGTTTACTCTAGCAAGATATTCTTCATCACCATGGATACTATTTGGTTCTCCACATAGGAGATCCATCCAAGTTATTTCTCCTCCATGGGAAGAAACAACTCCAAGGCGCACTTTGACATTAGCAGCCCCTGCAAAGGGGTAAGCATGATCTTCTTGAGCATCTGGACCAACCGAACTTTTACCCTGGTGCATAATTCTATACAGTGGGATTTCAGATGAGTCAACTTCAGTAAATGCAAGGTGTTTGCTATCAGGAGACCACCAGAATCCCATCTTCCTTTCCATCTCTTCCTACAATGGGAGATACAAAATATTAGGCAGCAGCCATCAAAACAAATTCCATACCAATCCTAATGGATCAACATGTGCACCTGTGCAATATACTCAGCAAGTCCGTGGATCTGGGAAAAAAAGAAACAAGTACAAATGTTAGATTCTGAAGTTGCAGTAACAACACATGATGTATGATCTTGCATACTTTATTTAATCCCCGCTATATATTTCTGTTGATCATGCAACTACTAATGCACAACTCAGCATGTTTTGAACGTTAGAAGAATACTGATAGCATAATATACATGCTACATGGGTAAGCTAATAAAAACTATGAGATATTATTGGTAAAGGGGAACATAAAGTTCTTTTAGCAGGCAAGTTTATCCTAGAAGCTTATTTGAGCCATAGCACTAATGGCAGCAGTTAACTAGAATACCCTCTAAAGTTTGGTTAAAAGACTAACTTATAAAACTTGTAGTCTTTATAAACACCGCCAGCCTCCTGCAATAGTTTCGGCTGCTGTGTGTCTTTGGAAGGTAAATATCCCACTGTTTGGACTTTGGCTATGGATTAAGCTTACTTTGGTTCAACCAAAAAACAATCCCTACCAAGAGGTAGAAAGAAATATTTGAACTATAACACATTGAATATATTGTTGACAAAAAAAATCAATATATTGCTTAGTTCCAATGATAGTCATGTTGGGTTACATGCTAGTTCCAATGATAGTCATGTTGGGTTACATGCCAAGAATAAAGCTAATAAACTTCTAGAAAGTCAACATGAAACTTTTCTTTGCAACCTGCTCAACAAGACTTGGTATGATAACAAACAACACAATGCACACATATTCCTATTAAAATGTTAGTATCATTAACAGAACTCCAAAGAAGTACCTTCCCACTTTCGCTTGCACCATAGGTCAACTGGGTAGTTTGCCCATCAGAGAACCCCACTGTATGCAACTCATCATCCCGCACATACGCAATCATGCTCCCATCTGGAGACAGATGTGGGTCAATGATGGGGGATGTGGCTGAACTTTGCAGCTTGAGTACAGGTTCAGCACCAGACAAATCCTGGAAGTAAACCTATGGAAATAGAAAAGATATATTTCCATGAAACTCATGATATTTAGCATCCTTGAAAATTTACAAAGGTTATCTGAAACATCAAAAACTACCAGAAAAAGAATATCCATGATACGCTGACAACACAAAACTAACCATAGATGACAATAATCAACACAACAGAGGAGTTTTATTTCTTTGAATCAGTAGCGAGATCACTATTTAGGAACATGTCAGCTACCTAATCCACCAATACAAGATGCAGCACTATACCAAGAATGCAGGAAGTGCGATCTCAAGCACAGACCTGCAGGCACTGATAAACTCAACTTCATAGCCATCACTAACGACTACAGAGCAAATATGGCTCATCCCGCGACATCCAAACCAGAACCATAATAATGGTCACCCAACACTGCCCCACAAAACCAACACCAGCCTTCCATTAATTCAACACTCGAAACGGAAACTAATGAGCCTAAGCCTATCCATGTGCAGTTGCTGATAGCAAAATCAGAATGTCAACCTCATACCAAATCCTTAATCCGAGAAAGTGGTCCAATACACAAGGATAAAAGTATAAAACTACCGAATTTGATTAGGGCAATGCGTATCATCTAATACTAAGTTACTAACTCAACTGAATTGGTAATAATATAAATCAAGGAAGAACTAAATGGGGGAAAGGGTTTGCGGTTTGAGAGATACGAACCCCAGAGGGGAGCGGCACGACAATGCCGGCGCGGGAGGCGGGGGTGCCGGGGAGGCGGGCGCGCCACTCGTAGCGCGTGACGCCGAGGCCGCGCTCCCGTGCGCGCTCGCGGCGGAGGCGCTCCTCGGCGGAGAGGTTCCCCTCCTCGAGGCCGCCGCCGTCGGGGGGCCCGAAGAGGAGCTCCTGGCGCCGCTGCGCGGGGTCGAAGGCGTACACGTTCCGGTGGAGCGTGCCGTCGGGGCTGTACAGGAAGGCCACCCGGCGGTCGTCGGGGCTGAAGCTGAGCGCCACGGGCGCCCCGTAGCCCGGGAGCGGGTGCTGCACGATGTCCAGGAGCTCCACGCTCGGGGCGGCGGCGCAACCCCCCGCCCCCGCCGCCGCGCCGTCCCCGTCCCCGCTGCTGCCGGCGCCGACGAAGGCGTCGGCGAGCGGCATCCGGGCGAGCTCCTCCTCCTCCTCCCCCGCGTCGAACCGCGGCTTCTTGCGGCTGTTCCCCTGATCCGACGACGACCTCACCGCCCCCGCCGCCTCGCCCGATCGCATCGACCGACCGCCACAGGCAGCCGCCGCTACCCCGCAAGATCGCCGCCCCAAGAAAACCTCCCCCCTCCCTCCCCAACCCGCGATCCTCCACACACAACAACAAAGGCGGAGGAGAAGGTACGGTGCCCTATGAAGGCAGAAGAGGATCTCAAATCCGAGGCGGAGATCGATCGGAGTGGAGGAGAGAGAGAGAGAGAGGATCGGAGGAGAGGTGGAGGGCTACTTGGAGTTGGTCGTTCGTTCCAAGAAGGGGAGGAGAGAGAGAGAGAGAGAGAGAGAGAGAGAGGAGGCGCTAATTGTAAGTAAGTTTGTTGAGAGGAGGGAGGCCTTTGGGTTGTCTCGGTTTTTCGTTGGATTGGATCATGGATGGAAGGAGGGCGGTGTGAGGAGGGTGGTGAGTGAGCGTGGTTGCTTTGCTTGACTGGGTCTGGTCTTTCTTGCCCTTCGCCCCTCTCCAATCCTATCCTATACTCTTTTTTTTGTTGTTGTTGGATAAGAGTAATTTGTAATGGTTAGTTGTCTTGAAATTAACTGTTTTGTAGGTATAAAATGTCATATTTTTCAATGATTGGATCTTGTCTGTCTCGAGATAAATCTGACCAAATTATCTTCCGTGTGCTTCTTTTTCATCTTTAACATCCTAAATAGTCTACTTGTCTTGTGTTAATTTTGGTACCATCCTTATTCCAAGCGCAAGTATTTGATATGTGTTTTTCAATAACGTTGATATAAACCTTAGCTTGTGTCCATATGTCTACATATTGAATTTTTAAAAAAAAAATTGGTAAAAAGTTCTCTAAAAATTAAGTTATACATAATTAATTATGGATTAAAATTCTGCAAAGATACTTGGCACGTGTATGCCACCTTAGTAAATATGGATAAGGAGGAATGATTGCACATGCAAGGACATATGTATGAGAGATGGAACTACCGGTGTGTAGTAATGCACTAATGCGCCAGTATCAATTGAAATTAAATAATTCCGGCAATCTTAGAATACCTCAAGGTCTGGCTGATGATTTCCTCGATTGACTTGAGCCAAGAGCATCCAGACTCCTTTCACCTGGCATCGGGAGAGCCCTGGATGCTACTCGACATGATCCACTTACAATGCGATGTTCTTTGAGAGTGTGAACTTCCCAACATTCCTAATTTGGGAGAGAAAAGCCCCTAGCGTTGCTAGTACTTTGCATGGTTAGTTGCTAACTGACGATGTTGGATGACCGATTGGCTGAGTAAGTGAGGTTTTGCCTCACCCAGCCTTAAGTGTGCTTTATGATCAACAGGAAGAAACAATTGATCCGCATCAACATGAATAAACATGTATCTCATCAATTTTGGCAGCTGATCCTGATCACCATCGGGCATCCATGCTTCTTTGCAAAAAAAAAAAAAAAATTCTTCCTCTCATGGTGGTGTGAGTGCAAGAAGAAAGTAAGCGCGTAGCTTCACCGAGGATTCGATACCATCATCACTTTAGCTGCCTGGTTGATTTAGAAGGAAAGGAACAATCGAGTATTTAACCAATGGCAACAGACCTAGACCGAAGTGACACGTGATGCGGAAGAAGATGTGCTTTGGTGCGAAGTTGGGCTGCTAAAGTAGTATCACAATAGTATCTTGGTCGCACAATGGATGTCGTGATAGATAATCTTGTTTACACATTGTGTTTATGTTTGTTTGGCTGGGTTAGCAAGATGTACATTACCCTCTTCTTAATACAAAATAAACACACATCTTATGCCTATTCTGCCCCCAAAAATGAATAATTTTTGTCTAGAAGCACTGTAGTGTGTTATAAATTTACAGTAACTTGCAAGCGGACTAATACTTATCTCATGGGCGGGGGTGCTAGCCCTTGCTAGATAGATCCGGTAGCCTTTTCAAAATTAAACCTACAAATGGGAGACCTATCATACACATGTTAGGACTAAAATAGTAAAGAAATAAAAACCTATGTCGATTTCGTTTCTAATTTTGAATAATTCTAATACAAATAGTATACGGAACGAAAATGGTGGTATGCACATTGAGGAAATTCCTATATTTCTTCCTCACGCAACACCCCATTAGCAACTTTGTTTGAGGAGCTTCTAGCAACCATAGCTTCTCTTGGAATCTAAAGTTTTCCAAATACTGCAGATTCTTACCTAGCAATGGTGGATTAGGCTCATCATAAAAGCCCATAAAGCAATTGAACCAGCCCAACAATTGCATGTTACTGTGCTATGTGCACCCAGCCATCCCACACGTGCAATCCCCACCTACGTTCCACCCGAGCCTCGTATAGTTAGTTCAGTGGCATTGTCTTAGCGTCTCTCACCCAAGCGCGCCATGCGCCAAGCCAAATCTCGCCTCCCCCCTCCTCCTCCTCGCCCTTGCCCTGTTCGTCATCCCACTCTCCGCTCCCCTCTACTGCTGCTCCATGGCCCATTCCTCTTCGCAACCATTGTCCCTATCCCCGTCCGCGGTGGTCGCACGCATGACACTTGTCCCGGTTCTCTTTGTGATCGGCGAATCCACGGCTGATATCAGCACCAACAACTACCTCGGATAACTCACCCGTGCCGACCGCGAGTTGTACAGCCCCGAGTTCGACACTCGCCACAACACGGGGCGCTTCTCCAACAGTCACATCCCCGTCGACTACATCGGTATGTATATATGTATGTGTCATCCCCTTCTCGGCGCTATGGCTAGCTCGAGAGTTGTTGCAAACTGATCGCCAGGCATTTGAGACTCAACTTGAAGAATTGCTTCAAAAGATGGCTTGGCAAGGCATCATCAAGCAACAAAAATCCATGTTACCCATCCATGCAAAATCAAAGGTAACAACGATTCTAGCAGTGCCTATTCTTACATATGAAGTTGTGATGGTGATGTTATTTCTAGTTTAAATAATTGGTTTAGTTCTTTGAATACTACCTTTGAGAAAACCTTTTGTACTACCTTGGAAAGCCCTAGATGCTCGCATGAGTGAGTTAGAGAATCGACTAAATAGCCGGTTCCTAGGTGGTGCATGTATTTCATGCAACAACGAGCATATGCGTGGTATTCCATCATATTTTCATATACCAAAATTTTCTGTACAATAAGATTGGCCGATGAAAAATACCTACAATTCCCTCGATACAATATATCCTAGATTCACTCCTACGATATTGTACGCTGGTTCGACCGATGTGTTACTGCCGGTCAGACCGGACGCATCGACCGGACGGACGGGTGTAATACCACCAGTCGACTAGAGGTAGCAGCCGATCCGATTGGAGGGACATCACCGGTCAGACTGCGCTCGACATGCTTCGTAGAATCAGCTCATGTCTCGGGTGCTCCTCTAAAAGACATTGACATGTGGGGTC